>NC_086448.1:553330382-554792882 GCF_028390025.1 Pseudophryne corroboree | reverse complement strand
AATTTTTTAACACTATTTCTCTATTTTAATTGCATTTCATTTTTGTATCACTTTCTCTATAGCTTCAGCTTCCTAAATACTAATTTATTAACACTATAGTTTTTTCACTGGTATGCTACGCTGGGCTTTCTGGCTTATGCTGGTGTTTTGGGGTGCCACACCCTGCACCTAGATATAGCGCTAGGGACCCCAAATATACAGAGACGACTTGATGCGGCTTTGGGGCTTATTCACACATTTGCGCAAATATGTGTAACGAAGATCTCTGAATTCTATTATTATGTGGAATTTATATCTGGTTACGGTTATCATTCAGGGTGCTGGGGGAAACAAATGCCTTTTTTTTCTTGCTTAGAAATACCCCTCCCTTTCGAGCACCTGAATGATATCACTAAGCTAATTGATCATCTACCAATATATATGTGTGTCAGTGTGCCCCTGGTCCCTGTGTGTGTGTGTGTGTGTGTGTGTGTGTGTGTGTGTGTGTGTGTGTGTGTGTGTTAGTGTACCCCTGGTACCTGTGTGTATCAGTGCGCCCCTGGTCCGTGTGTGTGTTTGTGTGTGTGTGTCAGAGTGCCCCTGGTCCGTGTGTCAGTGTAACCCTGGTCCGTGTGTGTGTGTGTGTGTGTTAGGGTACCACTGGTCCCTGTGTATTTGTCCGTGTGTGTGTGTGTCAGTGTGCCCCTGGTCCGTGTGTGTGTGCGTCAGTGTACCCCATGTCCCTTTTTGTTTGTTTGTGTGTGTCAGTGTGCCCCTGGTTCGTGTGTATGTGTGCGCGCGCGCATCTGGTCCCTATACAGTGAATGTATGTGTGAGTGTGTGTGTGTGTGTGTGTGTGTGTGTCAATGCGCTCATATACAATCTGTTTTTGTTTCAGTGTGCTCCTGGTCTGTGTGTGGGTGTCAGTGTTTCCCCAAGAACTGTACCATGGGGGTCATTCTGAGTTGATCGTAGCTGTTCTAAATTTAGCACAGCTACGATCATTCACACTGACATGCGGGGGGATGCCCAGCACAGGGCTAGTCCGCCCCGCATGTCAGTGCCCCCCCGCAGAAGTGCAAAGGCATCGCACAGCGGCGATGCCTTTGCACTTCAAGAGTAGCTCCCGACCAGCGCGGCTTTAGCGTGCTGGCCGGGAGCTACTCATCGCTCCCCGGCCCGCATGGGCTGCATGTGGCGTCACGCAGCCGCCGCGGACCGCCCCCCCCAACGGTCCGGCCACGTCTGAATTGGCCGGACCACGCCCCCTAAACGGCAGCTTAACGCCGCCATCCAGCCCCCTCCCGCCCAGCGACCGCCTCTGCCTCAGAAGCGAACGCTAGGCAACGACGGCTGCCATGCGCCGGCGCATGCGCAGTTCCGACCCGAACGCTGCGCTGCGAGAAACTGCAGCGAGCGATCGGGTTGGAATGACCCCCCATATGTGTGTGTGTGTGTCAGTGTGCCCCCTATGCAATATATGTAACGTGTAAAAGTGGCTCCTCTGTGGTGTAACATGTATAAGCGGCTCCACTGTGGTGTAACGTGTATAAGCGGCTCCACTGTGGTGTAACGTGTATAAGCGGCTCCACTGTGGTGTAACGTGTATAAGCGGCTCTACTATGGTGTAACGTGTGTATAAGCGGCTCTACTGTGGTGTAACGTGTATAAGCGACTCTACTGTGGTGTAACGTGTATAAGCGGCTCTACTGTGGTGTAACGTGTATAAGCGGCTCCACTGTGGTGTAACGTGTATAAGCGGCTCCTCTGCGGTGTAACGTGTATAAGTGGCTCTACTGTGGTTATGGGGGCAGTGTGTGCAGCTATGGGAGCAGTGTGTGTATGTGGCTATGGGGGCAGTGTGTGTGTGCATGCAGTTTAGGGAGGGGGGCCCCAAACTGATATCTTGCTTAGGGGCCCATGAGGTCTAAATTCGGCTCTGGGCCCGAGTGTGGGGAAGCGGGACAGTCCCAAAAAACTGGACTGTCCCGTGAAAATCGGGACAGTTGGCAGTTATGATGTTATATTCAATAGGCTCCTAAGTTGATAACTAGTTAGATGTACAGTATGAATCTTTTTTTATATACGCGCCTTCTTAATAAGCCTCCCTAAGTGCTGTTGGGAGCAGTGACAGCTGCTGCGCCAAGGCTGTAGCTCCGACCACACATTGAAGGGGGGAGCCGGTAAGCAAATATAAACACACATGTAATGTTGTATGTAATATATGTGCTGGCTGCCTACCCAGGGATCAGCAGCCGCCGCTATGTGTATCACTGACATGTCGGCTGCCAAAGCACTGGAGACAGCATTCTGCTTGTCTACCATCTTCTAAAAGCCTGACCCCAACTCCCATTGGTTGACAGGAGTCCAGACTTGGGTCTACTGTCTAACACTTGGTGCTTGGAGATTATGTCATCTCCAAGCGCCACTGTGCCCGTTATTGCCCAGATTTATCAAGCCTTGGAGAGTGATAAATAGCACGGTGATAAAGTACCAGCCAATCAGCTCCTAACTGCCATGTTACAGGCTGTCCTTGAAAAATGACAGTTGGGAGCTAATTGGCTGGTACTTTAGCACCATGCTATATATCACTTTCCAAGGTTGATAAATCCGGACATGCATGTGAGCCGTATTGGTCCCGGGAACAACCCTTATACAAAGCAAGGGGGCCTGGGACATCCGACCCGGGTCGGGTCTGTTCAAACATAGCCGGGTTAATATACAAACTCCGGCAATATGCTGATTGATTTTCTTGATACAATATATTGTTGTCTTCCCTGCTCTCATCTCGGAATAACCCTTCTTTATTCCCGGGTTGAAATACCGGGTCAGGCGACCAGGGAATTCGGGAGTGACTCCTTTCACACCGCTCAGCGAAACGGTTCGATACTGGGTTATTTGTGCGGTGTGAAAGGGGTATAACTGAATTTTTATACATTTTCAATTTAGATGTTTAGTACAGATGAGCAAAATTCTTTAAATATTTGCAAGCAGAATAAATTGACAATCATCCCAAATCCCCACATTTTACATAATACAAATGTACAAATCCAATCCTACTTTTGCAAAACCAGTATTTTTTTTTGCCAAAGCTGATTTGTGCAGCACTTCTAATACCACTTTACACCAAAGACACAGGTTCGACCCAGGTTTCCGGACACAGGGCGATTCAGAGACATAGCGGCTGTGTCCATCTGGTCTGCGCACGCGCACCGACTGCAGTGCGCATGCATGATCCTTCTCCTTGCAGGATGTGGCTGCAAGGTGATTGACAGTGGTGGATGTTCAGGGGGGTGGCATTTCGCACACGTCACACACAGCCACTCCTAGAAAAATAATGGCACCGGACCACCTGCCAGTTAACCTGGGCTGTATTTACACTGCATTGTTACCTGGGTGCAACCGATATACTGTAGCTATACCCCTTTTAGACCGCCAGTCTTTAACATGGATTATTGCACAACGGTCTGAAAGGGCCCAGTTGGAATAATCCGGTTTCAGCGATCTGCTATTCCAACTCATGTAGCAAAAACGGTGAACACATGTTAAATCCGGCTCACTGTGCTGTGTGAACAGGAAGCCAGGTCGATGCAACCCATTTCCATTCACTCTGTGTGGACGGGCGGCAATTGGAGATCATGTGATCATGCAACCCGCCTCAGGCAGCGTGAAAGAGGTATACCAGGGTCGGATTCCCAGGTCACTCAACTTGGGTTATTTTTCAAGGACCCTTTTACACCAATTTGTGACCTGGGTAGACCCAGCAACAACAGAGGTCAAAAGCTTGGCGTAAAAAATAAGATTTTACTCACCGATAAATCTATTTCTCGTAGTCCGTAGTGGATGCTGGGGACTCCGTCAGGACCATGGGGAATAGCGGCTCCGCAGGAGACAGGGCACAAAAAGTAAAAGCTTTTGGACCTAGGTGGTGTGCACTGGCTCCTCCCCCTATGACCCTCCTCCAAGCCTCAGTTAGGATACTGTGCCCGGACGAGCGTACACAATAAGGAAGGATTTTGAATCCCGGGTAAGACTCATACCAGCCACACCAATCACACCGTACAACTTGTGATCTGAACCCAGTTAACAGTATGATAACAGAGGAGCCTCTGAAAAGATGGCTCACTACAACAAAAACCCGATTTTGTTAACAATAACTATGTACAAGTATTGCAGACAATCCGCACTTGGGATGGGCGCCCAGCATCCACTACGGACTACGAGAAATAGATTTATCGGTGAGTAAAATCTTATTTTCTCTAACGTCCTAAGTGGATGCTGGGGACTCCGTCAGGACCATGGGGATTATACCAAAGCTCCCAAACGGGCGGGAGAGTGCGGATGACTCTGCAGCACCGAATGAGAGAACTCCAGGTCCTCCTCAGCCAGGGTATCAAATTTGTAGAATTTAGCAAACGTGTTTGCCCCTGACCAAGTAGCTGCTCGGCAAAGTTGTAAAGCCGAGACCCCTCGGGCAGCCGCCCAAGATGAGCCCACTTTCCTTGTGGAATGGGCTTTTACAGATTTTGGCTGTGGCAGGCCTGCCACAGAATGTGCAAGCTGAATTGTACTACAAATCCAACGCGCAATAGTCTGCTTAGAAGCAGGAGCACCCAGCTTGTTGGGTGCATACAGGATAAACAGCGAGTCAGATTTCCTGACTCCAGCCGTCCTGGAAACATATTTTCAGGGCCCTGACTACGTCCAGCAACTTGGAGTCCTCCAAGTCCCTAGTAGCCGCAGGCACCACAATAGGTTGGTTTAGGTGAAACGCTGAAACCACCTTAGGAAGAAATTGAGGACGAGTCCTCAATTCCGCCCTATCCGAATGAAATATCAGGTAAGGGCTTTTATAGGATAAAGCCGCCAATTCAAATACTCGCCTGGCAGAAGCCAGGGCCAACAACATTACCACTTTCCATGTGAGATATTTTAATTCCACCGTGGCAAGTGGCTCAAACCAATGTGATTTTAGGAATCCCAAAACTACAGTGAGATCCCAAGGTGCCACTGGGGGCACAAAGGGAGGCTGTATATGCAGTACCCCTTTTACAAAAGTCTGAACTTCAGGAAATGAAGCCAATTCTCTCTGAAAGAAAATCGACAAGGCCGAAATTTGAACCTTAATGGACCCTAACTTTAGGCCCATGGACAGTCCTGTTTGCAGGAAATGTAGGAAACGACCTAGTTGAAATTCCTCTGTCGGGGCCTTCTTGGTCTCGCACCACGCAACATATTTTCGCCAAATACGGTGATAATGCTGTGCGGTTACATCCTTCCTATCTTTAATCAGGGTAGGAATAACTTCATCTGGAATGCCTTTTTCCTTCAGAATCCGGCGTTCAACCGCCATGCCGTCAAACGCAGCCGCGGTAAGTCTTGGAACAGACAGGGTCCCTGCTGAAGCAGGTCCCTTCTTAGCGGCAGAGGCCACGGGTCCTCTGTGAGCATCTCTTGAAGTTCCGGGTACCAAGTCCTTCTTGGCCAATCCGGAGCCACTAGTATAGTTCTTACTCCTCTCCGTCTTATAATTCTCAGTACCTTGGGTAAGAGAGGCAGAGGAGGGAACACATACACCGACTGGAACACCCAAGGTGTTACCAGAGCGTCCACAGCTATTGCCTGCGGGTCTCTTGACCTGGCGCAATACCTGTCTAGTTTTTTGTTGAGGCGTGACGCCATCATGTCCACCTTTGGTTTTTCCCAACGGTTCACAATCATGAGGAAGACTTCCGGATGAAGTCCCCACTCTCCCGGGTGTAGGTCGTGTCTGCTGAGGAAGTCTGCTTCCCAGTTGTCCACTCCCGGAATGAACACTGCTGACAGTGCTATCACATGATTTTCCGCCCATTGCAGAATCCTTGCAGCTTCTGTCATTGCCCTCCTGCTTCTTGTGCCGCCCTGCCTGTTTATGTGGGCGACTGCTGTGATGTTGTCCGACTGGATCAACACCGGCTGACCCTGAAGCAGAGGCTTTGCTAGGCTTAGAGCATTGTAAATTGCCCTTAGTTCCAGTATATTTATGTGAAGTGAAGTCTCCAGGCTTGACCACACTCCCTGGAAGTTTCTTCCTTGTGTGACTGCTCCCCAGCCTCTCAGGCTGGCATCCGTGGTCACCAAGATCCAGTCCCGAATGCCGAATCTGCGGCCCTCTAGGAGATGAGCACTTTGCAGCCACCACAGAAGAGATACCCTTGTCCTTGGAGACAGGGTTATTTTCTGATGCATCTGAAGATGCGATCCGGACCATTTGTCCAGCAGATCCCACTGAAAAATTCTTGCGTGGAATCTGCCGAATGGAATCGCTTCGTAAGAAGCCACCATTTTTCCCAGGACCCTTGTGCATTGATGCACTGACACCTTTCCTGGTTTTAGGAGGTTCCTGACTAGCTCGGATAACTCCCTGGCTTTCTCCTCCGGGAGAAACACCTTTTTCTGGACTGTGTCCAGAATCATCCCTAGGAACAGCAGACGTGTCGTCGGAATCAGCTGCGATTTTGGAATATTTAAAATCCACCCGTGCTGTTGTAGTACTTCTTGAGATAGTGCTACTCCGACTTCTAACTGTTCTCTGGACCTTGCCCTTATTAGGAGATCGTCCAAGTAAGGGATAATTAATACGCCTTTTCTTCGAAGAAGAATCATCATTTCGGCCATTACCTTGGTAAAGACCCGGGGTGCCGTGGACAATCCAAACGGCAGCGTCTGAAACTGATAATGACAGTTCTGTATTACGAACCTGAGATACCCTTGGTGAGAAGGGCAAATCGGGACATGGAGATAGGCATCCTTGATGTCCAGAGACACCATATAGTCCCCTTCTTCCAGGTTCGCGATCACTGCTCTGAGTGATTCCATCTTGAATTTGAACCTTTTGATATAAGTGTTCAAAGATTTTAGATTTAAAATCGGTCTCACCGAACCGTCTGGTTTCGGTACCACAAACAGTGTGGAGTAATATCCCTTCCCTTGTTGTAGGAGGGGTACTTTTATTATCACCTGTTGGGAGTACAGCTTGTGAATGGCTCCCAATACCGCCTCCCTGTCGGAGGGAGCTATTGGTAAAGCAGACTTCAGGAACCGGCGAGGGGGAGACGTCTCGAATTCCAATTTGTACCCCTGAGATACTACTTGCAGGATCCAGGGGTTCACTTGCGAGTGAGCCCACTGCGCGCTGAAATTTCTGAGACGACCTCCCACCGTACCTGAGTCTGCTTGTAAGGACCCAGCGTCATGCTGAGGACTTGGCAGAAGCGGAAGAGGGCTTCTGTTCTTGGGAAGAAGCTGTCTGCTGCAGTCTTTTTCCCCTTCCTCTACCCCGGGGCAGATATGACTGTCCTTTTGTCCGCTTGCCTTTATGGGAACGAAAGGACTGATGCTGAAAAGACGGTGTCTTTTTCTGTTGAGAGGTGACTTGAGGTAAAAATGTGGATTTCCCAGCCGTTGTCGTGGTTACCAGGTCTGATAGACCGACCCCAAATAACTCCTCCCCTTTATACGGCAATACCTCCATGTGCCGTTTTGAATCCGCATCACCTGACCACTGTCGCGTCCATAACCCTCTTCTGGCAGAAATGGACAGCGCACTTACTCTTGATGCCAGAGTGCAAATATCTCTCTGTGCATCTCGCATATATAAAAATGCATCTTTTAATTGCTCAATAGTCAATAAAATACTGTCCCTATCCAGGGTATCAATATTCTCAGTCAGGGAGTCCGACCACGCCACCCCAGCACTGCACATCCAGGCTGAGGCGATTGCTGGTCGCAGTATAACACCAGTATGTGTGTATATACTTTTAAGGATATTTTCCAGCCTCCTATCTGCTGGCTCCTTAAGGGCGGCCGTTTCTGGAGACGGTAACGCCACTTGTTTTGATAAGCGTGTGAGCGCCTTATCTACCCTAGGGGGTGTTTCCCAACGAGCCCTAACCTCTGGTGGGAAGGGATATAGTGCCAATAATTTTTTAGAAATTAGCAGTTTTTTGTCGGGGGTAACCCACGCTTCATCACACACTTCATTCAATTCATCTGATTCAGGAAAAACTACGGGTAGTTTTTTCACACCCCACATAATACCCCTTTTCGTGGTACTTGCAGAATCAGAGATGTGCAAAACCTCCTTCATTGCCGTGATCATGTAACGTGTGGCCCTACTGGAAAATACGTTTGTTTCTTCACCGTCGACACTGGAGTCAGTGTCTGTGTCTGGGTCCGTGTCGACCCACTGAGGTAACGGGCGTTTTATAGCCCCTGACGGTGTTTGAGACGCCTGGACAGGCACTAACTGAGCTGCCGGCTGTCTCATGTCGTCAACAGTTTTCTGTAACGTGCCGACACTGTCACGTAATTCCTTAATTACGGCCATCCATTCAGGTGTCGACTCCCTAGGGGGTGACATCACCATTATAGGCAATTGCTCCGCCTCCACATCATTTTCCTCCTCATACATGTCGACACACACGTACCGACACCCAGCACACACACAGGGAATGCTCTGATAGAGGACAGGACCCCACTTAGCCCTTTGGGGAGACAGAGGGAGAGTTTGCCAGCACACACCAGAGCGCTATATATGTATAGGGACAACCTTACAATAAGTGTCTATCCCTTATAGCTGCTTATATCTGTTATTTTGCCAAATAAGTGCCCCCCTCTCTTTTTTTACCCTGTTTCTGTAGTGCAGGATGCAGGGGAGATTCTGGGAGCCTTCCTACCAGCGGAGCTGTGTGGGAAAAATGGCGCTGTGTGCTGAGGAGATAGGCCCCGCCCCCTTCACGGCGGGCTCTTCTCTCGCTTTTTTCTGGAAAACTGGCAGGGGTTAAATACATCCATATAGCCCAGGAGCTATATGTGATGTATTTTTTGCCAAATAAGGTAAATTCATTGCTTCCCAGGGCGCCCCCCGCCAGCGCCATGCACCCTCAGTGACCGAAGTGTGCTGAGAGCAATGGCGCACAGCTGCAGTGCTGTGCGCTACCTTATGAAGACAGGAAAGTCTTCTGCCGCCGATTTATGGACCTCTTCTTGCTTCAGCATCTGTAAGGGGGCCGGCGGCGCGGCTCCGGGACCCATCCATGGCTGGGCCTGTGATCGTCCCTCTGGAGCTAATGTCCAGTAGCCAAGAAGCCCAATCCACTCTGCACGCAGGTGAGTTCGCTTCTTCTCCCCTTAGTCCCACGCTGCAGTGAGCCTGTTGCCAGCAGGACTCACTGAAAATAAAAAAACCTAAGTATACTTTTACTTCTAAGCAGCTCAGGAGAGCCACCTAGATTGCACCCTTCTCGGCCGGGCACAAAGATCTAACTGAGGTTTGGAGGAGGGTCATAGGGGGAGGAGCCAGTGCACACCACCTAGGTCCAAAAGCTTTTACTTTTTGTGCCCTGTCTCCTGCGGAGCCGCTATTCCCCATGGTCCTGACGGAGTCCCCAGCATCCACTTAGGACGTTAGAGAAATAAGAATTTACTCACCGGTAATTCTATTTCTCGTAGTCCGTAGTGGATGCTGGGGACTCCGTAAGGACCATGGGGAATAGACGGGCTCCGCAGGAGACTGGGCACTCTAAAGAAAGATTCAGTACTATCTGGTGTGCACTGGCTCCTCCCTCTATGCCCCTCCTCCAGACCTCAGTTAAGGAAACTGTGCCCGGAAGAGCTGACATTACAAGGAAAGGATTTTGGAATCCAGGGTAAGACTCATACCAGCCACACCAATCACACTGTACAACTTGTGATAAACTTACCCAGTTAACAATATGAACAACAACTGAGCATCACTCAACCGATGCTACATAACCATAACCCTTTGTTAAGCAATAACTATATACACGTATTGCAGAAAATCCGCACTTGGGACGGGCGCCCAGCATCTACTACGGACTACGAGAAATAGAATTACCGGTGAGTAAATTCTTATTTTCTCTAACGTCCTAGTGGATGCTGGGGACTCCGTAAGGACCATGGGGATTATACCAAAGCTCCCAAACGGGCGGGAGAGTGCGGATGACTCTGCAGCACCGAATGGGCAAACACAAGGTCCTCCTCAGCCAGGGTATCAAACCTGTAGAATTTTGCAAAAGTGTTTGAACCCGACCAAGTAGCAGCTCGGCAAAGCTGTAATGCCGAGACCCCTCGGGCAGCCGCCCAAGAAGAGCCCACTTTCCTTGTGGAATGGGCTTTCACTGATTTCGGCTGCGGCAATCCCGCCGCAGAATGAGCCTGCTGAATCGTGTTACAGATCCAGCGAGCAATAGTTTGCTTTGAAGCAGGAGCACCCAGCTTGTTGGATGCATACAGGATAAACAGCGAGTCAGTCTTCCTGACTCCAGCCGTCCTGGTTACATAAATCTTCAAAGCCCGGACTACGTCCAGCAACTTGGAGTCCTCCAAGTCACGAGTAGCCGCAGGCACCACAATAGGTTGGTTCAAATGAAAAGATGACACCACCTTTGGCAGAAACTGCGGACGAGTCCGCAATTCTGCCCTGTCCATATGGAAAACCAGATAGGGGCTTTTACACGACAAAGCCGCCAATTCTGACACACGCCTAGCTGAAGCTAAAGCCAACAGCATGACCACTTTCCACGTGAGATACTTTAGTTCCACGGTCTTAAGTGGCTCAAACCAGTGGGATTTCAGGAAATCCAACACCACGTTAAGATCCCAAGGTGCCACTGGTGGCCCAAAAGGGGGCTGAATATGCAGCACTCCCTTAACAAACGTCTGAACCTCAGGCAGTGAAGCCAGTTCTTTTTGAAAGAAGATGGATAGGGCCGAAATCTGGACCTTTATGGACCCTAATTTCAGGCCCATAGTCACACCTGACTGTAGGAAGTGCAGGAATCGACCCAGCTGGAATTCCTCTGTAGGGGCCTTTCTGGCCTCACACCAAGCAACATATTTTCGCCATATACGGTGATAATGCTTTGCTGTCACGTCCTTCCTAGCCTTTATCAGCGTAGGAATAACTTCATCCGGAATGCCCTTTTCTGCTAGGATTCGGCGTTCAACCGCCATGCCGTCAAACGCAGCCGCGGTAAGTCTTGGAACAGACAGGGCCCCTGTTGCAACAGGTCCTGTCTGAGAGGCAGAGGCCATGGTTCCTCTGTGAGCATTTCTTGCAGTTCCGGGTACCAAGTCCTTCTTGGCCAGTCCGGAACAATGAGTATTGTTTTCACTCTTCTTTTCCTTACGATTCTCAGTACCTTGGGTATGAGAGTAAGAGGAGGAAACACATAGACCGACTGGAACACCCACGGTGTTACCAGTGCGTCCACAGCTATCGCCTGAGGGTCCCTTGACCTGGCGCAATACCTTTTTAGCTTTTTGTTGAGGCGGGACGCCATCATGTCCACCTGTGGCAGTTCCCACCGACTTGCAATCTGCGTGAAGACTTCTTGATGAAGTCCCCACTCTCCCGGGTGGAGGTAGTGTGTGCCGCCCTGGCGGTTTACATGAGCCACTGCGGTGATGTTGTCTGACTGATTCAGCACCGGTTGGTTGCGAAGCAGAGGCTCCGCTTGACTCAGGGCATTGTATATGGCCCTTAGTTCCAGGATATTTGTGTGCAGACAAGCCTCCTGACTTGTCCACAACCCTTGGAAGTTTCTTCCCTGAGTGACTGCCCCCCCATCCTCGGAGGCTCGCATCCGTGGTCACCAGGACCCAGTCCTGTATGCCGAACCTGCGGCCCTCGAGAAGGTGAGCACTCTGCAGCCACCACAGAAGAGACACCCTGGCCCTGGGGGACAGGTTGATCAGCCGATGCATCTGAAGATGCGATCCGGACCACTTGTCCAACAGATCCCACTGAAAGATCCTCGCATGGAACCTGCCGAAGGGAATGGCTTCGTATGATGCCACCATCTTTCCCAGGACTCGCGTGCAGCGATGCACCGACACCTGTTTCGGTTTTAAGAGGTCTCTGACTAGAGTCACGAGCTCCTGAGCCTTCTCCGCCGGGAGAAACACCTTCTTCTGGTCTGTGTCCAGAATCATGCCGAGAAAGGGCAGACGCGTCGTAGGAATCAGCTGCGATTTTGGGATATTCAGAATCCAGCCGTGTTGTTGCAACACTTCCTGAGAGTGTGCTACGCTGATCAGCAACTGCTCTCTGGACCTCGCCTTTATGAGGAGATCGTCCAAGTATGGGATAATTGTGACTCCTTGCTTTCTCAGGAGCACCATCATTTCCGCCATTACCTTGGTAAATATTCTCAGTGCCGTGGAGAGCCCAAACGGCAACGTCTGGAATTGGTAATGACAGTCCTGTACCACAAATCTGAGGTACTCCTGATGAGGTGGATAAATGGGGACATGCAAGTAAGCATCCTTGATGTCCAGAGACACCATAAAATCCCCCTCTTCCAGGCTTGCAATGACCGCTCTGAGCGATTCCATTTTGAACTTGAATTTCTTTAGATAAATGTTCAGGGATTTTAAATTCAAGATGGGTCTGACCGAACCGTCCGGTTTCGGTACTACAAACATAGTGGAATAGTAACCCCTTCCCTGTTGAAGGAGAGGAACCTTTACAACCACCTGATGGAGGTATAACTTGTGAATTGCTGCCAGCACTACCTCCCTTTCCATGGGGGAAACTGGCAAGGCCGATTTTAGGTAACGGTGAGGGGGCGTCACCTCGAATTCCAGTTTGTATCCCTGAGACACAACTTGTATAGCCCAAGGATCCACCCGTGAGCGAACCCACTGGTGGCTGAAATGTCGGAGACGCGCCCCCACGGCTCCTGGCTCCGCCTGTGGAGCCCCAGCGTCATGCGGTGGATTAAGTGGAAGCCGGGGAGGACTTTTGTTCCTGGGAACTAGCTGCATGGTGCAGCCTCTTTCCTCTACCCCTGCCTCTGGCAAGAAAGGATGCACCTCTGACTTTCTTGCTCTTTTGCGAACGAAAGGACTGCATTTGGTAATACGGTGCTTTCTTAGGCTGTGGCGGGACATAAGGCTAGAAATTTGACTTCCCAGCCGTAGCTGTGGAAACTAGGTCTGAGAGACCGTCCCCAAACAATTCCTCACCCTTATAAGGTAAAACCTCCATGTGTTTTTTAGAGTCGGCATCCCCTGTCCATTGCCGAGTACTTAAGACCCTTCTGGCAGAAATGGACATTGCGTTTACTCTAGAGCCCAGCAGGCAAATGTCCCTCTGGGCATCCCGCATATGTAGGACTGCGTCCTTGATATGTGCCAGGGTCATGAGAACAGAGTCCCTGTCCAGGGTATCTAACTCCTCAGACAGAGTATCCGTCCATGCTGCTACCGCACTACACATCCAGGCCGAAGCAATTGCTGGCCTCAGCAGCGTACCAGAATGTGTGTAAACAGACTTCAGGATAGCTTCCTGCTTTCTATCCGCAGGATCCTTTAGGGTGGCCGTATCCTGAGACGGCAGGGCCACCTTCTTAGATAAGCGTTTCAACGCCTTGTCTACCCTGGGGGAGGATTCCCAGCGTAACCTGTCCGTTGGCGGGAAAGGATACGCCATCAGCAATCTCTTGGAAATTACTACCTTCCTATCAGGGGAATCCCACGCTTTTTCACATAATTCATTCAATTCATGTGACGGGGGAAAAGCCACTATTTGCTTTTTCTCCCCATACATACAAATTTTCTTGTCAGGGACAGGATTTTCTTTAGAAATGTGTAACACATCCTTCATTGCCACAATCATGTAGCGGATGGCTTTAGTCATTTTAGGCAGCAACTTTGCATCATCGACACTGGAATCAGATTCCGTGTCGACGTCTGTGTCAACTAACTGGGATATTGGGCGCTTTTGAGACCCTGACGGCCTCTGGGAGCAGGCATGGGTTGAGACCCTGACTGTCCCAAGGCTACAGCTTTATCCAATCTGTTATGTAAGGAGCTTACATTATCATTTAACACCTTCCACATATCCATCCAATCAGGTGTCGGCCCCGTCGGGGGCGACACCACATCTATTTGCACTTGTTCTGCCTCCACGTATCCTTCCTCATCAAACATGTCGACACAAGCGTACCGACACACCGCACACATACAGGGAACGCTCTGACTGAGGACAGGACCCCACAAAGGCTTTTGGGGAGACAGAGAGAGAGTATGCCAGCACACACCCCAGCGCTATATAACCCAGGGATTACACTGTACCTTAGTGTTTACCCAGTAGCTGCTGTTTTTATATATATATATATATATATATATATATATCTCTCTGCGCCTAAATTTATGTGTCCCCCCTCTCTTTTTTACCCTCTATTGCACCTGTATACTGCAGGGGAGAGCTTGGGGAGCGTCCTTCCAGCGGAGCTGTGAAGAGAAAATGGCGCTGGTGTGCTGAGGAAGAAGGCCCCGCCCCCTCAGCGGTGGGCTTCTGTCCCGCTTCTCATGTGTAAAAAATAAGAATTTACTTACCGATAATTCTATTTCTCGTAGTCCGTAGTGGATGCTGGGGACTCCGTCAGGACCATGGGGAATAGCGGCTCCGCAGGAGACAGGGCACAAAAGTAAAAGCTTTAGGATCAGGTGGTGTGCACTGGCTCCTCCCCCTATGACCCTCCTCCAAGCCTCAGTTAGGATACTGTGCCCGGACGAGCGTACACAATAAGGAAGGATTTTGAATCCCGGGTAAGACTCATACCAGCCACACCAATCACACTGTACAACCTGTGATCTGAACCCAGTTAACAGCATGATAACAGCGGAGCCTCTGAAAAGATGGCTCACAACAATAATAACCCGATTTTTGTAACAATAACTATGTACAAGTATTGCAGACAATCCGCACTTGGGATGGGCGCCCAGCATCCACTACGGACTACGAGAAATAGAATTATCGGTAAGTAAATTCTTATTTTCTCTGACGTCCTAAGTGGATGCTGGGGACTCCGTCAGGACCATGGGGATTATACCAAAGCTCCCAAACGGGCGGGAGAGTGCGGATGACTCTGCAGCACCGAGTGAGAGAACTCCAGGTCCTCCTCAGCCAGGGTGTGCCCCTGACCAAGTAGCAGCTCGGCAAAGTTGTAAAGCCGAGACCCCTCGGGCAGCCGCCCAAGATGAGCCCACCTTCCTTGTGGAATGGGCATTTACATATTTTGGCTGTGGCAGGCCTGCCACAGAATGTGCAAGCTGAATTGTACTACACATCCAACTAGCAATCGTCTGCTTAGAAGCAAGAGCACCCAGTTTGTTGGGTGCATACAGGATAACAGCAAGTCAGTTTTCCTGACTCCAGCCGTCCTGGAAACCTATATTTTCAGGGCCCTGACAACATCTAGCAACTTGGAGTCCTCCAAGTCCCTAGTAGCCGCAGGTACCACAATAAGCTGGTTCAGGTGAAACGCTGACACCACCTTAGGGAGAAACTGGGGACGAGTCCGCAGCTCTGCCCTGTCCGAATGGACAATCAGATATGGGCTTTGTGAGACAAAGCCGCCAATTCTGACACTCGCCTGGCCGAGGCCAGGGCCCACATCATGGTCACTTTCCATGTGAGATATTTCAAATCCACAGATTTGAGCGGTTTAAACCAATGTGATTTGAGGAATCCCAGAACTACGTTGAGATCCCACAGTGCCACTGGAGGCACAAAAGGGGGTTGTATATGCAGTACTCCCTTGACAAACTTCTGGACTTCAGGAACTGAAGCCAATTCTTTCTGGAAGAAAATCGACAGGGCCGAAATTTTAACCTTAATGGACCCCAATTTGAGGCCCATAGACACTCCTGTTTGCAGAAAATGCAGGAATCGACCGAGTTGAAATTTCTTCGTGGGGCCTTCCTGGCCTCACACCACGCAACATATTTTCGCCACATGTGGTGATAATGTTGTGCGGTCACCTCCTTCCTGGCTTTGACCAGGGTAGGAATGACCTCTTCCGGAATGCCTTTTTACCTTAGGATCCGGCGTTCAACCGCCATGCCGTCAAACGCAGCCGCGGTAAGTCTTGGAACAGACATGGTACTTGCTGAAGCAAGTCCCTTCTTAGCAGCAGAGGCCATGAGTCCTCTGTGAGCATCTCTTGAAGTTCCGGGTACCAAGTCCTTCTTGGCCAATCCGGAGCCACGAGTATTGTTCTTACTCCTCTACGTCTTATAATTCTCAGTACCTTAGGTATGAGAAGCAGAGGAGGGAACACATACACCGACTGGTACACCCACGGTGTTACCAGAACGTCCACAGCTATTGCCTGAGGGTCTCTTGACCTGGCGCAATACCTGTCCAGTTTTTTGTTCAGGCGGGACGCCATCATGTCCACCTTTGGTCTTTCCCAACGGTTCACAATCATGTGGAAGACTTCCCGATGAAGTCCCCACTCTCCCGGGTGGAGGTCGTGCTGAGGAAGTCTGCTTCCCAGTTGTCCACTCCCGGAATGAACACTGCTGACAGTGCTATCACATGATTTTCCGCCCAGCGAAGAATCCTTGCAGTTTCTGCCATTGCCCTCCTGCTTCTTGTGCCGCCCTGTCTGTTTACGTGGGCGACTGCCGTGATGTTGTCCCACTGGATCAATACCGGCTGACCTTGAAGCAGAGGTCTTGCTAAGCTTAGAGCATTGTAAATTGCTCTTAGCTCCAGTATATTTATGTGGAGAGAAGTCTCCAGACTTGATCACACTCCCTGGAAATTTTTTCCTTGTGTGACTGCTCCCCAGCCTTTCAGGCTGGCATCCGTGGTCACCAGGACCCAGTCCTGGATGCCGAATCTGTGGCCCTTTAGTAGATGAGCACTCTGCAGCCACCACAGAAGAGACACCCTTGTCCTTGGAGACAGGGTTATCCGCTGATGCATCTGAAGATGCGATCCGGACCATTTTTCCAGCAGATCCCACTGAAAAGTTCTTGCGTGAAATCTGCCGAATGGAATCGCTTCGTAAGAAGCCACCATTTTTCCCAGGACCCTTGTGCAATGATGCACTGACACTTTTCCTGGTTTTAGGAGGTTCCTGACTAGCTCGGATAACTCCCTGGCTTTCTCCTCCGGGAGAAACACCTTTTTCTGGACTGTGTCCAGAATCATCCCTAGGAACAGCAGACGTGTCGTCGGAGACAGCTGCGATTTTGGAATATTTAGAATCCACCCGTGCTGTCGTAGAACTACTTGAGATAGTGCTACTCCGACCTCCAACTGTTCTCTGGACCTTGCCCTTATCAGGAGATCGTCCATTTTCTTTGAAGAAGAATCATCATTTCGGCCATTACCTTGGTAAAGACCCGGGGTGCCGTGGACAATCCAAACGGCAGCGTCTGAAACTGATAGTGACAGTTTTGTACCACGAACCTGAGGTACCCTTGGTGAGAAGGGCAAATTGGGACATGGAGGTAAGCATCCTTGATGTCCAGGGACACCATATAGTCCCCTTCTTCCTGGTTCGCTATCACTGCTCTGAGTGACTCCATCTTGATTTGAACCTTTGTATGTAAGTGTTCAAATATTTCAGATTTAGAATAGGTCTCACCAAGCCGTCTGGCTTCAGTACCACAATATAGTGTGGAATAATACCCCTTTCCTTGTTGTAGGAGGGGTACTTTGATTATCACCTGCTGGGAATTCTTCAGCATCTGCAAGGGGGTCGGCGGCGCGGCTCCGGTGACCCATCCAGGCTGTACCTGTGATCGTCCCTCTGGAGCTAGTGTCCAGTAGCCTAAGAAGCCAATCCATCCTGCACGCAGGTGAGTTCACTTCTTCTCCCCTAAGTCCCTCGTTGCAGTGAGCCTGTTGCCAGCAGGACTCACTGAAAATAAAAAACCTAACAAAACTTTTACTCTAAGCAGCTCTTTAGGAGAGCCACCTAGATTGCACCCTTCTCGGCCGGGCACAAAAACCTAACTGAGGCTTGGAGGAGGGTCATAGGGGGAGGAGCCAGTGCACACCACCTGATCCTAAAGCTTTTATTTTTGAGCCCTGTCTCCTGCGGAGCCGCTATTCCCCATGGTCCTGACGGAGTCCCCAGCATCCACTTAGGACGTCAGAGAAATGGCGGGGGCTCGCACATATATACAGTGCCTGACTGTATATATGTATACTTTTGCCATCAGGTATCTTAATTGCTGCCCAGGACGCCCCCCCCCTGCGCCCTACAGTGACCGGAGTTTGTGGGTGTGCTGTGGGAGCAATGGCGCACAGCTGCAGTGCTGTGCGCTACCTAAAGTGAAGACAGGTGTCTTCTGACGCCGATTTCGATGTCTTCTTGCTTCTGCACTTCTGGCTCTGCGAGGTGGACGGCGGCGCGGCTCCGGGAACGGACGATCAAGGTTAGGTACCTGTGTTCGATCCCTCTGGAGCTAATGGTGTCCAGTAGCCTAAGAAGCGCAACTTAGCTGCAGTGAGTAGGTTTGCTTCTCTCCCCTCAGTCCCACGTAGCAGAGAGTCTGTTGCCAGCAGAAGCTCTCTGAAAATAAAAAACCTGACAAAATACTTTCTTTTCTAGCAAGCTCAGGAGAGCCCACTAGGAGCACTCAGCTCTGGCCGGGCACAAATTCTAACTGAGGTCTGGAGGAGGGGCATAGAGGGAGGAGCCAGTGCACACCAGATAGTACTGAATCTTTCTTTAGAGTGCCCAGTCTCCTGCGGAGCCCGTCTATTCCCCATGGTCCTCAGAGTCCCCAGCATCCACTAGGACGTTAGAGAAAGAGGTATAAGCAATTCCACTCATTTCTACTGTTTTAGGTAACATGTAGTTAAGCAAGTAGTGGACAGAATGGTAGCCAGCTCTGCAAAGTTCTTAAAACAACACAAATACCTTCGTGTAGACGTTAACATCCTCGCATTAGCGCTGCGCCTGGCTCTGTATTGTAATATGGACTAGCTGTACACACACCTGCCAGCCAAGGCACGGGACTATTGATTACACACTGAAGGGATGTGCACACAACCTGCGCTCATCTACCTCCGCCGTACTGGGACTGGCTGTGGGCGGCAGGGAGAGGGTTAACAACAGACGAGACAATTTCACAGTTTTCAGCTCGCGCTCCGTACGGATGCCACGCGACGGTTGCCGCGGCAACGAAAGGCGGGCGCGCGACGGCGCGAGACTGGCAGGTGGCTGGGAGTTGGGTGACGTCAGCACGAGACAGAGGGGCGGACAGCGCGGGAGAGTTGGCGGTTGGGGAGGAGAGCGAGGTGAAACGAGTTCCTGATCACACGCACGGTGCTGCTGGGAGTGTGACTGTTACGCTCTCACTGTGCAGTATATCAGCGGTCACTCACAGCAGCAGCTTCCCTCCGCCAGTCAGCACTGTTTTTATACCTGTCCTGTTGCCTCTCCTCCCAGTTTCCGCAATACTCTGCTGTTTAGGGAGCTGGGTCGAATTTGTCAATTTGCGACAGTACTGTGCACAGAAGAGCAGATGCAGCCTTCTCTCAGGTTTCATACTGTTTGGTGATGAGCAGCTGTGTGTGTGTTGTCCAGGGCCGTTTCTAGACAATTTGGCTCCCAGTGCGAGATTTCAAAATGCGCCCAACCGCCACCCCCCCCCCCCCCCCCCCATTGGTATAAAAAAAAATTGCGTGCCCCCCCCATATAGCCAGAAAAAAAGCATGCGTGCGCGCTCCCGACAAGGCTGTGTGGCCTGATTAAAATGAGCGTGGTCTCATTTCAGTGGGCGTGGCCTCGTCTGATATCACACCCACCACAGGGGGAAAAAATAAAAAAGTCCCCTTTTTACACATTACACCAGGCAAGTGTCCCCATATTACACAGCGCGGCAGGCAGGTGTCCCCATTTACAAAGTGCGGCAGGCAGGTGTCCCCATTTCTCTATCGTCCTAGTGGATGCTGGGGTTCCTGAAAGGACCATGGGGAATAGCGGCTCCGCAGGAGACAGGGCACAAAAAGTAAAGCTTTTCCAGATCAGGTGGTGTGCACTGGCTCCTCCCCCTATGACCCTCCTCCAGACTCCAGTTAGATTTTTGTGCCCGGCCGAGAAGGGTGCAATCTAGGTGGCTCTCCTAAAGAGCTGCTTAGAAAAAGTTTAGCTTAGGTTTTTTATTTTACAGTGAGTCCTGCTGGCAACAGGATCACTGCAACGAGGGACTGAGGGGAGAAGAAGTGAACTCACCTGCGTGCAGGATGGATTGGCTTCTTGGCTACTGGACATCAGCTCCAGAGGGACGATCACAGGTACAGCCTGGATGGTCACCGGAGCCGCGCCGCCGGCCCCCTTGCAGATGCTGAAGTCAGAAGAGGTCCAGAATCGGCGGCTGAAGACTCCTGCAGTCTTCTAAAGGTAGCGCACAGCACTGCAGCTGTGCGCCATTTTCCTCTCAGCACACTTCACACGCAGTCACTGAGGGTGCAGGGCGCTGGGGGGGGGCGCCCTGGGAGGCAAATGTAACCTATATAAAGGCTAAAAATACCTCACATATAGCCCCCAGAGGCTATATGGAGATATTTAACCCCTGCCTGGATTCACTAAATAGCGGGAGACGAGCCCACCGGAAAAGGGGCGGGGCCTATCTCCTCAGCACACGGCGCCATTTCCTCTCACAGCTCCGCTGGTCAGGACGGCTCCCAGGTCTCTCCCCTGCACTGCACTACAGAAACAGGGTAAAACAGAGAGGGGGGGCAAATTTATGGCGATATTTTGATATATATAAAGCAGCTATAAGGGAGCACTTATTATAAGGCTATCCCTGTTATATATATAGCGCTTTTGGTGTGTGCTGGCAAACTCTCCCTCTGTCTCCCCAAAGGGCTAGTGGGTCCTGTCTTCGTTAGGAGCATTCCCTGTGTGTCTGCTGTGTGTCGGTACGTGTGTGTCGACATGTATGAGGACGATATTGGTGTGGAGGCGGAGCAATTGCCAAATATGAGGATGTCACCCCCTAGGGAGTCGACACCAGAATGGATGCCTTTATTTATGGAACTACGGGATAGTGTCAACACGCTAAAGCAGTCGTTTGACGACATGAGACGGCCGGACAATCAATTAGTGCCTGTCCAGGCGACTCAAACACCGTCAGGGGCTGTGAAACGCCCTTTGCCTCAGTCGGTCGACACAGACCCAGACGCAGGCACTGACTCCAGTGGTGACGGTGACGAATCAACCGTATTTTCCAGTAGGGCCACACGTTATATGATTTTGGCAATGAAGGAGGCGTTACATTTAGCTGATACTACAGGTACCACTAAACAGGGTATTATGTGGGGTGTGAAAAAACTACCTATAGTTTTTCCTGAATCAGAAGAATTAAATGACGTGTGTAATGAAGCGTGGGTTGCCCCTGATAAAAAGCTGATAATTTCAAAGAAATTATTGGCATTATACCCTTTCCCGCCAGAGGTTAGGGAGCGCTGGGAAACACCTCCTAGGGTGGACAAGGCGCTAACACGCTTATCTAAACAAGTGGCGTTACCCTCTCCTGAGACGGCCGCACTTAAAGATCCATCAGATAGGAGGATGGAAAATATCCAAAAAAGTATATACACACATGCAGGTGTTATACTACGACCAGCTATAGCGACTGCCTGGATGGGCAGTGCTGGGGTAGTTTGGTCAGAGTCCCTGATTGAAAATATTGATACCCTGGACAGGGACAATATTTTACTGTCGTTAGAACAAATAAAGGATGCATTTCTTTATATGCGTGATGCACAGAGGGATATCTGCACACTGGCATCACGGGTAAGTGCTATGTCCATTTCGGCCAGAAGAGCTTTATGGACGCGACAGTGGACAGGCGATGCGGATTCAAAACGGCATATGGAAGTTTTGCCGTATAAAGGGGAGGAGTTATTTGGAGTCGGTCTATCAGATTTGGTGGCCACGGCTACAGCCGGGAAATCCACCTTTCTACCTCAAGTCACTCCCCAACAGAAAAAGGCACCGACTTTTCAACCGCAGCCCTTTCGTTCCTTTAAAAATAAGAGAGCAAAGGGCTATTCATATCTGCCACGAGGCAGAGGTCGAGGGAAGAGACAGCAACAGGCAGCTCCTTCCCAGGAACAGAAGCCTTCCCCGGCTTCTACAAAAGCCTCAGCATGACGCTGGGGCTTCTCAAGCGGACTCGGGGACGGTGGGTGGTCGTCTCAAAAATTACAGCGCGCAGTGGGCTCACTCGCAGGTAGATCCCTGGATCCTGCAGATAATATCTCAGGGGTACAGGTTGGAATTAGAGACAGATCCACCTCGCCGTTTCCTGAAGTCTGCTTTACCAACGTCCCCCTCCGAAAGGGAGACGGTTTTGGAAGCCATTCACAAGCTGTACTCTCAGCAGGTGATAGTCAAGGTACCTCTTCTACAACAAGGGAAGGGGTATTATTCCACTCTTTTTGTGGTACCGAAGCCGGATGGCTCGGTAAGGCCTATTCTAATTCTGAAGTCCTTGAACCTGTACATAAAGAAGTTCAAGTTCAAGATGGAGTCACTCAGAGCAGTGATAGCGAACCTGGAAGAGGGGGACTTTATGGTATCCTTGGACATCAAGGATGCGTATCTCCACGTTCCAATTTACCCCTCACACCAGGGGTACCTCAGGTTCGTTGTACAAAACTGTCACTATCAGTTTCAGACGCTGCCGTTCGGATTGTCCACGGCACCTCGGGTCTTTACAAAGGTAATGGCCGAGATGATGATTCTTCTTCGAAGAAAAGGCATATTAATTATCCCATACTTGGACGATCTCCTAATAAGGGCAAGGTCCAGAGAACAACTAGAGATGGGATTAGCACTGTCGCAAGAAGTGCTAAAACAGCACGGGTGGATTCTGAATATTCCAAAATCCCAGTTAATGCCGACAACTCGTCTGCTGTTCCTAGGGATGATTCTGGACACGGTTCAGAAAAAGGTTTTTCTCCCGGAGGAAAAAGCCAAGGAGTTATCCGAGCTTGTCAGGAACCTCCTAAAACCAGGAAAGGTGTCTGTACATCAATGCACAAGAGTCCTGGGAAAAATGGTGGCTTCTTACGAAGCAATTCCATTCGGCAGATTCCACGCAAGAATTTTCCAAAGGGATCTGTTGGACAAATGGTCAGGGTCGCATCTTCAGATGCACCTGCGGATAACCCTGTCTCCAAGGACAAGGGTGTCTCTTCTGTGGTGGTTGCAGAGTGCTCATCTATTGGAGGGCCGCAGATTCGGCATACAGGATTGGATCCTGGTGACCACGGACGCCAGCCTGAGAGGCTGGGGAGCAGTCACACAAGGAAGAAACTTCCAGGGAGTATGGACGAGCCTGGAAACGTCTCTTCACATAAACATTCTGGAACTAAGAGCAATATACAATGCTCTAAGCCAGGCAGAACCTCTGCTTCAGGGAAAACCGGTGTTGATCCAGTCGGACAACATCACGGCAGTCGCCCATGTGAACAGACAGGGCGGCACAAGAAGCAGGAGTGCAATGGCAGAAGCTGCAAGGATTCTTCGCTGGGCAGAGAATCATGTGATAGCACTGTCAGCAGTGTTCATCCCGGGAGTGGACAACTGGGAAGCAGACTTCCTCAGCAGACACGATCTTCACCCGGGAGAGTGGGGACTTCATCCAGAAGTCTTCCACTTGCTGGTAACCCGTTGGGAAAGACCAATGGTGGACATGATGGCGTCTCGCCTCAACAAAAAACTGGACAGGTATTGCGCCAGGTCAAGAGATCCGCAGGCAATAGCTGTGGACGCGCTGGTAACGCCTTGGGTGTACCAGTCGGTGTATGTGTTTCCTCCTCTGCCTCTCATACCAAAAGTATTGAGAATTATACGGCAAAGAGGCGTAAGGACGATACTAGTGGTTCCGGATTGGCCAAGAAGGACTTGGTACCCGGAACTTCAAGAGATGATCACGGAAGATCCGTGGCCTCTACCTCTAAGGAGGGACTTGCTTCAACAGGGTCCCTGTCTGTTTCAAGACTTACCGCGGCTGCGTTTGACGGCATGGCGGTTGAACGCCGGATCCTAAAGGAAAAAGGCATGCCGGAAGAAGTCATTCCTACTTTGATTAAAGCAAGGAAGGAAGTAACCGTGCAACATTATCACCGAATTTGGCGAAAATATGTTGCGTGGTGCGAAGATCGGAGTGCTCCGACGGAGGAATTTCAACTGGGTCGATTCCTACATTTCCTGCAATCAGGATTGTCTATGGGTCTCAAATTGGGATCTATTAAGGTTCAAATTTCGGCCCTGTCGATTTTCTTTCAAAAAGAATTGGCTTCAGTCCCTGAAGTCCAGACCTTTGTTAAGGGAGTGCTACATATACAGCCTCCTGTGGTGCCTCCAGTGGCACCGTGGGATCTCAATGTGGTTTTGGACTTTCTAAAATCTCATTGGTTTGAACCACTAAAGAAGGTGGATTTGAAATATCTCACATGGAAAGTGACCATGCTTCTAGCCCTGGCTTCGGCCAGGAGAGTGTCAGAACTGGCAGCTTTATCTTACAAAAGCCCATATCTGATTTTCCATTCGGACAGGGCAGAACTGCGGACTCGTCCGCATTTTCTCCCTAAGGTGGTGTCAGCATTTCATCTGAACCAGCCTATTGTAGTGCCTGCGGCTACAAGTGACTTGGAGGACTCCAAGTTACTGGACGTTGTCAGAGCATTAAAAATATATATTGCAAGGACAGCTGGAGTCAGAAAATCTGACTCGTTGTTTATATTGTATGCACCCAACAAGATGGGTGCTCCTGCGTCTAAGCAGACGATTGCTCGTTGGATCTGTAGCACAATCCAACTTGCACATTCTGTGGCAGGCCTGCCACAGCCTAAATCTGTAAAGGCCCACTCCACAAGGAAGGTGGGTTCATCTTGGGCGGCTGCCCGAGGGGTCTCGGCATTACAACTTTGCCGAGCAGCTACGTGGTCAGGGGAGAACACGTTTGTAAAATTTTACAAATTTGATACTCTGGCTAAGGAGGACCTGGAGTTCTCTCATTCGGTGCTGCAGAGTCATCCGCACTCTCCCGCCCGTTTGGGAGCTTTGGTATAATCCCCATGGTCCTTTCAGGAACCCCAGCATCCACTAGGACGATAGAGAAAATAAGATTTTACTTACCGATAAATCTATTTCTCGGAGTCCGTAGTGGATGCTGGGCGCCCATCCCAAGTGCGGATTATCTGCAATAATTGTACATAGTTATTGTTAACTAATTCGGGTTATTGTTGAAGGAAGCCATCTTTCAGAGGCTCCGCTGTTATCATACTGTTAACTGGGTTTAGATCACAAGTTGTACGGTGTGATTGGTGTGGCTGGTATGAGTCTTACCCGGGATTCAAAATCCTCCCTTATTGTGTACGCTCGTCCGGGCACAGTACCTAACTGGAGTCTGGAGGAGGGTCATAGGGGGAGGAGCCAGTGCACACCACCTGATCTGGAAAAGCTTTACTTTTTGTGCCCTGTCTCCTGCGGAGCCGCTATTCCCCATGGTCCTTTCAGGAACCCCAGCATCCACTACGGACTCCGAGAAATAGATTTATCGGTAAGTAAAATCTTATTTTTATACAGTGCGGCAGGTGTCCCCATTTTACACAGTGCGGCAGGTGCCCCCATTTTACACAGTGCGGCAGGTGCCCCCATTTTACACAGTGCGGCAGGTGCCCCCATTTTACACAGTGCGGCAGGTGCCCCCATTTTATACAGTGCGGCAGGTGCCCCCATTTTACACAGTGCGGCAGGTATCCCCATTTTATACAGTGCGGCAGGTGCCCCCATATTATACAGTGCGGCAGGTGCCCCCATTTTACACAGTGCGGCAGGTATCCCCATTTTATACAGTGCGGCAGGTGCCCCCATTTTACACAGTGCGGCAGGTGCCCCCATTTTACACAGTGCGGCAGGTGCCCCCATTTTACACAGTGCGGCAGGTATCCCCATTTCTCTATCGTCCTAGTGGATGCTGGGGTTCCTGAAAGGACCATGGGGAATAGCGGCTCCGCAGGAGACAGGGCACAAAAAGTAAAGCTTTTTCCGATCAGGTGGTGTGCACTGGCTCCTCCCCCTATGACCCTCCTCCAGACTCCAGTTAGATTTTTGTGCCCGGCCGAGAAGGGTGCAATCTAGGTGGCTCTCCTAAAGAGCTGCTTAGAAAAAGTTTAGCTAGGTTTTTTATTTTACAGTGATTCCTGCTGGCAACAGGATCACTGCAGCGAGGGACTGAGGGGAGAAGGAGTCAACTCACCTGCGTGCAGGATGGATTGGCTTCTTGGCTACTGGACATCAAGCTCCAGAGGGACGATCACGGGTACAGCCTGGATGGTCACCGGAGCCACGCCGCCGGCCCCCTTGCAGATGCTGAAGACAGAAGAGGTCCAGAATCGGCGGCTGAAGACTCCTGCAGTCTTCAAAAGGTAGCGCACAGCACTGCAGCTGTGCGCCATTTTCCTCTCAGCACACTTCACACGGCAGTCACTGAGGGTGCAGGGCGCTGGGAGGGGGGCGCCCTGGGAGGCAAAATGATTACCTATAAAGGCTAAAAATACCTCACATATAGCCCTAGAGGCTATATGGAGATATTTAACCCCTGCCTAATTTCTCTAAATAGCGGGAGACGAGCCCGCCAGAAAAGGGGCGGGGCCTATCTCCTCAGCACACGGCGCCATTTCCTCTCACAGTTCCGCTGGTCAGGACGGCTCCCAAGTCTCTCCCCTGCACTGCACTACAGAAACAGGGTAAAACAGAGAGGGGGGGGCACATTTATGGCGATAAAATTGATATAACAAAGCAGCTATAAGGGAGCACTTATTATAAGGCTATCCCTGATATATATATAGCGCTTTTGGTGTGTGCTGGCAAACTCTCCCTCTGTCTCCCCAAAGGGCTAGTGGGTCCTGTCTTCGTTAGGAGCATTCCCTGTGTGTCTGCTGTGTGTCGGTACGTGTGTGTCGACATGTATGAGGACGATATTGGTGTGGAGGCGGAGCAATTGCCAAATATGAGGATGTCACCCCCTAGGGAGTCGACACCGGAATGGATGCCTTTATTTATGGAACTACGGGATAGTGTCAACACGCTAAAGCAGTCGTTTGACGACATGAGGCGGCCGGACAATCAATTAGTGCCTGTCCAGGCGACTCAAACACCGTCAGGGGCTGTGAAACGCCCTTTGCCTCAGTCGGTCGACACAGACCCAGACACAGGCGATGACTCCAGTGGTGACGGTGACGAATCAACCGTATTTTCCAGTAGGGCCACACGTTATATGATTTTGGCAATGAAGGAGGCGTTACATTTAGCTGATACTACAGGTACCACTAAACAGGGTATTATGTGGGGTATGAAAAAACTACCTATAGTTTTTCCTGAATCAGAAGAATTAAATGACGTGTGTAATGAAGCGTGGGTTGCCCCTGATAAAAAACTGATAATTTCAAAGAAATTATTGGCATTATACCCTTTCCCGCCAGAGGTTAGGGAGCGCTGGGAAACACCTCCTAGGGTGGACAAGGCGCTAACACGCTTATCTAAACAAGTGGCGTTACCCTCTCCTGAGACGGCCGCACTTAAAGATCCATCAGATAGGAGGATGGAAAATATCCAAAAAAGTATATACACACATGCAGGTGTTATACTACGACCAGCTGTAGCGACTGCCTGGATGGGCAGTGCTGGGGTAGTTTGGTCAGAGTCCCTGATTGAAAATATTGATACCCTGGACAGGGACAATATTTTACTGTCGTTAGAACAAATAAAGGATGCATTTCTTTATATGCGTGATGCACAGAGGGATATCTGCACACTGGCATCACGGGTAAGTGCTATGTCCATTTCGGCCAGAAGAGCTTTATGGACGCGACAGTGGTCAGGTGATGCGGATTCAAAACGGCATATGGAAGTTTTGCCGTATAAAGGGGAGGAGTTATTTGGAGTCGGTCTATCAGATTTGGTGGCCACGGCTACAGCCGGGAAATCCACCTTTCTACCTCAAGTCACTCCCCCACAGAAAAAGGCACCGACTTTTCAACCGCAGCCCTTTCGTTCCTTTAAAAATAAGAGAGCAAAGGGCTATTCATATCTGCCACGAGGCAAAGGTCGAGGGAAGAGACAGCAACACGCAGCTCCTTCCCAGGAACAGAAGCCCTCCCCGGCTTCTACAAAAGCCTCAGCATGACGCTGGGGCTCCTCAAGCGGACTCGGGGATGGTGGGCGGTCGTCTCAAAAATTACAGCGCGCAGTGGGCTCACTCGCAGGTAGATCCCTGGATCCTGCAGATAATATCTCAAGGGTACAGGTTGGAATTAGAGACGGATCCACCTCGCCGTTTCCTGAAGTCTGCTTTACCAACGTCCCCCTCCGAAAGGGAGACGGTTTTGGAAGCCATTCACAAGCTGTACTCTCAGCAGGTGATAGTCAAGGTACCTCTTCTACAACAAGGGAAGGGGTATTATTCCACTCTTTTTGTGGTACCGAAGCCGGATGGCTCGGTAAGGCCTATTCTAAATCTGAAGTCCTTGAACCTGTACATAAAGAAGTTCAAGTTCAAAATGGAGTCACTCAGAGCAGTGATAGCGAACCTGGAAGAGGGGGACTTTATGGTATCCTTGGACATCAAGGATGCGTATCTCCACGTTCCAATTTACCCCTCACACCAGGGGTACCTCAGGTTCGTTGTACAAAACTGTCACTATCAGTTTCAGACGCTGCCGTTCGGATTGTCCACGGCACCTCGGATCTTTACAAAGGTAATGGCCGAGATGATGATTCTTCTTCGAAGAAAAGGCGTATTAATTATCCCATACTTGGACGATCTCCTAATAAGGGCGAGGTCCAGAGAACAGCTAGAGATGGGATTAGCACTGTCTCAAGAAGTGCTAAAACAGCACGGGTGGATTCTGAATATTCCAAAATCCCAGTTAATGCCGACAACTCGTCTGCTGTTCCTAGGGATGATTCTGGACACGGTTCAGAAAAAGGTTTTTCTCCCGGAGGAAAAAGCCAAGGAGTTATCCGAGCTTGTCAGGAACCTCCTAAAACCAGGAAAGGTGTCTGTACATCAATGCACAAGAGTCCTGGGAAAAATGGTAGCTTCTTACGAAGCAATTCCATTCGGCAGATTCCACGCAAGAATTTTCCAAAGGGATCTGTTGGACAAATGGTCAGGGTCGCATCTTCAGATGCACCTACGGATAACCCTGTCTCCAAGGACAAGGGTGTCTCTTCTGTGGTGGTTGCAGAGTCCTCATCTATTGGAGGGCCGCAGATTCGGCATACAGGATTGGATCCTGGTGACCACGGACGCCAGCCTGAGAGGCTGGGGAGCAGTCACACAAGGAAGAAACTTCCAGGGAGTATGGACGAGCCTGGAAACGTCTCTTCACATAAACATTCTGGAACTAAGAGCAATATACAATGCTCTAAGCCAGGCAGAACCTCTGCTTCAGGGAAAACCGGTGTTGATCCAGTCGGACAACATCACGGCAGTCGCCCATGTGAACAGACAGGGTGGCACAAGAAGCAGGAGTGCAATGGCAGAAGCTGCAAGGATTCTTCGCTGGGCAGAGAATCATGTGATAGCGCTATCAGCAGTGTTCATCCCGGGAGTGGACAACTGGGAAGCAGACTTCCTCAGCAGACACGATCTTCACCCGGGAGAGTGGGGACTTCATCCAGAAGTCTTCCACATGCTGGTAACCCGTTGGGAAAGACCAATGGTGGACATGATGGCGTCTCGCCTCAACAAAAAACTGGACAGGTATTGCGCCAGGTCAAGAGATCCGCAGGCAATAGCTGTGGACGCGCTGGTAACGCCTTGGGTGTACCAGTCGGTGTATGTGTTTCCTCCTCTGCCTCTCATACCAAAAGTATTGAGAATTATACGGCAAAGAGGCGTAAGAACGATACTAGTGGTTCCGGATTGGCCAAGAAGGACTTGGTACCCGGAACTTCAAGAGATGATCACGGAAGATCCGTGGCCTCTACCTCTAAGGAGGGACTTGCTTCAGCAGGGTCCCTGTCTGTTTCAAGACTTACCGCGGCTGCGTTTGACGGCATGGCGGTTGAACGCCGGATCCTAATGGAAAAAGGCATGCCGGAAGAAGTCATTCCTACTTTGATTAAAGCAAGGAAAGAAGTAACCGTGCAACATTATCACCGAATTTGGCGAAAATATGTTGCGTGGTGCGAAGATCGGAGTGCTCCGACGGAGGAATTTCAACTGGGTCGATTCCTACATTTCCTGCAATCAGGATTGTCTATGGGTCTCAAATTGGGATCTATTAAGGTTCAAATTTCGGCCCTGTCGATTTTCTTTCAAAAAGAATTGGCTTCAGTCCCTGAAGTCCAGACCTTTGTGAAGGGAGTGCTGCATATACAGCCTCCTGTGGTGCCTCCAGTGGCACCGTGGGATCTCAATGTAGTTTTGGATTTTCTAAAATCTCATTGGTTTGAACCACTAAATAAGGTGGATTTGAAATATCTCACTTGGAAAGTGACCATGCTTCTAGCCCTGGCTTCTGCCAGGAGAGTGTCAGAATTGGCAGCTTTATCTTACAAAAGCCCATATCTGATTTTCCATTCGGACAGGGCAGAACTGCGGACTCGTCCGCATTTTCTCCCTAAGGTGGTGTCAGCATTTCATCTGAACCAGCCTATTGTAGTGCCTGTGGCTACAAGTGACTTGGAGGACTCCAAGTTACTGGACGTTGTCAGAGCATTAAAAATATATATTGCAAGAACAGCTGGAGTCAGAAAATCTGACTCGTTGTTTATATTGTATGCACCCAACAAGATGGGTGCTCCTGCGTCTAAGCAGACGATTGCTCGTTGGATCTGTAGCACAATCCAACTGGCACATTCTGTGGCAGGCCTGCCACAGCCTAAATCTGTAAAGGCCCACTCCACAAGGAAGGTGGGCTCATCTTGGGCGGCTGCCCGAGGGGTCTCGGCATTACAACTTTGCCGAGCAGCTACGTGGTCAGGGGAGAACACGTTTGTAAAATTTTACAAATTTGATACTCTGGCTAAGGAGGACCTGGAGTTCTCTCATTCGGTGCTGCAGAGTCATCCGCACTCTCCCGCCCGTTTGGGAGCTTTGGTATAATCCCCATGGTCCTTTCAGGAACCCCAGCATCCACTAGGACGATAGAGAAAATAAGATTTTACTTACCGATAAATCTATTTCTCGGAGTCCGTAGTGGATGCTGGGCGCCCATCCCAAGTGCGGATTATCTGCATAAATTGTACATAGTTATTGTTAACTTATTCGGGTTATTGTTGTAGGAAGCCATCTTTCAGAGGCTCCGCTGTTATACTGTTAACTGGGTTTAGATCACAAGTTGTACGGTGTGATTGGTGTGGCTGGTATGAGTCTTACCCGGGATTCAAAATCCTCCCTTATTGTGTACGCTCGTCCGGGCACAGTACCTAACTGGAGTCTGGAGGAGGGTCATAGGGGGAGGAGCCAGTGCACACCACCTGATCGGAAAAAGCTTTACTTTTTGTGCCCTGTCTCCTGCGGAGCCGCTATTCCCCATGGTCCTTTCAGGAACCCCAGCATCCACTACGGACTCCGAGAAATAGATTTATCGGTAAGTAAAATCTTATTTTTACACAGTGCGGCAGGTGTCAAGTGGGGAGAGAGAGAAAGAGAATACTTACAACTTGCCGCTCTTCGGGTCCCGCGCGCCGGCCGCCTCCTCCGTCGATGGTTATCTTCTCCAGTCCTCTCCTCCCTCTCTCTTCCACCCGAGCGCTCCTGCTCGGGGGGCGGGGCTTCGCGGAATGACGCGTTTGCGTCGTGACGTAACGACGCAAACGCGTCATTCCGCGAAGCCCCGCCCCCCGAGCAGGAGCGCTCGGGTGGAAGAGAGAGGGAGGAGAGGAGTAGTCACGAAGTGCCGCGGCGGGCGCCCCGTGCGGTTGCACGGCTCGCCCGCCGCTAGAAACGGCACTGTCTGTGACAGAATATCAGTGGTGAGCTGCCACAAGTAAGCCCCTGGTTTCTTGCACTTTGTTGAGTCGTGAGATTGAGTGAGTGTGGTTAATAACTTGTCACAGCTAGGGGAGCTCTCCAGAGTTTCCTTAGTAAAGATTCGTTTTAGAGTTTATTATTTTACACGGAGGCCTTCATCGAGGGACTGAGGGGAGGAGCAGTGTCTACCCTGCGGGGTCTGAGCCACTGTTTCCGCTGACTGGACACTGAGCTCCAGAGGGGATAGATCGTTTCCCACCGCAGGGGATCGCTCACCCCAGCAGTATGCCACCACCCCCTTACAGAGCTGAAGATTGTGGCGAGTGAGTTATCGACCCCCATCCCCTAGCAAGCGGGGGGTCGGTGTGAAGATGGCGGCATCAGGGTTGGAGCGCAGTATTAACTGCTCCGGAGGCACAACGGTACATAGTGGGGCGCCCTGAGCCAGCGTCTCTATACCCTACACTGGTCACACAGCCTGTCGGGGTCCCCGGATCTCAGCCAGCATCAATCCTCAGGCCAGTATAATCCTGTGAAGAGTGGGAAGACAGTGCCATTTCGGGAGCGGTGCTTCTCAGAGCAGACCCAGCAGCGTTTCAGCACCATTTTCTTGCCTGCACAGCGCTGTCAGTGAACAGCAAGTCCCTCCACAGCAACTCCAGCTATCTATCAAAGTACCATGGGGTTGTAGAGGGGAAGGGGAGGAAAGGAGGCTGCAAAACGACTGTGTAACCTATTTAGGTGCACAATCAGCGCTGATTGGGGTCTCCCTTTATATTAAAAGCGCTGTGTGTGGGTTGGCTCCAATCTCTGTCTCTCTTGCCATTCTTGGGGGTGAAACTCTGTCTGCACTCCCCTGTGTCTGTGGTCTCCATTAATCAATGTCCAGGGACTCTGTGTCATATACTGCAGAGGATATGTCCTCTTAGGATGATCCCTTTCTATGTAATAAGGATTGCACTGGTTTATCACAGATTCCAGCAAGGGAGCCTGAGTGGTTATCCTCTATCAAATCTATGATTTCTAATAGAGTTGCACAAAATGAATCTGCAACTCAGGCTTTACAGAACTCTATGGCAGTATGGCCCAGTTCTGGTACATCAGGGCTCCCCGCTGTATATTCCCATAAACGTGCTCTTGCTCAGATCACGCAGGATGATACCGATACTGACTCTGATACTACAGACGGTGACGGGGGGGTGTTGCGGGGGGCTACATCACTTGCAAAAGGGGTGCAGTTGACGATAGTATTAAGTGTGGATATGGGCCTAAAGTTGGGATCTGTGAAGGTCCAGATTTCTCTGACGTCCTAGTGGATGCTGGGAACTCCGTAAGGACCATGGGGAATAGCGGGCTCCGAAGGAGGCTGGGCACTCTAGAAAGATTTATGACTACCTGGTGTGCACTGGCTCCTCCCACTATGACCCTCCTCCAAGCCTCAGTTAGATTTTGTGCCCGGCCGAGGTTGGATGCACACTAGGGGCTCTCCTGAGCCTTTAGAAAGAAAGATAGAAATTAGGTTTTTTATTTTCAGTGAGATCTGCTGGCAACAGGCTCACTGCAGCGAGGGACTAAGGGGAGAAAAAGCGAACCTGCCTGCTTGCAGCCAGCTTGGGCTTCTTAGGCTACTGGACACCATTAGCTCCAGAGGGATCGACCGCAGGCCCAGTCCTTGGTGTTCGGTCCCGGAGCCGCGCCGCCGTCTCCCTTACAGAGCCAGAAGCAAGAAGAGGTCCGGAAAATCGGCGGCAGAAGACATCAGTCTTCACCAAGGTAGCGCACAGCACTGCAGCTGTGCGCCATTGCTCCTCACACACACTTCACACTCCGGTCACTGAGGGTGCAGGGCGCTGGGGGGGGGGGGGGGCGCCCTGAGAAGCAATAATAACACCTTGGCTGGCAAAAATACCACAATATATAGCCCCAGAGGCTATATATGTGGAAAATACCCCTGCCAGAATATAGGAAAAAGCGGGAGAATAGTCTGCGGAAAAGGGGCGGAGCTATCTCCCTCAGCACACTGGCGCCATTTCTCCTTCACAGATCCGCTGGAAGGAAGCTCCCTGGCTCTCCCCTGCAGTCTACACTACAGAAAAGGGTAAAAAAGAGAGGGGGGGCACTAAATTTAGGCGCAGTATACAATTATATAGAAAAAGCAGCTATAGGGGACATAACTCAGTTAGTCCCTGCATTATATAGCGCTCTGGTGTGTGCTGGCATACTCTCACTCTGTCCCCCCAAAGGGCTTTTTGTGGGTCCTGTCCTCTGTTGGAGCATTCCCTGTGTGTGTGCGGTGTGTCGGTACGGCTGTGTCGACATGTTTGATGAGGATAATGATGTGGAGACGGAGCAGATGCCTTTAGAAGGGATGTCACCCCCTGCGGGGCAGACACCTGAGTGGTTGAGCTTATGGAAAGAAATGAGTGCACGTATAGACTCCTTACATAAGAAATTTGACGACATGCCAAATGTGGGACAGCCGACTTCTCAGCTCGTGCCTGTCCAGGCGTCGCACAGGTCATCAGGGGCTCTAAAACGCCCGCTACCTCAGACCGCAGACCCAGATGTCGACACTGATACTGACACCAGTGTCGACGACGATGAGTCTAACCTGATGCCCACTAAGGCCATTCACTGCATGATTGAGGCAATGAAAGAGGTGTTACACATTTCTGATATAAATACAGGTACCACTAAAAAGGGTATTATGTTTGGGGAGAAAAAACTACCCGTAGTTTCTCTAATGTCCTAAGTGGATGCTGGGGACTCCGTAAGGACCATGGGGAATAGCGGCTCCGCAGGAGACTGGGCACAAAAGTAAAGCTTTAGAACTACCTGGTGTGCACTGGCTCCTCCCCCTATGACCCTCCTCCAAGCCTCAGTTAGATTTTTGTGCCCGAACGAGAAGGGTGCACACTAGGTGGCTCTCCTGAGCTGCTTAGTGAAAAGTTTAGTTTTAGGTTTTTTATGTTCAGTGAGACCTGCTGGCAACAGGCTCACTGCATCGAGGGACTAAGGGGAGAAGAAGCGAACTCACCTGCGTGCAGAGTGGATTGGGCTTCTTAGGCTACTGGACATTAGCTCCAGAGGGACCGATCACAGGCCCAGCCATGGATAGGTCCCAGAGCCGCGCCGCCGGCCCCCTTACAGAGCCAGAAGACAGAAGAGGTCCGGAAAATCGGCGGCAGAAGACGTCCTGTCTTCAACAAGGTAGCGCACAGCACTGCAGCTGTGCGCCATTGCTCTCAGCACACTTCACACTCCGGTCACTGAGGGTGCAGGGCGCTGGGGGGGGGGCGCCCTGAGACGCAATAAAAACACCTTGGATGGCAAAAAAAATGCATCACATATAGCTCCTGGGCTATATGGATGAATTTAACCCCTGCCAGAATACACAGAAAAACGGGAGATAAGGCCGCCGAGAAGGGGGCGGAGCCTATCTCCTCAGCACACTGGCGCCATTTTCCCTCACAGCTCCGTTGGAGGGAAGCTCCCTGGCTCTCCCCTGCAGTCACTACACTACAGAAAGGGTTAAAAAAGAGAGGGGGGCACTAATTACGCGCAGTATTAAAAATACAGCAGCTATAAGGGGAAAAACACTTATATAAGGTTATCCCTGTATATATATAGCGCTCTGGTGTGTGCTGGCAAACTCTCCCTCTGTCTCCCCAAAGGGCTAGTGGGGTCCTGTCCTCTATCAGAGCATTCCCTGTGTGTGTGCTGTGTGTCGGTACGTTTGTGTCGACATGTATGAGGAGAAAAATGATGTGGAGACGGAGCAGATTGCCTGTAATAGTGATGTCACCCCCTAGGGGGTCGACACCTGAGTGGATGAACTGTTGGAAGGAATTACGTGACAGTGTCAGCTCTGTATAAAAGACAGTGGTTGACATGAGACAGCCGGCTACTCAGCTTGTGCCTGTCCAGACGTCTCATAGGCCGTCAGGGGCTCTAAAGCGCCCGTTACCTCAGATGGCAGATATAGACGCCGACACGGATACTGACTCCAGTGTCGACGGTGAAGAGACAAATGTGACTTCCAGTAGGGCCACACGTTACATGATTGAGGCAATGAAAAATGTTTTACACATTTCTGATAATACGAGTACCACCAAAAAGGGGTATTCTGTTCGGTGAGGAAAAACTACCTGTAGTTTTCCTGAATCTGAGAAATTAAATGAGGTGTGTGATGATGCGTGGGTTTCCCCCGATAACAACTGATAATTTCTAAAATGTTATTGGCATTATATCCTTTCCCTACATATAGATTGGTAAATGCTCAATTAGCTTAGTGATATCATTCAGGTGCTCGAAAGGAAGGGGTATTTCTGAGCAAGAAAAAAAGCAATTGTTTCCCCAGCACACTGAATGGATAACAGTAACCAGATATAAATCCCACATGATAATAGAATTCAGAGATCTTCGTTACACATATTTCCCGGCAGAGGTTAGGGTGCGTTGGGAAACACCCCCTAGGGTGGATAAAGCGCTCACACGCTTGTAAGAACAAGGGCTCTACCCTCTCCTGAGATGGCCGCCCTTAAGGATCCTGCTGATAGAAAGCAGGAGGGTATCCTAAAATGTATTTACACACATACTGGTGTTATACTGCGACCAGCAATCGCCTCAGCCTGGATGTGCAGTGCTGGGTTGGCGTGGTCGGATTCCCTGACTGAAAATATTGATACCCTAGATAGGGACAGTATATTATTGCCTATAGAGCATTTAAAAGATGCATTTCTATATATGCGTGATGCACAGCGGAATATTTGCCGACTGGCATCAAGTCTAAGTGCGTTGTCCATTTCTGCTAGAAGAGGGTTATGGACACGACAGTGGTCAGGTGATGCGGATTCCAAACGGCATTTGGAAGTATTGCCTTATTAAGGGGAGGAGTTATTTGGGGTCGGTCTTTCAGACCTGGTGGCCACGGCAACAGCTGGGAAATCCACGTTTGTACCCCAGGTCGCCTCTCAACATAAGAAGACGCCGTATTATCAGGCGCAGTCTTTTCGTGGGCAAGCGGGCAAAAGGTTCCTCATTTCTGCCCCGTGACAGAGGGAGAGGAAAAAGGCTGCAGAAATCAGCCAGTTCCCAGGAACAGAAGCCCTCTCCCGCCTCTGCCAAGCCCTCAGTATGACGCTGGGGCTTTACAAGCAGAATCAGGCACGGTGGGGGCCCGTCTCAATGAATTTCAGCGCGCAGTGGGCTCACTCGCAAGTAGACCCCTGGATCCTTCAGGTGATATCTCAGGGGTACAAATTGGAATTCGAGACGTCTCCCCCTCGCCGTTTCCTAAAGTCGGCTTTACCGATGTCTCCTTCTGACAGGGAGGCAGTTTTGGAAGCCATTCACAAGCTGTATTCCCAGCAGGTGATAATCAAGGTACCCCTCCTGCAACAGGGAACGGGGTATTATTCCACACTGTTGTGGTACCGAAGCCGGACGGCTCGGTGAGACCGATTCTAAATCTAAAATCTTGAACACTTACATACGGAGGTTCAAATTCAAGATTGAGTCACTCAGAGCAGTGATTGCGAACCTGGAAGAAGGGGACTACATGATGTCTCGGGACATCAAGGATGCTTACCTTCATGTCCCAATTTACCCTTCTCACCAAGGGTACCTCAGGTTTATGGTACAGAACTGTCACTATCAGTTTCAGACGCTGCCGTATGGATGGTCCACGGCACCCCGGGTCTTTACCAAGGTAATGGCCGAAATGATGATACTCCTTCGAAGGAAGGGAATTTTAGTTATCCCTTACTTGGACGATTCCCTGATAAGGGTAAGATCCAGGGAACAGTTGGAGGTCGGTGTAGCACTATCTCAGGTAGTGTTGCGGCAGCACGATTGGATTCTCAATATTCCAAAATCGCAGCTGATTCCGACGACTCGTCTTCTGTTCCTAGGGATGATCCTGGACACAGTCCAGAAAAAGGTGTTTCTCCCGGAGGAGAAAGTCAGGGAGTTATCCGAGCTAGTCGGGAACCTCCTATAACCGAGCCAAGTCTCAGTACATCAATGAAATGGTTCTGGGAAAAATGGTGGCTTCCTACGAAGCAATCCCATTCGGCAAATTCCACGCGAGAACTTTCCAGTGGGACCTGCTGGACAAATGGTCCAGGTCGCATCTTCAGATGCATCAGCGGATAACCCTGTCACCAAGCACAAGGGTGTCTCTCCTGTGGTGGTTGCAGAGTGCTCATCTTCTAGAGGGCCGCACATTCAGGACTGGGTCCTGGTGACCACGGAGGCCAGCCTGCGAGGCTGGGGAGCAGTCACACAAGGAAGGAATTTCCAGAGCTTATGGTCAAGCCTGGAGACATCACTTCACATAAATATCCTGAAGCTAAGGGCCATTTACAATGCTCTAAGCTCAGCAAGACCTCTGCTTCAAGGTCACCCGGAGTTGATCCATTCGGACAACATCACGGCAGTCACCCACGTAAACAGACAGGGTGACACAAGAAGCAGGGGGGCAATGGCAGAAGCTGCAAGGATTCTTCGCTGGGCGGAAAATCATGTGATAGCACTGTCAGCAGTATTCATTCCGGGAGGGGACAACTGGGAAGCAGACTTCCTCAGCAGACACGACCTCCACCCGGGAGAGTGGGGACTTCACCCAGAAGTCTTCCAATGTTTATAAAACTCGACAAGTATTGCGCCAGGTCAAGGGACCCTCAGGCAATAGCTGTGGACGCTCTGGTAACACAGTGGGTGTACCAGTCAGTGTATGTGTTCCCTCCTCTGCCTCTCATACCCAAGGTACTGAGAATTATAAGATGGAGAGGAGTAAGCACTATATTCGTGGCTCCGGATTGGCCAAGAAGGACTTGGTAACCGGAACTTCAAGAGATGCTCACGGAGGATCCGTGGCCTCTACCTCTAAGAAGGGACCTGCTCCAGCAAGGACCCTGTCTGTTCCAAGACTTACCGCGGCTGCGTTTGACGGCATGGCGGTTGAACGCCGGATCCTGAAGGAGAAAGGCATTCCGGATGAAGTCATTCCTATCCTGATCAAAGCCAGGAAAGATATAACCGCAAAACATTATCACCGCATTTGGCGAAAATATGTTGCGTGGTGCGAGGCCAGTAAGGCCCCGACGGAGGAAGTTTTCAACTAGGTCGATTCCTACATTTCCTGCAAACAGGAGTGTCTATGGGCCTGAAATGGGAGTCCATTAAGGTTCAAATTTCGGCCCTGTCAATTTTCTTCCAAAAAGAACTAGCTTCAGTCCCTGAAGTTCAGACGTTTGTGAAAGGGGTACTGTATATACAGCCTCCTTTGTGCCTCCAGTGGCACCTTGGGATCTAAATGTAGTTTTTGGGTTCCAAAAGTCACATTGGTTTGAACCACTTAAATATGTGGAGTTAAAATATCTCACATGGAAAGTGGTCATGCTGTTGGCCCTGGCCTGGGCCAGGTGCGTGTCAGAATTGGCGGCTTTATCCTGTAAAAGCCCTCATCTGATTTTCCATTCGGACAGGGCGGAATTGAGGACTTGTCCTCAGTTTCTCCCTAAGGTGGTTTTCAGCGTTTCACCTGAATAAACCTATTGTGGTGCCTGCGGCTACTAGGGACTTGGAGGACTCCAAGTTGCTAGACGTTGTCAGAGCCCTGGAAATATAGGTTTCCAGGACGGCTGGAGTCAGAAAATCTGACTCGTTGTTTATTCTGTATGCACCCAACAAGCTGGGTGCTCCTGCTTCTAAGCAGACTATTGCTCGTTGGATTTGTAGTACAATTCAGCTTGCACATTCTGTGGCAGGCCTGCCACAGCCAAAATCTGTAAAAGCCCATTCCACAAGGAAGGTGGGCTCATCTTGGGCGGCTGCCCGAGGGGTCTCGGCTTTACAACTTTGCCGAGCAGCTACTTGGTCAGGAGCAAATACGTTTGTAAAATTCTACAAATTTGATACCCTGGCTGAGGAGGACCTGGAGTTCTCTCATTTGGTGCTGCAGAGTCATCCGCACTCTCCCGCCCGTTTGGGAGCTTTGGTATAATCCCCATGGTCCTTACGGAGTCCCCAGCATCCACTTAGGACGTTAGAGAAAATAAGAATTTACTTACCGATAATTCTATTTCTCGTAGTCCGTAGTGGATGCTGGGCGCCCATCCCAAGTGCGGATTGTCTGCAATACTGGTACATAGTTATTGTTACCAAAAAAAAAATCGGGTTATTGCTTTAGTGAGCCATCTTTTCTAGAGGCTCCTCTGTTATCATGCTGTTAACTGGGTTTAGATCACAAGTTATATGGTGTGATTGGTGTGGCTGGTATGAGTCTTACCCGGGATTCAAAATCCTTCCTTATTTGTACGCTCGTCCGGGCACAGTATCCTAACTGAGGCTTGGAGGAGGGTCATAGGGGGAGGAGCCAGTGCACACCAGGTAGTTCTAAAGCTTTACTTTTGTGCCCAGTCTCCTGCGGAGCCGCTATTCCCCATGGTCCTTACGGAGTCCCCAGCATCCACTACGGACTACGAGAAATAGAATTATCGGTAAGTAAATTCTTATTTTTTCCCCCATCAGATGAATTAAATGAAGTATGTGAAGAAGCGTGGGCTTTCCCTGATAAAAAATTGGTAATTCCTAAGAAGGTACTAATGGCGTTCCCTTTCCCGCCAGAGGATAGGTCACGTTGGGAAACACCTCCTAAGGTGGATAAAGCGCTCACACGTTTGTCAAAAAAGGTGGCACTACCATCTCCGGATACGGCCGCCCTCAAGGAACCTGCTGATAGAAAGCAGGAGGCGATCCTGAAGTCTGTATATACACACTCAGGCATTATACTTAGGCCAGCTATTGCGTCAGCTTGGATGTGCAGTGCTGCCGCTGCGTGGTTAGATAAACTGTCAGAAAATATTGCTAACCATAGACCATATAAAAGACTCAGTCTTATATATGAGAGATGCACAGAGGGAAATCTGCCGACTGGCATCTAAAGTAAGTGCATTGTCCATTTCTGCTAGGAGAGGCTTATGGACTCGCCAGTGGACAGGAGATGCAGATTCTAAAAGGCACATGGAAGTGTTGCCATATAAGGGTGAGGAATTATTTGGGGATGGTCTCTCGGACCTAGTTTCCACAGCAACGTCTGGGAAGTCAGCATTTTTACCCCATGTCCCCTCACAGCCTAAGAAGGCGCCGTTTTATCAGGTTCAGTCCTTTCGGACCCAGAAAAACAGGCGTGGAAAAGGCGGGTCTTTTCTGTCCAGAGGCAGAGGTAGGGGAAAAAGGCTGCAACAAACAGCAGGTTCCCAGGAGCAAAAGTCCTCCCCCGCTTCTTCCAAGTCCGCCGCATGACGGTGGGGCTCCACAGGCGGAGCCAGGTACGGTGGGGGGCCGCCTCAAGAATTTCAGCGATCAGTGGGCTCGCTCACAGGTGGATCCCTGGATCCTTCAAATAGTATCTCAGGGGTACAAACTGGAATTCGAGGCGTCTCCACCCCACCGGTTCCTAAAATCTGCCTTGCCGATTGATTGCTCCCTCTGACATGGAGGCGGTGCTAGCGGCAATTCACAAGCTGTATTCCCAGCAGGTGATAATCAAGGTACCCCTACTTCAACAAGGCCGGGGTTACTATTCCACACTATTTGTGGTACCGAAACCGGACGGTTCGGTGAGACCCATTTTAAATTTGAAATCCTTGAACACATACATAAAAAAATTCAAGTTCAAGATGGAATCGCTCAGGGCGGTTATTGCAAGCCTGGACGAGGGGGATTACATGGTATCCCTGGACATCAAGGATGCTTACTTGCATGTCCCCATTTACCATCCTCACCAGGAGTACCTCAGATTTGTGGTACAGGATTGCCATTACCAATTCCAGACGCTGCCGTTTGGACTGTCCACGGCACCGAGGGTATTTACCAAGGTTATGGCGGAAATGATGATACTCCTTCGAAAAAAGGGAGTTTTAATTATCCCGTACTTGGACGATCTCCTAATAAAAGCGAGGTCCAAGGAACAGTTGTTGGTGGGAGTAGCACTATTTCAGGAGGTGCTGCACCAGCACGGCTGGATTCTGAATATCCCAAAGTCACAGCTGGTTCCGACGACACGGCTACTGTTCCTGGGTATGATTCTGGATACAGTCCAGAAAAAAGTGTTTCTCCCGGAGGAGAAAGCCAGGGAGTTGTCATCTCTAGTCAGAGACCTCCTGAAACCAAAACAGGTATCAGTGCATCGCTGCACGCGGGTCCTGGGAAAGATGGTGGCTTCTTACGAAGCAATTCCCTTCGGCAGGTTCCATGCCAGAATCTTTCAGTGGGACCTGTTGGACCAGTGGTCCGGATCGCATCTTCAGATGCATCGCTTAATAACCCTGTCTCCAAGAACCAGGGTGTCTCTACTGTGGTGGCTGCAGAGTGCCCATCTTCTAGAGGGCCGCAGGTTCGGCATACAGGACTGGGTCCTGGTGACCACGGATGCCAGCCTTCGAGGCTGGGGGGCAGTCACAAAGGGAAGAAACTTCCAAGGACTATGGTCGAGTCAGGAGACTTCCCTTCACATAAATATTCTGGAACTAAGGGCCATCTACAATGCCCTAAGTCAAGCAAAATCCCTGCTCCTACACCAGCCGGTGCTGATCCAGTCAGACAACATCACGGCAGTCGCCCATGTAAATCGACAGGGCGGCACAAGAAGCAGGATGGCAATGGCAGAAGCCACAAGAATTCTCCGATGGGCGGAGAATCATGTACTAGCACTGTCAGCAGTGTTCATTCCGGGAGTGGACAACTGGGAAGCAGACTTCCTCAGCAGACACGACCTCCACCCGGGAGAGTGGGGACTTCATCCAGAAGTCTTCCAGATGCTGGTAAACCGTTGGGAAAAACCACAGGTGGACATGATGGCGTCCCGCCTCAACAAAAAGTTAAAAAGATATTGCGCCAGGTCAAGGGACCCTCAGGCGATAGCTGTGGACGCTCTAGTGACACCGTGGGTGTACCAGTCGGTTTATGTGTTCCCTCCTCTGCCTCTCATACCAAAGGTATTGAGAATAATAAGAAAGCGAGGAGTAAACACAATTCTCGTGGTTCCGGATTGGCCAAGACGAGCGTGGTACCCGGAACTTCAAGAGATGCTCTCAGAGGACCCGTGGCCTCTACCGCTCAGACAGGACCTGCTACAGCAGGGGCCCTGTCTGTTCCAAGACTTACCGCGGCTGCGTTTGACGGCATGGCGGTTGAACACCGGATCCTGAAGGAAAAGGGTATTCCGGAAGAAGTCATTCCTACGCTTATTAAGGCCAGGAAAGATGTTACGGCAAAGCATTATCACCGCATATGGCGGAAATATGTTGCATGGTGCGAGGCAAAAAAGGCCCCAACAGAGGAATTTCAGCTGGGTCGATTTCTGCATTTCCTGCAAGCAGGAATGAATATGGGCCTAAAGCTAGGCTCCATTAAAGTACAGATCTCGGCTCTGTCGATTTTCTTTCAAAAAGAACTAGCTTCAGTACCTGAAGTTCAGACATTTGTGAAAGGAGTGCTGCATATTCAGCCCCCGTTTGTGCCCCCTGTGGCACCTTGGGATCTCAACGTGGTGTTGAGTTTCTTAAAATCACATTGGTTTGAGCCATTTAAAACCAAGGATCTAAAATATCTCACGTGGAAAGTGGTCATGTCATTGGCCTTGGCTTCAGCCAGGCGAGTGTCAGAATTGGCGGCTTTATCATGTAAAAGCCCTTATCTGATTTTCCATATGGATAGGGCAGAATTGAGGACTCGTCCCCAGTTTCTACCTAAGGTGGTGTCAGCGTTTCACCTGAACCAGCCTATTGTGGTGCCTGCGGCTACTAAGGATTTGGAGGACTCCAAGTTGCTAGACGTTGTCAGGGCCCTGAAAATATATGTTTCCAGGACGGCTGGAGTCAGAAAATCTGACTCGCTGTTTATCCTGTATGCACCCAACAAGCTGGGTGCTCCTGCTTCTAAGCAGACTATTGCTCGCTGGATTTGTAGTACAATTCAGCTTGCACATTCTGTGGCAGGCCTGCCACAGCCAAAATCTGTAAATGCCCATTCCACAAGGAAAGTGGGCTCATCTTGGGCGGCTGCCCGAGGGGTCTCTGCTTTACAACTTTGCCGAGCAGCTACTTGGTCAGGGGCAAACACGTTTGCTAAATTCTACAAATTTGATACCCTGGCTGAGGAGGACCTAGAGTTCTCTCATTCGGTGCTGCAGAGTCATCCGCACTCTCCCGCCCGTTTGGGAGCTTTGGTATAATCCCCATGGTCCTTACGGAGTTCCCAGCATCCACTAGGACGTCAGAGAAAATAAGAATTTACTCACCGGTAATTCTATTTCTCGTAGTCCGTAGTGGATGCTGGGCGCCCATCCCAAGTGCGGATTGTCTGCAATACTTGTAAATAGTTATTGTTAACTAAAGGGTTATTGTTGAGCCATCTGTTGAGAGGCTCAGTTGTTTTTCATACTGTCAAACTGGATATAGTATCACGAGTTGTACAGTGTGATTGGTGTGGCTGGTATGAGTCTTACCCGGGATTCAAAATCCTTCCTTATTATGTCAGCTCGTCCGGGCACAGTGTCCTAACTGAGGCTTGGAGGAGGGTCATAGTGGGAGGAGCCAGTGCACACCAGGTAGTCCTAAATCTTTCTAGAGTGCCCAGCCTCCTTCGGAGCCCGCTATTCCCCATGGTCCTTACGGAGTTCCCAGCATCCACTACGGACTACGAGAAAAAGAATTACCGGTGAGTAAATTCTTATTTTTGGCACTATCCGTTTTCTTCCATAAACAATTGGCTGCCCTCCCTGAGGTTAAGACCTTTTTGAAGGGAGTTCTGCACATCCAACCTCCCTTTGTACCGCCTAGGGACCCTTAACGTGGTGTTGCAGTTCCTCCAATCGGACTGGTTTGAGCCTCTACAGGAGGTTGAAGTCAAATTTCTTACGTGGAATGCTGTCACTTTGTTGGCTTTATCTTCTGCTAGACGTGTGTCGGAGTTGGGGGCTTTATCGTGTAAAAGCCCATACTTGATCTTCCACGAAGATTGAGCTGAGCTCCGGACACGTCGGCAGTTTCTTCCGAAGGTTGTGTCGGCATTTCATATCAACCAGCCTATTGTGGTGCCAGTGGTTACTGACTCCACAATTTCATCAAAGTCCTTGGATGTTGTAAGGGCTCTGAAAATTTATGTGAAAAGGACTGCTCGTCACAGGAAATCGGACTCTGTTTGTCCTGTATGATCCCAAGAAAATTGGGTATCCTGCTTCTAAGCAGACAATATCTCGCTGGATCAGGTTCACTATCCAGCATGCGTATTCTACGGCAGACTTGCAGTGTCCTACGTCTGTCAAGGCCCACTCTACATGTAAAGTGGGGCATTCCTGGGCGGCTGCCCTGAGTGTCTCGGCGTTACAACTTTGCAGAGCAGCAACTTAGTCTGGTTCGAAAACGTTTACAAAGTTCTACAAGTTCGATACTTTGACTGAACTTCAGATCATCAGAGGCCAATCAGTTCTGCAGGAGCCTCCGCGCTCTCCCTCCCGTTCTGGGAGCTTTGATACATCCCCATGGTACTAATATGGACCCCAGCATCCTCTAGGACGTAAGAGAAAATAAGAATTTACTTACCGATAATTCTATTTCTCGTAGTCCGTAGTGGATGCTGGGGACTCCGTCAGGACCATGGGGATAGCGGCTCCGCAGGAGACAGGGCACAAAAGTAAAAGCTTTAGGATCAGGTGGTGTGCACTGGCTCCTCCCCCTATGACCCTCCTCCAAGCCTCAGTTAGGATACTGTGCCCGGACGAGCGTACACAATAAGGAAGGATCTTGAATCCCGGGTAAGACTCATACCAGCCACACCAATCACACTGTACAACCTGTGATCTGAACCCAGTTAACAGCATGATAACAGCGGAGCCTCTGAAAAGATGGCTCACAACAATAATAACCCGATTTTTGTAACAAGAACTATGTACAAGTATTGCAGACAATCCGCACTTGGGATGGGCGCCCAGCATCCACTACGGACTACGAGAAATAGAATTATCGGTAAGTAAATTCTTATTTTCTCTAACGTCCTAGTGGATGCTGGGACTCCGTCAGGACCATGGGGAATAGCGGGCTCCGCAGGAGACAGGGCACATCTAAAAAAGCTTTTAGGTCACATGGTGCGTACTGGCTCCTCCCCCTATGACCCTCCTCCAAGCCTCAGTTAGGTTTTTGTGCCCGTCCGAGAGGGTGCAATCTAGGTGGCTCTCCTAAAGAGCTGTTTAAAAAAGTTTTTCTCTATCGTCCTAAGTGGATGCTGGGGTTCCTGAAAGGACCATGGGGAATAGCGGCTCCGCAGGAGACAGGGCACAAAAAAGTAAAGCTTTACTAGGTCAGGTGGTGTGCACTGGCTCCTCCCCCTATGACCCTCCTCCAGACTCCAGTTAGATTTTGTGCCCGAACGAGAAGGGTGCAATCTAGGTGGCTCTCCTAAAGAGCTGCTTAGAGAAAGTTTAGTTTAGGTTTTTTTTCTTTACAGTGAGTCCTGCTGGCAACAGGATCACTGCAACGTGGGACTTAGGGGGAAAGTAGTAAACTCACCTGCATGCAGAGTGGATTTGCTGCTTGGCTACTGGACACCATTAGCTCCAGAGGGATCGAACACAGGCCCAGCCGTGGAGTCCGGTCCCGGAGCCGCGCCGCCGACCCCCTTGCAGATGCTGAAGCGTGAAGAGGTCCGGAAACCGGCGGCTGAAGACTCCTCAGTCTTCATAAGGTAGCGCACAGCACTGCAGCTGTGCGCCATTTTCCTCTCAGCACACTTCACTGGGCAGTCACTGAGGGTGCAGAGCGCTGGGGGGGGGCGCTCTGAGAGGCAAATATAAACCTTATACAAGGCTAAAAATACCTCACATATAGCCCATAGGGGCTATATGGAGATATTTAACCCCTGCCTGACTGGAAAAATAGCGGGAGAAGAACCCGCCGAAAAAGGGGCGGGGCCTATCTCCTCAGCACACGGCGCCATTTTCTGTCACAGCTCCGCTGGTCAGAACGGCTCCCAGGTCTCTCCCCTGCACTGCACTACAGAAACAGGGTAAAACAGAGAGGGGGGGCACATTAATGGCTATATATATATATATATTAAAGCAGCTATAAGGGAGCACTTAATATAAGGATATCCCTTGTATATATAGCGCTTTGTGGTGTGTGCTGGCAGACTCTCCCTCTGTCTCCCCAAAAGGGCTAGTGGGTCCTGTCTTCATTAGAGCATTCCCTGTGAGTTTGCGGTGTGTGTCGGTACGTGGTGTCGACATGTATGAGGACGATATTGGTGTGGAGGCGGAGCAATTGCCAAATATGCAGATGTCACCCCCCAGGGGGTCGACACCAGAATGGATGCCTTTTTTTGTGGAATTACGTGATGGTTTATCTTCCCTTAAACAGTCAGTTGAGGACATGAGGCGGCCGGACAATCAATTAATGCCTGTCCAGGCGCCTCAAACACCGTCAGGGGCTGTAAAACGCCCTTTGCCTCAGTCGGTCGACACAGACCCAGACACGGGCACTGATTCCAGTGACGACGGTAGAAATTCAAACGTATTTTCCAGTAGGGCCACACGTTATATGATTTTGGCAATGAAGGAGACGTTACATTTAGCTGATACTACAGATACCGTAAAACAGGGTATTATGTATGGTGTGAAAAAACTACAAACAGTTTTTCCTGAATCAGAAGAATTAAATGACGTGTGTGATGAAGCGTGGGTTGCTCCTGATAAAAAGTTGATAATTTCAAAAAAGTTATTGGCATTATACCCTTTCCCGCCAGAGGTTAGGGCGCGCTGGGAAACACCCCCTAAGGTGGACAAGGCGCTCACACGCTTATCCAAACAAGTGGCGTTACCCTCTCCTGAGACGGCCGCACTTAAGGATCCATCAGATAGAAAGATGGAAGTTATTCAAAAGAATATATACACACATGCAGGTGTTATACTACGACCAGCTATAGCAACTGCCTGGATGTGCAGTGCTGGAGTAGTTTGGTCAGAATCCCTGATTGAAAATATTGATACCCTAGATAGGGACAATGTTTTACTGTCGTTAGAACAAATAAAGGATGCATTTATCTATATGCGTGATGCACAGAGGGATATTTGCACACTGGCATCTCGGATGAGTGCTATGTCCATTTCAGCCAGAAGAGCCTTATGGACACGACAGTGGACAGGCGATGCGGATTCAAAACGTCACATGGAGGTTTTGCCGTATAAAGGGGAGGAGTTATTTGGAGTTGGTCTATCAGACTTGGTGGCCACGGCTACTGCCGGGAAATCCACTTTTTTACCTCAAGTCACTCCCCAACAGAGAAAGGCACCGACCTTTCAACCGCAGCCTTTTCGCTCCTACAAAAATAAGAGAGCAAAGGGCTTGTCGTACCTGCCACGAGGCAGAGGAAGAGGGAAGAGACACCAACAGGCAGCTCCTTCCCAGGAACAGAAGCCCTCCCCGGCTCCTGCAAAAACCTCAGCATGACGCTGGGGCCTCTCAAGCGGACTCGGGGACAGTGGGGGGCCGTCTCAAAAATTACAGCGCGCAGTGGGCTCACTCGCAGGTAGACCCCTGGATCCTGCAGATAATATCTCAGGGGTACAGGTTGGAATTAGAGACGGATCCTCCTCATCGTTTCCTGAAGTCTGCCTTACCAACCGTCTCTTCCGAAAGGGAGAGGGTGTTGGAAGCCATTCACAAGCTGTACGCTCAGCAGGTGATAGTCAAAGTACCCCTATTACAACAAGGAAAGGGGTATTATTCCACTCTATTTGTGGTACCGAAGCCGGATGGCTCGGTAAGGCCTATTCTAAATCTGAAGTCCTTGAACCTCTACATAAAAAAGTTCAAGTTCAAGATGGAGTCACTCAGAGCAGTGATAGCGAACCTGGAAGAAGGGGACTTTATGGTATCCTTGGACATCAAGGATGCGTATCTACACGTTCCGATTTACCCCGCACACCAGGGGTACCTCAGGTTCATTGTTCAAAACTGTCACTATCAGTTTCAGACGCTGCCGTTCGGATTGTCCACGGCGCCTCGGGTCTTTACCAAGGTAATGGCCGAGATGATGATTCTTCTTCGAAGAAAAGGCGTATTAGTTATCCCATACTTGGACGATCTCCTAATAAGGGCAAGGTCCAGAGAACAGTTGGAGACAGCTTTAGCACTATCTCAAGAGGTGCTAAGACAACACGGGTGGATTCTGAATATTCCAAAATCCCATTTAATCCCGACAACTCGTCTGCTGTTCCTAGGAATGATTCTGGACACGGTTCAGAAAAAGGTTTTCCTTCCAGAGGAAAAAGCCAAGGAGTTATCCGATCTGGTCAGGAACCTCCTAAAACCAGGAAAAGTGTCAGTACATCAATGCACAAGAGTCCTGGGAAAAATGGTGGCTTCTTACGAAGCAATTCCATTCGGCAGATTCCATGCAAGAATATTCCAAAGGGATCTGTTGGACAAATGGTCAGGGTCGCATCTGCAGATGCACCTGCGAATAACCCTGTCACCAAAGACAAGGGTGTCACTTCTGTGGTGGTTGCAGAAGGCTCACCTATTAGAAGGCCGCAGATTCGGCATTCAGGATTGGATCCTGGTGACCACGGACGCCAGCCTGAGAGGCTGGGGAGCAGTCACACAAGGAAGAAACTTCCAGGGAGTATGGACGAGTCTGGAAAAGTCTCTTCACATAAACATTCTGGAACTAAGAGCAATCTACAATGCTCTAAGCCAGGCGGAAATTCTCCTGCAAGGAAAGCCGGTGTTGATTCAGTCGGACAACATCACGGCGGTCGCCCATGTAAACAGGCAGGGCGGCACAAGAAGCAGGAGTGCAATGGCAGAAGCTGCCAAGATTCTTCGCTGGGCGGAGAATCACGTGATAGCACTGTCAGCAGTGTTCATCCCGGGCGTGGACAACTGGGAAGCAGACTTCCTCAGCAGACACGATCTTCATCCGGGAGAGTGGGGTCTACATCCAGAAGTCTTCAACATGTTAATAGACCGTTGGGAAAGACCAATTGTAGACATGATGGCGTCTCGCCTCAACAAGAAACTGGACAAATATTGCGCCAGGTCAAGAGATCCACAGGCAATAGCTGTGGACGCACTGGTAACTCCTTGGGTGTACCAGTCAGTGTATGTGTTTCCTCCTCTGCCGCTCATACCAAAGGTATTGAAGATCATACGGCAAAGAAGAGTAAGAACAATACTAGTGGTTCCGGATTGGCCGAGAAGGACTTGGTATCCGGAACTTCAAGAGATGCTCACGGACGAACCGTGGCCTCTACCTCTGAGAAGGGACCTGCTACAGCAGGGTCCCTGTCTTTTTCAAGACTTACCGCGGCTGCGTTTGACGGCATGGCGGTTGAACGCCAGATCCTAAAAGGGAAAGGCATTCCAGAAGAAGTCATTCCTACCTTGATTAAGGCACGGAAGGAAGTCACCGTGAAACATTATCACCGCATTTGGCGAAAATATGTAGCGTGGTGCGAGGATCGGAGGGTTCCGACGGAGGAATTCCAACTGGGTCGTTTCCTACATTTCCTGCAATCAGGATTATCTATGGGTCTCAAATTGGGATCCATTAAGGTTCAAATTTCGGCCCTGTCAATATTCTTCCAAAAAGAATTGGCCTCTGTCCCTGAGGTCCAGACTTTTGTCAAGGGAGTACTGCATATACAGCCTCCTGTGGTGCCTCCGGTGGCACCGTGGGATCTAAATGTAGTTTTAGATTTCCTCAAATCCCATTGGTTTGAACCATTGAAAAAGGTGGATTTGAAATATCTCACATTGAAAGTGACTATGTTACTAGCCCTGGCCTCTGCCAGGAGAGTATCTGAATTGGCGGCTTTATCTTATAAAAGTCCTTATCTAATCTTCCATTCGGATAGGGCAGAACTGCGGACTCGTCCGCATTTTCTCCCTAAAGTGGTATCAGCATTTCATCTGAACCAACCTATTGTGGTGCCTGCGGCCACTAGCGACTTGGAGGACTCCAAGTTGTTGGACGTTGTCAGAGCCTTAAAAATATACATTGCAAGGACGGCTGGAGTCAGAAAATCTGACTCGCTGTTTATATTGTATGCACCCAACAAGTTGGGCGCACCTGCTTCTAAGCAGTCGATTGCTCGTTGGATTTGTAACACAATTCAACTTGCACATTCTGTGGCAGGCCTGCCACAGCCTAAAACTGTAAAAGCCCACTCCACAAGGAAGGTGGGCTCATCTTGGGCGGCTGCCCGAGGGGTCTCGGCATTACAACTCTGCCGAGCAGCTACGTGGTCGGGGGAGAACACGTTTGTAAAATTTTACAAATTTGATACCCTGGCAAAGGAGGACCTGGAGTTCTCTCATTCGGTGCTGCAGAGTCATCCGCACTCTCCCGCCCGTTTGGGAGCTTTGGTATAATCCCCATGGTCCTTTCAGGAACCCCAGCATCCACTTAGGACGATAGAGAAAATAAGAATTTACTTACCGATAATTCTATTTCTCGGAGTCCGTAGTGGATGCTGGGCGCCCATCCCAAGTGCGGATTATCTGCAATACTTGTACATAGTTATTGTTAACTAATTCGGGTTATTGTTAAGGAGCCATCTTTAAGAGGCCCTTTCTGTTGTCATACTGTTAACTGGGTTTAGATCACAAGTTGTACGGTGTGATTGGTGTGGCTGGTATGAGTCTTACCCGGGATTCAAAATGCCTCCCTTATTGTGTATGCTCGTCCGGGCACAGTACCTAACTGGAGTCTGGAGGAGGGTCATAGGGGGAGGAGCCAGTGCACACCACCTGACCTAGTAAAGCTTTACTTTTTTGTGCCCTGTCTCCTGCGGAGCCGCTATTCCCCATGGTCCTTTCAGGAACCCCAGCATCCACTACGGACTCCGAGAAATAGAATTATCGGTAAGTAAATTCTTATTTTTTTTAGGTTTCAATCTCAGTGATTCCTGCTGGCAACAGGATCACTGCATCGAGGGACTTAGGGGAGAGATTTCCAACTCACCTGCGTGCAGGATGGATTGGAGTCTTAGGCTACTGGACACTTAGCTCCAGAGGGAGTCGGAACACAGGTCAGCCTGGGGTTCGTCCCGGAGCCGCGCCGCCGATCCCCCTTACAGACGCTGAAGAGACGGCAGAACGGAGGTCCGGAAAGCAGGCGGCAGAAGACTCCTCAGTCTTCTTGAAGGTAGCGCACAGCACGGCAGCTGTGCGCCATTGTTGTCACACGGCTCACTGACTCAGTCACGGAGGGTGCAGGGCGCTGCTGGGGGCGCCCTGGGCAGCAATATAATTACCTTTAGTGGCAAAATAAATACATCACATATAGCCATTAAGGCTATATGTATGTATTTTAACCCAGGCCAGTTTCTTAAAAACCGGGGAAAAGCCCGCCGAAAAAGGGGCGGAGCTTATTCTCCTCAGCACTCGGCGCCATTTTCCTGCTCAGCTCCGCTGGTGAGGAAGGCTCCCAGGTCTCTCCCCTGCACTGCACTACAGAAACAGGGTAACAAAGAGAAGGGGGGCATAAATTGGCGATATTTATATATTAAGAGCGCATATATAGTAAACAACACCTTCTAGGGTTGTTTATATACATTTATAGCGCTTTTGGTGTGTGCTGGCAAACTCTCCCTCTGTCTCCCCAAAGGGCTAGGGGGTCCTGTCTTCGATTAGAGCATTCCCTGTGTGGCTGCTGTGTGTCGGTACGTGTGTGTCGACATGTATGAGGACGATGTTGGTGTGGAGGCAGAGCAATTGCCGATGATGGTAATGTCACCCCCTAGGGAGTCGACACTGGAATGGATGGCTTTAGTTATGGAATTACGTGATAATGTCAGCACATTACAAAAGTCAGTTGACGAAATAAGACGCCCGGCTAACCAGTTAGTACCGGTTCAGGCGTCTCAGACACCGTCAGGGGCTGTAAAACGTCCTTTACCTCAGTCAGTCGACACGGGTACCGACACAGATGAATCTAGTGTCGACGGTGAAGAAACAAACGTATTTTCCAATAGGGCCACACGTTATATGATCACGGCAATGAAGGAGGCTTTGCAGATCTCTGATACTGCTGGTACCTCAAAAAGGGGTATTATGTGGGGGGTGAAAAAACTACCTGTATTTTTTCCAGAATCAGAGGAATTGAATGACGTGTGTGATGAAGCGTGGGTTAACCCCGATAGAAAACTGCTAATTTCCAAGAAGTTATTGGCATTATACCCTTTCCCACCAGAGGTTAGGGCGCGCTGGGAAACACCCCCTAGGGTGGATAAGGCGCTCACACGTTTATCAAAGCAAGTGGCGTTGCCGTCTCCTGATACGGCCGCCCTCAAGGATCCAGCAGATAGGAGGCTGGAAACTACACTGAAGAGTATATACACACATACTGGTGTTATACTGCGACCGGCAATAGCCTCAGCCTGGATGTGCAGTGCTGGGGTAGTGTGGTTGGATTCTCTGACTGAAAATATTGATACCCTGGATAGGGACAGTATTTTATTGACTCTAGAGCAATTAAAGGATGCTTTCCTTTATATGCGAGATGCTCAGAGGGATGTTTGTACTCTAGCATCAAGAGTAAGCGCGATGTCCATATCTGCCAGAAGAAGTTTATGGACGCGACAGTGGTCAGGTGATGCGGATTCCAAGAGGCATATGGAAGTATTGCCATATAAAGGAGAGGAATTGTTTGGGGTCGGTCTTTCGGACCTGGTGGCCACGGCAACTGCCGGCAAATCCACTTTTTTACCTCAGACCCCCTCCCAACAGAAAAAGACACCGTCTTTTCAGCCGCAGTCCTTTCGCTCCTATAAAAAGCGACCAAAAGGACAGTCTTATCTGTTGCGAGGCAGAGGAAAGGGTAAGAAAGGGCAGCAAGCAGCCCCTGCCCAGGAACAGAAGCCCGCCCCGGCTTCTACAAAGCCATCAGCATGACGCTGGGGCTTTACAAGCGGACTCAGGAACGGTGGGGGGTCGACTCAAGATTTTCAGCAATCAATGGGTTCACTCACAAGTGGACCCGTGGGTCCTGCAGATAGTATCTCAGGGTTACATGCTGGAGTTCGAAAGGTCTCCCCCTCGCCGGTTCCTAAAGTCTGCTTTACCAACGTCTCCCTCAGAAAGGACGTCGGTTTTGGAAGCCATTCACAAGCTGTATTCTCAGCAGGTGATAGTCAAGGTACCCCTCCTACAACAGGGAAAGGGGTATTATTCCACACTATTTGTGGTACCGAAACCGGACGGTTCGGTAAGGCCTATTCTAAATCTGAAATCCTTGAACCTGTACATAAAGAAATTCAAGTTCAAGATGGAGTCACTCAGAGCAGTGATAGCGAATCTGGAAGAAGGAGACTTCATGGTGTCCTTGGACATAAAAGATGCTTATCTACATGTCCCGATTTACCCCTCACACCAAGGGTATCTCAGGTTCGTGATACAAGACTGTCATTATCAGTTTCAAACGCTGCCGTTTGGGTTGTCCACGGCCCCTCGGGTCTTTACCAAGGTAATGACCGAAATGATGGTTCTTCTACGAAGAAAAGGCGTATTAATTATCCCTTACTTGGACGATCTCCTGATAAGGGCAAAGTCCAGAGAACAGCTGGAAGTCGGTGTAGCGCTAACACAAGTAGTGCTTCAGCAACACGGGTGGATTCTAAATCTTCCAAAATCTCAATTGACCCCGACAACACATCTGCTGTTCCTGGGCATGATTCTGGACACGGTTCAGAAAAAGGTATTTCTCCCGGAAGAGAAAGCAAGGGAGTTATCCGAACTTGTCAAGAACCTCCTAAAACCAGGAACTGTGTCAGTACATCAATGCACAAGAGTCCTGGGAAAGATGGTGGCTTCGTACGAAGCGATTCCATTCGGCAGATTCCATGCACGAACATTTCAGTGGGATCTGCTGGACAAATGGTCCGGATCGCATCTGCACATGCATCAGCGGATAACACTGTCACCGAGAACAAGGTTGTCTCTCCTGTGGTGGTTGCAGACTGCCCATCTGTTAGTGGGCCGCAGATTCGGCATACAGGACTGGGTCCTGGTGACTACGGATGCCAGCCTACGAGGTTGGGGAGCAGTCACAAAGGGAAGAAACTTCCAGGGCGTGTGGTCAAACCTGGAGACGTCTCTTCACATAAATATACTGGAGCTAAGAGCGATCTACAATGCTCTAAGCCTGGCAAAATCGCTGCTTCAGGGTCAGCCGGTGTTGATCCAGTCCGACAACATCACGACAGTCGCCCACGTAAACCGACAAGGCGGCACGAGAAGCAGGAGTGCAATGGCAGAAGCTGCAAGGATTCTGCGCTGGGCGGAGAATCATGTCGTAGCACTGTCAGCAGTGTTCATCCCGGGAGTGGACAACTGGGAAGCAGATTTCCTCAGCAGACACGACCTTCACCCGGGAGAGTGGGGACTTCATCCAGAAGTTTTCCACATGATTGTGAACCGTTGGGAAAAACCAAAGGTGGACATGATGGCGTCTCGCCTCAACAAAAAATTGGACAGGTATTGCGCCAGGTCAAGAGACCCTCAGGCAATAGCTGTGGACGCTCTGGTAACACCGTGGGTGTACCAGTCAGTGTATGTGTTCCCTCCTCTGCCTCTCATACCAAAGGTACTGAGAATTATACGGAAAAGAGGAGTAAGAACAATACTGGTAGCTCCGGACTGGCCAAGAAGAACTTGGTATCCGGAACTTCAAGAGATGCTCACGGAGGATCCGTGGCCTCTACCTCTAAGAAGGGATCTGCATCAGCAGGGACCTTGTATGTTCCAAGACTTACCGCGGCTGCGTTTGACGGCATGGCGGTTGAACGCCGGATTCTAAAAGAGAAGGGCATTCCTGAGGAAGTTATTCCTACTTTAATTAAAGCCAGGAAAGAAGTGACCGCACAACATTATCACCGCATTTGGAGAAAATATGTTGCGTGGTGTGAGGCCAAGAAGGCTCCAACGGAAGAATTTCAATTGGGTCGATTCTTACATTTCCTGCAAGCAGGATTGTCTATGGGCCTCAAATTGGGGTCCATTAAAGTTCAAATTTCGGCCTTATCAATTTTCTTCCAGAAGGAATTGGCGTCAGTGCCTGAAGTACAAACTTTTGTCAAAGGTGTACTACATATACAACCCCCAATAGTGCCTCCAGTGGCACCGTGGGATTTGAACGTGGTTCTAAATTTTCTCAAATCTCATTGGTTTGAGCCTTTAAAATCGGTAGATTTAAAATACCTTACATGGAAGGTAACCATGCTGTTGGCCCTGGCTTCAGCCAGGAGAGTTTCGGAGTTGGCAGCTTTGTCATACAAAAGCCCATATCTGATATTCCATTCGGACAGGGCAGAATTGAGGACACGTCCTCAATTTCTCCCTAAGGTGGTTTCGGCATTTCACTTGAACCAGCCTATTGTGGTGCCTGCGGCTACTAGCGACTTGGAGGACTCCAAGTTACTGGACGTTGTCAGAGCATTAAAAATATATATTTCAAGGACAGCTGGAGTCAGAAAATCTGACTCGTTGTTTACATTGTATGCACCCAACAAGTTGGGTGCTCCTGCGTCTAAACAGACGATTGCACGTTGGATATGTAGTACAATCCAACTTGCACATTCTGTGGCAGGCCTGCCACAGCCTAAATCTGTAAAGGCCCATTCCACAAGGAAAGTGGGCTCATCCTGGGCGGCTGCCCGAGGAGTCTCGGCATTACAACTTTGCCGAGCAGCTACGTGGTCAGGGGAGAACACGTTTGTAAAATTTTACAAATTTGATACTCTGGCTAAAGAGGACCTGGAGTTCTCTCATTCGGTGCTGCAGAGTCATCCGCACTCTCCCGCCCGTTTGGGAGCTTTGGTATAATCCCCATGGTCCTGACGGAGTCCCAGCATCCACTAGGACGTTAGAGAAAATAAGAATTTACTTACCGATAATTCTATTTCTCATAGTCCGTAGTGGATGCTGGGCGCCCATCCCAAGTGCGGATTGTCTGCAATGCTTGTACATAGTTATTGTTACAAAAATCGGGTTATTACTGTTGTTGTGAGCCATCTGTTCAGAGGCTACTTCGTTTGTGTTATCATACTGTTAACTGGGTTCAGATCACAAGTTGTACGGTGTGATTGGTGTGGCTGGTATGAGTCTTACCCGGGATTCAAGATCCTTCCTTATTGTGTACGCTCGTCCGGGCACGGTACCTAACTGAGGCTTGGAGGAGGGTCATAGGGGGAGGAGCCAGTACGCACCATGTGACCTAAAAGCTTTTTTAGATGTGCCCTGTCTCCTGCGGAGCCCGCTATTCCCCATGGTCCTGACGGAGTCCCAGCATCCACTACGGACTATGAGAAATAGAATTATCGGTAAGTAAATTCTTATTTTCTCTGACGTCCTAAGTGGATGCTGGGGACTCCGTCAGGACCATGGGGATTATACCAAAGCTCCCAAACGGGATGGAGAGTGCGGATGACTCTGCAGCACCGAATGAGAGAACTCCAGGTCCTCCTCAGCCAGGGTGTGCCCCTGACCAAGTAGCAGCTCGGCAAAGTTGTAAAGCCGAGACCCCTCGGGCAGCCGCCCAAGATGAGCCCACCTTCCTTGTGGAATGGGCATTTACATATTATGGCTGTGGCAGGCCTGCCACAGAATGTGCAAGCTGAATTGTACTACACATCCAACTAGCAATAGTCTGCTTAGAAGCAAGAGCACCCAGTTTTTTGGGTGCCTACAGGATAACAGCAAGTCAGTTTTCCTGACTCCAGCCGTCCTGGAAACCTATATTTTCAGGGCCCTGACAACATCTAGCAACTTGGAGTCCCCCAAGTCCCTAGTAGCCGCAGGTACCACAATAAGCTGGTGCAGGTGAAACGCTGACACCACCTTAGGGAGAAACTGGGGACGAGTCCGCAGCTCTGCCCTGTCCGAATGGACAATCAGATATGGGCTTTGTGAGACAAAGCCGCCAATTCTGACACTCGCCTGGCCGAGGCCAGGGCCAACAGCATGGTCACTTTCCATGTGAGATATTTCAAATCCACAGATTTGAGCGGTTTAAACCAATGTGATTTGAGGAATCCCAGAACTACGTTGAGATCCCACAGTGCCACTGGAGGCACAAAAGGGGGTTGTATATGCAGTACTCCCTTGACAAACTTCTGGACTTCAGGAACTGAAGCCAATTTTTTCTGGAAGAAAATTGACAGGGCCGAAATTTGAACCTTAATGGACCCCAATTTGAGGCCCATAGACACTCCTGTTTGCAGGAAATGCAGGAATCGACCGAGTTGAAATTTCTTCGTGGGGCCTTCCTGGCCTCACACCCCGCAACATATTTTCGCCACATGTGGTGATAATGTTGTGCGGTCACCTCCTTCCTGGCTTTGACCAGGGTAGGAATGTTGGAACAGACATGGTACTTGCTGAAGCAAGTCCCTTCTTAGCGGCAGAGGCCATGAAACCTCTGTGAGCATTTCTTGAAGTTCCGGGTACCAAGTCCTTCTTGGCCAATCCGGAGCCACGAGTATAGTTCTTACTCCTCTACGTCTTATAATTCTCAGTACCTTGGGTATGAGAAGCAGAGGAGGGAACACATACACCGACTGGTACACCCACGGTGTTACCAGAACGTCCACAGCTATTGCCTGAGGGTCTCTTGACCTGGCGCAATACCTGTCCAGTTTTTTGTTCAGGCGGGACGCCATCATGTCCACCTTTGGTCTTTCCCAACGGTTCACAATCATGTGGAAGACTTCCCGATGAAGTCCCCCACTCTCCCGGGTGGAGGTCGTGCCTGCTGAGGAAGTCTGCTTCCCAGTTGTCCACTCCCGGAATGAACACTGCTGACAGTGTTATCACATGATTTTCCGCCCAGCGAAGAATCCTTGCAGTTTCTGCCATTTCCCTCCTGCTTCTTGTGCCGCCCTGTCTGTTTACGTGGGCGACTGCCGTGATGTTGTCCCACTGGATCAATACCGGCTGACCTTGAAGCAGAGGTCTTGCTAAGCTTAGAGCATTGTAAATTGCCCTTAGCTCCAGTATATTTATGTGGAGAGAAGTCTCCAGACTATATCACACTCCCTGGAAATTTTTTCCCTGTGTGACTGCTCCCCAGCCTCTCAGGCTGGCATCCGTGGTCACCAGGACCCAGTCCTGAATGCCGAATCTGCACCCTTTAATAGATGAGCACTCTGCAGCCACCGCAGAAGAAACACCCTTGTCCTTGGAGACAGGGTTATCCGCTGATGCATCTGAAGATGCGATCCGGACCATTTTTCCAGCAGATCCCACTGAAAAGTTCTTGCGTGAAATCTGCCGAATGGAATCGCTTCGTAAGAAGCCACCATTTTTCCCAGGACCCTTGTGCAATGATGCACTGACACTTTTCCTGGTTTTAGGAGGTTCCTGACTAGCTTGGATAACTCCCTGGCTTTCTTCTCCGGGAGAAACACCCTTTTCTGGACTGTGTCCAGAATCATCCCTAGGAACAGCCGATGTGTCGTCGGAAACAACTGCGGTTTTGGAATATTTAGAATCCACCCGTGCTGTCGTAGAACTACTTGAGATAGTGCTACTCCGACCTCCAACTGTTCTCTGGACCTTGCTCTTATCAGGAGGTCGTCCATTTTCTTTGAAGAAGAATCATCATTTCGGCCATTACCTTGGTAAAGACCCGGGGTGCCGTGGACAATCCAAACGGCAGCGTCTGAAACTGATAGTGACAGTTCTGTACCACGAACCTGAGGTACTCTTGGTGAGAAGGGCAAATTGGGACATGGAGGTAAGTATCCCTGATGTCCCGGGACACCCTATAGTCCCCTTCTTCCTGGTTCGCTATCACTGCTCTGAGTGACTCCATCTTGATTTGAACCTTTGTAAGTGTTGTGACAAGAACACTGGGATAGTGTTTGAGGGCAGGTATATTTGTCCCAGGTTCTTTTCTTACATGTTTTAGAAAATGTTAACTTCTAGGAAAAATGCTTTTTGTTTTGTCTGAACCTTTTCAGTTTGCTGTAAAAGCTGGGTAAAGGCTCTGAGAGAGAGATAAGGCGAGTTCTAGACATTGGGCCCAGTTCGGGTCTTTGGCCTCACAGAGGGCTAATCAGGGTTTCTGCTGTGTAAGAGTGATATAGTGCTTCTAACCTGATTAGTATGGGCAGACTGCCTGGGAAGGCTGCAGGATCTGTGTGTGAGAGACACGCTTTCTGATGCAAGTAAGCTATACAGTATGTACTGAAGAACTCTGTGTTTTGTTTAGTGACAGTTAGGAACATCTTATGTTTAGTTAGTGCCGGACAGGCAAGGTATTTTTATTTTGGGGTTTGTTTTATTTTCTGTTTCAATAAAACTGGCCGGGGTCAGTTGTACCAGAAACTGGACTTGTGTTGTTCCTGAGCTGCTGCGTGCTGCCATATTCCCCAGGAAAAGGCACCTTGCACCCCTACAGTGTTACAACTTGGTGGAGAATGCGGGCAGGCCGTTCTGCGCATAAGTGAAAGCAGCAGCTTTGTGAGGCCTGCAGAAAACGGTGGTTTATGCAGATACAGCCCAGTGTGAAGTTACTGAGACTCACCCCTGAGGGTTTGATATATGTCCTGGGTGAAAGCAGCTGCAAAGCCGCCTGAAAAATCTGTTGACATGGAGGATCTGCTTAAAGCCTTGCTGCAAGCTACAGCGGCTCAGCAGGAGGCCAACCGACAGCAGCAGGTGGCAATGGAGGAAAATTGGAGACTACAGCGTCAGGATAGAGAGGCCTTAGCAGAAGTGGTGCAGAGACTTGCAGCTCGGGTTGGAGATGTGGCCGTCAGTGCTCCAACCAGCTCTAGTTCTTTTTTTTTTTTAAATCAAGTAATTTTTTATTGAGTTTTGTAACACATTGACACAACAAGACAAAACAACAACATTGAAATAAATTATAACAATTGCCATCAATAAACAGGTATTTTCAGATCACAGTTCGGTGTGCGTGTTAATTCTTTTCGCATATGTGTACACGACATAGAATATCAATATTATTACGAATGTCGCTCAAGTGCTCAATACTTGCCCGCCCAGCCATGTGCTACTCCAGCGATCCCACATCTCCGTAAATCGAGAGGTGGAACCCCGTATTTTATACATATGCCTCTCATGACGAATTACCTCGTTCACCAACGCCCTCCAGTGCTCCACCCTAGGTACATCTGCCGAGAACCAGACCCTAGCAATAACAACTTTTGCCAGCGTAGTGAGACACAGGACATATTTATACAGTAAGACAGAGTGTGTTTCCTCAAGATCTAACCCAAACAAGCATATACCAGGATCTAATGTAGGGAGGGACGGTGCTGTCATGATCACATCACTCCACACTTTACGCCAAAAAAGGGAAATCTCAGGGCAATCCCACAGTAAGTGCCAAAATCCGGCATCGGCTGCCCGACACCTGGGGCAGTTAGAATCTTCCCTAAGACCAGCCCTCTGCATAGTAACTGGAGTACGATAGGCCCTGTGTAAAATATAGAAAAAAACCTGCTTATATCTTATACACGGCGTAGTGTATCTAAGGGAGCTCATAATCTGGAGCCACTGCTCATGGGACAAGCGCCCCAAATCAGTCTCCCATTTAATACGGAGATTATTTAATAGATCGGGGTAGCTTCTATTATTTAAAGCAGCATATATGGTAGACACCCTCCCCCTCTGACTCAGAGAAGTAAGCATCGTCCTAACAGGTGAGTCAACAATCAGTGGTGGGCCATGAGGGAATTGAGTTTGTACAGCATGTCTAAGCCGAAAATACCGGAACAGAGCAGTATTAGGTACATCAAATTCGATCTTCAGTTGCTGAAATGACTTCAGCACTCCATCGTGGTACAGCTGACCCAGCGCCACGACACCCCTAGCAATCCATATATTATCTAGCGACATCTCATATAGCTCAGGGTATGCACTATTGAACCACAATGGAGTACCGGCATCATGTCCCTCCCAATCATATAAAGTGTGTGCATAGCGCCAGATGAGCAAGGCTTGACGCAACAGGGGAGGCAAGCCAGGCGCTGAGAGACCAGAGAGGAGAAGCTGAAGAGGAGAAAGAGAGAAAGTAGGAGAGCACTCCGCCCGCTCAGCCAGAAATCCCCTCACCGTAGTACCTAGAGAATCCCCGATCCATTCACTCAGATGAGACAGCTGAGCCGCTACATAGTATAGTCTGAGATCAGGGAGACTTGCCCCGCCGGACATCTGAGATCTGCATAATGTCCTGATAGAGACTCTCGCTGGCCTGCCACCCCATATAAATGAGGACAGAACGCCCTCTATAACAGTAAAGATCTTCTTGGGGAGGTATACCGGAGAATTGTGTAGAGCATAAAGGAATTTTGGCTGCATCACCATTTTAAATAGATTAACCCGACCCAGGACAGACAACGGTAGTTTTTTCCAGCTATGAGCCTTCTCTTTAAATGTCGCTAGAATGGGGTCAATATTTTGGGCCACATAGCTACGCGCCATAGGAGTAATCCAGATGCCTAAATACTTGAACCGCAATGTCCATTTCAAAGGATACGCCCCTTGTGTATTTTCCGGGAGAAGGCCAGAGATGGGGAAAATGTGGGATTTGTCCCAGTTAATTAGTAGACCGGAAAAGATACCAAAATTTTCCACTACCTGTAACACTGCTTGTAGGGAGTCATCAGAGTCTTGCAAAAAAAGAAGCATGTCATCCGCGTATAGCGCTACCACATCCACATGACCCCCAATCTCAACGCCCCTGACCCTACCATTACTGCGCAGCAGGCCGGCCAACGGCTCCACGGCGATTGCAAACAGTGCAGGAGATAGGGGGCAACCCTGTCGAGTGCCCCTCTCCAACGCAAAAAGCTCAGACGTGAAACCATTAGCCGTCACCCGAGCCACAGGCAAGGAATACAACAACTGGATAAAGCTAATAAATCGAGGGCCAAAAGCAAATTTCTCCAGCACCCCCCACAGGTACCTCCATTCTACGGAGTCGAACGCTTTGGCCGCATCAAGGGACACCACCACCGCGTCCGACCCCACCACATCACCCCTCTGGAGATGACAGAACAGTCTACGCAAATTTTGGGCCGTGGACTTACCTGGCATAAAGCCAGTCTGGTCCGGGTGAATTATTGTTGCAATTACCAAATTCAATCGAGATGCCAAGATTTTTGCCAGTATCTTGACATCAGTATTGAGGAGGGAAATGGGTCGATAAGACTCGGGGAGCAGGGGGTCCTTCCCTGGTTTCAACAGGACAATTATATTGGCCTCGGCCATAGAGCGCGGGAGAGCCCTACCCTCTAAGAGTAAGTCAAACAATTGTAGGAGATAGGGGGCAAAAAACGTACTGTATTTTTTATAGACTTCCCCCGGAAGCCCATCGGATCCCGGTGCCTTAGACGCCGGGAGAGACAGGATCGCAGCCTCCACTTCTTCCAACGTGATAGGTGCATCCAAAGCCCCCGAGTCCTCCCGGGACAAGCATGGCAAGGTCAACTGGGCCAAAAAATCCCGAAGCTGATCGTCAGAGTAACTGGCTCGGGAGGCATAGAGCGAGGAGTAATAACTACGGAACGTCTCCGCCACCATTGATCCAGAGTAACACAATTGGCCAGCAGAGTTCTTCACACACTGAATTACAGTTCTAGGGGAATCGGACCGGGCCAAAAAAGCCAAGTAGCTGCCATTCATCTCCGCCCGAAAATACTGCTCATGTCCTGCAAAAAGGAGTCTACGCCTGGATTTCTCAAATAAACAATCCGACCACTCGCTCTGCGCGCTCTTCCACAACAGCTCATCAGATCGCAGATGGGTAATAAGGTATTGAGACTCCAACTGCCGGCACAAAGATTCCAACCGCACCTCTTCCCTCTTACTAAATGCTTTAACTTCAGAGATCCGCTTTATAAAGGAGCCTCGCAAAAACGCTTTAAAAGCATCATGTTTTAGCGGCAGATCACTGAATAGTAAATTGTCTTCCTGGAACCCTTCCCAAGCGGCAATCAGGTCTGCACCCTCCCCCAGCAAAGTCAACCAAAAGGGGTTAAGCTTCCACATTTTTGCACCCCGCTCCCAACCAATATTAACTGTAACTAAAACAGGAGAGTGATCCGATATACCCCTAGGGAGATAATCTACCGCCAGCACGTCCGGGGACAGATCAGGAGAAACCAAAACCAAATCAATACGGGAAAAAGCATGATGGGTAGCGGACTGACAGGAGAAGTGAGTAGCTGTGGGATTACGACATCTCCATACATCCTCCAGCCCCAGCTCCCCCACCAGTCTTGCGAACGGGGTAGGGGACGCTAGGGGAGGGGAGGACGCAACAGACTCCCTCCACCTGTCCATACCACCATCCATAACATTGTTGAAATCCCCTAGGCATATTACAGGGGTAGCAGGGGACCGGGCCAGGAATCGGGCAGCATGACGGAGAACCTCATTATTATATGGCGGGGGGACATATACTGCTAATACATGGAACAATCTGCAGTTGATATGGGCTCGTAGGAAGACGTATCTGCCATATTGGTCAGTTTCACAGTCATCCAGGTGAAATTGTACGGACTTTCTAATCATTACAGAAACGCCTCTGGCACTGCTAGAGAAAGTGGAATGATACACGTGACTAACCCATGGTTTTTTAAGTGCCAACACCCTACCTCCTTGCAAATGTGTTTCAGAAAGACAAATTATGTCCGCCTGGTATTTTTTAACCTGAGTCAGGACCAACGATCTTTTAATTTTCTCATTCAATCCCCGAACATTCCAGCTGAGCAGACGAAGCCCCTCAGAAACAGCAGACATGGAAATTATAGAAGGAAGGTGCAACAGGATAGATTAAAGAGACATACATCAAAACCTGGCATCGCAGCAGAGCAAGGCTGAGCAAACAATAAACAGGGACAAGAGCAACCAGTCCCCCTACGCCCCAGGAGACAAAAGAGCACAGAGCAGTATCGTACGGATATAGCGTGTCATTGCACAGTACGCACAGAACTAAAAAGTGATGGCTTAGAAAAAAACAGACTAACCCCCCCCGCACCCACCCTGTATCACCTCGCAAACTTAAGGCATACCTGGATCCCATAACTCCCATTAAGTAACCAAACTAAGGGATAAGGGCCTAACCAAAGAACCTTAGGAAAAGCCCCTACACTATTTTCGGCAAGAGCTCTCCACAACTTGTAGAAAGAAGTAGTACCCCAACCCTGAAAAAAAAAGAAAAAACAACATAGCTAGGCACATGCCCCATTATAAAGCATCAAACAGTAGTAAAACAGTGTGGGGCTGACCGTTACCGCCATATCATAACGATGCATAGCAAGCAGTACCATAATTTTGCCCCATTTCTATTCGCCCCACATCGCATATATCCCCACAGTGCATTTATATTCACAGGAATATGCATCAGATAAATAGAAACAGCGGTGCAAGAAGAATGAAATCAACATCTGAGCAACAACACATCATCAAGGAGAACGTGGTTGACGTTCCAGCCATGCACCAGCATCTTGAGGAGATGTAAAAAAATGAGTGGTGTTGTTAAGCACCACCCGCAACTTGGCTGGAAACAGCATAGCATATTGTATATTGCGGTCTCTGAGCTGACGCTTGACGTGAATAAATTGAGATCGGCTCTTTTGCACCTCCAGGGCAAAATCAGGAAATACGGAAATATTATGTCCATCTTGTTGAATAGGGCCCTTTGTTCGGGCCAGACGGAGCACCGCATCACGGTCCTTGAAATGCAGGAAGCGTGCAATAAATGTTCTAGCCGGGGCCCCCGGCGGCGGCGGCCTAGGTGGAAGCCTGTGCGCCCTCTCCACCGCAAATTGAGAGGTAAATGCCTCCTTGCCAAATAGATCAATAAGCCACCCTTCAAGAAATGACTCCGGGGAGGTGCCCTCCGCTCTCTCGGGGAGCCCGACAAATCGGACGTTGTTGCGCCGCAATCTCCCTTCTATATCTGACATTTTAGCCTGCATAGATGTCACTTGGGCAGACAGGTCCGCCACCTTCAACTGCAAGGGTGGAGCAGCATCCTCCAAAGCCGATATCCGATGTTCAGTTTCACCCACTCGCTCTCGGATCTTCTGCATATCCTGCCTTAGCAGAGAAACATCCATTTGTACTTGCCCAATCCGGTCCGTGACCCTCTGCTCGGACGCAGAAATTGCCTGCAATATTTGCTGGGTAGAATGCACCTGTTCATCATGGTCAGAGGTGTCCCCCTCGGCCGTCGGCGAGGGCGGGCCGGCCTCACCCCGCTTTGTCGAAGTGGATGCCTGCTGTGGTCTGGCAAATTTCTCCAGTTTCGCAGCAGCGTTAGCTGCACTCTGTCCTCCCCTCACCATGGTATCCCTGAACGGGAATGCAGATCCGGAGGAGTATTACAGCAGGTTCTGCACAAGAGTCAGGGCAGAGATGGCACCCCAATAAACGGAGCAAGTATGTGGGCACACTGCAGATAATCAGGAAGCAGGTGTATGTTGTAGAAATTGCAGCAGAGTGAAAGCTGAGTCAGGGGCACCCAAGCTGTCCCCACAGGATAACAGGCAGCTAATGTAGGGCAGCTGGCTCCAGTGAAGTGTATATAGTCCATCCAAAAAAGGGCACTGTGGACAGGTATTAAGCCCAAGAGGGAAACAGGATGGCAACCACAGTCATCGCATCGCACAGCACCTCAGGGGGAGAAGGAGCAGCAGGACTGAAAATGGCGGCTTTTCGCGGGCTTTTTCGCCTATACTCGGTCTCCAGCGTCACCGCAGTGGGGCCCCAGGCATGCACCTCCACTGGACCCAGCAGACGACAGGGCCCTCCTCTCTGTAGTCCCCCAGCCGGAGGACCAGCGCTCAGACACCGCCGGGTGCGCGGACACGCGCCGCTCCCGGAGCTCCGACGGCGGCCGGCGGAGGGGTAGGGAGCCGGAGACCACGCTGGAAGGTCCACAACAGCACACCCGCGCCGCTCACCGGATCAGCAAGGGCAGCAGCAAAGGCAGCACACATTCAGGGGCCAGCTGGCAGGGAACAGGATCCACAGGTTGGGGTAAAAAGGATGGGTTTGCAGGATTTTAGTGGAGAGCTAAGGCTGCACACAGCTACTCCATGCCGATCCAAGCCACGCCCCCCTGGAACCAGCTCTAGTTCTATACGAGCCAGTCACTTCCTGCAGAAAATGACAGAGGCTGATGATGTGGAGGCCTATCTGACCACGTTTGAAAGGACTGCCGAGCGTGAGAACTGGCCGAAAGCACAGTGGGCCAGTCTGCTGGCACCTTTCCTGTCAGGTGAGCCCCAAAAAGCTTACTTTGATTTAAGCCCTGCTGAGGCTCGGGACTATGATAAACTAAAGACTGAGATCCTGACCCGCCTGGGAGTCACGCTGTCAGTACGAGCGCAACGGGTGCACCGTTGGCTGTACGCCAGGGAGAAGCCTCCGCGCTCCCAGATGCACGACCTTATTCAGCTAACAAAAAAAATGGCTGCAGCCAGAGACATTAACTGGTCCCCAGATGGTGGAAAGAGTCGTCATGGACCGCTACTTGAGATCTTTGCCCATGGTCCTGCGCAAGTGGGTGAGCCATGGAAACCCGGGTACTGCTGACCAATTAGTGGACATGGTAGAGAGGTATTTGGCAGCAGAGGAACTACTGATGACCACCCAGCAACCCATAGATCCTCGACAGCGCCCTTCAGTAAAGACTGGTAAGACTGTTCCGTGGGAAAACGTTGCTGGGTGGTTAAGAGAACGCAAGGCTGGAGAGACTGTAAACACTGGCCCTGGAAACAGGCCAATGGGGCTAGAACGGTCTATGCTGCCCAAATGGGTTGATAATCGTGTGGTTAAATGTTTTAGGTGTGGTATGCCAGGTCATGTTATTGCCAATTGCCCAGTCACGCAAGAACCCATGCAATGTGATGCTGCCTTTGAATGTCGCAGAATGTCTTTCTTTGCTAGGTTAGCCTGTACTGTGGTACCTTCACCTGAGCTGGAAAAACAAATGTGTGATGTGTTCTTAGAAGGTAACCGGGTAGAGGCCTTGCTAGATTCAGGAAGTTTAGTTACCCTCGTGAAAGCTGGGTTAGTGAACCCCTTAAAGGTCCAGCAAATACCTATTGGGGTAACTTGCATACATGGGGATACCCAATATTATGCCACTGCTGAGGTGAATATAGAAACTTGTTGTGGGTCAGCAATGGTTAAAGTGGGACTGGTCCCTACCCTGGTGCATGAGGCCATAATAGGGAGGGATTTTCCTCATTTTTGGAAACTGTGGGAATCACGGTTATCAACAGATGTGAGAAGTAAAAAGCCAGTTGATAATACCGGTGATTTTTTGGATGTACGTGGGTCTTCGGAACTTTCTGGCCCTTTGCCTTTTGCTAGTTTGGCTGGGGAAGTGACAGATGGGGAGTCCAGTGAGGACCCTCTTGCCGGGAACAGAGACATAGTAGTTAGAACTGAAAGCGTGCCTGACCTGGAGGTAAAGAAGGATCTGTTTGCGTCTGAACAGTTAAAGGATCCTACCTTAATAAAGGCTAGAGAGAATGTTAAGATTGTTAATGGGGAACCTGTGGTACCAGGTGACAGGGTTACGTATCCCCACATGGCCATCTGTAATGAGCTCTTGTACCACATTGTCAAAAGGGGTGAGGATGTGGTGGAACAGCTGGTAGTTCCCCAGCCTTATCGGAGAACGGTACTAGATTTAGCTCATAGTCACGTTACCGCAGGACATTTAGGGGCAGAAAAAACCACTGAAAGAGTTTTACAAAGGTTCTTTTGGCCAGGGGTTTATAAAGAAGTGTCTGAATATTGTTCTTCCTGTCCTGAATGCCAGTATCATGCCCCTAGACCCCATTTCGGGAGCCCACTAGTTCCCATGCCTATTATAGAGGTCCCGTTTGACAGAATAGCCATGGATCTCGTGGGGCCCTTGTTAATGTCTGCTCGGGGCCATCAGTATATCCTGGTAATTATGGACTATGCCACTCGATATCCTGAGGCTGTCCCTTTACGCACTATCACAACCAAGGCGATAGCTAGGGAGCTGGTGCAGGTATTTAGTAGAGTGGGAATACCAAAAGAAATTTTGACTGACCAAGGTACTCCATTTATGTCAAGGATCATGAAAGAATTGTGCAAGTTATTTAAGGTCACTCACCTCAGGACGTCCATCTACCATCCCCAAACTGACGGGTTGGTGGAAAGGTTTAATAAAACATTAAAAAGTATGTTAAAAAAGGTTGTTGAGAGAGATGGGAAAAACTGGGATTGTTTGTTGCCCTACTTGTTTATGGCCATCAGAGAAGTTCCTCAGTCCTCTACGGGGTTTTCTCCATTTGATTTGTTGTATGGTAGACACCCCAGAGGGCTGTTGGATGTTGCCAAAGAGACGTGGGAAGGACAGCCCACTCCTTATAGAAGCGTTATTGAGCATGTAACACAAATGCAGGATAGGATTGCAGCCGTGGTACCTGTTGTCAGAGAGCACATGGAACAGGCCCAAAGTGCTCAACAGAGGGTCTATAACCGGAGTGCCAAGATACGGGAATTTGCTCCTGGAGATAGAGTTCTTGTTTTGGTACCCACTGTGGAAAGCAAATTCCTAGCTAAATGGCAGGGTCCATTTGAGATTAGGGAAAAAGTGAATGAGGTTAATTACAAAGTATACCAGCCGGGAAAGAGAAAACCCGAACAGATCTACCATGTTAACTTAATCAAACCCTGGAAAGATAGGTTGTCTCTGTCAGCGGAGCCTTGCCCTTCGGTGTCTTCACCCCGGTTGCTTCCCGCAGTGAAGGTGTCAGAGACATTATCAGCTGATCAGAACAATCAGGTTAAAGAATTTCTCATCCAAAATAGGGAGGTATTTTCAGAGCTGCCTGGCCGAACGACCATAATAAAACATGACATTGTCACAGAACCAGGGGTCAGGGTTCATTTAAAGCCATATAGGATTCCTGAAGCTCAGCGAGAAGCTATTTCTAAGGAAGTTAAAACCATGTTAGAACTTGGAGTCATAGAGGAGTCTAACAGTGAGTGGTCCAGTCCCATAGTGCTCATCCCGAAGCCCGACGGTAGCATACGCTTCTGTAATGACTTTCGTAAGTTAAATGAGGTGTCCAAGTTTGACGCATACCCCATGCCCCGTGTGGATGAGCTTGTAGAAAGGCTGGGAACAGCCAGGTTTCTCACCACATTGGACCTGACCAAAGGTTACTGGCAAATACCTTTATCTGATAGCGCCAAAGAAAAAACAGCCTTTTCGGTTCCGGAGGGGCTGTACCAGTATAAGATGTTACCCTTTGGGTTGCATGGGGCTCCAGCAACCTTTCAACGGGCGATGGATAAAATTTTGAGGCCCCATAGAAAATATGCAGCTGCCTATTTGGATGATGTGGTAATTCACAGTACAGACTGGGGGTCACATTTGGTTAAAGTACAAGCAGTACTGGACTCAATCAGAGAGGCAGGGTTAACTGCTAACCCAAAGAAGTGCTGCCTCGCAATGGAGGAGGTCAAATACTTGGGCTTCACCATAGGCAGAGGTCTGATTAGGCCCCAATTGAATAAAGTTGATGCTATTCAAAACTGGCCTCGTCCAGTGAATAAAAAACAGGTAAGGGCTTTTTTGGGAATTACTGGGTACTATAGACGGTTTATTCCTAATTTTGCGACCACAGCGGTGCCGTTGTCAGACCTTACCAAAGGGAAGCAGTCAAATGTGGTGAAATGGAACCCTGATGCAGAAAAGGCGTTCCAAGCGTTAAAAGTGGCTTTGTGTTCACAACCGGTGTTGATAACACCAGATTTTTCAAAAGAATTTGTGGTACAGACAGATGCCTCAGAGGTAGGGATAGGTGCTGTGCTGTCCCAAACCAGAGATGGGGACGAACACCCTATCATTTATTTGAGTAGGAAACTCAATAAGCATGAAAAAAGGTATGCCATTGTGGAAAAGGAGGCTTTGGCCATTAAGTGGGCACTAGATACCTTGAGATATTACCTCTTGGGTAGACAATTCAGACTAGTGACAGACCATGCCCCTTTAAAATGGATGTATGTAAATAGAGGCAAGAATGCTCGTGTAACTAGATGGTTTCTAGCGTTGCAGGACTTTAAGTTTACTGTCGAACATAGACCGGGAACACAATTGGCCAACGCAGATGCATTGTCTCGCATCTTCTGTTTGGGGGCTACAAGTGTTCCGGCCCCTAGGTCGAAACAGGGGAGGGGGATATGTGACAAGAACACTGGGATAGTGTTTGAGGGCAGGTATATTTGTCCCAGGTTCTTGTCTTACATGTTTTAGAAAATGTTAACTTCTAGGAAAAATGCTTTTTGTTTTGTCTGAACCTTTTCAGTTTGCTGTAAAAGCTGGGTAAAGGCTCTGAGAGAGAGATAAGGCGAGTTCTAGACATTGGGCCCAGTTCGGGTCTTTGGCCTCACAGAGGGCTAATCAGGGTTTCAGCTGTGTAAGAGTGATATAGTGCTTCTAACCTGATTAGTATGGGCAGACTGCCTGGGAAGGCTGCAGGATCTGTGTGTGAGAGACACGCTTTCTGATGCAAGTAAGCTATACAGTATGTACTGAAGAACTCTGTGTTTTGTTTAGTGACAGTTAGGAACATCTTATGTTTAGTTAGTGCCGGACAGGCAAGGTATTTTTATTTTGGGGTTTGTTTTATTTTCTGTTTCAATAAAACTGGCCGGGGTCAGTTGTACCAGAAACTGGACTTGTGTTGTTCCTGAGCTGCTGCGTGCTGCCATATTCCCCAGGAAAAGGCACCTTGCACCCCTACAGTGTTACAGTGTTCAAATATTTCAGATTTAGAATAGGTCTCACCGAGCCTTCTGGCTTCAGTACCACAACATAGTGTGGAATAATACCCCTTTCCTTGTTGTAGGAGGGGTACTTTGATTATCACCTGCTGGGAATACAGCTTGTGAATTGTTTCCAATACTGCCTCCCTGTCGGAGGGAGACGTTGGTAAAGCAGACTTCAGGAACCTGCGAGGGGGAAACGTCTCGACTTTCCAATCTGTACCCCTGGGATCCTACTTGTAGGATCCAGGGGTCCTGTACGGCCCCAGCGTCATGCTGAGAAACTTGGCAGAAGCGGTGGAGGCTTCTGTTCCTGGGAATGGGCTGCCTGCTGCAGTCTTCTTCCCTTTCCTCTATCCCTGGGCAGATATGACTCTTATGGGGACGAAAGGACTGAGGCTGAAAAGACGGTGTCTTTTTCTGCAGAGATGTGACTTAGGGTAAAAACGGTGGATTTTCCAGCAGTTGCCGTGGCCACCAGGTCCGATGGACCGACCCCAAATAACTCCTCCCCTTTATACGGCAATACTTCTTTGTGCCGTTTGGAATCTGCATCACCTGACCACTGTCTTGTCCATAAACATCTTCTGGCAGATATGGACATCGCACTTACTCTTGATGCCAGAGTGCAAATATCCCTCTGTGCATCTCGTATATATAGAAATGCATCCTTTAAATGCTCTATAGTCAATAAAATACTGTCCCTGTCAAGGGTATCAATATTTTTAGTCAGGGAATCCGACCAAGCCACCCCAGCTCTGCACATCCAGGCTGAGGCGATCGCTGGTCGCAGTATAACACCAGTATGTGTGTATATACTTCTTAGGATATTTTCCAGCCTCCTATCAGTTGGCTCCTTGAGGACGGCCCTATCCGGAGACGGTACCGCCACTTGTTTTGATAAGCGTGTGAGCGCCTTATCCACCCTAAGGGGTGTTTCCCAACGCGCCCTAACTTCTGGCGGGAAAGGGTATACCGGCAATAATTTTCTATCGGGGAAACCCACGCATCATCACACACTTCATTTAATTTATCTGATTCAGGAAAAACTACAGGTAGTTTTTTCACACCCCACATAATACCCTTTTTTGTGGTACTTGTAGTATCAGAAATATGTAACACCTCCTTCATTGCCCTTAACAAGTAACGTGTGGCCCTAAAGGAAAATACGTTTGTTTCTTCACCGTCGACACTGAAATCAGTGTCCGTGTCTGTGTCTGTGTCGACCGACTGAGGTAAATGGGCGTTTTAAAGCCCCTGACGGTGTTTGAGACGCCTGGACAGGTACTATTTTTTTGCCGGCTGTCTCTGTTGACATTATCACGTAATTCCTTGAATAAGCCATCCATTCCGGTGTCGACTCCCTAGAGAGTGACATCACCATTACAGGCAATTGCTCCGCCTCCTCACCAACATCGTCCTCATACATGTCGACACACACGTACCGAAACACAGCACACACACAGGGAATGCTCTGATAGAGGACAGGACCCCACTAGCCCTTTGGGGAGACAGAGGGAGAATTTGCCAGCACACACCAAAAACGCTATAATTATACAGGGACAACCTTTATATAAGTGTTTTTCCCTTATAGCATTTTAATATATATAGTCATATCGCCAAATAAGTGCCCCCCCTCTCTGTTTTAACCCTGTTTCTGTAGTGCAGTGCAGGGGAGAGCCTGGGAGCCTTCCCACCAGCATTTCTGTGAGGGAAAATGGCGCTGTGTGCTGAGGAGAATAGGCCCCGCCCCCTTTTCGGCGGGCTTCTTCTCCCGTTTTTCTGAGACCTGGCAGGGGTTAAATACATCCATATAGCCCCCAGGGGCTATATGTGATGTATTTTTAGCCAGAATAAGGTACTATCATTGCTGCCCAGGGCGCCCCCCCCAGCGCCCTGCACCCTCAGTGACCGCTGCTATGAAGTGTGCTGACAACAATGGCGCACAGCTGCAGTGCTGTGCGCTACCTTATGGAGACTGAAAAGTCTTCTGCCGCCGGTTTCTGGACCTCTTCACTTTTCGGCATCTGCAAGGGGGTCGGCGGCGCGGCTCCGGGACGAACCCCAGGGTGAGACCTGTGTTCCGACTCCCTCTGGAGCTAATGGTGTCCAGTAGCCTAAGAAGCCAATCCATCCTGCACGCAGGTGAGTTCACTTCTCTCCCCTAAGTCCCTCGATGCAGTGAGCCTGTTGCCAGCAGGACTCACTGAAAATAAAAAACCTAACAAAACTTTTACTCTAAGCAGCTCTTTAGGAGAGCCACCTAGATTGCACCCTTCTCGGCCGGGCACAAAAATCTAACTGAGGCTTGGAGGAGGGTCATAGGGGGAGGAGCCAGTGCACACCACCTGATCCTAAAGCTTTTACTTTTGTGCCCTGTCTCCTGCGGAGCCGCTATCCCCATGGTCCTGACGGAGTCCCCAGCATCCACTTAGGACGTCAGAGAAAATAGGATTTTGGTTACCTACCGGTAAATCCTTTTCTCGTAGTCTGTAGAGGATGCTGGGCACCCGCCCAGTGCTTCGTTTTCCTGCAATTGTTATCTGGTTCAGTACAACTTTGTTTTTAATTAAGTACTGAGTTGTTTACTTGGTAAGTGATGTTCTCAGCATTTGCTGAGTTTTCAAGCTAGGTTAGGGTGATGTGCCTTGTATGTGTGAGCTGGTATGAATCTCGCCACTATCTGTGTTAAATCCTTTTCTCAATGTCCGTCTCCTCGGGCACAGTTTCTAGTCTGGTTGGAGTAGCATAGAGGGAGGAGCCAGCCCACACTCTCAAACTCTTAAAGTGCCAATGGCTCCTGGTGGACCCGTCTATACCCCATGGTACTAATATGGACCCCAGCATCCTCTACGGACTACGAGAAAAGGATCTACCGGTAGGTAACCAAAATCCTATTTCTGCTGCGGAGTACACTGGGCTCCACAGGGAATGACATTAAGGTGTAGAGTAGGATCTTGATCCGAGGCACCAACAGGCGCAAAGCTTTGACTGTTACCAGAATGCCTAGCGTCGCCTCCTCTCTAGCCCCTCCTCCGTGCACAGGAGCTCAGTTTTGTAGTTTGTGCCTTGCAGTAAGCAGGCACTTAACAGGGCAGCTGCTCCAGCAGCCCTAAAAGAAGCTTTTTAAGAAATTTGAAGACTTCAAGGGTTGCAGCAGAGACACTGATAGTGTTTGATAACAGTGAGACATCTCCTGCTCCTGCTCTTCCTCAGGAGCTGGCAGCAAATAAGACCAGCGATACGCGTCGAGCTTTTACTCCATGACCACAGGCTTCCCTTCTACCTGCCACTTACTTATCTGACAACAATTGGACTCATACACTCCTGCAGGATCCTCTTAAGTGCTATTATCTGGACACCCTGGACATACACCCCTGCTGCTACTGGATCTCGGTCTGCAATTGGAGAACCAAGGGGACCTTGTACTAAGAAACCGGGTAATATCCACAATTTAATTGCATTGAGGACTATTCGGAGGAATAAGCCCTAGTCGGAAATAAGTATCATTTGCTTTTATGGGGATAGAAGTGGTCCTACGTGCTTACTTGAGAGACTCTCAAATTCTTTTAAGTCTACTATACTGAAGCTTTTTTAACAGTTACTTATATGGTTAAACTTTTTCATTACATATTGTAATAAATTGACAAATTTGGTTTTTACAAATACGTTTATCCGTTCATTAATTGAAATTCAGCCGGCGCCAGTATATACCTTTACGCTAGATCCATTTTTTTCAGGGACTAACCATCCCTATACCGGGCAGCCGTTGACAGCGCACTCACTTCTGCAATCATGCAAGGTAAGTTATCCATAAAGGGAAAATAACAATTCAAAATAGGGGGCAGAGGATAATAAACAAAACATAAGGAGGGAAGCAGAATACAAAACCTCACGAGAGAAGATTACAATACCTAGAGGTGATGTGTCAGTGAGGCCTGGCAATGCCAGCAATGGTAGTGCCAATGAGTCAGGTATTGCAGAGCACACATGACAGCAGCGTACCTCCCAACATTGGTGGTCAGTATGTCGGGACCCTTGGCACCTCCCTCCCTCCCCCCCCCCCCCTTACCTGTGTTCCCGCCACTCTCTGAGATGTTGTGCTGCTCCCAGGCTCTCTGCACTGTGAATAGACTCTATGTGCACAGCATCTTTTCACTCGCTGCTTACTTTGCTGTTTGCGCTCTGCCCAACTACCTTTTCCCCAGCCATGCGACACTGCGGTCTACGGGTGGGACAGTCCTAGGAAAACAAGACTGTCCGGCTGAATGTGGGACAGTTGGGAGGTATGCAACACAATGCAGGAAATACAGATGGGGTGTACACACAATGCTGGGCATATTGATGTGGAGTGTGCAGACAGCACATTGCAGGATTTACTGCTGGGGAGGGGTCGGACAGCACAATGCAGAACATATTGATGGGGGCAGCACAATACAAGACATGGGGAAAGGGCAAGCAGTAGTAAGGGAGGAAGTGGTTATCTACCTAAGATGGTGTCTTCTTTCCACCTTAACCAAGAGATTGTGGTTCCGGCCTTTATAGCTCCTGAATTGTCATTCAAAGAGCGGTCTTTGGACGTGGTGCTGGCCAGCGAATAAGCAGTATCTATGTGAAGAGGACAGCTGCCATTCGGAAGTCTGATTCTCTTTGTCCTTTTTGGTTTTCACAAACGTGGCTGGCCTGCGAATAAGCAGACCCTGGCCTGATGGATTAGAATGGTGATTGCACATGCTTATGTACAGGCTGGCCTTCCAGCTCCTGCTACCATCAAAGCCCATTCTACTCGGTCTGTTGGACCTTCTTGGGCGGCCCGCCGTGGTGCGACCCTTGAACAATTGTGCAAGGCGGCTACGTGGTCTTCGGTGAACACATTCATAAGGTTCTATGCCTTCGATACTTCCGCCTCCCAGGATGCTTCCTTTGAACGCCGGGTTCTTATGCCCACTACAGTGCATCCCCTCCCATGAGGAACTGCTTTAGGACATCCCTGATATTATTCCCTGTGGAACCCAGTGTACCCCGCTGCAGAAAAGGAGATTTATGATGAGAACTTACCGTTATTAAATCTTTCTGCGAGGTACACTGGGTTCCACAGGGCGCCCACCCTGACACACTTAGCTTCTTTGGGTTTGTATGGCATTAGCCACTGATACCTTCTCCTGTCGTGAGAATGTGGTGTGTGTGACTACTAACAGTTGTAGTCTCTCTTGCCTGCTACTGCATTGGACTGGTTAACGAAACTGAGCTCCTGTGCACGGTGGCGGGGTTATAGAGGAGGCAACGCTGAGCATCTTGGGAACAGTCCAAGCTTTAGCCTGTTGGTGCCTCGGATCAAGATCCTACTCTACATCCTGATGTTATCCCTGTGGAACCCAGTGTACCTCGCAGAAAGATTTAACAACGGTAAGTTCTTACCATAAATCTCCTTTTTAGTTTGTTTTTCAGGTAGTCCTGGTTGGCAACCAGGCTACCTGCTTCGTGGGACTTAGAGAGGGGGGACCGAACCAACCTCCTGAGGATTAATGGTTCGTAATCCCAGCTGACAGGACACTAAGCGCCTGAGGTGCTGATCACACATCCTTAGTATGTATACCCACGCCAGCAGCAAGCCGCCACCCTCTAACATATGCTGAAGATCGCAGGTGCGGTGAGTGTTAACACCGGGGTCCCGGTTAGCGGGTCCCCGGTGCATTTTGGCGGCAGGTTACAAGCTGCGGTGCCCGCTGCAGACATAACTGGCTCAGGGTTCATGCCCCACAGTGCTCACTGCCCCTAAATACTTGTCTGTACTGATATATATTGCAAGGGGCGGGGCTTCCCGGAGTGGGACCAGAGGCAGGAAGGCGCCATTTCCTGCTGCTGCGGATCATCTAGGCTACATGCACGCTGCTCCTCCAGGGACCTATGCTGTTTCAGACTGTACTGGTACCAGGGGGTCATAGCAGGGGGGAGCACATCAACGGTCGCACCGCTGCACATTTTATCAAGGTTTATACATATTATTTCACATGCTGTGTGGGTGTGCTGGTCCTCAGCTCCTCAGTGTCACTCCAGGGGCTCGCTAGGGTCTGTGTGGGGGTGTTATACAGTGAGCTTCGCTGTTTTACAGTTTTTAAGGATGTCTGTGGACATGGTTCAGTGTACTGCTTGTAACTCTACCCCTTCATCAGCGGGGTCTTTCACGTGTGAACAATGCTCCTTGTCTCCTCGGGGACACAGTTCACAGGCACCTGACTGGTTAGATAATTTTAAAAGCATGACTCAGGATGTAAATTCAGAACTAACTGCAGCTAAAAAGGAGAGACAGGTGTTGAAACAGTTTAAGTGTATGGCTAAAGCAGCAGATACTAAAAAGGGTTCTTAGCCCCCTCTGTTGGTTTCACATAAATGCTCACTGCCACAGGTGCTCCAGTCTGATTCTGATCAGCCTGATGTGGTTGATGATTGTATGAATGAGGACAGCTCTCTGTCCCCTGGTGTGGAAGCCCTCATTTATGCTTTTAGAGAGGTTCTTCACATACCGGATCAGGACGCAGAACCAGATGAGGAGTTGTATTTTAATGTTAGACCTAAGACCTCAGTCACCTTTCCTGTGTCTAAAGAATTAAATTCTCTTGCCAGGGAGGCATGGTTAAACCCTGATAAGAAATGTAAAATTCCTCAGAAGTTTTCAGCTACTTTTCCCTTCCCAACAGAGGACAGGAAGGTATGGGGAAAAACCCCCATCAGTTGATCCGTCTGTATCCAGACTAAGAAATTGGTACTACTGGTGCCAGGGGCTATCTCCCTTAAAGAGCCGGCTGACCATAAAATTGAGACCACTCTCAAGGCAATATATACAGCAGCAGGCGTAGCACAGCGACCCACAATTGTTTGTGGGTGGATTTCCGAGACAGTTGTCAAGTGGGCTGATTCTGTTATTGATGGTTTGAACTCTCTGCTCCGGGATGCTGCAAATTTTATGAGCGAGGCTATAAAGAAATTGTGTAAGATAAATGGCCGCACTACTGCTATGGCTGTTTTGGCATGCAGAAGCTCTGTGGTTGTGTCAATGGTCAGCGAATGCTGATTCAAAAAAGGGTGTAGAAAATCTTCCCTTTACAGGTGATTCCTTGTTTGGGGACGAATTGAATAAATGGATTTCCAAGGCAACGGCGGGTAAGCCTACCTATCTGCATTCGGCTGTGCCTCCTGCTAGGCGTTCTTACACAGGACCCTCCTTGCAGTCCTTTTCGTCTGGTAAGGTTCAGAAGCAGGGGCCAGGGAGTCTCCACTGCTCCGAGAGGATTACGTGGTAAGTACTGTAAACCTGAAACTGCTGCATCACTGGACCAGACCACCGGTTCCCCTGCCGCTAAGCCTTCCGTGTGATGTTTGGCCTCAACAGCAAGGCGACTTTCAGGTGGGTGCTCGCCTTCAACACTTCGCCACGTGTAGGCGGAGTCCTGCCGGGATCCTTGGGTGAGGGATCTCAGTTCCCAGGGATATCGGCTGGAATTTCAAACACTTCCTCCTCCCAGATTTATTAAATCGGGCTTACCAGTTTTGTCTGCTGCAAAAGTTACCTTGCAAGAGGCAATTCAAAAGCTTTTGTGGACAGAGGTCGTGGTACCAGTACCTCCTCCATTACACACAATGCGGTTTTACTCCAGTCTTTTTGTCGTTCCAAAACCGGACTGTTCGGTACGACCCATCTTAAACCTGAAGTTTCTAAATCCGTATGTACGGGTGTTCAAATTCAAGATGGAATCCCTGCGGGCAGTGGTGTCCGGTCTGGAGGAGGGAGAATTCTTAGTATCCCTGGATGTCGAAGATGCTTACCTAAACATTCCCATGTGGCCCCCTCATCAGGCTTACCTCTAGTTCGCTATCTTGGACAACCACTTCCAGTTTCAGGCCTTGCCCTTTGGCCTGTCCACAGCTCCAAGAGTCTTCACCAAAGTCATGGCGGTGATGATGCTGCAACTGCGCATGATGGGAGTCAACATTGTCCCCTACTTGGACGAACATCTGATAAAGGCTACGTCCAGGGAGCGTCTTTTGTGCAGCATCGATCTGACGACTCGCCTGCTTACGGGTCATGTGTGAATTCTGAACTTCCAGAAATCTCACCTGGAACCGACCCAACGTCTCCAATTCCTGGGAATGATTCTGGAAACAGTGTCTCAAAAGGTATTTCTTCCAATGGACAAGGCCTTGGCCATCCAGGCTTTGGTCCGCTTAGTGCTCCATCCTCACAAGGTGTCCATACATCTTTGCATACGTTTGCTGGGCAAGATGGTTACTGCTTACGAGGCAATCCAATAGGGCAGATTTCATGCCTGGCCTTCTCAGCTGGATCTGCTGGACAAACCTGATCTCCGCAGGCCCAGATTTCTCTGTTATGGTGGCTACAAGTTCCTCACCTGGTAGAAGGCAAGAATTTCAATATCCAATCATGGATTCTACTGACAATGGATGCCAGTCTCCGGGGATGGGGGGCTGAGACCCAAGGGGTCCAGTTCCAGGGGATATGGTTAAGTCAGGAATCTGCTCTACTGTTAAACGTCCTGGAACTCACAAACTTACAATGCCCTTCTGCAAGCTTCCCATCTCCTGAGGGATCGGGCGATCCAGGTTCAATCGGACAACAGCACGGCGGTGGCGTACATAACCAACAAGGGGGAACAAGAAGCAGTGCAGCGATGCGAGAAGTGTCAAAAATACTCCTCTGGGCAAAGGCCCACACAAGGGCCATCTCAGCCATTTTCATTCCAGGAATGGACAACTTGGAGGCGGACTTCCTCAGCAGACACGACTTCCATCCGGTGGAATGGAGCCTGCATCCACAGGTGTTTCAACAGTTGATTCACCGGTGGGGCTGTACGCAGATAGACCTGATGGCTTCTCATCTCAACAAGAAACTATGCAGTTACTGTTCCAGAACGATGGATCCGCAGGCTGTAGCAGTGGACGCACTGACGCCTTGGATGTACCAGTTTGTGTACCTGTTCCCTCCTCTACAGCTAATCCCAAGGGTTCTAAAAAGACTAAGAAGGGAAAGCATGCTAGCAATTCTAATTGCACCGGATTGACCTCGACGGGTGTGGTACTCGGACCTCCTAACCATGCCTCTGGAGGATCCCTGGCCTCTACCGCTCCAACAGGATCTTCTTCAACAAGGTCCGTTTGTCTATCCAGACTTGCAGTGGGTACGTTTGACGGCTTGGAAGTTGAGATTGTAGCAAGAAAAGGTCTTCCCTCCAGGGTTATTTCCACCATAGGACAAGCCAGGAAGATGGTGACGTCAAAACATCATCGTATCTGGAAAAAGTATGTTTCCTGGTGTGAAAGTAGAAAGGTGTCTCCTGTGGAATTTAGAATCGGTCATTTTCTACTTTTCCTGCAAACAGGTGTGGATATGGGCCTGCGATTAGGCTCCATCAAAGTTCAGATTTCGGCGCTCTTTATTTTCTTCTAGAAAAAACTTGCCATGTTGCCAAAAGTACAAACTTTCCTAAAAGGAGTGCTTCATATGCAACCGCCCTTCGTGCCTCCCACGGCTCCGTGGGATCTCAGTGTGGTTCTCTCCTTTCTTCAGTCGGACTGGTTTGAACCCTTACATAGGGTGGAGTTGAAATTTCTCACCTGAAAAACGGTGATGCTTTTAGCATTGGCGCCTGCAAGACGTGTCTCTGAATTGGGGGCCTTATCCTGTAAGAGCCCTTATTTGGTTTTTCAAGAAGACAGGGCGTAACTCAGGACCCGTCCTCAGTTTTTGCCAAAAGTGGTTTCAACTATTCATGTCAATCAACCCACTGTGGTTTCGGTGTTGTCTGACGCTTCCATTGGGCTGGAGTCCTTGGATGTTGTGAGGGCTCTGAAAATGTATGTCAAAAGGACGGCTTGTCATCGGAAATCTGACTCTCTGTTTGTCCTTTATGATGCCACCAAGATTGGTCGTCCAGCTTCCAAGCAATCCGTTGCTCGTTGGCTCAGGTTGACCATTCAACAAGCCTATACTTTGGCGGCTCTGCCTTTGCAGACGTCTATTCAGGCTCACTCGATGAGATCTGTGGCCTCTTCCTGGGCGGCTGCCCGGGGTGTCTAGGCCTTACAGTTGTGCCGAGCTGCTACTTGGTCTGGTTCGAACACTTTTGTGAAATTCTAACGGTTTGATACTTTGGCCAAGGATGACCTTCAGTTTGGTCAGGTGGTTTTACAAGGGTGTCAGCACTCTCCCACCCGTTTGGGAGCTATGGGACTTTCCCATGGTACTAATGTACAGATCCCCAGTATCCACTAGGACGTTAGAGAAGATAGGAATTTAATACCTACCGGTAATTTATTTTCGCGTAGTCCGTAGTGGATACTGGGCGCCCGCCCCAGTGCTTCGATTCCTGCTTACCTGAGTAAGTTTGGTTGGTCCTCTGTTGCGGTCCTGTTATTATGTTGTGATAGCTGTGCTATCCTGGTTGGGTTGGTGTTGCTATCCTCTGTTCTGGTTAGCGTCCTTCTTTTGGTTATGGTTGTGAGTTGGCTTGTTGCCTCACCGCTGTTGTAGTATTCCTTCTCTCGTGGAATTTCTGTCTCCTCAGGCACCGTTTTCCTAGACTGAATCTGGTAGGAGGGGCATAGAGGGGAGGAGCCAGCACACACATACACACACTAAAGGTTTTAAAGTGCCAGGCTCCAGTGGACCTGAACTATACCCCATGGTACTAAAGTACAGATCCCTAGTATCCACTACGGACTACGTAAAAAGGAATTACCAGTAGGTATTAAATTCCTATTTTCCGGATAATGACAAAATTGGGTTATTCTGTGTCAAGTGTACCAATTGTGAAAATCGTCCCCACTTTACCTTCTCTGATTTTGATGTAATTTTGCATGAAGTTTGGTATATGTAACTCTCTTTGATAAAGTTTGTTTACAGTATGTAATAGTAGTGGAGTTGTGGCCCTGCTAGTGGAGGTAGGTGAAACTACCACTGACTCTGCGGTGCACAATCGGCAATGTTCAAGTATTTGCTGTGGCAAATATATGGGGTCTATTTAGTAAGCCTTCGATGGAGATAAAGTAGACGCAGATAATGTAACAGCCAATCAGCTCCTGTCATGTCACAGGCTGGGTTAGAAAAATAACAGGAGATGACTGGCTCTACCTACACCCACTTTACCTCCATCCAAGGCTTAGTAAATAGACCCCTAGAGAGCAAAAGTTGTGAATGCTTATACAACTTTAATGCCGATTTCAAAAATCGCCTCAAGGCTTACAGAAAAATACTTTTCTGCTGCAGGGTACACTGGGCTCCACAAAGAATGGAAAATGGGGTGTAGAGTAGGATCTTGATCCGAGGCACCAACAGGCTTAAAGCTTTGACTGTTCCCAGAATGCATAGCGCCGCCTCCTATATCACCCCGCCTCCCTGCACAGGATCTCAGTTTTGTAGTTGGTGCTGCAGTAGCAGGCACTTAACAGAGGGGCTGCTCCAGGCAGCCCTAAGAAGAGCTTTTTTTCTGAGGAAAAAAGTGAAGACTTCAAGGGCAGCAGCAGTGTTACATGCCAGTGGACATTCACGGCTGCAGCTCCGGCTCTCCCCAGCGGCACTGTACACTCCCGAGCCCTGGTTGCCGGGTAACTACAGCAGGAGGCTCCGGTTTTCTTCTTGTCAGGCACACACGATGGGGGCTCTCCGGGATCGCGTGGCCGCGCTTCGGGAGGTGGTAAGTGGGTCCCGCTTGCAGGACCCGGTCTTTATCACGATCCGGTGCGGTCAGTGGGAGGCGGGCCGCGTGCGCTAGCGGTGGACACTGTGGCAGTACAGGCGATCCCACTAGATCACCAGGGCATGGGACAGGTCAGGTTTTCTCTATAAACCGTTTTATTAGAGCCCGCAGTAGCCGGTGGTTTTGCCAGCAGGGGGATAGAGCTTGGACCTGAAGCCCCTCCCCCAGCCCCAGGGCGCCATTTTCTGCAAATGTTCCCGCCCTGGAGCTGCCTATCTGTCTCTCCCTCACTCCCTGGCAGTGTCTGCGGCGCCATTATCCCTCCGCTCACTGTTCCTGGGAATGCTTGGGCAAATCCTCCTATGTAAAGCCGCCTGGTTGTCAGTGCTGTGACTTTACAAGACCCTTAAGTATTCTACCTGCCTTTTTTAGTCAGTGTTAGTTAAGAAAGAGTGCACTTAGTCAGGGTTTCCTAGTACAATTACCCTGTGATATACATCCAGTTCTTACTGTGTACTGTTATATCTATTGTTATATAGCTGTGTAAGCTAGTCCAGTGCAGTATTATTGTTAGTAATAACCTCTGCATTGTACAGACTGTGACTATTTGTGTGTGCATTTGATAGCTGAGTGGTGTCCATTTTGTGTCTTTCACTCAACCTGCTATCCCTATATTCTATAACCTGAGGGGACTTGGTGCGTCAGGTTTTATCTAATATAGGATTTTCACAAAGATATACTGTATTACGTATTTTTCTCTGTGATTTAGTCATCATATCTCTCCTTTATCTCTGCTGGTGCTGACTACACTGCTCAGGGGTTTGGACTAGAGGTATTGTGCTGCTGACAAATTGTACTGTTACCTGATACTGCAAGTTATATCATGTCTGCTTCTGAGGGTAACGGTTCTGGGGCTGAACACACTGCCGGTGTTGCTGAAGCTGCAGATACCTATGAGGAGAATATAGCAGCTTTGGGCTCTGGTTCTGGGGGCTCCTTGCCCCCCAGTGGGACGGGGGCAAATAATGACCCACCGTGGGCCGCTTTTTCCACGCTTCTGCTAGGATGGTGGTTTCCTCAGCTCTACCGGTCACCACCGTCACTTCTCTAAAAGAGCCTATGGATAAACGTGTGGAGGGTTGTCTGAAAGCGATTTACCCCCTCACGGGTGCTGCACAAAGGCCCACTATTGCAGCTACTTGGGCTGCAGAGGCCATTGAAGCATGGGCCTTGGAGTTAGATGCTGAAATCTCCTCTGACCATGATACACAATGCTTGTCTTATATTGTCACAGCTTCTCGTTAAATTAAAGAGGCGGCTTCTGATGCCGGTATCCTGGCAGTCAAGGCCTCTACTATGTCAGTCCTGGCTCGCCGGATATTGTGGCTGAGATCCTGGTCTGTGGATCTGGACTCTAGGAAAAACCCTGGAGGTACTCCCTTTTAAGGGAGATATTCTGTTTGGGGAGGATTTAAATAAGATTGTGGCTGACTTGGCTACTGCCAAAACTGTCTGTCTGCCAAGTACTGTTCCTTCTGTGTCGAAGGCTAAAGGTACTTCCTTTCGCCCCTTTCGACCTTCAGGTAAAGCAAAAGGTCAGGCGTACAACAAGCAGGCCCACACTTCCAATTCTGGTAAGCCTAAGCCCGAAAGAGCCTGGGCGGCCCGTCAGCCAGCTTCCAAGACAGATAAGCCTGCCACATGACGGGGTGGGCCTCCCTCTGGGGGATCCCTGGGTGGGGGGCCGGCTTCTAGGGTATACCCAGGAATGGTTGAAGACCACTTCAGATGCCTGGGTACGGGAAGTCGTCACTCGAGGTTACGTCATAGCCTTCAAAAACTGACCCCCTCATCAATTTTGCCAGACAGATGTTCCGTTGGACAAGACAAAGACAAACACTCTACATTCTGTGGTACAGACCCTCGTGGATACAGGAGTCGTAGTACAGGTGCCTCTTGCGCAGAGGGCCCTGTACTATTCTCCGCTGTTTCTAGTCCAGTAACCGAATGGGTCCTCCCGGCCCATTCTCAACCTCAAGGCATTGAACAGGTTTGTGAAGGTTTCCAAGTTCCGGATGGAAACCCTTCGCTCTATAGTTCTGGCCTTGGAACCTGGGGACTTCATGGTCTCCCTGGATATACAGGATGCTTACCTGCATATTCCTATAGCAGTGTCTCATCAGCAATACCTGAGATTTGCGATTGGCAACTGCCATTACCAGTTTCGGGCGTTACCTTTTGGTTTAACAACGGCTCCGCGAGTCTTTACAAAAGTCATGACGGTGGTACTCCGCCTTCAAGGGGTCAGGATACTGCCGTATTTGGATGACTTGTTAATCCTGGCAAATTCCCCAGAACTACTCCTGCGTCATCTAGATGTGACGGTCCGGTTTCTGCAAGCCCACGGGTGGCTCATCAACTGGAAGAAGTCATCCCTGATCCCTGCTCAGAGCATGGTGCATCTGGGAGCACTATTGGACACTCACAACCAGCGGTTGTTCCTGTCTCAGGAGAAAGTCCTGAAACTTCAGGACAGGATTCGTTGCTTTCTATCTCGTCCGCAAGTGTCGATACATTCGGCGATGCAGGTGCTGGGCCTCATGGTGTCAACATTCGACATGGTGAAGTACGCTCAATTTCACTCTCGCCCTCTCCAGAGGCTGATTCTAGCCAAATGGGACGGCCTGCCTCAGCGGATCAGGTCTCAAATGATCTCATTGACTCCGGAGGTCCGTCTGTCACTGCTCTTGTGGTTCCGGGACCAACAACTGTGCAGGGGCCGTCCGTTCTGGATATCGACTGGGTCCTGTTGACGACAGATGCCAGTCTAAGAGGTTGGGGCACGGTGCTGGAGCAACACTCCCTTCTGGAGTTGCGGGCGGTCTTCAATGCCTTGAACCTAGCCCAGCATTTAATTCCGAACCGTCCTGTTCAAGTACAGTCGGACAACGCCACCACAGTGGCTTACATAAATCATCAAGGCGGCACTCGAAGCCGCCTAGCAATGAAGGAAGTCTCACGGATTCTACAGTGGGCAGAACGCCATCTACCGGCCATATCGGCAATATTCATTCCGGGAGTCCTTAATTGGGAAGCGGACTTTCTCAGTCGTCAGGACGTGCATGCCGGCGAGTGGGGCTTCCATCCAGAAGTGTTTCAACTCCTAGTGGAAAGGCGGGGCCTTCCAGATGTAGATCTGATGGCGTCTCGACACAATCACAAGGTTCCGGTCTTCGGAGCAAGGACAAGGGATCCTCAAGCAGCATTCGTGGATGCGCTGGCGGTACCGTGGAGGTTTCGGCAGCTGTACGTGTTCCCTCCGGTGTCACTCCTGCCCAGGGTAATTCGGAAGTTCAAGCAAGAAAAAGGAAATCTGCTTCTCATGGCTCCAGCGTGGCCCAGACGGCACTGGTTCTCAGACCTGCAAGGCCTATCGTCAGAGCGTCCAATTCTACTTCCACAATGCCCAGACCTCCTCGTTCAGGGCCACTGTGTCTACCAGGACCTAGCCCGGCTGTCTTTGACGGCGTGGCTCTTGAAGCTTCCGTCTTAAGGGATAAAGGGTTTTCTGAGGCGGTCATTCAAACTATATTGCGGGCCCAGAAACCGGCTTTGGCTCGGATTTACTATAGGGTCTGGCATTCGTACTTTGGTGCGCATCTAACGATTATGACGCTTCCAAGTTTAGTATAGCCAAGTTGTTGGCTTTTCTTCAGCAGGGCCTGGACTTAGGCCTGCGTCTGGCCTCCCTTAAGGTTCAAATAGCTGCCTTGTCGGTGTGGTTTCAGAGAAAAATTGCGACCTTACCTGATGTGCATACCTTTACTCAGGGCGTGTTGCGTATCCAACCTCCTTATGTCCCGCCTGTGGCTCCTTGGGACTTGTTGGTGGTTTTGGAGGCGTTACAAGAGTCTCCGTTTGAACCTCTTGGTTCAGCTGACCTTAAGTGGCTTTCCCTTAAGGTGGTGTTTCTGCTGGCTATTGCTTCAGCTAGAAGAGTGTCGGATTTGGGTGCCTTGTCCTGTAGTTCCCCATATCTGATATTTCACCGTGACCGGGCGGTTCTTCGGACTCGTCCCGGCTATCTACCTAAGGTGGTTTCTTCGTTCCACTTTAATCAGGAGATTGTAGTTCCGGCACTTGTTTCTCCTGATCTGTCTCCCAAAGAGCAGTCTTTAGATGTGGTACGGGCTCTCCGTATCTATGTGAAGAGAACTGCTCCCATTAGGAAATCTTATTCTCTTTTTGTTGTGTTTGGGTTTCACAAACGGGACTGGCCTGCTCACAAGCAAACTCTGGCCAGATGGATTAGAATGGTGATTGCACATGCTTATGTGAAGGCTGGTCTCTCTGCTCCTGATCACATTAAGGCCCATTCTACTTGGTCTGTTGGACCTTCTTGGGCAGCCCAACATGGTGCGACCCTTGAACAATTGTGCAAGGCGGCTACGTGGTCCTCTGTGAACACATTCATAAGGTTCTATGCCTTCGATACTGCCGCTTCCCAGGATGCTTCCTTTGGACGCCGGGTTCTTGTGCCCGCTACAGTGCGTCCCCTCCCATAAGGAACTGCTTTAGGACATCCCCATTGTCCATTCCTTGTGGAGCCCAGTGTACCCCGCAGCAGATAATTCGTTTTATGGTAAGAACTTACCTTTGTTAAAACTCTTTCTGCAAGGTACACTGGGCTCCACAAGACACCCACCCTGACGCACTTAGCTTCTTTGGGTTGGTATGGCATTAGCCGCTGACGCGTCTCCTGTCGTGAGAATGCAGTGTTGTGGCTACTAACCGTTGTCGTCTCTTTTCCTGCTACTGCATTGGACTGGTTAACTAAAAACTGAGATCCTGTGCAGGGAGGCGGGGTGATATAGGAGGCGGCGCTATGCATTCTGGGAACAGTCAAAGCTTTGAGCCTGTTGGTGCCTCGTATCAAGATCCTACTCTAAACCCCATTGTCCATTCCTTGTGGAGCCCAGTGTACCTCGCAAAAAGAGTTTTAACAAAGGTAAGTTCTTCCCATAAAACTCGTTTTCTCATACGTCCTAGAGGATGCCGGGGATGACATCAAGACCATGGGGTATAGACGGGAGACATGGGCACTCTAAAGACTTTTCATTGGGTGTGAACTGGCTCCTCCCTCTATGCCCCTCCTCCAGACCTCCGTTTTAGAAATGTGCCCAGGTTGACTGGATGCACTCTGAGGAGCTCTACTGAGTTTCTCTGAAAAGACTTGTTAGTTTTATTTTCAGGGAGATCTGCTGGCATCAGACTCCCTGCTTCGTGGGACTGAGGGGGCAGAAGCAGAAACAACTTCCTTAGAGTTTCATGGCTCTGTTTCTGGCTGACAGTACACCATTAGCTCCTGAAGGGGACTGAACGCTAGCCGTGTCTAGATGCTCACTCCCACGCCGTCACCCCCCTCACAGAGTCAGAAGACAGGTGAGAATGAGAAGAATGATCTTCAATCAAGTAAGTGACGGCTGAGGTGAGGCGCGGCTGTCAGGAAGCGCAGTGCACCATTGCCGCCCACACCCACAGGCAGTGCAAAGGGGGGGGCGCCATGGGGAGCAAGAAAAATACCTCAAACTGTCTAAAAATGGGCATAAGATGCCGCTGGCACAGCCCTACCCCCGCCAGTATAAATATTGTCATGGATACTGAGGGGCGCAGCTTCTTCCTCAGGCAGCCAGCACACTACTCGGCAACATTTTCTCTCTCTCAGGCTGCAGAGAACTTGCTGGTCCTCTCCTCCACTTCTGACAAGTACAGGGTGCTATAAAGGGGGGGCACAAAGTGATTGTGGTGCAATTGATAGTGTATATTACTATTTAAAAGCGCTTTTGGGCTGTGGACATACTGTGTTCACAGGCAATACTGGCGCTGGGTTTGTGAACTGGCTGCTCCTATCCTGTGTCCCTCTGATAGATTTTACTGTGGGTCTGTCCCCAAAATAAGTCCCAGTGTGTCTGTGAGTGTGGTGTACACGTGTGAGGCATATCTGAGGCAGGGAGTTCATCCCCGGAGGAAGCCATTTTAGGGACACAGACACAGAGTGGTAATGTTGTGGCGCTACCGGCACACCAAGAGCCTACATGGGTGAAAGAGCTACGTGACCGTATGCATCTGATTAATCGTAGATTAGATAATTCTGAATCTAAGGCTGCATGCTGGAGAAAATCTGTGGAAAATGTGATTTTTCAGGATGCTGTTATTCCTTATGCGGACGGCCCCTCTGGGTCACATAAGAGACCATTTGCAAATGTTGTAAACACTGATACCGACACGGATTATGATTCTTGTGTCGACAATAGTGAATCCAGAGAGATAGATAATAAATTGACAAAAAGTATACAATATATGATTGTGGCTATAAGGGACGTGTTGGAGGTTACAGAAAGCACTCCTGTACCTCAGGAGAAAGCTTATTTATGTAAGGAAAAGAAATCCAAAGTCACGTTCCCTCCTTCACACGAACTAAATGCTTTGTTTGAAGGGATGTGGGTGAATCCTGATAAATTTCGTATTCCCAAAAGGATTCACATAGCTTATCCTTTCCCGGCTGAAGACAGGAAAAAAATGGGAGTCACCCCCTGTGTTAGACAGTGCACTTTCCAGGTTGACAAAGAAGGTAATTCCCCCTGCTCCTGGCACGGCTTCTCTTAAAGAGCCGGCAGACCGCAAAATGGAAACGACATTGAAATCCATTTATGTTACCAATGGTACACTGCTCAGGCCCACTATTGCCTGCGCATTGGTGAGTCGCGCTATTGAAAAATGGTCAGAGCGCATGTCATCAGAAATTGACACGATTGATAAAGATGAGATACTCCTTAAGTTAGGGAATATCAAGGACGCTGCCGCCTACATGCTGGAAGCAATGAAGGATATTGGACTCTTGAGTTCACAAGCCGCTACCATGGCAGTATCGGCTAGGCGGGCGTTATGGATTTGCCAGTGGAACGCGGATGCCAAAAGAAACATGGAGGCTCTCCCATATAAAGGTGAGGCCTTATTTGGCGATGGCCTGGATGCGTTAGTCTCTGTGGCTACCGCAGGTAAGTCAACATTTTTGCCACCTGCATCGGCAAAAAAGACCTATCACCCGCAAATGCAGTCCTTTCGGCCCAATAAATACAAAAAGGCGAGAGATTCCCCCTTCTTTGCAGGTAGGGGAAGGGGAAAGAAGCCCACACCGGCTCCAGGTTCCCAAGAGCAGAAGTCTACCCCTAATTCTGCCAAATCCCTAGCATGACGCTGGAACTCCCTTGTGGGAGGCCGCTCGGGTGGGGGCACGTCTCAAACTCTTCAGCCAGGATTGGATTCTGTCTGGCCTGGATCCCTGGGGGTTGCAAATAGTATCCCAGGGATACAAACTAGAGTTTCAAGACGTTCCCCCATGCCGATTTTTCAAATCGACCTTGCCAGCTTCTCCGCCAGAGAGAGAAGCAGTAACAGCGGCAATCCAAAAATTATGTCAAGACCAGGTTATAGTCCTGGTACCGTTGTCACAACAAGGGCGGGGTTTTTATTCAAGCCTCTTTGTTGTTCCGAAGCCGGATGGCTCGGTCAGACCGATCCCAAATCTAAAAGATCTGAATTTCTTCCTGAAAAGGTTCAAGTTCAAGATGGAATCACTTCGGGCGGTGATTTGCAGTCTGGAGGAGGGGGACTACTTTGTGTCGGTGGACATAAAGGATGCTTACCTGCATGTTCCCATTTATCCTCCTCACCAGGCTTATCTGAGATTCGCGATTCAGGATTGCCATTACCAATTCCAGACGTTACCTTTCAGTCTCTCCACTGCGCCGAGGGTATTCACCAAGGTGATGGCGGAGATGATGGTCCTCCTTCGTCAGAAAGGAGTCAATATAATCCCTTTTCTCTAACGTCCTAGTGGATGCTGGGACTCCGTCAGGACCATGGGGAATAGCGGGCTCCGCAGGAGACAGGGCACATCTAAATAAAGCTTTTAGGATCACATGGTGCGTACTGGCTCCTCCCCCTATGACCCTCCTCCAAGCCTCAGTTAGGTTTTTGTGCCCGTCCGAGAAGGGTGCAATCTAGGTGGCTCTCCTAAAGAGCTGCTTAGAAAAAGTTTTTTTAGGTTTAAATCTCAGTGAATCCTGCTGGCAACAGGATCACTGCATCGAGGGACTTAGGGGAGAGATTTCCAACTCACCTGCGTGCAGGATGGATTGGAGTCTTAGGCTACTGGACACTTAGCTCCAGAGGGAGTCGGAACACAGGTTCTCCTGGGGTTCGTCCCGGAGCCGCGCCGCCGATCCCCCTTACAGACGCTGAAGACGGAGGTCCGGAAAGCAGGCGGCAGAAGACTCCTCAGTCTTCATGAAGGTAGCGCACAGCACTGCAGCTGTGCGCCATTGTTGCTACACGTCTCACTGATTCAGTCACGGAGGGTGCAGGGCGCTGCTGGGGGCGCCCTGGGCAGCAATATTAAATACCTTTAGTGGCAAAATAAATACATCACATATAGCCATTAAGGCTATATGTATGTATTTAACCCAGGCCAGTTTTCTTAAAACCCGGGAGAAAAGCCCGCCGAAAAAGGGGCGGAGCTTATTCTCCTCAGCACTCAACGCCATTTTCCTGCTCAGCTCCGCTGGTGAGGAAGGCTCCCAGGACTCTCCCCTGCACTGCACTACAGAAACAGGGTAACAAAGAGAAGGGGGGCATAATTTGGCGATATTGATATATTAAAAGCGCTTATATCAAAAACAACACCTTCTAGGGTTGTTTATATACATTTATAGCGTTTTTGGTGTGTGCTGGCAAACTCTCCCTCTGTCTCCCCAAAGGGCTAAGAGGGTCCTGTCTTCGATTAGAGCATTCCCTGTGTGGCTGCTGTGTGTCGGTACGTGTGTGTCGACATGTATGAGGACGATGTTGTGTGGAGGCAGAGCAATTGCCGGTAATGGTGATGTCACCCCCTAGGGAGTCGACACCGGAATGGATGGCTTTAGTTATGGAATTACGTGATAATGTTAGCACATTACAAAAGTCAGTTGACGAAATGAGACGGCCGGAAAACCAGTTAGTACCGGCTCAGGCGTCTCAGACACCGTCAGGGGCTGTAAAACGTCCCTTACCTCAGTCAGTCGACACGGGTACCTACACAGATGAATCTAGTGTCGACGGTGAAGAAACAAACGTATTTTCCAATAGGGCCACACGTTATATGATCACGGCAATGAAGGAGGCTTTGCAGATCTCTGATACTGCTGGTACCTCAAAAAGGGGTATTATGTGGGGGGTGAAAAAACTACCTGTAGCTTTTCCAGAATCAGAGGAATTGAATGACGTGTGTGACGAAGCGTGGGTTAACCCAGATAGAAAACTGCTAATTTCCAAGAAGTTATTGGCATTATACCCTTTCCCACCAGAGGTTAGGGCGCGCTGGGAAACACCCCCTAGGGTGGATAAGGCGCTCACACGTTTATCAAAGCAAGTGGCGTTGCCGTCTCCTGATACGGCCGCCCTCAAGGATCCAGCAGATAGGAGGCTGGAAACTACACTGAAGAGTATATACACACATACTGGTGTTATACTGCGACCGGCAGTAGCCTCAGCCTGGATGTGCAGTGCTGGGGTAGTGTGGTTGGATTCTCTGACTGAAAATATTGATACCCTGGATAGGGACAGTATTTTATTGACTCTAGAGCAATTAAAGGATGCTTTTCTTTATATGCGAGATGCTCAGAGGGATATTTGTACTCTAGCATCAAGAGTAAGCGCGATGTCCATATCTGCCAGAAGAAGTTTATGGACGCGACAGTGGTCAGGTGATGCGGATTCCAAAAGGCATATGGAAGTATTGCCATATAAAGGAGAGGAATTATTTGGGGTCGGTCTTTCGGACCTGGTGGCCACGGCAACTGCCGGCAAATCCACTTTTTTACCTCAGACCCCCTCCCAACAGAAAAAGACACCGTCTTTTCAGCCGCAGTCCTTTCGCTCCTATAAAAACAAGCGACCAAAAGGACAGTCTTATCTGCCGCGAGGCAGAGGAAAGGGTAAGAGAGGGCAGCAAGCAGCCCCTGCCCAGGACCAGAAGCCCGCCCCGGGTTCTACAAAGCCATCAGCATGACGCTGGGGCTTTACAAGCGGACTCAGGAGCGGTGGGGGGTCGACTCAAGATTTTCAGCAATCAGTGGGCTCGCTCACAAGTGGACCCGTGGATCCTGCAGATAATATCTCAGGGTTACATGTTGGAGTTCGAAAGGTCTCCCCCCTCGCCGGTTCCTAAAGTCTGCTTTACCAACGTCTCCCTCAGAAAGGACGTCGGTTTTGGAAGCCATTCACAAGCTGTATTCTCAGCAGGTGATAGTCAAGGTACCCCTCCTACAACAGGGAAAGGGGTATTATTCCACACTATTTGTGGTACCGAAGCCGGACGGTTCGGTAAGACCTATTCTAAACCTGAAATCCTTGAACCTGTACATACAGAAATTCAAGTTCAAGATGGAGTCACTCAGAGCAGTGATAGCGAATCTGGAAGAAGGGGACTTCATGGTGTCCCTGGACATAAAGGATGCTTATCTGCATGTCCCAATTTACCCCTCACACCAAGGGTATCTCAGGTTCGTGATACAAGACTGTCATTATCAGTTTCAAACGCTGCCGTTTGGTTTGTCCACGGCCCCTCGGGTCTTTACCAAGGTAATGACCGAAATGATGGTTCTTCTACGAAGAAAAGGCGTATTAATTATCCCTTACTTGGACGATCTCCTGATAAGGGCAAAGTCCAGAGAACAGCTGGAAGTCGGTGTAGCACTAACCCAGGTAGTGCTTCAGCAACACGGGTGGATTCTGAATCTTCCAAAATCTCAATTGACCCCGACAACTCGTCTGCTGTTCCTGGGAATGATTCTGGACACGGTTCAGAAAAAGGTGTTTCTCCCGGAGGAGAAAGCAAGGGAGTTATCCGAACTTGTCAGGAACCTCCTAAAACCAGGAACTGTGTCAGTACATCAATGCACAAGAGTCCTGGGAAAGATGGTGGCTTCTTACGAAGCGATTCCATTCGGCAGATTCCATGCACGGACATTTCAGTGGGATCTGCTGGACAAATGGTCCGGATCGCATCTGCACATGCATCAGCGGATAACACTGTCACCAAGAACAAGGTTGTCTCTCCTGTGGTGGTTGCAGAGTGCCCATCTGTTAGAGGGCCGCAGATTCGGCATACAGGACTGGGTCCTGGTGACTACGGATGCCAGCCTACGAGGCTGGGGAGCAGTCACACAGGGAAGAAACTTCCAGGGCGTGTGGTCAAACCTGGAGACGTCCCTTCACATAAATATACTGGAGCTAAGAGCGATCTACAATGCTCTAAGCCTGGCAAAATCGCTGCTTCAGGGTCAGCCGGTGTTGATCCAGTCGGACAACATCACGGCAGTCGCCCACGTAAACCGACAAGGCGGCACGAGAAGCAGAAGAGCAATGACAGAAGCTGCAAGGATTCTGCGCTGGGCGGAGAATCATGTCATAGCACTGTCAGCAGTGTTCATCCCGGGAGTGGACAACTGGGAAGCAGACTTCCTCAGCAGACACGACCTTCACCCGGGAGAGTGGGGACTTCATCCAGAAGTCTTCCACATGATTGTGAACCGTTGGGAAAGACCAAAGGTGGACATGATGGCGTCTCGCCTCAACAAAAAATTGGACAGATATTGCGCCAGGTCAAGAGACCCTCAGGCAATAGCTGTGGACGCTCTGGTAACACCGTGGGTGTACCAGTCAGTGTATGTGTTCCCTCCTCTGCCTCTCATACCAAAGGTACTGAGAATTATACGGAAAAGAGGAGTAAGAACAATACTGGTGGCTCCGGACTGGCCAAGAAGAACTTGGTATCCGGAACTTCAAGAGATGCTCACGGAGGATCCATGGCCTCTACCTCTAAGAAGGGATCTGCTTCAGCAGGGACCTTGTATGTTCCAAGACTTACCGCGTCTGCTTTTGACGGCATGGCGGTTGAACGCCGGATTCTAAAAGAAAAGGGCATTCCAGAGGAAGTTATTCCTACCTTGATTAAGGCTAGAAAGGAAGTGACTGTACAACATTATCACCGCATTTGGCGAAAATATGTTGCGTGGTGTGAGGCCAAGAAGGCTCCAACGGAAGAATTTCAATTGGGTCGATTCTTACATTTCCTGCAAGCAGGATTGTCTATGGGCCTAAAATTGGGGTCCATTAAAGTTCAAATTTCGGCCTTATCAATCTTCTTCCAGAAGGAATTGGCATCAGTGCCTGAAGTACAAACTTTTGTCAAAGGTGTACTACATATACAACCCCCAATAGTGCCTCCAGTGGCACCGTGGGATTTGAACGTAGTTTTGAATTTTCTCAAATCTCATTGGTTTGAGCCTCTAAAATCGGTAGATTTAAAATACCTTACATGGAAGGTAACCATGCTATTGGCCCTGGCTTCAGCCAGGAGAGTTTCAGAGTTGGCGGCTTTATCATACAAAAGCCCATATCTGATTTTCCATTCGGACAGGGCAGAACTGCGGACACGTCCTCATTTTCTCCCTAAGGTGGTTTCGGCTTTTCACTTGAACCAGCCTATTGTGGTGCCTGCGGCTACTAGCGACTTGGAGGACTCCAAGTTACTGGACGTTGTCAGAGCATTAAAAATATATATTTCAAGGACAGCTGGAGTCAGAAAATCTGACTCGTTGTTTATATTGTATGCACCCAACAAGATGGGTGCTCCTGCGTCTAAACAGACGATTGCACGTTGGATCTGTAGCACAATCCAACTTGCACATTCTGTGGCAGGCCTGCCACAGCCTAAATCTGTAAAGGCCCACTCCACAAGGAAAGTGGGCTCATCTTGGGCGGCTGCCCGAGGGGTCTCGGCATTACAACTTTGCCGAGCAGCTACGTGGTCAGGGGAGAACACGTTTGTAAAATTTTACAAATTTGATACTCTGGCTAAGGAGGACCTGGAGTTCTCTCATTCGGTGCTGCAGAGTCATCCGCACTCTCCCGCCCGTTTGGGAGCTTTGGTATAATCCCCATGGTCCTGACGGAGTCCCAGCATCCACTAGGACGTTAGAGAAAATAAGAATTTACTTACCGATAATTCTATTTCTCATAGTCCGTAGTGGATGCTGGGCGCCCATCCCAAGTGCGGATTGTCTGCAATACTTGTACATAGTTATTGTTACAAAGATCGGGTTATTACTATTGTTGTGAGCCATCTTTTCAGAGGCTACTTCGTTTTTTGTTATCATACTGTTAACTGGGTTCAGATCACAAGTTGTACGGTGTGATTGGTGTGGCTGGTATGAGTCTTACCCGGGATTCAAGATCCTTCCTTATTGTGTACGCTCGTCCGGGCACAGTACCTAACTGAGGCTTGGAGGAGGGTCATAGGGGGAGGAGCCAGTACGCACCATGTGATCCTAAAAGCTTTATTTAGATGTGCCCTGTCTCCTGCGGAGCCCGCTATTCCCCATGGTCCTGACGGAGTCCCAGCATCCACTACGGACTATGAGAAATAGAATTATCGGTAAGTAAATTCTTATTATCTGGACGACCTCCTGATAAAGGCGAGATCCAGGGAGCAGTTATTACAAAACATATCCCTCTCCCTGTCAATACTCCAACAACACGGGTGGATCATAAATTACCCAAAGTCACAGTTGGAACCGACGACAAGGTTGTCTTTCCTCGGGATGATTCTGGACACAGAAGTTCAGAGAGTATTTCTTCCGCTGGAAAAGGCTCTGGAAATCCAGAAAATGGTAAAACAGATATTGAAACCATCAAGTGTGTCGATCCATCAGTGCATTCGGTTGTTGGGGAAGATGGTGGCGGCCTACGAGGCCATACAGTTAGGCAGGTTCCATGCCAGAGTATTCCAGTGGGACCTGTTGGACAAGTGGTCGGGGTCACACCTACACATGCACAGAAAGATAATCCAGTCGTCAAAAACCAGGATTTCTCTATCGTCCTAGTGGATGCTGGGGTTCCTGAAAGGACCATGGGGAATAGCGGCTCCGCAGGAGACAGGGCACAAAAAGTAAAGCTTTAGGATCAGGTGGTGTGCACTGGCTCCTCCCCCTATGACCCTCCTCCAAGCCTCAGTTAGATTTTTGTGCCCGGCCGAGAAGGGTGCAATCTAGGTGGCTCTCCTAAAGAGCTGCTTAGAAAAGTTTAGCTTAGGTTTTTTATTTTACAGTGAGTCCTGCTGGCAACAGGATCACTGCAACGAGGGACTTAGGGGAGAAGAAGTGAACTCACCTGCGTGCAGGATGGATTGGCTTCTTTGGCTACTGGACATTAGCTCCAGAGGGACGATCACAGGTACAGCCTGGATGGTCACCGGAGCCTCGCCGCCGGCCCCCTTGCAGATGCTGAAACGAGAAGAGGTCCAGAATCGGCGGCAGAAGACTCCTCAGTCTTCTTAAGGTAGCGCACAGCACTGCAGCTGTGCGCCATTTCCTCTCAGCACACTTCACACGGCAGTCACTGAGGGTGCAGGGCGCTGGGAGGGGGGCGCCCTGGGAGGCAAATGAAAACCTTTTTTGGCTAAAAATACCTCACATATAGCCTCCGGGGGCTATATGGAGATATTTAACCCCTGCCAGAATCCATTAAAGAGCGGGAGACGAGCCCGCCGAAAAAGGGGCGGGGCCTATCTCCTCAGCACACAGCGCCATTTTCCCTCACAGAAAGGCTGGAGGGAAGGCTCCCAGGCTCTCCCCTGCACTGCACTACAGAAACAGGGTTAAAACAGAGAGGGGGGGCACTAATTTGGCGTTAGAAATATATAAAAGATGCTATAAGGGAAAACACTTATATAAGGTTGTCCCTATATAATTATAGCGTTTTTGGTGTGTGCTGGCAAACTCTCCCTCTGTCTCTCCAAAGGGCTAGTGGGTCCTGTCCTCTATCAGAGCATTCCCTGTGTGTGTGCTGTGTGTCGGTACGTGTGTGTCGACATGTATGAGGACGATGTTGGTGAGGAGGCGGAGCAATTGCCTGTAATGGTGATGTCACTCTCTAGGGAGTCGACACCGGAATGGATGGCTTATTTAGGGAATTACGTGATAATGTCAACACGCTGCAAGGTCGGTTGACGACATGAGACGGCCGACAAACAATTAGTACCGGTCCAGACGTCTCAGAAACACCGTCAGGGGTTTTAAAACGCCCGTTTACTTTAGTCGGTCGACACAGACACGGACACTGAATCCAGTGTCGACGGTGAATAAACAAACGTATTCCTTATTAGGGCCACACGTTAAGGGCAATGAAGGAGGTGTTACATATTTCTGATACTACAAGTACCACAAAAGAGGGTATTATGTGGGATGTGAAAAAACTACCGTAGTTTTTCCTGAATCAGATAAATTAAATGAAGTGTGTGATGATGCGTGGGTTCCCCCCGATAGAAAATTATGGGCGGTATACCCTTTCCCGCCAGAAGTTAGGGCGCGTTGGGAAACACCCCTTAGGGTGGATAAGGCGCTCACACGCTTATCAAAACAAGTGGCGGTACCGTCTATAGATAGGGCCGTCCTCAAGGAGCCAGCTGACAGGAGGCTGGAAAATATCATAAAAAGTATATACACACATACTGGTGTTATACTGCGACCAGCGATCGCCTCAGCCTGGATGTGCAGAGCTGGGGTGGCTTGGTCGGATTCCCTGACTAAAAATATTGATACCCTTGACAGGGACAGTATTTTATTGACTATAGAGCATTTAAAGGATGCATTTTCTATATATGCGAGATGCACAGAGGGATATTTGCACTCTGGCATCAAGAGTAAGTGCGATGTCCATATCTGCCAGAAGATGTTTATGGACACGACAGTGGTCAGGTGATGCAGATTCCAAACGGCACAAAGGTGTATTGCCGTATAAAGGAAGAGGAGTTATTTGGGGTCGGTCCATCGGACCTGGTGGCCACGGCAACTGCTGGAAAATCCACCGTTTTTACCCTAAGTCACATCTCTGCAGAAAAAGACACCGTCTTTTCAGCCTCAGTCCTTTCGTCCCTATAAGAGTCATATCTGCCCAGGGATAGAGGAAAGGGAAGAAGACTGCAGCAGGCAGCCCATTCCCAGGAACAGAAGCGTTCCACCGCTTCTGCCAAGCTCTCAGCATGACGCTGGGACCGTACAGGACCCCTGGATCCTACATGTAGTATCCCAGGGGTACAGATTGGAATGTCGAGACGTTTCCCCTTCGCAGGCTCCTGAAGTCTGGTTTACCAAGGTCTCCCTCCGACAAGGAGGCAGTATGGGAAACAATTCACAAGCTGTATTCCCAGCAGGTGATAATCAAATTACCCCTCCTACAACAAGAAAAGGGGTATTATTCCACATTATATTGTGGTACTGAAGCCAGAAGGCTAGGTGAGACCTATTCTAAATCTAAAAAAATTTGAACACTTACAAAGGTTCAAATCAAGATGGAGTCACTCAGAGCAGTGATAACGAACCAGGAAGAAGGGGACTATATAGTGTCCCGAGACATCAGGGATGCTTACCTCCATGTCCAAAATTTGCCCTTCTCACTAAGGGTACCTCAGGTTCGTGGTACAGAACTGTCACTATCAGTTTCAGACGCTGCCGTTTGGATTGTCCACGGCACCCCGGGTCTTTACCAAGGTAATGGCCGAAATGATGATTCTTCTTCGAAGAAAAGGCGTCTTAATTATCCCTTACTTGGACGATCTCCTGATAAGGGCAAAGTCCAGGGAACAGTTGGAGGTCGGAGTAGCACTATCTCGGATACTGCTACAACAGCACGGGTGGATTCTAAATATTCCAAAATCGCAGCTGATCCCGACGACAAGTCTGCTGTGCCTAGGGATGATTCTGGACACAGTCCAGAAAAAGGTGTTTCTCCCGGAAGAGAAAGCCAGGGAGTTATCCGAGCTAGTCAGGAACCTCCTAAAATCAGTGCATCATTGCACAAGGGTCCTGGTAAAGATGGTGACTTCCTACGAAGCAATTCCATTCGGCAGATTTCACGCAAGAATTTTTCAGTGGGATCTGCTGGACAAATGGTCCGGATCGCATCTTCAGATGCATCAGCAGATAACCCTATATCCAAGGACAAGGGTGTCTCTCCTGTGGTGGTTACAGAGTGCTCATCTTCTAGAGGGCCGCAGATTCGGCATTCAGGATTGGATGCTGGTGACCACGGAGGCCAGCCCGAGAGGCTGGGGAGCAGTCACACAAGGAAAAAATTTCCAGGGAGTGTGATCAAGTCTGGAGACTTTTCTCCACATAAATATACTGGAGCTAAGGGTAAATTTATAATACTCTAAGCTTAGCAAGACCTCTGCTTCAAGGTCAGCCGGTATTGATCCAGTGGGAAAAACATCACGGCAGTCGCCCACGTAAATAGACAGGGCGGCACAAGAAGCAGGAGGGCAATGGCAAAAACTGCAAGGACTTTTTGCTTGGCGGAAAATCATGTGATAGCACTGTCAGCAGTGTTTCATTCCGGGAATGGAAACTGGGAAGCAGACTTCCTCAGCAGGCACGACCTCCACCCGGCAGAGTGGAAACTTCATCGGGAAGTTTTCCACATGATTGTAAACCGTTGGGAAATACCAAAGGTGGACATGATGGCGTCCCGTCTGAAGAAAAAACGGGACAGGTATTGCGCCAGGTTAAGAGACCCTCAGGCAATAGCTGTGGACGTTCTGGTAACACCATGGATGTACCAGTCGGTGTATGTGTTCCATCCTCTGCTTCTCATACCTAAGGTACTGAGACTTATAAGACGTAGAGGAGTAAGAACTATACTCATGGCTCCGGATTGGCCAAGAAGGACTTGGTACCCGGAACTTCAAGAGATGCTCACAGAGGACTTATGGCCTCTGCCGCTAAGAAGGGACTTGTTTCAGCAAGTACCATGTCTGTTCCAAGACTTACCGCAGCTGCGTTTGACGGCATGGCGGTGGAACGCCGGATCCTAAGGGAAAAAGGCATTCCGGAAGAGGTCATTCCTACCCTGGTCAAAGCCAGAAAGGAGGTGACCGCACAACATTATCACCACATGTGGCAAAAATATGTTGCGTGGTGTGAGGCCAGAAAGGCCCCACGAAGAAATTTCAACTCGGTCGATTCCTGCATTTCCTGCAAACAGGAGTGTCTATGGGCCTCAAATTGGGGTCCATTAAGGTTCAAATTTCGGCCCTGTCGATTTTCTTCCAGAAAGAAGTGGCTTCAGTTCCTGAAGTCCAGAAGTTTGTCAAGGGAGTATTGCATATACAACCCCCTTTTGTGCCTCCAGTGGCACTGTGGGATCTCAACGTAGTTCTGGGATTCCTCAAATCACATTGGTTTAAAACCAGTCAAATCTGTGGATTTGAAGCATCTCACATGAAAAGTGACCATGCTCTTGGCCCTGGCCTGGACCAGGCGAGTGTCAAATTGGTGGTTTTTTTCTCAAAAAAGCCCATATCTGGTTGTCCATTTGGACAGGGCAGAGCTGCGGACTCGTCCCCAGTTCTCTCCCTAAGGTGGTGTCAGTGTTTCACCTGAACCAGCTTATTTTGGTGCCTTGCGCCTACTAGGGACTTGGAGGACTCCAGGTTGCTAGATGTTGTCAGGGCCCTGTAAATATAGGTTCCAGGACGGCTGGAGTCAGGAAAACTGACTTGCTGTTATCCTGTATGCACCCAACAAACTGGGTGCTCTTGCTTCTAAGCAGACTATTGCTAGTTGGATGTGTAATACAATTCAGCTTGCACATTCTGTGGCAGGCCTGCCACAGCCAAAATATGTAAATGCCCATTCCACAAGGAAGGTGGGCTTATCTTGGGCGGCTGCCCGAGGGGTCTCGGCTTTACAACTTTGCCGAGCGGCTATTTAGTCAGGGGCAAACACGTTGGTAAAATCCTACAAATTTGATACCCTGGCTGAGGAGGACCTGGAGTTCTCTCATTCGGTGCTGCAGAGTCATCCGCACTCTCCCGCCCGTTTGGGAGCTTTGGTATTATCCCCATGGTCCTTTCAGGAACCCCAGCATCCACTAGGACGATAGAGAAAATAAGAATTTACTTACCGATAATTCTATTTCTCGGAGTCCGTAGTGGATGCTGGGCGCCCATCCCAAGTGCGGATTATCTGCAATACTTGTACATAGTTACAAAAATCGGGTTATTATTGTTGTGAGCCATCTTTTCAGAGGCTCCGCTGTTATCATACTGTTAACTGGGTTCAGATCACAGGTTGTACAGTGTGATTGGTGTGGCTGGTATGAGTCTTACCCGGGATTCAAAATCCTTCCTTATTGTGTACGCTCGTCCGGGCACAGTATCCTAACTGAGGCTTGGAGGAGGGTCATAGGGGGAGGAGCCAGTGCACACCACCTGATCCTAAAGCTTTACTTTTTGTGCCCTGTCTCCTGCGGAGCCGCTATTCCCCATGGTCCTTTCAGGAACCCCAGCATCCACTACGGACTCCGAGAAATAGAATTATCGGTAAGTAAATTCTTATTTTCGCTCCTGTGGTGGTTGCACAGCTCTCACCTGCTAGGGGGATGCAGGTTCGGGATTCAGGACTGGGTCCTAGTAACCACGGATGCAAGTCTCCGAGGCTGAGGAGCAGTCTCTCAGGGAGAAAACTTCCTGGGACGTTGGTCACAACAGGAAGCCTGCCTTCACATAAACGTTCTGGAGCTAAGAGCCATTTACAACGGCCTTCAACAAGCGGTACATCTTCAAGACCGTCCCGTGCAGATCCAGGTGGACAATGTAACAGCAGTCGCATACATAAACAGGCAGGGCGGAACGAAAAGCAGAACAGCAATGGCAGAGGCGACAAAAATCCTCCGCTGGGCAGAAAAACATCTACAAGCTCTGTCGGCAATATTCATTCCGGGAGTAGACAACTGGGAAGCAGACTTCCACAGCAGACACGATCTCCATCCAGGAGAGTGGGGCATCTACCAAGAAGTCTTCGCAGAGGTGACAAGTCTTTGGGGAGGTCCTCAAATAGACATGATGGTGTCTCGTCTCAACAAGAAGATTCAGAGATACTGTTCCAAGTCGAGAGACCCTCAAGCAGTAGCAGTGGATGCACTGGTGACCCATTGGGTGTTTCCGTCAGTGTATGTTTTCCCTCCACTTCCGCTGATCCCAAAAGTACTCAGGATCATAAGAAAGACAAGGGTTCGAGCAATCTTCATTGCCCCAGACTGGCCAAGAATGGCTTGGTACCCAGATCTTCAGCAGTTACTCATAGGAGATCCTCGGCCTCTTCCTCCTCAGGAGGACCTGCTGCAGCAGGGGCCCTGTGTGTACCAAGACTTACCGCGGCTACGTTTGACGGCATGGCTGTTTAGCGCCGTATCCTAGCCAGGAAGGGTATTCCTAAGGAGGTCATCCCCACCCTTTTTTAGGCCAGAAAGGGAGTAACGTCAAAACATTATCACCGTATTTGGAGAAAATGTGTCTTGGTGTGAATCCAAGAAAGCTCCTACGGTAGAGTTTCACTTAGGACGTTTTCTCCATTTTTTTGCAGGATGGTGTGGAGACGGGCCTACGATTGGGACCAATCAAGGTCCAGATTTTGGCCTTGTCAGTGTTCTTCCAAAAACAATTGGCCTCTCTTCCAGAGGTTCAGACCTTCGTGAAAGGGGTTCTGCACATCTAGCCGACCTTAACGTGGTATTGCAGTTCCTTCAATCGGATTGGTTTGAGCCTCTACAAAAGGTAGAGTTGAAGTTTCTCACTTGGAAAGTGGTGATGCTTTTGGCATTGGCATCCGCAAGGCGGGTGTCGAAATTGGGGGCCTTGTCTCACAAGAGCCCTTACCTGATTTTCCATGAAGATAGGGCAGAGTTGCAAACTCGCCAACATTTTCTTCCAAAGGTGGTTTCTGCTTTTCACATAAACCAACCTATTGTGGTGCCAGTAGTTACTGACACATTCACTGATTCAAAGTCTCTAGATGTGGTTAGAGCTTTGAAAATATATGTTGCTAGAACAGCTCGTATACGGAAAACAGAGGCTCTGCTTGTCCTGTATGATCACAACAAGATTGGCTGTCCTGCTTCCAAGCAGACTATTGCACGTTGGATTAGAAATACGATTCAGCAAGCTCATACTACGGCTGGCTTGCCGTTACCGATGACGGTAAAGGCCCACTCCACTAGGAAGGTGGGCTCATCCTGGGCGGCTGCCCGGGGGGGGGTCTCGGCATTACAACTTTGCCGAGCAGCTACTTGGTCAGGGTCAAACACATTTGCTAAGTTCTACAAGTTTGACACCTTGGCCGATGAGGACCTAAAGTTTGGTCAATCGGTGCTGCAGGGTCATCCGCACTCTCCCGCCCGTACTGGAGCTTTGGTATAGACCCCACGGTCTTGATGTCGTCCCCAGCATCCTCTAGGACGTATGAGAAAATAGGATTTTGATAACCTACCGGTAAATCCTTTTCTCCTAGTCCGTAGAGCAGGCATTTCCAACCATGGTCCTCAAGGCACACCAACAGTGCAGGTTTTAGTGATATCCAGGCTTCAGCACAGATGTTAAATCAAAATAACTGAGGTACTAATTAAGTCACCTGTGTTCAAGCCTGGATATCACTAAAACCAGGACTGTTAGTGTGCCTTGAGGACCGCGGTTGGGAAACACTGCCGTAGAGGATGCTGAGCGCCCATCCCAGTGCGTACTTTACCTGCAGTTTAGTTATTACAGTTACACAAGTTGTGTTATCTTGGTTTCAGCATGTTGCTGCAATTAGTTCATGCCTGTTGGCGTGTGTTATGTTGAATGCCATGTGTGCGGCATGGTTGAGGGTGTGAGTTGGTAGATATCTCACCACTAGTTAAGTAATTCCTTTCCTCGAAATGTCAGTCTCCCTGGGCACAGTTCCTACAACTGAGGTCTGGACGAGGGGCATAGAGGGAGGAGCCAGTTCACACCCAATGAAAAGTCTTTAGAGTGCCCATGTCTCCTGCGGATCCCGTCTATACCCCATGGTCTTGATGTCATCCCCAGCATCCTCTACGGACTAGGAGAAAAGGATTTACCGGTAGGTTATCAAAATCCTATTTTTTTGACAGTATGAGGCCATAGTAGGCCAAAAAAATCAGTTGTGTCAATTTTTTTCTGGAATAGAGCTGCCCATATCTCCAGAGGAGACATTATTTTAGTCTGACATTAGTATAGCTAACTATCCAAGTGGACACCATCATAATCACCTAAAATTGCTTTAAAAAATGCGTGCATTAAATTTTCTGCCGTCGTTGAAGTCCAATAGCAAAAAAGCATAAGTAATTTTCATTAAAAAAACATTCATTAAAAAGCAGATTTTAAAATGCAACATATATTTATTCTGGATAGGTGTTTTGCCTCAGTAGGGTGAAAACAGGCTTTAAGTTTAGACCCTTTTCTGCTTACGCAGTAATTAATATTATGGACAATGAGGTATGTTTAAATGGCTCTCACTATAAGGCCATTACCATTTGTGTAAGGGTATCTGCGGCGGAACAATTGATCTGTATCAATCTTTTCTTTACACTGATTCTTTTTCAAAAATGGATTGCTGATGTTTATCATATTATGTATAAAAAAAAAAAAAAAAGGCTTAATGCTGCAAGCATACTCCTGAATATTCAATAAATTTCAGTCCTGTGCACTTGGTTAAGATTTCTTTATCTTCGGTTTCAAAATCCGTAAAAGTTTAATGACTACTTTTTTGGTGTAGAATATTGACGAGTGACACTGCGTGGAATTGTCTGCCAGTCCAATAGTGCACAGATCCATTTGACACGGCTATGATTCACTTTTTGTAACTTTGAGCAGGTTAGATTTTTTTTTTTCTTACTTTCTAATTTGAAAAGTTTATTTATACCCCTTTCACACCGCCAATGCCGGATCCCTCCCGGGAATTGGAATCGGTTCCTTCCCGGGTGGGATCCGGCATTGGACGCTGCTGCTGGCTTCCCCGACCCGGCAATATGCCGGGCGGGTTGCCATAGCGGCGGGGGGTGGAGGCGGTCCTGGGAGATGAGTTCATCTCCGCGACGCCTCTCCCTGTTTTAGTGATCAGGTCCCGGGTCGCATCAACCCAGGAGCTCATTTACGCTGCCAATGACCCAGTATTCAACCTGGGAATAACACTCAGGGCAGCTGGGATGTCGGCTATGGCGCTTTCACACTGCACGCAGACCCGTGTGATACCGGGTTATTTGTACAGTGTGAAAGGGGAATAACTTGAAATTGGATAAAAATATAAACTTGAATAAACTGTTTCAAATACATAACAATATTTCTCTAACGTCCTAAGTGGATGCTGGGGACTCCGTAAGGACCATGGGGAATAGCGGCTCCGCAGGAGACTGGGCACATCTAAAGAAAGCTTTAGGACTAACTGGTGTGCACTGGCTCCTCCCCCTATGACCCTCCTCCAAGCCCCAGTTAGATTTCTGTGCCCGACGAGAAGGGTGCACACTAGGGGCTCTCCTGAGCTTCTTGGTGAAAGTTTTAGTTTAGGTTTGTTATTTTCAGTGAGACCTGCTGGCAACAGGCTCACTGCATCGAGGGACTAAGGGGAGAAGAAGCGAACTCACCTGCGTGCAGAGTGGATTGGGCTTCTTGGCTACTGGACATTAGCTCCAGAGGGACGATCACAGGTCCAGCCTGGATGGGTCCCGGAGCCGCGCCGCCGGCCCCCTTACAGAGCCAGAAGAGCGAAGAGGTCCGGAAAAATCGTCGGCAGAAGACGTTCCTGTCTTCAATAAGGTAGCGCACAGCACTGCAGCTGTGCGCCATTGCTCTCAGCACACTTCATACTCCGGTCACTGAGGGTGCAGGGCGCTGGGGGGGGCGCCCTGAGACGCAATAAAACATGACAGAAATACCTTACATGGCAAAAAATACATCACATATAGCTCCTGGGCTATATGGATGCATTTAACCCCTGCCAGAATATACAAAAAAACGGGAGATAAGGCCGCCGTAAAGGGGGCGGAGCCTATCTCCTCAGCACACTGGCGCCATTTTCCCTCACAGCTCAGTTGGAGGGAAGCTCCCTGCTCTTCCCTGCAGTCACTACACTACAGAAAAAAGAGAGGGGGGCACTAATTAGGCGCAGTATTAAAACATACAGCAGCTATAAGGGGAAAAACACTTATATAAGGTTATCCCTGTATATATATATAGCGCTCTGGTGTGTGCTGGCATACTCTCCCTCTGTCTCCCCAAAGGGCTAGTGGGGTCCTGTCCTCTATCAGAGCATTCCCTGTGTGTGTGCTGTGTGTCGGTACGTTTGTGTCGACATGTATGAGGAGAAAAATGATGTGGAGACGGAGCAGAGTGTCTGTAACAGTGATGTCACCCCCTAGGGGGTCGACACCTGCGTGGATGTACTGTTGAAAATTACGTGACAGTGTCAGCTCTATATAAAAAAACAGTGGTTGACATAAGACAGCCGGCTACTCAGCTTGTGCCTGTCCAGACGTCTCATAGGCCGTCAGGGGCTCTAAAGCGGCCGTTACCTCAGATGGCAGATACAGACGCCGACACGGATACTGACTCCTGTGTCGACGGTGAAGAGACAACCGTGATTTCCAGTAGGGCCACACGTTACATGATTGAGACAATGGAAAATGTTTTTATACATTTCCGATAATACGAGTACCACCAAAAAGGGGTATTATGTTCGGTGAGGGAAAAACTACCTGTAGTTTTCCTGAATCTGAGAAATAAAATGAGGTGTGTGATGATGCGTGGGTTTCCCCCCGATAACAAATTTCTTAAAAAGTATTGTCTGCATACCCTTTCCCGCCAGAGGTTAGGGTGCGTTGGGAAACACCCCCTAGGGGGGATAAGGCGCTCACACGCTTGTAAGAACAAGGGCTCTACCCTCTCATGAGATGGCCGCCCTTAAGGATCCTGCTGATAGAAAGCAGGAGGGTATCCAAAAAGGTATTTACACACATACTGGTGTTATACTGCGACCAGCTATCGCCTCAGCCTGGAGGTGCAGTGCTGGGTTGGCATGGTCGGATTCCCTGACTGGAAATATTGATATCCTAGATAAGGATAGTATATTATTGCCTATAGAGCATTTAAAAGATGCATTTCTATATATGCATGATGCACAGCGGAATAATTGCCGACTGGCATCAAGTATAAGTGCGTTGTCCAAGTCTACCAGTAAAATGGTCAGGTGATGCGGATTCCAAACGGCATTTGGAAGTATTGCCTTTGAATGGGGACATTTGGGGTCGGTCTTTTAGACCTGGTGGCCACGGCAACAGCTGGGAAATCCACGTTTGTACCCCAGGTCGCCTCTCAAAATAAGACGCCGTATTATCAGGCGCAGTCCTTTTTTGGCAAGCGGACAAAAGGTTCCTCTTTTCTGCTCGTGACAGAGGGAGAGGAAAAAGGCTGTAGAGATCAGCCAGTTCCCAGGAACAGAAACCCTTTCCCGCCTCTGCCAAGCCCTCAGTATGACGCTAGGGCTTTACAAGCTCAGGCACGGTGGGGGCCCGTTCTCAATGAATTTCAGTGCGCAGTGGGCTCACTCGCAAGTAGACCCCTGGATCCTTCAGGTAATATCTCAGGGGTACATATTGGAATTCGAGACGTCTCCCCCTCGCCGTTTCCAAAAGTCGGCTTTACCGACGTCTCCCTCTGACAGGGAGGCAGTTTTGGAAGCCATTCACAAGCTGTATTCCCAGCAGGTGATAATCGAGGTACCCCTCCTGCAACAGGGAACGGGGTATTATTCCACACTATTGTGGTACCGAAGCCAGACGGCTCGGTGAGACCGATTCTAAATCTAAAATCTAAAATCTTTGAACACTTACATACAGAGGTTCAAATTCAAGATTGAGTCACTCAGAGCAGTGATTGCGAACCTGGAAGAAGGGGACTACATGATGTCTCGGGACATCAAGGATGCTTACCTTCATGTCAAAATTTACCCTTCTCACCAAGGGTACCTCAGGTTATGGTACAGAACTGTCACTATCAGTTCAGACGCTGCCGTAGGGATGGTCCACGGCACCCCGGGTCTTTACCAAGGTAATGGACGAAATGATATCCCTTCGAAGGAAGGGAATTTTAGTTATCCCTTACTTGGCCGATTCCCTGATACGGGTAAGATCCAGGGAACAGTTGGAGGTCGGTGTAGCACTATCTCAGGTAGTGTTGCGGCAGCACGATTGGATTCTCAATATTCCAAAATCGCAGCTGGTTCCGACGACTTATCTTCTGTTTCCTAGGGATGATCCTGGACACAGTCCAGAAAAAAGGTGTTTCTCCCGGAAGAGAAAGCCAGGGAGTTATCCGAGCTAATCAGGAACCTCCTAAAACCGAACCAAGTCTCAGTGCATCAATGCACAAGGGTTCTGGGTAAAAATGGTGGCTTTCTACGAAGCAATCCCATTCGTTAGATTCCACGCAAGAACTTTCCAGTGGAACCTACTGGACAAATGGTCCGGGTCGCATTTTCAGATGCATCAGCGGATAACCCTGTCACCAAGGACAAGGGTATCCATCCTGTAGTGGTTGCAGAGTGCTCATCTTCTAGAGGGCCGCAGATTCGGCATTCAGGACTGGGTCCTGGTGACCACGGATGCCAGCCTGCGAGGCTGGGGAGCAGTCACACAGGGAAGGAATATCCAGGGCTTAGGGTCAAGCCTGGATACATCACTTCACATAAATATCCTGAAGCTAAGGGCCATTTACAATGCTCTAAGCTTAGCGAGACCTATGCTTCAAGGTCAGCCGGTGTTGATCCAGTCGGACAACATCATGGCAGTCACCCACGTAAACAGACAGGGTGGCACAAGAAGCAGGAGGGCAATGGCAGAAGCTGCAAGGATTCTTCGCTGGGCGGAAAATCATGTGATAGCACTGTCAACAGTATTCATTCCGGGAGTGGACAACTGGGAAGCAGACTTCCTCAGCACGACCTCCACCCGGGAGAGTGGGGACTTCACCCAGAAGTCGTCCACATGATTAAAAAACTCGACAGGTATTGCGCCAGGTCAAGAGACCCTCAGGCAATAGTTGTAGACGCTCTGGTAACACAGTGGGTGTACCAGTCAGTGTATGTGTTCCCTCCTCTGCCTCTCATACCCAAGGTACTGAGATTGATAAGATGGAGAGGAGAAAGCACTATATTCGTGGCTCCGGATTGGCCAAGAAGGACTTGGTAACCGGAACTTCAAGAGAGGCTCACGGAGGATCCGTGGCCTCTACCTCTAAGAAGGGACCTGCTCCAGCAAGGACCCTGTCTGTTCCAAGACTTACCGCGGCTGCGTTTGACGGCATGGCGGTTGAACACCGGATCCTGAAGGAAAAAAGGCATTCCGGATGAAGTCATCCCTATCCTGATCAAAAGCCAGGAAGGATGTAACCGCAAAAACATTATCACCGCAATTGGCGAAAATATGTTGCGTAGTGCGAGGCCAGTAAGGCCCGACGGAGGAAATTCAACTGGGTCGATTCCTACATTTCCTGCAAACAGGAGAGTCTATGGGCCTGAAATTGAGGTCCATTAAGGTTCAGATTTCGGCCCTGTCAATTTTCTTCCAAAAAAAAACTAGCTTCAGTCCCTGAAGTTTAGACGTTTGTAAAAGGGGTACTGCATATACAGCCTCCTTTTGTGCCTCCAGTGGCAATTTGGGATCTCAATGTAGTTTGGGTTCCAAAAGTCACATTGGTTTGAACCACTTAAATCTGTGGAGTTAAAATATCTCACATGGAAAGTGGTCATGCTGTTGGCCCTGGCCTGGGCCAGGCGCGTGTCAGAATTGGCCTTATCTGATTTTCCATTCGGACAGGGGGAATTGAGTACTCGTCCTCAGTTTATCCCTAAGGTGGTTCCAGCGTTTTCACCTGAACCAACCTATTGTGGTGCCTGCGGCTACTAGGGACTTGGAGGAATCCAAGTTGCTGGATGTTGTCAGGGCCCTGAAAATATGTTTCCAGGACGGCTGGAGTCAGGAAATCTGACTCGCTGTTTATCCTGTATGCACCCAACATGCTGGGTGCTCCTGCTTCTAAGCAGACTATTGCTCGTTGGATTTGTAGTACAATTCAGCTTGCACATTCTGTGGCAGGCCTGCCACAGCTAAAATCTGTAAAAGCCCGTTCCACAAGGAAAGTGGGCTCATCTTGGGCGGCTGCCCGAGGGGTCTCGGCTTTACAACTTTGCCGAGCAGCTACTTGGTCAGGGGCAAACATGTTTGCTAAATTCTACAAATTTGATACCCTGGCTGAGGAGGACCTGGAGTTCTCTCATTCGGTGCTGCAGAGTCATCCGCACTCTCCCGCCCGTTTGGGAGCTTTGGTATAATCCCCATGGTCCTTACGGAGTCCCCAGCATCCACTTAGGACGTTAGAGAAAATAAGAATTTACTTACCGATAATTCTATTTCTCATAGTCCGTAGTGGATGCTGGGCGCCCATCCCAAGTGCGGATTGTCTGCAATACTTGTACATAGTTATTGTTACAAAAATCGGGTTATTATTGTTGGGAGCCATCTTTTCAGAGGCTCCTCTGTTATCATACTGTTAACTGGGTTCAGATCACAAGTTATACGGTGTGATTGGTGTGGCTGGTATGAGTCTTACCCGGGATTCAAAATCCTTCCTTATTGTGTACGCTCGTCCGGGCACAGTATCCTAACTGAGGCTTGGAGGAGGGTCATAGGGGGAGGAGCCAGTGCACACCAGTTAGTCCTAAAGCTTTCTTTAGATGTGCCCAGTCTCCTGCGGAGCCGCTATTCCCCATGGTCCTTACGGAGTCCCCAGCATCCACTACGGACTATGAGAAATAGAATTATCGGTAAGTAAATTCTTATTTTAAGAAATAAGTTAATATTTAATTCAAACATATCTGACAACACATGTAACAGTACGAACAATATATGCAACAATACACGAACAAATACAAAGCAAGCTGTGATTTTTACTTAATCAACAAGACACCTACAAAAACTGTCACGTAAAGTAGAATGTCAGTGGTGTAAATCTCCCCCCCACTAGCTACTATCGGTGCACAAGAACTTGCTTCAAGCATAAGATTGATAAAATTCAAGATTAAATGGTATGCTCTTCCACAGCCAGTTTCCTGCTCAATTCCCTACCTAAACCATCTGGCACTTTATCTTCATTTGATCCCACATCCTCCTATTTCACTACATCTCCTCTTGCTCCTATAACCTCACAAGTCAGTAAAACTTTGGGCCTAATTTAGAGTTGATCGCAGCAGCAAATTTGTTAGCAGTTGGGCAAAACCACGTGGTGCTCATGATGCATCTTCACATGCATCAGAGGATCGGTCTGTCGCCAAGAGCCAGAATCTCCCTTCTGTGGTGGCTACAGACTTGTCACCTCATTGAGGGTCAGAGGTTCCGGATTCAGAATTGGATTCTGCTAACCACAGATGCAAACCTCAGAGGATGGGGAGCAGTCACCCAGGGGGTGCATTTTCCAGGAAGATGGTCAAGTTGGGAAGTCGTCCTTCCAATAAACATCTTGGAACTCAGGGCAATCTACAATGCCCCTCTGCAGGCCTCATCTCTACTTCGGAATCAGGCCATTCAAATCCAGCCGGACAATGCAACGGCGCTGTGGCGTTGTCTGCGGTCTTCTTTCAGTGAGTAGACAACTGGGAAGCAGACTTCCTCAGCAGACACGACCTGCACTAGGGGGAGTGGGGCCTCCACCCGGAGGTGTTCCGGTGGTTGACATGTCGGTGGGGCTATCCACAGATCGACATGATGGCCTCTCCACTCAACAAGAAGCTCAAGCGGTATTGTTCCAGGTCAAGAGACCCACAAGCAGTGGCGGTAGACGCTCTGACAACTCCGTGGATCTACCAGCTAGTGTACGTGTTTCCTCCACTTTCTCTGATCCCAAGAATTCTAAAGAGAATAAAAAGGCAAAAGGGTCAAGCAATCCTCATTGCTCCGGACTGGCCTCAAAGGGCCTGGTACGCGGATCTTCTTGGGATGCTGATCGAAGAGCCGTGGCGTCTACCTCTTTGCGAGGATCTTCTGCAACATAGCCTGTTCGTCTATCAAGGCTACGTTTAATGGCATGGAAGTTGAATGGCTGATTCTAGACACTAGAGAGATTCCTGACAAGGTCCTCCCGACTATAATCCAAGCCAGGAAGGGGGTAACGTCTAAACATTACCACCGTATATGGAAGATGTATGTCTCTTGGTGTGAGGGCAGACAATATTCTGTGGTGGAATTTCATCTGGGATGTCTCCTGCTTTTTCTGCAGTCGGGAGTGGATATGGGCCTAGGCTACATTGAAGTTCAGATTTCAGCCTTGTTAATTTACTTTCAGAAAGAATTGGCTTCTCTCCCTGAGGTCCAGACGTTCTTGAAAGGTGTTCTGCACATCCAGCCTCACTTGGTGCCTCCCACGGCACCTTTGGATCTCAATTTGGTGCTGCTGTTCCTCCAATCGTATTGGTTTGAACTGTTACAGGAGGTTGACGTAAAGTACCTTACGTGGAAGATCGTCACACTGTTGGCCTTGGCTTCAGCAAAACGTGTGTCGGAGCTAGGGGCATTGTCTCACAAGAGCCCCTACTTAATTTTCCATGAGGACAGAGCTGAACTCAGAACTCATCGGCAATTCCTTCCTAATGTGGTGTCCGCGATTCATAGCAACCAACCTATTGTGGTTCTGTCTGTTACGGACACCACTACTTCTTCAAACTCGTTGGTTGTTGTGAGGGCTTTGAAGGTGTACGTAAAAAAAGAACAGCTCATCACAGGAAATCCGACTCGCTGGGTACCTGCTTCAAAGCAGTCTATCGCACGCTGGATCAGACTTACTATCCAGCATGCTTATTCCACGGCAGGATTTCCGGTTCCAAAATCTTTACAGGCCCACTCTACTAGATCAGTGGGTTCTTCTTGGGCAGTTGCCTGGGGTGTTTCGGCTTTACAGCTCTGCCATGCAGCTACTTGGTCAGGTTCGAACACGTTCGATACTTTGGCCTCTGAGGACCTTCAGTTTGGTCAATCAGTTCTGCAGGAACCTTCGCACTCTCCCACCCTGTTTGGAAGCTTTGGTACTTCCCCATGGTACTAAATGGATTCCCAAGAATGTAGGAGAAAATAGGATTTTAATAATCTACCGGTAAATCCTTTTCTCGTAGTACATAGGGGATACTGGGCGCCCGCCCGGTGCTTCGTTCTTCCTGCACTGTTACTTAGTTAAGTATTCTGGTTTGTCTAGCTGTTGCTGTTCATGTTTCAAGTTTGGTTAGCATGGCTTTCCTATTCTGTGTGCGCTGGTTTGTAATCTCACCACTTTCCTTATCTATCCTCTCAAATTATGTCCGTCTCCTCGGGCACATTTTCCTAGACTGAGTCTGGTAGGAGGGGCATAGAGGGAGTTGCCAGCGCACACTATCAAATTTTTAAAGTGCCAAAGGCTCCTAGTGGACCAGTCTTTACCCCATGGTACTAAATGGATTCCCAGTATCCCCAAACGGACTACGAGAAAAGGATTTACCGGTAGGTAATTAAAATACGATTTTTTTTTATCCAGGTGATTAGTTACCCAAACAAAAATGAGCTTTTAACACCCTTGGAGGATTCCGAGTCCCTTGATGTGGTCAGGGCTTTGAAAATTTACGTGGCCAGAACGGCTAGGATCTGACAAACAGAAGCACTGTTTGTCCTGTATGCAGCCAACAGGGTTGGCGGCCCTGCTTCTAAGCAGACTATTGCTCGCTGGATCTGTAACACGATTCAGCAGGCGCATTCTACGGCAGGATTGCCGTTACCTAAATCGGTTAAGGCCCATTCCACTAGGAAGGTGGGCTCTTCTTGGGCGGCTGCCCAAGGGGTCTCGGCACTACAGCTGTGCCGAGCTGCTACTTGGTCCGGGTCAAATACCTTTGCAAAGTTCTATAAGTTCGATACCCTGGCTGAGGAGGACCTCCTGTTTGCTCAATTCGGTGCTGCAGAGTCATCCGCACTCTCCCGACCGGTTGGGAGCTTTGGTATAATCCCCAAGGTCCTTACGGAGTCCCCAGCATCCTCTAGGACGTTAGAGAAAATAAGATTTTACTTACCAGTAAATCTATTTCTCGTAGTCCGTAGAGGATGCTGGGCGCCCGTCCCAAGTGCGGACTTCTTCTGCATGACTTGTATTTAGTTATTGCTTACATAAGGGTTATGTTGTAGTTTCATCGGTTTGGCCGAGACTATATTGTTTGTTCATACTGTTAACTGGGTAGTTTATCACAAGTTATACGGTGTGATTGGTGTGGCTGGTATGAATCTCGCCCTTAGATTTACAAAAATCCTTCCTCGTACTGTCCATCTCCTCTGGGCACAGTTTCCCTAAGTGAGGTCTGGAGGAGGAGCATAGAGGAAGGAGCCAGTGCACACCCAGAATCCAAAGCTTTCTTAAAGTGCCCTATCTCCTGCGGAGCCCGTCTATCCCCATGGTCCTTACGGAGTCCCCAGCATCCTCTACGGACTACGAGAAATAGATTTACCGGTAAGTAAAATCTTATTTTTAAACAGCTTTTCAGAATACTGACTGCCCCCATAAACGGCTCTCAGATATTTAAACAGCAGAGCTCTTTGTCCCCACGTGCTGGAAAATTATTTTTTAAACAACTTTTCAGAATACGAATTGCCCCCACAAACAGCTCTCAGATACTAAAACAAGTCTTTGCCCCCGCTTGGTAGCTCCACAAGTTTTTACAGCTCCTGACCCAAGACACAGTGATAATACAGAACAGAGTCTCTGAGAGTGGACGCTGGAGGACCTCTCTATTCAATATGTTTAGGCATCTGTTCCCGCTCAGACAGCGCGCCTCTTCCTTTTAAGCAGTGGGAGGGATCTCTGCCCTCCATCAACGTCACAGGGTGCACATTGCCGGATGGAGCGCACTTACAGTGACTGAATCTGATATCACCTCCGGAGCTCCGTCTAGCATCCCTCTCCGCCAGAAACAGTAGAGGGTGCTGGGCAAATGTCAAGGGATGCACACATTACTGGGGCTTCCAGGCAATCCAGCAAGGGACACAGCTGCCGGGTGACAGGAGGTCCTGGCTTCAACAAGGGGACACTTGCCGGGCAGACCGCCCGTAATTTAAAGCGTAGGGAGAACACTGGTATGTATATGTGTGTATATATATGTGTATATATATATATATATGTGTGTGTGTATATATATATATATATATATATATATTATAATAAATAGATACACAAATGTAGGAACTAGCACACTGCGGTTCACTACAGTTTAGTTGACACAATGATACCACAAGATGTCACAGTATATTGCTGCTCCAAGTAACAAACCAAAAATATTGATAGAATATCAAGCTCTGCCATGATAGCATTTTCCAATTTTTTAGTTTTTGTTGTGTCCTCGCTCTTGTTTACTTTTGTCACCTCAGTTATTATTCTGTTATGTTAGTGCCATGTACTTCAGAGTTTGGGGGTGAGTCTTTTTGCGGACCAGGTATACTCAACACACTGCTGGATGCGACAACGCTGCACACTCAAGTGAGGGAGATGCTCTTGGCCTGTTGCACTTTACGCCATTATTTCTGCTGTGGGGTACACTGGGCTCCACAAGGATTGGACAATAGGGGGTGTAGAGTAGGATCTTGATCCGAGGCATCAACAGGCTCAAAGCTTTGACTGTTCCCAGAATGCACAGCGCCACCTCCTATATCACCCCGCCTCCCAGCACAGGAGCTCAGTTTTGTAAGTTGGTGCTGCAGTAAGCAAACACTTAACAGAGGGGCTGCTCCAATCAGCCCTAAGAAAAGCTTATTATGAAGTAAAAAGTGAAGACTTCAAGGGAAGCAGCGGTGGTAAATGTCATATGACATTCACTGCTGCAGCTCCAGCTCTCCCCAGCGGCGCTGTACACTCCCGAGCCCTGGTTGCCGGGTACCTACAGCAGAGGCTCCGGTTTTCTTCACGTTAGACACACGGCTGGGGCTCTCCAGGAACGGCGTGGCCGCGCTTCGGGAGGTGGTAAGTGGGTCCCGCTCGTGATCCGGCGCGGTCAGTGGGAGGTGGGCCGCGTGCGCTGGCGGTAGATACTGTGGCAGTACAGGCGATCCCACTAGATCACCAGGGCATGGGCGCAGGTTAGGTTTTCTCTCTAAACCGATTTTTATATCGCCAACAGTACCCGGTGGTTTTGCCAGCAAGGGGGATAAGGCTTAGACCTGAAGCCCCTCCCCCAGCCCCAGGGCGCCATTTCCAGCAAGTGTTCCTGCCCTGGAGCTGCAATTCTGTCTTTTCCTCACTCCCTGTCAGTGTCTGTGGCACCATTACTCCTCAGCTCACTGTTCCTGGGACTGCTTGGGCAAATCCTCCTATGTAAAGCCGCCTGGTTATCAGCGCTGTGCCTTTACATGACACTTAAGTATTCTGCCTGCCTTTTTAGTCAGTGATAGTTAAGAAAGAGTGCATTTAGTCAGGGTTTTATAGTACAATTACCATGTGATATAACACTACACAGTAAGAACTGGATGTATATCTATTGACTATTTAGCAATATAAGCTAGTCCAGTGCAGTATTATTGTCATTAATAACCTCTGCATTGTACAAAATGTGACTATTTGTGTGTGCATTTGATAGCTGAGTGGTGTCCATTTCGTGTCTTTCACTCAACCTGCTATCCCTATATTCTATAACCTGAGGGGGCTTGGTGCGTCAGGTGTTATTTAATATAGGATTTTCACAAAGGTATACTGTATTACATATTTCTCTGACGTCCTAGTGGATGCTGGGAACTCCGTAAGGACCATGGGGAATAGCGGCTCCGCAGGAGACTGGGCACAAAAGTAAAAGCTTTAGGACTACCTGGTGTGCACTGGCTCCTCCCCCTATGACCCTCCTCCAAGCCTCAGTTAGATTTTTGTGCCCGAACGAGAAGGGTGCACACTAGGTGGCTCTCCTGAGCTGCTTAGTGAAAAAGTTTAAGTATAGGTTTTTTATTTTCAGTGAGTCCTGCTGGCAACAGGTTCACTGCACCGAGGGACTAAGGGGAGAAGAAGCGAACTCACCTGCGTGCCGAGTGGATTGGGCTTCTTAGGCTACTGGACATTAGCTCCAGGGGGACGATCACAGGCCCAGCCATGGATGGGTCCCAGAGCCGCGCCGCCGGCCCGCTTACAGAGCCAGAAGACAGAAGAGGTCCGGGAAATCGGCGGCAGAAGACGTCCTGTCTTCAATAAGGTAGCGCACAGCACCGCAGCTGTGCGCCATTGCTCTCAGCACACTTCACACTCCGGTCACTGAGGGTGCAGGGCGCTGGGGGGGGGCGCCCTGAGACGCAATAAAAACACCTTAGATGGCGAAAAATACATCACATATAGCTCCTGGGCTATATGGATGCATTTAACCCCTGCCAGTTTTTCCTTAAAAAAGCGGGAGAAAGGCCGCCGAGAAGGGGGCGGAGCCTATCTCCTCAGCACACAAGCGCCATTTTCCCTCACAGCTCCGCTGGAAGGACGTCTCCCTGACTCTCCCCTGCAGTCCTGCACTACAGAAACAGGGTAAAACAATAGAGGGGGGGCACTAATTTGGCAGATTAATCAATACAGCAGCTATATAAGGGAAAAACACTTATATAAGGTTATCCCTGTATATATATATAGCGCTCTGGTGTGTGCTGGCAAACTCTCCCTCTGTCTCCCCAAAGGGCTAGTGGGGTCCTGTCCTCTATCAGAGCATTCCCTGTGTGTGTGCTGTGTGTCGGTACGTTGTGTCGACATGTATGAGGAGGAAAATGGTATGGAGGCGGAGCAATTGCCTGTAATAGTGATGTCACCCCCTAGGGAGTCGACACCTGACTGGATGGTCTTATGGAAGGAATTACGTGATAGCGTCAGCACTTTACAAAAGACTGTTGACGACATGAGACAGCCGGCAAATCAGTTATTACCTGTCCAGGCGTCTCAAACACCGTCAGGGGCTCTAAAGCGCCCGTTACCTCAGATGGTCGACACAGACCCAGACACGGACACTGACTCCAGTGTCGACGGTGAGGAAACAAACGTGTTTTCCAGTAGGGCCACACGTTACATGATCACGGCAATGAAGGAGGTTTTGAACATTTCTGATACTACAAGTACCACAAAAAAGGGTATTATGTGGGGTGTGAAAAAACTACCCGTAGTTTTTCCTGAATCAGATGAATTAAATGAGGTGTGTGATGAAGCGTGGGTTTCCCCCGATAAAAAACTGCTAATTTCTAAAAAATTATTGGCATTATACCCTTTCCCGCCAGAGGTTAGGGCGCGTTGGGAAACACCCCCTAGGGTAGATAAGGCGCTCACACGCTTATCAAAACAAGTGGCGTTACCGTCTCCTGATACGGCCGCCCTCAAGGAGCCAGCTGATAGGAAGCTGGAAAATATCCTAAAAAGTATATACACACATACTGGTGTTATACTGCGACCAGCAATCGCCTCAGCCTGGATGTGCAGTGCTGGGGTGGCTTGGTCGGATTCCCTGACTGAAAATATTGATACCCTGGACAGGGACAGTATATTATTGACTATAGAGCATTTAAAGGATGCATTTCTATATATGCGAGATGCACAGAGGGATATTTGCACTCTGGCATCAAGAGTAAGTGCGCTGTCCATTTCTGCCAGAAGAGGGTTATGGACGCGGCAGTGGTCAGGTGATGCGGATTCCAAACGGCATATGGAAGTATTGCCGTATAAAGGGGAGGAGTTATTTGGGGTCGGTCTATCGGACCTGGTGGCCACGGCAACGGCTGGGAAATCCACCTTTTTACCCCAGGTCACCTCTCAGCAGAAAAAGACACCGTCTTTCAGGCTCAGTCCTTTCGTCCCCATAAGGGCAAGCGGGCAAAAGGCCACTCATATCTGCCCCGGGGCAGAGGAAGGGGAAAAAGACTGCAGCAGGCAGCCTCTTCCCAGGAACAGAAGCCCTCCCCCGCTTCTGCCAAGTCCTCAGCATGACGCTGGGGCCTTACAAGCGGACTCAGGTACGGTGGGGGGTCGTCTCAAGAATTTCAGCGCGCAGTGGGCTCACTCGCAAGTGGACCCCTGGATCCTGCAGGTAGTATCTCAGGGGTACAAATTGGAATTCGAGACGTCTCCCCCTCGCCGGTTCCTGAAGTCTGCTTTACCAACGTCTCCCTCCGACAGGGAGGCGGTATTGGAAGCCATTCACAAGCTGTATTCCCAGCAGGTGATAAACAAGGTACCCCTCCTACAACAGGGAAAGGGGTATTATTCCACGCTGTTTGTGGTACCGAAGCCGGACGGCTCGGTGAGACCTATTTTAAATCTGAAATCCTTTAACACTTACATACAAAGGTTCAAATTCAAGATGGAGTCACTCAGAGCAGTGATAGCGAACCTGGAAGAAGGGGACTATATGGTGTCTCTGGACATCAAGGATGCTTACCTCCATGTCCCAATTTGCCCTTCTCACCAAGGGTACCTCAGGTTTGTGGTACAGAACTGTCACTATCAGTTTCAGACGCTGCCGTTTGGATTGTCCACGGCACCCCGGGTCTTTACCAAGGTAATGGCCGAAATGATGATTCTTCTTCGAAGAAAAGGCGTCTTAATTATCCCTTACTTGGACGATCTCCTGATAAGGGCAAGGTCCAGGGAACAGTTAGAGGTCGGAGTAGCACTATCTCAAGTAGTGCTACGACAGCACGGGTGGATTCTAAATATTCCAAAATCGCAGCTGATTCCGACGACACGTCTGCTGTTCCTAGGGATGATTCTGGACACAGTCCAGAAAAAGGTGTTTCTCCCGGAGGAGAAAGCCAGGGGTTATCCGAGCTAGTCAGGAACCTCCTAAAACCAGGCCAAGTGTCAGTGCATCAATGCACAAGGGTCCTGGGAAAAATGGTGGCTTCTTACGAAGCGATTCCATTCGGCAGATTCCACGCACGAACTTTTCAGTGGGATCTGCTGGACAAATGGTCCGGATCGCATCTTCAGATGCATCAGCGGATAACCCTGTCTCCAAGGACAAGGGTGTCTCTCCTGTGGTGGTTGCAGAGTGCTCATCTTCTAGAGGGCCGCAGATTCGGCATTCAGGACTGGGTCCTGGTGACCACGGATGCCAGCCTGAGAGGCTGGGGAGCAGTCACACAGGGAAGAAATTTCCAGGGCTTGTGGTCAAGCATGGAAACGTCATTTCACATAAATATCCTGGAACTAAGGGCCATTTACAATGCCCTAAGTCAAGCAAGGCCTCTGCTTCAGGGTCAGCCGGTGTTGATCCAGTCGGACAACATCACGGCAGTCGCCCACGTAAACAGACAGGGCGGCACAAGAAGCAGGAGGGCAATGGCAGAAGTTGCAAGGATTCTTCGCTGGGCGGAAAATCATGTGATAGCACTGTCAGCAGTGTTCATTCCGGGAGTGGACAACTGGGAAGCAGACTTCCTCAGCAGACACGACCTCCACCCGGGGGAGTGGGGACTTCACCCAGAAGTCTTCCACATGATTGTGAACCGTTGGGAAAAACCAAAGGTGGACATGATGGCGTCCCGCCTCAACAAAAAACTAGACAGATATTGCGCCAGGTCAAGGGACCCTCAGGCAATAGCTGTGGACGCTCTGGTAACACCGTGGGTGTACCAGTCAGTGTATGTGTTCCCTCCTCTGCCTCTCATACCCAAGGTACTGAGAATCATAAGAAGGAGAGGAGTAAGGACTATACTCGTGGCTCCGGATTGGCCAAGAAGGACTTGGTACCCGGAACTTCAAGAGATGCTCACGGAGGACCCCTGGCCTCTACCTCTAAGAAAGGACCTGCTCCAGCAGGGACCCTGTCTGTTCCAAGACTTACCGCGGCTGCGTTTGACGGCATGGCGGTTGAACGCCGGATCCTGAAGGAAAAAGGCATTCCGGATGAAGTCATCCCTACCCTGATCAAAGCCAGGAAGGATGTAACCGTGCAACATTATCACCGTATTTGGCGTAAATATGTTGCGTGGTGTGAGGCCAGGAAGGCCCCTACTGAGGAATTTCAACTGGGTCGTTTCCTGCATTTCCTGCAAACAGGACTGTCTATGGGCCTAAAATTAGGGTCCATTAAAATTCAAATTTCGGCCCTGTCGATTTTCTTCCAGAAAGAACTGGCTTCAGTTCCTGAAGTTCAGACGTTTGTCAAGGGGGTACTGCATATACAGCCTCCTTTTGTGCCTCCAGTGGCACCTTGGGATCTCAATGTAGTTTTGGGGTTCTTAAAATCACATTGGTTTGAACCACTCACCACTGTGGACTTAAAATATCTCACATGGAAAGTGGTAATGCTGTTAGCCCTGGCTTCAGCCAGGCGTGTCTCAGAATTGGTGGCTTTATCCTATAAAAGCCCTTACCTAATTTTTCATACGGACAGGGCAGAATTGAGGACTCGTCCTCAATTTCTCCCTAAGGTGGTTTCAGCGTTTCACTTGAACCAGCCTATTGTGGTACCTGCGGCTACTAGGGACTTGGAGGACTCCAAGTTGCTGGACGTAGTCAGGGCCCTGAAAATATGTTTCCAGGACGGCTGGAGTCAGAAAATCTGACTCGCTGTTTATCCTGTATGCACCCAACAAGCTGGGTGCTCCTGCTTCTAAGCAGACTATTGCTCGTTGGATTTGTAGTACAATTCAGCTTGCACATTCTGTGGCAGGCCTGCCACAGCCAAAATCTGTAAAAGCCCATTCCACAAGGAAAGTGGGCTCATCTTGGGCGGCTGCCCGAGGGGTCTCGGCTTTACAACTTTGCCGAGCAGCTACTTGGTCAGGGGCAAACACATTTGCTAAATTCTACAAATTTGATACCCTGGCTGAGGAGGACCTGGAGTTCTCTCATTCGGTGCTGCAGAGTCATCCGCACTCTCCCGCCCGTTTGGGAGCTTTGGTATAATCCCCATGGTCCTTACGGAGTTCCCAGCATCCACTAGGACGTCAGAGAAAATAAGAATTTACTTACCGATAATTCTATTTCTCGTAGTCCGTAGTGGATGCTGGGCGCCCATCCCAAGTGCGGATTGTCTGCAATACTTGTACATAGTTATTGTTAGAAAAATCGGGTTATTATTGTTGTGAGCCATCTTTTCAGAGGCTCCTCTGTTATCATGCTGTTAACTGGGTTCAGATCACAGGTTGTACGGTGTGATTGGTGTGGCTGGTATGAGTCTTACCCGGGATTCAAAATCCTTCCTTATTGTGTAAGCTCGTCCGGGCACAGTATCCTAACTGAGGCTTGGAGGAGGGTCATAGGGGGAGGAGCCAGTGCACACCAGGTAGTCCTAAAGCTTTTACTTTTGTGCCCAGTCTCCTGCGGAGCCGCTATTCCCCATGGTCCTTACGGAGTTCCCAGCATCCACTACGGACTACGAGAAATAGAATTATCGGTAAGTAAATTCTTATTTTTTCTCTGATTTAGTCACCATATCTCTCCTTTATCTCTGCTAGTGCTGACTACACTGCTCAGGGGTTTGAGTTTATAGGTATAGTGCTGCTGATAATTGTACTGTTACCGCATACTGCAAGTTATATCATGTCTGCTTCTGAGGGTAACGGTTCTGGGGCTGAACACACTGCCGGTGTTGCTGTAGCCACAGACCCATATGAGGAGAATATAGCAGCTGTGGGCTCTGGTTCTGGGGGCTCCTTGCCCCCTAGTGGGACTGTGGCAATGGAGGCACATACTGACCCACCGTGGGCCGCTTTTTCCACACTTCTGCATACCCTAGTTCATAAACTAACACCCCCTATGGGACCCCCAATGCCGGTACAACCGTATGTGGTCCCTGCTGCTAACCCGCCGTGGGCGGATGATTTATCTGCTCAATTGATGAAGTTGAACCAGTCCTTGACTAATAAAAAGTCTGACCAACGCTCGCCTAAGTCCAAGAGGTCCTCTAAGCGAGCGCTTGTCTCCTCACAATCCACTGCTGTCACTGACACCTCGTCTGATGAAGACAGCACATACACTGACCCCACAGGTTCTGACTCGGATACGGCTGATGGGGAGGGCAGTTCACATGTGGATGTTCCTGATCTTTTGGAGGCTATTAAGTTAATTCTGCAGATTACGAATGATCCCAAGCCATCCGTTCCTCCCAAGAAACCAGGTTCAAGCGTCAGAAGGTGGTTAAACAGGTTTTACCTCACTCTGATCACCTAGTGTATATACGTCAGGAACCCTGGGAAAGCCCGGGTACGAAGTTTGTGCCTCAAAAGAAGATGCTGGCTCGCTATCCCCTCGCACCAGAGCTGTCTAAGAATTGGGAAACTCCTCCAGTGGACTCACATGTGGCTAGGATGGTGGTTTCCTCAGCTCTACCTGTCACTACCGTCACGTCTCTAAAAGAGCCTACGGATAAACGTGTGGAGGATTGTCTGAAAGCGATTTACACCCTCACGGGTGCTGCACAAAAGCCCACTATTACAGCTACTTGGGCTGCAGAGGCTATTGAAGCATGGGCCTTGGAGTTAGAAGCTGAAATCTCCACTGACATTGCTAGACAATGCTTGTCCTATATTGTCACAGCTTCTCGATATATTAAAGAGGTGGCTTCTGATGCTGGTATCCTAGCAGCCAAGGCCTCTACTACGTCAGTCCTGGCTCACCGGATATTGTGGCTGAGATCCTGGTCTGTGGATCAGGACTCTAGAAAAACCCTGGAGGTACTCCCTTTCAAGGGAGATATTCTGTTTGGGGAGGACTTAAATAAGATAGTGGCTGACTTGGCTACTGCCAAAACTGCCTGTCTGCCTAATAACGCTCCTTCTGTGTCGAAGGCTAAAGGTACGTCCTTTTGCCCCTTTTGTCCTTCAGGTAAAGCAAAAGGTCAGGCGTACCATAAGCAGGCCTGCACTTCCAATCCTGGTAAGCCGAAGCCCAAAAGAGCCTGGGCTGACCGTCAGCCGGCTGCCAAGACCGATAAGCCTGCCGCATGACGGGGCGGGCCTCCCCCTGGGGGATCCCAGGGTGGGGGGCCGGCTTCTAGGGTATACCCAGGAATGGTTGAAGACCACTTCAGATGCCTGGGTATGGGAAGTCGTCACTCAAGGTTACGCCATAGCCTTCAAAAACGGACCCCCTCATCGATTTTGCCAGACAGACGTCCCTTTGGACCAGACAAAGGCAAAAACTCTACACTCTGTGGTACAGACCCTCCTGGATACAGGAGTCGTAGCACAGGTGCCTCTTGCTCAGAGGGGCCGGGGGTACTATTCTCTGCTGTTTCTAGTCCCGAAACCGAATGGGTCCTCCCGGCCCATTCTCAACCTCAAGGCATTGAACAGGTTTGTGAAGGTTTCCAAGTTCCGTATGGAAACCCTTCGCTCTATAGTTCTGGCCTTGGAACCTGGGGACTACATGGTCTCCCTGGACATACAGGATGCTTACCTGCATATTCCTATAGCAGTGTCACATCAACAATACCTGAGGTTCGCTATTGGCAACCTCCATTACCAGTTTCGGGCGTTACCTTTTGGTTTAACAACGGCTCCACGAGTCTTCACCAAAGTCATGGCGGTGATGACGGTGGTACTCCGCCGTCAAGGGGTCAGGATACTGCCGTATCTGGACGACTTGTTAATCTTGGCAAATTCCACAGATCTTCTCCTACGTCATCTGGATATGACGGTCCAGTTTCTACAAGCCCACGGGTGGCTCATCAACTAGAAGAAATCCTCCCTGGTTCCTGCTCAGAGCATGGTGCACCTGGGAGCGTTGTTGGACACTTCACAACCAGAGGTTGTTCTTGTCTCAGGGGAAAGTCCTGAAGCTTCAGAACAGGATTTGTTGCTTCCTTTCTCGTCCGCAAGTGTCGATACATCCGGCAATGCAGGGGCTGGGCCTCATGGTATCAGCATTCGACATGGTGGAGTATGCTCAATTCCATTCTCGCCCCCTCCAGAGGCTGATTCTAGCCAAGTGGGACGGCCTGCCTCACCGGATCAGATCTCAAATGATCTTATTGACTCCGGAGGTCTGTCTGTCGCTACACTGGTGGCTCCGGGACCAACAATTGTGCAGGGGTCGTCCCTTCTGGATATCCAACTGGGTCCTGTTGACGACAGATGCCAGTCTAAGAGGTTGGGGCACGGTGCTGGAGCAACACTCCCTTCAGGGTCGGTGGACCAAGGAGGAATCTCTCCTCTCGATCAACATTCTGGAATTGCAGGCGGTCTTCAATGCGTTGAACCTGGCCCAGCAGTTAATTCAGAACCGTCCTGTTCAAGTACAGTCGGACAACGCCACCACAGTGGCTTACATAAATCATCAAGGCGGCACTCGAAGCCGTTTGGCAGTGAAGGAAGTCTCACGGATTCTACGTTGGGCGGAACGCCATCTTCCGGCCATATCGGCAATATTCATTCCGGGAGTCCTGAATTGGGAAGCGGACTTTCTCAGTCGTCAGGACGTGTATGCCGGCAAGTGGGGCCTCCATCCAGAAGTGTTTCAACTCCTCGTGGAAAAGTGGGGTCTTCCAGATGTGGATCTGATTGCGTCTCGACACAATCACAAGGTTCCACTCCTGCCCAGGGTAATTCGGAAGTTCAAGCAAGAAAAAGGAAATCTGCTTCTCATAGCTCCGGCGTGGCCCAGACGGCACTGGTTCTCAGACCTGCAGGGCCTATCGTCAGAGCTTCCAATTCTACTTCCACAATGCCCAGACCTCCTCGTTCAGGGCCCCTGTGTCTACCAGGACCTAGCCCGGCTGTCTTTGACGGCGTGGCTCTTGAAGCTTCCGTCTTGAGGGCTAAGGGTTTTTCTGAAGAGGTCATTAAAACTATGTTGCGGGCCCGGAAACCGGCTTCTGCTCGGATTTACCATAGGGTCTGGCATTCCTACTTTGTTTGGTGCGCATCTAACAATTATGACGCTTCCAAGTTTAGTACAGCCAAGCTTTTGGCTTTTCTGCAGCAAGGCCTAGAGTTAGACCTGCGTCTGGCCTCCCCCAAGGTTCATATTTCTGCCTTGTAGGTGTGGTTTCAGAGAAAAATTGTGACTTTGCCTGATGTTCATACTTTCACTCAGGGTGTGTTGCGTATCCAACCTCCCTATATCCCGCCTGTGGCTCCTTGGGACTTGTCGGTGGTTTTGGAGGCGTTGCAGGAGCCTCCGTTTGAACCCCTTGGTTCAGCTGACCTTAAGTGGCTTTCCCTTAAGGTGGTGTTCTTGCTATTGCCTCTGCTAGAAGAGTGTCTGATCTGGGTGCCTTGTCTTGTAGTTCCCCATATCTGATTTTTCACCGTGACCGGGCGGTTCTTAGGACTCGTCCTGGATATTTACCTAAGGTGGTTTCTTCGTTCCACCTTTAATCAGGAGATTGTGGTTCCGGCCTTTGTCTCTCCTGATTTGTCTCCAAAGAGCGGTCTTTGGATGTGGTACGGGCTCTCTGTATCTATGTGAAGGGAACTGCTTCTATGTGAAGAGAACTGCTTCTATCCAAAAATCTGATTCTCTCTTTGTTTTGTTTGGGTTTCACAAACGTGGCTGGCCTGCTCACAAGCAGACCCTGGCCAGATGGATTAGAATGTTGATTGCACATGCTTATGGGAAGGCCGGTCTGTCAGCTCCTGCTCACATTACGGCCCATTCTACTCGGTCTGTTGGACCTTCTTGAGCGGCCCAACGGGGTGCGACCCTTGATCAATTGTGCAAGGCAGCTACGTGGTCCTCCGAGAACACGTTCATAAGGTTCTATGCCTTCGATACTGCCGCTTCCCAGGATGCTTCCTTTGGACGCTGGGTTCTTGTGCCCGCTACAGTGCGTCCCCTCCCATAAGGAACTGCTTTAGGACATCCCTATTGTCCAGTCCTTGTGGATCCCAGTTTACCACGCAGCAGAAAATGAGTTTTATGGTAAGAACTTATCTTTGCTAAAACACTTTCTGCGAGGTACACTGGGCTCCACAAGGCGCCCACCCTGACGCACTTAGCTTCTTTGGGTTCATATAGCATTAGCCGCTGACACTTCTCTTGTCGTGAGAGTGTGGTGTATGTGGCTACTAACTGTTGTCGTCTCATTTCCTGCTACTGCATTGGGCTGGTTAACTAAAAACTGAACTCCTGTGCTGGGAGGCGGCGCTGTGCATTCTGGGAACAGTCAAAGCTTTGAGCCTGTTGGTGCCTCGGATCAAGATCCTACTCTACACCCCCTATTGTCTAATCCTTGTGGAGCCCAGTGTACCTCGCAGAAAGAGTTTTAGCAAAGGTAAGTTCTTACCATAAAACTCGTTTTTTAGTTTTTCTGTTACATTATCATAGTTTATATAGTGCTGTCACCATTGTTTTAATATTGCTGTTTCCTGCCATTCTGTTTTCTCATCTTCCCCTACCAGCTGAGTGTTATACTAATTGCACACCTTTCCAATCTAACCTATGTAGTGCGTCCCACATTGCTGCCTTGGATGGTTCTTTCTGTCATCTTCAGGATGCACAAAACATGGCTCTATCCTTTCAGTGTGTATCATACTACATGTGTTTTAGTCGCCTATATATGTTTTAGAGTCTTGTATGGGTTATCCCACACATTGTAACCTCTGTAAATGTGCACCAAAGATGGCTGCATTTCTTTTAGCTGTGTTATCTCTTCTAGGTGTTGCCTATTTCATCCAGGGTAACCTATATAATGCTCCCAAAATGGATGCCTTGTCTGTTACCTTTCGTGTGTGTGTGTGTGTGTGTGTGTGTGTGTGTGTGTGTGTGTGTGTGTGTGTGTGTGTGTGTGTGTGTGTGTCATGTAACCTGTGAAATTTATTGCCTAAAATGGCTGCACCAACCCTGCATTAAAGGCCTAATTCAGCATGGATTGCTATGTAGAGAATTCACAAATGGAGCGATTATCGAAAGACTGCATACGCATAAGTAAATAGTGAAAGCAAATGCATAAAGATCGTAAATGCAATGTATCTGCTGTTTGACTGACAGGAAGCTGGTGGTTCTGGGTGGAAACCTGCCATTTTGTGGGTGTGTCAAAAAAAACTGCAGACGTATCCAGGCCTTTTGGGGGGGGGGGGGTCTCTGACGTCAATGCATACCACTTCCAGCCTGTCTCAGTACCAGATTAGTGGCAGCCTCAGACCTACTCACATTTGCTCAGACAGCAAAGACCCTTTGATGTTCTGTATGGTTCTGTATGTATCTGCAAGTAGATAGCGATCTGTGATGCACTGACAAATTTGTATGGGGCGTTTTTTCTTTCTGTCATTGCGGCGCATTTCAACTGCAATTTCTCAGAATAACGATCCATGCTGAATTAGGCCCTAAGGGGTCTGTTTACTAAGCCTTGGATGGAGATAAAATGGATGGAGATACAGTACTAGCCAATCAACTCCTAACTGTCATTTTTCAAACCCAGCCTCTGACATGGCAGTTAGACAGTGATTGGTTGGTACTTTATCTTTATCCACTTTATCTCCATCCAAAGCTTAGTAAATAGCCCCTTAAGTTCATTATGTGCACTAAGGGAATTATTCAGGTTGTATTGCAGATTCTGCTAAAAAGCAGAATATGTACTTTCTTTTGCATACTGGTAGCTGCCCATTGAAGGGCAAGGCTGCCCAGCATGCTGAACGCCTTGCCCAGCGGCTGTGGCTGCAGCAACTGTGTACGTCCCCCTGCCTTTGCCTGGCTGCGAAGGCAGGCGCACCTCTGCCATGTTTTCCTTCAGATCGGCAGCGTGTGACTTTACCCAACCGCCCTGAAAAGGCTGCCACCTCACCCCTATTTTCCCTGCGCTGACCTCGCAATGGACTGTCGCTGCCCCCGCAGCAAGAATGCCTCTATCTTCAAATCAGGCAGAGGCGTTCGCAGCCAATGTGATACAATCACATTGACCGGGCCGTGCACGCTCAGGATGGACGCGTGCACTGGCGCCACCAACAGTGAAATTGCGCTGATCTGAATAGCCCCCTATGTTCATTGTTTTTCGGCTTTTCTTCTTGCTGTAATACTAATCGTATGTGTTATGTTTTTGATGCTTGTAAAGCGACTCTGAGTCCTGCTGGAGGAAAACACTATATAAATAAAATTATTATTATAGATATGTAGCCCATCTGAGCACTTTCACAGTGAGTCTATTGACACCAATGACATTACATCCACTGCAGGCAAACTATTATTTTCACCTGGTATTTTTGACAGATTAATGAACTTTGTGTGATATATTACTTTATATAGATGTCACAGTGGTTAGCATAGCTACCTCACAGCACTGGGTCATGAACTCGATTCCTGCCAAGTCCCTATCTGTGTTTTCATGAGCTTCTCTGTTTTCCTCCCACAATCCAAAACCATAGTGGTAGATTAATTCACTTCTGATAAGAATGAATCCTAGTGGGTATGTGTACATCCTGTAGGAAATATAGGTTGTTAGATCCATTGGGACAGTGAATGACTAATTATTCTATGTAAAGTGCTCCTGAATATCTGTGTAACATGTTAAAATGAAGAGTCCTATTATTATGGACGTAACACCAATAATTTGTACTGCTCACAGATCCAGTCAGTATCTCTTATATTACCCAACTATTTACAATGTGTCCAAGCACAATTACAACTCAGAATAGTTTGTCCTTTGGCAGAAATTTAGCAAGATGTTGCTTACATACTGTTTCAGAGTCTAGTTGTGCTGGCAGCTTTCCCTTGAGTCTGGATTAATGTGAGCAATATAGTAGAACAGAACATCCTAATCAAGAAAAATCTGCAGAGCTACATGAATGCTGTAATACACTCAGATCTTAGGCACAATTTGTGTGCTTACAGGGTGATATTGTACGATTGAACTTTTAAAAAATACATGAAATGGCTTTAATTCTTTTCTCTTTGTCCACTGTTTTAAACAATGGGTTTAAGTGGGAAGACTGAGGAGTACGAAATAGTAAATTCTATTCAGGCTTAAACTTACCTCACTCTAAAACCCTCTCATCTCTACCTGCTGCTCAATTTTTTTTTTATTTAGTGCCTGCAAGAGGGGCACAAAGATGTTAGGAGGCTTTATATTTTCTAATCTTTTTTGTTGTTATATTTAGCATTTCCTTTATAGGACCCAGTGTGCCCACAGAGCGGGGTTACCGTTACAGCACCAGTAGTATGATGCTGTCCCCACATGGCTGCAGCCGGCTCTGGATGGCCCTGGGTGACACCAGACACCCACAGGTGGGCATGGGTTTTCAAAAATTTAGCTTATTTTAAAAACCTCACCCCTTTCCTCCAGGATGCCGCAGATTTAATTTCAGACCATCACAGCTTACCTGAGTGTAGAGTCTGGAAAGGTTAGAGGGCACAAATGAGTGACTGGAGCCTGTATCTGTGTGGTTCCAGTCAGGTTATTGGCAATAGAGGGAGGAAACTGTGGTCCAGCTAATCGCTCTCCGATTCAGTCAATTTGTCTGAAACTTCTGGATGGATGTCATCATCTTAAAGAAGCCTACACACCCTACTGCAGCTTGCTACTGAGCAGTGCTGAGTGGAAGAAAAGCAGGCTCATTATGGGGACTGGAGTGGCAGTGGAGGCCTCCTGTCACAGAGTGTACTTCTAATTATAACTTTTATTGCAGATGGGGAGCAGAGTTCTGCTTTTCACTACTAATGTTAAGTTTGACTTAATTTAGTGATTTAGCTTCTGTATTAAAAAAAAAGTATATATATATTGTATGCTGTACTGTCCCTTTGGAGTATAAACGGTAGTTTTTTCTCTCTTTTCTGTCTATGCTTGTAGGTTAAGGATTCCAAAGTTAAGCAGGGAACTGCTCAGGGTGTACATTATGTGTTTCAAAATATTCTAACAAAATTCCTGGTGGAAGCACAAAACTGGATACCTTTTTGCAGCATGTGAGGCTAATATAGTCCACATAGTTTGACAGCTTTAAAGGAGATGCCTAACTGGGTGAAAGTCATGGATCAGTCCTTTGTGGTTTTGGCCCATCCTGTGCTCTCAGGTGATGTTAGCTCCTAGTTTGCTTATCCCTGTGGATCAGTGTAGTATGGTAGAATCACTTGAGTTTGTAATGCTGTAGACAAATTGGTTTATTCACACCATGCTCTAAGAAGTGTGGGGTAGGCTGTGGGGTCTTTTTTCCATGAAAAATAGTCTTAAGAGATTCCGCTCAGGAGGAGGCTTAGTCCGGGACCAAATTTACCTTTCAGAATAGGAGAATGACTTGCCAGATGTTGAAGTCCAGATTATGGCTATTTCCCAGATTCTACAAATCACGTCAAATGTCTCTACTGTGACAGGGACTTCATCTGCTGTCTTCAAATGGAAGAAACAGATTCTTTTTCAGAATTTTTGCATTTTGAAGATGTCCTGGGGGGTGGTCTTCTGTATGCTGAATGTCGGGATCCCGGTGCACAGTATACCGGCACTGGAATCCCGACACCTGGCATACCGACATATTCTCCCTCGTGGGGGTCCACTACCCCCCTGGAGGGAGAATAAAATAGCGTGGCACGCGTAGCGTGCCCGCAAGGGGCTCATTTGCGCTCGCCACACTGTTGGTATGCCGGCGGTCAGGCTCCCAGCGCCGGTATGCTGGTCGCCGAGAGCCCGTACTACACCCGTCCTGGGAGATGCCTGGTTAAAACCGGACAAGAAATGTAAGGTCCCTCTAGGTTGTAAATTTAAATGTCCTTTGTTGGAGGTTGATACAAATTTGTGGGAGGTACTACCTGCAGAGTATCCCCCTATTGCTATACTGGTGAATGTGCCAGTCATCCCTACTTCTAAATTGGCAGTGTTGACAGATTCAACGGACAGTAATATGGAGGCTATTTTGAAGCCCTCATTTTCCTGGCTTTGGCTTGGACAAATAAGGACAACCATGAATTGATGAAGTGGCAGAGGGAATACAGTCTAGTATGAATTCATCAGACCTCCACGTCTTGTTAGGCAATGCAAAACAAGCTTTCATCTATATAGGCCATGCGTTTTCCTTTTGGGGACATCAGGCAGTTTTTGCCAGGTGATCTTTATGGTTAAGGTCATGGAAGGTGGACTTGGAATCAAAACCATGGAAGAGATTCTGTTGAAAGATAAGTGGCTGTTCAGTCCATAATTGGATCATATAATTTCCCAGGCGATAGGAGGTAAGAATCCATACCTTCCAGTATCACCTTCTACAGCTTATGTTTAGGCCATTTGCTCATCAACTTCAGTTCGAGGACACGTGGTTTAGATCAATCTTTGTATCTTTGGTTGAGAGCTGTGATATCCCGGTGGTGTATATTTTAGATCTTGCAGGTCCTCGACTGCAGATTAATTTTCTGTTCTGCAAAGGGTCCAGTCAGAAGGGCAGGCCTGCTGCAGGCAGTCTAATACTGTTTACATTGGAATCAGTATACTGCTGCTACAGGGTCAAGAGAGGTTGGGTTTCTACTCCATCTTTCTGGTTCAAAAGTCAGATGGCTCTTTTCACCCCGTGTCTTATAGTGTTGAACCATCATTTACTTGTACACATTCAAGATGGAATCCCTGCGCTTTGTCATTGCTTCAATGATGGATGAGGAATGTCATTGGACATCAAAGATCATTATTTGAATGTACCAGTCTTTCAGGATTGCACCGGCTTCAGGATTTTTACCAAAATAATTGTCAGACAGGGCATTATCTCTCTTACTTAGATGACTTGGTGATCATGGCATGGTCCAGTGTGCAGCTAAACCTTCATTTGCAAGTTGTAATAAAATTTTGAGAGGGGCATGGCTAGATCATAAAGTCCAAGCTGGTGTCACACAAGGGTATTGTCGTTTTAGGAATTGTATTGGGCACATTTTGTCAAAATGTACCTTCCAGAGGAAAAAGTTGCAGCTCTGTAGTCTCTGGTGAGGTTTTTGCATGCATGGTGGGTGTCAATCTTATTATTCTTCAGACTTTATGAAAGATTGCTTCTTTCAAGGTAGTATCTTTTGCAAGGTCAATGTCAGAAAAATATCTCTATGCACACTACCATATTTGCACCTCACACAGGTCCGTGCTGCGCATGCGTACGCTCTCCCGTGCGTACGCATACTCACAGTCGCGGGCACCCGCAGGCGCACGGTATGCGTATTTACGGTAGAGTTTATGTGATCGTAGCGTGCGACTCAATCGTTACATATTTTCAGTAATAATGTATTTTGTAGATCATGGTCCCTTTGATAGATTCTGAAAGTTTAGTTAACATAGCATGTTCCTGAACAGAGAGATCCCTCTTTGTATTGTACGAAGGGTCTAACAGGGGTCATACAGTGGTGTTTGGTACCCATCGGAAGAGTATTTAAATAGCAATATTCCGGTGTTGGTTTGGAGCAGATTAATCGCTCGTGCGAATAGTTATGGACATAAGAAGTTTATGTCCATTTACTATTATTTGTTCTTATTTAGTCATGCGGCGGGAAACTCAGTATCCCACCCACCTGAACAGTTGGAAACAGTCACAACCCACCTGTATGAATCAACCTATGACCTTTTGTTATAGTGCGAAGTCGAATTCCTGTGTCCAATGAACAATAAGATTGTAGGGACCATTGAATTGCATTGTGTGTGGGGCATAAATAGGCAGGCCGACCATATCCAGTTCACTCTCTTCAACGGTTCTCATTGCTGATAATCGGGAGCTGGATATCGAGGCGCATGCGATCGTTTCCCCTTGTGCGTAAGTGTTTCTCCGCAACTATATTGATCTTCTTGTTATTGTGGGCCAATCTCTCTCAATTTCTCTCTCTCTCTCTCCTTCTCTTTCTCACTCATTTTCCCTTAAATTGTATTGTATTGTATTTCCTGTGTAGTTATCTGGTTAGGTAGTCTATGTTATATTGTAGTGTATGACTTGTATTGTGTTTAACTCTTTTGCAAGTATAGCATTCATAATATATATTTTAGGCGTTGGACCCTGAGCACGGTATCTGTGTGTTTCTTATAGTATTAAGTATTCTCAGAGCGTCGGTGACGCTCAAACAGCTTTTAAGGTAATAAGGTTATACTGCGTTGCATTTACTCTCTAACATTACACTAAGGTTTTACTGCACAATACACTGTTTATGGTTTAGATACAAAGGTTTAATATAGTGAGCGTCAGCGCCGCTGGTGATCTCCTCGTGGTCCCGAGCGTTCGCTACGCTATAGCGAATCATTACTTTGGTTAACAGCCAATAACGTGCCTGCCTGTGATCTCTTGGCCGTGAGTGAACGTGACGCTTGAGCGTCTCGATCACGGCAAAGCGATTGTTACGCAACTAGCGTACCCTTACGGTACTTCATACATAAATAGCGTACAGTGTTCTTAGACCTCATAAAGGGTATTATATACGATAAATATTTAGCTTTATCAATTGGCGGCTCGCCCTGTCCTTCACATATCTGCACTAGGTAATTTCAGCAGACATTATCCAGCAGCAAAGGGCGGGAGATCATATTCCTCGTAGTGCTGTTTGGATAAGCGTCTGCTTCTCTTAGTAAAGGGTGCTGAAGGAATCCGGGAACCGGAGGTAAGAACAAAACAATAGTGTCTTTTTAAAACTGTTTATTTTTCTGTCTTGCGTACACACGCACGCACACATATATATCTGCATTTCCTTTTCATTGGTGTATTTTCGTATGTCACTCTCCTGTTTGCCAGTTCTATAGTTGATAAACGTATAAATTGTGTTACGGTGGATCTTTGCTTTGCGTACACGTGTCTCTAACAAAAGACTGAGACTTGCGTACGCAATCCAAGGGCCGACGCACGCAGCGTATATTACGCAACGGAGCGTACGGGTACGCCCACGTAACTCAAATCACAAGTTTTTTTTTCTCTCCTCTCAACGCGATAAGTAGCGCCACGCGGTAAATAACGCCAGGCGATAAATCGCGCAAATCTATTTAAAAAAAAAAAAAAAATTTCGAAATTTAAATTAATAGATCCTTCTCCTAATTTGTAACACATCTGGTCTAAAGAGACATTTCTGCGCAGAAATAGAAATAGAAACAAAAGTGTATATGCGGTGAGTGAGTGTTTGTTTTTACAATTTTTAAGGTTGAACCACAAGAAAAGTCGAGTACTCGTGAGGTACATGCGTGTAAGTGACGTACATGGTGGCTAGGGAGGCATCCCTGGTTAAATATACAATTTGAGCATTAGAGTGTAGCAGACCAGGAGGTCATACTGTAACAGACCAGGAAGTCATAGCAGACCAACAGGTTCAGGTACAGCAGACAAGGAAGTCCGCTATACAGTCCACAGGCACAACACCAAGAAAGGGTTGGTGCAACACCCATATAGGCCATATAAGCTCTGGCTGAAGGAATTCGCAGCCGAAATTTTCGATTCCACTGGTCGCTCAGTACATAAGATTAGTTGCTTGTGTACTAAACGATTGTACCGCACGTAATTGTGTGCATTAGTAAACCTGACCAGTACTATTTGTGTACGAAGGTCATAAACGCTATTTGTACATTCTAACGTGATTTGTGTAATTTTTTTTTATTTTAAGGGAAGTTCGCTGCTCACTCAGGAACTATCCAGCAACCAATAGTTACTGGAAAGAGTAAGTGTTCTTCGGAGCACCCTCACAGGTTCCAGTAAATAGAGGTTCAGGTCGCAGGGGCCCTAGGTCGAGTACGCCAGCACCATATCGGTGTGATCAGGTCGTATTGGTCGGCGTGGGCGAGTGAGTGGGGTACTCGGTAAACCGCCACCGTCAGCCTATTTTGGACATTTGGTTTGCGTTAGGGTTGGTTAAATAAAGCAACACCTTCGAACTATGGGGGCCACTTGTTCAGGTAGGGGGCGATCAACCTCGGTTCGGGTTGATTCAGTGAACCGACCAATTGGGTCGGCAAGGTATGTAATGTGTGAGAAATACGGAAGTCACACAGAAGCTTTATGTGATGAATGGGAGAGAATGACAGTACATGACGGGGAGAAATTCCCAAGAGTAGGTAGCTTCAGCACAGAAGTGTTAACGAATTTAAGGAGAAGGATATGTCTCATTAAATCAACAAAGAGACGAATTAAACATTACGATTATTTGCAGTTGTGGCAGCAGGAAGGTGACATACAGAGAGGATTGGCTCAGGCGGCGGGATCTGGCTCAATCAGAAAACTGATAGCCACGGCCCCACCGCCACCATACATATCAGGAATTGGTTGCGGAGAATGACGCACTAAGGTGTAACACACAAACACTTAGCAACTGTATAAATGTTAAAGATAATGTTAACCAATTAACCAACGCAAGTATTAACCCGTGCAAGTTGTACCCTGTTTTGAACTTTCCTCAGGAGTGTGATCAAGAAGACGAATCGGCAACAATTTCAGCGCTCTCTCTAGCAGCCACCATAGCAGAGACCACAGTAGGCACAGCTCCACCCACGAGATTAGTAACAAAGGCCCCTAGCGGAGGGATAGGTGAGGTCGTGTCTACAGGTAAGTACGGCACCATACACTATGCTGAAGCCATTTCACCACAGGCTGTAGAACCCACACAGAGTGATGTTGTTAGAGTTAATCCTGTTAGGGTAATAGCTGTTCCAAATGGGAAAACTGACACAACAGGGGTCACCCCTGTGAGGAACATTGCCATGTATAGCCCATTTTCCAGAATGGAATTAAGGACCATTGTGTCTGAATTCCCTGACCCTAGGAAAGATTTAGTTGCCAGTCAAAAATACATCAGAGACTTAGGTAACACTGTAGAGCCCAACAATAAAGACTGGCAGATATTGCTGAGAGCATGTTTACCCTCCAATGTTGACGCAACTCAATTTTTAGCTGATGGCGGATTAGATCAGGATGTACCTCTTACAGATGTGTACAACAAAGACAATGTAAAAAGAATAAACTTACAGTTAAAAGAATATTTCCCAGCGGTAGTCAGATGGAACAAGATATTCTCCATTAAACAGAAGGAGTCAGAGACAGCTGCAGAGTATTTTCACAGAGCATTATCAGAAATGGCAAAATACACAGGCATAGAGGACATTAAAACAAACATAAACCATCGAGAAGTAGCAGTATCGGTACTGATGGATGGTTTAAAAGAGTCATTGAAGACTAGCGTACAGACCACACAACCATGTTGGCGAGGTCTGTCTGTGGCTACTTTGAGAGAGGCTGCTATTGATCACGATAGGAACATCAATTATGCCAAACTAAGGTAAAATATTTGGGACACTGTTTAACACAAGGACTGAGACACCTGACCGCTGATAGAATTCAAGCAATTAGAGACATGACTCTGCCACAAACCCAGCAACAAATCAGAACATTTTTAGGAATGTGTGGGTATTGCCGTAATTGGATCCCAGGGTTTTCCATTTTAGCGTTACCTTTGCAGGAAATGGTCTCCTCAAACAAACCTGATCGGATTTCGCATACAGACGAGTCTGAGGCAGCATTTGAGAGACTTAAACAGTGCCTAACGCAGGCACCAGCATTAGGTATGCCGGACTATGGGAAACCCTTTGAACTATACGGAACAGAAAGTGCTGGTTGCGCGGCAGGCGTACTAACCCAAAAGCACGGTGATGCCAGCAGGCCGGTAGCATATTACAGCGCTCAGCTAGATACGGTAGCGCGATCCCTCCCCACATGCTTGCGAAGCGTTGCTGCGATAGCATTGCTAGTAACAAAAAGCGAAGACGTCGTGCTAGGTCACAACCTCACAATTCATACACCACATGCAGTGTCAGCCTTGTTGAATTCTGCCCAAACCAGACACGTCTCATCAGCGCGGTTTACAAGATGGGAATTGGCACTAATGGCCCCCGTAAACATCACCATAAGGAGATGCAGTGCATTAAATCCTGCAACATATCTCCCAAGTGTGTCTGGACAGACCCAAAGGGTGGAGGATGAGAGTACTGGGGAAGGAGGATTTAATACAAAGGAAGACACTCATGATTGTATAGAATATTTGACCCAAAATTTTACCGCAAGGCCTGACATCAGTGACAACCCACTGGAAGATGCAGAACTTACGTTCTACACGGACGGTAGTTGTCATAGACAGTCAGACTCGGGAGACTTGTGTACTGGATACGCAGTCGTAGATGACCAAAGCACCATAGAAGCGGAACCGCTAGGCCCACCTCACTCAGCCCAGGTTGCTGAACTGGTCGCCCTAACCAGAGCATGTGAATTGGCTAAGGGCAAATCAGCCAATATCTACACCGATTCTAGATACGCATTCGGGGTAGTCCATGATTTCGGAGCCCTATGGCGCCTCAGAAATTTCATGACGGCAGCTGGTACACCGGTAGCGCATGCAGCTCACATAAAAAGGCTTCTAACAGCGATACAGGAACCCGATAGAGTGGCTGTTATCAAATGTAAAGCACACACATATAGCCAAGACCCAGTATCACTTGGTAACAGCCGAGCAGACGAAGCTGCTAAATTAGCAGCTGCTACCCCCAGACAGACACACCACACAACTGATGGTATTTAATACCATCAACACACAGAAGTTGTGTGAGATGCAAAATTTGTGTTCCACACAGGAAAAGGCAGTCTGGAAGGCAAAGGGATATGGTCAGGAGTCCTCAGGACTCTGGAAGGATGGACACGGTAAACCAGTGGCCCCCAAAGCATACCTTCCATGCTTAGCTGAGGCAGCTCACGGGCTGACTCATCTGGGCAAGGAAGGGATGTGCAAGTTGGTAAGAGCATATTGGTGTGCCCCAGGATTTTCTTCTCATGCGAGTAAAAGGGTAATGTCATGCCTTACCTGTCTGAGAAAGAACATCGGAAAGGCAATACCTACAGAACCATCCCATATCCCACCTGCCGGCGGCCCTTTCCAGGTAATACAGATTGACTTCATTCAATTACCCCCTTGTCGAAATTTGAAATATGTACTTGTTTGTATAGATGTTTTCTCAAATTGGGTCGAAGCATTTCCGGCGGCCACAAATACCGCTATGTTTACTGCTAAGAAAATTGTGCAGGAATTTGTATGTAGATATGGTATCCCTAGAATTATCGAAAGTGATAGGGGTACCCATTTTACAGGTGATGTCTTTCAAGGAATGTGTAAATTGATGGGAATTGATAGCAAGCTGCATACTCCATACCGTCCACAGGCGAGTGCGAAAGTGGAAAGAGTGAACAGCACTATTAAAAATAAACTGAGTAAAGTGATGGCAGAGACAGGATTGACATGGCCAGAAGCTTTACCCATTGTACTGTACAGCATCAGAACCACTCCCAGGTCCCCTCTAAATCTGTCTCCCTTTGAAATCTTGTTTGGTCGACAACCGCATGTTATGATTAACCCTCAGGATGATTTGAAGTGTAACAATGAAGTAACTGTAAAATACTTGATTAACATGAGTAAACAGTTGAGGAATCAAAATGATAATCTGAAGTTAGTGATTCCTGATTTACCAGATAGTAATTGTCATGACATTGAACCTGGGGATTATGTAATGATACAGAATTTTCTACGCTCAGGTTGCCTTATTGACAGATGGGAAGGACCATACCAGGTCTTATTGACTAGCACTACAGCATTGAAGGTTGCTGAGAGAGAGACTTGGGTTCATTCGTCCCACTGTAAAAAGGTCGTTGATCCAGAGAAGTCCTGTGATAAGGAACAGACGGTAGAGGTTGTATCACTAGAGTGTCTGTTCCAGGAGGACTGAGGCGGCACCTGAGCATTGAAAATCACAAGACCAAAAGCAGTTGTCGATCCCCTGTTCCCTTTTATTGTTTTTCTCCAATTTCCCATCCCATCTCCCTCAATTATTTTTTTCCCCCTCTCATTTTTCTTCGTCTCCTCCTATAAGATGGACTTGCCCCAAGAGACTGTGATCCGGATTTTCCTGTTGACCATGATGTTGACCAGAGCAGTCTGTTCCGGCGAGAGTACCATGGAGGTCGAGAGAGGTTCTGGAATGGGTTCTGATGATAAAGATGGAGGCGTAGTTTTCCGAGAACAACATAATCAACAAGCAAAGGCGAGTATCAGAAAACGATCCGATAGCATTGACCATAGAAGGAATTGTGAAGGATTGTTAGCTGAAGAAAACTGTATCTGTCGGCTCTGTAACAATGTCATTGAGGATGGGTGCATAAAGAAATGCCAATCCAGTTTTAATATCCATATGGACCGACATCCATTGAGTGACTATCACTCCTTAGTGGGTAGTGTGTTAAATAAAACAGATTGTTGGGTATGCTCTCAAGTACCTCAGGGTCATAGCAAATCAGGGCTAGTACCATTTCCTTTAACGATAGAGGAGGTACTTGAGTTAAATGGTGGGAGACCGGTGGACCGGAGGTTTAATATCTCCAGCCCTCCTAGTTTGAAGCTCCACCAATACCATGTGGATAGGTCCCTATTATGTTTCAACATCTCCAATCCCCGAAAACCGGGAAATTGGGAAGTGTCATGGAGTAACCACACCATGACCTTTTCGCATAGAGCAGATAGAATGCCTACAGATACAGAGCTTGTACGCCACATAGCCAGTAGAGGAAAATCTTTCCGGTATAGGTATACCTTAGGAAATAGGATTACTAAAGTTGGAGAGGTATCACCAGGATACTGTGCACATATCGTACAACCTGATACGTGTACTAAGCAGATGGAAGAATTAGGGTTAGGAGATTTCACATGGAAGGTGTGTAATATGGTTATGTCCTACTCCGTCCCATATGTTCTCCCCGATGATGCATATTTCATATGCGGGAGAAAGGCGTACAAGTGGCTTGCCCCAAACTCTGAAGGATTGTGTTATATTGGAAAAGTACTGCCTGAAGTAATGACTGTATCACATGACAAAATGAAAGATATACACCGTGGTGCCCAAGCTCCTTATACTCACACCCATTACGAGCACGTTGTTAAAAGGCACCTGATAGAGAAGACAGAGCATCCGGCCTCTGATCTGATAAGTGAATCCACCGGGATTCAATTCTTAATCGCGTTAGATTTCACCCGCACCGCTAGAGGAGTGCTGAATTATAAATACATTTCTGCGCTCGCCAATTTGTTAGATAATATCACTGAAATGTATGATGACACGTTTAGGTATACTGGAAGAGAACTTCAGGCTTACAAAACAGAACTGGTACAGCATAGAATGGTTCTCAATTACCTCACAGCAGTGACAGGCGGATATTGTGTCACACTGGCAACACAATACGGCGTGAAATGTTGCACATATATTACGAATAGCACCGAGGATCCGGTCGAGGTCATAGACCAAAAGATGGACGATATTCTCCAATTGAAGTGGGAATTTCGCAGGAGACACAATCTCACTCTTGCTGCTGTAGGTAATGAGCTGACTGGTTGGGTGTCATGGTTGAACCCGCGAAATTGGTTTTCTGGTTTAGGAGACTGGGCTCAAGGAGTCATAATGGATGTTGGGAAGTTTCTCCTATGTATCTTAGGTGTTGTCATAACGATTGGTTTGATATTTAGATGCGGTCAGGCTTTAATGAAGTGCAATCATCGTACTAGGGTAATGAGTTTAAGGAGTGAGGAAACTGTAATTAACCTGGACTTGATTTATGACCCAAATGTAGAAACAATGATGTGATGAAAATGCGATTTCTACGGTCCGTTTCTTTCACCTGTTTTTCCGTTTTCTCCAAGGTAACAAGACCCACTTGAACGAGGAATTTGATGAGCCGATATACAGACAACAGAGGGATTAAAGAAGAGGTTTGACAACCTGATACACAGATTTTTGATGAACTATGCCATGGATCCCCAGTTTCCCTAGAAATTTTAAAATTACGCTAGCCCAACACTTTTGTAAATCTATGGACATTGACAGCTTTTGCTTGCACCTTATGGGCAAAAGCACAAAGAAGACTGCATTCAACAGACACCAAACAAGACCTCAATCGACGACTGTACATTTACCTGACATAGAATACCACCGCATTTACCGTAATTATGTCTTTTCTTCATTTCTACAACCCTCAGGTAATGACACACATAGTCGATAGGGAATACAGGCACAGATATCAGCAATCACATATCTCCCCCATTCATGTATCATCAACTAAAATGTGCTCCCCCATTTTGTTACAACCAAAGCCGAAAAGAGCTCGGTAAAGTTTGACAGCCCATCCACAGACCCGTACCACGGGATAAGAAGGAATTCAAATGTATACTTCGCAATACCTCGAAGCTTGAGTTAAAACACGTACGGCACGATGATACATGACCCCCAAGCACAGATTCATACACACATGCTTCTGCTATCTCACTAGGTCATACCCTTTTCCTACCTTCTCCTCTCCTCCCCTACCCAACCATGTAAATGTATTAACCCCTGACATATATTTTTCTCTTTTGAAATGTTTTAGAAGGTGGCAGTTATTATTGACTGCCAAAGGGTGGACTGTCAAAGTCAGAAAAATATCTCTATGCACACTACCATATTTGCACCTCACACAGGTCCGTGCTGCGCATGCGTACGCTCTCCCGTGCGTACGCATACTCACAGTCGCGGGCACCCGCAGGCGCATGGTATGCGTATTTACGGTAGAGTTTATGTGATCGTAGCGTGCGACTCAATCGTTACATATTTTCAGTAATAATGTATTTTGTAGATCATGGTCCCTTTGATAGATTCTGAAAGTTTAGTTAACATAGCATGTTCCTGAACAGAGAGATCCCTCTTTGTATTGTACGAAGGGTCTAACAGGGGTCATACAGTGGTGTTTGGTACCCATCGGAAGAGTATTTAAATAGCAATATTCCGGTGTTGGTTTGGAGCAGATTAATCGCTCGTGCGAATAGTTATGGACATAAGAAGTTTATGTCCATTTACTATTATTTGTTCTTATTTAGTCATGCGGCGGGAAACTCAGTATCCCACCCACCTGAACAGTTGGAAACAGTCACAACCCACCTGTATGAATCAACCTATGACCTTTTGTTATAGTGCGAAGTCGAATTCCTGTGTCCAATGAACAATAAGATTGTAGGGACCATTGAATTGCATTGTGTGTGGGGCATAAATAGGCAGGCCGACCATATCCAGTTCACTCTCTTCAACGGTTCTCATTGCTGATAATCGGGAGCTGGATATCGAGGCGCATGCGATCGTTTCCCCTTGTGCGTAAGTGTTTCTCCGCAACTATATTGATCTTCTTGTTATTGTGGGCCAATCTCTCTCAATTTCTCTCTCTCTCTCTCTCCTTCTCTTTCTCACTCATTTTCCCTTAAATTGTATTGTATTGTATTTCCTGTGTAGTTATCTGGTTAGGTAGTCTATGTTATATTGTAGTGTATGACTTGTATTGTGTTTAACTCTTTTGCAAGTATAGCATTCATAATATATATTTTAGGCGTTGGACCCTGAGCACGGTATCTGTGTGTTTCTTATAGTATTAAGTATTCTCAGAGCGTCGGTGACGCTCAAACAGCTTTTAAGGTAATAAGGTTATACTGCGTTGCATTTACTCTCTAACATTACACTAAGGTTTTACTGCACAATACACTGTTTATGGTTTAGATACAAAGGTTTAATATAGTGAGCGTCAGCGCCGCTGGTGATCTCCTCGTGGTCCCGAGCGTTCGCTACGCTATAGCGAATCATTACTTTAGTTAACAGCCAATAACGTGCCTGCCTGTGATCTCTTGGCCGTGAGTGAACGTGACGCTTGAGCGTCTCGATCACGGCAAAGCGATTGTTACGCAACTAGCGTACCCTTACGGTACTTCATACATAAATAGCGTACAGTGTTCTTAGACCTCATAAAGGGTATTATATACGATAAATATTTAGCTTTATCATCAACTACTGAGGTTTTTAACATAAAATTCTACTTTGTTGGTCCAGACTGGATCCGACACTGGACAAACAGTTATTCAGACTTTCTCTTCGGACATGCAGTCACTCCCCTGGTGGCTTCATGAACAGAATCTGACAAAGAGACTGTACCCTGGTCACAACAGGTGCCAGTTTATTCAGTTGGGGATTGTTTTCCTTGGGTCTGCAGTGCCAGAGCAGCTTGTCCAGGAAATAGTCTGCTTTTCCAATCAATGGGCCTAATTCAGTAAGGATTGCAGATTTTGCGTTTTAGCAGAATTTGCAATTCTTGTAATTGCATGCTGGGACTGCCCATCGCAGGGCAAGGAAGACCAGCATGCTACCCTTCGCTCGCCCACTGCAATTACGATGTAATTGTGATCGCACCTCAATTACAGTGTGGTTGCAGAAACTGTGGATGCTTCCTACCGGCGCAGCCTGGCTGCGACGGCAGGAGTCCAGCCTCCACTTTCTCGATCGGAGTGGCTGCGTGTGATGACACAAAGCTGCCCCTAAAATGGAGCCAACATGCCCCCGTTTTCCCGGTGTCACCCCGCAAATGCCCGGAAGCTGTCTCCCTGCCCACGCAGGCAGAGGTGTTCACATTAACTGCTCGTGCACATGCAGGATGAGACCTGTGCGTGTGCAGAAAGCACCTTTCTCAAAAATTGGGGTTGCATCGCGATTGCAATGCAACGTGAATCGGGCCCAATATTCTGGAACTGAGGGACAGTTTTAAAGGTTTTGGTTCAGGCACAGAACCTCTAACAACAAGGGCATGCTCTCAAAATACAATCTGACAATTCCACGGTGGTGGCATATCAACCAAAAAGGATAGCAGTAGACGTTCTCACGTAATGTCAGAGACCTCCAAATAATATGGGCAGAGAGGTTTGTTTCAGTAATCTCAGTGGTACTTATCCCAGGAGTGGAAAATTGGGAGGCTGACTTTGAGTCGGCAGATGATTCACTCAGGGGATAGAGACCACCATAAGGCTTTGTTCAATTTGATTGTGAATTGTTGGAGGTTTCAGAGATAGATTTGATGGTTAAACAAAAATATTTTGTTACTGAGCAAGTTCCTCAGGTGACCTTAGTGGATCCCCTTGCATGGCACCTTGGCCATTTCAGCTAGCTTACTGTGTCCACCAAATTCTCTGTTGCCAAAAGAACCTCCAATGGTTTAGGAAGGAAGAAGGTGCTCTGGTCAGATGACATTTAACTACTGGTGTCGCATTCCATTCTTGTTTGGGGATAAGGTGTATTCAGCCACACGTGTCACTGCATTGTGTGCATAGCATGTCGGCGTGTATACGCAATGTGCATACATATCTTAGCGGTTATTTGCTTACGTTTAGCGGCCGCAGCGGCCCAAACCACAGTGTGATACGGTATAGCTTTGTAAAATTATAGAACTTTACACATCTTAAGTACAGGTTTATTTAATATTTATGAAAAACTCTTTAGAACTGGATTAGTAGTTATAAAATCAAAGTTAGATGTAGGATGAATGGCTTGTAGTTTGGGAGGTAAGGAAATGTCCATGCTTAGTGGGTCCATCAGAGGAATCAAATGTTCTTTGATATTGAGTGCTCTCATAAGGCGGATCTATCATTATACAGAATCTGGGGGACTACAAATCAGAAATCATGTCTTAATCAAATTATACAAGAGTTTTTGGAAAACTATCTACTACAACTTATAAACATGAATTGGATGTATTACTAAATCAAGCCTGTTAGGAGGGTATAATTACCAGGTATTAACCACAGACCATCCGACAACTGTTGTACCTTTGGTGCACAGTACCAAAAGTACATGAGAGTTTGGATAAACTGACACATTATAGCAATATATTTAGATGTTAACCTTCAACTGTGTGTACAACACGAGAACACTTGAAAGACACCTAAATGCTTCATAATATCATCGAATTGACTGCAGTAATTCTGGTCAATCTATTATTAACTACAGCAGACATAGAAAGCTTGTACACTTCCAATCCCTGCATTCTGAAGGTTTAGAACATGGGCCTTCAACCTGTGGCCCTCCAGCTGCTGTGAAACTACACATTCCAGCATGCCCTGCCACAGTTTTACTATTAAGGTATGCTAAAATAGGCAGGGCATGTTGGGAGGTGTAGTTCCACAGCAGTTGGAGGGCCGCAGGTTGAAGACCCATGGTTTAGAAGATGTTCAACATCCCATAACCACAAATCCAGCAAACAACGGCCCTAAAATGTAAAGTATAACACTTCTGCAACTCACATTTATGAATAATTATTTATTTTTTTACATTCTATTTACAAATTTCAGGATGTGCTATGGGTACTGCAGTTGCATCATCATTTGAAAACGGCTTTATGTTTTCAGTTGAAAATATTTTTTAAAGGTTTGATCATGTTTGTCAACATTTTTGTTTATTTCTTCAATATATAAATGACCTTTCATTTTTGGGTCAGGGCCTTAACATGTAATAAAGTAAATTTCTTAGACTAACACAATGAAACTTATAGTGTGATTTAAATTCACTTACGAATGCCAGTAAAAAAGAATCAGTTATTTGAATGTGACAATCTATAAGACCAGTTATACATTATTAACTACTTTGTTCACAAAACCAACTCACAGAAATAATTTATTGATCCACACCAGTTTCATCCACCAGCCCAGTTTCACAAACGCGATTACAGCCCAGGTTTTTAGATTATCCATGTTTGAGCACAGGTGACTTAATTAGTACCTCAGTCTATTTGATTTAACCAACTATACTCAAGCATGGGCATCCTTAAAATCTGGACTGTAATGGCAGTTTGAGAAACTGCACCAGCCCTAAAAGTGGTCTTGCCTTAGTCTCCATTTCTAAGAGTGAGATGCAATACCAATAATTTAAGAATAATATCAAGTTAGACCTAATGATTAACAAGTTCCTATAAGATCTTTATAGTCCTTTCTCCACGATTAGCACTTAAACAAAAATTGTTAGAAATTCCTAGAGAAGTAACTTTAACCCATCAAAATAAGAATAAACTGACCCAAAAAATCTGTTGGGATACCTCATTCAATCACACAAGTTCTATAGCACTCCAAAATTCAAAAAAACATTGTAGCCTTTAACAAATTCAGATAAAGACATGCCATCATTATACAACTCCTCAGTAATGACATGTTTCATCAGAGGTAGATATTTGAGAGATCTTTTAGTCAAACCCGATATACAGTATGTAAAAGTAAAGAAGGATCCGTCAGTTATTAAGTGAAAGGAAATGTGGCTGCTTTAAATGCAGCGGTTATACCACATATATGGTATGTGTATATGTGTACAGGTGCTTATGCATGCATACTCAGGGACAAAGGGAGTAATTCAGACTGGATCGCTGCAGCGGCAGTGATCTGAGTCTGGATTCCTTTGTGGAGAGCGCACGCGCAGCAGACACACTGCACGTGCGCACCCCGCGAGCCCAGTGCGATGCTAAAAGCATCTCAGGGCTGCGATGGTCTCTGCCTGATTGACAGGCATAGGCGGTCGCAGGGCACGAGGAGGCATGCCAACGGTGTTAGAACGCCATTGGTGGGGCACGGTCCGGACAACGCAGGCATGTCTAGACTATTGTGGGGGCGGGCCGCAGCAGCTGCGTGATGTCACACACAGCCGCTGTGACCCAGGACACGGCGGGTAGCCACCTGCCAGCGCGCAGAAGCTGCGCTGGCAGGGAGCTACTCGCCAGGTGCAAAAGCATCGCCGCTGTGCGATGCTTTTGCACCCTTGCGGGGGGCAGAGCCAGACATGCGGGGCGGACTAGCTCTGTGCTGGGCGTCCTCCCGCACGCCTGAGAAACTGATCGTAGCTGTGCTAAATTTAGCATATCTACGATTAGATATGAATTTCCCCCAAAGTTTCCTATAATACATCACTTATCTTGCTCCAGCAAGTTTGTAATATATTTTATCACTTGTCCTTGTGGTCTTATATACATATACAAACAGAACACCAGTTGAAAGAACACATGGTGCTTCATAGATCAGCCATTAACAAAGGTAACTGCTAGCCAGGCAATTTGCACGTAAGTCACGTAACCTGGCAAGTTTAAGATATAAGATTATAGAGCAGGTACTTAGTTCACCTATAGGTGTTAATATGTCTAAACACCTTTTACAATTAGAATCCAGATGGATTGTGGAGGGTGGAGCTAAATGAAACATTGGAATTCAATTGTTTCCTTAAAGTACCAGTTTAATGGATATAAATAGTATCTGTAGTTTAACTTTGTTTTTGTTCTCCTAAAAATATATATATATTTTTTATTTCTTAGATAACTTCTTTGGCCATGCAGCAGATCTTGGGCTGGGCAGTCCTCAATGGCTTTATATTATAGTATCGAATGGACTTTATTTCTGGCAGGCTTCTCATAATTTATACATTTTTTTGTGAGTATGTGCATATTTCCACATAATTCAATTTAGCAACATATGTATGTATTTTTTAAACCTTGTTTTACACTGAAACCACCAGTGTATTAATATATACTTTCATCTGTAATTAAACCTTATATTAATGTTATAAGTGAAATAATGAATATTGGCATCAGCGCCTTATGAGTGCTTGGATTTGTTCTACTGGGTCACAACTCTTTAGTGGCTGCTGACACAGGGACAACGGTGAATCATTGGTTCATTCATTTCACAAGTGCTTAGTTGTTACTTATTTAATAATTATTATTTTCATTGCTTATAGTTTAGAATACTGATACATATTATATTATTATTAACATTTAACTAGAGATGCAACTTTTTTTTCACATTCTCAACATATTAGCCTCTGTTGACATAGTCGATGAGAAAATAACGTACTATAGGCAATTGTTTTACAATGTGCATATTTGTAGTCATTTTGTGTATTTCATTTTCATTCAGATATTACGGTGACATTTCTATACACTAATTTACGTTATCATGTATTCTGTTAGATAAGTTTTAAATAAAGGTTGATGGCATTGCTGTTTTCTAGTTACTGCCTACAGCATTCCTTCAGTGTTTTAATTTAACTTAAGCCTACAAATTTTCAACTGGTATTGGATTGTAAATATATTATAGTGCAATGGGTTTTTAAGCGCTTTTAGGTGTTATATAATAATGATCAACTGTGTACAGGTTAACTGTGCCATACATGTGCAAATAATTCACTGTTCACTGGGGGTATAAAGGTATGTATCTGTCTTTTGTGTAATTGTATCCCTGAAGAAAGGAGACACATTTAAAGGTCCTGAAATGTTGGATTAATCAATGAATTTGACTGTCTATATTTGTGCAGTGACAGGGCTGAAACTAAGATTTTTGTCACGGGGCAAGGCAGTAATTGGCTCACTTACACACTGCTCTGCAGCAGCCTGTACCCCTCCCTGGTGTCCCTACAGCAGCTTGTCCCCCCCCCCCCCCCTGCTCCCTGTACCACTGCAGAAGCCTGTGTCACTCCCCTCTATATCTCTGCAGCAGCAGCCTCTGTTTCTGTTACCCCCACCACCACCACTTACCTGGAATCTCTTCTTTGCTCCCCTCCTAAGGCAGCAGCAGGTTCCTCAAACACTGTGTCATGACATCACGCACACATGACAGATAAAGAAAAAAAGTTATTATGCAGGCTGTTCCTGTTCCCACTATGTCTGCGCCCTGCTGATTCATTCAACAGTGCAAGCATGGAGCCCGGTCACAATCAATGGAGCAGGCAGCAGCTAAAGATGGGTCGGGGGAGCTCCGCTCGGAACCCCCTCAAATCCAGGGCACATGCCCCTTTCTCCACTCCTAGTTCAGCTCCAGCAGTGAGTGCCACACAATTATATACAGTTCATTCTATTACATAATTAAAATGTTTATAGAAGTTTTATTTGTTTACAGATGCACCTAAAAATAATTCTAATAGAATGTATTGCTTTGTAAAAGTTGGCGGTACAAATAATCTAAGGGGCCCTACACACTGGCCGACCCGCCGCCGAGCTGCCCGACGGCGGATACGGCCGACGAGCGACCCGGCGGCGGGGGGGCAGTGACGGGGGGAGTGAAGTTTCTTCACTCCCCCTGTCACGCGGCTCCATAGAACTGCAGGCAAATATGGACGAGATCGTCCATATGGGCCTGCATGCACAGCTGACGGGGGACCAGCGATGAACGAGCGCGGGACCGCGCATCGTTCATCGCTGGAGCCTCCACACTGAAAGATATGAACGAGTTCTCGTTCATTTATGAACGAGATCGTTAATATCTTTCAAAAAATCGGCCAGTGTGTAGGGCCTATAAGTTGTTTGCCAGGGAGTATTCAGGTGACAAAAATTACCCAATGGTTTAGTGTAAAAGTCTGATGGTGGGGATACTTTGCATGTGCAGGACCCATTCTGTGTGTAGAACGGGTCCTGTGGCCTCGCATGCAGTGCCCCTTATGCCCCAGCCTGATTGACAGGTTGAGGGCGTTTGGAGGTGGCGAAGGGGTGGACACTGGGTCTGTTCCTCAAAACAGAGGTGTGTCACCTTCAGTTTTGTTAGAGTGCCAAAGTCAGTGTCTGCATTTGGCGATGTAGATTTACCGTCCTTGGCTGCGAACCTGAGACAGAGATCTGAGTAACCTGAAGTTATTTAGATAACCAATGGTTACGCAATGTGATCCGATGGTGCGTCTTCAGATGCATCAGTGGATCACGGAAGCAGGCAGGAGGCGACTATTTACACTAGACACCTCCTGCTTGCATTGGCATATTAGCTGTATGGTATTGCACAGCCACATTATTGCAAACACTTTAAAGCATGATGCCACTATCTGCAGTTTGCATTCACCATAACTAATGAATGCTAACCTTTACAAGTGAGGCCATGCAACAAAAATGTATAGATGGGGATCAGAAAGAGGTTAGTCATTTGTAGGCTACAAAAAAATAAATCTCAATTTGCAAAATATTTTCTAATTTTTATATGACATCATGGGAGGTAATATTTTTTTCATAAAATATGTAGCTAATTTTACACCATTTTTGTATAATCTATTTATTCTATAACTAGAATTTGCCCACGGCTTCGCTCGCCAGGGTATCTCTTATTGCTTAGCGGAACTAATGTTACAAAGACAGTAGTGCCATCCAGTGGTGGGATTCAAATAAATTAACAACCGGTTCTATGTCCTAATGACCATTTTAAGTATACCGAAAGGTAGTTTAATAAGTCATGCATTTAATACTCAAATAACACCCATTATGCGTTATGCCACACACTGTAACCCCAATTACATATTATGATACACACAGTGATGGCCCTGACACCATTTTATGCCCACACACAATAATGCCACTTACATTGCTAGGGGTCTCCTGTGCGTGGCCAGGGGTTTCATACGTGTTGCTAGGGGGTCTCCTGTGCGTTGGCAGGGGTTTCATACGTGTTGCTAGGGGGTCTCCTGTGCGTTGCCAGGGCTTTCCTGTGTATTGCCAGGTATCTCCTGGCCGTTGCATCAGTAAAGTAGGGAGGGTGGGTGCGGGCATCAGTGGTTACTGCTAGCCACCGCAGTAGATTGAGACACGCTGGGGGCTGTGGAAGCGCTTCTGTACCATAGTAGTGTAAAAAAACCACCCTCTTAAAATGCCCGCCGCCGAGGAGACAGGCGCTAGAGGTCAAATGTGACCTCTAGCGTCTGTCTCCTCCTTGGCGGCGGCCATTTTTGGTTGTTTTTTTTCCTTTGCTATGGTACAGAAGCGCTTCTGCAGCCCCCAGCGCGTCTCAATCTACTGCGGGGGCAGCGGCGGCAAGCTCTACTGGGGTAACGGAATCGGCGCCTATGCTGGCGGCGCTCATTAGCAAACGGTTCTCAGAACCATACCTAAGATTAGGTATCGGTTCTGAAGAACCGGTGCGAACCGGCTGAATCCCACCACTGGTGCCATCTAATATTGATGTATATTTCTCTAACGTCATAAGTGGATGCTGGGGACTCCGTAAGGACCATGGGGATTAGCGGCTCCGCAGGAGACTGGGCACAACTAAAGAAAGCTTTAGGACTACCTGGTGTGCACTGGCTCCTCCCACTAAGACCCTCCTCCAGACCTCAGTTAGATTCTTGTGCCCGGCTGAGCTGGATGCACACTAGGGGCTCTCCTGAGCTCCTAGAAAGAAAGTACGAACCTACCTAACAGGTGGTAGTTTGGGCTTCTTAGGCTACTGGACACCATTAGCTCCAGAGGGATCGACCGCAGGACCCGACCTTGGTGTTCGTTCCCGGAGCCACGCCGCCGTCCCCCTTACAGAGCCAGAAGCATGAAGAGTCCGGAAAATCGGCGGCAGAAGACTTCGGTCTTCACCAAGGTAGCGCACAGCACTGCAGCTGTGCGCCATTGCTCCTCATGTACACCTCACACTCCGGTCACTGATGGGTGCAGGGCGCTGGGGGGGGCGCCCTGAGGGCAATATATGACACCTTGGCTGGCAAATCTACATCATATATAGTCCTAGAGGCTATATAGATGTAAAATAACCCCTGCCAGTATTCCAGAAAAAGCGGGAGAAAGTCCGCCGAAAAAGGGTGGGGCTTCTCCCTCAGCACACTGGCGCCATTTTCTCTTCACAGTGCAGCTGGAAGACAGCTCCCCAGGCTCTCCCCTGTAGTTTTCAGGCTCAAAGGGTTAAAAAGAGAGGGGGGGCACTAAATTTAGGCGCAATATATGTATACAAGCAGCCATTTGGGGAAAAATCACTCAGTTATAGTGTTAATCCCTGCATTATATAGCGCTCTGGTGTGTGCTGGCATACTCTCTCTCGGTCGCCCCAAAGGACTTTGTGGGGTCCTGTCCTCAGTCAGAGCATTCCCTGTGTGTGTGCGGTGTGTCGACATGTTGGATGAGGAAGGTTACGTGGAGGCGGAGCAGAGGCCGATAAATGGGATGTCGCCCCCTGTGGGGCCGACACCAGAGTGGATGGATAGGTGGAAGGTATTAACCGACAGTGTCAACTCCTTACATAAAAGGCTGGATGACGTAACAGCTGTGGGACAGCCGGCTTCTCAGCCCGCGCCTGCCCAGGCGTCTCAAAGGCCATCAGGGGCTCAAACAACGCCCGTTACCTCAGATGGCAGACAAAGATGTCGACACGGAGTCTGACTCCAGTGTCGACGAGGTTGAGACATATACACAATCCACTTGGAACATCCGTTACATGATCTCGGCAATGAAAAATGTGTTACGCATTTTCTGACATGAACCCAAGTACCACATAAAAGGGGTTTTATTTTTGGGGAGAAAAAGCAGCCAGTGTTTTGTTCCCCCATCAGATGAATGAATGAAGTGTGTAAAGAAGCGTGGTTTCCCCCGATAAGAAACTGGTAATTTCTAAAAAGTTACTGATGGCGTACCCTTTCCCGCCAGAGGATAGGTCACGTTGGGAGATATCCCTTAGGGTGGATAAGGCGCTCACACGTTTGTCAAAAGGTGGCACTGCCGTCTTAGGATACGGCCACCTTGAAGGAACCTGCTGATAAAAAGCAGGAGGCGATCCTGAAGTCTGTATTTACACACTCAGGTTATATACTGAGACCTGCAATTGCCTCAGCATAAATAGTGCTGCTGCAGCGTGGTCTGATACCCTGTCAGATAATATTAATACGCTAAGACAGGGATAATATTTTGCTAACATTGAGCATATTTAAGACGTTGTCTTATATATATAAAGGATGCACAGAGGGATATTTGCCGGCTGGCATCCAGAATTAATGCAATGTCCATTCTGCCAGGAGGGTATTAGAAACCCGGCAGTGGACAGGTGATGCTGCATTTAAAAGGCACATGGAGATTCTGCCTTATAAGGGTGAGGAATTGTTTGGGGATGGTCTCTGGGACCTCGTATCCACAGCAACAGCTGGGAAGAAAAATTTTTACCTCAGGTTTCCTCACAAAAGCCTAAGAAAGCACCGTATTTTCAGGTACAGTCCTTTCGGCTTCAGAAAAGCAAGCGGGTCAAAGGCGCTTCCTTTCTGCACAGAGACAAGGGAAGAAGGAAAAAGCTGCACCAGTCAGCCAGTTCCCAGGATCAAATATCTTCCCTCGCTTCCTCTGAGTCCACCGCATGACGCTGGGGCTCCACAGGTGGAGACAGGTGCGGTGGGGGCGCGTCTCGGGAGCTGCAGGGACCAGGTGGGCTTGCCCACAGATGGATCGCTAGGTTCTGCAAGTAGTATCACAGGGATACAGGCTGGAGTTCGAGACGACTCCCCCTCGCCGTTGCCTCACATCAGCCTTGCCTGCTGCCCTCGGAGAAAGGTAGTACTGGCGGCAATTCACAAGCTGTACTTCCAGCAGGTGAAATCAAGGTACCCCTCCTTCAACAAGGCCGGGGTTACTATTCCAAAATGTTGTGGTACCGAAACCAGACGGTTCGGTGAGACCCATTCTAAAATTTAAATCCTTGAACACTTATATACGAAGGTTCAAGTTCAAAATGGAATCGCTCAGGGCGATTATTGCAAGCCTGGAAAATTTCAGGGTATCACTGGACATCAAGGATACTTACCTGCATGTCCCTATTTACCCTCTTCACCAGGTGTACCTCAAAATTGTGGTACAGGATTGTCATTACCAATTCCAGACGTTGCCGTTGGTCTGTCCCCGGCACCGAAGGTATTTACCAAGGTAATGGCCGAAGTACTTATCCCGTACTTGGACGATCTCCTTATAAAGGCGAGGTCCAGGGAGCAGTTGTTCGTCGGAGTAGCACTATCTCGGGAAGTGCTACAACAGCACGGCTGGATTCTGAATATTCCAAAGTCGCAGCTGGTTCCTATGACGCGTCTACTGTTCCTGGGTATGGTTCTGGACACAGAACAGGATAAAAAGGGTTTCTCCCGGAGGAGAAGTCCAAGGAGTTGGCGTCTCTAGACGGAGACCTCCTAATACAAATACAGGTATCGGTGCATCAAGGCACGCGAGCCTTGGGAAAGATGGTAGCTTCTTACGAAGAATTTCCATTCTCCAAGTCCCATGCAAGGATCTTCCAGTAGGATCTGTTGGACAAGTGGTCCGGGTCGCATCCTCAGATGCATCGGCGGATAACCCTGTCTCCAAGGGCCAGGGTGTCGCTGTGGTGGTGACTGCAGAGGGCTCATCTTCTAGGGGGCCGCAGATTCGGCATACAGGACTGGGTCCTGGTGACCACGGATGCCAGCCTTCAAGGCTGGGGGGCAGTCACACAGGGAAGAAACTTCCAAGGTCTATGGAAAAGTCAGGAGACTTCCCTACACATAAATGTTCTGGAACTATGGGCCATTTACAATGCCCTAAGTCAGGCTAGACCCCTGCTTCAACACCGGCCGGTGCTGATCCAGTCAGACAACATCACGGCGGTCACTCATGTAAACCGACAGGGCGGCACGAGAAGCAGGATGGCGATGGCAGAAGCCACAAGGATTCTCCGATGGGCGGAAAATCATGTGTTAGCACTGTCAGCAGTGTTCATTCCCGGAGTGGACAACTGAGAAGCAGACTTTCTCAGCAGACACGACCTCCACCCGGGAGAGTGGGGACTTCATCCAGAAGTCTTCCAAATGATTGTACACCGTGGGGAAAGGCCACAGGTGGACAGGATGGCGTCCCGCCTCAACAAAAAGCTACAAAGATATTGCGCCAGGTCAAGGGACCCTCAGGCGATAGCTGTGGACGCTCTGGTAACACCGTGGGTGTACCAGTCGGTGTATGTGTTCACTTCTCTGCCTCTCATACCCAGGGTAATGAGAATAATAAGAAGGAGAGGAGTAAGAACTATACTCATTGTTCCGGGTGGCCAAGAAGAGCTTGATACCCAGAACTCCAAGAAATGATCTCAGAGGACCCATGGCCTCTGCCGCTCAGACAGGACCTGCTGCAGCAGGGGGCCTGTCTGTTCCAAGACGTACCGCGGCTGCGTTTGACGGCATGGCGGTTGAACGCCGGATCCTGAAGGAAAAAGGCATTCCGGAGGAAGTTATCCCTACGCTATTTAAAGCTAGGAAAGAAGTGAACGCAAACCATTATCACCGCATATGGCGGAAATATGTTGCGTGCTGTGAGGCCAGTAAGGCCCCAAAGGAGGAATTTCAGCTAGGTCGATTTCTGCACTTCCTACAAGTCAGAGGTGACTATGGGCCTAAAATTGGGTTCCATTAAGGTCCAGATTTCGGCTCTATCGATTTTCTTCCAAAATAGAACTGGCTTCACTGCCGGAAGTTCAGACTTTTGTTAAGGGAGTGCTGCATAGTCAGCCCCCGTTTGTGCCTCCAGTGGCACCGTGGGATCTCAACGTAGTGTTGGATTTCCTGAAGTCGCATTGAGTTGAGCCACTTAAATCCGTGGAGCTACAATACCTCACGTGGAAAGTGGTCATGCTGTGGGCCTTGGCGTCGGCCAGGCGTGTATCAGAATTGGCGGCTTTGTCAAAAGCTCTTATCTGTATTTTATATGGATAAGGCAGAATTGAGGACTCGTTCCCAATTCCTTCCTAAGGTGGTAGCAGTTTTTCATGTGAACCAACCTATTGTGGTGCCTGTGGCTACTTGGGACTTGGAGGATTCCAAGTTTCTGGACGTAGTCAGGGCCCTGAAAAGTATATGTTTCCAGGACGGCTGGAGTCAGGAAAACTGACTCGCTATTTATCCTGTATGCACCCAACAAGCTGGGTGCTCCTGCTTCTAAGCAGACTATTGCTCGCTGGATCTGTAGCACGATTCAACTTGCACAGTCTGCGGCTGGACTGCCGCACCCTAAATCTGTGAAAGCCCATTCCACGAGGAAAGTGGGCTCTTCTTGGGCGGCTGCCCGAGGGGTCTCGGCCTTACAAATTTGCCGAGCTGTTACTTGGTCGGGTTCAAACACTCTTGCAAGAGTCTACAAGTTTGATACCCTGGCTGAGGAGGACCTAGAGTTTGCTCATTCGGTGCTGCAGAGTCATCCGCACTCTCCCGCCCGTTTGGGAGCTTTGGTATAATCCCCATGGTCCTTACGGAGTCCCCAGCATCCACTTAGGACGTTAGAGAAAATAAGATTTTACTCACCGGTAAATCTATTTCTCGTAGTCCGTAGTGGATGCTGGGCGCCCATCCCAAGTGCGGATTGTCTGCAATACTTGTATATAGTTATTGCCTAACTAAAGGGTTATTGTTGAGCCATCTGTTGAGAGGCTCAGTTGTTATCATACTGTTAACTGGGTATAGTATCACGAGTTATACGGTGTGTGATTGGTGTGGCTGGTATGAGTCTTACCCGGGATTCAAAATCCTTCCTTATTGTGTCAGCTCTTCCGGGCACAGTATCCTAACTGAGGTCTGGAGGAGGGTCTTAGTGGGAGGAGCCAGTGCACACCAGGTAGTCCTAAAGCTTTCTTTAGTTGTGCCCAGTCTCCTGCGGAGCCGCTAATCCCCATGGTCCTTACGGAGTCCCCAGCATCCACTACGGACTACGAGAAATAGATTTACCGGTGAGTAAAATCTTATTTTTGTATTGTACACAGTGATCACAAAGATTCTTTATGAACAATGTTTGCAGTTTTTCCTTCAGGGATCAACACAAAAAAGATGATTGGGGCAACTAACTCGTGAGCAAGCCACGTAAAGCTGCCCATGGAAGAAGCAGCTGGTCCTAAGATCTATACCTGCAGCCCTGAGCGTTTTTCAGGGTGTGCAATATGTGTATATATATATATATAGTGTGTGTGTGTGTGTGTGTGTGTGTGTGTGTGTGTGTGTGTGTGTGTGTGTATATATAGAATATATATATTTATATACTGTACATATAGTCATTTTGGACTTGAGCCTGCCCACTCCACATGCCGAGTGACAATTCTCTGTTTTTTCCTTCATTGCTCATCTCTCTGATGTCTCAAGAGCATACATACCTTCGTTTCATTCAAGGTCATTAAGTTATACAATAGTAAAGATGCAATCCATGATGCCAGAATGAACAGACAGACAAAAATTCAGATTTTTTTTTCTGTCTCCATAGTTCATAAACAGTCCCTAGAAATACATTTCTAAAAAAAAACTGCTATGAATAGACACAACCCTTACAGATTTATTATATGTATAGATTCCCTAGGGAGTGGTATAAATAAATATATAAAACTAGCAGTCAATTCTTCTACTCTGTAGAGGTGCAGAACTTCTTCTGGTTGTTTAATAAGCTAAATAAAATTGTATGCTGCATAATGAAAAGAACCTATCTTTATAGAAATTTTGTCTTCCAAAAATGCTTCTGATTGTGTTTTGCTGGCAGGAATACATGCCAATAACGTATTGTTTGTTTATTGTTGCCTGATATATTTTAGGTAATGTTCTTTGGGCTGTAAAGGAAGAGGTGTGCCATCCAATCCCTCACCCCCTTTTTTTTGCTTTATATTTATTTTGTATATATATTGTATACTTGAAGGTGAAGCTCCTTCATGTTGGTATTGGCACCCCTCCCATCTACCCTCAGGTGTTTTAATTAGCACATGTAGCTACATTGCTGACTACATATTAGAATGGGCTCTATTTGAAGGTAAGACCTGGATAAATGTATATAATAAATTTATGTTAGTAATAGAGATGTTAGGGACCCATCTAATGAAGTCAACTTGTTGCGGTGTATGGGCGCACATATTTGGCCAAATGTGTGCTAAGAACTTCACTTATACTCATGTTAATTGTAAGAGTTTATTAAAATTATTTTGACTATTCTTAGTGACTAGAGTGTGCATCAGCATTTTTCTTTATCTTGTATATCATTCAGATTCCAAGAGTAAACAATAAGTTATAACACAATTGTGTTTTATTATGGCACTGCTAACTAAAGCATATATTTAATTTCTTATATATTGTCATACCACATATATAATGATACTTTTAATAAACTGTTAGTCAATAATTCTTATAAACATCTAAATATCTTGCTTATTATAATGGTTTGTGTTTATAAGAAAAACAAATATCTGAAAATGTAAGTAAGTTAGTATTTTAAATACTATACTTCACCTACAATGTACATGTGCAGCCAAGTCTACAATAAGGGTGTTTTGAAATAGTGGGCCTAATTCAGATCTGATCACTGGGCTGCGTTTTTTGCTGTCCTGCGATCAAATAGTCGCCGCCTACAGGGGGAGTGTAAATTTGCCATGCAAGTGTGCAATTGCATGTGTAGCTGAGCTGCAAAACTCCACTGTGTGCAGTGTGTGCGCAACCCAGGACTTACTCCTCCAGTGCGCTGAGAAAGAGCTGATCGGGGCCTGAGCTGACATCAGACACCCTCCCTGAAAACTCTTGCAAACACCTGCGTTTTTCTAGACACTCTCAGTAAACGCTCAGTTGCTACCCATAAACGGCCTCTTTTTGTCAATTGCCTTGCAAACGCCCGTGCAATTGGATTTTTTGCACCATCTTATCGCTGACCGGCGATGTCCATTGTTGTTGTCCGACGTGCGTGGGCATGGCGGTGCATACGCATGTGCAGTTAGGATCTGATTGCCCACTGTGCGAAAACGCACAGCAGCGATCAGATCTGAATTACCCCCTGTGTCCTTATTGCAGGAGGTATTTTGTTAGGTATGAGATGATCAATCACCAGAAGAAGCTCATATTGTATTGGGCTTACGATCATTGGTGAGGAGATTGCTTCACAATATAACAATTTCTCTGCAGTATATTAATCATTCAGATGTTTGATTTCCAATATCCCATTTATGTTATTCACAAAAGAAAAATACAAGCTAAACATTTTGTTTCCTGCATTTATTCAAGGTTACACTTATAATATATAACAATCAAATCCAACTTGTGAATTGCTTCAAAGGTATTTATATTTCCTGCTACCATAAAAAATGCATATTGGAAGGCAGTGTACAGTATTACTTCATTCCCAGGTTATCCTCGCCAGCCACTACTTATCTGCACAGATGGTACACAAAGATACAATGGAAATAACAATTGCCCCCGAAGTTGCCAATGTATTTGGAATGCTCTGTGATTATATGTCAAGGCAATTGGGGGAATAGCGAGTGCCTCTGGTATTCAGACAAATGAATATCAATTAATTAAACTTACATAAATATGTAGTGACAATTTTATAAAGAGCTGCCAGCTTTATACAACACACTTTTGAAGCACATTCTCACCTTCAGAACCTCTGAAAATATTTTTTCTTTTCAAAATTCTTATGAAGAGCTATTTGTTTAGAATTCTTTCCAGCAGACTGAAAAAAATGGCAATAAAGAGTTATTTTAATGGGTTTCATGTTTTACAGTAACTTAAAGTTGGCTTTACTAGGAAATTAATTAAAAAAAAAAAAAAAGTTAAATGCAAGCTAAAGCAAAAATAAATGAATTTAGGTAAAGTTAAAAAAATAATTTTGTAGTTTTCCAGGTTAAAAATATATAGTGATTTCAAGTATTCATTTTACCATTTGACTAGCCGACTTGACACTTGATTCTACTATACATATAATTTTTTAATAAAAAAAAAGACCCGGTTTAGAAGGTGTCCCTGGTTACTAAAACATGGCCACCATCCGCTGCTTGTATCCACTGGAACATAGAAGAACAACATCACAGGAAGCGCGATGCATTCCGGATGTGTTCCACCTATATGAACTTCCGGGATTTCAGAGACATGCACATCTGCCTCCCGGCCACAAGAAGCTTGGCGCACGCACCCAGAATACCCGGAATTGGGGCGGAAGTACCGCACATGCGCAGTACGGCTGGATAGAGACCAGAAGTGTGGCAGAAATACCACAGAGTAATACAGACACTCATGTTCACTTGTGTTTTTTGTCTAAACGGACACTCGTTTTTCAGAAACTATAAATGATTATAATATACCTATGTTTTTTCCATGTCTATTCACACTATGGGTCTAAATAGGATGTTTTTGCATTGAATGTAATTAACAAACAGGAAGTGATGTCACAACTAGTTAGCTGACCAGTGGGGGTATAAATATGAGCCCAGTCCCATTACACTGTTAATAAATATTTAGATGAAAATGACTTGCGCCCTCTTAGCTGCAGCTCAGTCCCATTCACAAGAGCACCAAGTCTTGTTCAGCATATATACAAACAATTGGAGAACGGTCCTCAAGTGCTGCTAGACTCCCCAGCCAAATTCTGGTAATGATGACCTGCGTATTGTTGATATATATGGAAGGATACCGAAAAAAAATAAGATTTTACTTACCGATAAATCTATTTCTCATAGTCCGTAGTGGATGCTGGGGACTCCGTCAGGACCATGGGGAATAGCGGCTCCGCAGGAGACAGGGCACAAAAGCAAGCTTTTAGGATCACATGGTGTGTACTGGCTCCTCCCCCTATGACCCTCCTCCAAGCCTCAGTTAGGTACTGTGCCCGGACGAGCGTACACAATAAGGAAGGATCTTGAATCCCGGGTAAGACTCATACCAGCCACACCAATCACACCGTACAACTTGTGATTTGAACCCAGTTAACAGTATGATAACAATGAAGTAGCCTCTAAAAAAGATGGCTCACAACAATAATAATCCGATTTTTTTGTAACAATAACTATGTACAAGTAATGCAGACAATCCGCACTTGGGATGGGCGCCCAGCATCCACTACGGACTATGAGAAATAGATTTATCGGTAAGTAAAATCTTATTTTCTCTAACGTCCTAGTGGATGCTGGGGACTCCGTCAGGACCATGGGGATTATACCAAAGCTCCCAAACGGGCGGGAGAGTGCGGATGACTCTGCAGCACCGAATGAGAGAACTCCAGGTCCTCCTCAGCCAGGGTATCAAATTTGTAGAATTTAGCAAACGTGTTTGCCCCTGACCAAGTAGCTGCTCGGCAAAGTTGTAAAGCCGAGACCCCTCGGGCAGCCGCCCAAGATGAGCCCACCTTCCTTGTGGAATGGGCATTTACAGATTTTGGCTGTGGCAGGCCTGCCACAGAATGTGCAAGCTGAATTGTACTACAAATCCAACGAGCAATAGTCTGCTTAGAAGCAGGAGCACCCAGCTTTTTGGGTGCCTACAATATAAACAGCAAGTCAGACTTTCTGACTCCAGCCGTCCTGGAATTATATATATATATATATATATATTTTCAGGGCCCTGACAACGTCTAGCAACTTGGAGTCCTCCAAGTCCCTAGTAGCCGCAGGCACCACAATAGGTTGTTTCAGGTGAAACGCTGACACCACCTTAGGAAGAAACTGGGGACGAGTCCGCAGTTCTGCCCTGTCCGAATGGAAAATCAAATATGGGCTTTTGTAAGACAAAGCCGCCAATTTTGACAATCGCCTGGCCGAGGCCAGGGCCAACAGCATGGTCACTTTCCATGTGAGATATTTCAAATCCACAGATTTGAGTGGTTCAAACCAATATGATTTGAGGAATCCCAACACTACGTTGAGATCCCACGGTGCCACTGGAGGCACACAAGGGCTGTATATGCAATACTCCCTTGACAAACGTCTGGACTTCAGGAACTGAAGCCAATTCTTTCTGGAAGAAAATCTATAGGGCCGAAACTTGAACCTTAATGGACCCCAATTTGAGGCTCATAGACACTCCTGTTTGCAGGAAGTGCAGAAATCGACCTAGTTGAAATTTTTTCGTGGGGCCTTCCTGGCCTCACCCACGCAACATATTTTTACCACATGTGGTGATAACGTTGTGCGGTCACCTCCTTCCTGGCTTTGACCAGGGTAGGTATGACCTCTTCCGGAATGCCTTTTCCCTTAGGATCCGGCGTTCAAACCGCCATGCCGTCAAACGCAGTCGCGGTAAGTCTTGGAACAGACAAGGTCCCTGCTGGAGCAGGTCCTTTCTTAAAGGCCGATGCCACGGTTCCTCTTGGAACAGACATGGTACTTGCTGAAAGCAAATCCCTTCTTAGCTCCCGAGGCCATTAGTCCTCTGTGAGCATCTCTTGAAGTTCCGGTTACCAAGTCCCTCTTGGCCAATCCGGAGCCACGAGTATAGTTCTTACTCCTCTATTCTTATAATTCTCAATACCTTGGTTATGAGAAGCAGAGGAGGGAACACATACACCGACTGTTACACCCACGGTGTTACCAGGACGTCCACAGCTATCGCCTGAAGGTCTCGTGACCTGGCGCAATACCTGTCCCATTTTTTGTTCGGGCGGGACGCCATCATGTCCACCTTTGGTCTTTCCCAACGGTTCACAATCATGCGGAAAACTTCCCGATGAAGTTCCCACTCTCCCGGGTGGAGGTCGTGCCTGCTGAGGAAGTCTGCTTCCCAGTCGTCCACTCCCGGAATGAACACTGCTGACAGTGCTATCACATGATTTTCCGCCTAGCGAAAAATCCTTGCAGTTTTGCCACTGCCCTCCTGCTTCTTGTGCCGCCCTTTCTGTTTACGTGGGCGACTGCCGTGATGTTATCCCACTGGATCAATACCGGCTGACCTTGAAGCAGAGGTCTTGCTAAGCTTAGAGCATTATAAATTTGCTCTTAGCTCCAGTATATTTATGTGGAGAGAATTCTCCAGACTTGATCACACTCCTTGTGTGACTGCTCCCCAGCCTCTCAGGCTGGCCTCCGTGGTCACGAGCATCCAATCCTGAATGCCGAATCTGCGGCCCTCTAGAAGATGAGCACTCTGTAATCACCACAGGAGAGACACCCTTGTCCTTGGATATAGGGTTATCCGCTGATGCATCTGAAGATGCGATCCGGACCATTTGTCCAGCAGATCCCACTGAAGAGTTCTTGCGTGAAATCTGCCGAATGAAAGCGCTTCGTAATAAGCCACCATTTTTACCAGGACTCTTGTGCAATGATGCACTGACACTTTTCCTGGTTTTAGGAGGATCCCGATTAGCTCGGATAACTCCCTGGCTTTCTCCTCTGGGAGAAACACCTTTTCCTGGACTGTGTCCAGAATCATCCCTAGGACCAGCAGACGTGTCGTCGGAACAACTGCGGTTTTGGAATATTTAGAATCCACCCGTGCTGTCGTAGAACTACTTGAGATAGTGCTACTCCGACCTCCAACTGTTCTCTGGACCTTGTTCTTATCAGGAGGTCGTCCATTTTCTTTGAAGACGAATCCTCCTTTCGGTCATTACCTTGGTAAGGACCCGGGGTGCCTTGGACAATCCAACGGCATCGTCTTGAAACTGATAGTGACAGTTCTGTACCACGAACCTGAGGTACCCTTGGTGAGAAAAGGCAAATTTTGGGACATGGAGGTAAGCATCCCTGATGTCCCGGGACACCATATAGTCCCCTTGTTCTTTGCTATCACTGCTCTGAGTGACTCCATCTGGATTTGAACCCTTGTAAGTGTTCAAATTTTTCAGATTTAGAATAGGTCTCACCTAGCCTTCAGTACCACCATATAGTGTGGAGTAATACCCCTTTCCTTGTTGTCGGAGGGGTAATTTTATTATCACCTGCTGGGAATACAGCTTGTGAATTGTTTTCAATACTGCCTCCCTGTCGGAGGGAGACATTGGTACAGCAGACTACAGGAACCTGCGAGGGGGGAAACCTCTCGACATTCCAATCTGTACCCCTTGGATACTACTTGTAGGATCCAGGGGTCCTGTACGGTCCCAGCGTCATGCTGAGAACTTGGTAGAAGCGGTGGAGGGCTTCTGTTCCTGGGAATGGGCTGCCTGCTGCAGTCTTCTTCCCTTTCCTCTATCCCTGGGCAGATATGACTCTTATAGGGACGAAAGGACTGAGGCTGAAAAGACGGTGTCTTTTTCTGCAGAGATGTGACTTAGGGTAAAAAACGGTGGATTTTCCAGCAGTTGCCCTGGCCACCAGGTCCCATGGACCGACCCCAAATAACTCCTCCCCTTTATACGGCAATACATCTTTGTGCCGTTTGGAATCTGCATCACCTGACCACTGTCGTGTCCATAAACATCTTCTTGCAGATATGGACATCGCATTTACTCTTGATGCCAGAGTGCAAATATCCCTCTGCGCATCTCGCATATATAGAAATGCATCCTTTAAATGCTCTATAGTCAATAAAATACTGTCCCTGTCAAAGGTATCAATATTTTTAGTCAGGGAATCCGACCAAGCCACCTCAGCTCTGCACATCCAGGCTGAGGCGATCGCTGGTCGCAGTATAACACCAGCATGTGTGTGTATACTTTTTAGGATATTTTTCAGCCTCCTATCAGCTGGCTCCTTAAGTACGGCCCTATCCGTAGATGGTACCGCCACTTGTTCTGATAAGCGTGTGAGCGCCTTATCCACCCTGAGGGGTGTTTCCCACCGCGCCTTAACTTCTGGCGGGAAAAGGTATACCGCCAATAATTTTCTATCGGGGGAAACCCACGCATCATCACACACTTCATTTAATTTATCTGATTCAGGAAAAACTACAGGTAGTTTTTTCACCTCACACATAATACCCTTTTTTGTGGTACTTGGAGTATCAGAAATATGTAACACCTCCTTCATTGCCCTTAACGTGTGGCCCTAAAAGAAAATACGTTTGTTTCTTCACCGTCGACACTGAAATCAGTGTCCGTGTCTGGGTCTGTGTCGACCGACTGAGGTAAATGGGCATTTTACAGCCCCTGACGGTGTTTGAGACGCCTGGACAGATACTAATTTGTTCGCCGGCCCTCTCATGTCGTCAACCGGCTTGCAGCGTGTTGACATTGTCACGTAATTTCCATAAATAAGCCATCCATTCCGGTGTCGACTCCCTAGAGAGTGACATCACCATTACAGGCAATTTGCTCCGCCTCCTCACCAATATTTTCCTCATACATGTCGACACACACGTACCGACATACAGCACACACATAGGGAATGCTCTGATAGAGGACAGGACCCACTAGCCCTTTGGGGAGACAGAGGGAGAGTTTGCCAGCACACACCAAAACGCTATAATTATCCAGGGACAACCTTTATATAAGTGTTCCTCCCTTATAGCATTTTAATATATATATACATATCGCCAAATCAGTGCCCCCCCTCTCTGTTTTAACCCTGTTTCTGTAGTGCAGTGCAGGGGAGAGCATGGGAGCCTTCCCACCAGCCTTTCTGTGAGGGAAAATGGCGCTGTGTGCTGAGGAGAATAGGCCCCGCCCCCTTTTCGGCGGGCTTCTTCTCCGGAGTTTTAGATATCTGGCAGGGGTTAAATACATCCATATAGCCTCAAGGGCTATATGTGATGTATTTTTCGCCATACAGGTATTATACATTGCTGCCCAGGGCGCCCCCCTCCAGCGCCCTGCACCCTCCGTGACCGCTGTGTGAAGTGTGCTGACAACAATGGCGCACAGCTGCAGTGCTGTGCGCTACCTGATGAAGACTGAGAGTCTTCTGCCGCCTGGTTCCGGACCTCTTCATCTTCAGCGTCTGCAAGGGGGGTCGGCGGCGCGGCTCCGGGACGAACCCCAGGGCGAGCCCTGTGTTCCGACTCCCTCTGGAGCTATGTCCAGTAGCCTAAGAATCCAATCCATCCTGCACGCAGGTGAGTTGAAAATCTCTCCCCTAAGTCCCTCGATGCAGTGAGCCTGTTGCCAGCAGGACTCACTGAAAATAAAGAACCTAAAAACTTTTTCTAAGTAACTCTTTAAGAGAGCCACCTAGATTGCACCCTTCTCGGCCGGGCACAAAAACCTAACTGAGGCTTGGAGGAGGGTCATAGGGGGAGGAGCCAGTACACACCATGTGATCCTAAAAGCTTGCTTTTGTGCCCTGTCTCCTGCGGAGCCGCTATTCCCCATGGTCCTGACGGAGTCCCCAGCATCCACTAGGACGTTAGAGAAATACAGTTAACCAATGGCCCACAACCAACTGTCACTGCTGTGATGGGAACCTCCCAACTCACTGTAACTCAGTGAGATGCGTTCACATAATGGTTTCTTTTTAACTGATTGTTGATCCCTTCCCAACAATGGCAATGCAAAAACCTCATGGGTGTTCTTTGCTGTCACCTCCAACGCGTTTCCACCCCCTGCACTGGGGTCTTTCTCAAGGAGTTTGTGTATGGAGCTTTCAAAGTAATGAATATTTAAATGTCGGTCTATAAGGATACTACATCTCCCGCAATGCTTCGCGCGGGTGATGTCCGTTTCTATAGTGATCTCCTACATCACTTCCGCTCCGCGGCTCCCTCATCTAAAGATAAATATTATGCTTATTGTCCTGGGGGTCGTGATGCTTGACTTTTAAAAATGTGTGTTGATGATTCCAAAAGCTGTTTAATAAAGTACACAATATATAAGAGGGCAATATTCACAGATCAAAATATATGTTAAAATGCACACTTTGCAATATATTTAAAAAAAACTTCCCCTTATAGTCCGTCAGCGGAAGTAAGAAGACGTTCCCGCGGCAACACACAGACAGCCACAGCAATCTGACTAAGCACTATGGGAAACGTAGTGCACTAGAGACGGGAACCGGAAGTGACATCACATCTCCATGGAAACGCGCTACTGCTACAGCTGATCGTGGGACAATTAGGGAATTATTGCAATAGTGACCAGCTGTTACCAGAGCGCTTTGATTGGACAGAGGACATTTAAATATTCATTACTTTGAAAGCTCCATACACAAACTCCTTGAGAAAGACCCCAGTGCAGGGGGTGGAAACGCGTTGGTGGTGACAGCAAAGAACACCCAGGACGGATGTGTGACTGTGACACCGGAATATCCATTGCAGTATTGCCTAACATCAAGGGTGCCCGGGACTCACTCTATACATGCTGTTTTGAACTGTTTATTCAGTTCAAAGGACTCTGGTAATTACATTCATTACACCTGTGCTGGACAGACTGCTGTATATGCATTGTGTGGAGCGAGAATCTCTTTTTTAACCATTAAAAACATATGAAACTGTACTTCACTATATTACATTTCTTTTTCATTCCTATATGTCATTTGAATGATTGGACATTGTCCTAAGGGAAAGCCTAACCAGAAGTGTGTTTACATAACCTGCATTGAAAACAACAGCGCCGGATAAGTTATACCCATTTTTTTATTTATTCATATACACGTTTGTGGTGGGGGTTGGAGGAATCCTCCAATTTGTGGCATTTCATATCTGGCTGCACATTGTTTCTTTTTAGCGCACCACACTGCGGTCTCACGCCCTTGTTTCTTTAATGCAAAAACCTCGCCTATAGAGTGACAATCACCTAGGTCATAGGCCCTATATGCATCAAAAGGTTTCTTTAGTCCAAGAAGTGCCAATCAAATGACTTCCCTCAGATGAATGTAATTAATGGTTCACACAATGTCCAAGGATACATTAAAAAAGATTTTTCTTTATTTTCTCATAAAAATCCATATAAGTACTCAAATAAAACAATACATTTGTATAGCATCCTGATCCAGCCAGAAAGTTGGTTTGTTCCACTCTAAACCCCAAAGACCTCTACGGAAAGTTTCTGGGGGAAAAAGGGCTTCTCACCACACTGCTCCCGGGAAAAACAGTTTGGGATGGAGTGCCTCTCCAGGATGTTTGCCAGAAAAAACGATCCTTAAAAAGCCAATTGGGGAAACAGTTAGTGGACATCAACTGGCAGGAATCCTTAACCACCAACGTGTTTCGGAATGTCTTCCTTCTTCAAGATGTAGAGTCCAACAAATCTACTGGGGTTTATATACCCTATCCTCCTAATCACATGATTACATCCACCAATCACAACATTTTTCTAACTATTAAAGTTTATCATAAATCAAATTTTTCTCTGACGTCCTAGTGGATGCTGGGAACTCCGTAAGGACCATGGGGAATAGCGGCTCCGCAGGAGACTGGGCACATCTAAAGAAAGCTTTAGGATCACCTGGTGTGCACTGGCTCCTCCCCCTATGACCCTCCTCCAAGCCTCAGTTAGATTTCTGTGCCCGACGAGAAGGGTGCACACTAGGGGCTCTCCTGAGCTCTTTGTGAAAGTTTTAGTTTAGGTTTATTATTTTCAGTGAGACCTGCTGGCAACAGGCTCACTGCATCGAGGGACTAAGGGGAGAAGAAGCGAACTCACCTGCGTGCAGAGTGGATTGGGCTTCTTAGGCTACTGGACATTAGCTCCAGAGGGACGATCACAGGTTCAGCCTGGATGGGTCACCGGAGCCGCGCCGCCGTCCCCCTTACAGAGCCAGAAGAGCGAAGAGGTCCGGAAAAATCGGCGGCAGAAGACGATCCTGTCTTCAGATAAGGTAGCGCACAGCACCGCAGCTGTGCGCCATTGCTCTCAGCACACTTCACACTCCGGTCACTGAGGGTGCAGGGCGCTGGGGGGGGCAGCGCCCTGAGACGCAATAAATCGATAAAAAAACCTTATATGGCTAAAATAAATGCATCACATATAACTCCTGGGCTATATGGATGCATTTAACCCCTGCCAAAACATACAGAAAAAGGATGATAAGGACGCCGAGAAAGGGGCGGAGCCTATCTCCTCAGCACACTGGCGCCATTTTCCCTCACAGCTCAGTTGGAGGGAAGCTCCCTGGCTCTCCCCTGCAGTCACTACACTACAGAAAGGGGTTAAAAAAGAGAGGGGGGCACAAATTAGGCGCAGTATATAACAATACAGCAGCTATAAAGGGAAAAACACTTATATAAGGTTATCCCTGTATATATATAGCGCTCTGGTGTGTGCTGGCAAACTCTCCCTCTGTCTCCCCAAAGGGCTAGTGGGGTCCTGTCCTCTATCAGAGCATTCCCTGTGTGTGTGCTGTGTGTCGGTACGTTGGTGTCGACATGTATGAGGAGAAAAATGATAAGGAGACGGAGTAGAGTGTCTGAAATTGTGTTGTCACCCCCTAGGGGGTCGACACCTGAGTGGATGTACTGTTGAAATTGCGTGACAGTGTCAGCTTTGTATAAAAGACAGTGGTTGACATGAGACAGCCGGCTACTCAGCTTGTGCATGTCCAGACGTCTCATACAGGGGCCCTAAAGCGCCCGTTACCTCAGATACAGACGCCGACAGGGGTACTGACTCCTGTGTCGACGGTGAAGAGACAACCGTGATTTCCAATAGGGCCACACATTGCATGATTGAGGCAATGGAAAAAGTTTACACTTTTCTGATAATATGAATACCACCAAAAAAAGGGGTATTATGTTTGGTGAGGAAAAACTTCCTGTAGTTTTCCTGAATCTGAGAAATAAAATGAGGTGTGTGATGATGCGTGGGTTTCCCCCCGATAACAATTGATATTTTCTAAAAAGTTATTGGCAGTATACCTTTTCCCGCCAGAGGTTAGGGTGCGTTGGGAAACACCCCCTAGGGTGGATAAAGCGCTCACACGCTTGTAAAAACAAGGGCTCTACCCTCTCCTGAGATGGCCGCCCTTAAGGATCCTGCTGATAGAAAGCAGGAGCGTATCCTAAAATGTATTTACACACATACTGGTGTTATACTGCGACCAGCAATCGCCTCAGCCTGGATGTGCAGTGCTGGGTTGGCGTGGTCGGATTCCCTGACTGGAAATATGATATCCTAGATAAGGACAGTATATTATTGCCTATAGAGCAATTAAAAGATGCATTTCTATATATGCAGGATGCACAGCGGAATATTTGCCGACTGGCATCAAGTATAAGTGCGTTGTCCAATTATTCCAGTAAAGTGGTCAGGTGATGCGGATTCCAAACGGCATTTGGAAGTATTGCCTTAAAAGAGGGGATGTACCCCAGGTCGCCTCTCAAAATAAGACGCCGTATTATCAGGCGCAGTCCTGGTTGGCAAGCGGACAAAAGGGTTCCTCTTTTCTGCTCGTGACAGAGGGAGAGGAAAATGGCTGCAGAGATCAGCCAGTTCCAAGGAACAGAAACCCTTTTCCGCCGCTGCCAAGCCCTCAGTATGACGCTAGGGCTTTACAAATTCAGGCACGGTGGGGTCCCGTTCTCAATGAATTTCAGTGCGCAGTGGGCTCACTCGCAAGTAGACCCCTGGATCCTTCAGATAATATTTCAGGGGTACAAATTGGAATTCGAGACGTATTCCCCTCGCCGTTTCCAAAAGTCTGTTTTACCGACGTCTCCCGCTGACAGGGAGGCAGTTTTGGAAGCCATTCACAAGCTGTATTCCCAGCAGGTGATAATCAAGGTACCCCTCCTGCAACAGGGAACGGGGTATTATTCCACACTATTGTGGTACCGAAGCCAGACGGCTCGGTGAGACCGATTTTAAAATCTAAAATCTAAAATCTTTGAACACTTGCATACAGAGGTTCAAATTCAAAATTGAGTCACTCAGAGCAGTGATTGCAAACCTGGAAGAAGGGGACTACATGATGTCTCGGGACATCAAGGAGGCTTACCTTCATGTCAAAATTTACCCTTCTCACCAAGGGTATTTCAGGTTATGGTACAGAACTGTATCAGTTCGGACGCTGCCGTAGGGATGGTCCACGGCACCCCGGGTCTTTACTGAAGTAATGACCGAAATGATGATATTCCTTCGAAGGAAGGGAATTTTAGTTATCCTTTACTTGGACGATTCCCTGATAAGGGTAAGATCCAGGGAACAGTTGGAGATCGGTGTAGCACTATATCAGGTAGTGTTGCGGCAGCACGATTGGATTTTCAATATTCCAAAAATCGCAGCTGGTTCCGACGACTTGTCTTCTGTTCCTAGGGATGATTCTGGACATAGTCCAGAAAGAAGGTGCTTCTCCCGGAGGAGAAAGCCAGGGAGTTATCCGAGCTAGTCAGGAACCTCCTAAAACCGAACCAAGTCTCAGTGCATCAATGCACAAGGGTTCTGGGTAAAAATGGTGGCTTCCTACGAAGCAATCCCATTCGGCAGATTCCACGCACAGTGGAACCTTCTGGACAAATGGTCCGGGTCGCATCTTCAGATGCTTCAGCGGATAACCCTGTCACCAGGGACAAGGGTATCCCTCCTGTGGTGGTTGCAGAGTGCTCATCTTCTAGAGGGCCGCAGATTCGGCATTCGGGACTGGGTCCTGGTGGCCACGGATGCCAGCCTGCGAGGCTGGGGAGCAGTCACACAGGGAAGGAATTTCCAGGGCTTATGGTCAAGCCTGGAGACATCTCTTCATAAAAACATTCTGGAACTAAGGGCCATTTACAATGCCCTAAGTCAAGCGAAACCCCTGCTTCAGGGTCAGGCGGTATTGATCCAATCGGACAACATCACGTCAGTCGCCCACGTAAACAGACAGGGCGGCACGAGAAGCAGGAGGGCAATGGCAGAAGCTGCAAGGATTTTCGCTGGGCGGAAAATCATGTGATAACACTGTCAGCAGTGTTCATTCCGGGAGTGGACAACTGGGAAGCAGACTTCCTCAGCAGACACGACCTTCACCCGGGAGAGTGGGGACTTCACCCAGAAGTCTTCCACCTGATTGTAAACCGTTGGGAAAAACAAAAGGTGGACATAATGGCGTCCCGTCTAAACAAAAAACTAGACAGATATTGCGCCAGGTCAAGGGACCCTCAGGCAATAGCGGTGGACACTCTGGTAACACCGTGGGTGTACCAGTCAGTGTATGGGTTCCCTCCTCTGCCCCTCATACCAAAAGTACTGAGAATCATAAGTAGGAGAGGAGTAAGAACTATACTCGTGGTTCCGGATTGGCCAAGAAGGACTTGGTATCCGGAACTTCAAGAGATGCTCACGGACGAACCGTGGCCTCTACCTCTAAGAAAGGACCTGCTCCAGCAAGGGCCTTGTCTGTTCCAAGACTTACCGCGGCTGCGTTTGACGGCATGGCGGTTGAACGCCGGATCCTGAAGATCCCTACCCTGGTCAAGGCCAGGAAAGACGTAACCGCAAAACATTATCACCGCATTTGGCGAAAATATGTTGCGTGGGGTGAGGCCAAGAAGGCCCCTACAGAGGAATTTCAACTGGGTCGTTTCCTCCATTTCCTGCAAACAGGACTGTCTATGGGCCTAAAATTAGGGTCCATTAAGGTTCAAATTTCGGCCCTGTCGATTTTCTTCCAAAAAGAACTGGCTTCAGTGCCTGAAGTTCAGACATTTGTAAAAGGGGTACTGCATATACAGTCTCCTTTTGTGCCTCCAGTGGCACCTTGGGGATCTCAATGTTGTGTTGAGTTTTCCTAAAGTCACATTGGTTTGAACCACTCACCACTGTGGACTTAAAATATCTCACATGGAAGTGACGAGTTAGCCCTGGTTTCAGCCAGGCGGGTGTCAGAATTGGCGGCTTTATCATATAAAAGCCCTTACTTAATAGTTCATTCTGAAAGGACAGAATTGAGGACTCGTCCTCAAATTTTCTACCTAAGGTGGTTTCTGCATTTCACATGAACCAACCTATTGTGGTACCTGCGGCTACTAAGGACTTGGAGGATTCCAAGTTGCTTGACGTGGTCAGGACCCTGAAAATACATGTTTCCAGGACGGCTGGAGTCAGAAAATCTGACTCGCTGTTTATCCTATATGCACCCAACAAACTGGGTGCTTCTGCTTCTAAGCAGACGATTGCTCGTTGGATTTGTAGTACAATTCAGCTTGCACATTCTGTGGCAGGCCTGCCACAGCCAAAAATCTTAAAATGCCCACTCCACAAGGAAGGTGGGCTCATCTTGGGCAGCTGCCCGAGGGGTCTCGGCTTTACAACTTTGCCGAGCAGTTACTTGGTCAGGAGCAAATACGTTTGTAAAATTCTACAAATTTGATATCTTGACTGAGGAGGACCTGGAGTTCTCTCATTCGGTGCTGCAGAGTCATCCGCACTCTCCCGCCCGTTTGGGAGCTTTGGTATAATCCCCATGGTCCTTACGGAGTTCCCAGCATCCACTAGGACGTCAGAGAAAATAAGAATTTACTTACCGATAATTCTATTTCTCGTAGTCCGTAGTGGATGCTGGGCGCCCATCCCAAGTGCGGATTGTCTGCAATACTGGTACTTAATTATTGTTACCAAAAAATTCGGGTTATTGTTGTAGTGAGCCATCTTTTCTAGAGGCTCCTCTATTATCATGCTGTTAACTGGGTTCAGATCACAAGTTGTACAGTGTGATTGGTGTGGCTGGTATGAGTCTTACCCGGGATTCAAAATCCTTCCTTATTGTGTACGCTCGTCCGGGCACAGTATCCTAACTGAGGCTTGGAGGAGGGTCATAGGGGGAGGAGCCAGTGCACACCAGGTGATCCTAAAGCTTTCTTTAGATGTGCCCAGTCTCCTGCGGAGCCGCTATTCCCCATGGTCCTTACGGAGTTCCCAGCATCCACTACGGACTACGAGAAATAGAATTATCGGTAAGTAAATTCTTATTATAAATATAAAATTCATACATACATATTGTACACAGCTTTGTTTTACACAATTTGCCTCAAACACATAATAAAAATATGCTTTTATATATAAAATGTCCTAAATTGGTTCCAATAAATAGATGGCCTGCACCACAACGGATATGGGTAACCGTGCCCTCTCCCTTTTAAAATGATTCACTCCATGGTAGTTCATTATCTATAGGTTAACAACCCCCTCCTACCCAAGATGCACCTCGATCCTTATGGCATCTCATTGATTGATGGTTGCCATAGAAATGGCACATTCACAGTTATGTCCACAAGGATTTCCGCTGCTTGACAGGCTGATACATCACATCCTGTTCCAGCGCAACGGAGTAGATAAACATACGACTCAAGGGGTTCCAATGATGGTACGTCACCTCCTTGACGTGACCCACAAGCAGAACGAGGCTATCTCATGTCTGGAACACACACCCCTTTGATCAGGATGTTGATTTCACTGATGCACTTTGATGAATCCTATAAACTTAGCGTCATGTACATGTCGGAACAAATATACATAAAGGTACATAAAAACAAAAAATATGTTAATACTTTATTGCACTCATAAAAACAAGTATTTATAAACAGTAAGTATAGACATACTAAAACCCCATTAATAAAACTTTCATATTTAAATATGCTCACATCCTTATTTCATATATAGGTATATATCTTTCTCTATCGTCCTAAGTGGATGCTGGGGTTCCTGAAAGGACCATGGGAATAGCGGCTCCGCAGGAGACAGGGCACAAAAAAGTAAAGCTTTACTAGGTCAGGTGGTGTGCACTGGCTCCTCCCCCTATGACCCTCCTCCAGACTCCAGTTAGATTTTGTGCCCGAACGAGAAGGGTGCAATCTAGGTGGCTCTCCTAAAGAGCTGCTTAGAGAAAGTTTAGTTTAGGTTTTTTTCTTTACAGTGAGTCCTGCTGGCAACAGGATCACTGCAACGTGGGACTTAGGGGGAAAGTAGTAAACTCACCTGCATGCAGAGTGGATTTGCTGCTTGGCTACTGGACACCATTAGCTCCAGAGGGATCGAACACAGGCCCAGCCGTGGAGTCCGGTCCCGGAGCCGCGCCGCCGACCCCCTTGCAGATGCTGAAGCGTGAAGAGGTCCGGAAACCGGCGGCTGAAGACTCCTCAGTCTTCATAAGGTAGCGCACAGCACTGCAGCTGTGCGCCATTTTCCTCTCAGCACACTTCACTGGGCAGTCACTGAGGGTGCAGAGCGCTGGGGGGGGGCGCTCTGAGAGGCAAATATAAACCTTATACAAGGCTAAAAATACCTCACATATAGCCCATAGGGGCTATATGGAGATATTTAACCCCTGCCTGACTGGAAAAATAGCGGGAGAAGAACCCGCCGAAAAAGGGGCGGGGCCTATCTCCTCAGCACACGGCGCCATTTTCTGTCACAGCTCCGCTGGTCAGAACGGCTCCCAGGTCTCTCCCCTGCACTGCACTACAGAAACAGGGTAAAACAGAGAGGGGGGGCACATTAATGGCTATATAATATATATATTAAAGCAGCTATAAGGGAGCACTTAATATAAGGATATCCCTTGTATATATAGCGCTTTGTGGTGTGTGCTGGCAGACTCTCCCTCTGTCTCCCCAAAAGGGCTAGTGGGTCCTGTCTTCATTAGAGCATTCCCTGTGAGTTTGCGGTGTGTGTCGGTACGTGGTGTCGACATGTATGAGGACGATATTGGTGTGGAGGCGGAGCAATTGCCAAATATGCAGATGTCACCCCCCAGGGGGTCGACACCAGAATGGATGCCTTTATTTGTGGAATTACGTGATGGTTTATCTTCCCTTAAACAGTCAGTTGAGGACATGAGGCGGCCGGACAATCAATTAATGCCTGTCCAGGCGCCTCAAACACCGTCAGGGGCTGTAAAACGCCCTTTGCCTCAGTCGGTCGACACAGACCCAGACACGGGCACTGATTCCAGTGACGACGGTAGAAATTCAAACGTATTTTCCAGTAGGGCCACACGTTATATGATTTTGGCAATGAAGGAGACGTTACATTTAGCTGATACTACAGATACCGTAAAACAGGGTATTATGTATGGTGTGAAAAAACTACAAACAGTTTTTCCTGAATCAGAAGAATTAAATGACGTGTGTGATGAAGCGTGGGTTGCTCCTGATAAAAAGTTGATAATTTCAAAAAAGTTATTGGCATTATACCCTTTCCCGCCAGAGGTTAGGGCGCGCTGGGAAACACCCCCTAAGGTGGACAAGGCGCTCACACGCTTATCCAAACAAGTGGCGTTACCCTCTCCTGAGACGGCCGCACTTAAGGATCCATCAGATAGAAAGATGGAAGTTATTCAAAAGAATATATACACACATGCAGGTGTTATACTACGACCAGCTATAGCAACTGCCTGGATGTGCAGTGCTGGAGTAGTTTGGTCAGAATCCCTGATTGAAAATATTGATACCCTAGATAGGGACAATGTTTTACTGTCGTTAGAACAAATAAAGGATGCATTTATCTATATGCGTGATGCACAGAGGGATATTTGCACACTGGCATCTCGGGTGAGTGCTATGTCCATTTCAGCCAGAAGAGCCTTATGGACACGACAGTGGACAGGCGATGCGGATTCAAAACGTCACATGGAGGTTTTGCCGTATAAAGGGGAGGAGTTATTTGGAGTTGGTCTATCAGACTTGGTGGCCACGGCTACTGCCGGGAAATCCACTTTTTTACCTCAAGTCACTCCCCAACAGAGAAAGGCACCGACCTTTCAACCGCAGCCTTTTCGCTCCTACAAAAATAAGAGAGCAAAGGGCTTGTCGTACCTGCCACGAGGCAGAGGAAGAGGGAAGAGACACCAACAGGCAGCTCCTTCCCAGGAACAGAAGCCCTCCCCGGCTCCTGCAAAAACCTCAGCATGACGCTGGGGCCTCTCAAGCGGACTCGGGGACAGTGGGGGGCCGTCTCAAAAATTACAGCGCGCAGTGGGCTCACTCGCAGGTAGACCCCTGGATCCTGCAGATAATATCTCAGGGGTACAGGTTGGAATTAGAGACGGATCCTCCTCATCGTTTCCTGAAGTCTGCCTTACCAACCGTCTCTTCCGAAAGGGAGAGGGTGTTGGAAGCCATTCACAAGCTGTACGCTCAGCAGGTGATAGTCAAAGTACCCCTATTACAACAAGGAAAGGGGTATTATTCCACTCTATTTGTGGTACCGAAGCCGGATGGCTCGGTAAGGCCTATTCTAAATCTGAAGTCCTTGAACCTCTACATAAAAAAGTTCAAGTTCAAGATGGAGTCACTCAGAGCAGTGATAGCGAACCTGGAAGAAGGGGACTTTATGGTATCCTTGGACATCAAGGATGCGTATCTACACGTTCCGATTTACCCCGCACACCAAGGGTACCTCAGGTTCATTGTTCAAAACTGTCACTATCAGTTTCAGACGCTGCCGTTCGGATTGTCCACGGCGCCTCGGGTCTTTACCAAGGTAATGGCCGAGATGATGATTCTTCTTCGAAGAAAAGGCGTATTAGTTATCCCATACTTGGACGATCTCCTAATAAGGGCAAGGTCCAGAGAACAGCTGGAGACAGCTTTAGCACTATCTCAAGAGGTGCTAAGACAACACGGGTGGATTCTGAATATTCCAAAATCCCATTTAATCCCGACAACTCGTCTGCTGTTCCTAGGAATGATTCTGGACACGGTTCAGAAAAAGGTTTTCCTTCCAGAGGAAAAAGCCAAGGAGTTATCCGATCTGGTCAGGAACCTCCTAAAACCAGGAAAAGTGTCAGTACATCAATGCACAAGAGTCCTGGGAAAAATGGTGGCTTCTTACGAAGCAATTCCATTCGGCAGATTCCATGCAAGAATATTCCAAAGGGATCTGTTGGACAAATGGTCAGGGTCGCATCTGCAGATGCACCTGCGAATAACCCTGTCACCAAAGACAAGGGTGTCACTTCTGTGGTGGTTGCAGAAGGCTCACCTATTAGAAGGCCGCAGATTCGGCATTCAGGATTGGATCCTGGTGACCACGGACGCCAGCCTGAGAGGCTGGGGAGCAGTCACACAAGGAAGAAACTTCCAGGGAGTATGGACGAGTCTGGAAAAGTCTCTTCACATAAACATTCTGGAACTAAGAGCAATCTACAATGCTCTAAGCCAGGCGGAACTTCTCCTGCAAGGAAAGCCGGTGTTGATTCAGTCGGACAACATCACGGCGGTCGCCCATGTAAACAGGCAGGGCGGCACAAGAAGCAGGAGTGCAATGGCAGAAGCTGCCAAGATTCTTCGCTGGGCGGAGAATCACGTGATAGCACTGTCAGCAGTGTTCATCCCGGGCGTGGACAACTGGGAAGCAGACTTCCTCAGCAGACACGATCTTCATCCGGGAGAGTGGGGTCTACATCCAGAAGTCTTCAACATGTTAATAGACCGTTGGGAAAGACCAATTGTAGACATGATGGCGTCTCGCCTCCACAAGAAACTGGACAAATATTGCGCCAGGTCAAGAGATCCACAGGCAATAGCTGTGGACGCACTGGTAACTCCTTGGGTGTACCAGTCAGTGTATGTGTTTCCTCCTCTGCCGCTCATACCAAAGGTATTGAAGATCATACGGCAAAGAAGAGTAAGAACAATACTAGTGGTTCCGGATTGGCCGAGAAGGACTTGGTATCCGGAACTTCAAGAGATGCTCACGGACGAACCGTGGCCTCTACCTCTGAGAAGGGACCTGCTACAGCAGGGTCCCTGTCTTTTTCAAGACTTACCGCGGCTGCGTTTGACGGCATGGCGGTTGAACGCCAGATCCTAAAAGGGAAAGGCATTCCAGAAGAAGTCATTCCTACCTTGATTAAGGCACGGAAGGAAGTCACCGTGAAACATTATCACCGCATTTGGCGAAAATATGTAGCGTGGTGCGAGGATCGGAGGGTTCCGACGGAGGAATTCCAACTGGGTCGTTTCCTACATTTCCTGCAATCAGGATTATCTATGGGTCTCAAATTGGGATCCATTAAGGTTCAAATTTCGGCCCTGTCAATATTCTTCCAAAAAGAATTGGCCTCTGTCCCTGAGGTCCAGACTTTTGTCAAGGGAGTACTGCATATACAGCCTCCTGTGGTGCCTCCGGTGGCACCGTGGGATCTAAATGTAGTTTTAGATTTCCTCAAATCCCATTGGTTTGAACCATTGAAAAAGGTGGATTTGAAATATCTCACATTGAAAGTGACTATGTTACTAGCCCTGGCCTCTGCCAGGAGAGTATCTGAATTGGCGGCTTTATCTTATAAAAGTCCTTATCTAATCTTCCATTCGGATAGGGCAGAACTGCGGACTCGTCCGCATTTTCTCCCTAAAGTGGTATCAGCATTTCATCTGAACCAACCTATTGTGGTGCCTGCGGCCACTAGCGACTTGGAGGACTCCAAGTTGTTGGACGTTGTCAGAGCCTTAAAAATATACATTGCAAGGACGGCTGGAGTCAGAAAATCTGACTCGCTGTTTATATTGTATGCACCCAACAAGTTGGGCGCACCTGCTTCTAAGCAGTCGATTGCTCGTTGGATTTGTAACACAATTCAACTTGCACATTCTGTGGCAGGCCTGCCACAGCCTAAAACTGTAAAAGCCCACTCCACAAGGAAGGTGGGCTCATCTTGGGCGGCTGCCCGAGGGGTCTCGGCATTACAACTCTGCCGAGCAGCTACGTGGTCGGGGGAGAACACGTTTGTAAAATTTTACAAATTTGATACCCTGGCAAAGGAGGACCTGGAGTTCTCTCATTCGGTGCTGCAGAGTCATCCGCACTCTCCCGCCCGTTTGGGAGCTTTGGTATAATCCCCATGGTCCTTTCAGGAACCCCAGCATCCACTTAGGACGATAGAGAAAATAAGAATTTACTTACCGATAATTCTATTTCTCGGAGTCCGTAGTGGATGCTGGGCGCCCATCCCAAGTGCGGATTATCTGCAATACTTGTACATAGTTATTGTTAACTAATTCGGGTTATTGTTAAGGAGCCATCTTTAAGAGGCCCTTTCTGTTGTCATACTGTTAACTGGGTTTAGATCACAAGTTGTACGGTGTGATTGGTGTGGCTGGTATGAGTCTTACCCGGGATTCAAAATGCCTCCCTTATTGTGTATGCTCGTCCGGGCACAGTACCTAACTGGAGTCTGGAGGAGGGTCATAGGGGGAGGAGCCAGTGCACACCACCTGACCTAGTAAAGCTTTACTTTTTTGTGCCCTGTCTCCTGCGGAGCCGCTATTCCCATGGTCCTTTCAGGAACCCCAGCATCCACTACGGACTCCGAGAAATAGAATTATCGGTAAGTAAATTCTTATTTTTACCAATAAATAATAAGATTTGAATAAAATTAATAGAGAAACTACAGAAACCATTTGCGCACAAACAATAAGAGGTCCCCCCTTGCGCTCCTCCACAATAAACAATGTGTGGTACTAAAATAAATGAAAATATGTTTCCAGTTCATCAGTCTCTGACAAAGTTCTGGTTTTCTGTCTCAGTTCTTTTCAAGCAGAGGATGTTATATTTGGAAGGACTCGATGCGTACCATACTTTTTGCAAAGATGGGTAAAGATGTAAAAAAGTCCGGACTGACCTCACCTCAGCTAATACCATCCTGGTAAGTCCCCAATGGTCCTGGCCCTCACACCAACGCGTTTCGACAGAAATGTCTTTTTCAAGGTCTTGAGTATTCATCTAGTGACCCCTTACCTACACGGATGAACTTCACAATTTGTTCTCCTGTTCTTTCTTTCAACCACGAGGAGAAGAAGTCCCCATTCCGGAGAATTTGAAAAGAGAACAACAGAGGACCCAAAGATACCGTTATACGAGGGACATAACACTACTCCATGTGAGTATGGTACGCATCGAGTCCTTCCAAATATAACATCCTCTGCTTGAAAAGAACTGAGACAGAAAACCAGAACTTTGTCAGAGACTGATGAACTGTAAACATATTTTCATTTATTTTAGTACCACACATTGTTTATTGTGGAGGAGCGCAAGGGGGGACCTCTTATTGTTTGTGCATTAGTGTTCCAGGGTGTCTGAGTGATCACCCACAGATTTCCCCACTGCAGCTCTCCGAGGCGCAGCAGTCCTCTACTTTCCCTTTTCACAGAAACCATTTGGTTTCGAACTCCACATTAAGTCACTTGGGAACAAGGGTTCTCAATTCGTAAATACTTTTCATCTCTTCTTTGGCCAGAACCTCTTCTCTATTATTCGTTCTCCAATTAGTCTTTACCACTTTTATTCCACAGAAACCGATCAAATGTTTAGGGTCACACTTTTGTTTTTCTTTAAAATGTGATGATACATTATGGGTCTTCAGACCTTTCTTAATATTTCTTACATGTTCTGTTAGACGTGTTTTAAGCATACAGGATGTTCTACCAATATACTGCATTTTACAGTCACACTCCAGCAGATATATAACATCCTTGGTGTTACACGTGATAAAATCAATTATAACGTGCTTTCCCAGTCTGAAAGGATGTATACTCAGTGATTTTACCCACTTTACTGGGACATGTACTGCACATCTGACACGACCCACACCTATAGAAACCTTTGGATTTGTTCCTGGTTAACATTTTAGGTGCCGATATAGCACTTTTAACCATATTATCTTTTACATTTTGTGCACATATACAAATCTAGGATGTTCAGAAATAAAGGGTTTCAACAATGGGTCTCTTCCTAATATCCCCCAGTGTTTTTTAATAATGCCCTCTATCTGTCTATATTGGCAATTAAAACTGGTAATGAACAGGATAATTTCATTACTACCCATCTTTCTTCTTTTTTCTTCCCTTTAGAACACTCATTCTATCCAATTTACAGGCATCTTCTCTTGCTTTATTTATGACCTCTTTGTTGTATCCTTTTGCTCTAAACTGATTGCTGAGAATGTCAGCTTGTTCCTGATAATTATTGAGATCCGTGCAATTTCTCCTAATCCGCTGAAACTAACCAGTAGGAATGGTACGCAGCCAGTTATCATGGTGATTACTATTATGTTTGATAAATGAATTACAGTCAGTTGGTTTAATGTAATTCTTTGTTTTAATTTTGCCGTCTTCTACATATATACTTAAATCTAAAAAATCCACCTGACTCGAACTGATATCATAAGTTAATGTAATAATGTCATTATTGGAGTTCAAATGCTCACAAAATAATTCTAGGGATGACCTATTCCCACTCCATACAAATAGGATATCGTCTATATAATGACTCCAGGACACCAAAATGGCACCGAACTCATGCTCACTCCACACATATTTCTCCTCCCAGTGTGCCATAAACAAGTTGGCATAGCTCGGCACCAGTCTGGTGCCCAAATCCACATTCCTTAGCTGTAAATAAAAATGATCATTAAACCAAAAAAAAATATTCTGGCGGATAGCAAGATACCCTCCAAAATGAATTGAATCTTGTCCTCTGTCATATCACTGTGTCTCAGATAAGCTTCTGTTGCTACCAAGCCTGTCATGATCAATAATCGTATATAATGATGACACATCCACTGTGACCAAAAAATAGCCTTCTACCCATTGAATCATTAACCTTATTAATAGTAGCTATAGTATCCTTTAGATAAGAGGGTGTGGACTTGACGTATGGCTGTAGGAGGTGATCAATATACAAGGATAAATTAGAGAAACAGGAGTTAGTACCAGCTACAATGGGCCGACCGGGAGATTTTTCCTTACATTTATGAATTTTGGGTAAAACATAAATAACGGGAATGGATGGATTTTCAATAGTTATGAACAACATTCTTCCTCAGTTATGACTCTTTTAGATGTATTGAGTGCTAGAAAAGTATCACATTTCTTTGTAATATTAACACTAGGGTTACCACTTAACTTCTTGTATGTTACTTTATCCAATAATTGTCTCATAATTTCTTCATTATAGTCCTCCACATTCATCACCACCACTCCTCCCTCCTTATCAACGGGTTTTATTATGATATTATTGTTTTTCTCTAACGTCCTAGTGGATGCTGGGGACTCCGTAAGGACCATGGGGAATAGACGGGCTCCGCAGGAGACTGGGCACTCTAAGAAAGATTTAGTACTACTGGTGTGCACTGGCTCCTCTATGCCCCTCCTCCAGACCTCAGTTAGAATCTGTGCCCGGACAGAGCTGGGTGCATTTTAGTGAGCTCTCCTGAGCTTGCTAATAAGAAAGTATTTTAGTTAGGTTTTTTATTTTCAGAGCTTCTGCTGGCAACAGACTCTCTGTTACGTGGGACTGAGGGGAGAGAAGCAAACCTACTAACTGCGGCTAGGTTGCGCTTCTTAGGGTACTGGACACCATTAGCTCCAGAGGGATCGAACACAGGACCTGACCTTGTCGTCCATTCCCGGAGCCGCACCGCCGTCCCCCTCGCAGAGCCAGAAGTCAGAAGCCGGCGGGTTGAAGAAAGAAGACGTCAAAATCGGCGGCAGAAGACTCCTGTCTTCATATGAGGTAGCACACAGCACTGCAGCTGTGCGCCATTGCGCCCACACTAACCCACACACTCCGGTCACTGTAGGGTGCAGGGCGCAGGGGAGGGGGGGGGCGCCCTGGGCAGCAATTAGATACCTCCTGGCAAAAGCAGCAAATATACAGTTGGACACTGTTATATGCATGAGCCCCCGCCATTAATTTTACACAAAATCCTGGGACAGAAGCCCGCCACTGAGGGGGCGGGGCCTTCTTCCTCAGCACTCACCAGCGCCATTTTCTCTCCACAGCTCCGCTGAGAGGAAGCTCCCCAGGCTCTCCCTTGCAGACTCACGGTAGAAAGGGTAAAAAGAGAGGGGGGGGCACATAAATTTAGCGCATTTAATATATATACAGCAGCTACTGGGTAAACACTAAGTTACTGTGTGATTCCTGGGTCATATAGCGCTGGGGTGTGTGCTGGCATACTCTCTCTGTCTCTCCAAAAGGCCTTGTGGGGGTACTGTCCTCATATAGAGCATCCCCTGTGTGTGTGGTGTGTCGGTACGCGTGTGTTGACATGTTTGACGAAGAGGGCTATGTGGAGGCAGAGCAAGTACAGATGAATGACGTGTCTCCGCCGACGGCGCCGACACCTGATTGGATGGATATGTGGAAGGTGTTAAATGATAATGTAAACTCCTTACATAAAAGGTTGGATAAAGCTGATGCCTTGGGACAGTCGGGGTCTCAGCCCATGCCTGATCCTACAGTGCAGAGGCCGTCAGGGTCTCAGAAGCGCCCACTATCCAAAATGGTTGACACAGATATCGACACGGATTCTGACTCCAGTTTCGATGACGATGATGCAAAATTGCAGCCTAAAATGGCTAAAGCCATCCGCTACATGATTATAGCAATGAAGGATGTATTGCACATATCAGAGGTAAACCCTGTCCCTGACAAAAGGGTGTATATGTATGGGGAGAAAAAGCAAGAAGTGACTTTTCCCCCTTCACATGAGTTAAATGAATTATGTGAAAAAGCGTGGGATTCCCCCGATAAGAAAGTGCTGGTTTCCAAAAGGTTACTTATGGTGTACCCTTTCCCGCCAACGGACAGGATGCACTGGGAATCCTCCCCTAGGGTAGATAAAGCTCTGACACGCTTATCTAAAAAGGTGGCCCTGCCGTCACAGGATACGGCCGCCCTAAAGGATCCTGCAGATAGGAAGCAGGAAAGTATCCTGAAGTCTGTTTATACACACTCAGGTACTATACTGAGGCCGGCAGTTGCGTCGGCCTGGATGTGTAGTGCTGTAGCAGCATGGACAGATAATCTGTCTGAGAAAATGGATACCTTAGACAAGGATACCATTATGCTGACCCTGGGGCATATAAAAGACGCTGTCCTATATATGAGGGATGCTCAGAGGGACATTTGCCTACTGGGCTCTAGAATAAATGCAATGTCAATTTCTGCCAGAAGGGTCCTGTGGACTCGGCGATGGACAGGTGATGCCGACTCCAAAAAGCACATGGAGGTGTTACCTTACAAGGGTGAGGAATTGTTTGGGGACGGTCTCTCGGACCTTTTTTCCATAGCTACGGCTGGGAAGTCAAACTTTTTGCCATATATTCCCTCACAGCCTAAGAAAGCACCGTATTACCAAATGCAGTCCTTTCAATCACAGAGAAGCAAGAAGGTCAGAGGTGCGTCCTTTCTTGCCAGAGGCAGGGGTAGAGGAAAGAAGCTGCAGCATACAGCTAGTTCCCAGGAACAGAAGTCCTCCCCGGCTTCCACTAAATCCACTGCATGACGCTGGGGCTCCACAGGAGCCAGGAGCGGTGGGGGCGCGTCTCCGAAATTTCAGCCACCAGTGGGTTCGCTCACAGGTGGATCCCTGGGCTATACAGATTGTGTCTCAGGGATACAAGCTGGAATTCGAAGCGATGCCCCCTCACCGTTACCTCAAATCGGCCCTGCCAGCTTCCCCCATAGAAAGGGAAGTAGTGTTAGCGGCAATTCACAAGTTATATCTCCAGCAGGTGGTGGTAAAGGTTCCCCTCCTTCAACAGGGAAGAGGATACTATTCCACAATGTTTGTGGTACCGAAACCGGACGGTTCGGTCAGACCCATATTGAATTTAAAATCCCTGAACATTTATCTGAAAAGAGTCAAGTTCAAAATGGAATCGCTCAGAGCGGTCATTGCAAGCCTGGAAGAGGGGGATTTTATGGTGTCTCTGGACATCAAGGGTGCTTACTTGCATGTCCCCATTTATCCACCTCATCAGGAGTACCTCAGATTTGTGGTACAGGACTGTCATTACAAATTCCAGACATTGCCGTTTGGGCTCTCCACGGCACCGAGAATATTTACCAAGGTAATGGCAGAAATGATGGTGCTCTTTCGAAAGCAAGGAGTCACAATTATCCCATACTTGGACGATCTCCTCATAAAGGCGAGGTCCAGAGAGCAGTTGCTAATCAGCGTAGCACACTCTCAGGAAGTGTTGCAACAGCACGGCTGGATTCTGAATATTCAAAAGTCGCAGCTGATTCCTACTACGCGTCTGCCTTTTCTGGGCATGATTCTGGACACGGACCAGAAGAAGGTGTTTCTCCCGGCGGAGAAGGCTCAAGAGCTCGTGACTCTAGTCAGAGACCTCTTAAAACCGAAACAGGTGTCGGTGCATCGCTGCACGCGAGTCCTGGGAAAGATGGTGGCATCATACGAAGCCATTCCCTTCGGCAGGTTCCATGCGAGGATCTTTCAGTGGGATCTGTTGGACAAGTGGTCCGGATCGCATCATCAGATACATCGGCTGATCACCCTGTCCCCGAGGGCCAGGGTGTCTCTTCTGTGGTGGCTGCAGAGTGCTCACCTTCTCGAGGGCCGCAGGTTCAGCATACAGGACTGAGTCCTGGTGACCACGGATGCGAGCCTCCGAGGATGGGGGGCAGTCACTCAGGGAAGAAACTTCCAAGGGTTGTGGACAAGTCAGGAGGCTTGTCTGCACATAAATATCCTGGAACTAAGGGCCATATACAATGCCCTGAGTCAAGCGGAGCCTCTACTTCGCAACCAACCGGTGCTGATTCAGTCAGACATCACCGCAGTGGCTCATGTAAACCGCCAGGGCGGCACAAGAAGCAGAGTGGCGATGGCAGAAGCCACCAGGATTCTTCGTTGGGCGGAGAATCACGTGCAAGCACTGTCAGCAGTGTTCATTCCGGGAGTGGACAACTGGGAAGCAGACTTCCTCAGCAGGCACGACCTCCACCCGGGAGAGTGGGGACTTCATCACGAAGTCTTCACTCAGATTACAAAATCGATGGGAACTGCCACAGGTGGACATGATGGCGTCCCGTCTCAACAAAAAGCTACAAAGGTATTGCGCCAGGTCAAGAGACCCTCAGGCGATAGCTGTGGACGCCTTAGTAACACCGTGGGTGTTCCAGTCGGTCTATGTGTTTCCACCTCTTCCTCTCATACCCAAGGTGCTGAGAATCGTAAGAAAAAGAGGAGTGAGAACAATACTCATTGTTCCGGATTGGCCAAGAAGGACTTGGTACCCGGAACTGCAAGAAATGCTCACAGAGGACCCATGGCCTCTGCCTCTCAGACAGGACCTGTTGCAACAGGGGCCCTGTCTGTTCCAAGACTTACCGCGGCTGCGTTTGACGGCATGGCGGTTGAACGCCGGATCCTAGCGGAAAAAGGCATTCCGGAGGAAGTTATTCCTACGCTGATAAAGGCTAGGAAGGACGTGACAGCAAAGCATTATCACCGCATATGGCGAAAATATGTTGCTTGGTGTGAGGCCAGGAAGGCCCCTACAGAGGAATTCCAACTGGGCAGATTTCTGCACTTTCTACAGTCTGGAGTGACTATGGGCTTGAAGTTGGGATCCATAAAGGTCCAGATTTCGGCCCTATCCATTTTCTTTCAAAAGGAACTGGCGTCTCTTCCTGAAGTTTAGACGTTTGTTAAGGGAGTGCTGCATATTCAGCCCCCTTTTGTGGCACCTTGGGATCTCAACGTGGTGTTGGGTTTCCTGAAATCCCACTGGTTTGAACCACTTAAGACCGTGGAGCTAAAGTATCTCACGTGGAAGGTGGTCATGCTATTGGTCTTAGCTTCAGCTAGGCGTGTGTCAGAATTGGCGGCTTTGTCATGTAAAAGCCCCTATCTGGTTTTTCATATGGACAGGGCAGAATTGCGGACTCGTCCCCAATTTCTGCCAAAGGTGGTGTCATCTTTTCATTTGAACCAACATATTGTAGTGCCTGCGGCTACTCGTGACTTGGAGGATTCCAGGTTACTAGATGTAGTCAGGGCTTTGAAGATTTATGTAGCCAGAACGGCTGGAGTCAGGAAAACTGACTCGCTGTTTATCCTGTATGCCCCCAACAAGTTGGGTGCTCCTGCTTCAAAGCAAACCGTTGCCCGCTGGATCTGTAACACGATTCAGCAGGCTCATTCTGCGGCTGGATTGCCACATCCAAAATCAGTGAAAGCCCATTCCACAAGGAAGGTGGGCTCTTCTTGGGCGGCTGCCCGAGGGGTCTCGGCATTACAGCTTTGCCGAGCTGCTACTTGGTCGGGTTCAAACACATTTGCAAAATTCTACAAGTTTGATACCCTGGCTGAGGAGGACCTCGAGTTTGCCCATTCGGTGCTGCAGAGTCATCCGCACTCTCCCGCCCGTTTGGGAGCTTTGGTATAATCCCCATGGTCCTTACGGAGTCCCCAGCATCCACTAGGACGTTAGAGAAAATAAGATTTTACTCACCGGTAAATCTATTTCTCGTAGTCCGTAGTGGATGCTGGGCGCCCGTCCCTAGTGCGGACTTTCTGCAATACGTGTATATAGTTATTGCTTAATAATGGGTTATGTTATGTTGGCATCCATTGTTTGATGCCCTGTTGTTGTTCATACTGTTGACTGGATAAGTGTATCACAAGTTATACGGTGTGATTGGTGTGGCTGATATGAGTCTTACCCGGGATTCCAATATCCTTTCCTTATAATGTCTGCTCTTCCGGGCACAGTTTCCTTAACTGAGGTCTGGAGGAGGGGCATAGAGGGAGGAGCCAGTGCACACCAGATAGTACTAAATCTTTCTTTAGAGTGCCCAGTCTCCTGCGGAGCCCGTCTATTCCCCAAGGTCCTTACGGAGTCCCCAGCATCCACTACGGACTACGAGAAATAGATTTACCGGTGAGTAAAATCATATTTTTTTCCCTCAAAATTCTACACACAATACCCCATAATGACAACGTGAAAAACGTTTTTTTGAGATTTTTGCAAATTTATTAAAAATAAAAAAAAATAAGAAATCACATGTATATAAGTATTCACAGCCTTTGCACAATACTTTGTTGATGCATCTTTAGTAGCAATTACTGCCTCAAGTCTTTTTGAATATGATGCCACAAGCTTGGCACACCTGTCTTTGGGCAGTTTCGCCCATTCCTCTTTGCAGCACCTTTCAGGCTCCATCAGGTTGGATGGGAAGCATCGGTGCATAGCCATTTTCAGATCTCTCCAGAGATGTTCAATCGGATTCAAGTCTGGGCTCTGGCTGGGCCACTTAAAAGACATTCACAGAGTTGTTCTGAAACCACTCGTGGAAACCACTCCTTTGATATTTTGGCTGTGTGCTTAGGGTTGTTGTCCTGCTGAAAGATGAACCATCGCCCCAGTCTGTGGTCAAGGGCGCTCTGGAGCAGGTTTTCATCCAGGATGTCTCCGTATATTGCTGCATTCATCTCTCCCTCTATCCTGACTAGTATCCCAGTTCCTGCCGCTGAAAAACATCCCCACAGGCAGGATGCTGCCACCACCATGCTTTACGGTAGGGATGGTATTGGCCTGGTGATGAGCAGTACCTGGTTTCCTCCAAACATGATGCCTGGCATTCACGCAAAAGTGTTCAATTTTTGTCTCATCAGACCAGAGAATTTTGTTTCTCATGGTCTGAGAGTCCTTCAGGTGCATTTTGGCAAACTCCAGGCGGACTGCCATGTGCGTTTTTACTAAGTAGTGGCTTCCGTCTGGCCACTCTACCATACAGGCCTGATTGGTGGATTGCTGCAGAGATGGTTGTCCTTCTGGAAGGTTCTCTTCTATCCACAGAGGAATGCTGTAGCTCTGACAGAGTGACCATCGGGTTCTTGGTCACCTCCCTGACTAAGGCCCTTCTTCCCCGATGGCTCAGTTTAGATGGCCGGCCAGCTCTATGAAGAGTCCTGGTGGTTTCAAACTTCTTCCATTTATGGATAATGGAGGCCACTGTGCTCATTGGGACCTTCAAAGCAGCAGATATTTGTCTGTACCGTTTCCCAGATTTGTGCCTTGAGACAATCCTGTCTCGGAGGTCTACAGACAATTCCTTTGATTTCATGCTTGGTTTGTGCTCAGACATGCACTGTCAAGTGTGGGACCCTATATAGACAGGTATTTACTAGTGATGTGCACCGGACATTTTTCGGGTTTTGTGCTTTGGTTTTGGATTCGGTTCCGCGGCCGTGTTTTGGATTCGGACGCGTTTTGCCAAAACCTCCCTGAAAATTTTTTGTTGGATTCGGGTGTGTTTTGGATTCGGGTGTTTTTTTACAAAAAACCCTCAAAAACAGCTTAAATCATAGAATTTGGGGGTCATTTTGATCCCATAGTATTATTAACCTCAATAACCATAATTTACACTCATTTTCAGTCTATTCTGAACACCTCACACCTCACAATATTATTTTTAGTCCTAAAATTTGCACCGAGGTCGCTGGATGGCTAAGCTAAGCGACACAAGTGGCCGGCACAAACACCTGGCCCATCTAGGAGTGGTACTGCAGTGTCAGACAGGATGGCACTTCAAAAAAATAGTCCCCAAATAGCACATGATGCAAAGAAAAAAAGAGGCGCACCAAGGTCGCTGTGTGACTAAGCTAAGCAACACAAGTGGCCCACACAAACACCTGGCCCATCTAGGAGTGGCACTGCAGTGTCAGACAGGATGGCACTTCAAAAAAATAGTCCCCAAACAGCACATGATGCAAAGAAAAAAAGAGGCGCAATGAGGTAGCTGTGTGACTAAGCTTTGCGACCCAAATGGCCGACACAAACACCTGGCCCATCTAGGAGTGGCACTGCAGTGTCAGACAGGATGGCACTTCAAAAAAATAGTCCCCAAACAACACATGATGCAAAGAAAAAAAGTGGCGCACCAAGGTCGCTGTGTGACTAAGCTAAGCGACACAAGTGGCCAACACAAACACCTGGCACATCTAGGAGTGGCACTGCAGTGTCAGACAGGATGGCACTTCAAAAAAATAGTCCCCAAACAGCACATGCTGCAAAGAAAAAAAGAGGCGCAATGAGGTCGCTGTGTGACTAAGCTAAGCGACACAAGTGGCCGACACAAACACCTGGCCCATCTAGGAGTTGCACTGCAGTGTCAGGCAGGATGGCACTTCAAAAAAATTGTCCCCAAAAGCACATGATGCAAAGAAAAATGAAAGAAAAAAAGAGGTGCAAGATGGAATTGTCCTTGGGCCCTCCCAACCACCCTTATGTTGTATAAATAGGACATGCACACTTTAACAAACCCATCATTTCAGCGATAGGGTCTGCCACACGACTGTGACTGAAATTACTGGTTGGTTTGGGCCCCCACCAAAAAAGAAGCAATCAATCTCTCCTTGCACAAACTGGCTCTACAGAGGCAAGATGTCCACCTCATCATCATCCTCCGATTCCTCACCCCTTTCACTGTGTACATCCTCCTCCTCACAGATTATTAATTCGTCCCCACTGGAATCCACCATCTCAGGTCCCTGTGTACTTTCTGGAGGCAATTGCTGGTGAATGTCTCCACGGAGGAATTGATTATAATTAATTTTGATGAACATCATCTTCTCCACATTTTCTGGAAGTAACCTCGTACGCCGATTGCTGACAATGTGAGCGGCTGCACTAAACACTCTTTTGGAGTACACACTGGAGGGAGGGCAACTTAGGTAGAATAAAGCCAGTTTGTGCAAGGGCCTCCAAATTTCCTCTTTTTCCTGCCAGTATACGTACGGACTGTCTGACGTGCCTACTTGGATGCGGTCACTCATATAATCCTCCACCATTCTTTCAATGGTGACAGAATCATATGCAGTGACAGTAGACGACATGTCAGTAATTGTTGCCAGGTCCTTCAGTCCGGACCAGATGTCAGCACTCGCTCCAGACTGCCCTGCATCACCGCCAGCAGGTGGGCTCGGAATTCTTAGCCTTTTCCTCGCAGCCCCAGTTGCGGGAGAATGTGAAGGAGGAGCTGTTGACGGGTCACGTTCCGCTTGACTTGACAATTTTCTCACCAGCAGGTCTTTGAACCTCTGCAGACTTGTGTCTGCTGGAAAGAGAGATACAACGTAGGTTTTAAATCTAGGATCGAGCACGGTGGCCAAAATGTAGTGCTCTGATTTCAACAGATTGACCACCCGTGAATCCTGGTTAAGCGAATTAATGGCTCCATCCACAAGTCCCACATGCCTAGCGGAATCGCTCTGTTTTAGCTCCTCCTTCAATGTCTCCAGCTTCTTCTGCAAAAGCCTGAGGGGGGGAATGACCTGACTCAGGCTGGCAGTGTCTGAACTGACTTCACGTGTGGCAAGTTCAAAGGGTTGCAGAACCTTGCACAACGTTGAAATCATTCTCCACTGCGCTTGAGTCAGGTGCATTCCCCCTCCTTTGCCTATATCGTGGGCAGATGTATAGGCTTGAATGGCCTTTTGCTGCTCCTCCATCCTCTGAAGCATATAGAGGGTTGAATTCCACCTCGTTACCACCTCTTGCTTCAGATGATGGCAGGGCAGGTTTAGGACTGTTTGCTGGTGCTCCAGTCTTCGGCACGCGGTGGCTGAATGCCGAAAGTGGCCCGCAATTCTTCGGGCCACCGACAGCATCTCTTGCACGCCCCTGTCGTTTTTTAAAAAATTCTGCACCACCAAATTCAATGTATGTGCAAAACATGGGACGTGCTGGAATTTGCCCAGATGTAATGCACGCACAATATTGGTGGCGTTGTCCGATGTCACAAATCCCCAGGAGAGTCCAATTGGGGTAAGCCATTCTGCGATGATGTTCCTCAGTTTCCGTAAGAGGTTGTCAGCTGTGTGCCTCTTATGGAAAGCGGTGATACAAAGCGTAGCCTGCCTAGGAACGAGTTGGCGTTTGCGAGATGCTGCTACTGGTGCCGCCGCTGCTATTCTTGCTGTGGGTGGCAATACATCTACCCAGTGGGCTGTCACAGTCATATCGTCCTGAGTCTGCCCTGCTCCACTTGTCTACATGTCCGTGGTTAAGTGGACATTGGGTACAACTGCATTTTTTAGGACACTGGTGACTCTTTTTCTGAGGTCTGTGTACATTTTCGGTATCGCCTGCCTAGAGAAATGGAACCTAGATGGTATTTGGTACCGGGGACACAGTACCTCAAACAAGTCTCTAGTTGCCTGTGAATTAACGGTGGATACCGGAACCACGTTTCTCACCACCCAGGCTGACAAGACCTGAGTTATCCGCTTTGCAGCAGGATGACTCCTGTGATATTTCATCTTCCTCGCAAAGGACTGTTGGACAGTCAATTGCTTACTGGAAGTAGTACAAGTGGTCTACCGACTTCCCCTCTGGGATGACGATCGACTCCCAGCAGCAACAACAGCAGCGCCAGCAGCAGTAGGCGTTACACTCAAGGATGCATCGGAGGAATCCCAGGCAGGAGAGGACTCGTCAGACTTGCCAGTGACATGGCCTGCAGGACTATTGGCTTTCCTGTGTAAGGTGGAAATTGACACTGAGGGAGTTGTTGGTGTGGTTTGCAGGAGCTTGGTTACAGGAGGAAGGGATTTAGTGGTCAGTGGACTGCTTCCGCTGTCATCCAAAGTTTTTGAACTTGTCACTGACTTCTGATGAATGCGGACCAGGTGACGTATAAGGGAGGATGTTCCTAGGTGGTTAACATCCTTACCCCTACTTATTACAGCTTGACAAAGGCAACACACGGCTTGACACCTGTTGTCCGCATTTGTGTTGAAATAATTCCACACCGAAGAGGTGATTTTTTTTGTATTTTGACCAGGCATGTCAATGGCCATATTCGTCCCATGGACAACAGGTGTCTCCCCGGGTGCCTGACTTAAACAAACCACCTCACCATCAGAATCCTTGTCAATTTCCTCCCCAGCGCCAGCAACACCCGTATCCTCATCCTGGTGTACTTCAACAGTGACATCTTCAATTTGACTATCAGGAACTGGACTGCGGGTGCTCCTTCCAGCACTTGCAGGGGGCGTGCAAATGGTGGAAGGCGCAAGCTCTTCCCGTCCAGTGTTGGGAAGGTCAGGCATCGCAACCGACACAATTGGACTCTCCTTGGGGATTTGTGATTTAGAAGAACGCACAGTTCTTTGCTGTGCTTTTGCCAGCTTAAGTCTTTTCATTTTTCTAGCGAGAGTATGAGTGCTTCCATCCTCATGTGAATCTGAACCACTAGCCATGAACATAGGCCAGGGCCTCAGCCGTTCCTTGCCACTCCATGTCGTAAATGGCATATTGGCAAGTTTACGCTTCTCATCAGACACTTTCAATTTTGATTTTTGGGTCATTTTACTGAACTTTTGTTTTTTGGATTTTACATGCTCTCTACTATGGCATTTCATCGTCTCGGCCATGACTAGTGGCAGCAGCTTCAGCATGAGGTGGAAGTGGATCTTGATCTTTCCCTATTTTAACCTCCACATTTTTGTTCTCCATTTTTTAATGTGTGGAATTATATGCCAGTATCAATAGCAATGGCCTACTACTATATATACTGCGCACAACTGAAATGCACCACAGGTATGGATGGATAGTATACTTGACGACACAGAGGTAGATAGAGCAGTGGCCTTCCGTACGGTACTGCTATATATACTGGTGGTCACTCTCAGCAAAACTCTTCACTGTACTCCTCCCAGTGGCGTCACAAGGCGGGTGCGGGGGGTGCGGCCCGCACCCGGGTGTGACACCTGGAGGGGGTGACACCAAATGTCAGCTCCTCCGCAGTGACAGGAGCCAGGTGCTGCAGTGTGAAATTCCGCTACAGCACCCGGCTCCTGTCATAGCAGAGGAGCCGACCGCACACTGAGACCGTCTCTGGGGGAAGCCCAGCATCTCCGGAGATGCTGGGCACGCCCCCAGAGTGACGATCCCGGTATCCCCGCAAAGTCACGCCCCCTAGCTGTAAGGCCACACCCCCTTTTTGCCGCGATCGCGGCAGTACATCAGGGATGCGCACCGGGTGTCACCACACCTGGTGACGCCTCTGACTCCTCCTATATAATACTGCTGGTCCCCAGTCCCCACAATAAAGCAGTGTGAGCACAGATATATGCAGCACACTGAGCACAGATATGGAGTGTTTTTCAGGCAGACAACGTATACTGGTGGTCACTGGTCAGCAAAACTCTGCACTGTACTCCTCCTATATAATACTGCTGGTCCCCAGTCCCCACAATAAAGCAGTGTGAGCACAGATATATGCAGCACACTGAGCACAGATATGGAGTGTTTTTCAGGCAGACAACGTATACTAGTGGTCACTGGTCAGCAAAACTCTGCACTGTACTCCTCCTATATAATACTGCTGGTCCCCAGTCCCCACAATAAAGCAGTGTGAGCACAGATATATGCAGCACACTGAGCACAGATATGGAGTGTTTTTCAGGCAGACAACGTATACTGGTGGTCACTGGTCAGCAAAACTCTGCACTGTACTCCTCCTATATAATATACTGGTGGTCCCCAGTCCCCACAATAAAGCAGTGTGAGCACAGATATATGCAGCACACTGAGCACAGATATGGAGTGTTTTTCAGGCAGACAACGTATACTGGTGGTCACTGTCAGCAAAACTCTGCACTGTACTCCTCCTATATAATACAGCTGCTCCCCAGTCCCCACAATTAAGCAATAAGCACAAATATTTGCATCAACATTAATAAACGGAGAGGACGCCAGCCACGTCCTCTCCCTAACATTTCCAATGCACGAGTGAAAATGGCGGTGACGCGCGGCTGCTTATATAGAATCCGAATCTCACGAGAATCCGACAGCGGGATGATGACGTTCGGGCGCGCTCGGGTTAACCGAGCCATACGGGAGAATCCGAGTATGCCTCGGACCCGTGTAAAATAGGTGAAGTTCGGGGGGGTACAGTTTACGAGGAACCAAACCCGCTCATCACTAGTGTTTACCTTTTCCAAATCATGTCCAATCAGCTGAATTTACCATAGATGGACTCCAGTTAAACTGTAGGAACATCTCAAGGATGATCAGTGGAAATGGGATGCACCTGAGCTAAATTTGAGCTTCATGGCAAAGGCTGTGAATACTTATGTACATGTGATTTCTTAGTTTTTATTTTTAATAAATTCGCAAAAATCACAAAAACGTTTTTCATGTTGTCATTATGGGGTGTTGTGTGTAGAATATGGAGGGAAAAAATTTATTTATTACATTTTGAAATATGGCTGTAACATAACAAATTGTGGAAAAAGTGAAGCACTGTGAATACTTTCCGGATGCACTGTATATTGGGGATTTGAATATTGTACAAATGGCGGGTTCCCGGTGAATAGGAACGTGCCATAAATCATCAGAAATCCGCCAATATAAAAATGCAATTTTTAAAGATGCTGATAAAACACCCGAACGAATTGCGAGATAATAAAGGTACTTCAGGCTGGCAAGATAGCTATAAACTTAGTTATCTCGTATGGCATTGTATTAAAATAAATAAAAACAATATAGAAAATCAAGCTTTTGTGGTTAATAGAAATTTTAGCACAAACAATAGGAAAAGGTCTTAGCGGGAATGAAGAAGAATGAAGGCTGTGCTTCATGTTGTTCTGCTGTAGTTTGTAACAGCACAGTCACAGTATATAAAGAATGATTTTATGTGCAAATTTGCAATATATTTCTTTATAACATTCATTAGATAAATAAATTTGGAAAGCTTTAAACACTGGGTTAGTGCATCTTTAAATGTTGGTATGGCTACTTGTGCAAAGCATTTGTATTGTCTAATAAAGCAATATCTTTATTTTACTTCTTATGCAGTACATTTACAAACCTGAATTAAGGTTGGGGTTTACATGTGGACGTAATAGGCTTGATTCAGGGGAGCACGCAACCACACACAATGACAATGTTTGCACAGTTGTGCGCTTATTTGCTACTGCGCATGCTCATAATATTCTGAAACTCTTATGTCACATGCGTTATCCTAAGTGTACACACAGATGCGCTATGGCATTCGGGAGAGCTGGTATTGGAACTGGAGAGGCAAAGTGAAGGGCGTTCCTGTGTCTAGAAATCTGGTGGCCTAAAGGAAATTCCAAAACATCCATCTTGTGGGCCTGTTATGGCAGTGTCATAGGTGAGACACTGCAGAGGGCCTGCTTTCTCAGACGCTGAGACACTTCCACAGAGGCCATGTTCAGATGAAGGCACTGCATCTGCCATAGGTAGGTGCAAGTGTCGATGCTGGGCATAATGGCGGACTGTCTGAAACCACTGGTGGTGCTACTGTGTTCAGAGGTGCAGAAAATGGTCATCTGAATGCTTGCAAATTCTGTTGCGCAATGCACAAGAGAAGACTGAAATTAACATTTACATATTATCACAACCACAACTCTGGCAATGGATGCTAAAGTACACACTGCAGTGTCCATCTCTGAGTCAGGCCCACTGTCTCCTTAGTAATTGTCTTAGGCAAGTTTTGGCGAGGACTTCATCTATAGCAACCACTTTTTTTCTAGAACGAAACAGGTTCACAGATGCCCCCAGAACTTAACCTCGAGTATCAAAGGCTTATGAGAAGATGCTGATGAGGCGTAATATAGCAGACATAAAAGTTCAATATTAATACTGGTGATGGAACAGGAATTCACTTCTGAATGCTAATACTGGCAATAGAACCATGCGGAGGTGGAACAACTGCACTGTAAAGAAATGAAAGACCCTAACTTGAACGGAAAGTAAGGTACAGCTGACTGTATGATAGATGGTATGAAGTTGCTGGCAGTAACACTGCCTATTACAAGCATCAATGTATTTTGTAACACACAGCTAGGCAAGATAGCTCAGTGAGCCCAGAACCTAGTTTGTAATTCAGTTCATATTGTGAGTTTATTCAAGTTGGGTTCAGAGCTAGTAGTCAGTTTGATACTAAGGTGAGCAAGCTGGGTATTGAGCCAGTGGGCTGGAGTCAGAGCTGGACACACTTGCATTCATATGCAGTAGACCTGCAAAAAATATGCTAATGATGTACAGAGATGCCCACTGATGAAGGGGAACACCCCTTGCATACAAAGACGCACCATCAGTCAAACATCAGGTGCACCATCAAACCTCTGAGCAACCCTCTAAATTCTCAGAATGTTTCTTGAAAGTAATCTGCTGGAGCCTTTACCACTGCGTGTAAACTTGTAGTCAGGTTCAGACATGCCCCTAAAATGTTTGCTAGACGCCTATGTTATTTAAGACACCCTCCTTTACCTCCCACAAATGGTCACTATCTGTCGCTAACTTTGCAAACATATCCTCGCAGCGTCCGCAGAGCGACTGTGATCCATGCACAGCACAAATAAACACAGCCGAATCAGGCCCATAATTTTGGTCCAAGTAAAGCTGGCCACACATCAGAGCAATATAATAATTGTCTGCTGCCACACCCTGGAAAACAGGCAAAACGGTTGTTACCATTAGTAAGAGAAATCAAACATGTTTTATTTATCTAGTGTAAAACCTTTATGGCATTTTATATGAACAAGCTGCTAACTGCTAATACATTATTGAAACAGGAAAACAAGATAAACCCTAGTTGCACCAAGCAGCACAGCACAACTATACACAAAAGTGTCACAAACACTCAAAAGAGGACAAGGTAAATAAAGGCATGTGTAAAGTCATATATGTGCCTACTTGACTTTACACATACATTCATATTGTTGCTACATTATGTCAAGTAGATTTATTCAAGACATATAATATATATATATATATATATATATATATATATATATATGTACACACATGGTGAAAGGAATCCCAAACAAGTAAAAATTGGTATACCTACCAAAATGAACAGATGTTATAAGCATTGTAGGCTAAATGGTCTTGGAAATCTATAATCTGCCACAAACAACTGTACAGAGTTACTCTTGGATTGGGGATCACCAAAAGGTTATATAAAATACTCGGCATAGAATGATGACACATATCAAACCACATGGGGGCTTTGTCAAGGCTGATTTGCATTATGTCCCAGGCACATTATAAGGCCTCACTATAGGACATATTTGCTGGAACTGTACTGTGCTTATTTTAAGAGCTGGATTAAAACAGGGGCGGTCGTCCCTGGGCCCCCACACTTTAGGGTCCCCCACATACATATGTGTCATGGGAGTGAGCCGGCAGTCCTGAGCACCAGAGCACTCAGCTCAAACACTGCCCCTGTGTGCTGCGCCGCGTGACGTCAGAGGTCACGCAGCGCATCCCCAAGTTAACCCGCCCCTTCAGCAGTGCTGTACTGACTGTCCCACTACCAATGGAAGCAGGCACTGGGACTTGGAGTTGGGACGGGACTCGGGAGGAGGAGGAGGGAAGCCCGCTGGTGCTGCAGACCCTTGCTGCACCGGTCAGCTCAGCCCAGTGAGACAGTGCCACATCCTGTTGCTTCTCTCAGAGGAGAAAATAGGACTGAGGGCTAGGTGAATCTATTAATTGGTTATTTTATTCCGGGGAAGGGTGGTGTGATTATGTAAATGATATTATGTCTATTTTATTTGATCAATTCTGTGTTATGTGTGTGTGTGTGTGGGGGGGGGGGGGTGGCGGCTGGGATTGCGGGCCTGTCACCGTGCTGGTGTAATTGCTTATAATCCGTTTTACTGGGTGGGCCCCCACAACTTCATTGCCTCTAGACACCCACCAGACTCAATCCCGCCCTTCTTTTTTCCATCAGGTTATAAACAAACTATGTAACTGGGTCTGATCTCTGTCTGTATGTCATTTAAAGGATGTAATCTGATAGGTCCATACTAGGCACATTTACACTGGGATAAAAACAGACCACTTCACTCGACCATATGTAAAGAGTCTTTTTTCTGAGTATGTGCTGCCAGGATGTAAGCAAAGGGGCATTTCTCATGTCAAAAATACAAAGAATGCCCGAATACACCCAAACAAAAATTCTGGGGCGAAACAGAAACAGGAAATTATTTTTAAGCTATAATTTAGATATAATATTAAACATACGTTATCATATTGCATTTTAATGGATGCATTGACATCTATAATACTTCACCTGATGATGACAGTACAAAAGTTCTAAACTAATAAAACACAAAAATCAAAACTGAAATAGAACAAGGTTCAGTTCTATAATTTATAAAAAACTACTTCACATCAAAATCCATGGAAATGAAGTATTCAATTTATGAATCCATAATATTCCTTAAACAGGATATTTGAGGTTCATTAAGAGAAGGGAATGAGTCACCCTCAGTATTCCCAATAGGACAACTCAAAGACGTACTTGGATGACAGGCGTTTTCTTTAGGATTTACGAGTGGTGAGGGTGTCACCACTATTATTCACTTTGCGCTCACTATCGCACAAGAGAAGACTTTTATTTGAAATTTATGAATCCACTGCATCTCCATTTGGGCAACTATTCATATTTGTACTGAAACTCAAGGTTTCTTGGATATTTTTTCTATACCAGTAAAATGAAGCATGCAAGAAACAAATTATGTGTAGTCCTAGAATGATTGGACACAGGAACTGTCTGGCGCAGTCAGATGCAGCTCCTTATACAGCTGCAAATAGTACGTTTTACCATGCTGCACAATTTATATCAATTTATGCATTTTAGGTCATCTCAGTCAGATTCTGAATTCAGTGAATGTTGGCTGTATTTCTCTTTGTATGAAATGGGCGTCCAAGGATGGCAACTGGGCAGTAACGCTGCAGTCGCACACAAGATATCTATTTCTTGGAAGTGTTGCGGGTGTGAAGTTAAATTAACATGCTATTTTGATCCTACATAGAGCGAAGGGACACCTATTTTAAAAGGCGCTCTTGCACCCAGCATGGGCCAGGTACAAGTGCCAATACTAATTATGATGGTTGCACTGTGGGCGGAAACACTGAGGGGAGTGGGGCTTCTCGCTTAAAGCCTTATGCATACTAGCATTAGCAGTATGGATTCCTGCATTAGCATAAGGCGACCTAAGTCACAGGGACTAAAGATTATAGACACCACACATGTGGTGGTTCAAAATTCTAGATGTCATGAATCCGGTTTACATACATATTGTAAATTGTTGATACCTGTATACATTTAGCAAGATTTCTTACACAAATGTTTGGTGCACATATTACTGTTTTTACTGTGTGATATTACGCATTTAATAGTAAAATTCTTGACTATTCATTACACAAGCTTGAGCACTGTAATTTTCTTACACATTGCATTAGCATAAAGTAGTATCTGGCTTCAATGGCATTGTGTAAATACAGACACTTTACGGCTGACTCAGAATCAGTCTAGAATGGTACACTAATTCTTTCCTGATGTTTCACCAATGCTATGCCATTTTCACCTTCTAAGCTCTACAGGTATGACTCACTTAAATTTCCCACATTTACATTCCAAGAAATAAGCTACATTCTCTGCCAGGTATGTAATATAGTCATTGATATTGTATTTCAGGCCATTGAACTCAACATCAGTAAAAAATAAATAAATGTTGTTTTGTTTGGTATTTAAAAAATAATAATTTTGAAAATCTTTATTTGATGATGCACGTCATGCAAAGGCCGAAACTGAAAAACTATTATTCGAATCTGTCACAAAGCGACTACTTAATCCTTCTTACCCTACCCAGTGCTGCCAATTCACTGTCTTGCACATGTCAGCTGGCCACTCATGTTAGAATTCTCCTGTAGCTGCGGTCTGACACAGCAAAGGCACCGCCATCTTGCTTAAGGTCAGCTGAGTAATTCCAGCCATACACAGTGTCCCTACATTACACAACTCACACATCCAATCCATTGCTCCAGCTCCCTATATAAACTGCTTCCTGCCACCTGTAACTTGCCAGTACAATAAGTCTCCTAGGACGCTGTGGCAGAAGTGGTTCACAGTTCCTGAGCTCCAGCCTCTGAAACAGTTACTTGCATTATTTATTACCTGAGAGCTCCTATTCTGTGGATTCAGCTTGTATCAGTGCTCCCTATACTTCAGCTGGAAGTTACCATCTGCTCCTACTGTAATCTGCACTTCCACCAACATCACCGTGCCTTCTGCACTCTGCAGCTATACCTGTGCTTATTCCATTCTGCATGCAAGCCTTCTACAATATATGCAGTTGTCTCACTACTATCACCTTTGTCATGAGCTGCTACTGACTGTCTAAGTTATCCAGCTGCCACTGCAGATACACATGCAATAGTGTGTTAACAGACTGATCCGTATAGTACTCCCTAGCACTCACTCGCAGTACTATAATACTACAGTAGGTTGTTGTAAGTATTGCTAACAGAGTCAGGGAGCTTACTGTTTAACCTAGATCTGCACTTTCTCCTGGAAATCCATATTGGTTAACGTTATAAGGAGAAGTGTCATTCAGCCACCTTACTTCATTCATTCTAGCCATAGCCAGTACTGCTCTGCAGCCACATACAAACTCACAATCTGACAGTATTTTTTCCTATTATTATTATTATTATTTAGTACTTATCTATTTTGACTTTAATTGAGGGTACTTTTCTGTATATAAATTCCTGATGAGAAGTAAGTGTTGCCTTAGAATCTCTGTAGTATCTCCCAATATGTTTTTCAATTTGTTCTACATTTTTATGATCACACTTATAGTTGTAGAAAAAGGCCAATGATGGTTTAAAATTCAAATTCACTGAGATGTGATTTAATGATACAGAAATTTGATATTTAAATTGTTGTTATTTGAATATAGGTTATTGCAGATCGCTTCTACATCACAATTATACCCTGATGTTTTCATCCTGCAATATTTGCCATTATTAGCATTCCAGGGGAGTTACATAGAGATAACCCAATTGTTGCCCTGGCAACTAAATAGTAATTAAATAGCATTATAACACTTAATTATATTTATTTATTCACAGCTTGTTTTCTAAATTTATCTATCCAAATTTTAAAATTGGTAGGTAATATTTATTTTATTTTTATTTTTTACCTAATATAATTTAATTATTCAATTAATAATTTATATTTATATATTTATATTAGATAATATCACAATTATATGAGAACATAGACTCATCTACTATAAGTGAGCATAGACTCATCTACTATGCACTAGTAAGTAATATTACATTATTTAATCACTTTATTAACACACCTCACTTCATTAATTAGCAATATATCTTTTATAGCTATACACTGCATAATAATAATCTGAAGAGGCAGACCTTTTCTTATCTTCATTCAATTATTAGTAAGTCAGACCCTCTTTCTTTATTATTATATTATATTTACTTATATTTAGCTCTTCTATAAAATTATTATAATTATTGTTCATAGGCTAATATCTGAAAACCTCCTTATCAGTAGAGGTCTTGCTGAACCACCACAAGTGGATGGCATCCGAAAATAACATCTGTGAGTCAAAATCTCTCAATGATTTAAATCTATCAATATCTATGTTTAGATTATTTTTTCTTTTTACTAAATTATATAATTCCATATATCTATCTATATATTTATCCCTGTAATAATTGTGGAAAGAAAAATGTATTTATTATCCAATCCTGTAATTGAGGAATATTACGGTTACTATGCATGTGCACTAATATATGTGTGTAACTATCATGTAATTTATACTCGATTTTATAAATTGTTTTGGGGAATATTCTATAGATTGTTTTGGGGATTACTACTTCATTCTTCTCTATACTATGATGTTTTAAATATACGTTTTAAATATATATTTAGACATATGTTTAGATTATGAATACTGTTTCTCCTCTCTCCTTTTCATTCCAAGCCAGCTTCAAACCAATTTACCCTGATGAAGTCCTTGTAAGGACGAAACGCGTTGTTTACAGAGTGTTTTTCTGCATAAAAATGGCAACTCTTCAATTATGATGTATTATCTATGGGTCTAATTGCCATATTACATATTTTATATGAAGTTGTATGTTCAAATGTACAATAAATAATCTTTTATTATTATTAATTCAGTAGCTGAATGGAATTTTATTATTTGCAATTATATTTCTGCGCCCTCAGAATCTGGTTGGTACATAGCTTTTGTTACCCTATTCTAGCAGTATGGTTATTCTAGAGGAGCTGCCCCTATATCTAGCGCACGATAAGAGTAAAATCCTGCAATATACTCTTAGGGGTCTATGTTCTAAGCCTTGGAGAGTGATAAAGTTGACGGGGATAAAGTACCAACCAATCAGCTCCTGTCTATTTTCAAACACAGCCTGCAACATTGCATTTAGGAGCTGATTGGCTGGTACTTTATCACCAGCCATTTTATCCCTCCCCAAGGCTTAGTACATAGACCCCTTAGCGAAATGTGTAAATGTTATATTGGAAGGACTAAAGTTGTGTAACAATATATCACACAACAATACACACTAGAGCAGTGGTTTCCAAAAAAAAATTGAATCACAGTGCCCTAGAATATCAGAATTTTTTTCATGGCACCCCTAGGCCAAAAATTTCTTATTGTGAAATTTAGAAAGAAATATTACATTAAGTAGATCGCGTTTATATGTCATCCTTAGGGTCAGTTGTGTGGTGAGGGACAAGATTTGCTTCTGTTTGGCCACATATTTTATGACTGGCAGCCACCAGCACTGGTTTTGCCTATTATATTGAACATGAATAATTTGAATTGGTCCTGGACCACCAACCCAGGGCACCCCTGCAAGTGTCCCGAGGCACCCCAGGGAGCCACGGCACACAGTTTGGGAACCTCTGCACTAGAGTATCTGCTGTATAATGGTGCAATGTGTCATTGGATGTGCAGCACATCCAATAAGATGATTTAAATGACTGCCGGGAATGAGGAATTGGACATACACACTATACAATGGGCATATAGATTGGGTGAAGGTGCCAGTAACGCATAATATATTGTATAGTGTGTATACGTAAGAATGTTTTTCTATCTGAAAAGGCAGCCCTCAAAACCAACACCTATGAGATATGTTAAGGAACCTGTACTGTACTAAGCATTTCTATATGGAATTAATGATTTTGGACTTTTTATTTGAAGCAAGCCCTGTTTTTGTTTGTTGAACCAGTACTTCTATTCTTTCCTCACTCACATATTCTGAAAATACAATCAAAGAAAAATAGCAAACAAAGAACAAAGACTGTACGTAAATGGCAGGTTATTTGTACAACTGTCTGTAGGAATTGGGTATGAAATCCCATCTGTGAAAATCCCAATGGTCAGCATGCTGCCAGTGGCATCCCAACAGTCAGAATCCTGATGGATCCGGGTAAGTAATTTAAGCCTAACCCTAACCCACTTTAAAAGCCTAACTTTAACTCCTTCCCCCTGCAGCCTACTCCTGACCTCCCCCAGCCCCACAGCCTAACCCTCCCCCCTAGCACCTAACCCCGTCCCCAGTACTTACCTTCAGTATTCATCGAAATTCTGACCATCGGGATCCCACTTCTAACTGCTGGGATTTCAACTACCTGGATCCTGACAGCATCCCGGCAATATGTTTAGGCATTATGTGTAACGTGGCATTATCTGTTCGGCATGCGCTATCCCTTTGTAAAGTGTGGGAGGGTGCAATTTTTGTTAGTTTGCAGGGGGGGAGCCGAACACCCTAGCATCAGCAAGGCCTACCAGTCCACCAAATAGCAATCATTGGTATCTAAAACATGTCTGATTGTCAGGAACAACAACAGTAACTAGTAGTGTAGTAACCGAATCCAGATCAGATCTATAACAGCCACCTTTCACTTAAAACTTTCCCTGCTTACTGGTACTTGGATGCTTCCAGGACATCAGTGTGGGGAGTAGATATTTATTATGGATGGTATTACTAGAGAAAGTAAGCAGTATACTAAACAAGAAACTGCTATACTAAAACACTCAAATATCACTAAGCAATAAGCACTTAATGTGCACAGTGTAATATGACAATATAACAGATGGCATAAAATTAGAATTTACAAGTTCCCCAGTGCTGTAAGACTAATATATTTAATGCTGTACTAAGTATAAATAGAACCACTGACAGGTGATTCAATAAGGCATATACTGTATGTAAATAGAACAGATAGTAATTGCATATAACATAGAATCATATTTTGCATCCAAAAGAGAGTAAATAAATGCATTATAGTTAAATTAGTAACCTCAAAATAATAGAGCAAAACACTGCATATGGTAGTGATTTTAACCTTTTGTTTTCCTTGTGGCAATTTTTCTTTAAGGAGAGGTTTTAACTTCTCTGCTCACCACATTTGTCTGCACTTAAAGGGGTTCCTCCAATCCAGAGTGAAAGAGTGACCCAAAGGGATACAAAAATCTCCAAAACTTGGCTGCTGTAGCGTTTCGTCAATCACTGGATGAACTGTGCCCCGTCATTGGGTCTCTACCTAAGCTATGAGATGTGTTAAAAATGAAATACATTTTTAACAAATCTTATAGCTTAGATAGGGACCCTTCCTACCAATGACAGAGGACAGTGAAACATCCACTAATGCTTGCCCCATATTGCACTTATTTCCCTACAAACAGCACATAGCCCCCACATATATACTGAAGTTTGCACACTTACTTGGGCCTCATTAAATCACTTTGGCAGGCTCTTGCTGCTTACACTGGTGCTCCTCGCTTGTGTGGTGCCTTATAACTGCCCAAATGTGTGTTCCAACTGCACAAGTGCACCTGTGTATTATCGCCCATGGCACCCAGTGCAATCAGCGTATATGCATGGCACACAGTGCCTAGTGGGTGGGTCCAGTTTATGCTCAGAACCAGTTGTGTTGCGACACGCTTGTGCACTACTCTGGGCACTGCTGCGGCACAATTATTGCAAAACGCTGACATATGGGTTAACAGAAATAAAGTTAAACAAAATTGAAAAGGTCAAGGCAGGCAACATACAATAGTGGTCAAGATGCAAAGCCAAGGTCAAACACAAATAATCAGCATACAAAACCAGTTTCCAGGAACACAGCTAGAATCCAGTGAAAAATAAACTACAACTGCTATAGATGAAATGGCAAGGCTGCCTGTTATTTAAAGGCGGTTACTAATGGAGTGGAGTCTGAATCACAGCCTATTCAAATGCATGATCAGCAGCACCTGAGAGACAGCTCAGACGAAAAGCAAAGATCCCTGTTTATCCTAGGTAACCTGCACAGGTCCCTAGCTGAAAACAATGTTGTGGTCTTGTAACCAATGCAATGTTCAGCACATTCCAACAAACTGAATTCTTGATAATTATTAACAATAAGAGTGCAGCAAATTTAGATGACACTGTCTTGTGAAATAATCCCAACTATATTGCTGTTCCTGAAACTTACCTGCCAACATTTGTACCCACTAAGATGCTACATTTAGGGGAATATCCAATTATCCCCGTTAAAACATTGGGTCCGAAAAACTGCCGTTTTCGGCCGTTTATCAGACTTTTTTCCCGATATTTCACCGATTTTTTTTTTTACACTGTTAAATCGCATGTAAAAAAAAAAAACGTTTCTCCCGAAAACACACAGGTTCAGTGAAACTTGTGTGTTTTCTGGTGAAACAGCCCCGTTTTCAGCCGGAAACAGGGCTGTTTCCGGAGATTCTGCTTCGCCTGCCTTCTTATTGGGGCTAATTAGATAGCCCCCCGGCGGGACAATTAGCCCCGATAAAAAAACGGGGCTAATTGGATATCCCCCTTAAAGTGACAATATTTTGTCTTACCCATTCTCTAGCCATAGAACACACAAATAATCCATTGTTACATAATTTATTACTGTAAAGAGCATTATATGAACATACTGTGTGTATGTCACTGGTTTAGTAATACATAAGCACGTGCGCCTAATAAATTAACTGTTCGGCATATATACAGCTACTTAAAATGTTTTTAAATACATATGTGAAGTAATGTTTACAATTTAAGGTGGTACAGTAGCATGAATAGTCAATAAAAATTACTTTTTCATTTTATCTAAACCACACTCATTTTGGTCATTAGTATATTTAGTAAATGACTTAAATAACTTTAAAATTGAGTACATTTGTAGAATATGATAGTACCCAATTGTAAAGCGTAGCAGAATTTGCTGCGCTATATAAGAAACTGTTAATAAATATATAATAACAGTATTTCTTTAGAGTCAGTTAAGGGGTCAGCTTGCTGGGGGTAGCTTGCTGGGATTTATTAAGTGTGGAATTAATAAGTGCGTTATCCGAACAGTTAAAAAAAAACAGTTGAACAAACATTGAACACATCAAGAAAAGGTAACTTACTTTAACAACTTACTCTAACTCCACTTAACCCATAAAACACAAACAACCTCAGCATGTTCATCAAACTACTGTTTTTAATTTCAATTCATGGAATTCTCACCAAATTTAACACATTCTACACTCACCTTGAAACTCACCCCTCTGTGCACATTATAGCTTCTATTCTCCACTCCCCTCTTCTAAACACTCATGAGATTTATACTTTCCTCTCTGCAAGTACTTTGACAACCGCAATTGGCCACCAGTACAAATACTCGCAAACATCCACCAATATTTATCTCACTCTTCTGCTTTTATTAGCTGGTGACATATCACCAAATCCAGGCCCCAACCACCTTTCCCTCTCACACTCTGCTGTCTCAAAACAACATAGAAATCCATCTAACCTCATAAATATCACGTGTCTCCCATCCCCCTTCAAATCACTAAAATGTGCCTTATTGAATGCACGCTCTGTTTGTAACAAATTAACATCCATCCATGACCTCTTCATATCTCACAACTTTAATCTGCTGGCTATAACAGAAACATGGCTCACACAATCAGACACTGCCTGCCCTGCAGCACTGTCACATGGTGGTTTCCACTTCTCACACACATCTAGGCCTAACAATAGTAAAGGTGGTGGGGTCGGAATCTTACTGTCACAGTTTTTCACATACACTGTTCTACCTCAGGTTCCATCACTCGCATTCACCTCATTTGAAGTTTACTCTATCAGGATTTTCACCCCCTTCTCTCTGCGTGTTGCAGCTATCTATCGCCCTCCTGGGCAACCTAAACAACAATTTCTAGAAGATTTTTCTGCCTGGCTCCCACACTTCTTATCCTCTGACATCTCCACCATCATTATGGGCGATTTCAATATAGCTCTTTACAGTCCACACTCTGTTCATGCATCCAAACTCCTCTCTCTAACCTCCTCTCTTGGCCTAACCCAATGGTCCGACTCCTCTACTCACCAGGAGGGCCACTGCCTTGATCTTGTGTTCACCAGGCTCTGCTCAGTTTCCGAATTCACTAACACTCCTTTCCCTCTCTCTGATCACAACCTGATCACCTTCACAATCTCTTCTATTACTTTAAATTCTAGGACACTAAAACCAAGCAAGCCTCCTCTAACCCGCAGAAATACTAACAATATAAATTTTCAACAACTTTCCACTTCTCTGCAACAACTGCTCTCACCAATCTCTACATTTACTACACCTGACACTGCTGTATTACACCTGCACCAGACCCTAGAGAGTGCCCTTGATGAAGTGGCTCCAGCTACCCATCACACTCCACGTAGGCTTAGATGCCAACCATGGCACTCTAAATCAACAAGACACCTACAAAAACTGTCACGTAAAGTAGAACGTCAGTGGCGGAAATCTCAGAATCCAAGTGACTTTCTCACATATAAGACTACCTACCACTCCTATCGTCAGGCCCTGGACACTGCCAAACAAACATATTTCCAATCTCTTATCATGCCAACAACCCCAAGCGACTTTTTAATACATTTAAATCACTTCTTTACCCTCCCTCACCTCCCCCACTAGCTACTATCCGTGCACAAGAACTTGCTTCCTACTTCAAGGATAAGATTGATAAAATCCGAGATGAAATGGTATGCTCTAACTCAGCCAGTGACCTGCTCAATTCCCTACCTGAACCCTCTGGCACTTTCTCTTCATTTGATCCCACAAGTGAAGATGAAGTATCAACACTCTTTTCATCCTCCTACTCCACTACCTCTCCTTTTGATCCTATACTCTCACAGGTCAGTAAAACTTTGTCTCCTGTGCTTATCCCAACCTTAACTGAAATCTGTAATCTCTCTCTCTACTGGTATCTTTACCTCTCTGTTTAAACATGCAGTCATTACTCCCATTCTAAAAAACACAACTCTGACCCAAACACACTCTCTAACTACCGTCCCATTTCTCAGCTACCCAGTCCCTCCAAGCTACTTGAGAGGCTTGCCTACACTCGTCTTACACACTTTCTTAACTTGCACAACTTATTGGACCCACTTCAGTCAGGCTTTCGTGCCCAAAACTCCACAGAGACGGCACTGACCAAAGTAGTGAATTATCTAGTCACTGCTACATCAAAAGGCCATTACACACTACTTATTCTTCTAGATCTCTCTGCTGCTTTTGACACTGTTGACCACTCTCTTCTCATACAAACACTACAATCCCTAGGTCTTCAGGACACAGCCCTTTCTTGGTTCTTATCCTACCTATCTAATCGCTCTTTCAGTGTTCACTTCTCTGATTCTACCTCCTCCTCTCTACCTCTATCAGTTGGAGTACCGCAAGGCTCAGTCTTAGGTCCTTTGCTTTTCTTAATCTATACCTCCTCTCCTGGTAAACTAATCAGCTCCTTTGGATTTCAGTATCATTTGTACGCTGATGATACTCAAATCTACCTATCCTCCCCAGATTTGTCACCACCAGTATTGGCTCGTGTCACTGGATGCCTGTCTGCCATTTCATCTTGGATGTCATCTCGCCACCTCAAACTCAACATTTCCAAAACCGAATTAATTTTTTTCCTACCAGCTAAGAGTAGTTACCAACCTGATATCTCTATAACTGTTGACAATGCAACTATCCACCCCACCCCACAAGCTCGTTGCCTAGGTGTCACCCTTGACTTTGAACTGTCCTTTGTTCCACACATTCAATCTGTCTCTAAATCATGTTACATGCACCTTAAAAACATATCCAAAATACGCCCTTATCTTACACAAGACACTGCAAAAACTCTAATCCATGCACTCATCATCTCCCGCATTGATTATTGTAATAGTCTCCTTACTGGTCTTCCCAAACATAGGCTATCACCACTTCAATCTATTTTAAATGCAGCTGCGCGGCTAATCTTCCTTGCCAGACGTTCTTCATCTGCTGATCCGCTCTGTCAGTCCCTCCATTGGTTACCGATTTTCTACTGTGTCAAATATAAAATACTTATACTTCATACAAGGCTATTAACCAAACTGCACCATCATACATCTCCTCACTCATCTCAAAATATCTCCCTACCAGACCTCTCCGCTCTGCACAAGATCTGCGTCTCTCATCCACATGTATTACCTGTTCCCACTCAAAATTACAGGACTTTACCCGGGCTTCACCCACTCTGTGGAATGCACTCCTACGCACAATAAGACTCTCCTTTAGTCTCCAAACCTTTAAACGTTCTCTGAAAACTCATCTCTTCAGACAAGCCTACCAAATTTCAGACCCACACACATAACCTTAACAGCTTCCCTATCAAGTTACATCCCCTCTGTACAGTCCACATAAACTCACATTTTGTCTTCCAACATTGCTGGGTGATCATATCATATACAACCCATTAAGAACCTAGCAACCTGGGGAACCATTATGTAACAGGTAGCATCTATCCTTGTGTATCAATGCCTATTTCCCTATAGATTGTAAGCTTGTGAGCAGGGCCTTCCTACCTCTGTCTGTCTGTCTGTCTGTCTGTCTTTGCCCAGTTTTGTTCTATAATTGTTGTTCTAATTGTTAAGCGCAACGGAATATGCTGCGCTATATAAGAAACTGCTAATAAATAAATAATAAATAATAATTATAGTTATTTATATCAAATTGAATAAAAATACAATAACCCACAGTATGTTGGTGTAGACTGCACTTCTACCATCAAGTTATTAGTTTAACAGCATTTCATATTTTTTAGGGTATACTTAAAGAATGTCTAGAATTCCCTCTATCCCATTTGCATACAAGTGCAAGGTTAAAGTTGGTGATTATGGGGCTAATTCAGACCTGTTCACTCACTAGGGTTTTTTTTTTTGCAGTACTGCGTTTGCATAGTCGCCGCCCATAGGGGAGTGTATTTTGGCTTTGCAAGTGTGCGAACGCATGTGTAGCAGAGCTGGACAAACAGATTTTGTGCAGTCTCTGAGTAGCCCAGGACTTAGCAGCTGCGAACACTTCAGCCTTTCCTGGACCGGAATTGACGTCAGGAACCCTCCCTGAAAACACTTGGACATGCCTGCATTTTTCCAAACACTCTCAGAAAACGGTTAGTTGACACCCACAAACGCCTCCTTCCTGTCAACCTCCTTGCGAACACCCATGCGAACAGATCCTTCGCACAAACCCATCGATCAGCGGCCATCCGCTTTGTACCCGTGCGATGCGCCTGCGCATTACGGTGCACACGCATGCGCACTTTAGACCTGATTGCCTGCTGTACGAAAACGCAGCCTAGCGATCAGGTCTGAATTAGTTCCAATATAAGGTGGTGCACTAAGACTGCTGGTAGAATGTTCATTGTCAGCACCAAGATAAGAATAAGTATTTCCCAATTTGCTATATGAGATTAAGAGCATACAGTTCACTATTAAATGTTGAATAGATCAGAAGTAATAATGTGTTATGATGCTGCTGGCAAAACCAAGTTTCCAGAGAATCAAAGCTTCATGCATTTACAATAAAACTACAGATAACCTCTTTGGCAATAACCTTCACGACTGTTTTTGTCCCTAGGTTACTAAATCACATAAATTGAACTACATGGTGTTTATAGATGGCCAGGTGCAGAAGACCTAATCTTATCTGCCATTTGTTTTAGGGCAGCTGCAACAGTTGTCCTCTGTTAATAAGTTACTATATTCCAATATATGTTTGATTTTCGTATTTTCTATGACAATTATCTTTCCTGGTGTGTGTGTGTGTGTGTGTGTGTGTGTGTGTGTGTGTGTGTGTGTGTGTGTGTGTGTGTGTATAATTAACATATACTATTTCTAAGGTGGCAGCAAATCTCTGTATAAGAGCATATGCTTGCAATCATTTGAACTATTTTCTATTTAAAGCAAAGCTTATACCCCTTTCAGACATACAACCTGGGAATTTCCCTGCTCAGTCCTGGGTTTTTTATCAGTAAAAAATCCTGGGTTTTTGCTGGAGACCCCTTTCACACTAAACCTGAGACCTGGAAAATTTCCGGGTCGACCCCTTTCAGACATAAGCCCTGGCACACACAAGTCTTACACATACACATGTCACACTCAAACACACACATACATGTAATATACACACACACGCCAAACTCACACACACAAACACCAGCCAAGACCTCACAACAACAGGATGCCTCTGTTAGGCTGCACCCCATCCAGGCAGCCCCGCCACTTCCAGCAGACCAAACGCCAATCTGAAGCATCTAGGTAAATTCCCGGGTCGCTCCATTCAGGCCTAAGCCGGGTTGTCTACCTGGGACTTAAGTCCCGGGAAAAACCCTGGCCAATGCAGGGTCAACAACCTGGGACTGTGTTCCTGAGTTGGGGCCTTTCAGACATGCCAAAATCCAGAGTTGTTGCACGTTCATGTGCAAAACCACGGGATTTTGGAGGATGTCTGAAAGGGGTATAAGATATACATGGAGCACATAAAGCCATAGGCGTCAAAATTCCCTAGAAAATGGCATTGAAGTAATGTGTTGGATAAATAAGACAGTCTTGGACTGTAACCAAAGTAATCAGTAAAAATAATAATTATGCAAGTTTTTTCTGTAAATGCTCTTAAATAAGTCTCTGGATGACATATGCATCTCTGTACCTAATGGCAAAGCTGAACATTGGATATTTGCAGATATACCCCTTTTACACCGCCACTAAAACCCGGGTTGTTGCCGTGATAACCCGGGAGTGGCTCAGTGTAAAAGGGTTAACCCGGGTCCAGTTACCCAGGAATTCAACTCGGCTAGTTTGCAGGGATGGTCCTGGGAAGGATGCGGGTCACGGTGCAGTGTAAATGGGTTGGCCTTGTCAATGTGTCCCGGGACACGTTCACTGTATAGAGAAGAGGCGGTACTTGAAGATTATTTCATCTCCAAGCGCCACCTCTGTACATGTTACCGGTGACATCACCAACCCAGCAATATGCCAGGTAGCACCGCTGTCTGAAAGGGGTCTCTTGACGATTCTCACCTGGGAAGCACCTGTGTACGGCTCCCAGGTGCGACCTATCATTTTAGTATAAGCGGTATTAGTGTTGTAAGAGAGCTTGAGATCAGTTGTGTTATGGTAGGTAGAACAGGATGCAGGTAGTGGATATTGGCACAATCGCAGGTGATCTGAAACATATAAAATTGCTAGGGCAAAGTGGCATGGGATCCTTTCTATTATTAGGAATATAAATCTCAAACCTCCACACACATTTTTTTAAGATTATGGAACAAATAGTAACAATTTAGTCCAGTTGAAAGCTTGACTACATCACCTTCAGTGCATCTGGAAAGTATTCACAGCGCTTCACTTTTTCCACATTTTGTTTATGTTACAGCTTTATTCCAAAATGAAATAAATTAATTTTTCCCTCCAAATTCTACACATAATACCCCATAATGACAACATGAAAAAAGTTTTTTTTGAGATTTTTCCAAATGTATTAAAAAAATAAAAAATAAAAAAAGAAATCACATGTACATAAGTATTCACAACCTTTGCCATGGAGCTTAAAATTGAGCTCAGGTGCATCCTGTTTCCACTGATCATCCTAGAGATGTTCCTACAGCTTAATTGGAGTCCACCTGTGGTAAATTCAGCTGATTGGACATGATTTGGAAAGGCACAAACCTGACTATATAGGGTCCCACACTTGACAGTGCATGTCTGAGCACAAACCAAGCATGAAGTCAAAAGAAGTATCTGTAGACCTCAGAGACAGGATTGTCTGGAGGCACAAATCTTGGGAAGAGTACAGAAAAATATCTGCTGCTTTGAAGGTCCCAATGAGCAGGGCCGAAACTAGGGGGGGGCTAGGGGGGCAGGCGACCTGGGCGCCGGATTGGAGGGGGCGCCGAGACCCCCTAACACCCTCTCCCTATGCGCCTTTGTACTTTGAGAATTGAAACCCCCTTCTCCGTCCTCCCGAGTGCCCAGCTCGGGGGGGCGGGGTTTCACGGAATGACGCGATTGCGTCGTGACGTCACGACGCAAACGCGTCATTCCACGAAACCCCGCCCCCCGAGCTGGGCACTCGGGAGGACGGAGAAGGGGGAGCCGCGCAGACGAGGAGGGAGAGGCGGCTGAAGAGCGGCGAGAACCGCTTCAAATGTAAGTCAGCCCCTCTCCCTCTCCCTCCCTCCCTCCCTCTCCCCACCACCTGCCGGAATGTGTAAAATGGGGACCTGTCTGCCGCAATGTGTAAAATGGGGACACTTTTTCCTGCCGCAATGTGTAAAATGGGGACACTTTTTCCTGCCGCAATGTGTAAAATGGGGACACTTGCCTGTCGTACTGTGTAAAATGGGGATACGTGCCTGCCGCAATGTGTAAAATGGGGACACGTGCCTGCCGCAATGTGTAAAATGGGGACACTTTTTCCTGCCGCAATGTGTAAAATGGGGACACTTTTTCCTGCCACAATGTGTAAAATGGGGACACTTGCCTGTCGTACTGTGTAAAATGGGGACACGTGCCTGCCGCAATGTGTAAAATGGGGACACTTTTTCCTGCCGCAATGTGTAAAATGGGGACACCTGTCTGCCGCAATGTGTAAAATGGGGTCACCTGTCTGCCGCAATGTGTAAAATGGGGACACTTGCCTGTCGTACTGTGTAAAATGGGGACACGTGTCTGCCGCAATGTGTAAAATGGGGACACTTGCCAGCGTACTGTGTAAAATGGGGTCACCTGTCTGCCGCAATGTGTAAAATGGGGACACTTGCCTGTCGTACTGTGTAAAATAGGGACACGTGTCTGCCGCAATGTGTAAAATGGGGACACTTGCCAGCGTACTGTGTAAAATGGGGACACGTGTCTGCCGCAATGTCTAAAATGGGGACACTTGCCAGCGTACTGTGTAAAATGGGGACACGTGCCTGCCGCAATGTGTAAAATTGGGACACTTTTTCCTGCCGCAATGTGTAAAATGGGGTCACCTGTCTGCCGCAATGTGTAAAATGGGGACACTTGCCTGTCGTACTGTGTAAAATGGGGACACTTTTTCCTGGATATGAAATTTATGTTAGAAAAGGCAATTTTTCAGGTAAAAAAGTTCTGAAAGAGATATATATACATATATATATATATATATATATATATATATATATATATATAATTTTTATTCATTTATTTATTTATTTTAAAATGTTTAGTTTTTTTATTTTTTTATTTGTTTATTGTAAAAAAAATAATCTTTTTTTTTTTTGGGGGGGGGGGGGGGGGGTGTCAAATGACTACCTTGCCCCGGGTGACAAAAATCCTAGTTTCGGCCCTGCAATGAGCATAAATGGAAGACGTTCGAAAGCACCAGGACTCTTCCTAGAGCTGGCCGGCCATCTAAACTGAGCCATCGGGGAAGAAGGGACCTAGTCAGGGAGGTGACCAAGAACCCAATGGTCAGAGCTACAGCATTCCTCTGTGGAGAGAGAAGAACCTTCCAGAAGGACAACCATCTCTGCAGCAATCCACCAATCAGGCCTGTATGGTAGAGTGGTCAATAGAGAGAGAGAAAGAAGGCTCTTGTGTGGACGCACTCTTGTTAATTGAAATCTGTTTCAAAAATTTTTAATTAATCATGAAATATACTGTTAAGACATACTTTATTGAGATATTAATTTAAGAACAATGTGATTACCCATTGTAAGATACATGATCCAAGTTGAATATAGTGAAAAAATATAATGTGTATATAGAAAAAAATATAAAAATGTCCTGGTCCTATCTCACTGAATGTGATAAGAAAGGCTGTAGACACTTTAAAGTCTAACACCCATTTCAGCCCGACCAGTACAGACAATCTGTGTTAATGAAACCACTATGTGGTAGATTAAATATTGTGTCTGTATTGAGAAGGTCAAAGTATTTAAAGAGACAATGCTGACAGCTGTTATTATTGCTAACAGCACAGATGCCTGACTTTCTCATGCTAGGCACCGGTGATCCCCATCCCCTATCTACCTGTCACTTTTAATCCAAGTAATAATATTTCCCATCTGTTAAATATATACTCCCTTCTTCTTTCCCTTATCCAATATGGCTCCTTTCATATCACAATAACTTTTCTTCGATACTATACGTCAAGCTCTACACAGCTGATAGTTGTTATACTACTAAAATATTATACCTCATTAACATCAAAATCCCTTATATTAAGGCACATTATCCTTATCCCTTATCCACCAGCTATTCCTAATTAGATTAGGACTACTCCCCTTTTTGCCCAATATACCCTCTTCTTCCGCCAGACATGGGCACACTTTGCACTCTCTCAAAATGTCCCCTACAACATCAATCATGTGATACATGACACGCACGATGATCATCCTGCTCCTATTGGTTTGTTACCGCTGATGTGGGCGGCACCAATGACAGCATCGCTCATGGTATGCATGTCAATTAGAATACTCCAAAGATTGTTCTGTTTTTATCTGCCTATTGCCGCTGACGTCAGCGGTGCTGACATATGGGATCTTAATTCCACTGCTGCTGACGCGAGCGGTACTAACACACAGGATCCTAATACCTCCTACATCAAATAAGCGTCCACAACCTGACTCCTCCCTCACTAACGAGGTGTCCGCACCCATTGGTCCTTACCCTTATGTGTAGCATTTTTATACTTCCCTGTCTACCCGCATTTTGTATCCAGGAAGTGAACAAGCCCTGCGGGGTGAAACGCGTTTTCCGGACATAGCGGGCTCACCGACGCCAGTCTTAGCACATGGATTAACAACACACCCGTTGCGGAAACATTCACAGGTTATGCACACCCTGTGTGCCTGCAACAATTGCTTTTGTCAGTTTTAATCTGGGTATTCCCGGATATGATCTGCATTTAATGATCTATTTATTGGATTATAGATAACAGTGTTCATTTAATGAGGACCCTGACAGGCTTATTCTAAGTCCATATATATGTGTGTCCCCTCTATTCTTTTTGTTATTTATACAGATTGCACATACAATATAGCCAGGTTATTATTCTAATTGGCATTTCATAGGTGCAAATAACAGAAACAATTACCAATAGGTCAATTCGAGACACTTTATTAGCAGGCATATGGGCTTTATATCAGTGTATAGTTTGTCTGCCTTTTCGCATGTGGGGTAATGACTATAGAACAACTATCATAAGGATCTCCTAACTATTATGACGTGCATATATTTTTATGCTGCTTTTCAGTAACTTTCTTTGGGAATCACCTCAATATATATTACATTGTATCTACATAATTTCAGTGATTCCTTTTTCATTAATTTCCTCGCATTTCCGTGGACTCTCATCTATGATCCAGGGTGCATGGTCCCGGGGGAGTGGGTACTGGTGCATCCAGCCTAACGTAGAAAGCAGATCCACACTTTTCCTATGTGACCACTGTCACACTCTCTTATTTAGGTGCACTCTCATTGGTGTCCAACCCACCTACCTTCTCTACTACCAAACCACACTGTCAGTGCCCGATCTCGTCCGATCTTGGAAGCTAAACAGTGTTGGGCTGGGTCAGTACCTGAGGAGGAGACTCACAGGGAATACCTAGTGTTGTAGAGCAGGAATCATTTTACATGATGTGCGTCATATGACACCAACAGCAGTATCACCACTTATCTTTATCCTTCAAATACTATTTCTTGTTACTGTCAGACCACCAGCAATTGATTTGAAAGATCCTTTGATTCCATTATAATTGTAAATTTGTACGTTTTATGGTGACCGGCATGAACGTGGCATTGTCTCTTTAAATACTTTGACCTTCTCAATACAGACATAATATTTAATCTACCACATAGTGGTTTCATTAACACAGATTGTCTATACTGGTCGGGCTGAAATGGGTGTAAGACTTTAAAGTGTCTACAGCCTTTCTTATCACATTCAGTGAGATAGGACCAGGACATTTTTATATTTTTTACTATATACACATTATATTTTTTCACTATATTCAACTTGGATCATGTATCTTACAATGGGTAATCACATTGTTCTTAAATCAATATCTCAATAAAGTATGTCTTAACAGTATATTTCATTATTAATTAAAATTTATTGAAACAGATTTCAATTAACAAGAGTGCGCCCACACAAGAGCCTTCTTTCTCTCTCTCTCTATTGACCTATGCTCAACCTGGCTCTGGGCGCACCACCAAACTGGACGGAGATTTGATGATTTAATGTAACAAATCTTAATTGTCCAAAATTTGGTTTTCCTATATATGACTCTGTTATGATCAGTGCCGGGTCACCCCCTTTGTTTTCTACTGTATGGTAGAGTGGCCAGACAGAAGCCACTCCTTACTAAAAAGCACATGGCAGTCCACCTGGAGTTTGCCAAAATGCACCTGAAGGACTCTACGCGGACATTTCATCAAAACCAACGGATTGCATTCCTGCACTGAGATACACACTGGATTGAATCCTGGACTGAATCCTCTGCATACCTCCACTGAGAAATCTTCAGTTTAGCAGCTGCTGTGCTCTGCATTGGACATTACCCAGATAAGGTACTGTGGATAGCAACCTATCTTTGGCTACATCCAGCCCCTCACTTAGACATCATCCACCTCTGTTCTCTGAGCAACAAATAACTGACTTATTGCATTAATCTACTAATATCAGTATATTCAGGCTCTGAATTGCTGAAGGCTCACTGTTTCAAATCAGGATCCATTTCCAGGACACGTTATCACTACCCCCACAAGAAATCTACTTCAAAGGCCTCTCACACTGAGACTTTTCACACCTACACAGTAGAAATTGGCTTCTAACACCTTTCCAAAAGACTGCCTATCCTAGGATAATTGACTAAATCAGCAGTTATTTTATTTATCACTTGCTTTAAATATACCCAATAGGTTATAGCAATAACTTTGTTCATAAACCCATTATAATTTTGGATCACATACCGAATTGGGGGAAAACAAATCACAAAAAGGAAAAAAAACAAAAACAAAACAAAACACTGCTTTCTCTCCCTCTCTCATCATCATATGCAGCTCAAATTTATAGTAATCTGTCATTGATGACCAAATGTATACGTATTGCTCCAGCTTCATTCTTTCACTCCGCCCACCACGTTCTGCAGTTCCTATCACACCATCACAGGCTTCTATTCTCCAATCCCTTGGCATTTTAAAAAGAAAACACAGGTGCATTCGTGGGAAGCGAGCAGGCCGGAAATTTATTTCACCCGGTAACCATCTAAGTCCTTTGCCCACCTGCTCACCTCCATATTCAAAGAACAATCAAATAGAAGTGATACCCAAAAGACGGCCCTGTGTTTGGAAGAACAGAACTGTCAACTCTCGCTTTGTGACCCCCATACCCAGAGCTCCTGCACTTAACATAAAGAAAACTGAAGGCCCTCTGGTATGCCCAATCAGGTCAGTCCTTTGTAATGCCAGATCTATAAGAAACAAGACTGCAACAATTGCTGACCTTATTGAATCTGCAGATCTAGCCTGTATTACAGAGACCTGGCTAGATGAAAATGCAGCACCTATATTGGAGGCTGCAGTACCAACAAACTACTCTGTCATCCACAACCCAAGACTGGACCGCAGGGGTGGCGGGGTGGCGGGGTGGCTATCTGCTTCAAAAAAGAACTTAAACGTAGGGTCCACTGTATTGAAATTACTCGCTCATTCGAGTGCATTGCTGCCTGGAGTTCAACAGGATTAGTTTTCAGAGTACTTCTCATTTACCGGCCACCTGGAGATGGAAAGATATTTCTACAAGAAATTGCAGACACTGTTGCTGGCCTGGTTCTGGAACATCAAAGATGGCTCATCCTCTGGGATTTCAATGCATGGGTGGATGATGAGCTCTCACGCCTTGGCCAAGACCTCCTGTGCACAATGAATGGTCTGGGCTTCACACAGGTCATTCCCTCTGCCACACATAAAAGTGGTCACATTCTCGATCTTGTCTTTCAGATTGGATTAGAAGTCACTGACCTAAAAATAAACCCAGTCATCTGGTCAGACCACTACTCCCTTTGGTTCTCAGTTGCAACCCCTCAAATAAGATCTCTGCCCGTGGAGTTGACCAGGTATCGTCCAAGGAAGGGTATGACTCCCCAGGCTCTTGCAGCAAATCTGGATCTCTCTGCTATACTGGGTGCCTGTGAAGATCCCTGTTCCCTAGTCCGTTATTATAATAGGGATGTTATGGCTGCAATTGATATTATCGCCTCTGTGCATAGAAGACCTCATAAACCACAACGTCAAGCTCCATGGTTCGACAACAGTGTTAGTGAGCTCAAGAATAGGGGGCGTAGACTGGAAACACGATGGAGGAAGACTAACCTAGTGGATGACAAAATAAAACTAATAAAGCATAACGAAGAATATCAATCGACAATCACTTGTAAGAAATCACAGTTCCTGTCAAATGAGATCACAGCAGCAAACAATAGGCCAGCTCAACTTTTCCGCACAGTGGAGATGCTTTGCAAGCCAGCATGCCTTCAGACTGATGAGACCCTCTCCCAGGCAAGATGCAACGAGTTTGCAAACTTCTTTGCAGATAAAATATCCACTATCCGGGATGGAATCTCCACAGTGCCATCAAAGGAGTGCCAAACTACAAAGCCTGCCAATATAAGCTACCAGCTTTGACCCAGTGGATGTAAAGGACACTGCTGAAATTGCTCGGATTTTGCGTCCCACCACCTGTGATCTGGACCCAGCCTCAACCAAGCTTCTAATAGGTTGTATGGATATAATTGGTCCTGTCTTTGCAAAAATTGTTCAATGCTCTTTGCAGACAGGCATTTTTCCTGGACCCCTAAAGGAAGCAATTGTTAGACCGCTTCTTAAAAAACCTAAGTTAGATCCAGACTGCATGACCAACTACAGACCGGTATCAAACCTTCCTTTCCTAGGAAAGGTTATTGAGAAAGTGGTTGCAAATCAACTGGAAACCCGCCTGACAACCCATGATATTTATGATCCATTTCAATCAGGATTCAGGAGAAGACATAGCACTGAAACAGCCCTGGTGTGTGTGTTAAATGATCTACTGATGGCAAGAGACAGAGGTGACTGTTCAATATTAATCCTTCTGGATCTCTCGGCAGCATTTGATACCGTGGACCATGGCCTTCTGATTGAGCGGCTGATACATTTCTGTGGTCTGGATGGCACAGTCCTAAGCTGGTTCAAATCATTTTTCACAGGAAGGTCACAGAGAGTATCGTCTGGATTATACTCATCACCACCAGTGGCATTGCCATGTGGTGTTCCACAAGGTTCTATACTATCCCCCATGCTTTTTGCAGTATACATGCTCCCATTGGGTGAAATAATCAGGCACCATGGCCTGGTCTACCACTGCTATGCAGATGATACACAACTGTACTTGTCCTTTGCTCCGGGCACTGATAACCCAATAGCAACCCTGAATGGCTGTCTAGCTGAGCTACAGGAGTGGATGAGCACCAGTTGGCTGCGACTGAACCCGGATAAAACAGAGGTCCTTATGATATGACCGCAACATCAAAGGACAAGACTGCAGCATAGCCAACCAACTGGACTTACATTCGGGGATTCAGAATTACAGACCAGTAATCGTGTGCGGAATCTTGGCGTTGTCCTGGATGGTGGCTTGACACTTAAACATCAGATATCAGCCACAATCAAATCCTCATTCTTTCACCTGAGGAACATTGCCAGAATCAAGCACTTAATTCCCTCAGATGATATGCCAAAAGTCATACATGCACTTGTATCATCTCGATTAGACTACTGTAATGCCCTCTACCTTGGTCTCCCAGCAAAAGAATTGCAACGCTTACAGCTGGTGCAAAACACAGCTACCAGGCTGTTAACCAACCAGCCCCGTTCTAGCCACATAACACCCATCCTCAACTTCCTTCACTGGCTGCCTGTAAGATGGCGAATCATCTTCAAGATCGGCTTACTGAGTTTCAAAGCATTACATGACCAGGGCCCAAGGTACCTGAAACAGCTTCTGACCCCATACTGCCCCACTCGATTACTGCGATCTGTAGATGAAGGACTTTTAGCAGTACCTAGAATCTACCGTAATTCATCTGGGTGTCGAGATTTTAGTCATGCGGCTCCGACTCTATGGAACTCACTTCCCCGCACAGTGCGAGAGGCCCCAACTATAGAATCCTTCAAAAGTAGACTCAAGACTTTCCTGTTTACTCAAGCATTTCCATAGTGTCCCTTTTAGTATCTTCATGCTTCTGTATTTTATGAAAATGTACTTCATTATTCTCTGTACTATATTATGCTATGTATCTGTTAAGCGCCTTGAGTCCTATTGGAGAAAGAGCGCTACATAAATAAAATTATTATTATTATTATTATTATTATTATTATTATTATTATTATGAGAAACAAAATTCTCTGGTCTGATGAGACAAAGATTGAACTCTTTGGTGTGAATGCCATCATGTTTGGAGGAAGCCAGGCACTGCTCATCACCAGGCCAATACCATCCCTACAGTGAAGCATGGTGGTGGCAGCATCATGCTGTGGGATGTTTTTCAGCGGCAGGAACTGGGAGACTAATCAGGATAGAGGGAGAGATGAATGCAGCAATGTACAGAGACATCCTTGATAAAAACCTGCTCCAGAGCGCCCTTGACCACAGACTGGGGCAATGGTTCATCTATCAGCAGGACATTGACCCTAAACACAGCCAAGATATCAAAGGAGTGGCTTCAGGACAACTCTGTGAATGTCCTTGAGTGCCCCAGCCAGAGCCCAGATTTGAATCTGATTGAACATCTCTGGAGAGATCTGAAAATGGCTGTGCACCAACGCTTCCCATTTAACTTGATGGAGCTTGATAGGTGCTGCAAAGAGGAATGGGCAAAACTGCCCAAAGATAAGTATGCCAAGCTTGTGGCATCATATTAAAAAAAAACTTGAAGCTGTAATTGCTGCCAAAGGTGTATCAACAAAGTATTAAGCAAAGGCTGTGAATACTTATGTATATGTGATTTCTTCGCTTTTCATTTTTAATAAATTTGCAAAAATCTGAAAAAAACTTTTTTCACATTGTCATTATGGGGTATTGTGTGTAGAATTTGGAGGGAAAAAAATGAATTTATTACATTTTGGAATAAGGCTGTAACATAACAAAATGTGGAAAAAGTTAAGCGCTGTGAATGATTTCTGGATGCACTGTATATGCATGTACGGTGAGAGGGTGTAAATGCAATATGCATCATTAAAACATATATAATGTATACTTTATAAACAAGTATTTCAACTAAAAATGTATAATATATATCTGCATAGAGTGCCCGAACAACGTATCCTGATGCCTGACACAGACAAAAGCAGCTGAAATCATGCTGCTCCAGTCTGAGCATAAAGTTTAATAAAGTAAACAAAAACATTCCATACTTGTTTAGTCAAAATAGACAAAGTGGTGTCATCAACACTATTTGGTAATACCCAATTTATAGAATGTTGCATACTGTATGTTCAGGCAACTTGAATACATATAACATATATGTTCTATCAGTTAGACTAGTCTGATCTGATCATAAATCAGATGAGCAAGTGAGTCACATGCTAGGAGCAAGCTACTGGAAACCTAACGCACCTCTGAGGAAGTCAGTTTGACGGAACACATTGGGTGTTAAGTGCAGGGCTAACCGCTGCTGGAAACACTTGCTGTCAAGAGCTCACAACTGAAAGGGGTAGGACACTGCATAGCTCAGCAGGGCAGACCGGGGATTCCAGTATCTGAAACCAATGGATGACATCAGCGCGTTCCACATGTTTATGTCACATTTAGCCATGACCTAAAGAATTTTCCATTGGTGAATGCATAAAAACTTGACATGTTCTGTGCACTAAATGAAAATTATTTCAAGATAGTTCTTTTAACAATCAGTACTGTTTCTAGCAATAGCATTTACCAAAATAAATCAGTAATCTCAAGAATTATTGATCTCAAACATGGCATGACCTTGAATCCACCACTAGTTCCTTAAAATGTGCGAATTGCAGTGGCAAACGCAGGATTTACTATGGGGGTTTTCGTGTGTGTGTGTGTGTGTGTGTGTGTGTGTGTGTGTATGTGTGTATATATATATATATATATATATATATATACACACACTGCATGTACATTTTCTCCTGTGCTTGTGATTAAATAGTAAGGCACCAAGTGCAATACGTTGAAAGTAGCAGGGGAGTGCTGGGCTCTACTAATATTTATATATATACAGTATATGTAATAATATATATATGTGTGTGTGTGTGTGTGTGTGTGTGTGTGTGTGTGTGTGTGTGTATATATATATATATACACACACACACAAACACATACATATATTATATATATCTATAATACATATGCATATATATATACAATGTCCTTTGGATCCGGCTCTCCTATATAATACCTTCCTGCACCGGGTGCCTCCGTGTGGGGTCATGCATAGATACGAAAGCCGTGGCACTCCTGGTGACTCAAATAATAGCGCTTTTAGGCAGGTAGTATACATAATATAATATATATATACATACACAAACACATATATATATATATATATATATATATATATATATATATATCACACATTAATACATACATATACCAGCACACACACACACAAACATACATGCAAAAACTTAAATACAGTTATACATTTATACATACAGTACCAGCCAGGAGCGTAGAGCAGACTGGCAGCACTAAGGAGGAGGGAGCTGCTGTGGTTGAGAATGTGCAGCTAACAGCTCCTTCCGAACTTTCTTTTCCTGTATGCACTATGCAGACAGAGTTATGGAGCTCTCTGTTAAAGCAGCTGTCGCGGCTTTTGCTGAGATGGAGACACAGCTATCTCCGACTCTAAAATAAAAAAACAGATCTTTGGGGGGGTTTCCAGGTACTCGGAAACCCCCCCTACGTGCGCCACTGAATTGCAGGCCAGTTAGTATGATAAAAATGGACTCATACTGGCAAAAATATATATCATCATACGACATCTGATTTATTGCATTATTCCCCATTTAACTGGCTAACATTCTTTCCAAAAACCTCTCAGATATGTCAGGATTCTTTATAATTGAATTAGGTCAGGAATATCTATTTGAAACCCCAAAATTATTGTATAAAAAAAAAATTCATAATAATTTTTGTAAAATATTGTTTTTCCCCCAAACGTCAGAACACCACCATCGGAACATCATGACTTCACATTTTCCCAGTGTCTGCTCCTCTCTGCACAGTCTGCATCCTCCAGGGGTCCAGAGGAAAGGTAAGGACTACTTTTTTAAAATGCCACAGCGGCTGCTAATGTCTGCAGCAGCAGTGTGTGTGTGTGTGTGTGTGTGTGTGTGTGTGTGTGTGTGTGTGTGTGTGTGGGGGGGGGGGGGGTAATACCGGGCTGACTGATCAACAGCACAGCAGGCACAGCGTGGAGGGATTCAGGAAGCAGAGAAGCTGGGAGGTCCCTCTGAGAGCTGCAGCTGTGGAAGATTATTTTACTGCAGCCACACAGTGGACTGGTCGCATCAGACATGATCATGTCTGAGAAAGCCCTGCCTTGTATGGTCACATTTGATGTGACCAAACCAGGCACGTGGTTAAGATTAACACAGAGTCCACAAAGTCACAAATTTGACAGTACGGTAACACCGCCAAAATGTCTTTGAAATTATGTCATGGTGTAGCCCATAATGCCTCTTATGTAGGTTTGAAGCAGAACATAGGGGCAAATGTATTAACCTGGAGAAGGCATAAGGAAGTGATAAACCAGTGATAAGTGCAAGGTGATAAACACACCAGCCAATCAGCTCCCATATGTAAATTAACAGTTAGGAGCTGATTGGCTTGTGCATTATCACCTTGCACTTAACACTGCTTTATCACTTCCTTATGCCTTCTACAGGTTAATACATCTACCCTTAGTGAGATAGTGGGGGAAATTCATTTGGGCTCGAGATAAAAAAAAAAACCTTGTGTACCTCATGCCCAATATTGAATTATTGCAGGTATGCACGCTCCCGATACCCGTTGTATCTAATTTTTTTAAAATGGTCACAGGGTTTTTGGTGCTGAAAATCTAGTTCTGGGGGTGCTGGGAGACGCAAATACTGCTGGGAGAAGTAGTTCTTCCAGTGGCTGGCCGGAAGGGGGTATACACTTACATCGGGGGGGTCACACACACTCATACACACATTCACAGACACTCATAAACCCTCACACAACACTACATACTCACCGCTGCTGCAGAAGACCCGGGTCCCGATGCTGGAGATGACACAGTTTTGGAAGGTGAGTAATCACAGCCTAATTAAGGTAATTGGAAACTTCCAATTGCTTAATTAGTCCTGGGGGAAGGGGTGCCCCAGGGGGACCAGAATTAGTCTCGTGATTTTTTATAAAATATATGCTTTTAGGTATAATCAGACTTGCTTTGGAGGTACATGAATTGATCCTGCCGCAGTATCTGCTATAAAGACCCACTTCCATGATCTGATATTATGTATATTACTAGAAGTTTTAAAATATGTCTTTTCCTTGAATAAAATATTTCCACTCTTAGTTTTATATTGATGTTTGTTTAAATATATTTAATTTTCAACTAACTTCTACTATATTTATAACACTTTATCCAAATGTGGGTTGTTTTCAGCAGAACTATGAAGAACTTTTGATTAAATAGTAATTGAGGAACATATTCTGGGTATTTGCTGCATTGAATGTTTTAATGAAATGTAATTTAGAATACCATGGGTTTTACTGCTGGAACTTGGTTGCTGTAATGCAATGAAAGTCATATTTTAATTTATTTACAGTGGCTTATGCTGCATCCAATACCTTTTTCGTTATTGCAGACTTAATCATTATGAGTGCAAGTTGCATCTTTTAGAAATTATAGTTCCAGAGGAGTATAAAAGTACAATAATATTGATTTATGCAATAGCACCATTTTTTAGAGGTAAATTCTTATATCATTTTTATAGCTCTCATTCTTTTAAACATAAATTGGTTTAGCCCAGCCAATTTTATTCCATGGATTAGAAGAAGACTTACTCATGCATGGTTTATAACTACATAAACTTAATTTGCATAAACAGTATTTAATGTATTTTAAGAAATGCTCCTGTGCCTTTCCAAATGCTTTAAAGGGAGGGTGAAATTAAATATGATATTGCAATTTCATTCAATTCTACATGTTATCGCCTCACAAACATATAAAAGAGTATTGACTGAATGACCGTAATCATGACTAATATATTTAAATTAAAATATCCTTCAATTTTAGCATATAACACAATATTTCTCTTATACCCATTATGCAGTTTGAATCTTTTAACAATCTATAGATTTGGTGCTTTTTGTGTTTTTTTACTAGGAACAAGTATTTTTATGACACAGAAAATTGGGCACCAAAGTTGCGCATAAACGCAAAATATTTTCTAATCACTTGACATTTGAAAAATTATGTTATTGAAAAATGACATCATGCAACACCCCCTTGTGGCATTAATGTTTACATCAGCAACAACCTTAGTCAAAAAACACGTACTAAGAAAACATGCAGACCAGTAGCCTGGCTACCTGCATAGCCCATGGTTAAGACTCCTGCAGTAATGCAGAGCTTACAAGGCCACTTTCATCTTGTCACTCACCTTCACTACCTCGGAGGTGGGAAAATGTGTACAGATGCAAGCAAATATCCAGATAAAGAATGATTAAGTTTATTACTACAAAACTCCAACAGTAATATAGCACTTTTCAGCAAGGTTTAATTTCATTCTACTGTACTTGTGTCAGCAATAGTAACACATACAGTATGATAAGCATATAAGGAATATACAGTGATATACTGATATTCTAGCAGCCAACATTCTGGTAAACACTTCAGGCTTGATCCGGGCTAGCAAGGCTCCTTTACTTTCCATACTCCATGGCAGCCCCTGTAATTGGTGAGCTCTCTTTGAAGTTAGATAGAGACAGTTATAGAAAAAAGCCCACACCTTCAAATGCTATATAATGCAGCTTCTAAATATTTATATGTCTTTTCCTGTCTCTATGCTAAAGTAGGTAGGGCAGGTAGCAGGGATTGTTTTTTTTGCAGTGCTGGGGCTTACCTTCTCATTTGTCTGATGAGATCTGAGGATGCAAGGGACTGGCTGGCTAACCATGGTACACCAGTCTGTTGCCTCAGAGAGCAGACCTGGTTGTGGATCTTTTTCAATAGCAAGCTAGAAAAACCTGGAGCATAGCACATGCACGTGACCCTATCATGCCTGCAAGTTAAAAGGAGCCGGCAATGCCATAGATTATCTCAGCAGTACTGCAGTTTATCTGCAAACACTCATGGTAGAAACAACATCTGGAAGCATTATGGAGCCTCAGCCAAATTCCAAAAAGACATAAACCAGCCACTCCACATAGGCGAAAATAAACAATATTCTCAATCGTCCCACGTGTTGCGCAGTTATGTGGGAGGGTCGCCTTATAATTCCTGCATCCAGAAAAAGTGTCTCTCCAAAACACTAGAAAATGCTATTTACCAAAGGAAATTGGTTGCAGATATCACCAGGCGCCCAGCAGAAACAGTGAAATGCAATATTGATAAATATTGTAACAAATATACATCCCTTATATTGAAGGATCCAATCCTCAAACTTTAGACCTCCTCCTCAAAGCATGTAGCAACATGAATCAACATGCATATGGAATAGAGGGGAGAAAAAAGCCACATGTGTAGTACAGTAATTTAATAATGACAAATACACACATAAATACAAAAACATCAATGAATGGGGATTTAAAATTCCATAAGAAACAGCCACAAATTACCTGTGGAACAATTACCAGAGGGTCTGAGAACCGGTGATAAACAGTTCTCAAACAAGTTCTTTAAACACCAAGGATCCGCCCGGGTCTGGAAACTGGGAAACCCCTGGTCCTTGCAAAAACAGCTCATCTGCTTAATGCTGATCACAAATGGTGCTGGTCAACACGTTTCAACTCCTGCTTCCTGGACTCTTTCTCAAGGTTGGATCTGTTTGATGAGATCTGAGGATGCAAGGGACTGGCTGGCTAACCATGGTACACCAGTCTGTTGCCTCAGAGAGCAGACCTGGTTGTGGATCTTTTCCAATAGCAAGCTAGAAAAAACCTGGAGCATAGCACATGCACGTGACCCCATCATGCCTGCAAATTAAAAGGAGCCGGCAACACCATAGGTTATCTCAGCAGTACTGCAGTTTATCTGCAAACACTCATGGTACAAACAACATCTGGAAACATTATGGAGCCTCAGCCAAATTCCAGAAAGACAAAAACCAGCCACTCCACATACAGTAAGTTAGGAATGTTTTCATATATGCACTGCAGAGGGAATACCTAGCAATAACCCGGGTCCAGCCTGCATTGTGAATGCAGTTTCAAGCAGCTGTGACACGGTTTTTGGTGTGAAAGGGGTATTACAGTTAAACAGTAATGCAGAGTGATTGTATATAATTAGGGTTACATTATTGCAGGCAGAATGAAAATTGCATAAATACCGCATACAGTAATATTGCAGGAGTTATGTAGAATTGATCTAGTTGCAGAGCACCTGACAGCTTGAAAAAAATACTGTAGCTGAAGAGGCCACCTAGGAGAGACAAGTAGTGGTGATGGCAGAAAGAATGCATGTGTATGTAAGGTCCAGTCTTATCAACTCTACCTCCCACACTTTCAGCTCTAATTGTGACCATGTGCAGGAAGGGGGCTACATATAGGAATTCCATCAGAAATTGTAGGGCACTGGACTGTCAGAATAGGCAGGGGCCCCTTCAACTTCTGCTCCCCCTGTGACCCCCACAACTTACTATGCTGGGTGCCGGTTGCCGATCCTGGAACAGGTAGTGCCCCTAGGCACGACCGTGGTGGGCCAAGACCCCAACAGCAGCACTGGTAAGGAGTTCAGAGCAGCCACATAAGGACAGTACTGCCAGTACTTAAAATTTGGAACAGGCCACGAGCCAATCAGAGCTCACGGACCAGCAGCCAATCAGAAAATGCCGCTGCATATTTAAAATTCCACTGGCGCTGACCCTCTATTTGCAGACTGTGGTGTGCTCTAATCCTCGCTGTCAGGGACCGTTACTGGAGTCCCGGCAGTCCCCCCCCTGATGGTAGCCTTGGATAAATATCCTGATATCAACTGGATAATGATAACCAGTATCACCTGTATGTGCAGTTATCTGCATTCCACCCTAACAGCCCCCTATCTGATTTGATGTCTCAGTATTTGTATCACTGATTTGGAATCCTATAGTTCAGTTGGCAAGAATGGCCATGTTTAGTAAGAGGGGAAGTAAGCATCATTAGCTTGGTATTTTATTTTCTAGCATTCATTAGAACAATTACCTTTATAAAAAAATATATATAATAAAGCACTTTAACTCCTACATTTTACTGTGGAATCTGATATAGTCAATTGTAGATATGATTCAGTGTTGTCTTGTTTATGTTAAGAACTGTGACTACAATATATGTTCTCAAGATCTAGAACATGTATTTTTAAACTCGCTTTGATATTCTTTGTGACAGCTGCTCAATATACGAATAAATGACCTATTATAGTAATGTTTCATGACATTATATAGTGACCTTGTAAAATGTAATTAGGTTAGCTCTGTTGTGAAGATAATGTACATGAAAACATCATTATGGAATGCAGTGTTTTCACGTGAAAGATAAATGAAAATGATAAGTAATACAAGTACTTGGAAACAGTACGGGTCACTGCGATTGCCGTGCTGCTCTGATTCAATAATGTTCAAACAACATCTCTCTGCACATACAACCACTTCTTCCTACTATTACACATTCATTCTGTTACTTTAGAGCTTTTAATGTGATGAGTTCAGACAGCAGTCTCTTTCACTAAATGTGCCTCAGTTTAGTCAAAACTTTAATGACAGTCCTGAGATGTAAATGGGATGGAATTGTCAGCATAATTGGCTAAAAGCATGCAAAATCCTTGCTTTCAGCTTAAAACAACAGTTGAGAAAATAAACCAACATTAACCAAAGAAATAGAAGGAAGAAGACACTGATATATGTCAAATATGCTTATGGTTATTATTTCATAAATTAAATTCAACTCTACAGTCCGAGTTTACATTAATTTGGTATTCTGGTGACAGGAATAAAATCGATGTATGTACAGTAGCCCTTATGAATAAATACATAAGCTGTTTTTCAACAGTTGTCACGATGCGGCTAATATTTGAACAATAAAGCAGTTTTATCCCTGCATCATTATTACAGTGAATAATTGTGTACATAGCTATCACATGAAATAAATATATATATATATATATATATATATATTTATATATAAATAAATAAACACAATTCCAGAGTGCGCTAATAAATAGTAGAGTAAGATTATATCATATTCTCATCAAGGTGATGGATTTTGCTGCAGGTCTTTATTCCAACAATGGAAGACAATCCTGTGAAAAACACCCTCTCACCAAGATAGATCAAACCCAACAAAAAAAGCCAAATGGCCAATCAGTAAAAAGATACTAAATATTTATTTTAACATTTTTAAAGTTTTCTTTTAAAACTGTATTTTTACATACATGAATGAAATACAATGAATCGTGGCCAATAGAGGAGAATTGTTACTGTACCCTTCCTCCACCTTATTCAGGCGTGAGCTCGGGGATGGATCCTCACTGGATTGCACAATAACCTTTTTATCCTACACATTTCGTCCTTTGACTTCTTCAGGGGTAGGTATCAAAGGACATCCATATTGTAGGTGTATGACTATTTCCAATATGGTTTTTGTCCTGCTGGATAAGTTCTTTTCAAGTATAAAATATGATATTGGTTAAAAATGGAGTATTCTTGTCCAAAATCCGTTAAAACCTACTGGTAAATCATTTACAGATGGAATAAGTCTTCTTTCATTTCCATATTACCCAGATAATGGGGTTATCCTATAGTCACTTTGAATATATATTCAAAAATGTATGTCTATATCCCCACTAATGGAAAGGGGGGGGGGCTTCAAAAAGCACTGGTGTGGAGGTGTGGTGTGTATAGCAGCTTTTTTTTGTTCTCTGTAAATGTAATGGTGCTCACAAAAAACCCCAAAGCGCCTGACTGCTATTTCTCTCCTGGATAAATGCTGCAATGATGTGTACTGGTCTCCAGCTCCAAAGTCCAAGACTTATTACATAAAACTTCTAGATCACATCTTCTGAAAAATTTACTGACTCCTTGAATAAACAAGAGGAGATTCCCATCCTCTGGCTATAACAACATGATGACTCTGAGGTATACATCATGATTAAATGTGGGTCAATTTAGAAATAGTGACAGGTATAGAGATGAACAGACAGATAAATCTAGATGACCAATAGAACTGCTGTGGAACTGCTGTGGATCAGAACATAATGGGGATTCACAACCCAACCCCAATTTTTGAAGAAATTAAAGATATACCCATTCTAATTTTTCATCCAATTGTGAACAATAGCAAACTGGGGTTTTTTCAGATTAAAATCCATCACCCACCCTGTATAGATTCCTTAAAAGAAACAACATGGCAAAAGAGCTGGGAAATATCAGCAGTTAGATAAACATAGGAGATAAAAAAAAGAAAATGTTAATACCTCACCCCATCTGCTAACATTGAGAAGCAAGATGACAGGGATGTCAAACTTAAATAATTTAAAAATATATACTATATATCATCTTAGCAAATATACTATTGATGAACATGAGGTGAGTGTCCTTGAAAGTGAATGTTCTTGAAAGATATAGAGATGAACGAACAGATAAATCTAGAAGACCAACAGAACTGCAGTGGAGCAATAGATCACAACCTGACCCCTATTTTTGAAGAAAGGAAAGATAAACCCATTCTAATTTTTCAAACAATTTAGATGGCTTCAATAACTACAGACTTCAATCTTTGAGAAATCATACTTTTTTTTTTTAGATTGAGTTCAGCACCCACCCTGTATACTGTATACTGTGTACAGAAACAACAGGGCAAAAGAGCTGGGAAATATCATCAGTTAAATAAACAAAGGAGATATAAAAAAGAAAAATGTTAATACCCCATCCTGTCTGCTAACCTTATATATATATATATATATATATATATATATATATATAAAATCTTAGCAAATATACTCTTGATGAATATGAATTGAGTATCTTTAAAATGGTTTAAAATTTGCTTCTTCCATGTTGACGATTTTGAAGTCTTTATAGAAGTTTGTTAGGAAATGAGTATTAAAAAGATACTTTTCTCATGGCAATAATGAACACGGGCCATTTTTGAATACATGCTATCCTTTTCAGTTTTTAAAGGCAAATCCACTTTTTTTGCTACATATAAAAATGGATGTTTTGTACAATCCTTTGACTGGTTGGTTAAGAAGATATAGAAAGTACCACGTTCAAAAAAGAAAAAAGAGTTAATATAACAAAAGAAAAAAAGCAAGCGATCAAATCCTTGCAAAACAACAAAACATCCTGAAACCAACAAATAAAAATGGAGGAGTAGTTGTTATGAATGTGGAAGATTATAATGAAAAAGATCCTACAGCAGGTATCAGATCGAACCATGGCCCTCATTCCGAGTTGATCGCTCGCAAGGCGAATTTAGCAGAGTTGCTCACGCTAAGCCTACGCCTACTGGGAGTGTATCTTAGCTTCTTAAAATTGCGACCGATGTATTCGCAATATTGCGATTACAAACTACTTAGCAGTTTCAGAGTAGCTTCAGACTTACTCGGCATCTGCGTTCAGTTCAGTGCTTGTCGTTCCTGGTTTGACGTCATAAACACACCCAGCGTTCGCCCAGACACTCCCCCATTTCTCCGGCCACTCCTGCGTTTTTTCTGGAAACGGTAGCGTTTTTATCCACACGCCCATAAAACGGCCTGTTTCCGCCCAGTAACACCCATTTCCTGTCAATCACACTACGTTCGCCAGAGCGAAGAAAAAGCCGTGAGTAAAAATACTATCTTCATTGTAAAATTACTTGGCGCAGTCGCAGTGCGAATATTGCGCATGCATACTAAGCGGAATTTCACTGCGATGCGAAGAAAATTACCGAGCGAACGACTCGGAATGAGGGCCCATGTACAAAAATTAAGGGATGACCCACCCAAACAGATAAATTAAAATTAAAGGTTCTTTTAGCTCTATATACTTCTGAAAATGTATTTACAGACAAGGAACAGTTGTATATTAAAATTGGTCAACCTTCAATACCAGTTCTTTATATTTTGCCCAAAATGCATACAACTCTAGAGAAACCTCCTAGTAGACCTATAATAGCAGAGACAAATTCCATCAATTTATCAAATTTTATAGATGATTTACTACAACTCTAGGTAGCTAAAACTCCCACCTACTTAACCTCTTGCCAGCCATGGTCGCATCAGATGGGACTACACCAGCAAGGACCTAATCTGACCTGGTCGCACAGGATGTCAGCTAGACAGTGTTTGCTGCTGCATGAAAGAGAATCTTCTCTCTGTTGCCACTTGCCTTCCCGCGCCCTCTCTCAGTGTTTGCTGTGATGCCAATCACTGCTGATTGGCCAGCATGGCAAGACCCCCCACCCAGTGGCTGCAGACCTGGGGAAGTGTAAATTACCCCCCACCACCAACAACAAGGCCCCACTGTGTACTTGTCAGCTGTCCCGGCTATTAAAATGAAAGTCGTGATGGTTGCAATGTTTCTGATGTTCCAGTGGTGCAAACCAATATTCCAATGTTTGGGGGGAACAGTTTTTTAGAACTATATTACAAAAAAATTCTTTCCTTTTTTAACTAAATAATTTTTTATAAGGTTACATATATGTTTTTCACATAATTCACTCAAAGAAAAGCAAAACAATTTCTGAGCAGTTTTTGGAAAAAAAATTATTCAAATAAGAAGTCAAAAGATGCCATTCTGTAATGCAGGGATGGGGAACCTTCGGCTCTCCAGCTGCTGTTGAACTACACATCCCAGCATGCCCTGCAACAGTTTTAGCATGACCAAATAGCAAAAATGTAGCAAGGCATGCTGGTATGTGTAGTTCAACAACAGCTGGAGGGCCGAAGGTTCCCCATCCCTGCTGTAATGAATAAATTATCTGAAATTACCTCGAAACCAGGGTATCTTTAGATTACAGCAGATATAACATCTCTATACACAGTTATAGTTCATGATATAGATCTAAAGGCTGTTAAAGTTTTTATAGACAAGGAACAAATGATTGAGGATATGAAACATTTTATTTTACATAATTTATTTTGGTTTGATGGTACTTTTTATTAATGAGTTATGGGTACAGCCATGGCCACCAGACTTGCACCGAGTTATGCTAATTTGTTTATGGCATATTTGGAGGCCCAAACTATGTTGGGTGAATATTCCCATAGTATAAGTCTGGTTTCATGAACAAGATATATTGATGATATGCTCTTTATATGGAAGGGAGACTCTACATCTTCAGACCATTTTTGTGAAAATTTTAAATACACCTCATCAATTATAGTACTTTTGAAAGGAGCATTACAGCTGTAAATGTCTTTGACCTTACAATGTATATAGAAGATAATATGTTACTAACTAAGGGCTATTCCAGACCAACCAATTGTAAGTCCTCTATTGAGTTTGAGAGTAACCACCATATTAACTGGTTAAAGGGTATCCCAACCAGTGAATTCCAATGAATAGAGTAAAATTGTATAGAAATATATATAAAGACAAATGAGACTCCTTAAAACAACAGTTAATGGCTAAAGGGTTTGACATACAGTAGGAACAACTGAACAAGCTCAACAAAAGTGTTTGGAAATTAATTGTATACTTACACTAGATCCTACAAAATAAAAAATAGGTTAAAATAAAGAAAATATATGCATTACAGGGCATAATAGTAAGCAGGTACAAATATTATTAAAAGACATTGGAGTGTACTTACCAGTGACCCCATATTAAAAGGGTATATATCTGAACAGAACAAGCAAACAGAATTATCCCTAATAGCGCAGGAGGTTTGTGCAAATACTTAAAAACATTTTATTATAGAAATTCTTCATATAAAATGTAACTTTAAAATAATGATTTGCTTGCAGCAGACCCTAGAGACTTATCTGCATAGGTCTCAATCGGAGAGACAATATTGTATATATAATTAGGGTCGCGCTAGAAAACCATATTAAACAAACTGATTTGCCAGTGGCTAAATTAAAAACAGTAGCAATTTATTAGGTAGAATTCATATACAAATATTAAAAACCTAAATATAACAAGCAGCACCTAATCAATACAAACATATGTAGCAATGAAATTGTAACAATCAACCAATATTGGTTGTTGCTAATTAGTTGCAGTTCATTATTGTATGTATCTAATAGCTGGATTAAACATGTAGCTGTCCCAATTATTATTTAATCGAATAGGTTGCAGGTGTTAATTGGCCGTTTTGCGACTGGGGTCCACTATTGTGATTTTAATTATGATCCCGACTTTGAGCTTTATTATTAATTGGTCACTGATATCTGAACAGCCTTCTTTTGTGTACAGTAAGGCTAAAAATCTTTAAAATAGTCTGGTCAAAAGTGTAATATCTGTACCTTATCCTCCAATACAAATGTTATCACTTTGGAACCTGTAGCATGAGTAAAGCTTTTAAAAGTAACAGTAGTAGAATTACTGAGCATAAGTACAATCAGACTTAAAAAAAACTTATTTGATAAAAGATTTTATTACTTGTCACAGCAGAAATTGCATTCATCTATTAGAATGTTCCTGCAGCAGTCAATATGTTGAGAAAACCTAGCAGAAATGAAAAAAAAAACTTTCCGAACACATCAGGAATATACGTAAAGGAATCCTGTCAAAAAATGTGTCATCATATTTTAGAGATTTCAATCATTATTACACTAGTCATTTAGTTTCCTTTTGTGGGATACATTCTAGTATTCCAAAATGCAAAACCAATATTATGGAAGATTTGGCAAAATTAGAGAAAAGTATTTATTTACTAAAGACCCTGACACTAAGGGTCTTAATGTTGATTTTGAGATGAAATGGTTTATCTAATGGTTTTTATACATTAATATAATTAATTCTAAAATTATAATTGTATATGTGTTTATATAATTAACTAGTGTGTGACTGAAAATTGGTAACATTATCTGAGTGTATGATTAAAAACGTAATCACTAATGATTATTTTATTTTCCTTACATGTTCTGCATTTATATAATGGACTTCATGAACTAGTACAACATTTCTGGTTTGCAGTTCAATGCTCTGCATTCTGGGTACTCATGGACTTCCGGTTTGTGTTCCAACCACCAGAAATCAGTTGCCGCATCCAACTACACCAGTGGACACAGAGATTGCACACAGCATAGAATCCATCAGTACATGAGCGGCCTCACTCAGTACCATAAGGACATTAGTTGCTGCTAAGGATTACTTTGCATTTCTTTCTTTGTATGAACAGGATCTTTTATTGGATGTTTTTAGGTAATATATATTGCTACTGTATGCTAATGAATTGTATCATGTGATCATGGTCTAGGGGTTTTAAATGTTGTCCCATGACTTGTTCCCCACTCCTGGAAAAAGGATATTAATCCCATACATGTCAGTGCTATTGGTGCTTATTGTGATCCCCACATTCAAAGGATGGACTTGCAACATCACTGGTACAATGGACTCCTTGTACCTTGACCATCCTGGATTCAATTAGGAGAAGTTGTCCTTATTCCTGGCATGGTGGTTGGTTCACTTTACCTTGACCATCCTGGGTTCCATTAGGAGAAGTTGTCCTTATTCCTGGCATGGTGGTTGGCTCACTAAGCTGGGGAACATTTTATGGATTTTACTTACCTGTGTTGGATTTCATTTACTGTAGTGTTTAGACACCTAATAAAACACTTTCTTATATGCCTTTTTGTGTGTGATACAATTTCCCCTTGGTTATAACAATTTGAGGAAACTACCATTGGTATTCCAGTATTACTGGATTTCCCCCCGAATTCTAGGAAGCACCAAGATACATGATGTTACTATTGGGACCAGAAGTACGGTGTTATTGCGGCCATGTGATTAAGGTAAAGGAATATATGCCATTGGTTCCTCCACCTGTAGAGGTGAGTTATTCTTTTTCACCATTTTATATCAATAGAACAATTTTAATATTCTTACCATCATACTCCTCTTTCTTTTACATGGACTGAGAATTTAAGAAAGGGGAATTAATCTCTTAATGATGGAGGAACACAGCTCTATTTCCACCATTTAATAGGCGAAAGGTAGAAAAACAGCACTTTATCTGCTTTTCCATTTTTCTTGTATATTAAGAACCATCCCCAATTGGACATGTCTAGGGAAGATGGCAGTATCACCAAAGTATTACAGATTTTGCCGTCTGTGCCTATTAAATAATATTTTGAACAGTTGGAATGCAAAATTTGGGACACCATCAATTCAGAAATAGCAGCCATACAAACTGGTGTGACGCATCTGATCATCCAATTGTCTTCCCTGAAAGAGTTCACTAATTCCTTGGTTGACTCATAAAGCTCTCCATGAAGCTGTCCTTAGTCACCTCCAAAGCCAGCTTGACAACCTTGATAACAGGGGAAAGGGATATAATTTGTGGATCAGAGGCATCTAAGAGGACATCCCACCACAGGGTCTCATAGACTTTCTCACCAGAGTCTATACTGAAATTCTGCATCAAGATCCAAGTTCCTCTAATGTATGACAGGACTCAGTGGGCTCTTTGATGTAGAGGGGCCCCAAGAGATGTTATCTGTTGTTTGTACTATTACACATAGAAAGAAGATATTCTTTGCAAGGAATACTGCCTGGATGGCATTGATATTGATGACCAGCGCTTTCAAATATGTTTCCTTTGTGTCAAGAGCACCTCAAAATAGAATTAAGTAGTGTAGTAGCGTTGTCTTTATTAAAACATCAAGGTAACAAACAAAGTATTCGAATGACAGGTTAACAAGTCGCTGCGTACTGCAAAAGGCCTTTATAGAATGGTTCAAATAACAAGATGAGGAGTGATATAGCTATCCTAGGAGCAGTTTACCTTCCTTCTGATAATTAAGGTCCCTTCCAAGGTCCCAGAGCAGCAGCTCCTTTTAATGCACACCAACACATTTCAACAAGCAAGGCTTTCTCAGGACTTCTATTTGGAGGTGTTGTTGACACAAAGGAAATGTATGTGTTGAAGTTCATCCTGGAGGATTGGAAGTGATGTTAAATATCTATTCACTTTGACAAGGATTACTAGCCAGTGTCTCGCTACTCATTGTCCTCACCGCACTTCACTGGAGTACACCACTTCCATGTGTTAAGACACAGGTTTTTTCTCTCAAAATATTTTTATTCCAATCACTCGCAGTACAAAGAAGAAAATGCATAAACAGCAGTTTGGTACAGTGAATAGTGAGACAGTAAAATATTACAGTACAGATAAATTACCACCCTGCCAAAGGGCCGCAGGAAGTCAAAAATCAATTCCACAGCTGAACAAGGAGAAATCAGAACCTCTTTTCAAAATTTTCTCAAATAAAACATGTAAACATTCTAATAGAAAAAATTGTGTGTGTAACAAGTAATAGCGGAGTATAAAATTGTATGAGCATAATGTAAATTGGCAAGAAGAAAACAGACATGGAACAAACGTCTTCCGCTGACATCGATATATAGTATCTAATACTCCAGATATAGACACAATAACTAAAACAAAATAAAATTAAATAAAGTAAAATAAAATAAAACCAACAGTGAAAATATTCAATGCTCGCTAGAGGTCACGGGCCGTCGATCCGTCCATAGAGATATTCCATAATCTCAAAGATCAGTATCCCAATCAGCCCGGTAATACAGGAGAATAAAGAGAAAAAGAGAAGAAATGTGAAGAGAGGGGGTAGAAAGGTGTAGTATTCAAAGACCTATGAGGTTAGGATGATCTATAGAGTGGAGTAAGTACCATGAAGTAGATTGGAAGCAGTTATGAAGTGCTTGTCTGGTGGGTTCGGGTAGTGTCTGAATATACTTATCCCAACATTGGAATAAAGCTGGGGTGAGTTTTTCTTTATGGATGGACGCCTCCAGCCAATCCATGGTAAACAAAAAGAATAGTCTAGATGTTACCAATGAGAGAGTGGGAGTAGAATCGTGTATCCACTGCTGTAAAATAGCTTTTCTGCTGGCCGCTGACAATATCACAAGAAGTTTTTTGGTGGTCCTTGGGATGTCCGTCTGGTCCGCTAAATAGCCAAACAGAGCCCAAGACATAGTGCAACGAAAAGACACGCCTAGCGTCGTAGTGCCATATTGATGTACCTCATGCCAAAACTTTCCAATCAAGCCACAATCCCAAAAACAATGCAAAAGATCCGCCCTAGCAGCCAAACATTTGGTGCATCTCGTGTCTTCCGAGATGCCCATTAAATGTCGGCGATTAGGTGAGATATAGGCTCTATGGAGCATTTTATAGGCCATTTCCTGGTACGAGCTAGCTGGAATGAGTTTCAGAGTCAACTGAAAATGAGTTAAGAGGGAATCAGGGGTGATCGACGGGATGCGGGAGGACCATTGGGACAGTTCTGGAAGATCCGTAGGAGGGTCAATCTCTATGCGTATACGTGCATAGATAGTTGAGATAGGATAGAAACCAGAGCGGAGAAGTATGAGAAGAGGATCTAGAAGATCAAAGTCTGTCAATTTGGACAAAACGGTTTTAAGGTAGTGGACTGCCTGGAAGTAGGAGAATTCCTGTCGAGGGTGCAGGCCATATTCATCCCTCGCTTCAGCAAAGGACAGCGGGAGGTGGGAGGCATTAAGCAAGTCGCGTAGGTTACGGATACCAGAAGCATGCAAGTCAGTGAAGGGCCTCAAGGCCCCTCCCTCCTGAAACTCCAGGTTGCCGACCAGGGGTAGCGAAAGTGAGTAAAAATATTGAAGTTTAAGAGGTTTTCTTGCCATCCTCCACGCCTGTATAATGGGAAATAGTAATAAATTATTTGTGATACTTAAGGGCAATTTGGAAGGTCTGGCATGTAGTATGTAACTGAGAGACAGAGGAGCGCAGAATTGCGAATCCAGAGTGGAGTCAGTATAGTAAGAGTTATCCCCGAGCCAGTCCAAAGCAATGCGAAGGAGACAGGCAAGGTTATATTGTTTGATGTTGGGCAGGTTAATTCCACCTCTAAGTACTGTTTGGGACAATTTTTTCATACTAATCCGGGGTCGTTTTCCAGACCAGATGAAGTTGGTAATGGAAGTATTCATTGAGGATAGGTCTGAGCTAGATAATAACAAAGGGGTCATCTGTAAAACATAAAGAAGTTTTGGGAAGCTAGCCAACTTAAACAAATTACAGCGTCCTAGCAAGTTTAAAGGAAGTGTTTGCCAAAGACCAAGCTCAGTCTTAATTTTGCCCAAAACCGGGGAAATATTGTACCGATATTGTTAGGCGCGGCGGTGTTCGGCCGTGCCCTGACAGAGCAGCGGTCACGGCCGCCGCGCCTCTCTCTCTCCCTGCTTCCGCACGGCGCCTAGCAATGCCGGGACGCCGTGCGCGCGATAGCCGCCGGGTCCCTGGCAACGCTAGGACGCCGTGCGTGCAGGGCCGCCGGGTCCATGGCAACGGGGACGCCACAGGTGGACCGCGTTCCCCGTTGCCATAAGATTACTCACCTGTTCTCCCCTGGTCGTGCAGCAAGGCAGCTGCACGACATTTATCAATTAGGCTCTGTACTGCCATTGGAGGGTTCCCTGTTATATGCCTCCTCAGTGTCTCACACAAACGTTGGTGATAGCTTCCTGTATGCTGCTCCTGCCTTGTAGAAGTTTGTTCCTGGTCAGCTGCATCTGGTCGATCCTGCTCCCTGCCCTCTTGTATTCTGAAGTTCTGAAGCCGGATCTGGGAATCCTTCTGGTCCTTGTGAACCTGTAACTGTCATCTGGGGTTCTCGCCCGGTTTCGTGAGTAGCGGCTTCTGCCGCATGTTGCGGCCTAGGCCGCTTAGTGTTTGCGTTTCTTTGAGTTGGTGCTTTTGCGGAGGTTTCCGCTTTCACTGTCCTCCCCGGAACTCGGCGGTGCCGTGTGGGGGAGTGGACAGTGGTATCCTTTGTAGTTCTTTTCCTTTGGCGGCGTGCCGCACATACGTTTAGTTTTCAGGTAGTTAGTAGCCCCTAGCTTGGTTGTTTCAGTTTGAGGTCCCCTTGTTATTACCCTGTCTCAGTTCACGCTTTGTCTCTCTTTAAGACCTGGGGGCATCGGAGTTGGGCAGACCTAATCCGCCCTTCAAACGCGGCTGCCGTGGGCCCAAGAAACCATAGTCGTTCAGGCGTGAATTGACAACACGGGTAAGACAACGGAGGTAGGGTGCTAGGGGCTATTTCCATTCCATTTCCCTATCCCAGCATCACGTCCTGGTTCTCTGGACTCACTGCATAAGATCTCCCCTGTCCGAGCATCAGGATCGTAACAGATATAAATGACAAGGATTTAAGGGGAGCGCAACACCTAGAAAGGTTATGTAAGTAGTCGCCCATTTAAAAGGAAAGGTGTCGCCCCAACCAGTTCTCGCCCATCCAAATATGGCCAATGCCTCTGACTTCCCATAATTAACAGAAAATCCTGCAAAAGAAGAAAAGCGGTTAATCGTGGTGATCAGTTGGGGGATCGAAAGGCGGGGGTCGGACAAAAAAAGGAGAAGGTCATCAGCAAATGCCACCACCCTCAATTCCCGAGTGCCCACGGCAATGCCTTTGTATTCCCTATGTAACAGAATAGACCTGATAAGGGGCTCCAACGCCAGATTAAAATGAAGGGGAGACAATGGGCATCCCTGTCTGGTGCCTCTTCCCAATGTGAAGGGGGCAGATGCTACACTGTTAACTAAAACTTGTGCCACAGGGTTAGTGTAGATAGTCTGCACCAAGTTGCGAAACAATGGGCCAAATTGTTGGTGGAGGAGTACTCTAGCCAGATGAGGCCAGGCGATCTTATCAAACGCCTTTTCTGCATCTAGATTTATAATAATATTACTTTTGGCCTGACAAAGATGAGTGTGTGAAATTGCTGCCAGGGCTGCCCTTATTCCCCGTGTGGATTGTCTACACTTGACAAACCCCATCTGCGCAGGAGAAATTAGACGAGGTAGGCAGGTCTGCAATCTGTTAGCCATTATTTTAGTTAGGATTTTAAATTCCTGGTTGAGGAGCGAGATAGGGCGATAAGAACCGACCAGGGTGGGATCCTTGCCAGGCTTTGCAAGCACATTAAGTCTCGCCTCATTAAAATGGAGGGGGGTCTCTCCCGTCTTAAGGATATGATTATAGAGCTTAGTTAGAACAGGGAGTACATCGGCAGTTAGCATCTTATAAAATTCGGCACTAAAGCCATCAGGACCAGGGCTTTTCCCATTAGGGAGGGACTTAATGGTGGCCTGAACCTCATCCTCAGTGATAGGAGCATCTAATAAGTCCCTTTCCTCCGACGTGAGCTCAGGCAGCTGCGCTTCGTTCAAAAAGGATTGGCCATCTAGCTCATTATCAGCCTCCGCAGTATAATGAGATTTATAGAAGCGCATAAAAGCAGAGCAGATATCAGTGGGATTGGAAAGGATAGTTCCAGAACTGTGCAACGCATCAACCCATGTTTTATTCCGCGGCCCTCTGACTAAATTAACCAAAAGCTTTCCTGACTTATTCCCCCACCTATGGAATTTATTCCTGCTATAGTCATAGCTCATTTGGGCTTGTTCAGTAAGGAAGGTGTCATAGATTTGCTTTGCCATGAGGTACGTTTCCCTGTGGAGAGGACTATCGCATTGTATATAGTTACGATAAGCCAGTGTGAGTGCCGCACTCAGCTCTTGCAATTTAGCGTTACATTTCTTGCGTTTAGAATTAACATAAGAAATAATATGTCCTCTAAGGACAGCCTTAGAGGCCCCCCAAAAAAGTGAGGTATTAGATACTTGTTCCAAATTGTCAGTGACATAGTCAAGCCAGGAATGTTTAAGATGCAGCAAGAAATCTTCGGAGTGCATAAGATATGCCGGGAACCTCCAACATTTGGAGATGTATTGAGGTAGAGCTAAGTGTAGGGATAGGGTTACGGGGGCATGGTCCGAAATTATAATGTCTTTACTCAAGGTGTGAGATACTTTAAAGAGCAGATGTTTAGATAAAAATAGATAATCAATTCGAGAGTGGGTGGAATGTGGATGTGAATAGAAAGAATAGTCCCTAGTGAGGGGATGATGTATGCGCCAAGGGTCTAGTAAAGCAAGTTGGGAGCAGTAGGAGAGAAGAAGAGTGGAAGATGAACCGGGTCTGTTGGTACTCACCCCTGATCTGTCCATCGACAGATCAACGACCGTGTTGAAGTCACCCCCTAAAATCAGATTCTGACCTCCCCAAGACAGGACTCTCCGGAGAATATCTGCAAAAAAAAAGGTTATTAGATCCAGTAGGTGCATAAAGGTTCAAAAAGGTATAAATCGTGTTATCAATAGAAACATCCAGCAAGATAAATCTTCCTTCGGGATCAATACATTTTTTAAGAATGGAATAGTGGAGATTTCTGTGAAAGAGAATGGCTACGCCTCTAGTTTTGTTAGTATAAGGAGCAGAGATGCACTCTCCAATCCAAGGGGCCTTCAAGGAGACAGAGGAGTTGTGTAACCAGTGTGTCTCCTGCAATAATACAATGTGAGGGGCCATGCGGGAGAAGTGTGCAAGCACCTTTTTAAATTTAATGGGGCTATTAAGACCCTCCACGTTCCAGGATATTATATTAAAATCAAAAAGTGGGGCGGTTACCGGGCCAGAGGGTTGGGAAGTGGTATTATCAGTCATACTACCCTATCCCCATAGGAGGAGAACAGAGCAGCAAGATATCAAAGTTAAATCGGTGTACCTCCCAGTCCCAGCGAGCAGGGAAGGGCCAACCTATGGAGGACCGAGACCTAGCATTCCAGCAAGTAAAACAGAAAGAAAAATAAATATAAACATTCAAGAACAACAAACCAACAAACAAAAAACACATAGAGGCATAGCCTCTGACATACATAGACGGTATGTCAATAGCGTATCCTTAACACTGTGCAACCCATAGATGATAACATTTGAAAGAGGGAGCAAACATAAAAGAGAACTTAAAAGTCAAGTATCAGGAGCAGCAAAGTGGACTTTCGCCACCAATGGATCATCGAAAAAGAGCGGTTTTCCATTTTGAAAGACTCGAAGGCGGGCATGGTATAGTAAGGAGAACTTGACTTTATCCTCAAACAGTTGTTTGCATAGTGGGGCGAACTCTCTGCGCCTATTAGCGACATAAGTGGAGAAGTCTTGGAAAATGAGCAATCTTTCCCCCTTGTAAAGTACAGACTCCGACTTACGATAGTGATCTAACAGCTTGGCTTTGTCCGCATAATTGAGAATCCTCAAAATGACAGGGCGAGGGCGTCCAGCAGAGTCCCTGCGTTCAGGACCCAAACGGTGAGCCCTTTCAATGGCTAAAGGTGATCCGTGGAGGTCCATGTCCAGTTTCTCTGGCAACCATGTAGAAAGAAGGTCTAGCAACGCATGGCCCCTCACCGACTCCGGAATGCCCACCACCCGCAGGTTGTTACGAAAGCTCCAATTCTACAAGTCGTCAAGCTTGTCAGTAAGGCCTTTCATTTCTTTAGTTTGGGTCTCTATAGTGGCCTGTGCAGACTGTAGGTCATCTTCTAGTGTCGAGACCCTCTGCTCAACATCATCTAGACGGCCATTGTGTTGGGTCAGTTGGGCCAGGGTGGAGTCAATGGCCTCCCTGATGCCCGCCAATTTTTCATCAAGGAGAGGCCCCAACACTGCTGCAATATCTGTGGGTTTCATTTTAGGCTGTTTGGTAGTCGCAGTGTTGGTACGTTTCTGTTGGGAATGAGAACGAGTGGTGGAGCAGTCAGAGTCGGACGAATTTCCACGGAGAGTATCTTCACGGACTCCCGATGGAGGGCCAGAGGAGGACATAGGTGTGGACACCAGAAATTTTTCCATGTGAGATCACAAAGGTCAGGAATACACCATAGGCGATAGAAGTTGATGCAGAGAGTAGATTGATGAGGGCTACAACAGTGAAAAGGACAGTCTAGAGAGTTACATCATCATGAGGTAAGGAGGCATCGTAGAGATTCCGTGCTGTTAAGATGTGAAGGGGCAATATGGCGGAGGCACCTACATTACATTGCAGCGTGACAAAACGGAGCAGCCGGGGGTGATGGCCAGGAGCTCACCGTAGATATATGTTATATGTTGTAAAGGACAAAGGGTAATGATCCAAGCACCTGAAGAAAGGAGGGGTAGGGCCGGGGTGTCAGAAGATGCGGGGTGCCAGGGATATGCACAGTAGCCCGGGCCTCCGGACAACTGGAGAGGAGGTAGAATGCAGTGCCAGAGCGGAGCTCCCGCCAGTGTCCGCGGCGAGGGTCAGGCCGGCTGTCCATGGGCAGAGGCTTCAGGTGGGGAATGAAGAGGGACACCTTACCAGGTACTGCGGCTGGCTGAGTGGCGCTGGTGTCCTCTCCTCCGGTCCCGCAGAGCTGGCTGCTCTAATGGCGGGAATATGGCCGCCGGTATCCGCCGCCTCGTTAGTGAGGGAGAGCCCAGTCCCCTGTTCCAGATGTCTCAGCGGGGTCAGCGGCTGCGGGCTGAGCGGGGCCGAACACGACCCGCCACCCGGTCCAAGAGCAGGGGGGAAGGCTGTTTGCTCCAAATGCCGCCGTCGCCGCGTTCCCGGAAGTCCGGCGGGGTTAATCCAAAATCGAGGCCCCGGCTTGCTGACAGGCCGCAGGCCGCAATCCGCGGGAGCCTCCACGGCGCTCCCCGATTCCGCGGCCGCAGAGATTCAGCTATAGGGGGGTCAGGAGGGAACAGTGGAGGGACGGGAGAGATGAGGAGATGGGTCTGAGCGGGCTAGGAGGGATAATGGGTTGTGTGAAAGCAGGAGCTGAGCAAAGCTGCGACTGCTCTTCTCCGGTGCTAAGACACAGTTTTAAGGATGCTGTGCAGTGAAAGCATTTTCTCTATTGGGAACTTATATTTGAACAGTTCATATGTTTTTTTCAGGTTACTAAGAATTTGTCACTTTTGAACATGAATGATAGATCGATGGTACATGTAAACACCTGTGCTGATCAGCAGCACCATAGATTTTAGCTATAGGGATACAGCAACTGCCACAGATATGCTTCTGGCAGGCTTATCTGCAGTTGTCTCCAAGTATAATAGAAAAGTTATGTGAACACACCTCTAGTATACTTTACCTATATTTACACACTACTATTTTTCTCTATTCCACCTCTCCAAGAGAAAAGAGGAGCAAGTCAGGAATATGAAAAATATGTACACATAAAATGACACCTTTACACCTCTATGTTGGCATTCACAATCTAGCATATTGCAACAGACTTTCAGATCAGCCAGCTGTCTTTGTTGATAGTCCCGCCCACAGGAACCAGCATCCTTTTAAAGGCTAAACTCTACAACAACTCTATAATATTGCCCGGTTTAAATTTATGACGTCCTATCCCTGAATCTGAGATCTCCTTCCTTCTCTATATAAAGCTGGTTAGCCCAGATGAAAAAAGGGGGTCTTTACACAGCGCTAATTGTAGCCATAAAAAATTATACATGAACCAATTAGTAAGAAAAACATATAAACATTTACTATAATAAATAGATTAAAATAATTATATTAGCAGCGCTGATGTACAAGTACTGAATAAATAACATATTTTGTTAGGCAAATGCTGGAGCATCAAATGAGGATTAGAATGTTCTGAACCTGAAATAACTTCCAAGAGGGAGAAAAGATGTTGGTATGCTGGCAGTTGGGATTCCGGCACCGGTATGGTGATCGCCGGGAGCCCGGCCGCCAGCAACCTGAAGACCACCCTATAGAAGAGTACTGCTCAATGCCAACAGTATAGTGAAAGCTGGTCAATAAGAAATTTTGTGAAGGAATTCACAGATTTATGGGCAGGAAGAAAGCTCTGTGTGCTGAATGATTCCCATTATACAAAGAATACACTCTGTCTGACATACAGTACTGTAGATTGGACTCAGGCATTGGTCCAGGGCCCAGGTCATAACTTTAAGGTGGGTTATTTGTACTTATATCCACAACTCGACCTGCAATTTACAGAAATAGAAACAAATATGCAGGTGTAATTATATACATGTTGTTTCCATCATTAAGCTAGATAACAAGTGAACATATGGGGAAAGAACAGGTAAAGAGTCATGTGCAAAGAGTTTTTGAAATTGGATACCTATGAGAGAAAGGAACTTGGTATCATAACTTTAACACAGAGAAAAGTTGCAAGGAAACTGGAAAAACATGTGGCTCTAGGGATATTGTTGGAATCTTTTGATGGTCCACTAGTACTGTATTTGAGTATCTCACCCTTTGGAGTTTTTATGAAGAAAACCCCACACACCTTGTTTGCTGGGAGGCATATTTGAAAGGTATTAGTTTGTAGAAAGGATCCTCCCCATGGACTTTGCAGTATCCTACAAGTTGTTTGAAACATTTCACTCATTCCTAGAATAGGTGGTGAATTATGAAGTGGGAAACATAAGAGTGTCCCATTGCCTGGGTGATTTAGTACATATAATGTATACCCATATACCCTAAAAATGAAAAATACAGAGATTATTCCAGATAGAATTTTTTATTGTGGCCCAGTAAGTTTTTAAATTTCCATCTCATAATTCATTATTTGCTTGTAGATTATTTTTAAATAAAACTGAAAAACCCTGCTTGCATAAGGGTCAACCTTGCAGACCAGTACTCGGTAGAACCACCTTTTGCTGCAATAATGGCTTTAAGTTTTTCAGATTTGCTCCAGGATGTCCATGTTGGTTAGATGATGCTTGTAGCCTGCAATTTTTAAATAGTACCACAGATTCTCAATTGGATTGAGATCTGGATTTTGACTTGGCTATTGTAGAACATTTAAATTTTTGTTGCTTAATTACGCCAGTGTTACTTTGGCCTTGTGTTGGGGATCCTTGTCTTGCTGAAAGGTGAACATTCTTCCAAGCTGTAAATTTCAAGTAGACTGAAGCAAGTTGCCTTGCAGCATATCCTTGTATTATGCAGGGACACAAGCATGTGCAACACTATTGCTGTAATAATAATAGTGGTGCAGAGCACTTGTCATTTTAATGTAAGTGTGTGCTAATAAAATACTAAACTCAGTACCTGTGAAAAACAAAAGGGTTTAATTATAATGTTTACAGTCCTTTATATTAGAGATGAGCAGGTTCGGTTCTCAGAGAACCGAACCCATCCCAACATTGAGATCCGAGGCAGGATCCTAATCCGGCTCAGGACTTCAGCCTTACTCGGATCCCAAAGCAAGGCCGAACGTCATCTTCCCGCTGATGGATTCTCGCAGGGTTTGGATTCTATATAAGTCCCTGATGAACAGCAGCATCTTAACTCTGGCTGTGGAGAGTGTACTGGATGGACGTGTCTGTCTCAGAACTGTGTTGTCTGGCATGTATATATAAAATTAATGTAATTTTTTGTTGAAAAAATTGTTATAAAAAAGCATTGATTTCAGTGTCTATATTTAGACCAGAAGGGTGCAGTGTCTGTAAAAAAAAGATAAACAAATCCACTCTGTTTCTTTCTTTTTGCATTCTTTTGATATATTTCTTCGTCTCCAATTTGGTAATATTTTTTAAATTCCTATGAATTTGAGCCCTGTTGGGTGCTTTTTATGATGTTCAGAAAAATGTTTCAACACACTATGCGCTTGTGGTCCTTTCTTGATATTGTAAATGTGCTCTGCAATACAAACTTTCAGCTTTCTTTTTGTATAGCCTACGTATTGTTGCCCACACGGACACTCCAGGAGGTAAACTACTCCCTCGGTGTCGCATGTGATTTGGTCTTTCATTTTGAACTGTTTCTTGGTTCTTTTTGATTGAAATTCCATGATTGGTTGTGTCTTTTTGTTCTTAGTTATTCTGCATGCTGTACAATTAAGGCATGAGAAGTGTCCTTTTTTCTGATGCTCTTTGCTTTACTGATTCCAGGGGAATGTAGTTCCTAACAAGTTCTTGTTTAAGGTTTTTGGCTTTTCTTTATATGATTTTAGGTTTGCCTGGCAGTGATGTTCATAATTCTTCATCTACGTGTAGTATGTGCCAGTGTTTTCTGAGAATGGATTCAAAAGTATGATGTTGGCTGTTATACTGGGTCACAAAGGCCATTTAAAGTCCTTCCGTTGGTGTTTTTTTTTTCTGTATTGGATTAGTTCTTTTCTTTCAAGTATTGCTATTTTTCAATGTCTTGCTGCTATTCTTCTTCTTTATAGCCTGAGTGTAGAAATTTAATTTTCATTTGTTCACTTTACTCACGGAATGTGTTATGTTCTGTGCAATACCTCTTTAGTCTTCGGAATTGTCCCTGTGGGATGTTGTGTATCCAATTCTTATGATGATTGCTGTGTACTGAAAATATGGTATTGCTGCTTACTGCCTTGGTGTGAGTTCTGGTTTGAATTTCGTTATCTTTGATAAAGATTTCAAGATCTAAGTATACCACCATGTTCTTGCTTGATGTCGATGTGAATTCTAGCCCAAACTCGTTGTTTTCCATATATTTGAGGAAGTTCTTCAATTCATCTTCTGGTCCATTCTAGATGAAATAAAAGGAGCAATCCTTTGAGAAAAAGCTTTATACCTGAACGCATTGGAAGCACCAAGTACAGAGCGGGAAGTCCGCAGTGACGTTATCACGCCGCCGGGCGGACTCCAGCATCTAAAGAGTCAGGAACCAGCTGGAGATCACACCACATAGAGAAGGAGGAAAGCAGATATAGGGACAGTTAACCATTCATTCCTTCCAGAATAATAACCTCCAGTCCTGGCCGGCAATACTCGGAACCAATCACTGTTCATCCGGACACTGCAATCATTATATAAAGGACTGTAAACATTGATAATTAACCCCTTCTTTTTTTCACAGTTACTGTGTTTAGTATTTTATTAGCACACACTTCTTATATTAAAATTACAAGCGCTCTGCACCATGATTATTACCACTAAAAATTATATCAGAGCTGCTGGCATTATATCAAACATTAGCGCGGTTTTCCCACACTTTTTATTGTCACTATGGCTGTAGGCAATATGACATTTGCAGAAAGGTTATCCTATGCAGGCATCAGTTCTTTAGGGGAAACTAAATCTCAATTCTGCAATGGCATCACTATGGTTGGTGTCAACCAAATTGAGAGCCAGAAAGGAGTCGTGAACATGTGTCTTGCCCCCATTTTTATCACTCCGGGGAGCATGCCCAGCACCCCTGGAGATGCTGGGCTGCCCCCAGAGAATGTCCCACTCTTGGTGTCACCCCCCACCCCCGTGCGCGTAATGCCGCTGCCATGCAATGTCTGATGGCAAGACAACTTAATAAATGTGCATGAACTCTCCAAGGATCTTCTTCAGACATGGCAAAGTCAAGATCCAAATTAATCCTGCACAAGCAGCTGTATGCCCTTCACATTTTACATCTGTTCCTCCCAGCCAGTTACATCTTAAGGGGCTGATTTATCACCAAATTCGTATTGCGATAATTTACTAAATCACATGGATGTATCAAGTATCGCAAGCAGGGACAGGGCTTGCGAGAAAACTCTGTCCCTGTGATGCCTCTCTGCAGTATTATCGGGGTAAAAAATACCCCACATATATGCTGTGCATGCGCCGCTGCCATGATATCGCCGATGCGTCCGGGTCGACCCCCCAACAACTCCTCCATCACCGCTGACTCATACTCATCATGTGGGGATTGGTGGACGGAGCTCCTGGACAGCTGCTGTTTATCAGGGCTCCCTGCTACTCTGACCTCCGGTGCTGTAAACTGAGTTGCCGATTTGCAGCATCACTTTACTGCACTGGAGTCCACAGGAGTGGCAGGAAGCCCAGAAAACTGATCACTGGTCCCTGGGTAGGTAAGTATGAATTTTTGTTATTACTTTTTTTTTTACACAGTGAGCAGCTTGTGTGTCCATCAGACTGCCAGCTCTCTGCACAGCTTTCTCTGCCTAGGGGCTGAAGCTGGCATAATTATCACAGGGCTCACTGCAGTGTTTTTTTACATTATATTTACAATATTTAACTGCCATCTCTCCCAGGTGCTGGCTGTCCTGAAGACATCTACTCAGTCAGCTTATCCACAAATATATATTTTTCCTTAGTCCCAAACAACAGTACTAGATTTGTTTTTTATCATTCAATAATTGCTACAGTAAAACATTAGAAATATATTAAATTAAATAATAGTCACATTATGTTTGTGTTCAATAAAACCTGTCATAAAACTAACACTATTAGGAAGGTCAGCAACAAATCAAATGTTTCTTTTATGGTTTTAATATGTGATTCATAGGGGGGGGGGGGGGGGGGGGACCATGTGATTAGCTCTGGTGCAGAGGCTAAGTCTAGGCAAGATTGGTGTTGCCGCTGGCAGACATGGTTGTGTGGACTACAAGTTGATATTTGTCCTGTGAATGACAAATAATTATTGTTTACTTCCCTAATAGCTTGGTAATCTTGCATACTAATATAAGATGCAATTGTAGCCTCTATACCTCTGGCAAACCTGTTTCTGCAGTCTTTTATGCTGGAAAGCATATCTCTGATGGCTATAAATTCTACCTGAGTCCTTTTGAAAATCAGCAATTACCTTGATCATATCCACTTTTGAATCTCAGGAAGGGGGTGATGAAACAGCATGGGTGGCGGCAGTATTGTCTTCCTGAGGTTCAGGTGCATGTGGACTGATTCTTAGCAAAGACTGATGAGGTGTTTATTTTGTCTTTCTCCAAGGATTGCATCTGCATGTTGTGTCTGCCAGGATAACAGGACATTTTGTTGGAGATTAAGAAAAAAAATGGTAATGGTAATGGTTTCCCCCTCTAACCACAAGGTCAATTGGGGCTGACCCTTGTGGTTTCTTAAATTTAGCAGTTCCCAGCATAGTAATGAATGGAGCAGAGTGTCTCCATTCATTACTATGGGCAAACCGCGATTGGCTGTGCCCCAGGGAACCCTGGCCAGGGGAGACTAGTTAGGGGGGTGATGCTGCAGCCGCAGGGACCTGTAAAAAAGTGTCCTCTGGCTGTGGCATTACCTCCCTGGCTAGTGAAGCCCTGTGCTGGTTCCAAAAATATGGGGTGGGGCCTACATCTTTCCCCCCCCGTATTTTTGGAACTAGGACCGGTCCAAGAGCCCGGTGCTGGTTGTTAAAATACGGGGGAACCCTACAAATTTCCCTCCACATATTTTTGCAACCAGAACCAGCTCAAAGAGCCCAGGGCTGGTTATGCTTTTGGGGGGGGACCTGCACATCTTTTTTATTTTATTTTATTTTATTTTATCACTTTCTTTACTTTTGCTGAAAGAAGCATGCACAGATCTCACTGATCTGTGCATGCTTCTGTCAAACTCACACAATGTAATGAAACTCACATTACAATGTGTGCGTTTAACCACTAGGTTTTAGGTCTATTTTTTCGCCAGTCCTCACATGCAGGTAGTTTTTTACTAAAAACTTGCACTGCACTACATTTACGAGTTGCCGCGCTAACTCGCATTTTCTCAAAGTGCAAGAAGGTGCGAGTTGGAATGTGCCTAAAAACTCACACCGCATTACATCCGGCCCTAGGTATTTATTGTTATACTGTATTTATTGGAGTCCTTTTACCACTCCCAAATTGAATAACTCCAAAACTTGCCCTTTCAACTACATTATAAAGTATTGTTGCAACACCTAAATTTCTAAGTTTCCAGATGAATTGTATTGACCAGAGGCAGAACTACCATTGGTGCAGCAGCCACATTGCACCAAGGCCCCTGAGGACTAAGGGGCCGACTGCTGCCCAGACCAGCAATGAGTTATGCCCCGGCCCTCCGCAGACCATTTTGAACAATGTTCAATGAATGGCCCAGTGCAGAGAGCAGGGTGGGCCCCACTGCCTGAGACACCTGCCCGTTATCTTATTGAGGCAGGGCAGACCTTGTGTGGGCCCCACTGCCACCTATCAGCGCTAATGATAACAGCCACATACTGCCTATAATTAACAGACAGCTGTACATTTTTTTCTGATTCACTGCTATCTGTGAATTAAAGGTAGCTCATAACCAGTGTACCTGGCACTGTCAGAGTCTGCCTGAGTGCCAACCTGAGGAAAGCACAAGGGGCGGGGACCCCTGTCACAAACAGAGACGAGTCCACAGTATTTTCGCCCCACCGCACCACACAAGACATTGTGCTTGTACCCCTGTCACCCACTGTCTCGCCGTGTAACCCTCTCCATGTCACTCACTGCCACCCTCCACCTCCCCCTAGCTTCCGACATCACCCTCTACCTCCCCTTGCCTTGCGTTGTAACCTCTGTCTCTCCCTGTCACCCACTGCCGTGTGGCATATTACAAACTTAGATTGGGGTAGAGGAGGGAGGCCCAAATTATATTTTTGCACTTGGGCGCACCACTCACAAGTTCCGTCACTGGTATTGACTATATAATGATGATTTAGATAAATTGTTACTACACTGACTCATGAGCAGTTGATTGTTTCTGATTTTTAGAGATTAACTTTTTTGATCTTTGTTGTCAGCTAGCAATCCTTTTTCTAAAAAATTAAATTATGTGCATATATTCTTTTACGCCATTATCAAAATATATTTATATTTATTTTAATGTATTGACTTATTGTCTATTATACTATTGTGATTATAAAATAGTAATATTTAGATAAAAAGCTATTCCTCCTGTTGGATCCTTCAGATAACAACTGATTTAAAAAAAATACACATAGAGTACAACAGAACCGTAAGGCACTGATAGTGTAGTAATTAGAGTTGCAACACTCATCCATGGCAGACTCTAACTAAAAAGCTAGGCCAAGTTCTATCTCTGGCCATAATAGAAACTTAAATATTCTCCCTTAAATCTAAGTATTCTTGAAAAGATATGTGATATAGAGATTTAGCCATTTTTATAAAAAGAATGTCACATTATTCCGAAGTTGCTGTAAAGCACTGGTAAATGTCTAAAGAGAAAACTTTAATTTCTCCAGTTAGGTCCTATTGTCATAGTTCACAGTTAACTGAAACCTTAGCTCTTTTTCTTGGTTCATTAAGAACAGGGTATTTTCTTTTCCATGGTGGAAGGTAGAATTGGAGCTCTGTGAAATTGAGTGTATTATTAATTGGATACTCTATATTATAAGGAGAGGTATTGACGTTAACATCAGATAACAGTATCTTTTGCACTACATAATGCATAAGATTTTTCTGCATTTCCTGGAGACAGTCTACAGAAAGCTTGTACTTGCATTCTTGATCGTTATTCCCATATAATGTCATATGAGAAAATAATCTGCTGCTTGTAGGCTGTGTAGCCTTGAGGAATGCACTGACATTTTAGCAGTCTTACGTTTCTTGGTTTCAAAATAAAACAGGCTGTTAATGGCATTAGTTTTTACAATGGTCTAAAGAGTTTTGGAGGGAAAAATAAAAGTAATTGGCATACTAAGTTATAAAGTTGAATAAGCATACTTGCATTTTTTCAGTATTAAGGGTATTTATAAATTTAAAAAAAACTGCAGACCCACAATGCTTCGTCCATAATTCTTCCTACTTGTCAGTCAAGTACATTTCAAGGTGCTTCTGATTGTTTGTAAACACCCCAATGAGGATATTGATGATAAAGGTGTTGACGGTAGAGATTGCATGTGCTGGGATCTAGGTGAGAAATGAGAGCTTGCTGATGCTCAACTGCATGGTATTATTTTAGCAGCTATTTCAGATTTTGACAAGAACTTTTCATGAACTCGCTACAAATTACATAAAAGGGAGGCGATTCCTAGATGGTTAACGTCCCTACCGCTACTTATTTTGGCTTTACAAACATTACAGATAGCTTGACAGTTGTTGTAAGGAATTGGGTAAAAATAATTCCACACATATGGGGTAGATTTTTCAATCTTATGCCCAGGCATGACAATGGCCTTCTTCTTATCATGGGTAAGAACTGCTGCCACTGGTGCCTGGCTTACAGAAACAACATCCTTATCATCAACATCCTCATTAATGGTGTCATAGCCCCCTTATCATGCTGCACTTCCACAATGCTTCCTCAATTTCTATGTCGCCATCTACACTTGTGCTGCTCATCTCCACATTTGCAGAGGGTACAAAAATGGTGGAAGGAGGCTTCTCTATGAGTACATTATTAGAAATGTCAGACTTACAGTACAGATAGCTAACATGGATGCCCTTAGACTCAGGGATTTTTTACATTTCTGAACACAACACAGCATTAGAGTTTTTTTCTGCATTGATCTGCCTGTTTTACATTTGACACCTCTTCAAGACTCTGAGTGACAAGGTGTTACAGAAAAAGATTCCTGACTGACAGCAGTGCTAGAAAAACTAATCGCAAATAAAGGCCAAGGCCTAAGCCTTTCCTTGCCACTGCATGTGATGAATTGCACGTTGCCAATTTTAGATTTTTCAGAAGGAAACTTTCCTTGTATTGTGAAATATTGTTTTGATTTCAATTGCCCTTTCTTAAACCCTCTATGCCCATGAGCATGCACTTTACTAGATATTGAAGTACTTATATCATGATCATCATGCCTGTTAGCAGCCAGAGCACTAATACTTGGTGGCTACTCTTCCATTGACTGATCCATATAGAATAACAGCACTTATATTATTAATACAATGGCAATGGCCTTGAACACACACACAAGTTTTTTTATTAATTTTCTTAAACACTGCTGTGAATCACTGTGCTTAAATTATAGTAATAGTGGCACACACCAAAATCTTTTTGTGGGCACCAGTGTGAACCAAAAAAGGTTTCAGGCTGCACTGTGGGCAGTTGCAGCACCAGTGTTCATCAGTAAAGAGTTTATACAGCCCAGTATTAGTAGCTCTGGGCTACACTGTGGGCAGTGACAAAAAAAACACACCAGTGTGCCCCAAGAGTTAATGCTGCAGTTAAGTTACAGCACCCAGTGTGACACACATCCAAAATACAATTCAAAAAGTAATATAGATGTCCCTGCACTAAAAAACTAAAAATAATGTTTTGCTGTCTTCATAGTAAACTAGCTTTGTCAGCATTAACACTAAAGGGACATGTGGGTGTCCATTTGTATGTAATCTGTGAAAGGATCCTCCTAAATCCAACACAGTCCTGTGTGAAATGGCACCTGAATCACAGTATCATGAATCGAAAACACGCACGATCTGACGCTGGGAAGATGAGGTTTTGCCTTGTTTTTGAAACCATGCCTGGCTGGAAAACCCAAGCCATGGCTCAGAGTCACTCGGAATCATGTAGTTTGGACGGGCTTGGTTTTCAGAAAACCGACCCTGCACATCTCTACTCTATAGTAGTCCCATACAGCAGCAGTAAGTCTTACCTTCTGCTGTGTAGCTGCCTGTAACTGCTACTACCACTCCACGCACTCAGTCAAGCCTCTTCAGCATTTTCTCTCTCCTCTGCAGGCTGCCGCTGACAGGAAGAGGAAGTGTAGACTGAGGAGCATGGGTCTTGTGGGAGAGTGGTGCTGCCACCTGAGTCCTAACACTTGACATCTCCTCTGAGATCCGCGGACACAGCGGCGATCCACACAGTTTGTAAATAATCCGGCAGCGGTGGGTAAGAGCAGATGGGCACCGTTAGAGTAGATGGTGACTGCAGTCATTTTTTTTAAAGGGGCAATCACTTAAAAGGCAAAACCATGCCTTGTAAGTAATTGCCCCTTTATAAATATATCCAAGGTCATCCAGCATCCTGCACTACTGGCAATTTCGGATGCCATTACATCCCGCCCCTGGAGAGAGAAAACGTTGAGAGAAATAAAAAATTGTTAGCAGGAGTGTTTTAAGAGAGGAGGCCCTTGTGCAGACTCTGTGTGGGCCCCATCCTCTCTGCGGTGCCGTAGACTCTGCGCATACACAGGTCTCCGGAAACATGGCACCTGCATTGTTCCTGGAGTACTAATCTCTAGTACCCATGCACAGCTCTTCAAAAACATGTTGACAGCCATGTTCCCGGTGACAAACCTGTACCACACATGCGCGAATCACAGCAAAAATGGCCACAGTAGAAACAGGGCTGATGTGGGACTCTAGAGAGGTAAATGATTAAACATGGGTGTAGGGTGTGCGGTGTGGGTCCTTCTGGACACAGGAGCCCATTTGCACTGCACACACTGCACCCATTATGGAAACACACAAAAGAAAAAAGGTGCTTCTTGCAAATAACAATACAATCCAGCTGCTGCTCTCTCACAATATGTGGGAGGTGAATCCCAAAGTTAAAATAAACTAGTAAAAAGACAAAGAGAATGAGCAAAAATGGAATGAATAACGAAAACTTTACTCGCTAAAACACCAATAATTAAAATACTGTACATAAAGCTGACATAAGCATATATGGTGGTCATTCCGAGTTGTTCGCTCGTTGCAGAGTTTCGCTATATTGCGATTAGTCGCTTACTGCGCATGCGCTATGTTCGCAGAGCGCATGCCCTTAGTTATTTTACACAAAAGTTAGGTATTTTACTCACGGCATAACGAGGATTTTTCTTCGTTCTGGTGATCGTAGTGTGATTGACAGGAAGTGGGTGTTTCTGGGCGGAAACTGGCCGTTTTCTGGGCGTGTGCGAAAAAACACTGGCGTTTCTGGGGAAAACGCGGGAGTGTCTGAAGAAACAGGGGAGTGTCTGGGCGAACGCTGGGTGTGTTTGTGACGTCAAACCAGGAACGAAACTGACTGAACTGATCGCAATGGCTGAGTAAGTCTGGAGCTACTCAGAAACTGCTAAGAAATTTCTATTCGCAATTCTGCTAATCTTTCATTCGCAATTCTGCTAAGCTAAGATACACTCCCAGAGGGCGGCGGCTTAGCATGTGCAATGCTGCTAAAAGCAGCTAGCGAGCGAACAACTCGGAATGAGGGCCTATGTTCACTAGACCCACAAATAACTCAAATAGGACAAAAAGCAAGCATGTAAATCTCACAGTCCATAGATATAAACAAACAATTATTATTGGTCCCTATGGAATTTATGTGGTTAGAGTCCAGCTTTGGATGGCACACAATGTACCTTTCTGATGTGTTTATTCAAAAGTCATAATGGTTTTGAAACAATGGCTCTCATTCAGCTTCAGTCGGTCTTTTGCTAAAATCACAAATGGACTCTTTTCGGCCGACTGAGAGAGTCCGCAGTGTACATGCGCTGGCATTCACAATGCGATTGACAGATGGTGAGCGCTCAGGGGCGGCAACGCAGCATTGGGTGGGAGTGGTCCAAGAAAAATAGGCGTGCCATGGCTATTTTTGTGGCAAGTTGATGATGTCATGGGCTACCACTAATTGTCAATTTTGGTGATGCAGTCGCAAAGTGAATTGCGATCGCATTGCTGGCAGCAATTAACATGCTGGACAGCCGTGCCCTTTGCTGGGTGGCCCCCAGCATACGATTGTAAGCAGTAGCAGTTTTGCTATTTCAGCAAAACTGCTACTGAAGCTGAATGAGGGCCAATGTCAATAAAATCTTCATATGAATTACAGTGTATCAAATACATCTCACTGAATCTATATCCGTATAATGGAGCTTAGATTCTATTAGGTACTGTGAGAACTCACAATTTTGGAGTTGTTCCTAAGTATAATTTCAGTTTGGCTCCTTATATTTCAGTTAAAGCTATTTCTGCTGTAAGATAGAAAACGGTCCATGCAAAGATATACATGTGGGCTGGTAGTATGTCCCAGGCAATATGCAGACCCATGTTGTAGACTTGAGCCGCAGCTGCAGCCTCAATCAGATATTAAGAAGCAGAGCTCTTAGCTTCTCTTCCGCCGTGTGTGCCGGTGGCCACAAGTGGCTGAGTGCAGTATTGTGACTGGAGAATCATGCTGCCAAATAATGGGATGCCTGGTAAGGACCCTAACACATTTCTAGGCCACGTGAATTTGGTCATTTCCTCAGAAGGAACACCTAGGAGGACCAACCATTCAGCTCCTAACTGCCATGTTACAGGCTGTGGGGCCCATTTATCAAACCTAGGAGAGTGATAAATAGCATGGTGATAAAGTCCCAGACAATCAGCTCCTAACTGCCATGTTACAGGCTGGGTTTGAAAAATGACAGGAGCAGATTGGCTGGTAATTTATCACTGTGCTATTTTTCACTCTCCAAGGTTTGATAAACCTGGGCATGTGTTTAAAAAATAGCAGGAGCTGGTTGGTTATAACTTTATCTCTCTCCACTTTATCTCTCCCCAATGCTTAACAAATAGACCCCTTAATCAGTAGAATGGGATTTTAGTCTGTGCCCATTATGATTTCAAGAGCAAGAGTGTTGGAATGCAATTGAAACCCTGTAATATTCAGTGCATCCGGAAAGTATTCAAGCGCTTCACTTTTCCACATTTTGTTATGTTACAGCCTTATTCCAAATTGGAATAAATTCATTTTCTTCCCTCCAAATTCTCCACACAATACCCCATAATGACAACCTAAAATTTTTTTTTTGCAAATTTATTAAAATTAAAAAACTAAGAAATCACATGTACATAAGTATTCACAGCCTTTAACATGAAGCTCAAAATTGAGCTCAGTTGCATCCTGTTTCCACTGGTCATCCCTAAGATGTTCTTACAGCTTAATTGGAGTCCACTTCTGGAAAATTCAGTTGATTAGACATGATTTGGAAAGGCACACACCTGTCTATATAAGGCCCCACACTTGACAGTGCATGTCTGAGCACAAACCAAGCATGAAGTAAAAGGAATTGTCTGTAGACATCTGAGACAGGATTGTCTGGAGGCACAAATCTGGGGAAGGGTACAGAAAAATATATGCTGCTTTGTAGGTCCCAATGAGCACAGTGGCCTCCATCATCCGTAAATGGAAGAATTTCAGAACCACCAGGACTCTTCCAAGAGCTGGCCGGCTGTCTAAACTGAGTGATCGGGGAAGAAGGGCCCTAGTCAGGGAGGTGACCAAGAACCCGATAGGCACTCTGTCGAGCTACAGCATTCCCCTGTGGAGAGAGGAGAAACTTCCAGAAGGACAACCATCTCTCCAGCAATCCACTCATCAGGACTGTATGGTAGCGTGGCCAGACAGAAGCCACTCCTTAGTAAAAAGCACATGGCAGCCTGCCTGGTGTTTACCACAATGCACCTGTAGGACTCTCAGACCATGAGAAACAAAATTCTCTGTTCTGTTGGAACAAAGATTGAACTCTTTGGCGTGAATGCCAGACGTCATGTTTGGAGGAAACCAGGCACAGCTCATCACCAGGCCAATACCATCCCTAAAGTGAAGCATGGTGGTGGCAGCATCATGCTGTGGGAATGGTTTTCAGCAGCAGGAACTGGGAGACTAGTCAGGATAGAGGGAGAGATGAATGCAGCAATGTACAGAGACATCCTGGATGAAAACCTGCTCTAGAGAGCTCTTGACCTCAGACTGGGTTGACGGTTCATCTTTCAGCAGGACAATGACCCTAAGCACACAGCCAAGATATCAAAGTAGTGGATTCAGGACAACTCTGTGAATGTCCTTGAGTGGCCCAGCCAGAGCACAGACTTGAATCTAATTAAACATCTCCAGAGAGATCTGAATATGGCTGCGCACCGACGCTTCCCATCCAACCTGATGGAGCTTGAGAGGTGCTGCAAAGAGGAATGGGCGAAACTGCCCAAAGATAGGTGTGCCAAGCTTGTGGCATCATATTCAAAAAGACTTGAGGCTGTAATTGCTGCCAAAGGTGCATCAACAAAGTATTGAGCAAAGGTTGTGAATACTTATGTACATGTGATTTCTTAGTTTTTTTATTTTTAATAAATTTGCAAAAATCTAAAAAATACTTTTTTCAAGTGAAGCAATGTGAATACTTCCGGGAGGACTGTAGGCCAGTGATTTTCAACCTTTTTTTTTACACGCGGCACACCAAACAATATTTTTAAATTGCCAAGGCACATCATCAGTTCCCCACAGAAAAAAAACAAAAAAACACACATTGGCCCTCACAGTAAAAAAAAAAATTCCACACATACATTGGCCTACACAGAAAAAACAATCACATTGCTCCCCACATAAATCATGTTGCTCCCTACATAAATCCTATTGCTCACCACATAAATCAATCACATTGCTCCCCACATAAATCCTATTGTTCCCCACAGGTGAAAAATAACAAATATTAGCCCCTTCCTGTCAGCTGTCCTCCTCCCTGGCCCTCAGTGGCGGGGGTTCATAGTGGAGTGCTGCGAATACTGAGAAGCTGGGGGTCGTGCAGGTGTGGATGTGGGTGGGCAAGGAAAGCTGTGTATGGAGGCAGGAACTTGAAGATGTGTATGCAGGTGGGTTGGCTGGCTGGGTGGGATGCAGCGGCCATGATTTATGATATCACACTACCGCGTCTTCAAGGCACAGGTCACAGCTGGAGCATGAATGATTCTCTAAGAAGAGCCCAGGCCAACAGTTTACTTTGAAGTGCAGGAAGCTGGTCTGGCTCCACGGCACACCTTGTAACTGGTCGCGGCACACTAGTGTTCCACGGCACACTGGTTGAAAAAGCCTGCTGTAGGCTATTCCAAATTGCCTGCACTGCAAAGTGAAATCTATTTTTTTTGTTTTACTTGAGTGCAAAGCCAGGAGCATCGATGTGTCTGATCCAAATTAAGTATGGCTTGTTCCAATCCCAAATATTGGACAGTGCAAAATGTTGCCTCCACATATCAATACGTATTTCCATAAAATTAGGGACACAATAAGAGAATTGTGACTTCATAAAACAGGATTTTGCATGGTTAGAAATTAGCCTTAATTTTTTTATTTCCCCCATACCCCTTGATTAGATTTTTCATTTATAAGTACCCCCTCGTCTCATAAATCCCCCCCCATCCATCCATCCGTCCGTCCATGCCAGAAAAGTTTGTTTTCCATTTTGGGCCCATGACCTCAGTGTTGTGAGGCAGTAATGCTAACCATTACACTGTTTGTGCTGCCCCACATACAAACAAAGTACATCATACCTAGAACAAACTTTCTATGAAATAGTTGTTAATATCAAAAGTAACCACAGGATTATGGAAAAAGAGTACCCAGTAAATATACATTAATAACCAATAACCATAGCCTGCCAAGCCATCATTTATCATATGTATCTGTAATCAAAGAGATCATGTAATTCAGATAACATCTTAGGCATCCTCAAACAGAAACTCCCTAGTGGCAAAAGCTTCATTGCAATCAGTTATAGCACACCTGCACTATATCAAATCCTACACAGGACAGCAAAAAAAACTTTTATCTAGCCACCATTGGAAGTAGCTATTGTTATCATAAGGATCCTTTCTGCTGCATTGTCATTAGTCCTAGCTCCAAAACCCAGAACTGGACTAAGAAGAGGGCATTTGTCCAGGGCCCCCACATACTGAGAGACCACAACACATAGCTACATGATCAGCATGGGGGCACTGTGGCATATTTGATCTGGGGTTTAACACTTTTCTTGTACTGGTAGTACATTACACATTATTTGTCAGCATAGTAAAAATGTTACTGGTAGGGGGCGGGGCCCACACAAGTTGTCCTGGGCCTGCAAAAACCTTAATCCAGCCCTGCCGAGACCCTGTATTTATTGGTCATGAAATAGATTTCTGAGAATGTGTATGTATTATATGCACTTCTCTTTTCTGTTTTAAGTAAATATAGTTGTTATAAACAGAAGATGCTGCAGAACGCGAGGCATGTAAGCTGAGATATACAGTAATGTGAACGAGTGCATGAAAGGTGCACAAGAGGCAGCAACAAATCAGACTAAATAAGAGACAGTGAAAGGCAGGGAGACCTGTCTTAATTAACAAAACAAACAAAGCTAAAATGTGATATGGAACAGAAGTTCAGCTCTAGACAGTGCCTGGCGACCCCTTCAGGTTCTGCTCTGGATTTAAATCAGAGCGTATTCCTGTATGCCTTTTCTCTCACATACATATATATTTTATAAGGGGCTGATATATGATGTTATAAAAGAAAATTAGGATGATCTTTACATTCATAGCCTTGTGAATTCCACCAGACATATTTTACAATATGATCTTTGGGAGCTGATTTCATCTCTCCGTACCATCCATTTATGAGGAAAATGATGTGCTTGATATTCTGGTAAATGTATATATTAACAGAATTTATAGATGGCTTATTTACTGTATGTTTTGCTTATACTGTAGCTTGTAAAATGAGCACTATCAAGCACGGTATGGTGTTTTATGGAGAAGACTCTGTGTAAAATGAGATTTCGGAAAACACCATATGAATTTATTTCTGTATATACATAAGCTCATCAACATACTACATCTTCTATTCAATACAATAATGACCAGTCTTGCATATTCCGTTTAATAAACAAGTTCACAGTTATCATCACGCAGCAACAAAAGCTTTTTTGTTACCAAAAAAAAAAAAAAAGAAGAAGATGCCTAATGTTACGTCAGCATGTCTGAGATCTCAGACAGTCAGCTAGCTTCATGTGGCCAGAGTTCCTGTGAGCAAAACTGCACGCGTTGCACTTGGAGTGACTTTCAGGTGTTCAGACAGACAAGTCGGACTTGCTCTTGCACTGTTATTTTACATTTTGGAATGCCAGGTCTTCTCCGCAGTGCCTTTTTTTCTCCAAAAATTGGCCTTTTTTTGGATAGAGGACATTGAATGATAACACTACAAGTCAGCTGACTGCTGTGTCACAGAGCTGCTGCTTTCTACATTTCCACAACTGCAAGAGCTCTTTCTACTGCAGTTTTCTGGTCGCAGTGCGGCAATACAGACGCTTAGGACGGGATACAAAACGCCTTTATTTATTTTTCTCCAGCGTGTAACCCTTATGTCTATTTCGGATACAAGAAGGATTGCTGCTTTTTGGATACGAGCTCGTAAGTAGCTTGGATATACATGGTGATATAAACTTATAGCGTTTTTCAATTAAGCAAGCACTGCTTGGAGACTGGGATCCAAAATGCTTCCAAACAACGAAGAAACATCTGTTTTCTCACCTTGTATAATAGTTTTCTTTGCCACGCTAGTGTACCTGCAAAGAATAGGAACCTTAAGACAAAGGATCTGATGCTTCATGGTGTCTATATCTGGGGCCTTTGCATCCATTCTATAGCTGAAGCTTTATCATACATCCTCAGTTCCGTACAATGCTGGTAAATCAGTAAGATGCTCTTTATTTTTCACATGAGAAAGAAACCGGCTACAGAAAGAGTGGCCAGACTTGCTGACCTAAATCAATCCCAATCCTTCTTTGGATACAGGGCAGCAGCCGTCTAGCAGTGTCACGGCCAGTCATCATGTGGAGAATTTCTAGGATTGCAATGTCTGTTGGATGGAGCTGTACTGATTGAACCACATTACTTTTCCCTCCTGTTTTATTATTTTGGTTTTGGATCACTGTTTACCTGCTGCCGGCTTATTGTGTTTTCTCCTTTTGCAGCAATGAGTTGTGTCTGGTCTAAGTGCATATTCATGTGGATTAGTCTGTCTGTGATGCAGTCCTTATCTGCTCCTGCTGGAAACCAGGGCACTAAGTCAGCTTGCTTTAACAGTTGTTTTGCGTGATGCTATGCAGCTAGGATGCCTTGCACGCTGACAACAAAGGAGAAAGCACAAAGCATCACTTTATCTTCGGGGTTCTTACAGGAGAATAAGTCTTCTTCGTATGATGCACCATTCTTTTCCTTCATTTCCTTCTTTTGTTTCTAAATCATCTAATGGAAGAATCTAACAGATATCGTCATGGATGTGTGTGGGTTTTTAATGATTTTGGGGGGGAAATACAGCCTACTGTATGAAGACTGCAGCACATTTTAGGTTATTGCCAATGTGAAACACTTGGTTTGCAGAAGCTGAGCCCTAAGGGACAAGCTCAGTTCCTGAGAAAGAGATCGTAGATAAAGAAATAAAAATGACAAGCGTAATGGAGGCTGTGGAAAAGACACTGTCAGAGAATCAGTTCATGGGTAGCAGTTTCTCCAGTATGAATCTGAATAATTCATAGATTGAAATTACCCTGCTTTCACCTTTCCATTTAAAGCGACATGATCTGAATCTCTAATAAATTTTCAGGATAAAGTAAAATGGCAATTTGAATCTGAAGTGCTTTTGAAACCAGATGCTGATTCCTGAATCTTTCGATATCTTTCACAATTATCCGGTGAGAACTCCCCTTCATCATGAAGCAGCTTTACCAAGGAAAATTACTGTGATTACAATAGCGACAAAAGAATGCCATCAAATGATCTCTAATTTGCCTAATTTTGGAAGACTGACAATCTTGCATGAATGGCCATTGCAACATCAAGCCTGACAGTCCTGGATCAATATTCTGATAAAGCACAATTGTTTTCCTGTTTAAACTTTCTTTGCTCAAATACCGACAGAAAAAGCATAATAATTTGGTTGTGATGTAAACACAACGTAAAATAGATCTGGAGTTAAGTACCTTTTGTTTTCGCTCACTATGTGTTCTTAAATCGGCATGTCATTCCGTAAATGTGCAATTTCTCACTTTACTAAGATTACAATACTGTACAGGTAAATGTCATTTTTATGCCAGCCCATACAATGGCCACTGTATGCTGTGCACTTATGGTTAAATTGTCTGTACAATGTGAACTGCACACTTTTCATTTGTCTCTTTGTGGAGCAACTTTCAGTAAAGTGGCTTTACACATTGTGCATCTGAGTACCTGCTGCAGAAAAGATACATACAGTATGAGGCTTGTCAAGCTACTGTATACACTTCTACAAGTTCAATATACTTCTCTCACAAAAGATCCAGACACAAAGACTTTGGAACCGCACATAAACTGCCTACAGTATGTAAGTATGCAAGCAAGAATGAAATTAGAATGCGCTGTTATGGCTATTGAAGCTCCCTGCTTAATTTTTTTTGGGAGGAGGGAGAAAAGGCTTATATCTGACATGCACATTTGCAAACTATTTTACACATTTCATAGATCCACATTACAATCAGGTATTCATGGATATTTTATTATTTGTGAGAATGTATGTAAAGTATTGACATTTTTTATTTGTCATATTTTATTAAATTATTATATGCTGTTTACCTTGTTGGCTATACTTTTTTCCTATTTTCTAAGCACACAATTAGGCACCTTATTCTTGAGTTTTTAGGAATTTACTGTGAATAAAATAAATGTGGGGTGTCAAATTCAGGTGGTAAGTAGGTTACGTTGCTATAACAAAAAAAAAAACGTATATCTCAGCCTTACAAGTACATAATAAAATACACACTCACACACATTTAGCAGATCACATACTGATAAATGTATGTGATCATGATAATAATAGTCTTTTCATTGCATAGTTGTTACCATTCTGTTAGATTTGTCTACTAATGAGATATGTACAATTGTGTCTAACTGCTGAATGAATCTTAGTTATGTTTTATAAATAACACATCAAAGCTGCTTGTGTGCAGGGAGAAAAGCCTTTCAGTACTGTACATACACTATGTTTCAAGTCTTTGTATGCAGATGTAGCCACGCGTATCTACTGTAGCCTGCAGCTTGCCGTATTTGTGGCAATCCAGGTGCGGCAAGTGTGCCTACGACTTGGACGCACACGTGTGTCTATGAATGCATGCCAATAGGGCGGCATACTAAGTCACAGCTCAGTGTACTAAGTTGCACCCACGCCTCGGTGTGGCACGTGTGCCCATGCGACCATGCCGCAGGCTGGATGAGCGTGGCTACATCTGTATATACTGACAAAAAAAATATGATTGCAATGGATTGTAGGGCCCAGAAATCGTTAAAGTGAACATATAGACTGTTGACTCAAAGGGACTGGATGTCTGAATACATTACCACTTAGGAGATAATTGTCAAATGAAACAAAAACAAATCCAATTGATCAGTTTGTTGACTTTCAAATGTTTACAGATGTGTACGATATAATTAGGCTTAAATAGATAGTTGGTATACTGGGATCGTCCAGCGAATATCTATCCTGTGCTGCTGCAAAGCCATAAATACTAATATAATGTAGGAATAACTGTTATTCATGTTGACCTAGATATGCTTTACTTTTTCTTTCATCCCCTTGGAAAATGTCACACTCAGACAGTCATTCATTTTGATATGGTATGACTGCTCTCCTTCCCATGGGCTATATACCTAATGTTGTGTATTTTCAGGTTCATGTAGCATAAACGGTGACTCAGCCATGTTCCGTTCAGTACATGAATACATTCCACTTAGCTTGCACCATGGAGTTTACCAGTAATAATGATAGCACTTCTCGTAAGAAAGGGAAAAATAACATTCTCTATGTTATAAATATATAATTTTCCTGATTATAAAATGTGGCTTGATAGCAATATTTCTGTGCTTTGTTAGGAGAATTAGGTTTCTTGGTCGTATTCTCAGACAGATTATTCTTCCACACCAGTACATAACTGTGTTATATATTAGCAGTCTGGCACCTGTGCAGGCCTACCAGCTCTGTCTGCCTACTCATGAAACATGGATGGATTAAACGCACTGCCAATGCACATTCAGAAATATATATAATAAGGTATTCAGCCCAAGTGAATTGCATACTTAGTCTGATATGCACCGATTGTACTCATAATTACTACAGAAATGTTAGACATGGACAGAAGAGAAAGATCCATGCTGTAACTGCTTATTGAGGACATACAGTAGCAGAGCCGGCCCTAGCCAATTTGATGCCCTAGGCAAAATTTTGTCTGGTGCCCCCTAGCTCCGCCGCTAGTTCTGCATCTGTACCTGCAACGCTCAGGTAGTGGGGCCCACCGGGGGGTTACCCTGTGGGCCAGTTCAACTCTGCACAATGCCACACAGTAATGACCATAATACATATAATTCCACACAGTAAAGGAACCTTACACATATGTCCCACATTAGTAATGCCCATAATACACATAATACCACACAGTAATGCACCTTACACATATGCCCCACATTAGTAATGCCCATAATACACATATACTGCCACAGATACTGCCACACTTGCTGGTTATACAAAAAGATCAGTATCAAACATGTAGAAACTGTCCATTCTCTTCACTATTCAGTGTGTTTGCTGGTGTCTGTTACTCCCGTTAACTGCATGCACTTTACTTTATACTGTGGGAGCTAAATGCTCTGCCCTCCAGTCTGATGTGTCCAAAAGTCACGCTGCACTGATGTTTCATATAGAAATAGCACAACGCAACTTACTGACCACGTTACAGTGCTAGATGGCAGGGGAATTTTACGGTATGGACTGACTAGGAAATAAAGTGTGGGGAGAACACTGCCCATGTTATGTCCCTGCAGACACCTGGGGTTTGCACAGGGATAAGGGACACACACAGGATGGCAGGGTCCCCCTCCCCCATGTGCACAAGCAGTATAGGTGATGTCAGGTTTCTGTGAAGCAGTCTTCCAAAATACACATGTGTTATCATAAGAAGCCATCCAGTAATAACCTTATATAGTCAGTAAAAATGTCACAGGTCCAGGAATTGCATTTACTGGGCTTCTGCTGTCTGTCTGAGGTCTCACAAGTCAGGGGCATTCAAGCATGTCAGAGGAAGTTTAAGGCACAGTGTGCATTTTTTTTGACAAATGTAAACAGCAGTGTATACAAGTACTGATTGAATACATTTGGAAAGTAACAGTTAGTTTGCGGACTGTCCCTCTCAGCATGAGATGCTGCAGGGATATGCTTGGATGCCCCTAGACATGCTTGAATGCCCTAGGCAAATGCCTAGCCTGCCTATAGCTAAGGCTGGCTCTGTACAGTAGATAAAAAGACAACGCTAGTCATATGTTACCAAATAGTGACCAGTTGCAATTAATAACTTTTTGACTCATTAAAAAACTAGGGTTCCTGAACTTCACGGATTCATGACTCAATGTTATTCAAATACAAACATAGACTAATGTATAAGGCTTATTATACATACTATATGATACGGCTTTAGTCTGTAAGTGATTGCAGTGCTGGAAGAGTGTGTGAAGTAAAGTTCAGTTTCACTGCACTAGATTATTTATAGTAGGTACACTACATGCTGTATCACTAATGTTTCTCTGTGACTGGTTAGTGCCTGACACTTGGTAGCACATATACCACTTTGGCGCACAACTTTTTGTCATTTTATCTGGATTACCAATTTAGCTTATTGCTGCAAAAATAACATCAGATGACATCAGATTAGGTAATTGCTACAAAAATAACATCAGATGACATCAGATTAGGTAACTGCTACAATCAGATTGCAAGGAAGTTTTTGTGTCATATTGTTCTTTTTCTATTATTAGAATCATCATTACCTTTTAGCAGAAACTGCATAGTGTGTATGTGTATTTCAGCAACACAACTCTCTAAAACAGATTTGTTGTAAATTAATGCATGTGTGTGTGTGTGTGTGTGTGTGTGTGTGTGTGTGTGTGTGTGTGTGTGTGTGTGTGTGTGTGTGTATATATATATATATATATATCATTTGAATGAATACTTTGTGTATAAGCAACCCCCAGTGTATACAGAGGGCATGCAGTACACTGTTTCTGTGGGCAGTATCATTTTTTACAGTATAATATTGTATAAAATAAATGCATTTAAGTGTGTTTAAGTAAACTGATTGACAGGCTATGAGCAGACTGTCCAGCCATCACAGTATTGCTATATAAACACACATATTTTTATATGCTGTGTGTCCATTTGAAGCAGAAAGCCAAACTTGATCAAGCTGAATGCAGGTTTACTGCTGAAAAGGAAATCACTGCTTAGTTTGTATGCATTGTAATAATAATGTATTGTCTGCGTTAGACCATTTTGGGGTTTAACAAGTTTAAGTAGAAAAAATTATTTTAATATTCTAGTATGAACTATTCTACTATTGTTCTTCACTATACATTTACAGATGGAGTAGATTTTGTTGCATCAAACAATATGGCCTAGCACATTTTACTACAATGAACGTGAACATGCCTACCTATCATCACCATTGTTTTATTTGTAAGGACTACAAAACCCTGTAGTGCTGGACAGAGCTGCTTACTGCTATACAGCTTAACTATTTATCTGCAAATTAACTAACCTGTCACAGCAGAGCACTAATTCTCCACTTAATATTTAGCCATAGTGCACTATTCACTGCAGTACATTCCATCTGTGACAATGCTTACTTCTCTGTCATTTGTGAAAATATACTACTAATATAACACCATGGGTTCTATATTATTATCATTATTTTTCTTGCTTTATAAGGAGTCACCAAATCACGGAGTACTGTACAGGAGATAACATGGTTCTGCCCAACTGATCCTAATAGCTAAGAAATGTGGTGAATACTTTATATATAATGTAACAGAATGACGATTACAGCTCTTGATGAGGAAAGAGACTGTAAATACTAGAAGCAGGTGCCGTATCAGCCACCAATAATAAAGCAGCCTTTAGCAACTTGTATTTCTGCTCAGGCATCATGCCCTGCTATGGTTGGAAAAAAGGAAGATAGTGGAACATGGAGGCATGATAGGTGAACCAGTCACTGTAGAAATTAATGTTATTATTGCAGTTGATTTGTATTTTACCACAAGTAAAAATCTCAAAATAGCTGCTGACCACCATGGCAGTACTTCACCATTTATATCAACTGAATCTCCTCCCTCTTTTAGTACTGTAAAGGCCAGTACTCACCGTCAGATGTGGGGAGAGATGTGTGCTGAGCGAACCGCTCAGCACACATCTCTCCCCCCGCTCAGCACAGCGCGATGTGTGCTGAGCGTGCGGGGGGAGACGGGGGGGACCGCTCATTTCACCCAGCGGGTGAAGTGAGCGACCTGCTAGATTGGCCTGCATGCAGGCCAATCTAGCACCAGCGATAGCGATGCGCGGGGCTGCGTATTGCTATCGCTGTGAGGGGTACACACGGAGTGATCGCTGCTTAAAATACTTGCTATTGCTGTTTTTGAGTATGTTTTCAAATCTGATTTGCTCAAATTCACTTTGTATTGTAAACATCCACTGTAACTAGAAAGAATGATTCAACTGCTACATATTGCTACCCCCCCCCCTCCCTTTTTTTTTCAACATCCAGGGAAAAATTTGGTAACTTCCAGAAAACGAAAATAAGGGGGAAGGCTGGACTGCACACCTTAATTTTAAACATGAGGAGCTACCATTCTGAGACTTGCAGTGCCACGTAGGAAAAAAGAAAATGTAGGTGCACGCTGTAAAGGTGGGTAGACACTTAGTGATATAGTGAACTATATCGCTCAATTTCACCATCCTGAGCAATATAGTTTACCATATCTCCCAGTGTGTATGCCGCCGATGACGAGCGATGCGTGGCCCCACGGGTTGTTAACGACCCTCAGTCTCGGCCATGCATTCAGCTCAGTTTGGACTCATCAGCTAAAGCTGTATGCTCTGGCCAGCCACGGCATGATGTCACTGTGCGATATCCTTAGTGAGTGTATGCCCGCCGTTGGGCGTTCCAGTCCAGTCTTGCTGCACTCGCCCCTCCCCGCCGGGATCCCGGCGTCGGTATGTTGCCTGGATCCCGGCGTCGGTAAGCTGACCGGCGGTCAGGAGACCGCCGGTCAGCCGTACTACACCCCTTTTTCTCCCTCATGGAGAGGGTCAGGTAGGCAAGTATGAACTATGTGCAGTTTGTATATTCTCCCTGTACTTGCGTGGGTTTCCTCCAAGTACTTCGGTTTTCAATACAAAAATATACTGGTAAGTTTGTGTTAGATTTGGTTGGGGTGTGTTCAATCTGCAATCTAATTTGCAGTGTAAAAATAAAGCAGCCAGTATTTACCCTGCACAGAAACAAAATAACCCACCCAAATCTAACTCTCTCTGCACATGTTATATCTGCCACACCTGCATGGCACATGGATTTGTCCAATTGCTAACTTAATTCCTGCTGCGATCAACTTGGAATTACCCCCTTAATACATCTGACCCTCTGGAATTCCATCTCAAGTCTATCAGCAAAGGTGGGAACCCACTAGTAACTTGACTGAACATGTTGGTTATTACTCCAGGTAAGAACCTGATGCTATTGAGTTTCCTGACCAGCAGACTGAGCCATGATGTGCATTGTGGGCACTCCATAAAACTTCTGGTACCATCATTTGCTGCTTCAGTTAATCTATGATCTCATCTAAACACTAGACATTGACACTTTATCCTTTGGCTGCATAGGCAAAGTGACTAGGCTGGAGCTAACAACTGGACTCCATAGTCTGAACCCTACCAGTGTTCCCCCTACGTCAGATCCTACGGCATGAACTTTACACAGCCCACACATCATCCACTCATGGAACAGGAGTGTCTGGGCCTTGTAGGATGTCTCTGAGAGGCTGTTACTGTGAAATTGGGACCACTGGAGACACCGCGGAGGGTCCCCAGAATCCTGTATATGACATATCACTGTCCTAAAGAGCTTACAGTGTAATAATACATATCTTCTATGTTTATATTATAATATATAGATATAGCTATGGTAAGATGAGCGTGGCTACACCTGTATACTGTGATCAGGGGTCGCAAGCTGCCGCAGCCCGTGACTCCTGCAGCATCTGGTCCTTGCTAAGTAACCAGACGCTTGCATACTTTCGCTCCCCGACCACCGTTTCCCTTGTAACCAGGGACGCCTGTGAGCTTCCGCCCCCCGGCCGCTGGCTCCCTAGCAACCAGGGATGCTGGCCTGTGCTGCAGAAGAGGGTGGTGCTGGGAACTTTTGGACGTGTGGGACAGCTGCACAGAGTTAGTAATTAGAGGTGACTTGGCTGTGCCTTTACATTCTATTTCTGCCTCTCATTTCTTACTGGTCATAGTTCTGGGTCTAAGCAGGTGCCCTTGTGTCTCTGTGCTTATCCTAGTTTGTGAGATATTCCCTCTGTTTTCTGCATTGTCTATCTACTGCAGTTTTCTGTGTCCAGCTCCAGATATCCCAACTTCTTGTTGAGTAGTTACGCTTTGATTCTTTATTTATTCCTCCATACACTTTCTCTGTATCACTACTCCATTAGTGTGCTTGTCCTCCTGCATAATCTTCTGTGCAGTGTGTCTCAGTGTTTAGCTCTTTCTCATTCTCTTATCAAACCATTATCTCTCTCAGTTACGCCTGTCGTATTTCTCTGGCTTATCTTACATCTTCGCACCTTTGCAAATTCAGCCTCTACCTCTCCAGTATATTCTAGTCTTTATCTTTAGTTTTTTCTGTGTCATTTGCCTCACCGGCATTGATTCGGGTCACTCGGCGTTGAGCTCGTAAGTCCTGGTGGCATCCCAGTACCGGTAGGCACGTTCTGCCTTATGGGAGAAGCGGTTATTATAGGAAAGAAGACCCGCTGGTGAGTTTTACAAGTCTCAACCTTAGATGAACAAGGGTCACTGCCCAGAAGATCTTTGGCAAGCCCATCCTTCTTGGAAAGAAGATTCTACAGTCGTAGCACCATGTACATGCCGCTGGTGATAGCCTGAAAAGTACAGTAAAGTTTTTAACATGCAATACAACTGACCATCAGTTTTCAACTGTCTCATATATAGACTGTATACTTTTGTATAATTATAGTAGATGTGGTCTGTAAAGCATGAATATAGCAGACTTCAATAGTAATTCCCATGTAATCTGAACCTAATAAAAGTTGGAATGAAGGCTATTATTAGCTCCATGACACTTAATCTATTAGGGTAGGCAACAACCAAAAAAGACATCTGCCTCGGGTTACTTTGCCTCAAACAATAAAATAAAATGTGCAAATAGTAGCATGCATGTGGAATTCAAATTGGTGCCCCATGCCTGTGATGGTTAGATTGTGTAGTAAATTATTTGTCAGTCATTTCTATGTATAAAACAAATGTATTTTTGAAGGCCTATGTTCCACATGTGGAACGTTACTGGTTCAGAGTACTAAACGTGTTTTCTTCTATTTTGTAGGAGCTTGTTCATTTCTACATAGTTTCTACTAGAGATGAGCGCCTGAAATTTTTCGGGTTTTGTGTTTTGGTTTTGGGTTCGGTTCCGCGGCCGTGTTTTGGGTTCGACCGCGTTTTGGCAAAACCTCACCGAATTTTTTTTGTCGGATTCGGGTGTGTTTTGGATTCGGGTGTTTTTTTAAAAAAACACTCAAAAACAGCTTAAATCATAGAATTTGGGGGTCATTTTGATCCCATATTATTATTAACCTCAAAAACCATAATTTCCACTCATTTTCAGTCTATTCTGAATACCTCACACCTCACAATATTATTTTTAGTCCTAAAATTTGCACCGAGGTCGCTGTGTGAGTAAGATAAGCGACCCTAGTGGCCGACACAAACACCGGGCCCATCTAGGAGTGGCACTGCAGTGTCACACAGGATGTCCCTTCCAAAAAACCCTCCCCAAACAGCACATGACGCAAAGAAAAAAAGAGGCGCAATGAGGTAGCTGTGTGAGTAAGATTAGCGACCCTAGTGGCCGACACAAACACCGGGCCCATCTAGGAGTGGCACTGCAGTGTCACGCAGGATGTCCCTTCCAAAAAACCCTCCCCAAACAGCACATGACGCAAAGAAAAAAAGAGGCGCAATGAGGTAGCTGACTGTGTGAGTAAGATTAGCGACCCTAGTGGCCGACACAAACACCGGGCCCATCTAGGAGTGGCACTGCAGTGTCACGCAGGATGTCCCTTCCAAAAACCCTCCCCAATCAGCACATGATGCAAAGAAAAAGAAAAGAAAAAAGAGGTGCAAGATGGAATTGTCCTTGGGCCCTCCCACCCACCCTTATGTTGTATAAACAAAACAGGACATGCACACTTTAACCAACCCATCATTTCAGTGACAGGGTCTGCCACACGACTGTGACTGATATGACGGGTTGGTTTGGACCCCCCCAAAAAAGAAGCAATTAATCTCTCCTTGCACAAACTGGCTCTACAGAGGCAAGATGTCCACCTCATCTTCACCCTCCGATATATCACCGTGTACATCCCCCTCCTCACAGATTATCAATTCGTCCCCACTGGAATCCACCATCTCAGCTCCCTGTGTACTTTGTGGAGGCAATTGCTGCTGGTCAATGTCTCCGCGGAGGAATTGATTATAATTCATTTTAATGAACATCATCTTCTCCACATTTTCTGGATGTAACCTCGTACGCCGATTGCTGACAAGGTGAGCGGCGGCACTAAACACTCTTTCGGAGTACACACTTGTGGGAGGGCAACTTAGGTAGAATAAAGCCAGTTTGTGCAAGGGCCTCCAAATTGCCTCTTTTTCCTGCCAGTATAAGTACGGACTGTGTGACGTGCCTACTTGGATGCGGTCACTCATATAATCCTCCACCATTCTATCAATGTTGAGAGAATCATATGCAGTGACAGTAGACGACATGTCCGTAATCGTTGTCAGGTCCTTCAGTCCGGACCAGATGTCAGCATCAGCAGTCGCTCCAGACTGCCCTGCATCACCGCCAGCGGGTGGGCTCGGAATTCTGAGCCTTTTCCTCGCACCCCCAGTTGCGGGAGAATGTGAAGGAGGAGATGTTGACAGGTCGCGTTCCGCTTGACTTGACAATTTTGTCACCAGCAGGTCTTTCAACCCCAGCAGACCTGTGTCTGCCGGAAAGAGAGATCCAAGGTAGGCTTTAAATCTAGGATCGAGCACGGTGGCCAAAATGTAGTGCTCTGATTTCAACAGATTGACCACCCGTGAATCCTTGTTAAGCGAATTAAGGGCTGCATCCACAAGTCCCACATGCCTAGCGGAATCGCTCCCTTTTAGCTCCTTCTTCAATGCCTCCAGCTTCTTCTGCAAAAGCCTGATGAGGGGAATGACCTGACTCAGGCTGGCAGTGTCTGAACTGACTTCACGTGTGGCAAGTTCAAAGGGCATCAGAACCTTGCACAACGTTGAAATCATTCTCCACTGCACTTGAGACAGGTGCATTCCACCTACTATATCGTGCTCAATTGTATAGGCTTGAATGGCCTTTTGCTGCTCCTCCAACCTCTGAAGCATATAGAGGGTTGAATTCCACCTCGTTACCACTTCTTGCTTCAGATGATGGCAGGGCAGGTTCAGTAGTTTTTGGTGGTGCTCCAGTCTTCTGTACGTGGTGCCTGTACGCCGAAAGTGTCCCGCAATTTTTCTGGCCACCGACAGCATCTCTTGCACGCCCCTGTCGTTTTTTAAAAAATTCTGCACCACCAAATTCAAGGTATGTGCAAAACATGGGACGTGCTGGAATTTGCCCATATTTAATGCACACACAATATTGCTGGCGTTGTCCGATGCCACAAATCCACAGGAGAGTCCAATTGGGGTAAGCCATTCCGCGATGATCTTCCTCAGTTGCCGTAAGAGGTTTTCAGCTGTGTGCGTATTCTGGAAAGCGGTGATACAAAGCGTAGCCTGCCTAGGAAAGAGTTGGCGTTTGCGAGATGCTGCTACTGGTGCCGCCGCTGCTGTTCTTGCGGCGGGAGTCCATACATCTACCCAGTGGGCTGTCACAGTCATATAGTCCTGACCCTGCCCTGCTCCACTTGTCCACATGTCCGTGGTTAAGTGGACATTGGGTACAGCTGCATTTTTTAGGACACTGGTGACTCTTTTTCTGAGGTCTGTGTACATTTTCGGTATCGCCTGCCTAGAGAAATGGAACCTAGATGGTATTTGGTACCGGGGACACAGTACCTCCAACAAGTCTCTAGTTGGCTCTGCAGTAATGATGGATACCGGAACCACGTTTCTCACCACCCAGGATGCCAAGGCCTCAGTTATCCGCTTTGCAGTAGGATGACTGCTGTGATATTTCATCTTCCTCGCAAAGGACTGTTGAACAGTCAATTGCTTACTGGAAGTAGTACAAGTGGGCTTACGACTTCCCCTCTGGGATGACCATCGACTCCCAGCGGCAACAACAGCAGCGCCAGCAGCAGTAGGCGTTACACGCAAGGATGCATCGGAGGAATCCCAGGCAGGAGAGGACTCGTCAGAATTGCCAGTGACATGGCCTGCAGGACTATTGGCATTCCTGGGGAAGGAGGAAATTGACACTGAGGGAGTTGGTGGGGTGGTTTGCGTGAGCTTGGTTACAAGAGGAAGGGATTTACTGGTCAGTGGACTGCTTCCGCTGTCACCCAAAGTTTTTGAACTTGTCACTGACTTATTATGAATGCGCTGCAGGTGACGTATAAGGGAGGATGTTCCGAGGTGGTTAACGTCCTTACCCCTACTTATTACAGCTTGACAAAGGGAACACACGGCTTGACACCTGTTGTCCGCATTTCTGGTGAAATACCTCCACACCGAAGAGCTGATTTTTTTGGTATTTTCACCTGGCATGTCAACGGCCATATTCCTCCCACGGACAACAGGTGTCTCCCCGGGTGCCTGACTTAAACAAACCACCTCACCATCAGAATCCTCCTGGTCAATTTCCTCCCCAGCGCCAGCAACACCCATATCCTCCTCATCCTGGTGTACTTCAACACTGACATCTTCAATCTGACTATCAGGAACTGGACTGCGGGTGCTCCTTCCAGCACTTGCAGGGGGCGTGCAAATGGTGGAAGGCGCATGCTCTTCACGTCCAGTGTTGGGAAGGTCAGGCATCGCAACCGACACAATTGGACTCTCCTTGTGGATTTGGGATTTCGAAGAATGCACAGTTCTTTGCTGTGCTGCTTTTGCCAGCTTGAGTCTTTTCATTTTTCTAGCGAGAGGCTGAGTGCTTCCATCCTCATGTGAAGCTGAACCACTAGCCATGAACATAGGCCAGGGCCTCAGCCGTTCCTTGCCACTCCGTGTGGTAAATGGCATATTGGCAAGTTTACGCTTCTCCTCCGACAATTTTATTTTAGGTTTTGGAGTCCTTTTTTTACTGATATTTGGTGTTTTGGATTTGACATGCTCTGTACTATGACATTGGGCATCGGCCTTGGCAGACGACGTTGCTGGCATTTCATCGTCTCGGCCATGACTAGTGGCAGCAGCTTCAGCACGAGGTGGAAGTGGATCTTGATCTTTCCCTAATTTTGGAACCTCAACATTTTTGTTCTCCATATTTTAATAGGCACAACTAAAAGGCACCTCAGGTAAACAATGGAGATGGATGGATTGGATACTAGTATACAATTATGGACGGGCTGCCGAGTGCCGACACAGAGGTAGCCACAGCCGTGAACTACCGCACTGTACTGTGTCTGCTGCTAATATATAGACTGGTTGATAAAGAGATAGTATACTCGTAACTAGTATGTATGTATAAAGAAAGAAAAAAAAAACACGGTTAGGTGGTATATACAATTATGGACGGGCTGCCGAGTGCCGACACAGAGGTAGCCACAGCCGTGAACTACCGCACTGTACTGTGTCTGCTGCTAATATATAGACTGGTTGATAAAGAGATAGTATACTCGTAACTAGTATGTATGTATAAAGAAAGAAAAAAAAACCACGGTTAGGTGGTATATACAATTATGGACGGGCTGCCGAGTGCCGACACAGAGGTAGCCACAGCCGTGAACTACCGCACTGTACTGTGTCTGCTGCTAATATATAGACTGGTTGATAAAGAGATAGTATACTCGTAACTAGTATGTATGTATAAAGAAAGAAAAAAAAACCACGGTTAGGTGGTATATACAATTATGGACGGGCTGCCGAGTGCCGACACAGAGGTAGCCACAGCCGTGAACTACCGCACTGTACTGTGTCTGCTGCTAATATAGACTGGTTGATAAAGAGATAGTATACTCGTAACTAGTATGTATGTATAAAGAAAGAAAAAAAAACCACGGTTAGGTGGTATATACAATTATGGACGGGCTGCCGAGTGCCGACACAGAGGTAGCCACAGCCGTGAACTACCGCACTGTACTGTGTCTGCTGCTAATATATAGACTGGTTGATAAAGAGATAGTATACTCGTAACTAGTATGTATGTATAAAGAAAGAAAAAAAAACCACGGTTAGGTGGTATATACAATTATGGACGGGCTGCCGAGTGCCGACACAGAGGTAGCCACAGCCGTGAACTACCGCACTGTACTGTGTCTGCTGCTAATATATAGACTGGTTGATAAAGAGATAGTATACTCGTAACTAGCATGTATGTATAAAGAAAGAAAAAAAAACCACGGTTAGGTGGTATATACAATTATGGACGGGCTGCCGAGTGCCGACACAGAGGTAGCCACAGCCGTGAACTACCGCACTGTACTGTGTCTGCTGCTAATATAGACTGGTTGATAAAGAGATAGTATACTCGTAACTAATATGTATGTATAAAGAAAGAAAAAAAAAACCACGGTTAGGTGGTATATACAATTATGGACGGGCTGCCGAGTGCCGACACAGAGGTAGCCACAGCCGTGAACTACCGCACTGTACTGTGTCTGCTGCTAATATAGACTGGTTGATAAAGAGATAGTATACTACTAATATTATATATACTGGTGGTCAGGTCACTGGTCACTAGTCACACTGGCAGTGGCACTCCTGCAGCAAAAGTGTGCACTGTTTAATTTTAATATAATATTATGTACTCCTGGCTCCTGCTATAACCTATAACTGGCACTGCAGTAGTGCTCCCCAGTCTCCCCCACAATTATAAGCTGTGTGAGCTGAGCAGTCAGACAGATATATAATATATATAGATGATGCAGCACACTGGCCTGAGCCTGAGCAGTGCACACAGATATGGTATGTGACTGACTGAGTCACTGTGTGTATCGCTTTTTTCAGGCAGAGAACGGATATATTAAATAAACTGCACTGTGTGTCTGGTGGTCACTCACTATATAATATATTATGTACTCCTGGCTCCTGCTATAACCTATAACTGGCACTGCAGTAGTGCTCCCCAGTCTCCCCCACAATTATAAGCTGTGTGAGCTGAGCAGTCAGACAGATATATATAATATTATATATAGATAATAGATGATGCAGCACACTGGCCTGAGCCTGAGCAGTGCACACAGATATGGTATGTGACTGAGTCACTGTGTGCTGTGTATCGCTTTTTTCAGGCAGAGAACGGATTATAAATAAAACTGGTGGTCACTATCAGCAAAACTCTGCACTGTACTGAGTACTCCTAATGCTCCCCAAAATTAGTAAATCAAGTGTCTCTCTAATCTATTCTAAACGGAGAGGACGCCAGCCACGTCCTCTCCCTATCAATCTCAATGCACGTGTGAAAATGGCGGCGACGCGCGGCTCCTTATATAGAATCCGAGTCTCGCGATAGAATCCGAGCCTCGCGAGAATCCGACAGCGTCATGATGACGTTCGGGCGCGCTCGGGTTAACCGAGCAAGGCGGGAAGATCCGAGTCGCTCGGACCCGTGAAAAAAAACATGAAGTTCTGGCGGGTTCGGATTCAGAGAAACCGAACCCGCTCATCTCTAGTTTCTACCCAACTGCCTATTATAAAATGCCCGTGAGAAGGTGCTGTAGCTGTTGTTGCTGCTTGGAGATTGCACTGTCATGCAGTAGGCTGTAAGGAAGCCCGGAACCATTTAGATTTTCATCATCAAGTTGCAACTGTTGCATGAAAGTTGAATTCGATATTTTGAGAAAAAGAAAAGGCAATCCCACTGCTCCAGTAAGCTTTAACATTTCCAGATCATCCAGCGGCCATTACGTGTAGATGTTGTGTTTGTCAGAAAAAGTAAGGAATTGTGTGAATTTTATGGAAAACATTTGCATGTAAAATGTTTTTAAGCCCTTCAAGAAAATCTATGTGACACTGATTAGTTAGCAGTGCCCCCAGAGAGTGTGCTGTTTACATTTTGCTGTTTGTGCTATGTCCTTATATCAAATTAAGAATGTGCAAAGTCCCACAAATGTCATTCCTCTCACCAATGTTCCCCAAAGTGGAACATATGTCTATCATCCATTCTATTGTACATAACAGACCCAAATGTTGCAAACAACCTTTGACGCAATCTAAATTTACCATATTACATTTTCAAAGCAATCTGACAAGTGGCTCATGGTGCAGTGTGTAAAAGGTTAAACTAATGAAAATAAATATACAACCAAAAGAAAAGAAATATCTAAAACTGTGGGTATTTTAGTTATTATTTTATTGACAGTGACTTATATAGTGCCAGCATATTGCACTTTACAACTGAAAAACAGTTATAAAATAAGACCTGGTAATAACAGGCAGACAAAGAGGTTAGAGGGCTCTGTTCGCACGCTTTCCATCTAATGGAAATAATAATTGATACCAAAGGGTAAGTGCTACATATTGCACATTGGTTCAGGCAGATTGCAGAGGTTCTTGGTGGGCTGTATGATCCAGACACACAGCAATATTGGCCTGGCCGGTAAAGTTATGTGCGGACTGTATAGAGGGGATGCATTTGGATAGGATAGCTTATAGAAGTTATGTGGGTCATTCTGGAATTTGCTAAGCTTGCCTGAAGAAGTGAGTTTGAAGGGAACACATGAAAATTGGTGACTAGAGGAAAATCTAATTGTGCATGGGAGGGCATACCTTTAATTGAGTGCAGCCCAAAAAAGTCCTGTAACCATGGTAATGCAAGGGAAAGAGAGGCACAGATCCAGGGTGGAGAGGTCAAGTTGGGAACTATTTTGAGATAAGCAAAGAAATATATGTTGGTGTAGTTTTATTAATAGCCTTATTTGTAAGTAAAAGCATTTTATATTGAATGTGGTAGAATACAGGTAATCTATTATTATTATTATTATTATTATTATTAACAGGTATCTGTGTTAACTGATAAAATGAACTTAGAATGTGTGTGAAAATGTATTTATATTTTTTATTCATACACTGGCTGCTGTGTGCAAAAAAAGTAGCCTGATAGCGCAATTTCTGACTGATGGACATTTTTGTGCTGTCCAATTATAGGCAATTTTTATTGGTCAAAAAAGGATTACGCTTCTCGTGCCCATAATCTGTATTGGGGCTAATTGGATAGCCCCAGCTGAATCCATTAGCTGCGGTAAATTACTGCAACTAGTTGTATACCGGCCTAAACTGTAATACATGATTACCTTTTCTGTGTTAAAATAATGGTAACACAGCAAAAAACACTTGTCTGTCTATTTTCACATTGTACAGCACTATATTCCCCCAATCGGCAACTTTTAATTTTAATCGACATTAAATTTATTTTTGCAGAACAATGCTTCCCATGTCCTATTTAGTCTCTAAACTAAATTTGGTAACATTTTGATTGTTAGTTTAAGGCACAGGTTCTCAAACTCGGTCCTCAGGACCCCACACAGTGCATGTTTTGCAGGTCTCCTCACAGAATCGTAAGTGAAATAATTAGCCCCACCTGCGGACCTTTTAAAATGTGTCAGTGAGTAATTAATACACCTGTGCACCTGCTGGGTTACCTGCAAAACATGCACTGTGTGGGGTCCTGAGGACCGAGTTTGAGAACCACTGGTTTAAGGTATAAATGGCTTAGTATAGAGAAAGCTTAATAATGGCCTTCCTGTATGTAAATTTCTGTTACTCGCCACCAGTAAGAACCTTTTATCATATGCCTAAATTCTGTGCAGTCCAGTTTATTACACAATCGTACAGTCTACTAGTGAAATACAGCTCTTAAGTAAGGCTGCAGGTTAAATAATGATTACTTTAGCTGATTTATCTGATGTTCAGCTATGAAATTATAGGGATGAGAGGAAGGTAGCACAGTAATAAATTCCTTCCACCACAGGAGTTTACATTTTATGTTCAGTTTTGAGGAATAAATTATTGTAAAGCACCATTTTTTTGGGTCAACATTAGGTCATTCTGGATCAACTGATTGCATACCAGTTATTATCTAGGTTTTTTTTACAGTGCATCTGGAAAGTATTCACAGCGCTTCACTTTTTCAACATTTTGTTATTTTACAGCTTTATTCCAAAATGGAATAAATTAATTTTTCCCCTCAAAATTCTACAAACAATACCCCATAATGACAACGTGAGATTTTTGCAAATTTATTAAACACCTATCTTTGGGCAGTTTTGCCCATTCCTCTTTGCAGCACCTCTCAAGCTCCATCATGTTGGATGGGAAGCCATCGGTGCACAGCCATTTTCAGATCTCACCAGAGATGTTCTATAGGATTCAAGTGTGGGCTCTGGCTGGGCCACTCAAGGACATTCACAGAGTTGTCCTGAAGCCACTCCTTTGATATCTTGGCTGTGTGCTTAGGGTCGTTGTCCTGCTGAAAGATGGACTGTCACCCCTGTCTGAGGTCAAGAGCGCTCTGGAGCAGGTTTTCATCCAGGATGTCTCTGTACATTGCTACATTCATCTTTCCCTCTATCCTGAGTAGTCTTCCAGTTCCTGCCGCTGCAAAACATCCCCACAGCATGATGTGCCACCACCATGCTTCACTGTAGGGATGGTATTGGCCTGGTGATGAGCAGTACCTGGTTTCCTCCAAACATGATGCCTGGCATTCACGCCAAAGAGTTCAATCTTTGTCTCATCAGACCAGAGAATTTTGTTTCTCATGGTCTGAGAGTCCTTCAGGTGCATTTTTGCAAACTCCATGTGGGCTGCCATGTGCTTTTTACTAAGGAGTGGTTTCCGTCTGGCCACTCTACCATACAGGCCTGATTGGTGGATTGCTGCAGAGATGGTTGTCCTTCTGGAAGGTTCTCCTCTCTCCACAGAGGAATGCTGTAGCTCTGACAGAGTGACCATCAGGTTCTTGGTCACCTCTCTGTATTGTATTGCAGTTAAACTGTATTATATGGTGGTTTCTGATGCTCTTTGCGCTGTTTTATGTGACGGTCACTGATGCTCTCAGTACTATATAACTGTCACTGATGCTCTGTTTTATATGGCGGTCATATATAGAGAGCGGGGCCAGGTACTGTAGGGGGTGTGGCCTAATCATGGGGCATGGCATGCCTCTGTAAAAAAAATAAACCCTGAACAAAGCAGTGTGCATATCGCTGCACAGGTGGGAGCCATGCAACCATCCACTCAGGGCATGTCCATGGCGAGGTGTGATCAGTGTGACTAAACTCCCCCAAACATCATGCAGACAGAGGAGACATTTTTTGCAGCTCATGAAAAATGAAATGGTATATACCTCTACTGCATATTTGTTTTTCTGGACATGAGATCCACTCCCTTGCACAACTATTAAGTATTGTCTTTGACTAGTAAAATATAAGTAAATGTAAAAGTCAAAAACTATTACAAACTTATACTCATTTTGTCTTTTTTCATAATAATCGGATGTTGTTGTTATTGTTTCTTCTGTCAAAAATATTTTTTACATTTTTTTTATTTTTTATTCACAGGAGTGATACATTCAGAAGAAATTGCAAAATGTACGATCACAGTGCAAAAACAGCTTTGGACCCACAGTACAGTATGTCTCAGTTTTGTATATGATCCTAGGTTTTTTGGTGCAATGTTTAATGCCGCAAGAAGATACCTGTAAAGAAGCTGAAGTATGCAGGCATTTCCAGCAAAGTATTGGATGAGTATATTAACTACATTTTGCTAAATAGTGCAGACTACTTTTACTTTGAATATATTGAAGGGATGGTGTCTGGGCTGCACGCCCTAGCTACTTATAAATAGAGATGTGCGGGTTCAGATATACTCAGATTTTCCCGTATTTCAAAATGGTACTTTATTGGCCCTCAGATGTAACGTGATTTGGGTTACCAATAAGAAAAATCCTTATAAAATCAAAATCGTGTTAATTTTGGCATTAAGAACTGACTAAATCTGAACCTGCACATATCTACATGTAATGGGATGTGCTACTTGCATGAGACTTAGCACAGCAACATAGAAACAAAAGAGCAGATGTACCATACCCCAATAATGTTAGGGACCGGCCCGATGAGGTTACCTTCACGACTAGTGGGCAGGCTCATAATATTGTCCAACATTACATAATGCCTAAAACCTCAGATATGATGTATAATTAAATGTATTATAATTCTGATGGTTGTATGGTGCACCTGCTCTCTTGTTTCTATGTTACAAGATTAACTGGTGGAGTGAGTCTGCTGTAATGAGGTAAGAGATGGAGAGGGCACATTTTTCAGGGCACTCCTTGATGAAAGAGGTGTATACGTCCCGTTTCACTAGGCAATTGGAGCTGGCTGTCTTTGAGTCTTATCCTGTATTTTAAATGACACTTGCTTTGTGGCACCATTTCCAGACAGTCCCCGCAAAATGTGATGTTTAATCACATTCATGCTTAATTTAAATAAATGTTTAATCGCTCACTGGAAAACTGCAAAGTGCCATTTCTGGTTGACCAATAACCATGCACGGCAATAATCTCCATAGCCTCACTTCTCACTTTTCAGTTGTTAATCTTAAAATAAAATGTTGCTTGCTCAGAACAATCATTTAGATAACCATCCACTGTGTTAAGCCAGTAACACCTAACCAAGGTGGTCATTCCGAGTTGTTCGCTCGCAAGCTGCTTTTAGCAGCTTTGCACACGCTAAGTCGCCGCCTACTGGGAGTGAATCTTAGCATAGTAAAATTGCGAACGAAAGATTAGCAGAATTGCGAATAGACACTTCTTAGCAGTTTCTGAGTAGCTCCAGACTTACTCGGCAACTGCGATCAGTTCAGTCAGTTTCGTTCCTGGTTTGACGTCACAAACACACCCAGCGTTCGCCCAGACACTCCCCCGTTTCTTCAGACACTCCCGCGTTTTTCCCAGAAACGGCAGCGTTTTTTCACACACACCCATAAAACGGCCAGTTTCCGCCCAGAAACACCCACTTCCTGTCAATCACATTACGATCACAGTACGAAGAAAAAACCTCGTAATGCCGTGAGTAAAATACCTAACTGCATAGCAAATTTACTTGGCGCAGTCACAGTGCAAACATTGCACATGCGCAATCAGCGGAAAATCGCTGTGATGCGAAGAAAATTACAGAGCGAACAACTCGGAATGAGGGCCCAAGTCCCCAGTGTGCTACAGGAACCACAGTAGGGTGTAGAACATACTTACCTACTTTGAATTTCTCCTATCTGGGAGATAACCAGAGAAGAGAAGCAGGTGGGTGGCAATGAGGGTGGGACCAGGCTAGTTGCATCATCAGGCCTTGTCTCCTTGCGGGGAAAATGCTGTGATTGGTTGCTATTTGCATATGGGGCGGGGATAGCATGGTGCAATTAGTATAGAATTTTGTAATTAAGCCCCTCCCCTTCTGCAGAGACCGCAGAATCATTGTATTTATCTACGCATTCTATCCACTTTACAAGGAAGGTGGCAGAATGCGGGAGGGGTGCCCACACTTCCGGGGGGTGTGGGGGAATACCTGAAAAATCTTGTGTCTCCCACAGGAACCGGGAAAGTGGGCAAGTAGGATAACTATTTCTTGGCCACATCGACTGCTAGCCACAGGTGGAGGCTGGTCCTTCTGATAGCCCTGAGTGCAGAGTGCCAGTTGTTCTTACATGGATGCCTATACCATAACTGAGAGGTATCTCTTGTCTTAATACTAAACATCAGTATTTTTATTACTCTGTACCATACTATATTTAGATATGATATCTTACTACACTCCAGACAGGTGAGCATTGCCCATTTTTATACAGAAAGCAGTGCCATAGGAATTACATTCAAATAAAACAAGCCTAAAGACAAAATAATGATTTAACAGCACCTTTTAGAATTCTCAGCTGTAAGTATGTAACCATGATGTCTGTGGTACTGCATACAAATAATTTCCACTTGAGCCATCTTATTTATTGAATTGGGAAAACTGACAAATTTATCTGATTTTATTACTTTTTAAAGAATACATTTGTGATAAGAAAATTATAAGTTAGGGTATTTATCAAAATCCTGAATGAATATAGGCAAATCATAATCATAGTAATGGCTCTGTAGTTTGTCCTGAGAATGTTTTTTTGTTATGTTTTTATAGTTTCCTCCTGAAAGTCCAAACAAATGGTATTTTAATATCCAGACTTGTATTTTAAAATGATGCCTTGTAATTTTCGACAGCTGCCGTACCAAGAAAAGAAGGCTCCCATAATATGACATCAACTACCAAACGATGGCAAAATAGCTTGTGAGTAGACACAAAATGTAAATATAGAAATAAGATGAATTGATCATTGGTAGAAGCTCGCACTCTACAGTAGCCAAGCAAATGTATTAATCAATTAAAGGGTACAACACGTAGATGCAAGAATATTGGAAGCATCGTGTGTATACATAACAGTTTTCATGGATGTAACTGCATCCAAAAGCACATGTCTAGTTGTAGAGTAGCACCTGCAGATTTTTTTGTAGATTATTGCAATGGAATAATCTGTCTTTCACCCAATTTATTTTTTTATTGTTATTTTATTGAAGCATATCCATCATACAAATCATATGATCAGTAAGTAAATCGCATATACATGGAAGAAAAAATACGGCAATTAAAACAATACAACTGCGACTCAATCATTTGACAAACTACAGAAGACAATAGCATACAACAGGATTTAAACCATTATTTTAACAAGTAATGGGTCTACCTATCTGTTACTTTGCAAAGTTTATGATTATCAGCTACATTGTAGGTGTGTTTTCCTAATACAGTCTATTTTAAAACCTAATATTGCATTTATTTTAAATGTAATTGGCAAGCCAGATCAGTAAACAGAGATATTTGGACATGATAATAAAACACAGCCAGAACCTAACAAGATTTGTCCATTGAATTTTTCAGTTTTCTTAAGCTTTAATTGCATAGGCAAGGTGGCAAGTTACAAAACAATAGGTCACACTGGAAATTTTGTAAAAGTGAAGACTGTAAAATTCCAAGGTACAGTAGGATCACTGGGTCATAAAACAGTACATTTTCACAATGCACAAAATGGATTGCGCAGATGAAAAACATGAGAGTTAAAAAAATCGAAACAAAAAGGTCAATTTATAGGTACAATTATCTGTGCCTTGATGTTTTACTATTGTTTTTCATGGGCTCAGTTGACTTTTATTCTTGGTTATATTTTAAGGTCTAGATCTCCTATAAATTGTGTTTGATGGCGGTATCAAACTACTGCACATTGCTAGCAATTTTGCGCCAAATCAGCAAATATACTATCCTGTGGTTGGATGGCCAAACTACCAGCTACAAATGTAGCAACTCTCATTGTTGCCTCAGCGATGGCGCGACAAGCGTGCTGCCAGTTTAGAAATCCCAAAATCGTATCCAACTGTCAACATCTTAAATTGGGGCAAAGTACCTAGGAACGCCTAGGCTAATGCTAAATGTACCTCCTGGTTCCCCCTGGAAGGATGCTACCAGGGAAGTAATAGTAAATGCGCTCCATTTAACTAATTGCTAATTAATTACTACTAATAATAATAATAATAATAATTTTAATCTGGAAACCCTTAGTAATATAATCTATTACAATAAGTGCCATCTTTAGTAGAAAATCATCATTTATGCCCTGTAGTCAAATAATATGTTCCCCATTTAGTATAATAATAATCTATGTCCCCTCCAATCTATTTGTAATGAATTAATAGAATAATAATCTGTTTCAATTATGCTACTAGTATTATTATATTTATTATTAGCAATAGTAGAAGTAATAATAATAATAATAATAATAATAATAATAATAACAAATTGTGTTCTAATTAGTAGAATATTCATATTTGGATAATAATCACTTTAATTTTATTGCAATAAACTGTGCCCACTTTATTTTAATGATATCTGTGCCGCCCTTTAGTAGTATGGTAATCTGTGATCCCTTTAGTTATATAATAATATTCTTGCCCTTTAGTAGAATAATAATAATCCATGTTCCTTTTAGTCAAATAAAAATTAGAGATGAGCGGGTTCGGTTTCTCTGAATCCGAACCCGCCAGAACTTCATGGTTTTTTTCACGGGTCCGAGCAGACTCGGATCTTCCCGCCTTGCTCGGTTAACCCGAGCGCGCCCGAACGTCATCATGACGCTGTCGGATTCTCGCGAGGCTCGGATTCTATCGCGAGACTCGGATTCTATATAAGGAGCCGCGCGTCGCCGCCATTTTCACACGTGCATTGAGATTGATAGGGAGAGGACGTGGCTGGCGTCCTCTCCATTTAGATTATAAGAGACTGAGAGAGATTTACTGGAGCTGACTAGGAGGAGTACTGTTACTGTAGAAGTGTAGAGACTGAGTGGAGAGAGTTTACTAGTGAGGACAGTGCAGTTTACTTTATAATCCGTTCTCTGCCTGAAAAAAGCGATACACAGCACACAGTGACTCAGTCACATACCATATCTGTGTGCACTGCTCAGGCTCAGGCCAGTGTGCTGCATCATCTATTATCTATATATAATATTATATATATCTGTCTGACTGCTCAGCTCACACAGCTTATAATTGTGGGGGAGACTGGGGAGCACTACTGCAGTGCCAGTTATAGGTTATAGCAGGAGCCAGGAGTACATAATATATTATATAGTGAGTGACCACCAGACACACAGTGCAGTTTATTTAATATATCCGTTCTCTGCCTGAAAAAAGCGATACACACAGTGACTCAGTCAGTCACATACCATATCTGTGTGCACTGCTCAGGCTCAGGCCAGTGTGCTGCATCATCTATTATCTATATATAATATTATATATATCTGTCTGACTGCTCAGCTCACACAGCTTATAATTGTGGGGGAGACTGGGGAGCACTACTGCAGTGCCAGTTATAGGTTATAGCAGGAGCCAGGAGTACATAATATATTATATAGTGAGTGACCACCAGACACACAGTGCAGTTTATTTAATATATCCGTTCTCTGCCTGAAAAAAGCGATACACACAGTGACTCAGTCAGTCACATACCATATCTGTGTGCACTGCTCAGGCTCAGGCCAGTGTGCTGCATCATCTATTATCTATATATAATATTATATATATCTGTCTGACTGCTCAGCTCACACAGCTTATAATTGTGGGGGAGACTGGGGAGCACTACTGCAGTGCCAGTTATAGGTTATAGCAGGAGCCAGGAGTACATAATATATTATATAGTGAGTGACCACCAGACACACAGTGCAGTTTATTTAATATATCCGTTCTCTGCCTGAAAAAAGCGATACACACAGTGACTCAGTCAGTCACATACCATATCTGTGTGCACTGCTCAGGCTCAGGCCAGTGTGCTGCATCATCTATATATATTATATATCTGTCTGACTGCTCAGCTCACACAGCTTATAATTGTGGGGGAGACTGGGGAGCACTACTGCAGTGCCAGTTATAGGTTATAGCAGGAGCCAGGAGTACATATTATATTAAAATTAAACAGTGCACACTTTTGCTGCAGGAGTGCCACTGCCAGTGTGACTGACCAGTGACCTGACCACACTGACCACCAGTATAGTTAGTAGTATACTTATATTGTGATTGCCTGAAAAAGTTAAACACTCGTCGTGTGACTTCACTTGTGTGTTTTTTTTTTTTTATTCTATAAAAATAAAACTCATTCTGCTGACAGACAGTGTCCAGCAGGTCCGTCATTATATAATATATAATATATACCTGTCCGGCTGCAGTAGTGATATATATATATTTTTTATATCATTTATCATCCAGTCGCAGCAGACACAGTACGGTAGTTCACGGCTGTGGCTACCTCTGTGTCTCTGCACTCGGCAGGCAGTCCGTCCATAATTGTAATACCACCTAACCGTGGATTTTTTTCATTCTTCTTTATACATACATAGTTACATAGACATCTTCTCTTTATCAACCAGTCTATATTAGCTGCAGACACAGTACAGTACGGTAGTTCACGGCTGTGGCTACCTCTGTGTCTGCACTCGGCAGGCAGTCCGTCCATAATTGTATACCACCTAACCGTGGTTTTTTTTCATTCTTCTTTATACATACATAGTTACATAGACATCTTCTCTTTATCAACCAGTCTATATTAGCTGCAGACACAGTACAGTACGGTAGTTCACGGCTGTGGCTACCTCTGTGTCTGCACTCGGCAGGCAGTCCGTCCATAATTGTATACCACCTAACCGTGGATTTTTTTCAGTCTTCTTTATACATACATAGTTACATAGACATCTTCTCTTTATCAACCAGTCTATATTAGCTGCAGACACAGTACAGTACGGTAGTTCACGGCTGTGGCTACCTCTGTGTCTGCAGTCGGCAGGCAGTCCATAATTGTATACTAGTATCCATCTCCATTGTTTACCTGAGGTGCCTTTTAGTTGTGCCTATTAAAATATGGAGAACAAAAATGTTGAGGTTCCAAAATTAGGGAAAGATCAAGATCCACTTCCACCTCGTGCTGAAGCTGCTGCCACTAGTCATGGCCGAGACGATGAAATGCCAGCAACGTCGTCTGCCAAGGCCGATGCCCAATGTCATAGTACAGAGCATGTCAAATCCAAAACACCAAATATCAGAAAAAAAAGGACTCCAAAACCTAAAATAAAATTGTCGGAGGAGAAGCGTAAACTTGCCAATATGCCATTTACCACACGGAGTGGCAAGGAACGGCTGAGGCCCTGGCCTATGTTCATGGCTAGTGGTTCAGCTTCACATGAGGATGGAAGCACTCAGCCTCTCGCTAGAAAAATGAAAAGACTCAAGCTGGCAAAAGCAGCACAGCAAAGAACTGTGCATTCTTCGAAATCCCAAATCCACAAGGAGAGTCCAATTGTGTCGGTTGCGATGCCTGACCTTCCCAACACTGGACGTGAAGAGCATGCGCCTTCCACCATTTGCACGCCCCCTGCAAGTGCTGGAAGGAGCACCCGCAGTCCAGTTCCTGATAGTCAGATTGAAGATGTCAGTGTTGAAGTACACCAGGATGAGGAGGATATGGGTGTTGCTGGCGCTGGGGAGGAAATTGACCAGGAGGATTCTGATGGTGAGGTGGTTTGTTTAAGTCAGGCACCCGGGGAGACACCTGTTGTCCGTGGGAGGAATATGGCCGTTGACATGCCAGGTGAAAATACCAAAAAAATCAGCTCTTCGGTGTGGAGGTATTTCACCAGAAATGCGGACAACAGGTGTCAAGCCGTGTGTTCCCTTTGTCAAGCTGTAATAAGTAGGGGTAAGGACGTTAACCACCTCGGAACATCCTCCCTTATACGTCACCTGCAGCGCATTCATAATAAGTCAGTGACAAGTTCAAAAACTTTGGGTGACAGCGGAAGCAGTCCACTGACCAGTAAATCCCTTCCTCTTGTAACCAAGCTCACGCAAACCACCCCACCAACTCCCTCAGTGTCAATTTCCTCCTTCCCCAGGAATGCCAATAGTCCTGCAGGCCATGTCACTGGCAATTCTGACGAGTCCTCTCCTGCCTGGGATTCCTCCGATGCATCCTTGCGTGTAACGCCTACTGCTGCTGGCGCTGCTGTTGTTGCCGCTGGGAGTCGATGGTCATCCCAGAGGGGAAGTCGTAAGCCCACTTGTACTACTTCCAGTAAGCAATTGACTGTTCAACAGTCCTTTGCGAGGAAGATGAAATATCACAGCAGTCATCCTACTGCAAAGCGGATAACTGAGGCCTTGACAACTATGTTGGTGTTAGACGTGCGTCCGGTATCCGCCGTTAGTTCACAGGGAACTAGACAATTTATTGAGGCAGTGTGCCCCCGTTACCAAATACCATCTAGGTTCCACTTCTCTAGGCAGGCGATACCGAGAATGTACACGGACGTCAGAAAAAGACTCACCAGTGTCCTAAAAAATGCAGTTGTACCCAATGTCCACTTAACCACGGACATGTGGACAAGTGGAGCAGGGCAGGGTCAGGACTATATGACTGTGACAGCCCACTGGGTAGATGTATGGACTCCCGCCGCAAGAACAGCAGCGGCGGCACCAGTAGCAGCATCTCGCAAACGCCAACTCTTTCCTAGGCAGGCTACGCTTTGTATCACCGCTTTCCAGAATACGCACACAGCTGAAAACCTCTTACGGCAACTGAGGAAGATCATCGCGGAATGGCTTACCCCAATTGGACTCTCCTGTGGATTTGTGGCATCGGACAACGCCAGCAATATTGTGTGTGCATTAAATATGGGCAAATTCCAGCACGTCCCATGTTTTGCACATACCTTGAATTTGGTGGTGCAGAATTTTTTTAAAAACGACAGGGGCGTGCAAGAGATGCTGTCGGTGGCCAGAAGAATTGCGGGACACTTTCGGCGTACAGGCACCACGTACAGAAGACTGGAGCACCACCAAAAACTACTGAACCTGCCCTGCCATCATCTGAAGCAAGAAGTGGTAACGAGGTGGAATTCAACCCTCTATATGCTTCAGAGGTTGGAGGAGCAGCAAAAGGCCATTCAAGCCTATACAATTGAGCACGATATAGTAGGTGGAATGCACCTGTCTCAAGCGCAGTGGAGAATGATTTCAACGTTGTGCAAGGTTCTGATGCCCTTTGAACTTGCCACACGTGAAGTCAGTTCAGACACTGCCAGCCTGAGTCAGGTCATTCCCCTCATCAGGCTTTTGCAGAAGAAGCTGGAGACATTGAAGGAGGAGCTAACACGGAGCGATTCCGCTAGGCATGTGGGACTTGTGGATGGAGCCCTTAATTCGCTTAACAAGGATTCACGGGTGGTCAATCTGTTGAAATCAGAGCACTACATTTTGGCCACCGTGCTCGATCCTAGATTTAAAGCCTACCTTGGATCTCTCTTTCCGGCAGACACAAGTCTGCTGGGGTTGAAAGACCTGCTGGTGACAAAATTGTCAAGTCAAGCGGAACGCGACCTGTCAACATCTCCTCCTTCACATTCTCCCGCAACTGGGGGTGCGAGGAAAAGGCTCAGAATTCCGAGCCCACCCGCTGGCGGTGATGCAGGGCAGTCTGGAGCGACTGCTGATGCTGACATCTGGTCCGGACTGAAGGACCTGACAACGATTACGGACATGTCGTCTACTGTCACTGCATATGATTCTCTCAACATTGATAGAATGGTGGAGGATTATATGAGTGACCGCATCCAAGTAGGCACGTCACACAGTCCGTACTTATACTGGCAGGAAAAAGAGGCAATTTGGAGGCCCTTGCACAAACTGGCTTTATTCTACCTAAGTTGCCCTCCCACAAGTGTGTACTCCGAAAGAGTGTTTAGTGCCGCCGCTCACCTTGTCAGCAATCGGCGTACGAGGTTACATCCAGAAAATGTGGAGAAGATGATGTTCATTAAAATGAATTATAATCAATTCCTCCGCGGAGACATTGACCAGCAGCAATTGCCTCCACAAAGTACACAGGGAGCTGAGATGGTGGATTCCAGTGGGGACGAATCGATAATCTGTGAGGAGAGGGATGTACACGGTGATATATCGGAGGGTGAAGATGAGGTGGACATCTTGCCTCTGTAGAGCCAGTTTGTGCAAGGAGAGATTAATTGCTTCTTTTTTGGGGGGGGTCCAAACCAACCCGTCATATCAGTCACAGTCGTGTGGCAGACCCTGTCACTGAAATGATGGGTTGGTTAAAGTGTGCATGTCCTGTTTTGTTTATACAACATAAGGGTGGGTGGGAGGGCCCAAGGACAATTCCATCTTGCACCTCTTTTTTCTTTTCTTTTTCTTTGCATCATGTGCTGATTGGGGAGGGTTTTTTGGAAGGGACATCCTGCGTGACACTGCAGTGCCACTCCTAGATGGGCCCGGTGTTTGTGTCGGCCACTAGGGTCGCTAATCTTACTCACACAGTCAGCTACCTCATTGCGCCTCTTTTTTTCTTTGCGTCATGTGCTGTTTGGGGAGGGTTTTTTGGAAGGGACATCCTGCGTGACACTGCAGTGCCACTCCTAGATGGGCCCGGTGTTTGTGTCGGCCACTAGGGTCGCTAATCTTACTCACACAGCTACCTCATTGCGCCTCTTTTTTTCTTTGCGTCATGTGCTGTTTGGGGAGGGTTTTTTGGAAGGGACATCCTGCGTGACACTGCAGTGCCACTCCTAGATGGGCCCGGTGTTTGTGTCGGCCACTAGGGTCGCTAATCTTACTCACACAGCTACCTCATTGCGCCTCTTTTTTTCTTTGCGTCATGTGCTGTTTGGGGAGGGTTTTTTGGAAGGGCCATCCTGCGTGACACTGCAGTGCCACTCCTAGATGGGCCCGGTGTTTGTGTCGGCCACTAGGGTCGCTAATCTTACTCACACAGCTACCTCATTGCGCCTCTTTTTTTCTTTGCGTCATGTGCTGTTTGGGGAGGGTTTTTTGGAAGGGACATCCTGCGTGACACTGCAGTGCCACTCCTAGATGGGCCCGGTGTTTGTGTCGGCCACTAGGGTCGCTTATCTTACTCACACAGCGACCTCGGTGCAAATTTTAGGACTAAAAATAATATTGTGAGGTGTGAGGTATTCAGAATAGACTGAAAATGAGTGTAAATTATGGTTTTTGAGGTTAATAATACTTTGGGATCAAAATGACCCCCAAATTCTATGATTTAAGCTGTTTTTTAGTGTTTTTTGAAAAAAACACCCGAATCCAAAACACACCCGAATCCGACAAAAAAAATTCGGTGAGGTTTTGCCAAAACGCGTTCGAACCCAAAACACGGCCGCGGAACCGAACCCAAAACCAAAACACAAAACCCGAAAAATTTCAGGCGCTCATCTCTAATAAAAATATTCGAAAAAAAGTGCAATTTTTTGTTGAATAATAATAATAATAATAATAATCTGTGACTTTTAGTCAACTAATAATACTAATACTATTTGTCCTCTTTTGTAGAATAATATTTGTGCCACTTTAAATTGAATAATACTAGCAAGTGACCCGTTAGTAGATTGTTATTCTGTCCTCTTTACAAGACTAATAACAACACGTGTCCCCTTTAGCAGAATGATAATGGAATACGCTCCCTCTATTAGAATAGTAATAATCCTTGCTGTCTTTAGTCAGATAATAATAATCTGTGACCTTCTTAGCTATGTAATAATCATCTGTTGCCCCTTCAGTTGAATAGTAATAATCTATGCCTCCTATAGTCAGATACTTATCATGTACTCTCTTTAATCAGATAATCATCATCCTCATAATAATAATAATAATAATAATAATATTGCGCCACCTTGAGTTAAATAATAATAATTTGTGCACCTTTTAGTTGAAAAATACTAGTAATATGTAATAATGTCTCCTTTAATAGAATAATAATAATAATAATAATAATAATAATAATAATACAAACTCCAATAATAATAATAATAATAATAATAATAATAATAACAACAAAAAATAATTTTATTATATAGTGTACTTAAATGGACTCATGATGCTTAGCAGATTAGAGTGATAATAATAAAAACTGCTCCCTTATTAGAATAAATAATAAAAGTGCCTACTATAGTTTTTAAATATAATGCTTGTTCTCATCAGTAGTATAATATAATGTCCCATTTAATATATTAATAAATGGTTCCTTAAAACTCCCTGAAGAAGCCACACAGTGAAACATTGGTGAGAGGAGCTTGGACGTACCAGGACCTAGGTCATCTGGACACCCCAGTTTTGCCGGCAAAACATCCCCTCATCCATCGGGACACACAAGGTGCAGAACGCGCACAAAATTGCACATCATTGGTGGGTAAGTCCCACACTTTTAGACTCTTTTTGTGTATCTACTATATGGGAAATTGAAAGTACCAGGATACTTGAGAAGACAACACCAATTGTGGATGATATATATATATTTGTGGACCCTTTATTGATGTTATATCATTTTTTGATGGACAATTGTTTATAAACAACCATAAAAGAAGGATTTATTCTTCAATTCTAAAAGGTTTTTTTAAACATTTTAAAAAAAAATCAACTCTTTTTCTCTCCTTTCTTTCCTCTATCCTATCTTTTGTTCTTTTTTCTCCTATTGTACTCTCTCATTAATGTATAAATGCACCATGAAAACCTGAACAAATAAGGTTCAAGCAATCTGTATATTTGGACAGAAAAAGTGGTGTTGTGGATTAGATGGCGCTAACGTTCATGCAAGGGTGGAAATCGTGAGGGAGTAGGAATACTTAGCTATGCTCTGTGTATCACCGCGGTTGACCGGAGAGGCTCTACGTTCGGGTCCCCGATGTAGCGTTCGACCACGGACAGAGTAAAAAAGATAAAAAACACACAATGTGTAGTATTGTTACATGCAAAATGGTAGAAAACTTCACCAATCTCATCCGGCGTACCTCACTTACAATGTGAGTCGTCGGATGATAAATATAAAGGTATCTTTTTTGCGTAAAAGATGATATTTCTTCACATGAACACACCTCACTTACATAAAAGCAGGTGTTTATACTCCTATAAAGGTATCTTTCTTGACCATAGACACATTTTCACAAAGAGATGGTAAAAAAATGTTGGTACGTAATCAGCGTACCTAACACTCACTGTGACAGCTGTATGTCTCCTCACATCATGGTTTCTTTAAAGAAGGCTCCGTCCAGAAAAGGTAAAAGAATGTGAATTTATTCGACGATAAAAAACTAAATAAAAAGGCTTGAGTCAGCGTAAAAGTCAAATTCCGAGGGAGGTGAAAAACCGTCTTGGAACATAGAAGTGGCCAACTTGTGTAAGTCCCAAATATACAAATAAGACAAGGTCTTACCTTCCCTCGGAGTGAAATGACTGGTCCGCAGATGCAATATCCCCTCTTAGCCGACGCGTTTCAAGTCAAAGGACTCTTTTTCAAGGCATGAGGGTCCATAGCAATGGGTTTCCCTATTTATAGTGAATAGGGTGAGTCTCTTCTGGTCACATGACCGGAACTGGAAGTGGTGAAAGGTGAACGAGTTAAAAACATTTAAAAGACATGTTTAAAGGCTTACTGCCATATGCATAAATTATTTATCTATAGGCTAATTCATGTACAAATTTTAAACAGGTTATTCACAATGGTAATGGTTCTTGTGATGGAAACGAAAAACGGACGAAACAGGAAGTTCTAACCCGCTAGGGATTATGGGTGATGTAGTCCTCCATAGCGTGAATGAAATGCCGGCGGAAGCGGATGTTCTTTTCCGTTTGGGGTTCTGGGAAATGTTGTTTCCTGCTGTGATTTCCCAGACGCAAATTGCAGCGGAAACGGAAGACGGGGGACGCGGTGTCTCGCTGAGGATTGCGGGAAATGTGGTCTCCGGCTGTAGTTCTTTTGTTGCTGGACGCAGCCGCAGTGCGGGTCCGAGTTATGTGAATGATTTCCGTGGTGATGAAACGCACTGCACTGGATTATGGACTATGTAGTTCACAGGGAGGCCATTTTGGTAGTTCTAAGTCTTCATCCATGGCTTGCAATAAGTGGAATAAACAGACATGATTCTGTTCTGTATTCCTGATTTTATTGTCCCCCTTTTTCTTCTTTTAGGCTCATGTTGCTGAAATAAACAGGGGTATAAAATTACTATACTCACATGAGTAAACAGTGTGTGTTATCTCATAAAATTATGTGATCGCAGTGAGTCTGTGAATAAGTGACACGTCGGATTGTGTGACATTGGATTAATTACTTAAAGTGCGTTAAATTACGGACTTTCTGCTGGGGTTGGATGAATAGGATATAATGTAAAAGGATGCATGTGTACATATACACATACGTACACACATACATATACATATATATACAGTGGCAGAATTTATTCTACTTCTCTGGTATTAGTTATAGGAACCATTTAAGTTCGAAGTCATGGTTTTAACCACCAGGTGTTAGAGTGTTGAGAAATGTTAAAAAAGGAATAGAGACCCACCATCTCTCTAATCATTTTAGGATAAAACATGACTGCTCCATTCAACATATAAAGAAATTCATTGGAATTAAACACATTAAATCCACTTGGAGAGATAAAAATATCGACAAGAACCTGGCTATCTCCGAGATGAAGACCATATTCTTACTCAACACTCTAACACCTGGTGGTTTAAACCATGACTTCGAACTTAAATGGTTCCTATAACTAATACCAGAGAAGTAGAATAAATTCTGCCACTGTATATATATGTATATGTATGTGTGTACGTATGTGTATATGTACACATGCATCCTTTTACATTATATCCTATTCATCCAACCCCAGCAGAAAGTCCGTAATTTAACGCACTTTAAGTAATTAATCCAATGTCACACAATCCGACGTGTCACTTATTCACAGACTCACTGCGATCACATAATTTTATGAGATAACACACACTGTTTACTCATGTGAGTATAGTAATTTTATACCCCTGTTTATTTCAGCAACATGAGCCTAAAAGAAGAAAAAGGGGGACAATAAAATCAGGAATACAGAACAGAATCATGTCTGTTTATTCCACTTATTGCAAGCCATGGATGAAGACTTAGAACTACCAAAATGGCCTCCCTGTGAACTACATAGTCCATAATCCAGTGCAGTGCGTTTCATCACCACGGAAATCATTCACATAACTCGGACCCCCACTGCGGCTGCGTCCAGCAACAAAAGAACTACAGCCGGAGACCACATTTCCCGCAATCCTCAGCGAGACACCGCTTCCCCCGTCTTCCGTTTCCGCTGCAATTTGCGTCTGGGAAATCACAGCAGGAAACTACATTTCCCAGAACCCCAAACGGAAAAGAACATCCGCTTCCGCCGGCATTTCATTCACGCTATGGAGGATTACATCACCGATAATCCCTAGCGGGTTAGAACTTCCTGTTTCGTCCGTTTTTCGTTTCCATCACAAGAACCATTACCATTGTGAATAACCTGTTTAAAATTTGTACATGAATTAGCCTATAGATAAGTAATTTATGCATATGGCAGTAAGCCTTTAAACATGTCTTTTAAATGTTTTTAACTCGTTCACCTTTCACCACTTCCGGTTCCGGTCATGTGACCAGAAGTGACTCACCCTATTCACTATAAATAGGGAAACCTATTGCTATGGACCCTCATGCCTTGAAAAAGAGTCCTTTGACTCGAAACGTGTCGGCTAAGAGGGGATATTGCATCGGCGGACCAGTCATTTCACTCCGGGGGAAGGTAAGACCTTGTCTTATTTGTATATTTGGGACTTACACAAGTTGGCCACTTCTATGTTCCAAGACGGTTTTTCACCTCCCTCGAAATTTGACTTTTACGCTGACTCAAGCCTTTTTATTTAGTTTTTTATCGTCGAATAAATTCACATTCTTTTACCTTTTCTGGACGGAGCCTTCTTTAAAGAAACCATGATGTGAGGAGACATACAGCTCTCACAGTGAGTGTTAGGTACGCTGATTACGTACCAACATTTTTTTACCATCTCTTTGTGAAAAAGTGTCTATGGTCAAGAAAGATACCTTTGTATAAACACCTGCTTTTATGTAAGTGAGGTGTGTTCATGTGAAGAAATATCATCTTTTACGCAAAAAAGATACCTTTATATTTATCATCCGACGACTCACATTGTAAGTGAGGTACGCCGGATGAGATTGGTGAAGTTTTCTACCATTTTGCATGTAACAATACTACACATTGTGTGTTTTTTATCTTTTTTACTCTGTCCGTGGTCGAACGCTACATTGGGGACCCGAACGTAGAGCCTCTCCGGTCAACCGCGGTGATACACAGAGCATAGCTAAGTATTCCTACTCCCTCACGATTTCCACCCTTGCATGAACGTTAGCGCCATCTAATCCACAACACCACTTTTTCTGTCCAAATTCCAGGACCTCTTGGGATAGGTCCAATTTTGGATTTAGAAGGCAGCTTACGGTAGACAAGAAGCGCTCTCAAGGATTTTCACTTTCTCTATAGCAATCTGTATATTTAATAAATATTTTAATATACTTTAATCGTATATTTTTTTAGATATATTTTTTCTACACCTTTACCGTAGAAGGTCATTGTGCTGGAATACACACCACTTTACACATAATAAATGGTTCCACCTATATTTATTTTTGTATTAATATTGCCACCATTATTCTATAATACATTATTTCTCATACGTTCTAGAGGATGCTGGGGACGACATCAAGACCATGGGGTATAGACGGGATCCGCAGGAGACATGGGCACTCCAAAGACTTTTCATTGGGTGTGAACTGTCTCCTCCCTCTATGCCCCTCCTCCAGACCTCAGTTTTAGAAATGTGCCCAGGTCGACTGGATGCACTCTGAGGAGCTCTACTGAGTTTCTCTGAAAAGACTTATGTTAGGTTTTTTATTTTCAGGGAGATCTGCTGGCATCAGATTCCCTGCTTCATGGGACTGAGGGGGCAGAAGCAGAACCAACTTCCTCAGAGTTTCATGGCTCTGCTTCTGGCTGACAGGACACCATTAGCTCCTGAAGGGAACTGAATGCTAGTCATGTCTAGATGCTCACTCCCACAGCACGCCGTCACCCCCCTCCCAGAGCCAGAAGTCAGAAGACAGGTGAGTATGAGAAGAATGATCTTCAATCAAGTAAGTGACGGCTGAGGTGCGGCGCGGCTGGTGGGAGCGCAGCGCACCATTGCTGCCCACAAACACAGGCAATGCAGGGCGCGGGGGGAGCGCACTGGGCAGCAAGAAAAATGCCTCAAACTGGCTAAAAGGGGGCAAAAGATGCTGCTGGCACAGCCCTACCCCCGCCAGTATAAATATTGTCATGGATACTGAGGGGCGGAGCTTCTTCCTCAGGCACCCAGCACACTACTCAGCACCATTTTCTCTCTCTCCGCAGGCTGCAGAGAACACGCTGGTTCTCTCCTCCACTTCTGACAAGTACAGGGTGCTATAAAGGGGGGCACAAAGCGATTGTGGTGCATTTGATAGTGTATATTACTATTTAAAAGTGCTTTTGGGCTGTGGACATACTGTATTCACAGGCAATACTGGCGCTGGGTTTGTGAACTGGCTGCTCCTATCCTGTGTCCCTCTGACAGATTTTACTGTGGGTCTGTCCCCAAAATAAGTCCCCGTGTGTCTGTGAGTGTGGTGTACACGTGTGAGGCATGTCTGAGGCAGGGAGCTCCTCCCCAGAGGAAGCCATTTTAGGGACACAGAGTTGTAATGTGGTGGCGCTACCAGCACACCAAGAGCCTGCATGGGTGAAAGAGCTACGTGACAGTATGCATCTGATTAACCATAGATTGGATAAGTCTGAATCTAAGGCTGAATGCTGGAGAAAATCTGTGGAAGAGGTGATTTTTCAGTATGCTGTTATTCCTTATGCGGGCAGCCCCACTGGGGACCATAAGAGACCATTTGCAAATGTTGTAAACACTGATACCGACACGGATTCTGATTCTTGTGTCGACAATAGTGAATCCAGAGAGATAGATCATAAATTGGCAAAAAGTATGGGACGTGTTGGAGGTTACAGAAAGCACTCCTGTACCTCAGGAGAAAGCTTATTTATGTAAGAAAAAGAAATCCAAAGTCACGTTCCCTCCTTCACACAAACTAAATGCTCTGTTTGAAGGGATGTGGGTGAATCCTGATAAAAAACTTTGTTTCCCAAAAGGATTCACATAGCTTATCTTTTCCCGGTTGAAGACAGTGTACTTTCCAGGTTGACAAAGAAGGTAATTCTCCCTGCTCCTGGCACGGCTTCTCTTAAAGAGCCGGCAGACCGCAAAATGGAAACGACATTGAAATCCATTTATGTTACCAATGGTACACTGCTCAGGCGCACTATTGCCTGCGCATGGGTGAGTCGCGCTATTGAAAAATGGTCAGAAAGCGTGTCATCAGAAATTGACACGATTGATAAAGATGAGATACTCCTTAAGTTAGGGAATATCAAGGACGCTGCCGCCTACATGCTGGAAGCAATGAAGGATATTGGACTCTTGAGTTCACAAGCCGCTATCATGGCAGTATCAGCTAGGCGGGCATTATGGATTCGCCAGTGGAACGCGGATGCAGATTCCAAAAGAAACATGGAGGCTCTCCCATATAAAGGTGAGGCCTTATTTGGTGATGGCCTGGATGCGTTAGTCTCGGCGGCTACCGCAGGTAAGTCAACATTTTTGCCCTCTGCGCCTGCACCGGCAAAAAAGACCTATCACCCGCAAATGCAGTCCTTTCGGCCCAATAAATACAAAAAGGCGAGAGGTTCCCCCTTCTTTGCAGGTAGGGGAAGGGGAAGGGGAAAGAAGCCCACACCGGCTCCAGGTTCCCGAGAGCAGAAGTCTACCCCTAATTCTGCCAAATCCCCAGAATAACGCTGGAACTCACTTGCGGGAGGCCGCTCGGGTGGGGGCACGTCTCAAACTCTTCAGCCACGATTGGATTCTGTCTGGCCTGGATCACTGGGTGTTGCAAATAGTATCCCAGGGATACAAACTAGAGTTTCAAGACGTTCCCCCATGCCGATTTTTCAAATCGACCTTGCCAGCTTCTCTGCCAGAGAGAGAAGCCGTATCAGCGGCAATCCAAAAATTATGTCAAGACCAGGTTATAGTCCTGGTACCGTTGCCACAACAAGGGCGGGGTTTTTATTCAAGCCTCTTTGTTGTTCCGAAGCCGGACGGCTCGGACAGACCGATCCTAAATCTAAAAGATCTGAATTTCTTCCTGAAAAGGTTCAAGTTCAAGATGGAATTACTTCGGGCGGTGATTACCAGTCTGGAGGAGGGGGACTACTTAGTGTTGGTGGACATTAAGGATGCTTACTGCATGTTCCCATTTATCCTCCTCACCAGGCTTATCTGAGATTCGCGGTTCAGGATTGCCATTACCAATTCCAGACATTATCTTTCGGTCTCTCCACAGCGCCGAGGGTATTCACCAAGGTGATGGCGGAGATGATGGTCCTCCTTCTTCAGAAAGGAGTCAATATAATCCCTTATCTGGACGACCTCCTGATAAAGGCGAGATCCAGGGAGCAGTTATTACAAAACATATCCCTCTCCCTGTCAATACTCCAACAACACGGGTGGATCATAAATTACCCAAAGTCACAGTTGGAACAGACGACAAGGTTGTCTTTCCTCGGGATGATTCTGGACACAGAAGTTCAGTGAGTATTTCTTCCGCTGGAAAAGGCTCTGGAAATCCAGAAAATGGTAAAACAGATATTGAAACCATCAAGTGTGTCGATCCATCAGTGCATTCGGTTGTTGGGGAAGATGGTGGCGGCCTACGAGGCCATACAGTTTGGCAGGTTCCATGCCAGAGTATTCCAGTGGGACCTGTTGGACAAGTGGTCGGGGTCACACCTACACATGCACAGAAAGATTATCCTGTCGTCAAAAACCAGGATTTCGCTCCTGTGGTGGTTGCACAGCTCTCACCTGCTAGAGGGACGCAGGTCCAGGATTCAGGACTGGGTCCTAGTAACCACGAATGCAAGTCTCCGAGGCTGGGGAGCAGTCTCTCAGGGAGAAAACTTCCAGGGACATTGGTCACAACAGTAAGCCTGCCTTCACATAAACGTTCTGGAGCTAAGAGCCATTTACAATGGCCTTCAACAAGCGGTACATCTTCTTCAAGACCGTCCCATGCAGATCCAGGCGGACAATGTAACAGCAGTCGCATACATAAACAGGCAGGGCGGAACGAAAAGCAGAGCGGCAATGGCAGAGGCGACAAAAATCCTCAGCTGGGCAGAAAAATATCTACAAGCTCTGCCGGCAATATTCATTCCGGGAGTAGACAACTGGGAAGCAGACTTCCTCAGCAGACACGATCTCCATCCAGGAGAGTGGGGCCTCCACCAAGAAGTCTTCGCAGAGGTGACAAGTCTTTGGGGAGTTCCTCAAATAGACATGATGGCGTCTCGTCTCAACGAGAAGCTTCAGAGATACTGTTCCAAGTCGAGAGACCCTCAAGCAGTAGCAGTGGATGCACTGGTGACCCAGTGGGTGTTTCCGTCAGTGTATGTTTCCCTCCACTTCCGCTGATCCCAAAAGTACTCAGGATCATAAGAAAGACAAGGGTTCGAGCAATCTTCATTGCCCCAGACTGGCCAAGGAGGGCTTGGTACCCAGATCTTCAGCAGTTACTCATAGGAGATCCTCAGCCTCTTCCTCCTCTGGAGGACCTGCTGCAGCAGGGGCCATGTGTGTACCAAGACTTACCATGGCTACGTTTGACGGTATGGCTGTTGAGCGCCGTATCATATCCAGGAAGGGTATTCCTAAGGAGGTCATCCCCACCCTTATTCAGGCCAGAAAGGGAGTAACATCAAAACATTACCACCGTATTTGGAGAAAATATGTGTCTTGGTGTGAATCCAAGAAAGCTCCTACGGAAGAGTTTCACTTAGGACGTTTTCTCCATTTTTTGCAGGATGGTGTGGAGACGGGCCTACGATTGGGATCAATCAAGGTCCAGATTTCGGCCTTGTCAGTGTTCTTCCAAAAACAATTGGCCTCTCTTCCAGAGGTTCAGACCTTCGTGAAAGGGGTTCTGCACATCCAGCCTCCATTCGTGCCTCCAGTGGCACCATGGGACCTTAACGTGGTATTGCAGTTCATTCAATCAGATTGGTTTGAGCCTCTACAAGAGATAGAGTTGAAGTTTCTCACTTGGAAAGTGGTGATGCTTTTGGCATTGGCATCCGCAAGGCGGGTGTCGGAATTCGGGGTCTTGTCTCACAAGAGCCCTTACCTGATTTTCCATGAAGATAGGGCAGAGTTGTGAACTCGCCAACATTTTCTTCCAAAGGTGGTTTCTGCTTTTCACATAAACCAACCTATTGTGGTGCCAGTAGTTACTGACACATTCACTGATTCAAAGTCTCTAGATGTGGTTAGAGCTTTGAAAATCTATGTTGCTAGAACAGCTCGTATACGGAAAACAGAGGCTCTGTTTGTCCTGTATGATCACAACAAGATTGGCTGTCCTGTTTCCAAGCAGACTATTGCACGCTGGATTAGAAATACGATTCAGCAAGCTCATACTACGGCTGGATTGCCGTTACCGACGTCGGTAAAGGCCCACTTCACTAGGAAGATGGGCTCATCCTGGGCGGCTGCCCGGGGGGTCTTGGCATTACAACTTTGCTGAGCAGCTACTTGGTCAGGGTCAAACACATTTGCTAAGTTCTACAGCCCTCTTGTACTTTGCGGTTCTTTGCCTAGTTTAGGGGGCCTCACTCTTCGGAACAGCATTTCTTTTTGCACTGTCAAATGTTATTGGTTCCCTCAAGTTTTGTGCAAGGCTTCATGTAATGCCTCTTCTCACCACCCCTTCCTATGATTTCTTAATAGCCCAGTATAGTTATACAATGACAACGCCTGCTGGTTATTAAAGCAAGGTATCTGTGCCCTATGTCTTGCCAACCTCTACCCACAGTAGAGGGCAAAGCTCTGAAATAGTGAAGTCCACCAGGGATTTCCCACCACTCCAGTTAGCCAGTCAGACACTGCATGCTGCATTTATTATTATTATTATTATTATTATTATTATTATTATTATTATTTATTTATTTATTTATTTTTATTTATTTATTTTTTAATGATATTGTGCATTGTTTAAGTATTTTGTCTTGACAGAACAACAATTATTGGGAACTTGCACATATAACAATTAATGTGAAATTCCTCCTGGGATATTTATAATTGGGTAATACAGGGGCATATCAATAGAAGAGGAGACCCCTGTGCAGCCTCTGTCTGGGCCCCCTCCTCTCTAACCGGCAGAGCAATAAACTCTGGGCATTAGGGTCACTAGGAAACCCTAGCATTGTCCCAGAATCTAGTGTGCATGCACATGTCTCCGGGAAAATGGCACAGCACCCATATTCTTGGTGATTTTCCTACTGTGCATGTGCGAAAAGCCAGGAAGATGGCCACCGTGCTATTTTCCCATTGGTTTCAGCAGCGCTGCTGCTGATGCGGGTCTACAAAGGGTAAGTATTGAAAAAAATAGTTGCAGGGTGTGTGGTGTGGGGCCCCCTGGACCACCGCACACACTGCACCCATTATAAATACACCAGTGGCATAATATTTGGGGATCAATTTCAAAAATTTCGCTCATCACTAGCCATGAATATTTTTTCATTGCCATGCTCAGTTGTTATTTGCCAGTAAAATACCATACAGTAAGTAACCTAACTGTGGGGGGGATTCAGACCTGATCTTTTTCACACAGCAGGCGATCAGGTACTAACTGCGCATGCACCACAATGCGCACGCTCGTTGGACAACAACAAAGGGCACAGCTGGTCAGTTACGGGAAGGTGCGAAAAATCCGATCGCACGGGTATTTCGCAAGGTGATTGACAGGAGGAAACCACATGTGGGTGGTGGTAACTGAGCGTTTATTGGGAATGTCCGGAAAAACGCAGGCGTGACCAAGCGTTTTCAGGGAGTGTGTCTGACGTCATCTCTGGCCCCAATCAGCCTGTTCTCATGGCACTGTAGGAGTAAGGCCTGGGCTGCGCACAGACTGTACAAAGCGGATTTTAGCAGCTCGGCATACACATAGGATCACACACTTGCACAGCGAATATACATTCCCCCTGGAGGTGGCGACTATCTGAACGCAGGACAGCAAAAAAGGCAGAACAGCGATCAGGTCTGAATCACCCGCTGGGTCAAGTAACCTGTATGGTGTCAGTAAGTAGTATAAATGAGTTCAGCAGTTTTACTCCAGTGAAGCAGAAAATTAGGAAATCTTTTATTTATTTTAAATTTGAATAATAATGATAATAATAATAATAATAATAATAATAATATTTGTATAGCACATTGCAGCCAATTGAACTCAGTTATTACACTCTCAGTTGCATTTTAGTTAGTGTAGTAGAGGTCTAAACAGGGGTTGGCTCTTATATGATATAGCTAACCTAACCAGAGGCAGAACTCTGGGAGGCAACGGAGTCATCTGCCACCGGGCTCCTGCTCTGAAGGGGGGCACCTCTCCTCCCATTCTGTGACACCATTGAATTAAGTTAATTGATGGCTGCCGCTGTCTTTTCAGTGGCTGACTTCCTCACTGGTCCCTGCACCTTACAAATCACACCCTCTTTATTATACTGAATATACACATTTTACAAGTGTCACACCCAAGATTAGAAACCACAACCTATTACACTGGAAGCAGACACCTTACTGATGAAGCTGCTTGCTCCTGTATAGGAAATATGAGAATTTTAACTATATGAAGATACTTCTCTGACAATTACACGTAACTTCATATAGTTAGAATTCTCATAACTCCATCAGTACAGTGTCTGCTGTTAGTGTAACAGGTCATGGGTTCTAATCCTGGGTATGACTGCTAAGAAATGTGTGATTTAAAATAAAAGACAATTAAATGTATAAATACAGTATATACATTTTTTTCAGAACACACGCACACATACATACATACATATATTTATCTTAATATAGAAAATAGGGGGGCACCAATATTTATCTTGCCTCCGGGCAACTGGGACGAACTTACGCCACAGAACCTAACATTGTTATAATATGTAAAAATGTGTTCTTCATTGCAGGTTTACTTTACATACATTTTAAGTCTGGGCACCTATAAGTACTATATAATCGTGTGAGGGCTAATGAGGTTTGTTTCATGTGATCATGCCATTGTTCTATCCACCATATATAATGTGTAAATGGAATTTTTCTTTTTATTGTACTGTTACTACATTTACAGACAAAGAAATATGTATTCTATAAAGTTTTCTTTTATTTAACAGTGAATAAAGTCAATAGCTGCAGATAAATATGAACACAGACCCCCAAAAAACTTTGTATGTCATTTTGGTCATGGCCACAAGTAGCTACATTACTAAAATGCAAAGAGAGAAACAGCTAAAGATACGTGTACAAAAGTATCTCTGTTCCATGACTCACAATTCAATGCATACTGTATTTTTTTTTTTTTAAACAAGATTATATCCATATGGTGGAAACCATCATAACTCCTCTAGAGTACTTCTAGAGCAGCCCCTCAGGCCCTTGCATGTCAGCACAGTGCAGTCACTAAGCTGACTGTAAATGCTTTTAGTGTTTTAGCCTGGTAATGGACTGATTGTCAGTAAATAGATTTCTATAATTGTACACTGTGCCTCTGCTTACAACATAAAGCACTTAGGGTTTCATCTTAGACGTTATTGATATGAAACAAAAAGGCCTTGATACAATTACAAGTCATTGTGACTCAATTATTCATTGCTGATTACCTAAATTACCTCTGTATTGTGTTTTCGATATGTGCTTGCTCTGCTATACGGCATACATTTAAAGGGGCAATAGCTAACCAAATAACTAGGGCAGGTTTTTCCCCAAAAGTATCCAGACAAATTTAATGGCAAAGCCTGTGCTTTGGCAGATCATTCATTAAAGCGGACGGATTAGAAAATGATCTGCAACATGTAACACTGTGAACTTTTTACAAAGTGATCAATATTTAGCTGTGACTCTCTATCAAACCTTGATCCAAAGGTATCTTCAACAAACACAACACAGCAGCATTAACACAATACATAGGGGTATATTCAATTGAAGACGGATCCATGGATGGATCCGACCTGGGCTATTCAAATGACATTTCAATTCGACTTTTAAAAAAGTCGAATTGAGACGCGGGGGGGGGGGGGGGGCGCTGCTCTCCCCCGTCTGCCCGCGGCTCTCCCCCATCTCTCCCCCCCCCCCCCCCCCGGCTCTCTGCCTCTCCCTGTCAGCGGCGGCCAGGGAGAGGTAACTGCAGCGGCCGGGGGACCTGTCAGGCGGTGGGACGCTGTCAGCGGCGGCCGGGGGACCAGTCAGCGACGGCCGGGGGAACTGTCAGGCGGCGGGACGCTGTCAGCGGTGGCCGGAGGACCAGTCAGCGGCAGCCACGGGAACCTGTCAGCAGCGGCCGGGGGACCAGTAAGCAGCAGCCGGGGGACCTGTCAGTGGCGGCCGGGGGCGCCCATCAGAGGTAGTGCTCTGCAGCCCGCTGCCCCGCTCCCATCCCCGCATCACAGCCGTCGCTCCCGGCAGCGTCCTCCCGGCTCAGTAAGCGAGACCTCGCTTGCTGGAGCCGGGTGGATGCTCCTGGGAGCGGCGGCTGTGATACATCCTACAGCACTGCTCTCCCCCCCCCCCCCCCACCCCCAGCAGCTCTCCCCCTGTCTCCCCACGGCTCTCCCCCCTGTCCTCCACTAAGGTCCCGCATCTCAGTCTGACATCTTTTGATGTCGGACTGTGATGGTCGAAAAGGGGACCAAAGCCCCGTTTTCGCCACAAACACGTGGATCGGCAGCTATTTCGCCGATCCATGTGCTTTTCGACAAGTCGATTTCATCGACTTGTCGAAAAATTTAGGGATATATTGAATAGGTCGAATCAGGATTCGACCTTAAAAAGTCGAAAACTGCTCTCATTTCGACAGACGGCAGTTTTCTACTTCAATTGAATATACCCCATAGTGGAAAAACAGGTGGATGAGTCTGCACAGGATCACTCAATGAGCAAGGTTTCTATTACAATATTATTATTACAAAACCAACATGCGGCTATGTTCACAAAAAACAATTATAATCTGGTGCTAGGTTGGTGGTGCGCCCAAAAAATAGTTCAATAAACTACTTGAAAAAGGGTGAGAATGGTTCTTTTATTGATTGATGAAAAAGATGTATGTAATTCTGGAATTAAAATATAACTTTTATTGATTGATATCAATAAAAGTTATATTTTAATTCCAGAATTACCTACATCTCAATAAAGTGTGCCCCAGAATAGACATATAGTCTTTCTTTCTCTCTTGGTTCCGGTACTTCATGGGAACCATTCTCCCACTTTTTCAAGTAGTATACCCCATAGTGTACAGCTGCTTCATGAAAAATTCTAGCAAATGAAAAATACAAATTAAATGTAATTAAAAATGGACCGATCCATACCATAATAAAATTGGTACACTGGTCTGCCTTCCCTACTTACAATTGCATATTGAAAGCTGATAATAGGAAAGGATACGATTATCTTGATTAGAGGAGAGATTGGATGTATTGTATTTTGGGTTACTTATAGGGCAATCCAAATATGCCATAGGCTAGAGCCCACAAGAGAAATAGTTACAGTAGGTATCAGAAATCATAAGTAATATCTACAGTGTTTACAACATCAAAGTGTCATTGAAGTCCAAGCCCTCATTACTGGGTCTGGCGGTGTTACCTCAATGCCATACATATCCCTTCTGAACGCTTGTGTTATCCTAAGGGCTGTAATTCCCCATCTACATGTGGGATGGCATTTTACCGGTTCCCACTATTGCGAAACATGGATGACATCATCTTGGTTGCAATCAGATGACCAGCTCATCCAACCAGATTCTTGCACTTCTTGTCAAATGGTCTGTCTAGCCTATAAGTGACAAGAGTTATTTTGTTGTTTTAAATTATAACTACTTTATTACCTACATTAATATTTAAACATACAGTATGTGACATTAGTGTAGTGTATTGTTATGGATGGTAAATATTCTAGACCAAAAATATTGAGAACCTTTAATGAGATCTTAAAAGTCAGAAAGAAGGTTGGGCTGATACTCTTTCCACTAAGGGGGTATGTGACGAAGGATTTCCTTGAAAATTAATTGCCATGAATTCTCAAAGAATTATTGATTATTTAGAAAAGGAAAATAATTGATAACTTAGAAAAAAGTCAACTCTTATTTAAATCTGATATGTAAGCTTATTCTTGCTCTTCTTCTTGCTAATGGTAAAGTGGTTAGGGAGGAAGGTGTAATGGTCAGTAATACTGCCTAACAACCCTGAGCTCTTGGCTTTGATTCCTACCACAGCCCTAACTGTGTGGAGTTTGGAGTTTCCTCTGGGTACTTTGGTTTCATCCTACAGTTTAAAAATATATACTGGTAGGTTATTTGGCTCCCAATAAAGGGGGTCATTCCGAGTTGTTCGCTCTGTATTTTTTTCTCGCAACGGAGCGATTAGTCGCTAATGCGCATGCGCAATGTCCGCAGTGCGACTGCGCCAAGTAAATTTGCTATGCAGTTAGGTATTTTACTCACGGCATTACAAGGTTTTTTCTTCGTTCTGGTGACTTAATGTGATTGACAGGAAGTGGGTGTTTCTGGGCGGAAACTGGCCGTTTTATGGGTGTGTGCGAAAAAACGCTACAGTTTCTGGGAAAAACGCGGGAGTGGCTGGAGAAACGGAGGAGTGTCTAGGCGAACGCTGGGTGTGTTTGTGACGTCAAACCAGGAACGAAACTGACTGAACTGATCGCAGATGCCGAGTAAGTCTGGAGCTACTCAGAAACTACTAAGAAGTGTCTATTCACAATTCTGCTAATCTTTCGTTCGCAATTTTGATAAGCTAAGATTCACTCCCAGTAGGCAGCGGCTTAGCGTGTGCAAAGCTGCTAAAAGCAGCTTGCGAGCAAACAACTCGGAATGACCCCCCAAGTTAGCCCTAGCGTGTAAGTATTTGTAAATGGGCAAACTAGATGGGCCAAGCAGTTTTTATCTGCAGTCAAGTTCTATGTTTCTATGAGGAATATCCAAGATAAAGAAAGCTGTGTGTTTGACAGACTAATCTTGACTAATACATTATAACATATTAGTGCTCTGTTTAAGCAGTCACAACCACTTTGCTATGCAAATCCATACACTTCAAACAAAAATATGGGCTTTTATAAAGAAAAAAAAATAGGTTTACCCATCTTTTAATCAGCATTAAATTAAATTAAATCATGGGTCAGTAATAGGAATTCCTTTACAGTTGATGCTTCTTTAAGGCTTTGTGACTGAACACACTCTAAGCAGTTAATTCAATTAGGGTCGGGTTTTATGCCCAAAACCATTCAATTATACAGCATTTTCCCTCTTTGGTAAAGCATAGGTAAACTTGTGCTAACCCACAGTTTTCAAACACAGTACTGGAATCTATGGGTTTCCCTGGCGTTAAATGCAGAATCTGGGCTTTAATGCAGATTTTTCCTAGCAGTTCCTGAGGCTGCGAGGAAATATCCACCGTCTGGGGCTTAGTTCCACGGAGAACTGAGTAGCTTATTTAATTAGCTGCAGGGTAAACCCAGCGCCTAATTGAATTTCCCCCTTAATGATTCTGCAGTTTACTCAGCAATGGCCGTTGATCCAATTTTCCTCCTACTACATAATTGCTTACTCTCCCAGAAGTTGCAGGAGACTCCTGATTTTCAGGGTAGTCCCTCACACCCCCAGAAGAGCAGGCAGATCTCCCATATCCCGTCTGCATCCTAGTGAAACAGGCTGGATAGAGAGATAAGGGTCTATTTACTAAGCCTTGGATGGAGATAAAGTACCAACCAACCAGCTCTTATTATGTTTCAAACCCAGCCTGTGACATGGCAGTTGTGAGCTGATTGGCTGGTACTTTATCACCCTCCACTTTATCTCCATCCAAGGCTTAGTAAATAGACCCCGTAAACACCAGCAATCGTGGTGCCATGGCAAGGGGATGGGGTTGAAATGATGCAAATTTTTCATTTTAGCCCCACCCCTTCCCAGCAGACCTGCAAATTGCGGGACAGGGCTTGATGATATCAGAGCCCAGCCCCCGCCCCTGAAGTATCCAGCGGAGTCTCCTCTCCTGGAGATAAGAAAAAGTAGGAAAGTATGCTCTGCTATTGGGGGTCATTCCGAGTTGTTCGCTCGGTAAATTTCTTCGCATCGCAGCGTTTTTCCGCTTAGTGCGCATGCGCAATGTTCGCACTGCGACTGCGCCAAGTAAATTTGCTATGCAGTTAGGAATTTTACTCACGGCTTTTTCATCGTTCTGGTGATCGTAATGTGATTGACAGGAAGTGGGTGTTTCTGGGCGGAAACTGGCCGTTTTATGGGTGTGTGTGAAAAAACGCTACCGTTTCTGGGAAAAACGCGGGAGTGGCTGGAGAAACGGAGGAGTGTCTGGGCGAACGCTGGGTGTGTTTGTGACGTCAAACCAGGAACGACAAGCACTGAACTGATCGCAGATGCCGAGTAAGTCTGGAGCTACTCAGAAACTGCTAAGAGAGGTCTAATCGCAATATTGCGAATACGTCGTTCGCAATTTTAAGAAGCTAAGATTCACTCCCAGTAGGCGGCGACTTAGCGTGAGCAAATCTGCTAAAAGCAGCTTGCGAGCGAACAACTCGCAATGAGGGCCATTGTTTTTACTAGATAAAATACTTGGCATAAATTAAATAGCCATACAAATAATTTCAGATGATAGAAGGACATATAAATCAATATAAACCTATCTCAATACCACCTGACAATACAGACAGGAAAATGTGTTCATTTTATTCCTCGACTGAAAAGGTTCCTGCACTACTGTACATCTTGTATCATTCTAGATTACAAAGATCTTTATTTATTTACTTTGAAAAGAATTTTTAGTTCTTGTGTAGAACCACATTCAAAATGTATGGAATTAAATCAACACATGTTGTACAAAGTAGTGGTACAACCCAAGGATTACAAAGTAATGGTTATACTTCAGTTCTTTGTGAGTTTCTAAAAAAATAAAAAAATAAAGCATGTGCAGAATTGCTTTCACTGAGACTACATTTTTATATGCAAAACAAAGCAAAGGTCCTGAGCTGTGCAAGGATTTTCTGTCTCCTGGCAACTGTCTGAAAAGTGAATGTTGTCTGGTAGGTCTGTAGTTTTAAACACAATGAAGTAGAAAAACAAGATATATATTCATTTTTATTTCTTTGTGGTGTTTGTAAATGGTTTTGATTTTTTTATGCTTTTATTGATTGTATAAACCACATTACAATGCCTAGTTCAGATTATGCTGTATTACAGTGCCCACTTCACATCAACTACACACTCCTCTCGCTGAAAAGGAAATGTCACACCATCCTACTTGGGCAATTAAAACCTTACTTGGGTTTTAAATTATTGCTGCTTTAAATCTACAGCAGAGGCTCCCAAACTCAGGGCCATATTCAGCATACCTCCCAACATGACCCTCTCCAGGAGGGACACAATGCTCTGCTTCTGGACTTCCCTCTTAATGTATGATTGTCTGCACCTGTGTTGAACAGGTTAATGGCTAAGAAAGGTGTTTCAGCACAGGTGATGGCAATCATAAATTAAGAGGGAAATCCAGAAGCAGAGCATTCTGTCCCTCCTGGAGAGGGTCATGTTGGGAGGTATGTATTCAGATTTGTTAGCGAATAAAATGAGCAAAACAATGGCCCTCATTCCGAGTTGTTCGCTCGCTAGCTGCTTTTAGCAGCATTGCACACGCTAAGCCGCCGCCCTCTGGGAGTGTATCTTAGCATAGCAGAATTGCGAACGAAAGATTAGCAGAATTGCGAATAGAAAATTCTTAGCAGTTTCTGAGTAGCTCCAGACTTACTCCTACATTGCGATCAGTTCAGTCAGTTTCGTTCCTGGTTTGACGTCACAAACACACCCAGCGTTCGCCTAGACACTCCCCCGTTTCTTCAGACACTCCCGCGTTTTTCCCAGAAACGCCAGCGTTTTTTCGCACACTCCCAGAAAACGGCCAGTTTCCGCCCAGAAACACCCACTTCCTGTCAATCACACTACGATCACCAGAACGATGAAAAAGCTTTGTTATGCCGTGAGTAAAATACCTAACTTTTGTGTAAAATAACTAAGCGCATGCGCTCTGCGAACCTTGCGCATACGCAGTAAGCAACTAATTCCAGTATAGCGAAAATCGTCAACGAGCGAACAACTTGGAATGACCCCCCATGTTGCACTGCAGGTGAGGCAGATATAACTTGCAAAAAGATTTAGATTTGGGTGGGGTGTGTTCAAACTGATATCTAAATAAATAAAGCAGCCAGTATTTACTCTGCACAGAAACAATATAACCCACCCAAAACTTAATCTCTCTGCACATGTTACATCTACCCCACCTACAGTGCACATAGTTTTGCCCATCAGTATGCTTTTTTGGTTTGCTAACAAACCTGAATAACTTCCTCAGTCCTCAAGACAACCTAACGGTCCAGGTTTTTTGTATATCCATGCTTGGCCACAGGTTACTTAATTAGTATTTAGTACCTCAGTCAATTTGATTGAACCATCTGTGCTGAGCCATAGATATTGTGAAAACCTGCACTGTTAGGGTGCCTTGGGGACTGAGGGGGTAATTCAGACCTGATCGTAGCAGCAACTTTGTTAGCAGTTGGGCAAAACCATGTGCACTGCAGGTGTGGCAGATATAACATGTGCACTGAGAGTTAGATTTGGGTGGGTTATTTTGTTTCTGTGCAGAGTAAATACTGGCTGCTTCATTTTTACACTGCAATTTAGATTTCAGATTGAACACACCACACTCAAATCTAACTCTCTCTGCACGTTATATCTGCCCCCCCTGCAGTGCACATGGTTTTGCCCAACTGCTAAAAAAAAAATTCTGCTGCGATCAACTCTGAATTACCCCATGAGTTTGGGAACCACTGATCTATGGGCTACATTGCAGGCTACTACATCTGTACAAATCTCAGTGCCCTGATCTACCTTTCACCAATAAATATGCTAATCAGGTTATATTGGGAACGTCAGTTCGGGGGTAACATTGCTGATAGATGATATAAGAATAACCTACCAGTTTAAAACATCAGAAAAGAGATATTATCAAATTATTTGGTGCCAACATGCATAAGCAATTTATATTGTTGATTGTTATGAAATCAGAAGGTGTTGGCAAAGGAGATATACAAGTTGCATTTACATAAGTGGATCTTAACAAGCAAATGTTTTATCACATTTAGAACTACTCTAAATGTCAAAGTGTTAAGGTCGGTTCAAACTAGGATGATTCGCAAACGACACTATGTCATCTGCAACAAGACCTGGCAGGGGTGCCGGCATACAAAAGTGCATACACACTTGCCGAAGTTGGCAGCGACGAGTATTTGTGTGTGTGTGGGCGGTGCGGGGGGGGGGGGGCAGGAGCAGGGGCAGGTACGACGGAGGATGTCACTGATGACATGTAGGAGCTTGCATCATCAGCAACATAGGGGTGTATTCAATTGATGTCGGATCCTTTCCAACGGAAAGGATCCAACTTCCCGACAATGCCAATCTGACTTTTTTTAAAGCTGGATTGACATTGTCGAAAACAGGGCTAAAACCTGTCGGATTTGGCCGTGATTGCGACAAAACACGTGGATCCATGGCTATTCCGCTGATCCATGTGTTTTCCGACAATTCGGAATTGCCAACTTGTCGGAAAAACGAATAGGTCGGAACAGTTTCTGACCTAAAAAGTCGGAAACTGACGTCTTTCCGTCAAGACGGCAGTTCCGACTACAATTGAATACACCCCATAGTGCATACACACCGGACGACATTATGATCGATGTGTCCGATTCTGGCACATCATGCCGATTTCGTCCTTGTTTGTATGCACCTTTAGCTTTTGCATATATTAACCTTGATTTTCATGGAAGACTTGAAGACAATGGTCAAGGTCAAGATGTAATAGCCTTTTACAGTATTTTGTGGTTTTCCAACTACCAGCATGCCCTCGCAGCCATAACAACTATAACAAGGCTTCCTGAGACCTGTATTTCACCTGCAAAAAATGCTTTTAGTCTGTTATTAAACAATTTTATTATCCCATGTCCTCCTCACAGTGTTGTGGGAAAAGTCCCAGTTCTATCAGCATGGGGCTTTTTCTTCCTTGGGTCTACTTTTCTTTTGCTGGCCTAATCTTCTTAGGGAATGCAGCCTTATGCTGACTGGACTATGGCTGGTTTGGCAGCAGGCTCGGACTGGCCCACAGGGGTACAGGGGAAACAACCGGTAGGCTCCACTGCCTGGGGGGCCCTCCTCCTCTAGGGATCAGGTTCTAGACTGTGCACTTGAATTATATATTATACATGTTACCTTATACTGCACAGGATTATGATGTATTCTCTACAGTACATTGCTGTCATTAATCTGGCACATTATCATGCATGCACTAGCATTAATTAATATATAAATTATCAAGGAGTCCAGACCAGGTACTCTATAATGGTTAGCCAAACCTCTGTGGTGGCTGGCCACACCCCTTTGGAGGCTGGCCACACCTCTAATCATAGGCCCCTACCACTGCATACCCCCGGTGGGCCCTTCATGCTCGAGTCCAACACTGTTTGGCAGTATGACATTGGGGGCCCTTGCTACGTGTTTTTCTGCTATAGTGGCACAAGCCCTGACTGGCAAAACCTAGTGCTTGTAGCAGCTTTTTCTGGGGACTATACACTGTCTCCAAAGTTTTGCAGGCACCAGCCCAGGCTGACAGCACTAGTGCTGATTATCCTGGGGAAGGGACTCCGACACATTTTTATTTCAAGAATAAACTACCAAAAATATAGCAGGTAAGCCAAGCATCCAGCAACGTGTGGGTTTTAAACACCTCACACATCATTGGCAGCTTGGCTTCTTAGCCTCATTATGGCTTGTTTTTACATCCAGTGATTTGCAGGTGAAAAGTGTCAGAAATTAGCTGTGATTTTTTTACGTTGGCTTGCAGGCCAGTGCTATTACTGTACATCTCTCCCAATATAGGATTTAATGTTGGAATACACCAATGTTATCTTAATAATTAATTCAATCATTTTATCTTACAATCTGAAATTGCACACTTCTTACCCCTTTTGAAGAAGAAAATTTTGCTTTATGATAATTCTAAAGTATAGATTTTCTCCAGGCAACGTAGACAATTTTGTTATTTTCTTTATGTATGGTGTCTATGGGAATGTGTGTGTTACCATCAACAAGCTTGAAATCGACTTAAAAAAATGATCTACATGTATATTTCTTTACAAGAAGGTTATGTTTTCTGCATTGGTAATATATGCAAACAAAAAAGAATATAGGGATAGTTCTTCAAATAATCATTAGAAATTTGTAAATATTTCCCTTGAATAAAAGCACACCCAGAAAAAATCTTAATAAACATTTAACATTCTTTTGTATATTCATTAGCAAAGGCACCCAGCATATGTTTGCTCACCATCAGTCAGCCCATTGACCCACCCCATTCCACCCTCCACTCAGTTCTGCCCTGCTCCCTCTCTATCAACAGGATATGGTCATTAGGTCGACACCAGTTAGGTCGACAGTCATTAGGTCGACCACTATTGGTCGACATGCATCAGGTCGACAGGGTCACTAGGTCGACATGGTCATTAGGTCGATATGTACTAGGTTGACAGTTCAAAAGTTCGACATGAGTTTTTCAACAATTTTAACATTTTTGAACTTTTTCATACTTTACGATCCACGTGGACTACAATTGGGAACGGTAACCTGTGCCGAGCGCAGCAGTAGTGGAGCGAGGCAAATTGCCCGAAGCATGATGAGAGAACACAGTGCACTAATTGGGGTTCCCCGTCACTTTACAAAGAAAACGACACCAAAAAAAGTTAAAAAATCATGTCGACCTGTTGACCTAGTACATGTCGACCTAATGGCCACGTTGTCCTAGTGACCCTGTCGACCTAATGCATGTTGATCAATAGTGGTTGACCTAATGATTGTCGACCTAAGTTGTGTCGACCCAACGACCCATACCCCTATCAACTGCACTTCCCCCCCACTTTGTCCGTCTTTCCCCTCTCTGTCTACTGTTCTGTCCTTTCTTGTCCCCCACACTGTCCCGCCCTCATACTTACCTCGTACTGAGTATCTTTCTCCTTTCCAGTTAGACTAGGGTCTGTCCCACCTCCATACTAGTGGGAGCCCATGGAGGGACATCCTCCACTAAACATGCATGTTGGAGAGAATATTTTATGAATTTTTAATAATATATGAAATGCTAGACTTTTATTTAATTTATACAGAGAACCCAGAAAATCCAGATTCGTAATAATATAATGTCCCAGCTTGATACAAAAAAGTTTAGTACAGTATTACTGGTATGCGGTCTCTAGGTCAACCAAACTTAGGTTGACAGTCATTAGGTCAACCACTATTGGTCGACATGCATTAGTAGGTCGACATGAAAAAAGGTCGACATGAGTTGTTTTTTAATATAATTTTTTTAACTTTTTCATACTTTACAATTTCCGTGGACTATGATTGGGAATAGCAACCTGTGCCGAGTGCAGCGGTAGCGAAGCGAGGCACCTTGCCCGAAGCATGGCAAGCGAAGCGGGCCATATGAGGGGACACGGAGGGTGATCAGCTCTGAACTGTGCATGCGTATGTACAGCAATGCACAGGCTCGACGGGCAACGATGGGATGGTGCGAAAAATCCAATCGCACTGGTGATCACAAAAAGATTAATAGAAAGAGGGCATTTGTGGGTGGCAACTGACCGTTTCTAGTGAGTGTCCGGAAAAACGCAGGCAGGAAACAGCGTTTTGTGGGAGGATTCGTGACTTCAGCTCCAGCCCCGATCATCGCAGCAGCTGAGTAAGTCCTGGGCTGTGCAGAGACCGCACAAACTGCTGTTTGTGCAGCTCTCCTGCACATGCGATCGCACACATGCACAGCGAATTCCCCCTCCCCATGTAAGCGGCGACAACCTGATCGCAGGGATGCAAAAAATGCACCCTAGCGATCAGGTCTGCACTAATTGGGGTTCCTAGTCACTTTGTGAAGAAAACGACACCAATTTTTTTTAAAGCCCATGTCGACCTTTTTCCACGTCGACCTAATGACTGTCGACCTAAGCATGGTCGACCCTATGATCCACACCCGTAAACTGTATATTATATACATATAAAAATCGGTATTGTTTAACATTTTATTGCATTTATTAAAATATGATTTTTTTAGATACTGTGTGAGTGCAAATATATCATGGGCCCTCATTCCGAGTTGTTCGCTCGCAAGCTGCTTTTAGCAGCTTTACACACGCTAAGCCGCCGCCTACTGGGAGTGAATCTTAGCTTCTTAAAATTGCGAACGAAAGATTCCCAAAATTGCGACCACACACCTCTTAGCAGTTTCTGAGTAGCTCCAGACTTACTCGGCATCTGCGATCAGTTCAGTGCTTGTCGTTCCTGGTTTGACGTCACAAACACACCCAGCGTTCGGCCAGACACTCCTCCGTTTCTTCAGCCACTCCCGCGTTTTTCCCAGAAACGGTAGCGTTTTTTCGCACACACCCATAAAATGGCCTGTTTCCGCCCAGAAACACCCACTTCCTGTCAATCACATTACGATCACCAGACCGAAGAAAAAACCGTGAGTAAAATACCTAACTGCATAGCAAATTTACTTGGCGCAGTCGCAGTGCGGACATTGCGCATGCGCACTAAGCGGAAAATCGCTGCAATGCGAAAAAATTTACCGAGCGAACAACTCGGAATGACCCCCATTGTCAAAATGTTTACTTATTAAAACTCTTTTGAACAAATGGAGCTTGTATCTCTTTTGGGACTGTGCCATCTTATTTTAAATGAATTAACCTTGCACTTGTGTGTATTATTATGTATTACAAGTTATTAGAAACTTTTCAGCAAAGTAGAACTACAGTAAGTTGAAATGTTAAAGTATACCTGTAATCAGGGTAGGTTCTAGACCTTGTGGCACCCAGGTAAAATCAGTTCATGCGCGCCGATGGCGTGCGCTAAAAATATGGGCGTGGCTTCACAGGGAAGGGGCGTTGCCACAGTTACGCCCCCTGTAGCTATGCCCCCTGTAGCTGTGCCCCCTGTAGCTGTGACCCCAGTAGTTGTGCCCCCTAGTAGCGCTGCTTAAAAACACAAAAAGAAAACAAAAAAACACAATACTCACCAGCCCAGCTCCTGCTTCCCGACCGCTGCTGCCGATGCTGCTCCGTCTCTGCCTGCGCGGTTCTCTCTATCCTCTGTATCGGAGAGACGTCATGCTGTCTCTCCCATAGCGCCGCACAGACACTAGAGTTCAATTATGACCTCTAGTGTCTGACAGTGGCGCCGGCTGCAGAGGGCGCCTGCTGCAGCCGGGAAGCAGGATGTGGGATGCGGGGTGTGGGCGCCTGTGGGGTGATTGTGGCCGCGCTCACGGCCCGCAGCGCCCTGGGCGCCTGCCCTGCTTGCCCGTGCCTAGAACCGCTCCTGCCTGTAATACATGTCTTCTATACCACAACATCTGTAATAGCGCTGGGTACTCCCAAGAGAGGACAACTTAGCTGGGTCAGCTATCAGAGTTCCAGCACCATTGGCCAAGCTGCTTAGTCCTGAGGGGGTTGGAGAGTGTACAGTTATGAGACTGATTAACATCAGCACAGAAAGAAAATTCTGGCTTTGCCTGTGCAAACATTGGTATGAGGGACTACAGCAGGCTGCATACAGGTCAGGTATTTTAATCATAATTTACTTGGACCCTTAGCAAACGGCTTTTTGCAGTGAGGAAAAGATTATGCAGTTGTCAGTGTCGATGTTCCACTGCCATCTGTTGTCTGTATCTGGTATTAAGGTGGCTCATCAGATGTTTCTCCTGTCAGTGTTGTGGATACAGTGACACCTGCCATCTGTAGCTAGTACTGCGATGGATCCTCACACCAATCATAAAGGACACTGCAGATATGTAGTTATTGTGACCACAGACCAGAACTCTCCTAGAACCACATAATGGGCCTGATTTAGAGGTGGGTCCAGACGCAGCTGCATCTTTTTGTGGTTGCCTGCCTATGACTTTATGCAAATGCCACTTCAAAGTCTGGTGAACTGTGGTGCATATGAATGTGCAAGAACTGATATGTCCACTTTCAGCATCTATGGCAGGTAAGGCAGTACCTCCCTGCCATAAATCTTTGCTGCACATATCTGATCAATACTCACCAAATTTCCAGGAGCATATACTGCTGCATCTGTGTATAATGCCCACATGAACCCATTGGCTCATATATTGTGTGTAAATCTGGCTCTGGTACTAGCCAGTGCCTCTGAGCCATTTACCTCACTGCACGTCCCTGCCACAGATAATCTCTGTGCATCTGGTTAGCCACCTTCCAGTCACTGCCCAGCACATTTCCTAGACATCTCTGATACCGTGTGTCTCAGTCGCAACTTTGCACATACACTCTAACACATGCACTGTGGCAGTGCCATGACAAGATGGCACTGCACTCTGTGCTGGCTCCACCCCCTACACACGTGACATTTTTGCATCACACATACGGAGCGAAGCCACTGGCTCTGGTATACAGAGGATCTTAAGGATTCTGCAATAGCACTTGTGGGTGCAGGGTGCCTAGGCAGCCATGTACAGGTGCCATGGGGCATCAACAGTTTTGCCCACAGGGCCCTGCACTCTGTGTGGTGGCAACACTTGCACACAACTACTCACAGCTGTGTGCTGTAAGAGTATTTATGGATGCCACTGGAGCATGCCCACTGAAGCCGGCCGGGAGTGAGACACAGTGCATCACCACTAGTCAGATGCGCTGTGGGGATCTAACAGGCACCCCCAGATGGGGAATTTTCACTCCCTCACTCCGTCAGCCATGATGTTAATACATCTCAGAGCTATAGCAGCACTGTCCATGCCGCTATATTACATTTACCCCACAGTCTTTAAAATGACAGTAAGAAGCTGATTTTTTGGTACTTTATCTCTCCACTTTATCCCTCTCCCAGCTTTGATACATCTCCCCCCTTAGTGGTTTAGCTAAAAGGACAGGAGACCAGACAAAACCCAACTGCCACTATAGTGTATGTAAAATGTCCAGGCTAACCCTTATAAACTAGTGGTGGCATATATTGGTTGTAAGGTATGTGTATACACTTGGAACAGCTCTTTTAGGGGTCCATTTATCAATAATCGCATTTGATTTGTGATCTGGGAGCGATAGTAACACCAAGAATCGCAATGCAATTATACCAGCAGGATGGAGGGATCACAGCAGATATCTGAGATATCTGCTGCTGCCCTTCAGCTATACATTGGGGTGATACTAAATATTTGCGGTTACCCCCCAAAAAACGTGTGGTTTTTTTGGGATAAGCTGCAAATATCCTATGTAATAAAAGGCTAACACTGCTCCTCACCTCTGTGGGGGGAAATCAAGTGTTTTGCGCGCCAGCGGCCTATAGATGGTGCCAGATGGAGCAATTCAATTGTTGCTCCATTCAGCCGCACACTCCCGCCTGCGCTGACATTACTGTTGTGTTGTTTTGTCATGTTGATGGGCTGGTAACTAGTTTAATGATAAATGGGCCCCATAATATCTGAATGAACAATAAAGTATATTACTAATATCCTACTTGTTCCTGTGATTACTCCTTTCCTTTCACTGCCTGGTTTATGTAGCCAACATATTAAGGCTAAAGCTGGATACACACTGGAGCAATGTTGTTACAAAATGTCGTTTTGGAACGACATATCACTTACATCGCTCAGCGTGTACCCAGGATTGTGCGCTCCCGCGTTGCTAGCAACAGACCCTAGGTTTGATGTGCTGCACATCCAACCTAGCGTCCAGCACTAGCATCCTTGTTTATGCTACTGAAGGGCGGAACATGGTTGTTCCGCTCTTCACTAACATCGTGCCAGTGTGTACTGGCAATCCTCGCTGACAGGCATTCGTTCCAATGTCGGAACAAATGCTCGTTGCTTCAGTGTGTACCCAGCATAACACTTTAATAAACGTCCAGTGGCCTGCATTGAAAGAAGTGTACTTAAATCAGAACTATACCTACAGTACTGGACAGTTCTGCTATACAGTAAGCCTTCGAAAAAAGCTCTATTTTTATAAAGACATGTAAATTGAAAAAGGTGTCAGTGAAGGAACCCAATGGGAGCAGAGATTACCGTCCTATAACTCATTCTTGGTGTGCAGTTGACATAGTTGGTGATGGGCTGGGTTGGCCTATCTGTACCAGTAGAAGTCTGGGACGACTATAAATACCATAAATATTTGGATAAAATTAAAAATTAAGCAGATAAATGGAAAATTATATTCAGTAATAGATTAATGTAAAGTAATCAACACCTTATCAAAAGGAGGACATAAAGAAGGTTTAAGGATAGGGAATGCAAGTGATACATTATACAGTAAAGTTGTTCCTTTGAAGTAACCTTCTAAATATGTACATCCAGATTAAAACAAATATTTATCTAGGTAACTTTACTTACATAGAACATTATCAAGGGGTCATTATTTGAGAATGGTAATGCATAAAATGTATTGTTATGCAGTGTAAGAAGCCAGCTAGGCGACATCTGTTAGCTAAAAATGCAATGGCTTGTACAGTGAACCCTTTTTTAACAGAAGAGCATCTGTGTGCAATACAGTAAGATGTGCAGTATGTGTGGAGGCTTAGACATTGCTTTGAAATACTACATGTAACATTCTGCCAATGACCAGCATCACAGTGCTCTTGTAGTCTTCTCTGCAGTTGTCCTGTCAAATACGTAAATCTGATAAACTAAATTTCCAAGAGTATACTTTGTTCTCTGTGACAAAGATTTGTCATGGAAGGAATCCAGGCATTGGCATTTATTCTATAAATAAACCACTCAGCTCACATTAACAACTATCTATATTTACAAAGCTGCAAAATAAGGGCACATAGGGCCTAAATCTGAGTTGATCGCAGCAGCAAATTTGTTAGCAGTTGGGCAAAACCAAGTGCACTGCAGGAGGGGCAGATATAACATGTGCAGAGAGAGTTAGATTTGGCTTGGGTGTATTCAAACTGAAATCTAAATTGCAGTGTAAAAATAAAGCAGCCAGTATTTTCCCTGCACAGAAACAATATAACCCACCCAAATCTAACTCTCTCTGCAAATGTTATATCTGCCCCCCCCCCACCCTGCAGTGCACATGGTTTTGCCCAATTGCTAACAAACTTGCTGCTGCGATCAACTCAGAATTACCCCCATAGTGCTAAGATAGGCGCAAGGATACTATCTGCTTTAGTTAGTGTACAATGTATAAGCTGATTCTAGTGTGTTTAAAGGGGCTCTATCTGCGTCAAAGAGCATGGAAGGAGGGCTAGCATTGCAGGTGTTCATACACAGATTATTACAATTGTTCCTGTCATTACAGAGGGTGTGTGAGAGCCTATTCCCACAGTGCTGTGTGCCAAGGAGCCACAGCATTTGGGCAGGCAGCAGGATTAGAGAGGAGAGTCAGGACTCAGGCAGACCTGCAGCTGAGTGAAGAAACACTGATTCTATAGTGCTATATGTGCAATGTGGGCATAATGTCTAAGAAGCATTGATATGTGGTCATAATGTGTAAAGGGCATTGCTGTGTGGTGTAATGTGAATAAGGTACACTACAGTGCGGCATCATTTGAATTGGAGGTACTATTGTGTGGCCACGTCCCTTTCCCATGAGACAACTTCCTTTTTCCGATATGCACTCTCCCTATTTTAAATATGGGGGGGGGGGGATAGCATAGGGCACTAAAATCTCTAGTTACAGCACTGTGAGCTCATAAAAAACTAAGTATTTATGTAACCAATTATTTCCAATCTTGAAAACATAAATAATCAGCCATACAAAGCAAGGTGAAAAAGGCAATGCAAAAGTCATATGTCAACCTGACAGACAGATCATATTCTATAGAGATGAACATGAGCGCTTATTTTTGACGGGCACAGAACGGCCTCTTTTTCTTACTTGAGCACTGTCACCTTAATAAAAATGTATTTAACCATTTCTAGGTGTGTCTGAGTGCTACATAAGGCGACAAAGTGAAAGTAAGACAGTAAGGTCTCTATTTCTATTTTCTAAACTTATTAATATAATACCAATTCCATTTTAATACAGTCCCAATACAAAGCTTTTTAAAAGAAACTCCAAAGGTCAATTGAAAAATCAGTATCACTAACTTGACCACATGTTTTACTCCATGGCAGTGACTCTCATAGGTATTCTCGTATATTTTAATCTGGACATGATGGAGGAAAAGCATTATGGTATTGCTGACTGTACTTTTGTAAAGTCCCTCTACTTTAGAGTTCTCTATAATGGAGTCATTCACTCGTGCCAATAGATGATTAACACCGTAATTTCTCACACACCTTAGAATTTGTCTCAAAACAATTTCACCAGTAAAATAATGACTATCTCCATCGCCATGGTTATTATTTGTCAACACCAAATGAAGACTCTGCATACTAATACTTAAATTGTATGCAAATATTATTTTAAATACAACTGATACAGTTCACATATTTAAAAGGATGTGTGTGTGCGTGCGTGCGTGCGTGCGTGCGTGCGTGCGTGTGTGTGTGTGTTTGTTTTATCTAAACATTTTTATGTGGTGGCCTATGGCAATTTATGTACATTCTGAGCACAATTACAGGTGATTTTTGTTTGCTGTTTTTAACATCTATATTTATGTACCTAACAGTTGTGAAACCCTGGTGGGCTCACATACTTAGATGTCATTAGTATTGGAAAATGTAAACATTTTTATTCTGTAAAAATTGACCCCTAGGATCCCTTTTCAGTTTGCATCTCTAGGACATTTGGTTTACCTTTGCAGGTGGAGGAACCGCTGGCGCTGACATTTCTGTTAAAGATGGAGCCCTCCTCATCTTTGCCTTTACTAGGATTAATTTAGCCAGGGCAATGGATTTAATAACCTGCAGGACTTAATCCCCTGCTGCATTGTTCTCTCTGTATTGTATTGCAGCTGAGAACAATAGATGAAAGACTTATGCTAACAAACCTTGGTGCACCAAGGCACAGCAGCGAAGCCTAGATGAGTGTGGCTCTATCTGTATTATGTTGTTCCACCATTTTGATTGGCTGGCAACTAGTGTATATATAAAAAATAATAAAGAATTAGATAATGACTGTTCTTTAGTTTGGTATTGGATCCTGAATAAATGCTCACAATCAGGAATTGGTTTTATTTTTAATAGTCTTATTTGTAGTTACTTTATGTCATATTAGTTTTTCTTAGGCTTAAATAACTGTTATACTAGCATGAACAGCCGGAATATATACATTACATATTGCCAGCCAGTGAAATGCTTGTTAGAACATATAGTTTCTTTGGAAATAGACTTTCAAGTAGTGTTAACAGTGCTAAAGAGATATGAGTGACTTATTTAACATGCCAATTTGACAGGAGCCTCCCAAAGGCAGCACCTTTTTACTCAATCCACTTTTATAATTGGAATCAGTAACTGCATGCGTTTGTCATGCTGAAACTCTTATGAAAGCTCACTGTCATTATTCTGTTCTGTCTCGTATGTGCGGATCTCCAGCAGGGATAGCAAGCTTCTCCCGTGTGGTGCTTGCAAAGTAACTAGATAGAAGTTGCACATTAAACAATGAAGACAGCTTGAAAATAGGGGATCTTAATTGAGTGTGACATGAATGTCATTGAGCAGATGGCATGATGATTTAAGCCACCAAAGGTTTCAGTAAAACTACAGACATTATAAAATATAGATGCAAAAACCGAAACAAATGACTTAACAGTAAAGTATTTTTCTGCTACTATTTTAATTGGCTATTGAATATTATTCGTTGAACAGCAATAACAGATTTTTAGAATTGTCCATTGTTTTATATTTTCTCTTGCGTCCTAGAGGATACTGGGGTCCACATTAGTACCATGGGGTACAGACAGGTCCACTAGGAGCCTTGGGCACTTTAAGAAATCAATAGTGTGCACTGGCTCCTCCCTCTATGCCCCTCCCACCAGACTCAGTTTAGAAAATGTGCCCGGAGGAGCCGGTCATGCATAGGGAAGCTCCTGAAGAGTGTTCTGCATTTATTTTTTGTTTGTTATTTTTCAGGCAGGTCTGGTTGGCACCAGACTGCCTGCTTCGTGGGACTTAGGGGGGAGAACGGCCCAACTTCCTAAAGACTTAATGGTCCCGTTTCTCCGCTCACAGGACCCTGAGCTCCTGAGGGAGTCATTCGCAAGCCCACCACGGTAAGCTTACCCTCCCGCAGCACGCCGCCACCCCTAACAGAGCCAGAAGATAAAAGAGTGGTGAGTACAGAGCCAGCATCCCGGTTAGCGGGTCGCCGGCGAGTATGGCAGCACAAGGGTAGGAGCGCAGTTCTGAGTGCAGACTGCGCTCCAGGGGGCTCAGGAGAACATACAGTGTAGTGTGTCCCGCTGTGAGGGGAACGCTGAGCCACCACTGATTACCCACACTTGCTAACATACCTAACAAGGGTTTTGACCCTCTGTTAGACACAAAAATACCTCAGACCAGAATAAAAAAAGCGGGAAGCCAAGCGCCATTAAGGGGGCGGGGCTTCACTATGAGTGGATCCAGCAGCTCTCCAGCGCCATTTTCCCTCTGCAGCTTACACTGACAGGAATAACAGGGAAGCGCAGCTCCTCCACCAAGACCCCACGTCTCCTCAGAGGTACCAGGGAGGTACCAGGGAGTCTTAGAAGGAAGGGGAGTACTGTAGAATACTAAGCCCTGTTAAGAGACTTAGTGTGGCTGTGGCGACCAGGCTAAGTTTTACTTAGCTACAAGGGCGCTGTGTGGCTGGCTCCATCTTATGTCTCTCCCTGCGGGCTCTGTGTGGGTTAAACTGTGTTTCACCTTCTGTGTGTGGGTATGTGTGTGTGTCCCTTCATGTTACCATGTCCAGGGACTGTGTTTCCTGCACAGCAGAGTGTCTATCCTCCCCCGGAGACTCTCTACCATGTACCCAAAATAGTACACATTCTCAGGCTAATGGGGCAGAAAACCCATGGTTAGATTCCATTAAAGGGATGATATCTAATATTTCTACAAAATTGTCCAATAATGAGAGAGAGACGCAATTCTTAAGACAGTCTATGGATGGACTGATGTATAGGGATTCAGTTCCCATACCAGCGTCTCAGACCCCTGCCATTTGCCCACAAAAGTGTACTCTGGCCCAGCTCATGCAGGCTGATGCTGATGACGACAGAGGAGGGTGAAGTGGATGCGAGTTGGGGGGGGGGGGGTTTGCTATCCTGTCACAAGGAATACAGGCCCTAATAGGAGCTATTAGAGATGTCCTGCACATTCCTGACAGGGTGGTGGAGGTAGAGGAGGAATCTTATTTTAATGAAAAAAAGAAATCCTCAGCTACTTTTCCTGCATCAAAGGAATTGAATGCCCTGTCTGAAGAAACTTGGGCTAATCCTGACAAAAAGTTTCAGATCCCTAAAAGATTAATTACATCCTTTCCCTTCCCTCTGGAAGATAGAAAGAAATGGGAAATCCCACCGATTCTGGACACATCGGTGTCTAGGTTGTCACATAAGATAGTCTTACCTGTTCCTGGGGCAGTATCCTTAAAGGACACAGCTGACCGCAAGATTGAGACCACTCTCAAATCTTTATACACTGCTGCTGGGGTAGCCCAGAGACCCACTATTGCTTGTGCATGGATCACTAAGGCCATTGCTAAGTGGTCAGGTAACCTAATTGACGGATTAGATTCCCTACCCAGGGGGGATATAATTTTACTCCTACAGCATATTCAAGACTCTGCTAACTTTATTGTGGAGGCCATAAAGGAAATTGGTTTGCTCAACGCATGCACCACTGTCATGGCAGTGTCAGCATGCAGGGGCTTCTGGCTACACCATTGGACTGCGGATGCAGATTCCAGGAAAGGCGTGGAAAGCCGGCCATTTACAACTGAGGCCCTTTTTGGAGATGAACTGGAAACGTGGATATCCAAGGCTACAGCGGGTAAGTCTACATACCTTTCTTCCGCAGCACCCCCAGCTAGGAAAACCTACTCTGCTCCAACTCTGCTGTCCTTTCGGACAGCGAAATTCACAGGCAAATCCAAATGTTCTTCTACATCCTTCAAAAGTAATAGAGATAAACTCAGAAATCCAGCAGCTGCAGGTTCTCAGGAACAGACCTCCGGGTCCCTCAAAGCCTTCAGCATGACGGTGGTCCACACTGCCTGGAAGACAGGCAGGTGGGAGCTTGGTTACGTTATTTCAGTCACGTTTGGGCAACATCTTGCCAGGATAACTGGGTCACAGAACTTATCACCCAGGGATACAGACTGGAGTTTCAGGAACTCCCTCCTCACAGATTCTTCAAATCAGGCTTACCACCTCAGCTACAGAACAAAGGTTATTATTCCAACCTGTTTGTGGTACTGAAACCGGACGGTTCGGTAAGACCCATTTTAAACCTCAAGTTACTAAACCTGTATTTACAGGTGTTCAAATTCAAGATGGAGTCTCTGAGAGCGGTGATCTCACGTCTGGAATAGGGGGAATTCCTGGTGTTTCCTGGTGTTTCTCGACATCAAGAATGTGTACCGTCATATTCCGATTTGGCCGCCTCATCAGGCTTATCAACGGTTTGCACTACAGGATTGTCACTGCCATTTCCAGGCCCTGCCATTTGGCCTCTCCACGGCACTGAGGGTGTTCACCAAGGTAATGACAGAGATGATGTTTCTCATCCGCAAGCAGGGAGTGAACATAATACCGTACCTGGACGACCTGCTGATAAAAGCGCCTTCCAGGGAGAGGTTGTTGGACAGCAATGCCTTCTCAATGCTCAACTACTTCAGGATCACGGATAAATTCTGAACCTACCAAAATCCCACCTGGAACCAACACGTTGGCTTCCGTTCTTGGGGATGATACTGGATACAGAGGAACAGAAGGTATTCCTTCCATTGGAAAAGGCATTGGTAATCCAATCGATGGTGCGGGATGTTCTAAAACCAGCTTGGATATCGGTGCATCTATGCATTCGCCTTCTGGGGAAGATGGTTGCCTCTTATGAGGCTCTGCAGTACAGAAGGTTTCATGCGAGGCCCTTCCAGCTGGATCTGGTGGACAAATGGTCCGGATTGCATCTTCACATGAACCAGAGGATACGTCTGTCGCCAAAAGCCAGGATTTCTCTTCTGTGGTGGCTTCAGACTTCTCACATGACCGAGTGTCGAAGGTTCGGGATTCAAAATTGGATTCTGCTAATCACAGACGCAATCCTAAGAGGTTGGGGAGCAGTCACCCAGGGGTAACAGTTCCAAGGAAAATGGTCAAGGCAGGAAACCATTCTTCCGATCAACATTCTGGAACTAAGGGCCATATACAACGCCCTTCTACAGGCATCACATCTTCTTCAAGATCACACCATTCAAGTTCAGTCGGACAATGTAACGGCAGTAACGTACATAAACCAACAGGGCGGAACGAAGAGCAGAGCAGCAATGTCAGAGGTAACAAGAATTCTCCTCTGGGCAGAAAGACACGCGGTGGCATTGTTGGCAATCTTCATTCTGGGAGTAGACAACTGGGAAGCGGACTTCCTCAGCAGACACGACCTCCACCCAGGAGAGTGGGGCCTTCACCTGCAGGTGTTCGAGTCCTTAACATGTCGGTGGGGAATTTTACAAATAGACATGATGGCCTCTCGTCTCAACAAGAAGCTAAAGCGGTATTGTTCCAGGTCGAGGGACCCTCAAGCAGTGGTGGTGGGCACTCTGGTGACTCCATGGGTCTACCAGATGGTTTATGTGTTTCCACCTCTTCCACTGATCCCAAGAATTCTCAAAAGAATAAAAAGGGAAAAGGTTCAAGTAATTCTCATTGCTCCAGATTGGCCAAGAAGGGCCTGGTACGTGGATCTACTGGAGATGCTCCTAGAGGACCCGTGGCCTCTACCTCTTCGAGAGAATCTTCTACAACAGGGGCCGTTTGTCTATCAAGACTTACCATGGATACGCTTGACGGCATGTAAGTTGAGCGTCAAATTTTAGCCCCGGAAAGGCATTCCGGACAAGGTTATTCCAACCCTGATCCAAGCCAGGAAAGAGGTAACGTCTAAACATTACCACCGTATTTGGAAAAAATATGTCTCATGGTGTGCTTCATTTTTCCTGCACTGTTACTTTGTTAAGTAATGTTGTTGGTTCAGCTATTGCTGTTCCTGTTCAAGTTTGGTTAGCTTGGCTTTCCTCTTGTTTGTGTGTGCTCATTCGAATCTCACCACTGTTCTGTTACATCCTTCCTCAGGATATGTCCGTCTCCTCGGGCACATTTTCTAGACTGAGTCTGGTGGGAAGGGCATAGAGGGAGGAGTCAGTGCACACTATTGATTTCTTAAAGTGCCCAAGGCTCCTTGTGGACCCGTCTATACCCCATGGTACTAATGTGGACCCCAGTATCCTCTACGAACTACGAGAAAAGGATTTACCAGTAGCTAATTAAAATCCTGTTTATATGCTGTGTGGTATTCCTTTCTTGGAGGATTTTAGTTGACAAAATTCTGTACCAATGTTGCCATGTTCTTTCATACTTTATAAAAGTTGGGGGAACAGTACATTTATAATCCTAGGACAAAATGTTTCGGAAACCAAAAATGGACTTCCAAATTGCATCCTGTTTTGCACGAATCAACCACTGCTAGGTGTCATCTGTGCTGCAGCAAAAGAGGCTGCCATTTCTATTGACATTTAAGGTACAGTATTACGTATGTGGACTAATTATTTGTACTGTATAGTGCATCCATTTGCACGCTGAGGCAATTGCAGATGCAGTAAACATCTTTTGGAATATCGGCAGATAGGGGGAGCTTTTCATCCGGAAGATGTAGATTTAACTGCTCTCTTAGAAATGTAGATTGCACATTTTGTAAGGCATTGCAGAAAATGACTTGTAATTTTCACATCAACACAGGTGGTAATTTACACAACAACACAAAGAGAGAGCAGAGCTCTGCACTTTTTTTTTAGCAATTTCAATGAAATGGTGTTGCACAATATAGTGTGTATACATATTATATACAGTGGGGTTCACTACGATCTGCCGGCGGCCGGCCTCCCGGCGACCAGCATACCGGCGCCGGGAGGCCGGCCGCCGGCTTACCGACAGTGTGGCGAGCGCAAATGAGCCCCTTGCGGGCTCGATGCGCTCACCACGCTACGGGCATGGTGGCGCGCTACGCGCACCACACTATTTTATTCTCCCTCCAGGGGGGTCGTGGACCCCCACGAGGGAGAATAAGTGTCGGTATGCCAGCTGTCGGGCTCCCGGCGCCGGTATGCTGGTCGCCGGGAGCCCGACCGCCGGCATACTGAAGACCACCCATACAGTAGCCTTATGTTTACTTGTTGTAGTATACATACTGAGTCAGGAATTTCATTATATATCACTATATATATAGAGATAGATAGAAATGTGTGTGTGTGTGTGTGTGTGTGTGTGTGTGTGTGTGTGTGTGTGTGTGTGTGTGTGTGTGTGTGTGTACTGTGTGTGTGTGTACTGTGTGTGTGTGTACTGTGTGTATATATATATATATATATATATATATATATACACATACACGCGCACACACACACACTTGATTTCATTTGGGAGAGGAGTTGACGGTTATAAATTAAATTCTCGCAAAGAGGAAACATATTAATCTCTTCCAATTCTGATCCCCATACGCCCCTCTGACATGATTTATATATGTATTTATTATTTAAAAAAAAAAACATTTTATTTTGAGATGACATGTACGGAGAAGTGTTCATCAAGACAACACTGACACGGTAATAGATAAAAAGAACACACAGATGAACAATACATCCACAGCATGTCATTTTAAGATTTTTTGTGTTGAAAAGTAAAATGTAGGAATAGAGAGGAAAATGTAGGAAAAGCAGAAGGGAAAGGGAGGGGTGAGGTACTTAAGAAGAGAACAGAGCACCTGTCATTGGGAAAGCAAAACCAAGTACTGAACCACAGGACACTCAGCAGTGGCGTAAGTTTATCCCAGTTGCCCGGAGGCAAGAAAAATATTGGTGCCACCCCCCCCCCCCCCCCCCCCATATATCATCCGTGAGCGAATAAGATGCCGTTTTGAGATCCGAGTAACACCGAGTAAAACCGAACTCGCTCATCTCTAATTCTAACTATATGAAGCTACTACAAAACCGTTGCAAATAGGCAGATCTATGTAGGGGTCCAACCACACACTACATAGATCTGCTCCGTCACTCACAATGCTGATCATTTTTCTGACAATTAATTTGCAAGTGTCATATCCAGGATTAGAACCCTCAACCTTTTACACTGGTAGCATGTACCTTACTGATGGAGATATCTGCTCCTGCATAGGAAGTATGAGAATTCTAACTTTTTAAAGTTACGTGTAATTGTCAGAAAAATAACTTCATATAGTTAGAATTCTCATGTTTCCTTTATAGGAGCAAATAGTTTCATCAGTAAGGTGTCTGCTTCCAGTATATCTATAATAAAGAGGGTGTGATTTGTAAGGTGCAGTGACTAGTGGGGAAGTCGGCTACAGAAGAGATACTGGCTGCTGTCAATTAACTTAATTGATTAATGTCGCTGAACACACGGAACAGGAGGAGAGGTGCCCCCCTTCAAAGCAGGAGCCCGGCGGCTGCTGACTCCGTTGCCTCCCAGAGTTCTGCCTCTGACCCTCAGGTAATATAATGAATAGATGAAAAGTTAACAGGAGTATTTACACCAACCACAGTATATTGGTGGTCATTCCGAGTTGTTCGGTCACTAGCTGCTTTTAGCAGCATTGCAAACGCTAGGCCGCCGCCCTCTGGGAGTGTATCTTAGCTTAGCAGAGTAGCGAACGAAAGATTAGCAGAACTGATACTAAATAATTCCTAGCAGTTTCTGAGTAGCTCCAGATCTACTCCTAGATTGCGATCACCTCAGTCCATTTAGTTCCTGGTTTGACGTCACAAACACGCCCTGCGTTCGGCCAGCCACTCCCCCGTTTCTCCAGCCACTCCTGCGTTTTTACTTGGCACGCCTGCGTTTTTTAGCACACTCCCGGAAAACGCTCAGTTACCTCCCAGAAACACCAACTTCCTGTCAATCACACTATGATCACTCGATCGTGGAAAAACTGTCGCTCGAGCTTGTGTAAATCTACTAAGTTTGTGTTAAAATACTTAGCGCATGCGCGCTCCGTACCATGCGCATGCGCATTTTCCACCTAATCGCTCCGTTGCGGAAAAACGGCAATGAGCGAACAACTCGGAATGACCACCATTGTGAGGGTCAGGCCAGTGGATGCCAAGGAGCTGTTACACTGTAGAAGTGGGAGGCGTGGGAGAGTTAAACATATACCAGGGTTCCCAAATGGGATCATATTTAGATACCTTACCCTGGAGAAGATAAGTTATTGTCATAGAGGCACGGACCAAATTTTGTTCTTCACAAGCAGGAGGATTTGGCAGCAATAAGAATCTATGAAATAAGCTTATTAGCCGTAGACCACAGACCTGAAATAAGAAAGCATAATACAGGTAGGTCACTCCAAGGTGAGAGGCGAAAGTTAACATCTAAGATCTGCTTAATAAGATCTCAGGACATTTCCACCAAATGTGAATAAAATCCCCCCGGTTCCATCATCCCCTCCAGGCAATAAGTTAGGGAACATCTTGAATAGCCTCGTAGACGCCGGGTACCATCTAACATGGACTTTATATGGATTTTTCTTAATCAGGTTAGAAATAGAGGTCCTATCCTTAATCCTGGTCCACATATCATTATCAACCGGGGACTCCAGGTCCATCAAGCTCATACCTCCAGGAGGAGTCATTAGTAGCAGATATAAGTTTAGAATATAAAATAAAAATCATACTTCGTCTATCATGGTAATAATAACGTATTCTCAAACAGGGTGAGACAATGAAGCACCAGAGATCAAGACAGAGTACATAAATATTTCAAAGAAACTAGATCTCGGCAGGTCAGACTTCTCTAAAAGAGTCTATAGATCTCCACTACTTCCCATCTTGGAAGCCATAGACAAAGCTCAGGCAGTTTGGAAATCAGTGTTATCCCATACAGAGAGTGTGGTGGTCATATTAAATTTACTAACAGAATACAATCATAGAGATCTAGAGATAAGTATAACTGGGCTTTTAATCACTGGAGGAGAAAGCTTAGGATAATTTAAAATAGATGCCAGTGAGATGACACCAGGGATATCAGATTCAATTTGTATGTCATAAAACTACAGTAGTAATCCTAGTAATTCAACCTGACCAATTGCCAGTGTCGGCTTCAAGCTCCAACTCCAAGTGATATCAGCTGTCAGTCCCAGGGAAAAACAGGTGCAACAGGTAGTTCCATCCTCTAACCCCGCTGTTTGTACACTCTGGGTAATGTTCCAATCACCCCTTTATGTACACTGCGGGTAATGTCCCGATCACCTCTGTGTGTACACTCCCGTTAATGTCTTGATCACCCCTGTGTGTACGTACACTCTGGGTAATGTCCAGATCACCTCTGTGTGTACACTCTGTGTAGTGTCCCGATCACCTCTGTGTGTACACTCCCATTAATGTCTTGATCACCCCTGTGTGTACGTACACTCTGGGTAATGTCCAGATCACCTCTGTGTGTACGTACACTCTGGGTAATGTCCAGATCACCTCTGTGTGTACACTCTGTGTAGTGTCCCGATCACCTCTGTGTGTACACTCTGTGCAATGTCCCGATCATCTCTGTGTGTACATACACTCTGGGTAATGTCCCGATTACCTGTGTGTGTACACTCTGTGTAGTGTCCCAATCACCTCTGTGTGTACACACTGTGAATTGTCCCGATCACCTCTGTGTGTACACTATGGGTAATGTCCCGATCACCTCTGAGTGTATACTCTGGGTAATGGCCCGAGCACCTGTGTGTGTACACTCTGGTAATGTCCCGATCACCTGTGTGTGTACACTTTGGGTAATGTCCCGATCACCTCTGTGTGTACACTCTAGGTAATGTCCCGATCACCTCTGTGTGTACACTTTGGTAATGTCCCGATCACCTATGTGTGTACTCTCTGGGTAATGTCCTGATCACCTGTGTGTGTACACTCTGGGTAATGTCCCGATCACCTCTGTGTGTACACTCTGGTAATGTCCCGATCACCTATGTGTGTACTCTCTGGGTAATGTCCTGATCACATGTGTGTGTACACTCTGGGTAATGTCCCGATCACCTCTGTGTGTACACTCTGGTAATGTCCCGATCACCTCTGTGTGTACACTCTGGGTAATGTCCCGATCACCTCCGTGTGTACACTCTAGGTAATATCCCGATCACCTGTGTGAGTGTGTGTACACTTTGGGTAATGTCCCGATCACCTCCGTGTGTACACTCTAGGTAATGTCCCAATCACCTGTGTGTGTACACTTTGGATAATGTCCTGATCACCTCTGTGAATACACTCTGTGTAATGTCCCGATCACCTCTGTGTGTACACTACGGATAATGTCCCGATCACCTCTGTGTGTGCACTCTGGGTTAAGTCTCAATCACCTCTGTGTGTACACTGTGGTAATGTCCCGATCACCTTTGTGTGTACACTCTAGGTAATGTCCCGAGCACCTGTGTGTGTACACTTTGGATAATGTCCCGATCACCTCTGTGAATACACTCTGTGTAATGTCCCGATCACCTGTGTGTGTACACTTTGGGTAATGTCCCGATCACCTCTGTGAATACACTCTGTGTAATGTACTGATCACCTCTGGGTAACACATGCACCATAGGACAATTTTGATTTATTGCACATGAGCAGTTGCAAAAAATTGCCCAACTACGTGAAAATCATCATTATGTGCTGTTCTGAATCAGAATGTCCACATGTCCTGAATGTTGACAGAATGCTGACATGGACGATAGGTTGACATATAAAATGTTGACATTCACAAATCACAACATGGTCAAAACGTTGACATTACTCTTAATTTTGACATGTAACATGTCAACACGAGAATATCGATGGTTCATTTTAGTGTTATTTTTAGGTTTAGAATTAGGGGGGGTTTGCAAAAAAAAAAAAAATTGTCAGCATTATGAACATGTCGACATTTTGGTATCAACATTATGACTGTAGACATTCTGAATGATGATGGGACATCGAAAGAAAACATTGGTTACATAATATTGTTATTGTTTAGTCCTAAACATTGGTTCTGTGAGACCGATGGTAACTAATGTTAACTGATGTTTCTATTTATTTATTTATTTATTTATTTTTTATTAAATAAACTACCTACCTCAGCATACAGTATAACACACTAAAAAACGTCTGGAATCATTCTTCAGTTATTGTTTATGTTGATAGAAGCTGACTATATATATATATATATATATATATATACACAGTATAGAGTGGGGAGATAAGGGTACCGGCGACTTGTGTTGTTTATAATGCAATCACTAAGAATTAAAATTTATGAGCCAAAAAATATATAATAATACAAACAAGTTTTTAATAACATATAAAAGTGGAATAAAACATAAAAAGTTTTCTAAATATTGGTAAAAACATAAAGGTCTTTGTAAAAAGTAAGGAGTTCTGCCAACTTAAAATAGGCAAGGGGCCAATGCAGGGAATCCAACGCGTTTCGTCACACCAGACTTCTTCAAGGGGTCATTCTTGCTATATATATATATATATATATATACAGTATATGTATAAATATATATATATATATATATATAAACAGTAGCAGGGAATAAGGGCAGCACTCCGAGGCTATATTGCTTTGGGAAAATATACCCTTGGAGAGTCGCCCCTATTCCCTGCTACTGTTATTATTGGGAAGACTCCTCATTGGAAGGCACACAAGCAAGTAACCCGCTTATTCTATGTGATGAGTGCAGCAGTGTGGGAGTGCCGCATCAATTGGATTTATATATATATATATATATATATTACACACACAGGGCCAGATTAACAATGGAGCTGGTGGAGCTTCATCTCCAGGCCCTCTGCTCAGTGTAGGTCCACAGAATTTCAGTGGTTTACTGGTGGTGGTACGGGCCAGTACACCATACCATATTACCTATCGGCCTGGCCGCTTAGGTACCTGCCACCCAATGGAGAAGTGGATCACCTGGGCCATCAGGTGCTCCGCTCCTTCTCATCCCACAGTCCCCAAGTAGCGTGGCCTAGGCAGCTGGCACCAGGATCACAGACAGTGGCACTGGAGAGACTATTAGTCATGCCTCCCAACTGTCTTGATACAAGCAGGACAGTTAATTTTATTGGGACTTTTCCACAGTCTTTCCTTCAGGCAGCAGACTGGGAAGGAAGGGGGGGGGGGGGGGGACTTGGACACCACTGCTTTGAATTTTAGAACAGCAGTGAATGGATGATGGGTGCATGCACCGTCATCCACACACTCACTGAGTCGGCTCTGGGAGAGGCTGGTGGATGTCCAAAAGCTCCCAGAGTGCTGGGCAATCACCCAGCATGACACGTCCTCGAATTTTGCACATGCCTTTGTCTCAACCAGTGCTGATCAACTGTTTGGTGTGGCAGAACCTGGAGCAGTTTGGGAGCTTGAGAGGACCTGGGCGTCCAATGTAAGATATCCACAGGGATGGGAGGGGTGTGTGCAATACAATGGATGAAAAGGAGGTGACATGTCAGTGAGACCTGGCAATGGATGTCAGCATGTCAATAGGGGTAGTACAATACAGGACATAGATATGGAGAGGACGCAGGCAGCACAATGCAGGACATATCAATCATATCAGTGGAGAGCAGGATGGGGCAAAGTAAGGGGCGGAGACTGAAGTGGCCATATGTATCTATCTATCACACACAGTGAGTGACTGACATTGTCACTCACTGCTGTACTCACAATAGCTGCCAACCAGCCTGCCCCCTGTCCTGCTGCAAATTGGCTGACCACAGTGTCTGTCACTCTGGCAGCCATCAGCCACAGCAGCAGCACACAAACAAAAACCCATTGGAAAACACTGAGGAAACATCGAGGGAGAAACCTACCGATGTTGAGGATACATTGGATCCTCAACATTGCAGGGTTAAACATCAACCATTGAACCATTTGACAGATGGTTCAGATGAAACATCAAATAATTTGATCTCTAATTCATTGCAATGTGAGATTGGGGATGTAGAAATATGTAATTAGTTCCCAACATCTCTGTCTATACTCCTTTATGTGAATACTACAATCTATTATAATTTGCTTTTCTGCAGCGGGCTAAATTGGTTTCCACAGGGAAACATCGGGGTGTAGAGATGGATCTTGATCCAGCCACCAACAGGCTTAAGCTTTAGACTGTCCCAGGATGCATTGGGGCCTCCTCTATAACCCCGCCTCCAGGCACTGTGAGCTCAGTTTCGAGTTGGTGCCCTGCAGAGCAGGTCACTTAACAGGGGGGCTGCACTGGGCAGCCCTGAAAAAGCTTTTACTTGAAGACTTCAGGGGCCGCAGCACTTACATGTCAGGGTGACATTCTGTGCTGCGGCTCCGTCACCTCCCCAGCAGCGTTGCGTACTCCTGCTGGCTCAGTTCCCGGGTACTCTCCTGGTTCGCGTGGCAGCTACGAAGGGAGGAGGTTACAGCGTCCTCCAGGTGGGAACCGCCATTAAATCGCATTCTGATCGCAGTCTAGGGACATGGACCGCGACACTGTCACCGAGCAGGGACCCCACTATATCCAGCAGGGCATGGGAGTACAGGTCGGGTGTACTAATGCCCACTTTAATAAGACTTCATAATACCAGGTGGTGAGGACCAGCATAGGGGAGACGGCGCTTGACCTGTAGCCCCTCCCTCAGCCCAGGGCGCCATCTACGGCTGGTGTTCCCACCCTGCAGCTGCCTCACACTCCCCCTCACTCCCTGACTTAGATGCTGGGCGCCATCTTCTAAGCATAGCTGCGACTGGTCTCCGGGACTGCAGGACAAGGGCTCCCTTGTAAATCCGCCTGTACATCAGCGCTGTGATTTTACAAACACTTACGTATTCTACATGTCAACAAAAGACAGCATTAATTAAGAACAAGTGTACCTGTGCCAGAATATATTGTACGAGTATTCTGATATATACATCCGGTCTGAGACTGCGCTTTGTTATATATGTTATATACATTACATATACTATACTAGTCCAGTGCAGTTTTATTGTCTTACTAAAGTAATTATCTGCATTGTCACTGTGACTGTGTGTGCCTGTATCTGCTGTGTGGATTTCACTTTCAGTGTATCCCAGCTTTGTCTATCACTGTATTCTGTACCCTAAATGACTAAGGGGGTCATTCCGAGTTGATAGCTAGCTGCATTTGTTCGCAGTGCAGCGATCAGGCTAAAAAATGGCAGTTCTGCGCATGCGTATGCGGCGCAATGCGCACGCGTGATGTACACAATGAACGATGTAGTTTTACACAGGGTCTAGCGATGCATTTCAGTCTCACTGCTTGCTGCAGAGTGATTGACATGAAGTGGGCGTTTCTGGGTAGCAACTGACCGTTTTCAGGGAGTGTGTGGAAAAACGCAGGCATGCCAGGAAAAACGCAGGCATGGCTGGGCGAACGCTGGGCTGGTTTGTGACGTCAAATCCGGAAATGAATAGTCTGAAGTGAACGCAAGTGCTGAGTAGGTTTTGAGCTACTGTGAAACGACACAAAAAAAATTTGTAGCCGCTTTGCGATACAACCGTTTGCACTTCTGCTAAGCTAAAATACACTCCCAGTGGGTGGCGGCATAGCGGTTGCTGCTAAAAACTGCAAGCGAGCGATCAACTCGGAATGACCCCCTATGTGCGTCTGGGTCACATGTATAGTGCTTCACAGTATTTACTGAATAAGTGTATTCTACTGTGTACTCAGTCACATAATACCGGATTTACTTGCTGGTGTGGTGTACTGGGGACTCACTCGCATAATACTGGACTTATTCGCTGGTGTTATGTACTGTGTACATGGTCACATACTAGGGAATTTATTCGCAGGTATTGCACTCTGTCTGGCTGTAGCATACTAATAAGCTCTGTTGTTGCATAACTGAAAATGTCTAACACAAAGGGTGGGAAATCTGAGGACGCTGCTGCATCATGCTGTGCATGTGCCAAGGCTTTGCCTGAGGGGGAAGTTTTGTATGATGGTCTGTGTACTATGTGCCATAGAGCATAAAAAGAAAGGGAACATGGGATATGCTCTGCACCAGCTAAATAATTAGTAGTATTAAATTGAAAGAGGAAGAGAAAAACCCTGATTATTTAGTATCCTTCAGTGAGTAAATCGCTTATTACTGGATATTCAGGGGTGCTACAATGGACAATTATATTGTACAGGAGGAAAAAGAGAAAGAATGTCTCTTTGTGGCGCCAACAAAGAGACATTCTTTCTCTTTTTCCTCCTGTACTATGTGCCATACATCTCCCAGTCAGTCAGCAGCTCCTGTAACCAATCAGGAGCCACCTTGGGTGGCATTCTCAACTATGTTAAATACGCTTGTGACATGCCTTACGCCCCCTCTATGGGACCTCCTGTGCCATTACAGTCACATCTTGTTCCTATAGTAAATCCACCTTGGGTGGATAATTTGCCTACCCAGTGCAGCAATTGAATCAATCTTTGGTTAGACATAAGACTGCTCCAAGCCACTCTTGTGTCATCTAAGCGGGCCACTTCCTCCTCACAATCCACTAATCTCTCAAAAGATTCTTCTGAAGAGGGCGGGGAGCATACTGTCCCATCAGACACTGACACAGCTGCTTCTGACGAGGAATCTACAAGTCAGGTTGATGTCCCTGACCTAGTGATTGCTATTAAGCAGATCCTGCAAATATCAGATGATGATGAGGATTCCACTACGGTGTCTAAAAAACCTGAAAAGTTTAAACGTCAGAAGGTAACTAAAACATTTTTTCTCACATTCTGACCATTTAGTGGACATACGACAAGAACCCTTGACTACTCCAGGGAAGGCATTTACCCTTTTTAAACGGATGGTAGCTCGCTATCCTCTCCCTACAGAGTTGTGTAACAAGTGGGAAAATTCACCACCGGTGGATTCCCATGTCACTCTTCTCGTGGTGTCATCTACTCTGCCTGTCACCACTGTCACCTCACTAAAGGAACCGACAGATAAGCGTGTGGAGGGATGCCTGAAGTCTATTTACTCCCTTACAGGTGATGTACATAGACCCACTATAGCGGCCTCCTGGGCTGCAAAAGGAATTGAAGAATGGGTTCAGGCATTAGAGGATGAGTTGCCCCAGGATACATCTGACAATGCCATACAATACCTGTCTCATATTACCACTGCCACCTATTTCATATAGGAGGCGTCCTCTGAGGTGGGTGTGTTGGCAGCCAAAGCGTCGACTATGTCCATCCTGGCTCGCCGTATTCTGTGGTTGAGGTCGGTGAAGGTGGACCTGGACTCCAAGAAGACCTTGGAGGTACTCCCGTTTAAGGGAGACATCTTATTTTGGGGAATACCTCAATAAAATTGTGGCTGACTTGGCTGCTGCTAAGACTGCCTTTCTCCCTAATACTACTCCTTCTGTACAGAAGGCAAAAGGTAGCACTTTCCTTTCAACCTCAAGGGAAAGCAAAAGGTCAGACATACCTAACCTCATGCTTCCAAAACCACAAAGTCCAAGGCAAAACAATCCTAGGACGCCCGTCAGCATGCTGCATGCCAGGGCGGGTCTCCCACTGGGGGACCCCAGGGTGGAAGGCCGACTTCTGCGATTCACCCAGGTCTGGTTAAAGACCACTTCAGACACATGGGTGCGAGAAGTTGTCTCTCATTGGTACGCATTCTCTTTCGCAAGTTTTGCACCAAGGTTATCCCTTCGGATCCTTCAATCAGTTGTGCGTTTCCTCCTGGATACAGGAGTGTTGGTGCAGATACCTCTGTCCCAGAGGGGCAGAGGATACAACTCGACCCTGTTTCTAGTACCCAATGGGTCTTTCCGGCCTATACTCAAGTTTGTGAGAGTGTCCAAGTTCCGTATAGAAACCCTGCGCTCAATTACACTGGCCATGGAACCCAGAGACTATATGGTATTCCTAAATATACAGGATGCTTACCTGCATATACCTATTGCCATATCGTATCAGCAATATCTTCGGTTTGCTATTGGCAACCTACACTATCAGTTCCAGGCTCTGTCATTTGGACTGGCCACGGCTCCTCAGATCTTCACCAAGATTATGGTCGTGATGACGGCTCATCTCCGTCGCCAGGGAGTTAGGATCCTGCCGCGTCTGGACGACTTGTTGATTCTGGTAAATTCCAACGATGTCCTCCACAGTCATCTGCAACTAACTGTAAACTTCCTCCAAGCCCACGGGTGGCTCATAAACTGGAAGAAGTCCTCACTGGTCCCAGCTCAGAGCATGGTGCACATGGGGGCACTGCTGGACACACACAGCCAATGGCTATTTCTGTCTCCAGAGAAGGTCCTGAAGCTTCAGGATAGGATCAGAAACTTCCTCTCTCACCCAAGAGTGTCGATACACTCGACGATGCAAGTACTAGGCCTGATGTTGTCGGCATTCAACATAGTAGAGTATGCTCAATTTCATTCCCGCCTTCTGCAGAGGTTAATCCTTTCTAAGTGGATGGCCTGCCTCATCAGATCAGGTCTCACATGGTCTCCTTGACTCTGGAGGTTCGTCTGTCACTGACTTGGTTGCTACAGGACCAGCAGTTGAGCAGGGGCCATCCCTTCTGGATCCCCACCTGGATCCTACTGACTACGGACGCCAGTCTGAGGGGTTGGGGCGTGGTGTTGGAGCAACCCTCTTTCCAGGGTCGGTGGGCCATGGGGGAATCACTTCTCCCGATAATCATTCTGGAATTGCGGGCGGTGTTCAATGCTTTGTCTCTCGCCCTGCCTCTGATACAGTACAGGCCTATTCAAGTACAGTCAGACAACCCCACCATAGTGGCATACATAAACAATCAAGGCAGCACTCAAAGCTGCATGGCAATGATGGAAGTGTCAAAAATCCTTCGTTGGGTGGAACGCCATCTGCCAGCAATATCGGCAGTGTTCATTCTGGGAGTCCTCAACTGGGAAGCGGATTTTCTAAGTCATCAGGATGTGCATGTCGGAAAGTGGAGTCTTCATCAGGAAGTCTTTCAACTCCTAGTGGAAAAGTGGGGCCTACCAGATGTAGACCAAATGGCGTCTTGACACAATCACAAAGTTCTGGTCTTCAGATCAAGAATCAGGGATCCTCAAGCAGTGTTCGTGGACGCACTGACAATTCCATGGAACTTTCGGCTGCCCTGCGTGTACCCTCCAGTGTCACTCCTGCCCAGGGTACTGCGGAAGTTCAAACAAGAGGGAGGAATACTACTTCTAGCCGCTCCAGCATGGCCCAGACGGCATTGGTTCTCAGACCTGCAGGGTCTATCGATTGAGCGTCTTCTTCTACTTCCTCAATGTCCAGACCTCCTCATTCAGGGCCTTTGTATCTACCCGGACCTGGCGAGACTGGCTTTGGTGGCGTGGCTCTTGAAGCTTCACTCCTGAGGGCCAAATGATTTTCCGAGGCGGTTATCCAAACTATGTTGAAGACCCGCAAACCAGCATCTGCATGGATTTATTACAGGGTCTGAAATTCTTACTTCACCTGGTGTGCTGCTAAGAATTATGATGCTTACAAATTCAGTACTTCCAGACTTCTGTCTTTTCTGCAACAAGGCCTGGACTTAGGCCTTCGTCTGGCCTCCCTCAAGGTTCATATCTCTGCCTTGTCGGTGTGGTTTCAGAGAAAAATTGCATCTATTCCTGACGTTCATACTTTCACTCAGGGTGTTTTACAGATTCAGCCTCCCTATGTCCCTCCTGTGGCTCCATGGGATCTGACTGTTGTCCTGAATGCCCTGCAAGAGTCTCCATTTGAACCTCTTGAGTCAGTGGACCTTAAATGGCTCACGGTCAAGGTCCTGTTCCTACTGGCTATTGCCTCTGCTAGGAGGGTGTCAGACCTAGGCGCTCTGTCCTGTCATCCACCCTTTCTGATATTTCACCATGACCGGGCAGTTCTTAGAAATCGCCCTGGTTATTTGCCTAAGGTGGTGTCATCTTTTCACCTTAACCAAGAGATTGTGGTTCCGGCCTTTATCTCTTCTGATTTGTCCTCCAAAGAGCGGTCTTTGGATGTGGCAAGGGCTCTCCATATTTATGTGGAGAAGACTGCCTCTATCAGGAGGTCAGATACCCTTTTTGTACTTTTTGGTTTTCACAAACATGGCTGGCCTGCGAATAAGCGAGCCTTGGCCAGATGGATTAGAATGGTGATTGCACAAGTATATGCGCAGGCTGGACTCCCAGCTCTTGCTGCTATCAAAGCCCATTCTACTCGTTCTGTTGGACCTTCTTGAGCAGTCCACCAAGGCGCGTCCGCTTAACAATTGTGCAAGACTCAGTGTACAGGTTGTCGAAGTCGGAAAATTTTACAGTACACACATCACGTACAAACTCCACACAGATGGCCTCTGTGCGCGTACTTGTTCTGCCGTGCGTGCACATATCCGCAAGTTGTGTATGACCGCGGTCATGCGTGTTAGCGCGTTGTATGAGTAATTACGGTAGCATTTGTACTCGCATGGAAAAGCCACAAAGACATATCATATATTTAATCCACGTGGTGCACAATGTACACATAGCCCACATGCACCACACCAGCAATTTATACTTGTTTAAATTGTACAACAACAAAGAGATTCACCTTTACAGGATATGAGGGGACAGCATTAGGTTATGAGGTGGTGTTTGGTATCCAGCTGTAGGGTATTTTAAGGGCAACATTCCGGTAGCAGTTTGCAGAAGATAGCACGCTCCTGCGCATAGTTATGCGCAGGAACAGGATATTGATATTATACTGTGTTTACTGTACTCTGATATTCGGCGGGAACCCAGTGGAGACCAACTGCAAGCACACCTGTAACAGACATCGGCCATCTAGTCAAACCAACCTATGACCCCTCCTGTACTGTAAATGACCAGCTCTTTGACCTATGGATGAAGAGGTTACAGTTTCCATTGTATTGTGTTTTTACCAACTGTATAAAAGCCAAAGCTGCCTAGCCGGTCACTCTCTCTCTCCGAAGGTCATCTTGCTTGACTGATCTGAGCACCGGACCGTGTGGCGCTGGCGAAACCAAAACGTATGTACCATTGTATTGTAGCCTCTTTTCTCTTATTGTAATTGTATATCTGTTGTAACCCCCTTTCAGCAATTATATGTTGGTGGGTCGGATCCCAACATCTTAAATACAATTGGTGTCGTGTCTCCTTCCTGCTAAGGTTTAAAGTGTATTTCAGACACACGTGTAGCTGCATTGTGCTCTCAGTGTGTCGGTGTGTGTGTGTCTGTGTATGCACTGCGTGTACTTTGTACGTCCGTCGCGGCGTGTGTACGCAAAGTGCGTACATGGTATGGACCTTTGTACGCTGTGTAAAAAGTACGTAGGTTAAAGATTACATCCAGCAGCCACAGCTGCTCGAATTTCAGTGTAAAAGGTATTGCTTTTTCTGTCCTGTATGTTAATCAGCATTTACAAGGTTCATTAGGTTCTATGCCTTGGATACTTCCGCCTCCCAGGATGCTTCCTTTGGACGCTGGGTTCTTATACCTGCTACGGCGCGTTCCCTCCCATGAGGAACTGCTGTAGGACATCCCTGTTTCCCTGTGGAAACCAATGTACCCTGTTGCAGAAAAGGAGATTTATGGTAGCCTTACCATGGTTAAATTTCTTTCTGCAAGTTACATTGGTTCCACAGGGCGCCCGCCCTGACGCATCTATCTTCTATGGGTTTATGGCATTAGCCGCTAGTCCCTTCTCCTGTCGTGAGAACCTGGTTCTATGTGACTAACAGCTACCTTCTCTTTTACCTGCTCCTGCATTGGACTGGTTAATGAAATTGAGCTCACAGTGCCTGGAGGCAGGGTTATAGAAAAGGCCCCAATGCATCCTGCGACAGTCTAAAGCTTTAGCCTGTTGGTGCCTGGTTCAAGATCCATATCTACACCCCGATGTTTCCCTGTGGAACCAATGTACCTTGCAAAAAGAGATTTATCCATGGAAAGTCTACCATAAATCTCCTTTTCTCCTCTTCTAAGATATATCTGTCAGTAGTGGTGAACTATGACAAACAAAAGAATAAAACCCCTTGTGGAGAATGACCAATCAGAAAGAGTAAACATCAGCTACAGTATAATATAAAAGTGTTGCTGAAAACCTTTTCAAGTCCTATGAAATAATATTGAGTACAAACAATGCTAAGCACTTACGGTGTGTACACACGGGGGTATATTTACTAAAATTCGTATTTTCCCGTTTGAGGTCAAAGTTCAAACACGAATGACATCGAAAGTGTATAGTTGCAACTTTTTGAATTTAGTACGACTAATTTACTAAGCTGCTGTATTCTGCATTTTTGGATTTACCGATGTCGATGTCATTCGTTTTTTTTGGCAGTGTTTTACGTGAGTGACTTGTAAAACACTGCCGACTTTAATACAATGAATCTCGGCCGGATCTGAGAGATCCGTGCTGGGCTTCATTGTGCACCTTTTAAAAAAATAAAATCAGTGTTAAAATCCCCCAAAAAATTGCGTGGGGTCCCCCCTCCTAAGCCAAACCAGCCTCGGGCTCTTTGAGCCGGTCCTGGTTGAAAAAATATGGGGAAAAAAATGTCAGAGGTTCCCCCATATTTAAGCAACCAGCACCGGGCTCTGCGCCTGGTCCTGGTTCCAAAAATACGGGGGACAAAAAGCGTAGGGGTCCCCCGTATTTCTGAAACCAGCACCGAACTCCACTAGCCAGATACATAATGCCACAGCCTGGGGACACTTTTATATAGGTCCCGGCGGCCCTGGCATTACATAACCAACTAGTCAACCCTGGCCAGGGTACCCTGGAGGAGTGGGGACCCCTTCAATCAAGGGGTCTCCCCCCTCCAGCCACCCAAGGACCAGGGGTGAAGCCCGAGGCTGTCCCCCCCATCCAAGAGCTGCGGATGGGAGACTGATAGCCGTTTTGTAAAAAAATGAATATTGTTTTTAGTAGCAGTACTACAAGTCCCACAGCAAGCCTCCCCCGCAAGCTGGTACTTGGAGAACCACAAGTACCAGCATGCGGAGGAAAACCGGGCCCGCTGGTACCTGTAGTACTACTACTAAAAAAATACCCCAATAAAAACATAAGACACACACCTTGATAGTAAAACTTTAATGCATACATCCACACCTCCATATACACATACTTACCTATGTTCACACGAGGGTCGGTCCTCTTCTCCATGTAGAATCCATGGTGTACCTGTTGAAAAAATTATACTCACAAAATCCAGTGTAGAAGGCTCTTCTTGTAATCCATTTGTAATCCAGGTACTTTGCAAAAAAAAAAAACGGATACCTGACCTCGCACTGAAAGGGGCCCCATGTTTTCACATGGGACCCCTTTCCCCGAATGCCAGAAACCCCCTCTGACTTATGTCTAAGAGGGTTCCATCAGCTAATCAGGGAGCGCCACATTGTGGCACCCTCCTGATTGGCTGTGTGCTCCTGTACTGTATGACAGGCAGCACACGGCAGTGTTACAATGTAGCGCCTATGCGCTCCATTGTAACCAATGGTGGGAACTTTGTGGTCAGCGGTTGACCGAAAGTAACCTCACCGCTGACCGCAAAGTTCCCACCATTGGTTATAATGGAGCGCATAGGCGCTACATTGTAACACTGCCGTGTGCTGCCTGTCATACAGTACAGGAGCACACAGCCAATCAGGAGGGTGCCACAATGTGGCGCTCCCTGATTGGCTGATGGAACCCTCTTAGACATAAGTCAGAGGGGGTTTCTGGCATTCGGGGAAAGGGGTCCCATGTGAAAACATGGGGCCCCTTTCAGTGCGAGGTCGGGTATCCGTTTTTTTTTTTTTTTTTGCAAAGTACCTGGATTACAAGAAGAGCCTTCTACACTGGATTTTGTGAGTATAATTTTTTCAACAGGTACACCATGGATTCTACATGGAGAAGAGGACCGACCCTCGTGTGAACATAGGTAAGTATGTGTATATGGAGGTGTGGATGTATGCATTAAAGTTTTACTATCAAGGTGTGTGTCTTATGTTTTTATTGGGGTATTTTTTTAGTAGTAGTACTACAGGTACCAGCGGGCCCGGTTTTCCTCCGCATGCTGGTACTTGTGGTTCTCCAAGTACCAGCTTGCGGGGGAGGCTTGCTGGGACTTGTAGTACTGCTACTAAAAACAATATTCATTTTTTACAAAACGGCTATCAGCCTCCCATCCGCAGCCCTTGGATGGGGGGGACAGCCTCGGGCTTCACCCCTGGTCCTTGGGTGGCTGGAGGGGGGGGACCCCTTGATTGAAGGGGTCCCCACTCCTCCAGGGTACCCCGGCCAGGGGTGACTAGTTGGTTATGTAATGCCAGGGCCGCCGGGACCTATATAAAAGTGTCCCCCGGCTGTGGCATTATGTATCTGGCTAGTGGAGCCCGGTGCTGGTTTCAGAAATACGGGGGACCCCTACGCTTTTTGTCCCCCGTATTTTTGGAACCAGGACCAGGCGCAGAGCCCGGTGCTGGTTGTTTAAATATGGGGGAACCCCTATCATTTTTCCCCCCATATTTTTGCAACCAGGACCGGCTCAAAGAGCCCGAGGCTGGTTTTGCTTAGGAGGGGGGACCCCACGCATTTAAAAAAAAAAAAAAAAACACTTTCCCATCCCCTTCCCACTGATAAACATGCACGGATCTCATGGATCCGTGCATGCCTATCCAAACACGGGATAAAAAAGCAGGTCTGGTTTTTTTTAGCACTTTTTCACGAATTGTATTTCAGCACGGCAGTGTTTGGCTATTGTCGGCAGTGTTTGTGATTTGCACTTTTTAGTAAATTACCGATTTCTACCAAATTGCAGGCGTATTTGACCGATGGTGATTTTTTCCTAGGACTTCCAAAATATTACGAATGCCCTCATCACTGCCGAGATTTTTGCTTAGTAAATTCCCGACATGACACTTTGAAGAAAAAACGTCATCTCGGTCAAAATCAGTAACCTTAGTAAATATACCCCACGGTGAGATATTTTCTTACGATTTTGACTATATATTCAAAATCGTAAGAAAAGTTAGTGCAGATCGCAAGGTGAAAGTCACCTTGCGATCCCGATTCGATGCCGATGCGCGGTCCCACGCGGTCTGCATCGCAAGCCTAGATAGATTGTGCAGGCAAGTCAATTTTGACTATCTCTATAGAAGAGATAGTGAAAATTGACACTTAGCCAAAATCGCACATAGTCAGTATCGTAAGCACAGTCATTATGTGCTTGCGATGCCGACCTAGCCCCTGTTGCATAGTGAGAATCGAGCTTAGCCCGAATCTCACCGTGTGTATGCACCTTTACTCATAATAATTGGTGACCAATAAATACAAATTACTGTACATAACATGTAAAACAATAAATATTTTTATAGTGTTTTTCATACTTAGAACTAGGTAGTGGTAAGATAGGAAGAGGGGATTATTGTAGAGGAGGTATGAGAATTATAAGCCTTGGTGGACAATAGGGCATATTTCATGGTAAACTAATGGAACAGAAGCATAGAAAACATCAATGTGAGCGCATCCCTTGTATAATATGTCCTATAGACGGTATTTTGTGCTAGATTGATAACTATGTAAGTAAATAATGTTACCAGTAGTAATACCATTACAAAACTGGCATTTGCAAATGTCATGACTCTGGAAATGTGCATTAGATGAGGTCATATTGTTAGCTTTAAAGTGGATGTGGAGTTTTGTGTTCAACGAATGATAAATAGTCTTATTGTTATAAATCACATTACATTATATTAATTTATATAATACACTATTACCAAACCCACTGAGTACTGCATTCACTTGTAGATTGTGTTTTACAACTAAAGCAGCTTCATATTCTTACTAGATGTTCTGTTTCCCTAGGCTACAGGCTCTAGTGTTAAAAAAAAAAAAAAAAGGCTGCATTTATAATAACCTTTTTATCCAGGACAAAAGCATAACCTAGAGATGAAGCAATGCTCTAGCTTATGTGACTTTGGGCACTTGTCATGGAAGCTCAGCCTCTATAGCATTATTATATAACAACTTGTAACCTATTCTGGCGGTTTTGCTATGCGCAATGAGAGATGGAAAGTGTAGGATAAGATGTAATGTCAGGTTGGTTCAGCTGTTACCTGATCATCTCCCAAGATCATCACAGTCATCCAATTACAGGAGTCCTGGAAAGGAATCATAAGATTTTGGGAAACATAACTGTACCATGGATTTTTCAGAGGCGTTAGATTAGTCTGCTACAGTTTTGTTTTTTTGTTTCATCTTTTCATAATTTATTTTTTCTATTACACTTTAACTGTTAATTGCTTTTATTTAGAAGCCAGCTATTCTCTTCTCAGCAAGGAAATGCTTGCCATTCACGTCAGAAACTGGGCCTAATTCAGACCTGATCGCTACGCTGCATTTTCGTACAGCCTGCGATCAGGTTTGAACTGCGCATGCGCATCAGTCCTCAGCGACGGGGATCAGTGGCAGCAATGGGATGTGCGAGAAAAGTGATCGCACAGGCGATCACAAGGTGACTGACAGGAAGAGGCCATTTGTGGGTGGCAACTGTCCATTTTTAAGGAGTGTACGGAGAAACGCAGGAGGGACCAGGTGTTTTTAGGGAGGGATTCTGATGTCAGCTCCGGCCCCGATCATCGCACTGGAAGAGTAAGTCCTGGGCTGTGCAGAGACTGTACAAACTTTTGTTTGTGCAGCTCTCCTGCACATGCGATCGTACTCCTGCATAGCGACTTCCCTCTCCCCATGTAGGCAGCGATTCTTGGATCATTATCTCCACCATAGAAATGGTGTGGTGTAAGAATGTGCAATAGACATACTTCATCTTCTTTAACTGTGAATCATAGATCACGACTGTTTACTATTATGATGTAAAGGACACTAATGTTTACCCACATTTTGTTAATAATTGCTTTCCAAAAACTCTTACTCCTGAATATACTGGTAGTTCTTTCAATTACAACAGCCCTGACACTTTATATCCTCTTGATGTCTGGACACCCTTTCAATTTTTTGGGACTAATTCAGACCTGATCGCCGGGCTACTAATTTTGCTGTCCTGCGGTCAGGTACAGTAGTCGCCGCCCAAGAGGAGTGTAAATTTGCCCGTGCAAGTGTGCAATCGCATGTGTACGTCGGGCTAAAAAAGACCCTCAGTCAGCGGACAGCTGCAAATCCGTTCGCACCTCACTCACCATCAAATGTTTTTACCACTGTGTGCAGTCTGTGCGTAGCCCAGGACCTACTCCTTCAGTGCGATGAGAACAGGCTGATCGTGTCCGGAGCTGACGTCACACACCCTCCCTGAAAACGCTTGGGAACGTCTGCATTTTCCCTGTCACTCCCAGAAAATTATCAGTTACAACCCACAAACGCCCTCTTCATGTCAATCAGCTTGCGAATGGCTGTGCAACTGAACTTTTTGCACCAGCTTGTCACTATTTGGCAATGCCTGTTGTTGTTTGTCGACGCGTGTGCGCATTGCAGTGCATACGCATGCGCAGTCAGTCGATAATCGCCCGCTAGTCTAGTTCTTATACTTTATAAATAACAGTATAAGAGCTAGACTAGTCAAATTCCTTACGACTTTCATATTCTGATTGGCATTCCTAGATAGATTGATCTGTAAGTCCTATTACTTTACCCCTTTGCCTTATATTATGTCAACAGCCTGCACTGGCATTGGGCTGTCAGTGAGTGTGTGGTCCATAAGTTGTGGCATGTATTCGACCACATCATCTGATAAATCAGCTCACCCTCACTCAATTCAGTCTGCGCGTGAATGCCCACTTACTGTATCACATCCAATGTCACTCATTCAACCACAAGTGAAGATGTAACTGAGTTGCATATGACTCAGAATCTACAATAGATGAGTACGAACACGTGACTATGGACCATGTACAGTACTAAGAATAGCAATAACCATCCATGCAATTCTGTATCAGGCACAGATAGTCCACTGTGATAAGGCCGATTTCTGTCCATTAATAACTCCGCTCTTACTTCCTTACTCAATTTAATCAGTAGCCCTAAATGTTTTTAATGCAGGGGGGGGGGAATCGAAAATACACCAACTGGCAACATCATTCACATTTAGGTAAGCTTGGAAAACAATTAAGTACCTGGTCATCCTACCATGAGCTTTTGGACAAATATATTCAATTACCCTTCCCACAACTATGACCTATTTTCTGGAGTTTTGACATCACAAGTTTCTTAAGAAGAACAAAGTCAACACATTTGTCTACTCTTGTGTGGTCCCATGACAACACATGGGCATCACTAATATCATTCTATTGTAAGTTGAACATGACACTGCATGCAAAACATCCTAGTCATTTCTCCAACTCAATTTACACTGTATTTGATCCATGATAAGCCACTCTTTCCCATCCAGCTGTAATAAACGGGACTTGGAGAGGGAGTGGAGACCATAGACTCTATTTCCTATAGGAATGTTAATCCCTGTTGGTTAACAGGGGGATTTCCTGTGCCTAAAAATACTTTGCTCTGCTGAAGAAAAAATAGCATCGATGGTGAAATGTGTTTACAGCATTCAGCATCTATGTTAGTCCAGTTGTCCTTTTGAGTATATGTTTTTTTCAATAGAGATATTTCTTATGGATTTATAAAGTATTGCAGTGGTAACATGCAGAGTAAGGAATTTCATTACAAGTTTATGTTGAGCGATAGCTGCTATAAAGCCGGTGAGACTTACCAAGACATTGTGAGGCATGGAGGCTTCTACTATCATGCATTAGGCTACAGTTAAGGAGAGGGTTCTCCCTTCAAGCCATGGAGAAATTGTAAAGGCCGCCATACATCAGTACCATTTTGCTGCAATGTCCTGATCCCCTGATGGCCAGGTCAGGGAATCGGGAAAATTAAAATTAAAAATCTCGATTCCCCAATCCTGACCAAAAACGGTAGTGATCGGCTACTTGTAGAGTTCTAAAATGAAGAATTTCCCTGATTCCCCTATGGATCACCGACCATCTATGGCCTCCAATTAGTGGATTGGTGGTTCCGGTCTGGGAAATTGGGTTTACAATGGGGGTCTTAAGATTGTTGTCTGAACACTATAGATTGTTTATTTTCTCCTGCTTCATCTACCAATTATACAAGCATGTCCATATACAGTATATTTGGACACTGCCCCATTTTTTATTACTTTGGTTTTGTATGCCACTATAATGGATTTGAAATTAAATAACAGAGATGCAATTCAAGTGCATGAAACGTTTAGGAATTGCAACCATTATTATACACAGTACGTTTTCAGGGGCTGAAATGAAATTTGGATAAATTAACTTCATAAATAAAATGTTCATTTTCAATACTTTGTCCAAAACTGTTTGCAGGCAATGACTGACGGAAGTCATGAACCCATGGACATCACCACATGCTGGGTTATACTTTGTATGGCTATTACAGCAGATGTCTTCAGTTGTTGTTGTTGTTTGTTTCTGCCTTTAGTTTTCTCTTCAGCAAGTGAAATGTATGCTTGTTCAGGTTATGGATAGACGATTGATATGGCTATTGCATAATATTCCACTTCTTTACCTTAAAAAAACGAACGGGATGCTTTCCCAGTATGTTTTTGGTCATTGTCCATCTGTACTGTTAAGCACTGTCCAATCGGGATACAGTCATTAGGTCGACAGGACTTAGGTCGACAGTCATTAGATCGACCACTATTGGTCGACATGCATTAGGTCTACATGGTCACTAGGTCGACATTAGTTTTTCCCCTTTTTAATTTTTTTTTACTTTTTCATACTTTACTATCCACGTAGACTACGATTGGGAATAGTAACCTGTGCAGAGCGCAGCTGTAGCAGAGCTAGGCACCTTGCCCGAAGCATGGTGAGTGAAGTTCATCATTTTCTTCTTTACAAAGAAAACAACACCAAAAAAGGTAAAGAAAACTCATGTCAACCTTTTTCCATGTCGACCTAGTACATGTCGACCTAATGACCATGTCGACCAATAGTGGTTGATCTAATGACTGTCGACCTAAGTCTTGTCAACCTTATGACCCATACCCGTCCAATCAACTTTTCTGAATTTGGCTAAATCTAAGCAGACAGTATATCCCTATAAAGTACAGAATTCATGTGGCTGCTTCTGTCTTCTGTCACATAAACACTAGTAACCAAGTGCCATTGGAAGCTAAGGATACACCCACTGCCTCACCCATGTTTTACAAGTGATATGGTATACTTTGGATCATGAGCCATTCTGAGGAGCCAATCCAATTACCCATGAAGGGTGTGAGTTACATGTATCCTAACATTGAAACAACAGCAATGGCCCCGCATTTTGTACCACTCGTGACCCGCTCTCAGCACAAAGGCACCCTGTGGGGCTGCGAGCAGTTTTGAATTCAGGCTGTTGTAAAGTCTGGCTGTTCCTGCGCTAACTTGCATCAGCAAAGACATCTCAAGTAATTGAATTGACCCTCTAAGCTTTCCTTACTCTTTCTTTCCATCATTCTGGTACATCTTAATCTTAGGCTGGATACACACCAGACAGACATGTCAGACATGTCAGAGGACAAGCCATCACACTGACAGAGTGGCCGATTCAAGTATATACACTTACCGATCGGACACTCTATGTCTTGGTCCTCTCCTCCAGCTGGGTGAGGATTTGAATTTGTCTGTCTAGCTGTGACATTAGTCCCCTGTAGCAAGTGTATGGGCAGTGCTGCACAACTTATGCACTGTGTCAGTGAATTATCTCATTCACAGACATATCAGGGGTATACACTCACCAATAGGCTCGCAATATATCAGCTCAAATGGTGGATACATCTCCTAGCGTGTACCCAAGCTTTAGTTTCTCCAGTCCAAAGAATTCTGTTCCAGAACCAGGCTGGCTTTTTTAGATTTTTTTTTTTTTTTAAATAATTTGGCCTTTCTATTCTTGAGCCTTATGAATGGTTTGCACCTTGTGGTAAACCCTCATGAAGTCTGCTCTCATGAAGTCTTCTCTTTATGGTAGACTTATATAATAACATACCTACATATTGGAGAATGTTCTTCACTTGGCTGGATGTTGTGAAGGGACTTTTGTTTACCATGGAAGGGATCCTACATTCATCCACCACTGTTGTTTTCCATGGACATCCAGGCCTTTTTGAGTTGGCAAGCTCACCAATGAGTCCTTTTTTCCTCATAATGTACCAAACTGTGGATTTGGCCAATTCTAAGGTTCCCGCTATTTCCCTGATGGATTCCTTTTGTTTTTGCTCCCGAATGATGGCCTGTTTTACTTGCATTGATAGTTCCTTTGACTGCATATTGTGAGTTCACAGCAACAGCTTCCAAATGCCAATACCACACTTGAAATCATCTCCAGACCTTTTGTCTGCTTAATTGATAAAGGAATAATGAAGGAATAGTCCACACCTTTCCATGAAACAGCTTTTGAATCAACTGACCAATAACATTTGTATACAGCTGTAATTCCTGTATCTTTCCTCCAATGTGGATGCGAGTAACCTCAAATTAAAACTGGTAGTCTGCACTTTAAACACATAGTCATTAAATATCCATACTTTAAATATGGCCAGGATGCATAGGCAGGTGTCAACCTCTATTCGATGCGCTGGCAATTGATGTGCAATCGCATCGTGGGGCGGACATTCACATGCTGGGTGGCCTTGCCCTGTGGTGGGCAGCCCCCAGCATGTGAGTATATGGTCATAGATTTTGCACTCACAATAACCCCCATAATGTGTGTTACTGTGCAGAGTGTGGACCTATTTTGTCATAGCCATACAACTGTGTTCACCAGCACTTTATGTGGATTAAATTATGGTCAACAGATGAGAAATAATATCTTTTAGTATCATTAGTGTCTTCCCTCCTACAGAAATCTAGATACTCTACAGTCACCTCAATTTGGACTCTTCATGCAGAGCATGGCAGAATCTGGACCATTCTCCCAGCTATGTACTGTATACCCGCCTCCAACCCTGACCTATCTGGCACTTTTGTACCACACCTCCCTTTTTCCACTGGTCTGTTGCTCCCGTCCTCTACTCTTTCTTTCTTTTTTTCTTTTTTGCAGCGCTGCGATCAGGTCAGAACTGCGCATGTGTATGCACCGCAATGCACAGCCAGCGTCGCACGGGTACAAAGCGGATCGATGGGTTTTACAAAGAATCCATTCGCACAGCCGATCGCAAGGAGATTGACAGGAAGAAGGCGTTTTTGGATGGCAACTGACCATTTTTAGGGAGTGGTTGGAAAAACGCAGGCGTGTCCAAGCATTTGCAGGGTGAGTTTCTGACGTCAATTCCGGCCCCGGACAGCCTGAAGTGATCGCAGCGGCTGAGTAAGTCCTGGGCAACTCAGAAACTGCACAAAGGGGGTCATTCCGACCCGATCGCTCACTGCAGTTTGTCGCAGCACAGCAATCGGGTCGTAACTGCAGCGGCGACGCAGTGCGTCGGCGCATGGCAGCTTTTGTTACCTAGCGAACGCCTCTGACACAGAGGTGGTCGCTAGGTGGGAGGGGGCTGAACGGCGCCGTTAAGCCGTGTCAAAGTCAGAAAAATGTCTCAATGCACGTTGCCATATTTGCACCGCACACTGGTCCGCGCTGCGCGTGCGTACGCTCTCCCGTGGAGGCGCATACCCGCAATAGCGTGCACTCGCAGGCACGGTATGCGTATTTACGGTAGAGTTTATGTAGTCGTAGCGTGCGACTCATTCGTTACAAATGTTCACAATTAATGTAGTTTATAGATCATGGTCCCTTTGATAGATTCTGAAAGTTTGGTTAAAATACAATGTCCCAGAGCTGAGGAATCCCTCTTTATATCGTACGAAGGGTCTAACAGGAATCATACAGCAGTGTTTGGTACCCATCGGAAGAGTATTTAATTAGCAATATTCCGGTGTTGGTTTGGAGCGTATTAATCGCTCGTGCGAATAGTTATGGACATAAGAAGTTTATGTCCATTTCTATTATTTACACATACTCAGGTATGCGGCGGGAAACCCAGTTTCCCACCCACCTGAGCTGTTGGAAATCGTCACAGCCCACCTGTATGAATCACCCTATGACCTTTTGTTATGATGCAGGGCCGAATTCCTTCGGCCAATGGACAATGGGATTGTAGGACCAGGAGATTGCATTGTGTGTGGGGCATAAATAGGCAGGCCGACCACATCCAGCTCTCACTCTCTCATCAACGGTTATCTGCTGATAGCCGGGAGCTGGATATCTAGGCGCAGGCGATCATACCCTTTGTGCGTAAGTTTCTCTCCGTAATCATTGTCTTTCTGTGAGCCAATCTCTCTCTCTCTCTCTCTATCTCTCTCTCTCCTCTTTTCTCTTATATCTCTCATAGTATTATAGCATTGTATTGTATTGCATTTAGGTCAGAGTAGTATTGTCTTTTTGTATTTTAGTTCTGTGGTTAGGAAGTCTCTGTTATATTGTAGTGTATCATTTGTACTGTTATCCCCTTTTACAAGTATATTAGATATAATACAGTTAATAGGCCTTGGAACCTAAACCAGTATCTGTGTGTTTTCTATAGTGTTAAGTGTTCACTTGAGCGTCGGTGACGCTCAAGCAGCTTTGTAGTTAGTCAGGTTACACAAGGTTGCACTTACACCCTGTACTCACATTAAGGTATTCTTTGTATTTCATTGGTATAAGGTTTTATCATAAAGGTATAGTGTTGTGAGCGTCTGCATCGCTGGTGACCTCCTCGTGGTCTCGAGCGCACGCTACGCTACAGCGAATCATTCCCCTAGTCATAGCCAATAACGTGTCCTGTGATCACTGGGCCGTGAGCGAACGTGACGCTTGAGCGTCTCGCCTACGGCTGAGCGATCGCTACGCCAATAGCGTACCATTACGGTACTTCTTAAGCAAACAGCGTACAGTGTTCTTAGCTTCATAAAGGGTTGTTATACGACAAAGGAATTTAGCATTGTCAATTGGGGACTCGTCCTATACTTCTCACATCTGCACTAGGTAGATCAGCAGACATTATCCCCCAGCAAAGGGTGGGAGATTGTCTCATAGTGCTGGCGGGATAAGCGTCTGCTTCGCTTAGATAAAGAGTGCTGAAGGAACCCGGGAACCGGAAGTAAGAACAAAACGCTTGTGTCTTTTAAAACTGTTTATTTCTCTTCTGTCTTGCGTATACACGCACGCATACATATATCTGCATTTTCTGTTTCATTTTCGTATATCACTATTCCTGTTTGCCAAATTTTATAGTTGATAGAAAGTGCTAAAAAGAGATTTGCTGTTATTTCATAGTAGAGGTGATAGTTAAAGTATAGAACAAACACACGGTTTGTCTGAGATACAAGGCAGTCAGTGTGGATTGCGGTAGATGATCAGGGATCATTTACATTGATAAAAATATATTGTGTTACGGTGGATCCTTTGCATTGCGTACACGTGTCGCTAACAAAGACTAGCGTACGCAATCCAAAAGGCAGACGCACGCAGCGTACATTACGCAACGTAGCGTCCGGTTACGCTCACGTAGCTCAAGTCACGAAAAAGTTGAATTAGCGCAAAGCGATAATTAGCGCAAGGCGATAAGTAACGCACAGCGGTAGATAACGCGAAGCGGTAAATAACGCAAATCTATTTTTGGAAAATCTGAAATTTAGTTTAACAGATCCTGCTCCTAATTGGTAACACTTTTGGCCTAAAGACAATTTCTGCGCAGAAATAGATATAGAAACAAAAGTGTACTTGTGTTGAGTGAGTGTGTTTTGTATACAAAAGTTTATATAACTTTAAGGTGGAACCAAAAGGAAAGCCGGGTACTCGTCAAGGGACATACGTGTAAGTGACATATACGGTGGCTAGGGAGGCATCCCTGGTTAAATAATATTTGAGCATTAGAGTATAGCGGACCATAAGGTAACAAGACCAGGAGGTCATAAGGTAACAAGACCAGGAGGTCATAAGGTAACAGGTAAAATAGACAAAGAGGTCCGCTATAAAAGTCCAGTGGCACAACGCCTGGGGTGTTGGTGCAGAACCCATATAGGCCATACAAGCTCTGGCTGAAGGAATCGCAGCCGGAAACATAGATTCCATTGATCTTTCAGTACATGACAAGTAGTGCTCGTGTACTGAACGATTGGACCGCACGTAATTGTGTGCAGTAGTTAGTAATCTGACCTAATACCATTAGAGTAAAGTGGTCACAAACGCTATTTGTACATTCTGACGTGATTTGTGTAATTTTTTATTTTTGGAAGGGAAGTTCGCTGGTCACTCGGGAACTATCCAACAACCGATACTTACTGGGGACTGGTAGGTCCAGCACGCCCCAGTAAATAAAGGTTCACAGGGGCCCTAGGTTGGGTACAGCAGCTCTGGTTACAGTGATTGCAGTACTGGCCAACGTGGGCGAGAAGTAAGTGGGGTACTTGGTAAACCGCCACCGCCGGCCTGCCCAAGGACTTCTTGGTTTGTTTGTAAGGGTTCGCTGAAAGCCTTGATATTCAAGGAGGAATAAGCAACGCCTGCAGATTATGGGGGCCAGTTGTTCAGGTAGGGGGCGATCAACCTCGGTTCGGGTTGATTCAGAGAACCGATCCATCGGGTCGGCACGATATGTGATGTGTAAGAAATATGGAAATCACGCTGAAGTTTTATGTGATGAATGGGAGAGAATGACTGTACAAGACAGGGACAAATTCCCAAGAATAGGTAGCTTCAGTCCAGAAGTGTTACAAAATTTAAGGAGGAGGATAAGTCTCATTGAACCAACGAAGAGACAAAATAAACATTATGAATATTTACAGTTATGGCAACAGGAAAGTGAATTACAAAAAGAGTCTATTGACTTTTCTGACTCTTATCCTGAGAGGAGAGACATGGCAGCAGGAGAGGAGTTGATTGCGGAGAGAAAAGCACAAAGGTGGAACAATAAAAACGCTCTTAGCAACTGTAATATAGATTATAAGGATAAGTGTAATAAATGTAACCATGATTATTGTAATACTGTTGAATGTACAACTATTAACCTGTGCAAGCTGCACCCCATGTCAAACCTCCCTCAGGAATACAAACAAGAAAGTGAGCCCAGAACGATGTCGGCACCTCTTCCAGAAGCCATCCTACAAGACATCCAGGTGGACACGACCAAATTGGTAAAGGCAATAATCGAACCCCCTAACAGAGGGTCAGGTGAGGTCGTGTCCACAGGTACGTACAATGTTTCATATCACGCACAAACAGATGTACCCCATATTGTAAGACCAACACAAGATGATGTAACTGAGCTCGATCTGGCCAGGGTGATCTCAGTCCCCAATGGGAAGACTGACGATCAGGGAATCATTCCCGTCAAGGACAGTGCAATGCGCTGTCTCTGGTCCCGGACCGAATTGAGATCAATTATGTCTGAATTTCCTGATCCTAGGAGAAATCTAGCCAAATGTCAAAGGTTTATTAAAGAACTAGGAAACGCCACAGAACCCACCAACAAAGAGTGGCGGACAGTGCTGAGGGCATGTTTGCCCTCCAGGGTTGACCCTGAAAAATTCATTGCTGATTGTAAATTAAACACGGAGGTACCTTGTATGGAGGAACACAATCAGGAATGTATTAGGCAGATTAACCGACAGTTAGGAATATATTTCCCAGCTGCTGTCAAGTGGAATGACATTCTCTCCATAAGGCAAAACGAAAGGGAAAATGTTTCTAATTATTTCAATCGAGCACTGCAAATAATGGCTAGAAACACTGGGATCGCAGACATCAAGACAAATGCACAACATAAAGGAATAGCGGTTAAGGTATTAATGAATGGTTTAAAGGATGAATTAAAAACAAGGGTACAGACCACCAACCCAAACTGGAGAGATATCTCGGTGGCCGCACTAAGAGAGGCCGTCATTAATCATGACCAGAATATCACCAGGTACAGAGAGTCACTAAGAGATAAGTTAATGGCAGCAAATATACAGGCCCAAACCACAAGACCACCCCAACAAAAGCCCCACACCCCTGCGAGAAACCCAGATATGGTAGTCTGTTACCATTGTCATAAAAAGGGACACATTGCAAGAGATTGTAGATCAAGAGAAAGACAACGACATAATCATGGTATCCAAGGAACCAGGGAAGTACAGGGGAAACGATTGATGATGATGAGCATCCGAGCGTTTGAGGAGGCATCAAATCAACCAAAACCTCAGGTCATTGACACGTGGAGGGAGCCCAGGATTTGTTACCATTGTAGGAGAGAAGGGCATTATGCTAGCAACTGTAATAACACACCTAAAGTTAGACCCCCTAGACCAAGAAATGAGCAAAATTACAATACACACCATTATAATCAAGGATCACATAGGCAGGAAAGGTGATTATTAGGAATGGAGGCAAGCCTGAAGTAACGGTTAATGAAATGGGAGGTCATTCACTAAAGACACAGGAATGACCAGGTGAAAAGTTGTAAATGTATTTGTGAAAAATGTTTTTCTCTCCCTCTCTCTATCCCCATCTCTGACTAGTAGTGGTAAGAATTCACACATTGCATATCCACTTGGTCCTTGCAGAAGTCTACCAAACCCCAGCATGACCTCCGCCACAATGTATTTCTGGCCAGATACAGACAGTGGAGTAATGCAGGTGCTGGTGGGGAGGGACTGCTCAAGGAGACCAGTAGACACATAGATATGACAGCCTAATAAGTCTGACAATGTTTTTCTAATGCTAACAATGTTTTCTTACAATGTTTAAAAATGCTTTGTTTCTCTTTTCTTATTGATGGTTATTGTCGAGTTATGTAATGTATATATGCACATGAATTGTTCTCTATCTCTTTTGTTTTTTTTTATTTTCTCTCTCTTCTCACTCATGTTTCCATGGTTTAAAGATGCTATGTCACCCCTCAGTTGGACCAATGGTAATGCCAGATTTTTGCTCCTTACAGAAAGATCGTCGGTTAGGAAGGAATATTGCATCACCAGAATGATCGTTTTTGAAGACTGAGAGACAACACCTTTGAGAGGACAGCAGAACAAGAAGAACAACAAGACGAGAGAACTTATTATCGTAACGAGTTCTCTCCCCCTCAAACTGATTTTCTTATACCCCATTTACAAATTTCTTCTTTTCTCCTCCTGTAAGATGGACTTGCCCCAAGAGACTGTGATATGGATTTTTCCCGTTAACCATGATGTTGACCAGAGCAGTCTGTTCCGGCGAGAGTACCATAGAGGTCGAGAGAGGTTCTGGAATGGGTTCCGATTATGATGATGGAGGCGTAGTTTTCCAAGATCAACCAAACCAACAAGCAAAGGCGAGTATCAGAAAACGATCCGATAGAAGAAATTGTGATGGATTGTTAGCTGAAGAAAATTGTATCTGTAGGCTCTGTGATAATCTGGTTGAAGATGGATGCATAAAGAAATGCCAATCTAGTTTTAATATCCATATAGACCGGCATCCATTGAGTGACTATCACTCCTTAGTGGGTAACGTGTTAAACCAAACAGATTGTTGGGTATGCTCTCAAGTACCTCAGGGTCACAGCAAATCAGGGCTAGTACCATTTCCTTTAACGTTAGGGGAGGTACTTGAGCTAAGTGGTGGGAGACCGGTGGACCGGAGGTTTAATATCTCCAGCCCTCCTAGTTTGAAGCTCCACCAATACCATGTGGATAGGTCCCTCATATGTTTTAACATCTCCAATCCCAGAAAACCGGGAAATTGGGAAGTGTCATGGAGCAACCTTACCATGACCTTTTCACACAGAGCAGATAGAATGCCTACAGATACAGAGCTTGTACGCCACATAGCCAGTAGAGGAAAATCTTTCCGGTATAGGTATACCTTAGGAAATAGGATTACTAGAGTTGGAGAGGTATCACCAGGATACTGTGCACATATCGTACAAACTGATACGTGCCTTAAGCAGATGGAAGAATTAGGGTCAGGAGATTTCACCTGGAAGGTTTGTAACATGGTCATGTCCTTCTCCGTCCCATATGTTCTCCCCGATGATGCATATTTTATATGCGGGAGAAAGGCGTACAAGTGGCTTGCCCCAAACTCTGAAGGATTGTGTTATATTGGAAAAGTATTGCCTGAAGTGATGACTGTAACACATGACAAAATGAAGGACATACACCGTGGTGCCCAAGCTCCTTATACTCACACTCATTACGAGCACCGAGTTAAAAGACAACTGTCAGAAAGGTTAGAGCATCCGGCCTCTGATCTTATCCATGAATCCACCGGGATTCAGGTTCTGGTAGCGTTAGATTTCACTCGTACCGCTCGAGGAGTGATGAATTATAGATACATTTCCGCACTCGCCAATTTGTTAGATAATATCACTGAAATGTATGATGACACGTTTAGATACACTGGAAGAGAACTTCAAGCTTATAAAACAGAACTAGTTCAGCATAGGATGGTTCTTAATTATCTTACAGCAGTAACAGGCGGATATTGTGTTACATTGGCAACACAGTACGGCATAAAGTGTTGCACGTATATCACAAATAGCACCGAGGATCCGGTAGAGGTCATAGACCAAAAGATGGACGATATTCTCCAATTGAAGTGGGAATTTCGTCGAAAACACAATCTCACCCTTGCTGCTGTAGGTAATGAGCTGACTAGTTGGGTGTCATGGTTGAACCCGCGAAATTGGTTCTCCGGTTTGGGAGAATGGGCTCAAGGAGTCATAAAGGATGTTGGAAAGTTTCTACTATGTATCTTGGGTGTCGTTATATCAATTGGATTGATATTTAGATGCGGGCAGGCTTTAATGAGGTGCAAACAAAGTACAAAAGTGATGAGCTTGAGGAGTGAGGAAACTGTAATTAACCTGGATTTGATTTATGACCCAATGATAGAAACCAGAATGTGATGAAAATGCGATTATACGGTCCGTTTCTTTCACCTGTTTTTCTGCTTTTCTCCAAGATACAAAGACCCCCTTGGACGAGGAAGCTGACGAGACGAGATGTATACAGACAACGGATTGACCAAAGAAGAAGATTTGACAACTTTAAATATGGACACTTGATGAACTTTGCCATGGATCCCCAGTTTCCCTAGTATTTTTAAACTCACGCTAGCCCAACATTTTTGTAAATCTGATGGCACTGACAAAGCTTGTTGCTCATGCCTAAGGAGCAAAACAGCGCAAAGAAGACGACTCTCAACAGATACCGAACACAACTTCAACAACAGATGTACATTTCCCTGACATAGAATATCATTGCATTTTTCGTAAGTGTTCTTTATCTTCATCTCTACAACCCTCAGGTAACGACACACATAGACGATAGGGAATACAGGCACAGATATCAGCAACCACATACCTCCCCCATTCATGTATCATCAACTAAAATGTGCATCCCCATTTTGTTCAAAATCCGAAAAGAGCTCGGTAAAGTTTGACAGCCCATCCACAGACCTGTACCACAGGATAAGAAGGAATTCAAATGTATACTTCGCAATACCTCGAAGCTAGATTTACCACACGTACGGCACGATGATACATGACCCTCCAAACATGGACTCATACATACATGCTTCTACTTTCTCACTAGGTCATACCCTCTTCACACCTACTCCACTCTTCTCCCCTACCCAACCATGGAAATCAATTAACCCCTGACTTACATTTTTCTCCTTAAATGTTTTGTGGCAGTTATTATTGACTGCCAAAGGGTGGACTGTCAAAGTCAGAAAAATGTCTCAATGCACGTTGCCATATTTGCACCGCACACTGGTCCGCGCTGCGCGTGCGTACGCTCTCCCGTGGAGGCGCATACCCGCAATAGCGTGCACTCGCAGGCGCGGTATGCGTATTTACGGTAGAGTTTATGTAGTCGTAGCGTGCGACTCATTCGTTACAAATGTTCACAATTAATGTAGTTTATAGATCATGGTCCCTTTGATAGATTCTGAAAGTTTGGTTAAAATACAATGTCCCAGAGCTGAGGAATCCCTCTTTATATCGTACGAAGGGTCTAACAGGAATCATACAGCAGTGTTTGGTACCCATCGGAAGAGTATTTAATTAGCAATATTCCGGTGTTGGTTTGGAGCGTATTAATCGCTCGTGCGAATAGTTATGGACATAAGAAGTTTATGTCCATTTCTATTATTTACACATACTCAGGTATGCGGCGGGAAACCCAGTTTCCCACCCACCTGAGCTGTTGGAAATCGTCACAGCCCACCTGTATGAATCACCCTATGACCTTTTGTTATGATGCAGGGCCGAATTCCTTCGGCCAATGGACAATGGGATTGTAGGACCAGGAGATTGCATTGTGTGTGGGGCATAAATAGGCAGGCCGACCACATCCAGCTCTCACTCTCTCATCAACGGTTATCTGCTGATAGCCGGGAGCTGGATATCGAGGCGCAGGCGATCATACCCTTTGTGCGTAAGTTTCTCTCCGTAATCATTGTCTTTCTGTGAGCCAATCTCTCTCTCTCTCTCTCTCTATCTCTCTCTCTCCTCTTTTCTCTTATATCTCTCATAGTATTATAGCATTGTATTGTATTGCATTTAGGTCAGAGTAGTATTGTCTTTTTGTATTTTAGTTCTGTGGTTAGGAAGTCTCTGTTATATTGTAGTGTATCATTTGTACTGTTATCCCCTTTTACAAGTATATTAGATATAATACAGTTAATAGGCCTTGGAACCTAAACCAGTATCTGTGTGTTTTCTATAGTGTTAAGTGTTCACTTGAGCGTCGGTGACGCTCAAGTAGCTTTGTAGTTAGTCAGGTTACACAAGGTTGCACTTACACCCTGTACTCACATTAAGGTATTCTTTGTATTTCATTGGTATAAGGTTTTATCATAAAGGTATAGTGTTGTGAGCGTCTGCATCGCTGGTGACCTCCTCGTGGTCTCGAGCGCACGCTACGCTACAGCGAATCATTCCCCTAGTCATAGCCAATAACGTGTCCTGTGATCACTGGGCCGTGAGCGAACGTGACGCTTGAGCGTCTCGCCTACGGCTGAGCGATCGCTACGCCAATAGCGTACCATTATGGTACTTCTTAAGCAAACAGCGTACAGTGTTCTTAGCTTCATAAAGGGTTGTTATACGACAAAGGAATTTAGCATTGTCAGCCGCCATTTAGGGGGAGTGGACCGGCCAATGCAGGCATGGCCGGACCATTGGGGGGGGTGGGCTGCGGCGGCTGTGTGAGCTGCGGCCAGCGGGAGCAACGAGCAACTACCGGTCAGCCGCAGGAGCTGCGCTGGCAGGGAGTTAATCCTCAAATACAAAGGCATCGCCTGTGTGCGATACTTTTGTATTTGTGCGGGGGGCCGGCACTGACATGCGGGGTGGACTAGCCCTATGCTGGGTGTCCCCCGCATGTCAGTGTAAATGATCGTAGCTGTGCTAAATTTAGCACAGATACGATCAACTCGGAATGACCCCCAAAGTTTTTTTGTGCCGCTCAGCTGCACATGCGATCGCACACTTGCACAGCTAAAATACACTCCCCGGTGGGCGGCGACTATGCGAACGCAGGACTGCAAAAAACAGCTAGCAAGTGAACAGGTCTGAATTAACCCCCATGTGCACTGCAGGGTGGGCAGATATAACATGTGCAGAGAGAGTTAGATTTGGGTGGGGTGTGTTCAAACTGAAATCTAAATTGCAGTGTAAAAATAAAGCAGGCAGTATTTACTCTGCACAGAAACAATATAACCCACCCAAATCTAACTCCCTCTGCAAGTGTTATATCTACCACACATGCAGTGCACGTGGGTGGTCATTCCGAGTTGTTCGCTTGCTAGCAGTTTTTAGCAGCCATGCAAATGCTATGCCGCCGCCCACTGGGAGTGTATTTTAGCTTAGCAGAAGTGCGAATGAATGGATCGCAGAGCGGCTACAAAGTTTTTTTGTGCAGTTTCAGAGTAGCTCAAAACCTACTTAGTGCTTGCGATCACTTCAGACTGTTCAGTTCCTGTTTTGACATCACAAACACGCCCAGCATTCGCCCAGCCACGCCTGGGTTTTTCCTGGCACGCCTGTGTTTTTCCCCACACTCCCTGAAAACGGTCAGTTGACACCCAGATACGCCTACTTCATGTCAATCCCAATGCGTCCACCAGTGCGACTGAAAAGCTTCGTTAGACCCTGTGCAAAACTACATCGTTCGATGTGCACATTGCGTCGCATACGCATGCGCAGAACAGCCATTATTTAGCCTGATCGCTGCACTGTGAACAACTGCAGCTAGCGATCAACTCGGAATGACCACCATGGTTTTGCCCAACTGCTAACAAATTTGCTGCTATGATCAGGTCTCAATTACCACCAAAGATTGGTACTCATGCTATAGTTTGTCTTCTTGTCTTAAATTCATAATATGTATACAAAAGGAAATAAAAAAACTAAAAGCTGACAACCCACCTCATTAAAATGTTTTAAAAATAAGATTTTAAACCTACCGGTAAATCTTTTTCTCCTAGTCCGTAGAGGATGCTGGGGACTTCGTATGGACCATGGGGTATAGATGGGCTCCACAGGAGACATGGGCACTATAAAGAACTTTAGAATGGGTGTGCACTGGCTCCTCCCTCTATGCCCCTCCTCCAGACCTCAGTTAGAGAAACTGTGCCCAGAAAAGATGGACAATACGAGGAAAGGATTTTGTTAATCTAAGGGCAAGATTCATACCAGCCCACACCATCCACACCGTATAACCTGGACTATACGCAACCAGTTAACAGTATGAACAAAACAGTATCAGCTAAAGACTGATCTCAACTGTAACATAACCCTTATGGAAGCAACAACTATATACAAGCCTTGCAGATTTTGTCTGCACTGGGACGGGCACCCAGCATCCTCTACGGACTAGGAGAAAAAGATTTACTGGTAGGTTTAAAATCTTATTTTCTCTTACGTCCTAGAGGATGCTGGGGACTCCGTAAGGACCATGGGGTTTATAACAAAGCTCCAGACCGGGCAGGAGAGTGCGGACGATTCTGCAGCACCGACTGAGCAAACGCAAGGTCCTCATCAGCCAGGGTATCAAACTTATAGAACTTTGCAAAGGTGTTTGAACCTGACCAGGTAGCTGCTCGGCAAAGCTGTAAAGCCGAGACGCCTCGGGCAGCCGCCCAAGAAGAGGCCACCTTCCTAGTGGAATGGGCCTTTACCGAATTTGGTAACGGCAATCCTGCTGTAGAATGAGCCTGATGAATCGTGTTACAGATCCAGCAAGCAATAGTCTGCTTCGAAGCAGGAGCGCCAACTTTGTTGGCTGCATACAGGACAAACAGTGCTTCTGTTTTCCTAACCCGAGCCGTCCTGGCTACATAGATTTTTAAGGCCCTGACTACATCCAGGGACTTGGAATCCTCCAAGTCACCCGTAGCCACAGGCACCACAATAGGTTGGTTCATATGAAATGAAGAAACCACCTTAGGCAAAAATTGAGGACGAGTCCTCAACTCTGCTCTATCCACATGGAAAGTCAAATAGGGGCTCTTGTGAGACAAGGTCGCCAATTCGGACACCCGCCTTGCAGATGCCAAGGCCAACAACATGACCACCTTCCAAGTGAGAAATTTTAATTCAACTGTTTGAAGAGGTTCAAACCAGTGAGACTTCAGGAACCGCAACACCACGTTAAGGTCCCAAGGTGCCACTGGGGGCAAAAAAGGAGGCTGGATGTGCAGCACTCCCTTTACAAAAGTCTGGACTTCTGGGACAGAAGCCAATTCCTTCTGAAAGAAAATAGACAGGGCCGAAATCTGTACCTTAATGGAGCCTAATTTTAGGCCCATATCCACTCCTGTCTGTAGAAAGTGAAGAAAACGGCCCAGATGGAAATGTTCCATAGGAGCATTCTTGGCTTCACACCAAGAAACATACTTCCTCCAGATACGGTGATAATGTTTTGCCGTCACCTCCTTCCTAGCCTTTATCAGAGTAGGGATGACTTCCTCCGGAATACATTTCCCAGCTAAAATTTAGTGTTCAACCGCCATGCCGTCAAACGTAACCGCAGTAAGTCTTGGAACACGCAGGGCCCCTGTTGTAACAGGTCCTCCCTGAGAGGAAGAGGCCATGGATCTTCTGTGAGCATCTCCTGAAGATCTGAATACCAGGCCCTTTGAGGCCAATATGGAACAATGAGTATTGTTTTCACATTTTTTGTCTCATGATTCTCAATATTTTTGAGATGAGAGGAAGAGGGGGGAACACATAGACCAACTGAAACACCCAAGGTGTCACCAGGGCGTCCACCGCTACTGCCTGAGGGTTTCTTGACCTGGCACAATACCTCCGAAGCTTCTTGTTGAGGCGTGATGCCATCATGTCTATGTGAGGAATTCCCCAAAGACTTGTTATCTCTGTAAAAACTTCTTGATGAAGTCCCCACTCTCCTGGATGGAGATCGTGTCTGCTGAGGAAGTCTGCTTCCCAGTTGTCCACTCCCGGAATGAAGACCGCTGACAGAGCACTTACGTGATTTTCCGCCCAGCGAAGAATCCTGGTGGCTTCCGCCATTGCCACTCTGCTCCTTGTTCCACCTTGGCGGTTTACATGAGCCACGGCTGTGACGTCCGATTGAATCAGAACCGGTAGGTCGCGAAGAAGATTCTCCGCTTGTCGTAGGCCGTTGTATATGGCCCTTAATTCCAGTACGTTGCTGTGTAGACAAGCCTCCTGGTTTGACCATAGCCCCTGAAAATTTCTTCCTTGTGTTACTGCTCCCCATCCTCGGAGGCTCGCGTCCGTGGTCACCAGAACCCAGTCTTGAATGCCAAACCTGCGACCCTCTAGAAGGTGAGCACTTTGCAGCCACAACAGGAGAGACACCCTGGCCCTGGGGGACAGGCTTATCTTCTGATGTATTAGTAGATGGGACCTGGACCACTTGTCCAGGAGGTCCCACTGAAATGTCCTTGCATGAAACCTGCCGAAGGGGGTGGCCTCGTAGGCTGCCACCATTTTCCCCAGAACTCGAGTGCATTGATGAACAGACACTCTTTTTGGTTTTAGCAAGTCTCTGACCATGTTCTGGAGGTCCTGGGCTTTTTCCATCGGGAGAAAAAACCCTCTTCTGTTCCATGTCCAGAATCATGCCTAGGAATGATAATCGAGTCGTCGGAATCAATTGTGACTTTGGCAGATTGAGAATCCAACCGTGTTGTTGTAGCACTCTCAGGGAGAGCGACACGCTCTTCTGCAATTGATCTCTCAATCTTGCTTTTATCAGGAGATCGTCCAAGTATGGGATAATTGTGACTCCCTGCCTGCGCAGTAGCACCATCATCTCCGCCATCACCTTGGTGAAAATCCTCGGGGCCGTGGAAAGCCCAAACGGCAACGTCTGAAACTGGTAATGACAGTCCCGTACAGCGAATCTCAGGTACGCCTGATGAGGAGGATATATGGGGACATGAAGGTATGCATCCTTTATGTCGAGTGACACCATAAAATCCCTCCCTTCCAGACTGGAGATCACAGCCCGGAGCGATTCCATCTTGAATTTGACCTTTTTCAAGTACAGGTTTAGGGATTTTAGATTTAAAATGGGCCTGACCGAACCATCTGGCTTCGGGACCACGAACAGGATCGAATAGTACTCTTTCCCCTATTGGACTAGGGGAACCTTGACAATCACTTGCTGCTGACAAAGCTAACACTACTTCCCTCTCTGGGGAAGAAGCTGGCAAGGCCGACTTAAAAAATCGGCGAGGGGGCTCCTCTTCGAATTCCAGTTTGTAGCCTTGGGATACAATATCCATCGCCCAAGGATCCACGTCTGATGGAACCCAGACCTGGCTGAAGAGTCAAAGACGTGCCCACACCGGTGCGGACTCCCTCAGTGGAGCCCCAGCGTCATGCGGTGGATTTAGTAGAAGCCGGAGAGGACTTCTGCTCCTGGGGACTAGCTGGAGCAGGTGCTCTCTTTCCTCTACCCTTACCTCTGGCGAGGAAAGATGAGCCCCGACCTCTTCTGGACTTATGCGACCGAAAGGACTGCATCTGATATTGTGGAGTTTTCTTTTGCTGTGGGGGAACAAAAGGCAAAAAGGTAGATTTACCCACGGTAGCTGTGGCCACCAGGTCCGCGAGACCTTCCCCAAATAAAACTTCACCTTTGTATGGCAAAACCTTCATATGCTTCTTTGATTCGGCATCACCTGTCCATTGGCGGGTCCACAGGGCTCGCCTAGCAGAAATCGCCATGGCGTTGGCTCTCGAACCCAGCAGCCCAACGTCTCTTTGAGCGTCCCTCATATATAAGACTGCGTCTTTAATGTGGCCTAAGGTCAATAAAATGGTATCCCTGTCTAGGGTATCAAGGTCAGCTGACAAGGTATCTGTCCAAGCTGCAACTGCACTACACACCCATGCCGATGCTATTGCCGGTCTGAGCAAAGCACCTGTATGCGCATAAATAGACTTTAAAGTAGTTTCCTGTCTGCGATCAGCAGGATCCTTGAGGGCTGCCGTGTCCGGAGACGGTAGCGCCACCTTCTTGGACAGGCGTGTTAAAGCCTTGTCCACCATGGGTGAGGATTCCCAACGTACCCTGTCCTGTGCAGGGAAAGGATACGCCATAAGAATCCTTTTGGGAATCTGCAGTTTTTTATCAGGAGTTTACCAAGCTTTTTCAAATAACTCGTTAAGCTCATGGGATGGGGGAAAGGTTACCTCAGGTTTCTTTTCCTTATACATGCGCACCCTCGTGTCAGGGACCGAGGGGTCATCTGTGATATGCAAAACATCTTTTATTGCAATAATGATATAATGAATACTTTTGGCCACCCTTGGGTGTAACCTCGCATTATCGTAGTCGACACTGGAGTCAGAATCCGTGTCGGTATCAGTGTCTGCTATTTAGGATAGGGGATGTTTTTGAGACCCAGAAGGGCCCGGTGACCCAGTCGAAGCAGTGGATTGACTCCCAGCTTTTTCTCTGGACTCTGCTTTGTCCAATCTCTTATGTAATAAGGTCACATTTGCATTTAAAACATTCCACATGTCCATCCAATCATGAGTCGGCGTTGCCGATGGAGACACCACAATCATCTGCTCCACCTCCTCCTTAGCTGAGCCTTCCGCATCAGACATGCCGACACACTCATACCGACACCCCCCCACACACAGGGATATCATTATAAGGAGACAGTTCCCCAATAAGGCCCTTTGGAGAGACAGAGAGAGAGAATGCCAGCACACACCCAGCGCCAACTGACACTGGAAAATAATCTCTCAGATAATAGCGCTTTTATCTTACTCACTGTGTTAATACACTCACTGCGCCTTACAAGTGCCCCCCCTCCTCTTTTCAGCCCTGTGTCACCGTGTTCAGCAGGGGAGAGACCAGGGAGCCAGCTTCTCTGCAGATCTCTGTGGAGAAAATGGCGCTGGTTAGTGCTGAGGGACCAAGCTCCGCCCCCTCCAGCGGCGGGCTTCGGTCCCGCTCAAAATATCACAAAACTGGCGGGGGATTTATAGAATTACTGCCTCCACAGTGTATAACCTTATAATGCCAGATTTAGAGGTTGTTATTGCTGCCCAGGGCGCCCCCCCTGCGCCCTGCACCCATCAGTGTCCGCTAGTGTGTGTAGTGTGTGGGAGCAATGGTGCGCAGCGTTATCGCTGCGCGCTTACCTCAGTGAAGATCTGAAGTCTTCTGCCGCCTTGAAGTCTTCTTTTCTTCTTATACTCCCCCGGCTTCTATCTTCCGGCTCTGCGAGGAGGACGGCGGCGCGGCTCTGGGACAAACAGCGAGGGGCGACCTGCGTTCCGACTCCCTCTGGAGCTAATGGTGTCCAGTAGCCTAAGAAGCAGAGCCTATCACTTAAATAGGTCTGCTTCTCTCTCCTTAGTCCCACGATGCAGGGAGCCTGTTGCCAGCAGTGCTCCCTGAAAATAAAAAACCTAACAAAATTCTTTATCAGAGAAACTCAGGAGAGCTCCCCTGTAATGCACCCAATCTCTTCTGGGCACAGGATCTAACTGAGGTCTGGAGGAGGGGCATAGAGGGAGGAGCCAGTGCACACCCATTCTAAAGTTCTTTATAGTGCCCATGTCTCCTGCGGAGCCCGTCTATACCCCTTGGTCCTTACGGAGTCCCCAGCATCCTCTAGGACGTAAGAGAAATATAAATAAACAACAGGTGTATTTTATTTGCTTCTGTTATACTGTACTGGTTGCTTCAACTCGTCTTTTATTTTTTGGATAATTTTTTGTTTCCTGTCTGCCATTTTACTTTTTCTGGTAAAGCAATCATTATCAGGTGCATAGAGAACTAATTTAATTGACACTGTGGAGAGTGTTTGACTCAGAGAGTATGAGATCATCACACTTGGCTCAGATTATTTTTTGTTTTATGAAAGTAGCAAACATTACTCAAACAAAAAAGAATGATATATTTATATTTAATTATCACTTTCATAACTTATGTCACCCGATTCTGTAGACAGCCATTTAATAGCTTAGCTTTATAATTGCATAACACACCTGTTGTTAATAAATCCATAAACGTCTATAAATAACATATTTTATTTAGTGGTGCTTCGTGATCTCACATATAATGGTTGCATGATGTTGTTAACATTGCAACATTCATGCAAAACAGTGTAGCATAAGGATAATATTTCCTCCAGTATTAAATAATTGGGGCATTAAATGTCACCACAGAATTCCAATAGTATAGAATACTATTCTAGCTTTATGTAATCAAATAACGTTACTATGATTTCAAACATATTTATATTTTTTTATTGTTGTACATTACACACCATATAGGAACATAAATAATTTGACAGTTACAAATTACAATGTGCATATATTTTCAGAAAGTGGTTGTTCAAAATGGTGTTATTTGTGACAGCAGAGATGAGATTGCATGCATCTTATAGTCAGGGCCGTAACTAGGTGTGTGTGGAGGGGGCACTGCACATAGCACTGCAGGGTAGGGGGCGCTGTTGGCAGCACTTGTCAATTATCTGTTTTAATTACTTTCACTTTCAGCTTCCCTCCTTTGTGAAGCCCTGCGTCTCCTGACCGCCCCTGTCTCCTACCCCCACCCCTTCTGTCACTAATACCTATACAGCATTCATGGACTTGAGAGCTCTTTGTTGTTTAGTTGCACTGTCCTTTATTATATTTCAGGATGCTGATGTGCCCGGGGTTCGAACCCGTTGCCTATGGCATTGCAGTCAGATACTCTATTCATTGAGCTAATTGCCTTTGCATAGAAAGCTAGAGAATTCCAAGCTGGAGAGTTTTAACTATCTGAAGCTTACCTTGTACTTTGTGAAGGGGTGATCAGCATTGTGGCTGAGCAGATCTATGTAGTGTGTGGCTGCAAGGGTTTGGATATGTGGCTGCACACTGCATAGATCTACTCGATTATGGTGCTGTTTTCTTTTTTTTATGGGGTACATGTAGCTTCATATAGTCAGAAATCTCAGAGTTTTTATACAGGATCAAGTGGCTCGGTGGGTTGGGTGTTTGGCTGGGATGCAGCAAGTAGTAGGTTTGAGTCCTGGGTATGGCAGTATATTGAAAATGTGTTATTTAATTAGGAGTTTTGTGGCTAAATGGCGGTGAGCTCTTGGGTTAAGTGCATGAATGTGGTATAAAGAGGATTTGTGTCCAAATCCATTTTCTCGCAGTGGTCTATAAATGTGTGTGTAATGTATAATATCTATATATGAAATAAAATGTGGGAAAGGGCATCATAATGTAGGCTTTCTCTGAGATCAATTTTGTTGTGCCCCTTACTCGCGAGGCATGCGCCTTATGTCCCTATTGGAAAAATTGGGGGGGGGGGGGGGGGGGCACAAAGAAGTGTAGTTACGGCTCTGTACTTATAGTAGAGGAGCTCAGATTGTTGTAAGCAGAAATAATCTTAAACTGAGTACACACTATATGATATACTGATACACTATATGGTATATATATTTTGAGTTCACACTCAAAATTACAGGACTTTATCCGGGCTTCACCCACTCTGTGGAATGCCCTCCCACGCACAGTAAGACTCGCCTCTAGTCTCCAAACCTTTAAATGTTCCCTGAAAACTCACCTCTTCAGACAAGCCTATCAAATTCCAGACCCACCCACATAACCTTCAGTGCTTCCCTATCTAATTACATCCTCTGTAGAATATTCATAACATCACATATCTTGTCTTTCTTTAGTCTCACACCCTCCTGACACTTGGATAACTTTGTGGGGTATCATCATACAACCCATTAAGAACCTAGCAATCTGGTGGACCATTATGCAATAGGTAGCATCTATCCTTGTGTATCTATGCCTATTTCCCTATAGATTGTAAGCTTGCGAGCAGGGCCTTCCTACCTCTGTCTGTCTGTTTTTACCCAGTTTTGTTCTATTACTGTTGTTCTAATTGTAAAGCGCAACGGAATATGCTGCGCTATATAAGAAACTGTTAATAAATAAATAAATAAATATACTGAATACTTTTGAGATCCACAATGGATCATAACGGCCATCAAATAGTATGTTCCCTCAAATTCATCCAGTTCATAATCAAATCCATAATGCTGAATGAATGCAACTATTATAAATCCCACACAGTGTGCACTTAGTCATGGGATGATTCCACAGGTCATGCGGTATTGTTACATGAAGCATATAACTATATTTTGCGTCATCACACAGTGGATCGTGTACTGTATATGGCGATGAGCTATATTGCATTGCTTGGGTTGCACCATTGATAAGGTATATACCCAGCTTTACACCTCAAAAATGTGATACTAAATTAATCTCATCATTGGACATATTTAACGCTGGTCCTATTACCAGTTTCAACAGGTGAATCTATTCTGTAGGGGGAATTTAAATGTTATCGCATCCCTGTTCTCCCGTCTAAAATGACGGGCGATAGAGTGGTGATATTCAAATACTCCCACTTTTTGCGCTGATAGCGCCCATTACACTCGAGTTTAGGCACGTAAAGCACCTAAACCCTACTAAAGCGTGAGCGTGAAAAGACCCGTTTGGGCACCCAAACGGATCTCTGTACGTGCATTTCAGCTCGCTACCCCCAGGGGTAGCAAGCTGAAATGAACTTGTCGCACCTGTCTGCAGCAACATTAGAATACTGCCGGGGGGCGCAATAGGGGTGGGAGAGGGGGGCAGAGTATTGAATCTCGTCCTATGTGGGTACTATTTCCAATATAGTTTTTAATATCTATGTTCATCTATCTATAACTTATCTATAGTCTTTAGATCAACATCACATCCATATACTTACTATACCTGTAAGAAATCTCAGAGGCCATCCAGTGAAACTGTTATTTCCATAGTCATAACACAATAGTAAATTAATGGACTGGCAACTCTCCGCCACCTCGTCCCCGTCATCAGAAGCACATTTATATATCCAAAAAAAGCGAAGTTGGAGTGAGAGTTTTATTACAAGTGGTTCCTCTACCAAATCCAGTACAACACTTCATTTGTTTTTGGATTAAATGCCATCTGTGGCATTCCGGGATATGCGCACTGTCTATTATACTGTATAATCCTCATGGAGTCACAATTGTTGTAATATGCTGTGATTTTAATAACCAGAGGTTGACTAAGCCTACACTGAGGAATCTGTGCTTCTTTACATCAGCTCTCTGACCTTATTCTTTTGCTAAAAAAAATTGTTCAACAAAGACAATGAGATGCCTTTAAAATAATCCAAATCAGGTTTAGGAAGACCCTCTCCATGCACAAAGGCAAAATGATGAAAGAAGATTGATAATTCAGTAATGATGGAAATTAAATCAACTAACCCACAATCCAATGGTAAGACACAATGTTAGATAAACATCTCCACAATAAACATATGTCACCACAAATCTTCTGAACAAACTAAAATAAAAACACATTACTAAGGTTCTAATTAATTTACTGGGGAATGTTCCATTGTTTTCAGTTCAAGTATTCCTTAGTAAGGTTAGGTTACAAGTAACATGGAAGGAATGCACTGTGACATATGCAATAATTGGACAGCCTTTACCAAGTCCAAATGCAACAAATGGTGATGCTATATTTGTGCAATACATTACGGAATTAATGTCTTGTAACATTTCTATGGTTTCTAAACAGTATTGAATATTTTATGATGTTTTAGGTAACCTCAAGGGTATAAAACTGTTTATCTTGGCTGTTTTATGGTGCCTGCTTGCCATAATTTAAAAAAACCAGAATAGTATACAGTTATGTCACATAACACAGGAGACATTATCAGTTGGTAATGTGAGTAAATATATTTAATACATTAACTTCCCCCTCCCTTAGGACCCTTTCCAATAACACTTCCCTCTGGTCATACCTTTACCCATGGGATTCTGTCCTCTGACAACATTTCCTCTCTGTGATAACACCTGGTTATCCTCTCTTAGTAACCTGTCCACAAGAACACTCTTTCCTGGCACTAGGTCCACAGTATACCCAATGACTTTTAACACTGTCCTGTCAAATTCCCTGGAATCCTGGCACTCTCTCTTCTGCCTTTATACGTTCTCTCTTCAGCCTTCCTAAATGCAGAGAAATTAAGAATTCTATTTGGTTGTAGCTAGAACTGTTTACAAAAAATACAAGATAAATACCAAATTTCTGCAATATTTATTATACTAACTGAAAAAATGTTTGCATGTGGGACAAAAAAACAAGATAAAAAGATACAAATTACCACAAATATAAATAGCAGAGATCTTTTTATATATACACTGCTCAAAAAAATAAAGGGAACACTAAAATAACACATCCTAGATCTGAATGAATAAAATATTCTTATTAAATACTTTGTTCTTTACATAGTTGAATGTGCTGACAACAAAATCACACAAAAATTATCAATGGAAATCAAATTTATTAACCCATGGAGGTCTGGATTTAAAGTCACCCTCAAAATTAAAGTGGAAAAACACACTACAGGCTGATCCAACTTTGATGTAATGTCCTTAAAACAAGTCAAAATGAGGCTCAGTAGTGTGTGTGGCCTCCACGTGCCTGTAGGACCTTCCTACAATGCCTGGGCATGCTCCTGAAGAGGTGGCGGATCATCTCCTGAGGGATCTCCTCCCAGACCTGGACTAAAGCATCCGCCAACTCCTGGACAGTCTGTGGTGCAATGCATCTCCCAGATGTGCTCAATTGGATTCAGGTCTGGGGAACAGGCGGGCCAGTCCATAGCATCAATGCCTTCGTCTTGCAGGAACTGCTGACACACTCCAGCCACATGAGGTCTAGCATTGTCTTGCATTAGGAGGAACCCAGGGCCAACCGCACCAGCATATGGTCTCACAAGGGGTCTGAGGATCTCATCTCGGTACCTAATGGCAGCCAGGCTACCTCTGGCGAGCACATGGAGGGCTGTGCGGCCCCCCAAAGAAATGCCACCCCACACCATTACTGACCCACAGCCAAACCGGTCATTCTGGAGGAAGTTGCAGGCAGCAGAACGTTCTACTTGGCATCTCCAGACTCTGTCACGTCTGTCACATGTGCTCAGTGAGAACCTGCTTTCATCTGTGAAGAGCACAGGGCGCCAGTGGCGAATTTGCCAATCTTGGTGATCTGTGTCAAATACCAAATGTCCTGCACGGTGTTGGGCTGTAAGCACAACCCCCACCTGTGGACGTCGGGCCCTCATACCACCCTCATGGAGTCTGTTTCTGATCGTTTGAGTAGACACATGCACATTTGTGGTTTGCTGGAGGTCATTTGGCAGGGCTCCTCCTGTTCCTCCTTGCACAAAGGCGGAGGTAGCGGTCCTGCTGCTGGGTTGTTTCCCTCCTACGGCCTCCTCCACATCTCCTGATGTACTGGCCTGTCTCCTGGTAGCGCCTCCATGCTCTGGACACTACGCTGACAGACACAGCAAACCTTCTTACCACAGCTCGCATTGATGTGCCATCCTGGATGAGCTGCACTACCTGAGCCACTTGTGTGGGTTGTAGGGAGGTCATACAGGCACGTGGAGGCCACACACACTACTGAGCCTCATTTTGACTTGTTTTAAGGACATTACATCAAAGTTGAATCAGCCTGTAGTGTGTTTTTCCACTTTAGTTTTGAGGGTGACTCCAAATCCAGACCTCCATGGGTTAATAAATTTGATTTCCATTGATAATTTTTGTGTGATTTTGTTGTCAGCACATTCAACTATGTAAAGAACAAAGTATTTAATAAGAATATTTCATTCATTCAGATCTAGGATGTGTTATTTTAGTGTTCCCTTTATTTTTTTGAGCAGTGTATATATATATATATATATATATATATATATAATGTCCAGAGCGATCCGGCACTCCCTCCGTCCCCACGGATTCCACAATAATGCTCCTGTGCCCTCCTCCTTGAGAGACAGCGCGTCCCTCACGAATACATTGCAGACAGCGGCGGCACTCGGAGACTTAAATTGAAGTGCATAAAGTGTTTATTCTCAAACATCATGTTTGAGAATAAACACTTTATGCACTTCAATTTAAGTCTCCGAGTGCCGCCGCTGTCTGCAATGTATATATATATATATATATATATATATAAAAACATCTTTGTAAGCAAGTTTTAATGAATCAGTAAAATAAAATGTGTTCATTTTCTAAACACAAAACCTATAGACCCAATAACATAAACCATTCCACAAAGGAGATTCACTCAGTTTGGGTTCTGAAAAAAATAAAATGGGTACAATGTTCTACTTTAAACAAATATATTTGCTAATCTAGTTTTGAACATAAAAAAAAAGTTTAAATAGTAATTTTAATGTTATCTAAGCAGTTGTTGTATTAATTGAGATCTGACAAAAACAGGTTTTTGGTCAGATTTCTAATACAGGCAGATTGTCAGTGTATCAGTTTATCACTGAACTGTATTAAATGTAAAAGTTCTATCATCTTATTCATAAAGGAGTTAACCACTATCGCCTATGAGATAATTTTCCTAGTACATGTACAGAGGAAAACCTTCTGTTATTGCCAATTTCAATGACAAATTATTTCATTTTAAATGAGCCTTCTTTCAACTGGGAATTTTTAAAAAATATTTCCATTATATTTTTTAATCTAGTGCCCGTAGCGTGGCGAGCGCAGCGAGCCCGCAAGGGGCTCCTTTGAGCTCGCCACGCTGTCGGTATGCCGGCGGTCGGGCTCCCGGCGCCGGTATGCTGGTCGCCGGGAGCCCGAGCGCCGGCATACCATACTACACACATTGAAACCTTAAGTATGGACTTTCAATTCCATTGCATACACACGGACCAGTTAGCCAGGTCACACAGGCATATATCCCAAGACTGGCCCTGTGAAGCAGTAAATTAAGACTATCTACCCCCCCCCCCCCTTCACCCCCGGTCTCTGCAGGTAATCACTGCGGAACTCAGCTGCAGCAGGGAGGATTGATCATCACCCACTCTAACATACCCTCCACTGTGCTCTGTGTGTGTGGAGGGTGAGTGGTAATGCTCCAAGGGGAGAGGAGGTAGGCATTACTCCCGGGAGAGAATCTGATGCTTAGACAGGGTTGAAATAATAATACAAAAATGACATTGGTCACAGGGGATGGAATAGGGGGGGGGGGGGGGGGGAGTGGGTGTTGTTAAAAAAATAAGGGCATTTTACACAGGTAAGTTATAAAATAGGCTCTCTTTAACAACTAAGTGGGTGGGGGGTACTGTTAATAAGATCTACTGTATGTTCACTGGGGTGGAGAGGGTCTATTGCCAATGGGGATTGAGACACCCAATATGTATAACTTTTGTCAATACAAAATTTATAAATATTTTTAAAAATACTTTCTGAGCTTTATTAAATTAAAAAATTACAAATTCTGACCGGTTTTGGGGAAAAATGTCTGTTAAGTGGTAAGGCATTCAAATCTCAAGACTATTTCTTTATGTTATATATCCCATTTCTCCACAGACTGAAAATAGAAGAAAAAAGTAAAAAAAAAATTACTGCAATTTTTTAGCAGTGCAGTGTCAAAATTATTTAAAAGATTCAGTTATATTTTTCAACTTACTTTTCACCATTAAGTAACAGTGCATAAGAATACTAACAGAATGACATATTGAATAAAATTAGAACTGGAAAAGTCTGTGTGTACTTTTATTTGATTTAAAATATTCACTTTGTTCCTACATTAACAGGCACCCTATGGTGTTGAAAACTTTTGATATTCTTCCTCGAACTGTAGTTGATAAGATAAAAGAAATAAATTAATCTCTCAGAAAATAAACACCATGTATTTTCCTAATATCAGTTCAAATAAATTCAAACTGTTATACTTACATATCTTGGCTAAAATGTGTTAAAGGATCTACGTTTACTTGTTTGTCTTGGCAAAATAAACAATATATATTTTTATTAAACTAATGTATGATCTGATTTTGTAGAATGACTTATTTACTTTATAGATCTAGTTCATGGCACTGGCAGACATTCAGAGATGAGCTGTGTGAAGTGTATTAGCTTTGCAGATAAATAATCTAATTGCCTTTTTTCTAAATAAATCCAAAAATGTTTCTGTTTGTGTCACATAGTGCTACATAGTAGCAGTTATGCCAATAGCTAAAACGAGTTTTCTGGAGAAAAAACATAATAATAATAATAATAATAATAATAATTATTATTATTATTATTATTATTATTATTATTATTATTAAAATAGATTTGCTTCTAAATATGTCAATTCTCAGTGTAAAGATAGAGAACATTGATGATTCTCAATACGAAAAAATTCTTATCAAACACCACTTGCACAGTACATCTGGTGTACATAACATAACCTAAGGAAAATATAAGAAAGACAAGTGCCCACTGGTGTAATATTTTCACAGGAATGATAAATAGCCAAAACAAATTTGTAATAATGGTTCTGTACAATTGCACACGCAGAGCTAGCTTATTTGTAGCTTTTTGTTATTTCATAACTCTCATGTGTACTGTATGTCATCTCCTTTTCTTTTGACTCAAAGTGACCTCTGAGGAAAGTTAGCATATACTGTAGAGGAAAACGCGTTAGTGTACATCGCACAGGAAACTACCTTGAATCACTGACAGCATCTGGAATGAAAAGGTGGTGTATGCGTATTACTTACTTTTTACATTAAAAAAATATATTTTTTTAAAACTACACTAAATACAGCTGTGAAAGAGGGTACACTTCCATTCTGCAAACTAAAGCATTCTTCTCTGTGAACCTGATGCATCACATGACACGATTAACAATTATTTAGTCTTCACCAAGTACTAAAATTTCATACATTTCCTCTCATATATCCAGTAATTATTTTTACATTATTTGCCAACAAAAAGAGATAATTATAAAGAAACCATATGAGACAGAGTAAGCACTGTACATGCTTACAGCTTACAAAACATTTAAACAAGATGCTTGTTAATCTGTTGCACTTCATTATATAATTATTATTTGATAAATGGAAATTGCTACCAGCTAAATCTAAAAGCATAATTTTTGGCAATTTAGTTGGCAACATTCTGGCTTCCTGTAGCATCATGCCAAGTATTCGAGACATCTGCATTGATTTCAGAGTAGGAATTGTTACTGCTCATCAGTTTGAAAAGGACATATCTAAACTATTTAAAGTCTTTTATTTCACAGTAAGAAATATTATATAGAAATAGAGACCAGTTGCCAAACTTTCTAGGAGTGGACACTTTTTCAAAATGAGCAAAGATTTCCCTGCTAAAATCACGAGGGTCACTTAAATAATGTAGTCAATTAAGAAATCAGATTCATAAGCAATTGGCTACAGTGCATGCATAATGTGCCAAAAGGTAGAATACATGTATCAGGTTGTATACATGGTTTATTAGGAAAGTATTGATCATGTTGATGATGTAAAGCTCTCAGAAACTCATGTAGTATATATGAAACAGTTGGCATTATAGGGTTAAACTTTCTTAGGGTTATAGGGTTAAACTTTCTTAGGTTTAAACTCCCATATAGTCAGCTCTTATAGATCAGATGCAAATAAAGTATATCAGAAAGTGGTAAGTAATGCAGACATATTCAGCCCAATCCTCTGTTCTGACAATCCCTGATCTGATTCACCGGTTGGCTGCCATTGGTGCTTGGCATATCGGGGAAAAACATCATGTAAATAAATCCCAGAATCACCAATCCCTACCATTTGTTGGTTAGTATCGGCAGAATGTGAATTGCCATGATACAGCTGAGATGTATGGACCTCACTAGCTACAGTACTATTAGATCCAGTTTACTTGTACAGTATCTAATAGGGCATGTTATTATTTGAAGTCTGTGTCAGGCATCTTCTACCTTTACCTAGCTTGTCTGTATTGTGGGGATACCCTAGTGATGTCACAAGATATCCCTGAAGTCCTAAAAGCAAGGAACACTTTTTAATGTTAACTATTTAAATAATTCATCAAACTACATCAATTACCGTACATAAGGCAAAAAAATGCTTGTGTGAGTTGCAGAGCGCAGCAAAAATGTTGTGTGTTTTCCATTAAGAATCTAATAGAAAAGTACAAAGCTTGAGACAGTCTACCAGCTTCTACTGTCTAACCATTTGCCATAGGTAATAAACAGAAGACGAGAGAGTAGGAGAACTACACGTAGTATTGATAGGAAAGTATGAGACACTTCTACTGTTAGGACCCTGGCTCAAACTAATTTCCTGTTTCTAAAAACAGTGCTGAACTACAGTAGATCTGCATATGTCCTAAAGAGATTGCATTGTGTGAAAGGAGGCTTGGTGCAGTCTAATCTCAGTATCCATGCAGGCTCTTGGGTTTCATTTGTGGACAACAATGATCCCAGTGATGATGCACATTTCACCACATGTGCTTTGGTCACATAACAGTGGTTGTAACTGGGCAACAATGGGGCTTTCATAAATAGGATGTGTTCCATCAGCATTTAGATAAAATTGTATACACAGAAATCTGGCTAATCTGAAATGGATCTCTTGCATCAAGGTCAAGGCTGGTGCAAATGCGTATTGATTGTGATGACAAGCAGATGAATATTGGTGGTGTGGTCACACTGATTCAGCCTACTGCATACAATGCAGTTGTACACTCTGCAACATTCTTAACAGGATATGTGCTGTAGCTTGGTCGAGTAATTTCCCTATGGTAGTGTACTCACAAGATGTACACTACGTGAGAAGTATAAGAGTAGTAGTCAGCGGAATTCGTTGTCATACAATTTTCTACTTTGCGCAGAGTGTTGATAGGATGATGCCAAGGATCTGAATGTTATTCACTTGTAGAAAGCAAATCCAGACTGTTACAGTATTTTCTGGTCCTTGGATGAATGGTGTAGTGCAAGGAACCAGATAGTTGTCTTTCTGTTACGAGTCTCAATAAATTCTGTGTTACAGTAAAAGGGGATAAAATCAGAGAAAGAGTATATGATGGGAAACAAACAGTGGAAAAAACACAAACAGTTGAGTAGCAGAAGATGTATGGCATGCTTGGGATAATTGAACACAAATGGTCAGGCCCTTCCTATTTGTATAGGAAATCACCAGAGAGTGGTATTTTTTTTTTGTTTTAAGCTTCTATGACTTAACATCTATGGTCCTCACACACCATATCTTCAGTACACAAATACACCAGTTCAATTAAACCCAGACCCGGATTAAGACTGCATGGTGCCCTAAGCACTATAATGGATTAGGGTCCTCTCCTACAATCCATTGATATTAACACAACTGATTCACACTGGTCAGTATACACATGCCACAGTGACATCACATGCCTCATACACACAAACCACACTAATATCACACACCTGATACACACTAATAACTCTACTGAAGTACCACTGGTATCATATGCTTGAAATAGACTGAAAACTATCATTCTTAGTGACCTGGCCACTGTCCATAGCTCATCTGCAATATTCTACATGTGTCTAGCTGACCACTGTATACTCCAGGCGTCAGGCTTCATGCAGTCACTATCTCTCAGCTTCAGCCCCATGCTGCCGAGCAGGAGTAGAGATGATCATCGACAATCGATGTTTCAAAATCATTGATGGTCTATGCCCGATGTTGAATACTTTTACTGCTGTTTGGGGTAGAACCAGATGGTTTCCCACCATCGATCATACAGAACCACCTGATTTTTTGTTTTGTTTCTTCTCCAAGGTGCTGGGACACAGAGCCGAGCTCCCCCCCCCCACACACACACCCAGTGCACCCGCAAACCCCCACCCCTGGGCTCTGATTGGCCCGCATCCCAGTGAATGGTAAAGCAGCTGTCAAACCATTGATGGTTCCTTGCAGATTATTTCACACCATCAAGGCTAACCATCAATGGCACCTTTGATTATGTCCATCAATGGTTAACCCACTGATGGCCATCCTTCAGCAGGAGGAGTCACAGCAGATTGTGCTGAGCCCTGACTTGAGGCCACTTAGTGCACGCTCCTGTGTCCCCTGTGAATGGCTGAGAGCATGGAAAGTGCTGTGCAGGAAGCTCTGCATTATACAATACTATCATTTTGAGCAGAACTGATGGGCTTGCAGCCTGCCTGTGCCCCATTGCTCGCCCAGCAAAACTGTCTAATGCTGACCCAGTAGCCTACATTATTCCGGGAATCCAGGCCCTCAAGGCCATTTTTTAGCATTATTTTTATTTATTTGGGCATCTGGTGGACCCATTAAGGCCCATAGGGCCCTAGGCAGCTGCCTATGTTGCATTGTGGAAAATCTGGCCCTGCTTAAACCATCAAAACAACAATAGGTGGTCATTTTGTTACCACCAGTATACCATAGAATTCAGTATTCGTTCTCACAAAAGTGCTTTAATTATCTTCATCATTTGTATGTGAATGTTGTAGGCCACTAAACAAGCTACTGAATGGCACAATTTAAGGAGTTCCAGCTATTTCAGTCTCAGTGAAGGGAAAAACTAACTTGCGCTAAAATATCTACTTAATTTTTCTTCTATTTTGTAGTACAGTATGTAGCTTAATGTGAATGTAGATTGTACGATGCTTGCTCTTTGTAATGCCAGCTCAAAATAAATTTCAAACAGGTCAGAACTTCTGTTATACTCTAGGTCAGTGGTTCCCAAACTTTTTTGAGTCACGGCGCCTACAGTATCAACATTTTTTTCACGGCACCCCTAGGACAAAAGCTTATGCAGAAATTCAGAAAAGAATTTGAAATTAAGTAAATTGTGTTTATTTATCATTCTTAGGGTTTGTTATGTGGTGAGGGACAGAAATCACTTCTGATTGTCCACATAAATTATGATTGGCAGGCACCAGCACTGGTTTCGCCTATTACATTGACCGTAAATAATTTGGATTGGTCCTGAACCACCAATCCAGGGCACCCCTGCAAGTGTCCCAAGGGTGCGTAGGACTACAGTTTGAGAACTACTGCTCTGGGAGCTGTTATAAAGTCAGTAACTTTTAATGGACTTCATATATATGAATGAAATTTTGTGACAGGAAAATACATACTGTATATAATACAAGAGTTCCATTATAAAGGGACGTCGTACAAAGAGATAGAATTACAGTTAGTTTAGGCTGTCCATTCATTAGTAAATTTGGAATAGAGCTACCATGTGTGTAGAATGAGCAGTTCATGCATTATCGCTTGCCTTCTATACCCTTTAACTATCCACAAAAGTTACTAAGCATTACATGCGCACTCATAATTCACTATTTAAATGGGGATGTAGTCAGGTGACTGGCGGTCGAAATCCCAGCGGTCAGCATACTGACGCCGGGATCCCAGCCCACCAGGATGCCAGCAGGGGGCCCAGGGCTATTCCCACTCGTGTATGTCCACGACACCCATAGAATGGGAAGAGAACCTGTGGCAAGTGCAGTGAGCCACTGAGCCCGCAAGGGGCTTCATTGCACTCGCCCCTCCTGCCGGCATACTGGCGGCCGGGATCCCTGCATCAGTCACCCGACCCCAACTCATTTAAATGTATTGATAAATATATTTTTTACATGGGTAGAATACTAATAGTAGTCAAGCACTATCATATAATAATTTTAATGATGTTTGATATCAACATAACTTCCCTCTCCAGTGATGTTATGATATATCTTCTCTTTGTAAAAAAAAAAAAAAAAAGATTTCTGCTTATTGAAATAATAATTAATCTGTTGGATTAATTATCACACATACATTATTCTCCATTGTAAACTATTCTGTACATTCTTTACTGAGAAACAAACATGCTGCAAGATAGAAATGGTATTACATGGTTGAACGATTACACTCTATTTCAAGTTCAATATATCTTGCTAAGTGAGGCTGCTCCCTAAATGACCTCCGTTATATTTATGTTACTTATTTAACAATGAGTGATTGATCGTTCATATAATTATGTGCACACTCCACATGACTGCTTTGTTTGTGGAATAAAGAATTGACGTGATTCATAGTAAAAATACAAATGCAACATTTTAAGCCAGTGTGAGAACAGTAACTATATTTCATGCAAAGCTCGGCAATGTGAAAGGTTCTTAGTTCTTTCTCAGTAAGGATTTTAAATTACTAAAAATATTTTCCAACCTCATTTTGAATAAACAGAAAACAAGTGTCTTGTTGTGCGGATCTTAGACAAGATAACGAAACACAGCACAGGACGTACTAACATAGTTGAGTAAACATGCAGTGAAACTAAGGCCTATGCATATGCGTATGATTAGAACAGCTAGTATTGTATATACAATTACTATAGAATGCTCTAGTGCTCCCCAATAGCTAGTTGGATACTAGAAAAATGTGTCCCTCTGGTGTCACAAACCCTTTATCCATATATAGGTGGTCATTCCGAGTTGATCGCTCGTTATTTTTTTTTCGCAATGGAACGATCAGTCGCTAATGCGCATGCGCAATGTCTGCAGTGCGACTGCGCCAAGTAAATTTGCTATTAAGTTAGGTATTTTACTCACGGCATTACAAGGTTTTTTCTTCGTTCTGGTGATCGTAGTGTGATTGACAGGAAGTGGGTGTTTCTGGGCGGAAACTGGCCGTTTTATGGGTGTGTGCGAAAAAACCCTGCCGTTTCTGGGAAAAACGCGGGAGTGTCTGAAGAAACGGGGGAGTGTCTGGGTGAACGCTGGGTGTGTTTGTGACGTCAAACCAGGAACGAAACTGACTGAACTGATCGCAATGGCAGAGTAAGTCTGGAGCTACTCAGAAACTGCTAAGAACTGTCTATTCGCAAATCTGCTAATCTTTCGTTCGCAAATCTACTATGCTAAGATTCACTCCCAGTAGGCGGCGGCTTGGCGTGTGCAAAGCTGCTAAAAGCAGCTTGCGAGCGAACAACTCGGAATGAGGGCCATAGTCATACAGTATGTTGCGGACTGGCATAAAATGAACTATTCATAAATTATTTTATTTTAAACTCTATTTCAGGGTGGTAATCAGCATGCTGGCTGTTGGGATCCCAGCGCTCAGTATACCAGCGCTGGAATCTCGACACCCGGCATACCGACAACTATTCTCCCTCTTGGGGTCCACGACCCCCTTAGAGGGAGAATAAATAGCGCACGCCACCATGCCCGCAGCGCGGCGAGCGCAGCATGGCAATCGCAGCCTGCAAGGGGCTGATTTGTGCTCACCCAGCAGTTGGTATGCCGGCGGTCGGGATCCCAGCGCCGGTATGCTGGCCGCCGGCATACCATACTACACCCCTATTTCATACTTGCCTACTGATCATTGGCTGACACTGAAGTCGGGCTGTTCTGATCTCAGTCTGGTACAGGGAGTTGAGAGAGAATTATACTTCATACAACTGGCTCCAGTGTTGGTCACCAAACACATGTGGGAGCACTTCATAGTAAATTATTAACATTTTCGGTAATTCCAAACACCATTCATCCTATTGTCCTTCTGAGGTTTCCCTGGTTACAGAAAGATACCCCTTTGCTTTACATCCATACTGGAAAAGTCTTGTCCATGGATTCCTCATGCGAGTGCAGCTGTCTCTCCTATGTACTTCTATTTAGTAACACCACATTGGTATCAGCTTCTCCAATTCAATATTACCTCCTGAATACTCCTCTTTTTCTGATGTCTTTAGTAAACAGAAGACTGAAGAGCCACCTCTCCATCATCAATGTGATGCTTCTATTGAGTTACTCGCAGAAAAAAATGCTTCTATTATTCCACTGCCAAAAACTGAAGCCATTGTGTAATATAAAGGAAAATCTGCAGAAATGATTTATTAGGAAATCTGATTCACTAGCTGGGACTGCAGTCTACTTTGTGAAGAAAAAAAGATTTCTGTTTATGCCCATGTATCGATTATTGTGGATTGACTGCAATAACCATAAAAGACATCTAACAAATGACACTAATGCAAGGTCTCTGAGGGGCTTACCACTTGGCCAGAATTAAAAAAGGGCGATTTGTGGAAGACCATTTTTAACACCAGAGATGGGCACTTTGAGAACTTGGTGATGCCATTAATCCTCTGCAATGCACTTTAAGAGATTTTTAGGGATGTGTTATACCAAATCATTATATCCTTTCTTGATGAGATAGACATTTTTTCTAGAAGTAATTAGAATCATAGGAGACATTTAGAAGTGGTTTTAACATGACTGCAGAAAAACACCAATTTTGCAAGCTCAGGAAGTGCTTGTTTTAGCAAACTCACTTGAACTTCTAAGGGTATATTGTCTCAGGATTATGATGGTTCAAGAAGCTACAATAGCAGTGTCTGAAACCCAATGGCTCATGGGATTTGCAAATTACTGTAGGCAATTTCTCAAAAATGATTCCACTAAACAATCCCAATTGCATTATCAATCACTGTAGGCAACATGATATTTTAACCAACTCAAGCCTACTTTTATTTCCACTCTGATGTTGTGGGTGGCAATCTAATGTTAATGCCCCATTCTTTATGGAAGTGAATTCATATCCAGGGCCGGTTCTTGGGCTTCTAGCGCCCCGGGCGGCCAATAGGGGCGTGGCTTCATACAGGGAGCGTGGTCAGTTACGCCCCCTGTACAGTAGTAGCGCCGATGAAATGATGTGCGGTGCGCGATGACGTCATCGCGCACCGCATAGTAATGGTCCTCTCCACAAAGGGAAACTAGACGCTACGCGTCTAGTTCCCTTCACAGCGGGGGGCAGCGGGACAAAGCGGGCAGCGAGGGGCACAGCAGCAGCGGATCTTGCCATGGTGTGGCACCCAATGTATTCAGTAAATTGATAAAACACTTTCGTTATTTCTATAAAGTGCTTTAATTGAGATAAAGTGCATATGCAAAAGAAACACTGATTCTTTGTCACATACATATATCAGATAAAAAAACATAGTAAAAACAACAAAGTGACATCCATAAAGTGTCTGTGCAGATTGCAGATGTATTTGATCTCACCATATGAATGGGGTGCGGTTGGCTAATCTTGATGATAAAGCAAAGAAACAGTCCCGGGCTATTAAGCACGGCACCACCGCAGCTGGTGTGTAAGCCCCCAAAGGTAAGTCTCATCTGCACAGCCCCCTCCTGGATGTCAGCATGCAAGTCCTTGCGACGCGTTTTGGTCTGAGACCTTTTTCAAGAACGGATGGTCTGCTGAGTGTAAACGAGGTCTTTTAAACCCCTATTCTGGATATGAATTGCCGGTGCATTCCCATTTGCTTCTCCCCGGAAGTGACATTTGCGTGTCACCGCTGGTTTCCATGTGCGGTTCATTACCTTCCGATTCGGAAGTGCTCCACACTGACTCCAATCGCGGTCTGGTACAGGACCCAAAAGCAGCAAAGTCAGCTATCTGCTGTGGTGTTTCCGGATGACACTCTAACAGACGCTTTCAGAACTGATGTTGATGACTCAGTTCACACTACCTCTGCTGACATTTGGTCGTGCCAAGGAATGAGAACTCTCTTCAAATTGAGACACTAGCGCTACAAAGGTTCTGTTTTGCTCTTTTACTTTTTTGCGCATATGTTGGTGAAGGTGTGAGGGTTCCTTCTTGCTTTACATTGAGCCTGGTGTAGCAGCTATTATTTGCGCACATACTTGAACAAACCTGTCTTTTGCATATATATTGGCGTACTTTATATTCCCGTAAAGTCATACCCTATATTGAAGTGGGAGACATATTTTGTTTTGTTTTGTACATAAAATCCTCATGATGTTGGTTATACATGAAAAAAATCAGAGAGATAAATAAGCAAACAGATAAAAAGACACATAATCCTTAAAAGAGAGCAATTAATTAATAGGTTTAAAAAGGGAGCAACTAATTGATAGGTTTAAAAAGAAAGAGAGATTCATGGAAATCTTAATCTAAAAACCATTTTAGCTCAAAATCTACATTATGACCCATTGGTTTAAGTGTATTGAGCTCAAATATCCATCTCATCTCTCTCTCTGGGCTAAAATCTTTTCGATATTCATATTTCTCCAATTTGATTTGATCTGTTGGATCCCTATAAAACGCTTGATCTGTTCTACATTGTTATTACGTTTGGTACAAAAATGTTCTGATAGGGAATGAGTTAACAGACCTTTTTTGATGTTATAAACATGTTCAGCCGCCCGAGTTTTCAAGGCTCGGAAGGTTTTACCCACGTATATTTGGCAGCATTTACATTCGAGCATATAGATAACATTCTTCGATTGGCAGGTAATAAAATCATTGATTTTATATTTTTTCCATTTACATCAAAATCTGTTACTTTCCATTTACATCAAAATCTGTTACTTTCCGTACAGTATTGGTTTTGGTAGTGGCCCTGCACATAATACACGTCCCACACCGGTGGAAACCTTTTGTGCAATTTCTTCTTGTGGTATTTTCTAAAAGACTACTCCTTACCAAATGATCTTTCAAAGATCTAGCTTTTTTTGTAGATGAAAACAGGCTTCTCGGGTATCGATGGACCTAAGACTGGATCATCTTTTAATATTCTCCAGTTATTCCTAAAAATGCTCTCAATTTTCCTAAAATGTGACCCATATTGGGTAATGAAAGCCCATTCGTATGGGGAATTCTCTTTCTTATTTTCCAACTTTTATTTTAAAAGATCTTAACTTTTAGAAGGTCACTCTCCTTTTACCCTTTTTCCTCAAATCTTTGTGACATTTCTTCTATCTGAGATTCCAGTATTTCTTCATCGGTACAGTTTCTCTCTAGGCATTTAAATTGTCCCAATGGGATGTTTTCTAACCATCTTGCATGGTGTTCACTATTCGTATTAATATAAGCATTTGAATCTATATCTTCCTATATGTTTTTGTACAGAGTCGTTGGTCTTGTATGTATATTAAAAGGTCTAAAAAAGGAGGCTTTCTTTACTTATAGTTAAAGTAAATTGTATATTAAAATTGTTAGAATTGATTGAGTTACAAAAATTGGTTAAAGACTCATCATTACCACACCATATAAAAAACACATCATCTATATATCGCCACCAGGATCCCAGGTTTGCCCCTGTGCTCAATATATTGCATAACTAGGGGCAAATCTGGTGCCCATGTCTGTACCTTTTTGTTGTAAATAAAAATGTCCATTAAAATAAAAATTATTGCTCATTAATATGAAACATATAGATTCAATGATAAAATCTTTAAGGTTCTCTGAATAGTCACTGGCCTCTAGGAAAAATCTAACTGCTTCCTTTCATTTTTCCCATTCTATTATGGTATACAAAGTGGTGACATCGGCACTTATCAGGATGCAGTTTTGTTCCCACTTTGTATTTTCCAATTTTCTAAGGAGATCCCGTTTCTTTTGCATATGCACTTTATCTCAATTAAAGCACTTTATAGAAATAAAGAAAGTGTTTTATCAATTTACTGAATACAATTATGGTTAATAGCACCAAATCCTCCGCTATTTGCACTTTATTCGTTACATTAACTAAGTGGCAATATCTATAGACCATGATTGACTATAGTGAAGATGAGAACCTGATGTACTTTCAATCTGTGCATTGTGTGCAGAAACCATGTCAAACCCATTGGTCTCTATTCACTTCCTGATATACAATCTTTAAATTACTTTCCAACAGCAGAAGAACAGTAACAATCGACAATCAAACATAAACCAATCCTAGTTCCAGTTCTGTGAACCATAAAATTCCAATGGGTAAAACTTTTGTGCTTCTCAAGTCTCGTACCAAGGCTTTGCTCTTGACATTGAGGTCACAATTTTCAAGCCACTCCTGAAGAGAGAGGATGCTAGAATGTACCGGTGGCCTTCTATATGAGGTTTGCCTGGTCTCACTGTGTTCATTATAAACTGCCCAGACAAGCTCCTCTTGGTCCTATACTATCACTACCATTTCCTCCGTGCCCCTGGTATCTTCTTTTAATGGAATTTTATCATAGCCTTACTTTGTTATGGCTTCAATACTATTTGGGATGTCATTGATAGAATTTCTAAAGCTGCAAATTTTGTACCCCTGAAGGGTCTTTTCCTCCCAAGTTGGCAGCATGCTTCACTAAAGAAATCTTTTGTTTACATGGCTTCCCTTTGGAAATAACATCTGACCAAAGCGTACAGTTTATCTTGAGCTCATTGTGCAAATGTTTCAATATAATGCTGATTTTCTCTTTAGCCTATCAGGGTGATCTAGTGGCTAAATGGAGTGGGTGAACAACAATTATCTTAGTCTATCCTACCATTTCACAGGACAAATGGATAGAACCCTTGACATGAAATATAGTCACTCACAATATTTTATGAAGCTACCTTCTAATCTCCATTGTTCATCCAATATGGCTTTCATCCAATCCTACCTGAAGCTCTGGGTTGTTTATCTTTTCCTGCTACAAATAGGGTTGTTCAATATTTCCACTGCATTTGGGGTCAAATAAAGAGAAATCTGTTGAAATCTAATAGAAATAAATTCTTTGCATATCACATAATGTTGGTGGTTCCAAAACTCTAACCTGGTGACCATGGGCCTAATTCAGTGATGCAGACAGTTGTATGCACAGCAGACTTGCAAAAATATTCCAATGACTCAGCTGGCATCTTGTGCATAGAGACACCCACTGCACGTGTCTCACATCCACCACTTACATACAAAAGCGGAAACATATGGAACATTGGACATACACCAGTCACACATTAAACTCCTGAGCTACCCTATGGTGTCTCAGAATGAGCATCTTCCCTAAGACACCTGACACTCTCCAGCTGCATGTGAAATTGCAGTGGCTGACTAAGCAACACCCAAAAAATGGTAGACACACCTGTGTTTTTTAAGCATCCCCGTTATCTCTCCCAAGTACTGACTACCTGTCATTTACTTTGCGAATAAATCATTTGTGTGTAATCCACCATTGCATGTGCACATTATGGCTTTGACATATGCGCAGCAGGAAAATATTTCAAAGATAATATTTTACAAAACCTGGGAACTGCTAGAAAGGCAGTATGCACATATACATACAGACAAGTCACCAAACCTTGTACAAATGGTATCTACAATGGAGAAAGTTTATGATATGTTCTTGCGCCAACCTTGTTCCAAAAAAGTGGTATCCAAGGAGTTAACTTCTGAATAAAATGTAACTTTTCAAAGCTCTTTCCTTTGTCCTTTTTCCATCCAGTATTACTCAACGAGGTCCTATGCTGATATCTGTAGGGATTTCCTCCTCCATACACTGCTGGTCACCCCTCACATATGTCTTCTTCTCCCTCTATATCTTCTACCTTAGTAGTGGGCAGAGCTCATGAGCAGCAGCCATTTTCTTAATTTCTCATGTGCATGTGTTATCATCTTCTTGGTGCCGCAGGGAGATCATTGTATCAGCCATCACTCTACACACACAGCATGACACTGCTCAGGGTACAGCTCTGCCCACTACTAAGGTAGAAGATATAGAGGGAGAATATGCAATCTATGCCTGAGAGTTCCAAGTACCAAATATATTCACTGTTATAGTTGGCCTTTCAAAATTGCTGAAATCATCCTCTGTTTCATTGCTCATACCTCAATAAGTTGACTTTGATTAAGACTTATCTTTCTTCCATCAGCAGAAAGAATCTGTTGTGGAAGAGGAAGTGGAAGAGATTTTAGATACATAGTCTTGTAGAGGTTCAGCCCTCTTATCAAACACATCTGGTACTCATCCAAGGGGAAAATACCTGCACAGGGGCCCCCTCCCCTCTGCAACGCAGTATTGCACAAGAGTGTTCTTTGCATGTGCAGGTCTCCAGAAACATGGTGCCTGTCATGTTCCAGGTGACTAATATCTGCTGATCATGTGCAAATCCCCCAAAAAATGGCTGCTGCAGCATTTTCTGTGTGATTTCTGCTGCAGCTACATAGCTGACATGGAACTCCTGCAAAGTAATTAAACATGGGTTTAGGGTGTGCACTGTAGGCCCCCCTATACCCAGGGGTACATGTGCACCAGACACACTGCTCCCATTATAGATATGCCAATGGATCTGCAAGAATGCCTAGCAGTGTTCCTTATTGAAAACCTGGCCCTCGTTAGACTCTGCAACCCTGGTCTAGTATCAAACTGGACTGGTTACTTCAGGAACTCATTATGAGTAGTTATTATTATTATTATTATTATTATTATTATTATTATTTATTATTATTTTTAAATATATTTTATTAGGGAGATGAGATACAGTGCAGAGAGTAACAGTAGCAGTGTACAATAGGAATCCTGTGGATTCGCCGAGATACAAAAAATACCCCAGTAAGAGAAATCAAAAATTCACATAGGTGGATTCTCGTAAAAATATACAATTATACACCATTAGTCCGTCTCATCAATTTTTCATATTATAAGAAACAGTATAAGAACAGGAAGAAGATGGAGGAAAGAGAGAGGAGAAAGGGAGGTCAGGAACAAAGACTAAGAGAAGGGGCGAAGAAGAATAGTAAAACGCAGTATTAAGAAATGGAGGGATAACTCGACCGGTCCTGTCCCCCGGGAAATATACTGAAAAAAACATTGTATCGTAACAGAAACCATTTATTGAATGTGGTAGAACAGAGGTCAATTAATGAAAGGGTGGAGAGGTCTTGAAAAAGGACATCCTTGACTCCCAGACCCTAAGAAAAGCCCCTACTAGTAATATGTTCCATAGTATAGATATGCCATATTTTCCCTACAATTTCTCCCAGGGCGGGAACCTCTGTGGATTTCCAGGCCGTTGCTATGGCACACCTAGCTGCAAGAACCATATGGGAAAATAGTTTGGTCTGACATCGAGAAGCCTCAGGCAACGACACGGCGAGAAGAAAATGTTTGGGGCACAGGGGTACATGAACACCCAGGATTGAATCAATTAAGGACCCTACTTCCCTCCAAATGGGGAGTAGTTTCGGGCACTCCCACCAAATGGGCAGGAATGTTCCATCTAATGTCTTACATCTCCAACATAAAGGAGAGAACTCCGGGTACATTTTAGCAAGCCGAGTGGGGACATAATACCATCTATAAAATAGCTTATACGCATTTTCCTTTGCTCGAACACAAATTGAGCTAGACGCTAGGCTTGAGTAAATGTCAGACCATTCATCAGAATCTAACGTTTCCCCCAGGTCCAGTTCCCATGCCCTTTCATGGGGGTCTTTGTCTGACTGTGAGGGGAGCAACAGTGATCTATAGATAGTGGAAATAAGTCCTTTAGTCGAGTCCCTATGCAATGCAAGATCTTCTAAAGTGGTCAGGGATCTATGATTAAGTTGTGTAAGGAGCGTGGAGTGGAAGTGTCGGATCTGCAAGTATTGGAAGAAGAATATATGAGAGATGGCAAATTTAGATTGTATATCCGAGAAGGATGGGAACAGAGAATCTGTTGTTAGGTCATTTAGCAGTCGTATGCCTCCCTCTCGCCAATTGTGAGAGGGCATTTGGGTGACGGCCTGGCTGAAACAACGTGTTATCAAACAATGGAATCAGAGGGCTAGGATGTGGAGCTGAGTGATATTTACAATTAGCCGAGTCCCAGATGTCTAAAGAATGGGAAACTACCAGGTGGGATTTAGCCGAGCGAGGGCGTGCTAAACAAGGAAGCCATAATAAAGAGGAGATATAATGCAAGTTAAGGGAGTCAGTTTCTATTGAGACCCAAACCCTCTCAGTTTTGGGAGCATTCCATTGAATACATTGTGCTAATTTGGCAGCCATATAGTAGGCTTCAAAGTCCGGAACCCCTAGGCCGCCCTCCGAGGAATGTTTTTGGAATGTTACACGTTTCAACTCTAGGTTTCTTCTTGGACTAAATAAATTGTGATGTGGCATGTTGGAGAGTTTTGAAAACGTAGGGGGGCACCCGCACAGGAAGTGTTTGAAACAAATAGAGGAGTCTAGGTAATAAATTCATTTTGATGGCATTGATACGGCCGATCCAAGAGATATATCGGCTCCCCCAATTTTCAAGGTCTCTGTGAAGTTGGGTGAGTAGTTTGGGGTAATTGGCCTGAAAAAGATAATGATAGTGTTTGGTGATAGCTACTCCCAGGTACGTGAGCTGCCTCGTGTTCCAGCGAAATGTAAACTTACTTGTCAGGCTATCTTTTTCGCGTTGTGTGATATAAAAATCTAAGACCTGAGTCTTATCAGTATTCATTTTATATACAGAGAGTACTCCAAACTCCTCTGTTTCTCAAAAGAGATGGGGCAAAGAATGTGTAGGGTCGGTAACTGTGAGCAGAACGTTGTCTGCATACAGAGCAATTTTGTGTTCGACAGAGCCCACCCTCACCCCCTTTATATGCGGGTTAGCACGGATCCGCGCAGCGAGGGGTTCTATAGAGAGGGCGAATATTAAAGGGGAGAGAGGGCAACCCTGCCGTGTGCCATTGGCAATAGTGAAAGATGGTGACATCACTCCGTTGGCAAGTACAGCTGCTCTGGGGCTACCATATAATGCCATTATTCATTGAAAAAAATGGCCTGTGATACCCGTGTGTTGAAGCATATGAAACATAAATGGCCATTTAATCCGATCGAATGCCTTTTCGGCGTCTAGACCCTGGACCATAGCCAGCATTTTCCACCTATGTATTTCATGAATCAAATCAACCGTCCTATGTATGTTGTCAAGGGCTTGACGGCCTGGTACGAAACCGACCTGGTCCGGGTAAATTAATTCAGAGAGAAGGGGACCCAGCCTGTTTGCCAATAGTTTTGCGTAGATCTTGATATCTACATTCAAAAGCGATATAGGTCTATAATTAGTGACTAGTTCTGGGTCCCGATCAGGTTTCAGAATATCAACTATACTTGCCAAGGAAGTCATAACATCAAAGGAAGCACCATTTAATATGTCGTTAAAAAAATATTAAGGAAGGGGGTGAGCACTGCCGCACATTTTTTATAATACTGGGGGGAAAACCATCCGGGCCTGGGGCCGCAGAAGTTTTAAGTCCCTTAATGGCACCGAGAATTTCTATATCAGTAACATCAGTATTTAAGTCTAACAGATGTTGGTCAGACACACGAGGGAGTAAAATGTCAGAGAAAAAAGAGGAGAGGGATGGGGTATCCTGGGGCTCTCGATGGGCTGAGGGAGTAGGGAGATTATAGAGTTATTCGTAATAAGTCTGAAATTCCCGGACTATTGTCTCGGGATCATATGTGGTGGTCCCTGTGTGCTGAGACCTGATTTTGTTAATCAGGTTCAAGGCCTTTTGTTGTCGAAGTTTATTTGCCAGAACGGAATCAGCCTTGTCAGCTTTATCGTAATATTTTGCTGAAGCCATCGTAAGATGAATGCCAACCTGCGTGATAAAACAGTGTTGAGTTTGCCTCTTAAAGTGTTTATCTGGGAGAGTAAGGTAAGAGTAGGGCGTAGTTTATGTTCAGCTAATAGCGAAGATATTTCAGTTTCTAAAGAGGAGATTTCGCTCCGAGTTTGCTTCCGACGATGAGAAGCTTTACTAATGAGTTTACCTCTTATCGTGGCTTTATGAGCCTCCCAAATAACACCGTTAGCAATCTCATCAGACATGTTGATCTCAAAATATTCTGATATAGCAGATCTAATGTCCTGGAGAGCAGAAGGGTCTAAGAGTAAACTATCATCTAAACGCCAGGACCCAGATCTGCCATTGGAGTTATAGAGGTCGAACAGAATTACAGTTCCCGCATGGTCCGTCCAAGAGATGGGCTTTATACCCACATAGGAGACCGTGGACGCTAGGGAACGGGAGACCAAGATCATATCAATTCTTGCATAAATTTGGTAGGGACCGGAGTAGTGGGCATAATCTCTAGCCATAGAATTTTTAAGGTGCCAGGAATCTAACAGCATAAGCCTATTAATGCCATCTCCCAGGACTTCAGCCGTCCGCAGCACCTCAAGTGAGTGTTTGATTTGAGTGGGAGCCTTTTTGTCAAGGGTTGGATCTAGGACAGTATTAAAGTCCCCACAGATAAGTACATGACCCTGAGAGAACTGTTCAATTCGTCTAAATGTATTGCGAAAGAACCGACCCTGGCCTGTGTTCGGTGCGTATAGATTGATTAGGGTAATCGTCTCTGCTCCAATAGTGCCCAGTAACATAAGGTATCTACCTTCCGGGTCTACCACGGACTTAGAGAGAGTAAAAGGGACCTTGTTGGAGATCAAAATTGCCACGCCTCTTTTTTTGCAAGGGGCAGAAGCAAAATAGGAGTGGGGAAAGAGCTTACCTCGCAATTGAGAATGTTCGCCGGTCATGTGTGTCTCCTGAAGCATCACGATGTCAGCTTTCTCCCGTCTACAAGTATCTAGGACAAGCGTACGCCGCCTGAGGGAGTTGAGACCATTAACGTTTAGTGAGAAGACCTTCAGACCCATGGGGAGGCCAGATAAGAAAAGCCTTAGAATTCCGCTGAAAATTCCTAGAAAAATTAGAACAGGACCAGTCGAGTCGGGAAGAGAGAGAAAGAAAGAAAGAAGTAGAAGAAAAGAGAGGAGAACACAGAAAGAGAAGAAAAGGAAAGGACCTTAGTAGGCCAAATCCCCTAAAATAATAGACCCTAACTAAGGGGCTATACATATCTGTAGAGAATAACACACTAGAATAAAAAAGGGGAAAAATAAGGGTGAACAAAAACTAGAACAATGACCTCCTCTGAGGGAGGTGTGTAAATCTGGAGCTGGTGAGAGACCATGGGCCCCTAAACCATACAATAGCCCCCCATATGGGGAGGTGCAGTGGTTGTGGATCCACAATATACAAACAGAAGTACAAAATAGCAAATAACATATAAAACAAAAACAGAATTATCCAAGTGGTTAGATAAAATACGTAAATTGAGCCTATAAACAGTAGAAACTAAATGACGAGCATCATGCAGGCCACCGGACGAAATAAAGAACTAACCAACGAAAAAAACGCTAACATATAACATCAGTACCATACAGCAGTAATGAGGTTGTGATTAACGGATTAAATCACTAATATAGGGCGGGTAGCATCAAGAATCCCATTCTACTCCCGTCTCAGGATGGAGTATATGACCAAACGTGAGAGAGTCCCAAATCAAGGAGGGGCCGAGTCATTTTTTGGGGCATGCCGAACTTGCTGCCATGTCGCTTGAGGGGCCCAGTTACGCTGAGGCTTGGGAGAACCTGGTGGGATAGCACCTGTGTTAGGTTCCGGAAGAATATCCAAATCGTCAAGTAATTTTTGGCCTTGTTCCAGCGTTTTGGCTGTGCGTCTGCCAGGACTTGTAGTTGGAAAGGAAGGTTCCATCGATATTTTATATTGTTGTGTCGCAGAATTCTTGTGATAGGTTGTAGATCTCTCCTCTTCTGTATGGTAGAATGTGCTAGATCTTGAAAGAGCTGGACTTGCATATCCCTAAATGTAATAGACGGTGTATCTCTAGTCGCAATGACAAGCTTCTCCTTTGTCCAATAGTAGTGTAATCGGATGACAATATCCCTGGGTTGTTGGCCAGGAGGTGGTCTGGCTCTAAGTGCCCGATGTGCCCTATCAAGGAGGAGTTCATCATCCTGAAGACCGGGAGAATATGCCTAAAAGATCCTTGAGAAATGCGGGTACAGACGAAGCAGAAATAGTCTCAGGGACCTCCCGGACCCTAAGGTTGTTCCTACGTGATCTGTTCTCCATTTCCTCTTGTTTCTCCTTAAGGTCAGCAATTTCGGATTTCAGGAAGGAGAGCTCTCTCTCAACTGTACCTTGGTATTGACATATTTCGTTCGTTTTGGACTCCAGAGTGTCCATTCTCGTACCAAGAGAAGTTAGATCAGATTTAAAATCGTCCACCTCCCGTTTGAGCTCCTGTTGGAATGTCAGCTTTATCCCGTCTACCAGAGTAGTGAGAACAGAATGTATAGACGGATCTATGTCCAGCTCTGGCAGGGAATCGGGGGGAGATGATCCCGCACGATATGTATTCTGCGACGGAGCTTTGGTTTTGGGTGTAAATATAGAAGGAATAGTCGCAGCTGAAGCTTTCCGGTTCTTGTTAGACATGTTAAAAGCCGGTACCAGATAGCTTAGAAACAATAAATACGGATCCACATAAAGAATTAAAGAGAAGGTGTAAGGGCCACAATGGGATATTATCCGGCCATCACGTGGGCGAACTGGAATCGCTCTTACAAATTGAAAAAGAGAGTTAAGGACGGAGTGTGGAGTGTCCTCCTACAATCCAGCAGTATGCCAAAGCAGTGAGGGTCTGTGCGTCCCAGTCCAGAGGCTGCGGTGATATGAGGAAGGGGAGGGGGGTAGTGTGCCTGGAGGGTCTAGGAGGCTACAAAAGCAGCACAGACCACACTGACACAGGAGTGCGTCCCACTAATACAGAGCTGCATCTCAGCTATGTGGCAATCAGAAGTGGGGGTGGCTGGACCGACAATCTTAAGACCCCAAAGCAAGTGGGATGGAGCAATCTATATCAAATCCCCACTTCAGTGCTCCTTACACAACTCCTGCAGTTCTTTGGTCTAATATAGGGGCTAAGGTGCAGGTAAAATGGCCGCCGCCAGTGGGGCTGGAACTGCTGACTGAGAGCGGTGCAGTATGCGCTTACCCGCACTGAGTACCGGGCATCAGGTGATCCAGTCCCTCACCAACCAGTGGGCTCCGCAAACAGGCAAGTGCAGCGGCTTCTGTGGACGAGCGCCCGCAGTCCAGGCACAGCGAGCACTGTGGCTCCGATCTCCGGTGGGTGACGGGGATGCCGCTCGGCGGGGCGAGCGCTCGCAATCCCCTGTCCTCTATCACTTGGTCTCCCAGCAGCGAGTCGGGTCAGACTGGTGGGCAGTGGAGGTAGAGCGCTGGATGGCAGGTGGCAGCGGCGCTGAATGGGTCCAGGCTCAGCCCACGATAACTTCCGGTCCGGCACAGCAGAAATTAAGGTCCCGGCTTCCAACCCGGCATAGGCCGCTACCCACCCGGGCACCCAAAGTGACCGCCAACTCCGCAGCGAACACCGGGCCGCTACGGTAGGTTACCCACAGCAGTGAGAGGTCACTAAGACCTTTAAAGGGCAGCTCAGCCAGGTTAATTTAAAGCTTTCTGTAGGAGCTATGAGGCTGCACGTCCATCCTCGTTCACAGCAGGCAACGCCCCCTATTATTATTAAATTTTATTTATAAGGTGCCACAAGTGTTTCGCAGCGCTGTACAAAGGACAGTAAAGTGAGACAAAACTTATCATTACAGTAAATAAATAACAAAACTAGAGTGCAGGTAACAAAGAGCACCACAATTCTCAAAACATAAAACAGCTAAGCTGTAAGTAGCAAGAGATGAACCTTTACCAGCAAGAGAAAAAGCGGGTAAAGATGGTCGCTGAGTAGGAGAGAGATGTGAGTGAAATGTGTCGAGAAGAGGGCTTTGACAACAAGAGGAAAGAGGGCCCTGCTCTGAAGAGCTAACAATCTATTGGGAAGGGGCGACAGACAGATGACATAAGTTAACAAGAACAATTGACTGCTTACACAGTGCCTCAAAAATAGATGATACTAATAAAAAGAAGAAAAATTTCCCTGGTAGGATGCGCGGCCGTTAAACACTATGTGAGTGTTTAAACAAAGAACCAATTAAAACAACAAAGCGGCTGCGCAATATAGCAGGGAAAATACGAGAGCCGACGTATATAAAATGGATTTATTAACCATAAGCACAATAAACAATAAATGAACAGACAGAGTATAGTATTCCAATAAATTGCATTAATAAAACACACACCTTAATTGTTGCATATATATATATAGGTATGTCACGCTGAATAGAGCAACAGATGTTTAATTCTCTAAGCAAATGTCCACAAACATCATAGGAAGTTCAGCTGGTATATTTACTGTGGAGCAGTGTGCAATAGGCAGTCCCAAAGGTATAGCAAGTTTGCCGACACCAAACTAGATGGAGAAATTGTAATGATACCTCTCCTGTGGGCTTGTCCAAAACCGAGCGTCCTCGGCTATGAGTCCTGCAATGCTCACTGGTGCTATATAGCAGGGAGAGGGAAGCCGCCGGTTCACTAAATAGGTTGATGCCGTGTGTTGATGTGAGCGGCTGGCGGAGAAAAGCAGGTCGGCAAAGGCTCATGCGGTCACTGCAGCTTGCTTCCGATGTGGACACCTGATGCAAGGTGTGCTGTAGGAGGCAGGATTTTAACGCGTTTCGTCACGTATCACGTGACTTTATCAAAGGATGACATATGGTGCAAGCAAGCGGTAGGTAGCCTGATGGCAGTATGTAAGCAAAGCAGAGATGTTCAAGGCATGAGGCAGTGGGATGTAGCAGTAGCCTCAGGACTAGGTTATGTATTGGAAGGGTACGCTTTGATGAATAGGTGGGTTTTCAGTGACTGAAGCTTTAAGAGGTAGGGGAGAGTCTAATGGAGCAGGGGAGCATGTTCCACTGAAGGGGTGCAGCACGGGCAAAATCTTGAACTCGAGCATGGGAAGCAGTGACCAGGGTAGAGGAGAGGCGACGGTCGTTGGCCAACCGTAGAGGGCAGGAGGGAGTATGAAGGGAGAGGAGGTTGGAGATGTAGGGAGCAGTGGAATTAGAGATAGCCTTGTATGTGAGGGTGAGGCGTTTGAAGAGGATTCTGTAGGGGAATGGGAGCCATTGCAAATTTTGTCGAAGGGGAGTGGCAGATGTGGAGTGGTGGGAGAGGAAGATAAACCAAGCTGCAGAGTTGCATAACAGTGCCTGGCTCCAGGTCCCACAAAATATATTACAGATACAATACATTCATTCTATGAATGTAATAACAATTTGTACAATATACACTAATTTTGAAGACAAGCTATCTGTACATATAGTATCCCATGTTTATATAAACCCCTCCACCACCCATATATAGCACCATGATCAGGCTAGTTTTTTGCTCAAAAGTGCATTAATTGCATAAAATGCAATACATTTCCTAATGCCAGTTTTGGGTTTGTTTGTTTGTTTGTTTGTTTGTTTGTTTGTTTGTTTGTTTAGTTGTTTGTTTGTTTTTGTTTTTTTAATGAACAGGCTGTATTAAGATAAAGGATTGTATAAACAAGGATTTCTCCATCTGTGTATTATAGTATGGAACTACTAGGATTTGTATGAACTGGGATTTGGATTATGTTCTCTACAACTAAGTAATACAGCTGCTATATAATGTAGCTCATTAAAAATAAAAAGCCCATTAACATCGGTTTGCAAAAACAACTTTTGAAATCTGTTTTACATCAACAGTTTTTTTTCCAGTTTTTTTTACACTGGTTAGACAAAGTATAGGGCTTGCAAAGAGGAGAAATAACATTTCAAGAAAATTGCAGAGTATTTTTCAGACATTAAATTAATATCCTTGAAAACGATTGTTATGAATTGATAAGAAACACTTTACAATATTCTTCAGTGCATTAGCACTTGGGAAAATTGAAAAACTGCCCAACTCATGTCATTGCAACATCACACATAAATACTGGTTGTGTTCTTTGTAGCAGCTGCTATTGATAACTGTTCATATAATGTATCTTGAATTTTAAAAGTCCAGTAACTGTAATACAAAGAGTGCATATTTATATATTATTAAATGTAGTCCCAGTTATAATGGTATATATAGCAATGGTATGTATAGTTATATAGAAATGTATGACAAGCAGTGGCAGATTTTGTCCTGCAGCCCCTTCCCCCAGTAAAACAGTAAAAGTGGTAGTGGCAGTGATTTCCCATAGGAAGCTCTCCCTGTTTATTACAGCCAGGCAGGCAGTGCCAGGGGGAGGTTTTTTCTCTCTGGGACTGCCAGTCTGCCTGCGATAGCAGAGAAAATAGCTGCCCATGGGAAGCCACTCCCCTGCTATAATGTCAGCACTATCTGACTTCTAGAGGCTGCAGCTGATGCAGTCCCTAGAAGTCAGTCTGTTTAGCAGTGCGTGGAAATAAGACCCGCCCCCAGACCTAAGCCACACCATTACTGTCGTCGAACCTAAGCCCGGCCTCCCAGTAACATAATTGATTAATCACCAGGCGGGCAGAAAGAGAGAGGGTACAGACCCCCCAGCCAGACAAGTAATGAGCCACCGCTGAATACAAGTTTCAATATTTCACTAACAGGGAAATCACTATACTGTTAAACACAAAAGGCGCCTGTTCCTGAGTCTCACATAAAGCCGATGCTTTGCTACTGCATGTGCCCTTAAATTACTAAAAGTTGGTATGGCACATGGGAAACGTATGGTTGCACAGAGATACAGTTGCGAATGAGATACAGAATGTGTAAAATGTATTACAAATGTATTGGGTGTACCGCGGCGGTGACTAAGAGCTGGATATTCTGAGGTGTGAAACTGCACAATACGGGTGTGTTATGGAAGTGTCACGGGAGTGTTGCTGAACTGGCTGGGATCTCAGCCCCTAATTCAGAGTTGGAGAATACACAGATAGTGCCATGATCAGAATCTAACCAACAGCCCCAGCGTTGTGAGGTAGCCAGGCCCAGCACTATGCCAGAGTACTGCCCAGATACTGTAGATTATAAATTGTCTCACTCTCAGAGCCGGCCCTAACTAATATGATGCCCTAGGCAAGATTTTGGCTGGTGCCCCCTAGCACCACAGCTGGATCTGCCTCTGACCTTGTACCCCCTATATTTTAAATAGGAACAGTTCGCACATTTGGCGCACAGCTCAAAAAGGGGTGTGTTTTTGCTGGCAAGGGGCATGGCCACACAATAACCCCAATTCCAATTAGTACTGCAACTTTATTCACATATGATCATGAGATAGTGTCCATAATTCATATTACATCCCACAGTAGTATCACTTTACCTTATAAACGTTACTCCTCCCAGTAGAGCCCCTTATTCACATTACATCACACTGAATTGCTCCTTATTCACATTACACCACACCCTATTGCTCTTTATTCACATTAGACGACACAGTAGTGCCCTTTCTATACGCAATGCCACATAGTAGAGCACCTTAAACACATAATGCCACACATTAGTAATGCATTTACACACATTCCACACAGTAATGCCCCTTACACATATGAGACACCTTATTAATGTCCTTATAAACATAATGCGCCTTACACATTATGACAACCTTTATAAATGCCCTTTTACACATAATGTCCCTTACACATATGCCGCACATTATTAATGCCCTTATACACATAATGACACACATAGTGCCCCCTACACATTTGCTGCACATTATTAGTGCCCCTAGACACATGACACACATACAGTAGTACCCTGTTACACATATGCCACACATTATTAATGCCCTTATACACATAATGACACACATAGTGCCCCTTACACATATGTTGCACATTATTAATGCATTTTTACATGACACACATAATGCTCCTTACACATATTCCGAACACTACTACACAACCAACCCACTCACATGCACACAGCACTCACACTGCCACTAACACTGTGACCTCTGCCTCTGGTTGGATACAGATGTGTCCTCATAAATATTGCCTCAATGCTAATGTCGGGCACAACTTTTTTTTTATGACAATGCATCTAATTTGTATTGCTATATGGCTAGGGTACACAAGCAGCTTCTGCTGATTAAAATGATATGCAGCATGCCTATATACTGTGTGAGACTGTGGCTGTATCTGCATATGAAATGCTACACACAGAATATAGGCATGCCGCATATCATTTTAATCAGCAGAAGCTGCTGATGCCCCTAGGCATATCAAATGCCCTAGGCAATTGCCTAGTTTGCCTATGCCTATGGCCGGCTCTGCTCACTCTGAAGACAGTCCTAAATACAGAAAAATGACAAAGTTCTATCAATGCATGTATAGTAGCAGAACAAAGTACTGTAACACTCAGAAATTCTCCATCTATATATTACATGGCTGACTTCCTGTATGCTGTTGATAAATAGCTGCTAGCTACATTTGCCTACTATGGCCTGACAAATGTATTTTTAATAGACAGACGTATTCTCAAAATTGACACATTGAGGATTTACACGTGGGATAGCACACAACAATTTGGTACAATGCTCCAATGATTATAAATAATAAGCCTAATTGTTTCTGCCATAGAAGTATAAATATAACAAATCACATGAAGGCTTTTACAGTCACAGTATCACCACAATTCACCCAATCCTCATGCCCATTGATTTAATGTCATATTTGAGAACTCTTTTCATTCTTTTCTTTTTACCATCATAGTCAGATATATTGATGTTTCCTTCTGGGTAATACGCATAGAATGTAACATTTTTTCTGCTTCTCCATTTATATAATGCAAACTCTTTTCCCATATTTATTGCTGCAGACTGTTTGCCCAGCAGCTACGATTTGTATTTGTAAATGCTTCATATTCTTTTTTATTATGCTTTGTTTGTATAAAATCAACATATCGCAGTGTTGTAAATCACATACACGATAATGCTGACATAAAAACAAGAAGACACACAATTGTTGTTAATGACTGATTGCGCTCCTCTTATTCTGTCTAGTTTGGTTATATCTCTACTTTTCAAAACTATTTTCAATTTTACATTTGTTTACTACCATTTCAAAATCTGTAATTGAATTAAAACTTTAATGTTGTAATGGTCTGAATATCTTTTAGAATTGACTTTTTGCTAATCGCTCTTATCTCTTACTAGATTCCTAGATTTTTTTCTTAGTTCACAAAAAGAAGAAAATTACTTCTACTCTTTACCATTTGGCTGACACACACCCAGGGCCGTCATTATGTGGCACAAGGGGTCAAACTGTCTAGGGGGCCCATCCTGACCTAAAAATAGTCCTGACTTTTGTTTTAAAAAATAAATAAATTTCTAATAATTGTACTTTTAGGCTAAAAACGAGTTTTATGGTAAGAACTTACCTTTGTTAAAACTCTTTCTGCGAGGTACATTGGGCTCCACAAGGATAGACATTGGGGCTGTAGAGTAGGATCTTGATCCGAAGCACCAACAGGCTCAAAAGCTTTGACCTTTTTCCCAAGATGCATAGCGTCGCCTCCTATATCACCCCGCCTCCGTGCACAGGAGCTCAGTTTTGTTAACCAGCCCAATGCAGTAGTAAGTAAAAGAGACGACAACTGCCAGTTGCCACAAACACCACACTCTCCCGACAGGAGAAGTGTCAGCGGCTAATGCCATACCAACCAAAGAAGCTAAGTGCGTCAGGGTGGGCGCCTTGTGGAGCCCAGTGTACCTTGCAGAAAGAGTTTTAACAAAGGTAAGTTCTTACCATAAAACTCGTTTTCTGCTGCGGGGTACACTGGACTCCACAAGGATAGACATTGGGGGATGTCCTAAAGCAGTTCCTTATGGGAGGGGATGCACAGTAGCGGGCACAAGAACCCGGCGTCCAAAGGAAGCATCAAAGGCATAGAACCTAATGAACGTGTTCACTGAGGACCATGCACAATTGTTCAAGGGTCGCACCACGGCGGGCCGCCCAAGAAGGTCCAACAGACCGAGTAGAATGGGCCGTAATGTGAGCAGGAGCTGACAGACCAGCCCTCACATAAGCATGTGCTATCACCATTCTAATCCATCTGGCCAAAGTCTGCTTGTGAGCAGGCCAGACCCATTTGTGAAATCCAAACAGAATAAAGAGAGAATCAGATTACCTAACAGAAGCAGTTCTCTTCACATAGATACGGAGAGTCCGTACCACATCCAAAGACCACTCTTTGGGAGACAAATCAGGAGAGACAAATGCCGGAACCACAATCTCCTGATTAAGGTGGAACGAAGAAACCACCTTAGGTAAATAACCGGGACGAGTCCTAAGAACCGCCCGGTCACGGTGAAAAATCAGATATGGGGAACTACAAGACAAGGCACCCAGATCCGACACTCTTTTAGCAGAGGCAATAGCCAGCAAGAACACCACCTTAAAGGAAAGCCACTTAAGGTCAGCTGAACCAAGGGGTTCAAATGGAGGTTCCTGCAATGCCTCCAAAACCACCGACAAGTCCCAAGGAGCCACAGGTGGGATATAGGGAGGTTGGATACGCAACACACCCTGAGTGAAAGTATGAACATCAGGCAAAGTCGCAATTTTTCTCTGAAACCACACTGACAAGGCAGAAATATGAACCTTGAGGGAGGCCAGACGCAGGCCTAACTCTAGGCCTTACTGCAGAAAAGCCAAAAGCTTGGCTGTACTAAACTTGGAAGCGTCATAATTGTTAGATGCGCACCAAACAAAGTAGGAATGCTATGGTAAATCCGAGCAGAAGCCGGTTTCCGGGCCCGCAACATAGTTTTAATGACCTGTTCAGAAAAACCCTTAGCCCTTAAGACGGAAGCTTCAAGAGCCACGCCGTCAAAGACAGTCGGGCTAGGTCCTGGTAGACACAGCGGCACTGAACAAGGAGGTCTGGGCGTTGTGGAAGTAGAATTGGACGCTCTGACGACAGGCCCTGCAGGTCTGAGAACCAGTGTCGGAGCTATGAGAAGCAGATTTCCATTTTCTTGCTTGACCTTCCGAATTACCCTGGGCAGGAGTGACACCGGAGGGAACACGTACAGCAGCCGAAATCTCCACGGCACCGCTAGCGCATCCACGAATGCTGCTTGAGGATCCCTTGTCCTTGCTCCGAAGACCGGAACCTTGTGATTGTGTCGATACGCCATCAGATCCACATCTGGAAGACCCCACTTTTCCACTAGGAGTTGAAACACTTCTGGATGGACGCCCCACTCGCCGGCATGCACGTCCTGACGACTGAGAAAGTCCGCTTCCCAATTCAGGACTCCCGGAATGAATATTGCCGACATGGCCTGTAGATGGCGTTCCGCCCAACGTAGAATCCGTGAGACTTCCTTCATTGCCAAACGGCTTCGAGTGCCGCCTTGATGATTTATGTAAGCCACTGTGGTGGCGTTGTCCGACTGTACTTGAACAGGGCGGTTCTGAATTAAATGCTGGGCCAGGTTCAACGCATTGAAGACTGCCCGCAATTCCAGAATGTTGATCGAGAGGAGAGATTCCTCCTTGGTCCACCGACCCTAAAGGGAGTGCTGCTACAGCACCGCGCCCCAACCTCTTAGACTGGCATCTGTCGTCAACAGGACCCAGTTGGATATCCAGAAGGGATGACCCCTGCACAATTGTTGGTCCCGGAACCACCAAAGCAGCGACAGACGGACCTCCGGAGTCAATAAGATCATGTGAGATCTGATCTGGTGAGGCAGGCCGTCCCACTTGGCTAGAATCAGCCTCTGGAGGGGGCGAGAATGGAATTGAGCATACTCCACCATGTCGAATGCTGATACCATGAGGCCCAGCACCTGCAGTGCCGAATGTATCAACCCTTGTGGACGAGAAAGGAAGCAACGAATCCTGTCCTGAAGCTTCAGGACTTTCTCCTGAGACAAGAACAACCTCTGGTTGTGAGTGTCCAACAGCGCTCCCAGGTGCACCATGCTCTGAGCAGGTACCAGGGAGGATTTCTTCCAGTTGATGAGCCACCCGTGGGCTTGTAGAAACCGGACCGTCATATCCAGATGACGTAGGAGAAGATCTGGGGAATTTGCCAGGATTAACAAGTCGTCCAGATACGGCAGTATCCTGACTCCTTGACGGCGGAGTACCACCGTCATCACCGCCATAACTTTGGTGAAGACTCGTGGAGCCATTGTTAAACTAAAAGGAAATGCCCGAAACTGGTAATGGATGTTGCCAATAGCAAACCTCAGGTATTGTTGATGTGACACTGCTATAGGAATATGCAGGTAAGCATCCTGTATGTCCAGGGAAACCATGTAGTCCCCAGGTTCCAAGGCCAGAACTATAGAGGGAAGGGTTTCCATACGGAACTTGGAAATCTTCACAAACCTGTTCAATGCCTTGAGGTTGAGAATGGGCAGGGAGGACCCATTTGGTTTTGGGACTAGAAACAGCGGAGAATAGTACCCCCAGCCCCTCTGAGCAAGAGGCACCTGTACTACGACTTCTGTATCCAGGAGGGTCTGTACCACCGAGTGTAGAGTTTTTGCCTTTGCTGGAAATGGCGCCCTGGAGCTGGGGGAGGGGCTTCAGGTCTAAGCCTTATCCCCTTTGCTGGCAAAACCACCGGGTACTGTGGGCGATATAAAAACCGGTTTAGGGAGAAAACCTGACCTGCGCCCATGCCCTGGTGATCTAGTGGGATCGCCTGTACTGCCACAGTATCCACCGCCAGCGCGCGCGGCCCGCCTCCCACTGACCGCGCCGGATCGCGATAAAGACCGGGTTCCGCAAGCGGGACCCACTTACCACCTCCCGAAGCGCGGCCACGCGATCCTGGAGAGCCCCAGTCGTGTGTGTCTAACGTGAAGAAAACCGGAGCCTCCGCTGTAGGTACCCGGCAAACAGGGCTCGGGAGTGTACAGCCCCACTGGGGGAGAGATGGAGCTGCAGCAGGCAATCTCTACTGACATCCAGCACAATCTGTGCCTCTGCTGCAGCCCTTGTAGTCTTCTTTTTTCCTCAGAAAAAGCTTTTATAGAGCTGCTGTGATCAGCTCTTCCTGTTACATGCTTGCACTGCAAGCACCAACTACAAACTGAGCTCCTGTGCACGGAGGCGGGGTGATATGGGAGGTGACACTATGCATCTTGGGAAGAAGGTCAAAGATTTTGAGCCTGTTGGTGCTTCGGATCAAGATCCTACTCTACACCCCAAATGGCTATTCTTGTGGAGCCCAGTGTACCCCGCAGCAGAAATTGTAATTATTAGTAATGTATTTATATTTAAAAACAAAATGTAGATAGATACCACTAGTTCAAGGAGGATGAGGAGAGGGTCTGATACAGAGTCAGGAGAATGCAGCCACATCATGTTCTCACAGTTTGGTGCACAGCTGCGGGCCATGCAGAATAACATGCAGCAAAATAATTGGCTATGCAAGAGGGGACAGGTTCCAATAGTAATTGCGGAGGTGAGGGGACATGGTCCCCCACTCCCCGGGCCACCTTCATTCAAACAGATGGTCCCTGCATACCCTCGAGCTAGCCTTATTTATAATGTGCCAGGCTGCAGGTAGTGGAGGTGCTAACAGGAGATGAGCGGGTTCGGTTCTTCGGAATCCGAAGCCCCCCGAACTTCACCCATTTTACATGGGTCCGAGGCAGATTCGAATCTTCCCGCCTTGCTCGGTTAACCCGAGCGCGCCCGAACGTCATCATCCCGCTGTCGGATTCTCGCGAGATTCGTATTCTATATAAGGAGCCGCGCGTCGCCGCCATTTTCACTTGTGCATTGGAGATGATAGGGAGAGGACGTGCAGTGTTCTCTCAGTTGTGTTCAGTGTGCTGCAAATATCTGTGCTCAGTGTGCTGCAAATATCTGTGCTCAGTGTGCTTGCAAATATCTGTGCTCAGTGTGCAGAAAATATCTACGTTCTCTGCCTGAAAAACGTTCCATATCTGTGCTCAGTGTGCTGCAAATATCTGTGCTCAGTGTGCTTTATTGTGGGGACTGGGGACCACCAGTATTATATAGTATGAGGACAGTGCAGAGTTTTGCTGACCAGTGACCACCAGTATTATACGTTCTCTGCCTGAAAAACGCTCCATATCTGTGCTGCATTGTAGTATATAGTAGGAGGACAGTGCAGAATTTTGCTGACCAGTGACCACCAGTATTATATCAGTATGGTACAGTAGTCCACTGCTCTACCTACCTCTGTGTCGTCAAGTATACTATCCATCCATACCTGTGGTGCATTTTAGTTGTTGTGCGCAGTAGTAGGAGGACAGTGCATCATTTTGCTGACCACCAGTATATAATATATAGCAGTACGGTACAGTAGTCCACTGCTCTACCTACCTCTGTGTCGTCAAGTATACTATCCATCCATACCTGTGGTGCATTTTAGTTGTTGTGCACAGTAGTAGGAGGACAGTGCATAATTTTTCTGATCACCAGTATATAATATATAGCAGTACGGTACAGTAGTCCACTGCTCTACCTACCTCTGTGTCGTCAAGTATACTATCCATCCATACCTGTGGTGCATTTTAGTTGTTGTGCGCAGTAGTAGGAGGACAGTGCATAATTTTGCTGACCACCAGTATATAATATATAGCAGTACAGTACAGTAGTCCACTGCTCTACCTACCTCTGTGTCGTCAAGTATACTATCCATCCATACCTGTGGTGCATTTTAGTTGTTGTGCGCAGTAGTAGGAGGACAGTGCAGAATTTTGCTGACCACCAGTATATAATATATAGCAGTACGGTACAGTAGTCCACTGCTCTACCTACCCCTGCATCGTCAAGTATACTATCCATCCATACCTGTGGTGCATTTTAGTTGTTGTGCGCAGTAGTAGGAGGACAGTGCATAATTTTGCTGACCACCAGTATATAATATATAGCAGTACGGTACAGTAGGCCATTGCTATTGATATATTACTGGCATATAATTCCACACATTAAAAAATGGAGAACAAAAATGTGGAGTGTAAAATAGGGAAAGATCAAGATCCACTTCCACCTCGTGCTGAAGCTGCTGCCACTAGTCATGGCCGAGACGTTGAAATGCCCTCAACGTCGTCTGTCAAGGCCGATGCCCAATGTCATAGTAGAGAGCATGTACAATCCAACAAAAGTTCAGTAAAATGACCCAAAAATCAAAATTAAAAGCGTCTGATGAGAAACGTAAACTTGCCAATATGCCATTTACGACACGGAGTGGCAAGGAACGGCTGAGGCCCTGGCCTATGTTCATGGCTAGTGGTTCAGATTCACATGAGGATGGAAGCACTCATCCTCTCGTTAGAAAACTGCAGTGCCACTCCTAGATGGGCCAGGTGTTTGTGTCGGCCACTTGGGTCGCTTAGCTTAGCCACACAGCTACCTCATTGCACCTCTTTTTTTCTTTGCATCATGTGCTGTTTGGGGACTATTTTTTAAATCTGCCATCCTGTCTGACACTGCAGTGCCACTCCTAGATGGGCCAGGTGTTTGTGTCGGCCACTTGGGTCGCTTAGCTTAGTCACACAGCGACCTTGGTGCACCTCTTTTTTTCTTTGCATCATGTGCTGTTTGGGGACTATTTTTTGAAGTGCCATCCTGTCTGACACTGCAGTGCCACTCCTAGATGGGCCAGGTGTTTGTGTCGGCCACTTGGGTCGCTTAGCTTAGTCACACACAGCTACCTCATTGCACCTCTTTTTTTCTTTGCATCATGTGCTGTTTGGGGACTATTTTTTGAAGTGCCATCCTGTCTGACACTGCAGTGCCACTCCTAGATGGGCCAGGTGTTTGTGTCGGCCACTTGGGTCGCTTAGCTTAGCCACACAGCTACCTCATTGCACCTCTTTTTTTTCTTTGCATCATGTGCTGTTTGGGGACTATTTTTTAAATCTGCCATCCTGTCTGACACTGCAGTGCCACTCCTAGATGGGCCAGGTGTTTGTGTCGGCCACTTGGGTCGCTTAGCTTAGTCACACAGCTACCTCATTGCACCTCTTTTTTTGTTTGCATCATGTGCTGTTTGGGGACTATTTTTTAAATCTGCCATCCTGTCTGACACTGCAGTGCCACTCCTAGATGGGCCAGGTGTTTGTGTCTGCCACTTGGGTCGCTTAGCTTAGCCACACAGCTACCTCATTGCACCTCTTTTTTTCTTTGCATCATGTGCTGTTTGGGGACTATTTTTTAAATCTGCCATCCTGTCTGACACTGCAGTGCCACTCCTAGATGGGCCAGGTGTTTGTGTCGGCCACTTGGGTCGCTGAGCTTAGTCACACAGCTACCTCATTGCACCTCTTTTTTTCTTTGCATCATGTGCTGTTTGGGGACTATTTTTTAAATCTGCCATCCTGTCTGACACTGCAGTGCCACTCCTAGATGGGCCAGGTGTTTGTGTCGGCCACTTGGGTCACTTAGCTTAGCCACACAGCTACCTCATTGCACCTCTTTTTTTCTTTGCATCACGTGCTGTTTGGGGACTATTTTTTAAATCTGCCATCCTGTCTGACACTGCAGTGCCACTCCTAGATGGGCCAGGTGTTTGTGTCGGCCACTTGGGTCACTTAGCTTAGTCACACAGTTACCTCATTGCACCTCTTTTTTTCTTTGCATCATGTGCTGTTTGGGGACTATTTTTTAAATCTGCCATCCTGTCTGACACTGCAGTGCCACTCCTAGATGGGCCAGGTGTTTGTGTCGGCCACTTGGGTCGCTTAGCTTAGCCACACAGCTACCTCATTGCACCTCTTTTTTTTCTTTGCATCATGTGCTGTTTGGGGACTATTTTTTAAATCTGCCATCCTGTCTGACACTGCAGTGCCACTCCTAGATGGGCCAGGTGTTTGTGTCGGCCACTTGGGTCGCTTAGCTTAGTCACACAGCTACCTCATTGCACCTCTTTTTTTGTTTGCATCATGTGCTGTTTGGGGACTATTTTTTAAATCTGCCATCCTGTCTGACACTGCAGTGCCACTCCTAGATGGGCCAGGTGTTTGTGTCTGCCACTTGGGTCGCTTAGCTTAGCCACACAGCTACCTCATTGCACCTCTTTTTTTCTTTGCATCATGTGCTGTTTGGGGACTATTTTTTAAATCTGCCATCCTGTCTGACACTGCAGTGCCACTCCTAGATGGGCCAGGTGTTTGTGTCGGCCACTTGGGTCGCTTAGCTTAGTCACACAGCGACCTTGGTGCACCTCTTTTTTTCTTTGCATCATGTGCTGTTTGGGGACTATTTTTTGAAGTGCCATCCTGTCTGACACTGCAGTGCCACTCCTAGATGGTCCAGGTGTTTGTGTCGGCCACTTGGGTCACTTAGCTTAGTCACACAGCTACCTCATTGCACCTCTTTTTTCTTTGCATCATGTGCTGTTTGGGGACTATTTTTTAAATCTGCCATCCTGTCTGACACTGCAGTGCCACTCCTAGATGGGCCAGGTGTTTGTGTCGGCCACTTGGGTCGCTTAGCTTAGTCACACAGCGACCTTGGTGCACCTCTTTTTTTCTTTGCATCATGTGCTGTTTGGGGACTATTTTTTGAAGTGCCATCCTGTCTGACACTGCAGTGCCACTCCTAGGTGGGCCAGGTGTTTGTGTCGGCCACTTGGGTCGCTTAGCTTAGTCATTCAGCGACATCGGTGCAAATTTTAGGACTAAAAATAATATTGTGAGGTGTTCAGAATAGACTGGAAATGAGTGGAAATTATGGTTATTGATGTTAATAATACTATGGGATCAAAATGACCCCCAAATTCTATAATTTAAGCTTTTTTGAGGGTTTTTTGTAAAAAAACACCCGAATCCAAAACACACCCGAATCCGCCAAAATATTTTCAGGGAGGTTTTGCCAAAATGCGTCCGAATCCAAAACACGGCCGCGGAACCGAATCCAAAACCGAAACACGAAAAATGTCCGGTGCACATCACTAGAACAGATCCTTTGTCCTTGCTTTAGGTTTGGCATATGCCAGGTAGATTCAGAAGGATAGATGTAGACAGTACCTACTCTGACCTGTAGAGACACCAGAGAACCAAGACAAGGGTAAGGAGTCTGAGCCAGGTGACCTGTTGCTATCTAGTTTGTGCAAAACTACTGGTCCCAGCATGCCTTACAACCTCATCAGCTAGTGAGCCATATACTTTCTTAAACTGATTTAGACCCCTCCACAATGGCCCTCATTCCGAGTCGTTCGCTCGGTATTTTTCATCGCATCGCAATGAAAATCCGCTTAGTACGCATGCGCAATATTCGCACTGCGACTGCGCCAAGTAATTTAACAATGAAGATAGTATTTTTACTCACGGCTTTTTCATCGCTCCGGCGATCGTAATGTGATTGACAGGAAATGGGTGTTACTGGGCGGAAACACGGCGTTTTATGGGCGTGTGGTTGAAAACGCTACCGTTTCCGGAAAAAACGCAGGAGTGGCTGGAGAAACGGAGGAGTGTCTGAGCGAACGCTGGGTGTGTTTGTGACGTCAAACCAGGAACGACAAGCACTGAACTGATCGCACAGGCAGAGTAAGGTTGAAGTTACTCAGAAACTGCAAAGTAGTTTGTAATCGCAATATTGCAATTACATCGGTCGCAATTTTAAGAAGCTAAGATACACTCCCAGTAGGCGTAGGCTTAGCGTGTGTAACTCTGCTAAATTCGCCTTGCGACCGATCAACTCGGAATGAGGGCCAATATCTTTTCATCCTTTTGTAACTATTATATTGTGATCTTTCTGATATCGCAAACCTATCACTAACATTAAACCAATATGATATAAATTCTCCCCCTTAGAAAATGTGTGTGTTATTGCTGTTTTATTATACAAATTTGGTTCAGCCGCTGCCTCTGGAAGGTGTATTCATTAGGAACTATTTACAATGGATATATACTGTAGGGTAAGTGTACAGAAGGTGAAGTTCTAGCACATGTTATTTAGGTGTACTGCTATGTATGAGCACAGTTACGGTACTGTTTAATGGTAACTCACTGGACATTGCTTTTCTCACTAGAATGCTGTATGGGCCTGATTCATGTTTGCAAGAAAAGCAAAACCGTGTTGCTCTGCAGGTGGGGCAGATGTGCAGAGAGATTTAGATTTGGGTGGGTTATATTTTTTCTGTGCCGGGTAAATATTGTCTGCCTTTGCATTTGCACTGGGCCTCACAAATTGTGATGGCAGTCCTGCACACACCCTTTCAAAAAAAATTCACAAACATACACCCACATCACAATTTTACATATAAGAGGCTTGGTACTACTAGTATACAGTAGAGATGAGCGGGTTCGGTTTCTCTGAATCCGAACCCGCACGAACTTCATGTTTTTTTTCACGGGTCCGAGCGACTCGGATCTTCCCGCCTTGCTCGGTTAACCCGAGCGCGCCCGAACGTCATCATGACGCTGTCGGATTCTCGCGAGACTCGGATTCTATATAAGGAGCCGCGCGTCGCCGCCATTTTCACACGTGCATTGAGATTGATAGGGAGAGGACGTGGCTGGCGTCCTCTCCATTTAGATTAGAAGAGAGAGAGAGAGAGATTGACCTGATTTACTGGAGCTTAGGAGTACTGTAGAACTGTAGAGAGTGCAGAGTTTACTAGTGACTGACCACAGTGACCACCAGACAGTGCAGTTTTATTTAATATATCCGTTCTCTGCCTGAAAAAAACGATACACAGTGACTCAGTCACATACCATATCTGTGTGCACTGCTCAGCCCAGTGTGCTGCATCATCTATGTATATATCTGACTGTGCTCAGCTCACACATCTTATAATTGTGGGGGAGACTGGGGAGCACTGCAGTGCCAGTTATAGGTTATAGCAGGAGCCAGGAGTACATATTATTATTAAAATTAAACAGTGCACACTTTTGCTGCAGGAGTGCCACTGCCAGTGTGACTGACCAGTAACCTGACCACACTGACCACCAGTATAGTTAGTAGTATAGTATACTATATTGTGATTGCCTGAAAAAGTTAAACACTCGTATCTGACTGTGCTCAGCTCACACATCTTATAATTGTGGGGGAGACTGGGGAGCACTGCAGTGCCAGTTATAGGTTATAGCAGGAGCCAGGAGTACATATTATTATTAAAATTAAACAGTGCACACTTTTGCTGCAGGAGTGCCACTGCCAGTGTGACTGACCAGTGACCTGACCACACTGACCACCAGTATAGTTAGTAGTATAGTATACTATATTGTGATTGCCTGAAAAAGTTAAACACTCGTCGTGTGACTTCACTTGTGTGGTGTTTTTTTTTTTATTCTATAAAAAACTCATTCTGCTGACAGACAGTGTCCAGCAGGTCCGTCATTATATAATATATACCTGTCCGGCTGCAGTAGTGATATATATATATTTTTTATATCATTATTTATCATCCAGTCGCAGCAGACACAGTACGGTAGTTCACGGCTGTAGCTACCTCTGTGTCGGCACTCGGCAGTCCGTCCATAATTGTATACCACCTACCCGTGGTTTTTTTTTCTTTCTTCTTTATACATACATACTACTACTACATCTCTTTATCAACCAGTCTATATTAGCAGCAGACACAGTACAGTACGGTAGTCCACGGCTGTAGCTACCTCTGTGTCGGCACTCGGCAGTCCGTCCATAATTGTATACCACCTACCCGTGGTTTTTTTTTCTTTCTTCTTTATACATACATACATACTACTACTACTACATCTCTTTATCAACCAGTCTATATTAGCAGCAGACACAGTACAGTACGGTAGTCCATGGCTGTAGCTACCTCTGTGTCGGCACTGGGCAGTCAGTCCATAATTGTATACCACCTACCCGTGGTTTTTTTTTCTTTCTTCTTTATACATACATACTACTACTACATCTCTTTATCAACCAGTCTATATTAGCAGCAGACACAGTACAGTACGGTAGTCCACGGCTGTAGCTACCTCTGTGTCGGCACTGGGCAGTCCGTCCATAATTGTATACCACCTACCCGTGGTTTTTTTTTCTTTCTTCTTTATACATACATACTACTACTACATCTCTTTATCAACCAGTCTATATTAGCAGCAGACACAGTACAGTACGGTAGTCCACGGCTGTAGCTACCTCTGTGTCGGCACTCGGCAGTCCATCCATAATTGTATACTAGTATCCATCCATCTCCATTGTTTACCTGAGGTGCCTTTTAGTTGTGCCTATTAAAATATGGAGAACAAAAATGTTGAGGTTCCAAAATTAGGGAAAGATCAAGATCCACTTCCACCTCGTGCTGAAGCTGCTGCCACTAGTCATGGCCGAGACGATGAAATGCCAGCAACGTCGTCTGCCAAGGCCGATGCCCAATGTCATAGTACAGAGCATGTCAAATCCAAAATATCAGAAAAAAAAGGACTCCAAAACCTAAAATAAAATTGTCGGAGGAGAAGCGTAAACTTGCCAATATGCCATTTACCACACGGAGTGGCAAGGAACGGCTGAGGCCCTGGCCTATGTTCATGGCTAGTGGTTCAGCTTCACATGAGGATGGAGGCACTCAGCCTCTCGCTAGAAAAATGAAAAGACTCAAACTGGCAAAAGCAGTAGCACCGCAAAGAACTGTGCGTTCTTCGAAATCCCAAATCCACAAGGAGAGTCCAATTGTGTCGGTTGCGATGCCTGACCTTCCCAACACTGGACGTGAAGAGCATGCGCCTTCCACCATTTGCACGCCCCCTGCAAGTGCTGGAAGGAGCACCCGCAGTCCAGTTCCTGATAGTCAGATTGAAGATGTCAGTGTTGAAGTACACCAGGATGAGGAGGATATGGGTGTTGCTGGCGCTGGGGAGGAAATTGACCAGGAGGATTCTGATGGTGAGGTGGTTTGTTTAAGTCAGGCACCCGGGGAGACACCTGTTGTCCGTGGGAGGAATAGGGCCGTTGACATGCCTGGTGAAAATACCAAAAAAATCAGCTCTTCGGTGTGGAAGTATTTCAACAGAAATGCGGACAACAGGTGTCAAGCCGTGTGTTCCCTTTGTCAAGCTGTAATAAGTAGGGGTAAGGACGTTAACCACCTCGGAACATCCTCCCTTATACGTCACCTGCAGCGCATTCATAATAAGTCAGTGACAAGTTCAAAAACTTGGGCCGACAGCGGAAGCAGTCCACTGACCAGTAAATCCCTTCCTCTTGTAACCAAGCTCACGCAAACCACCCCACCAACTCCCTCAGTGTCAATTTCCTCCTTCCCCAGGAATGCCAATAGTCCTGCAGGCCATGTCACTGGCAATTCTGACGAGTCCTCTCCTGCCTGGGATTCCTCCGATGCATCCTTGCGTGTAACGCCTACTGCTGCTGGCGCTGCTGTTGTTGCTGCTGGGAGTCGATGGTCATCCCAGAGGGGAAGTCGTAAGACCACTTGTACTACTTCCAGTAAGCAATTGACTGTCCAACAGTCCTTTGCGAGGAAGATGAAATATCACAGCAGTCATCCTGTTGCAAAGCGGATAACTGAGTCCTTGACAACTATGTTGGTGTTAGACGTGCGTCCGGTATCCGCCGTTAGTTCACAGGGAACTAGACAATTTATTGAGGCAGTGTGCCCCCGTTACCAAATACCATCTAGGTTCCACTTCTGTAGGCAGGCGATACCGAGAATGTACACGGACATCAGAAAAAGACTCACCAGTGTCCTAAAAAATGCAGTTGTACCCAATGTCCACTTAACCACGGACATGTGGACAAGTGGAGCAGGGCAGGGTCAGGACTATATGACTGTGACAGCCCACTGGGTAGATGTATGGACTCCCGCCGCAAGAACAGCAGCGGCGGCACCAGTAGCAGCATCTCGCAAACGCCAACTCTTTCCTAGGCAGGCTACGCTTTGTATCACCGCTTTCCAGAATACGCACACAGCTAAAAACCTCTTACGGCAACTGAGGAAGATCATCGCAGAATGGCTTACCCCAATTGGACTCTCCTGTGGATTTGTGGCATCGGACAACGCCAGCAATATTGTGTGTGCATTAAATATGGGCAAATTCCAGCACGTCCCATGTTTTGCACATACCTTGAATTTGGTGGTGCAGAATTATTTAAAAAACGACAGGGGCGTGCAAGAGATGCTGTCGGTGGCCAGAAGAATTGCGGGACACTTTCGGCGTACAGGCACCACGTACAGAAGACTGGAGCACCACCAAAAACTACTGAACCTGCCCTGCCATCATCTGAAGCAAGAAGTGGTAACGAGGTGGAATTCAACCCTCTATATGCTTCAGAGGTTGGAGGAGCAGCAAAAGGCCATTCAAGCCTATACAATTGAGCACGATATAGGAGGTGGAATGCACCTGTCTCAAGTGCAGTGGAGAATGATTTCAACGTTGTGCAAGGTTCTGATGCCCTTTGAACTTGCCACACGTGAAGTCAGTTCAGACACTGCCAGCCTGAGTCAGGTCATTCCCCTCATCAGGCTTTTGCAGAAGAAGCTGGAGGCATTGAAGAAGGAGCTAAAAGGGAGCGATTCCGCTAGGCATGTGGGACTTGTGGATGCAGCCCTTAATTCGCTTAACAAGGATTCACGGGTGGTCAATCTGTTGAAATCAGAGCACTACATTTTGGCCAACGTGCTCGATCCTAGATTTAAAACCTACCTTGGATCTCTCTTTCCGGCAGACACAAGTCTGCTGGGGTGCAAAGACCTGCTGGTGACAAAATTGTCAAGTCAAGCGGAACGCGACCTGTCAACATCTCCTCCTTCACATTCTCCCGCAACTGGGGGTGCGAGGAAAAGGCTCAGAATTCCGAGCCCACCCGCTGGCGGTGATGCAGGGCAGTCTGGAGCGACTGCTGATGCAGACATCTGGTCCGGACTGAAGGACCTGACAACGATTACGGACATGTCGTCTACTGTCACTGCATATGATTCTCTCAACATTGAAAGAATGGTGGAGGATTATATGAGTGACCGCATCCAAGTAGGCACGTCAGACAGTCCGTACTTATACTGGCAGGAAAAAGAGGCAATTTGGAGGCCCTTGCACAAACTGGCTTTATTCTACCTAAGTTGCCCTCCCACAAGTGTGTACTCCGAAAGAGTGTTTAGTGCCGCCGCTCACCTTGTCAGCAATCGGCGTACGAGGTTACATCCAGAAAATGTGGAGAAGATGATGTTCATTAAAATTAATTATAATCAATTCCTCCGCGGAGACATTGACCAGCAGCAATTGCCTCCACAAAGTACACATTGAGCTGAGATGGTGGATTCCAGTGGGGACGAATTGATAATCTGTGAGGAGGGGGATGTACACGGTGATATATCGGAGGATGATGATGAGGTGGACATCTTGCCTCTGTAGAGCCAGTTTGTGCAAGGAGAGATTAATTGCTTCTTTTTTGGTGGGGGTCCAAACCAACCCGTCATATCAGTCACAGTCGTGTGGCAGACCCTGTCACTGAAATGATGGGTTGGTTAAAGTGTGCATGTCCTGTTTATACAACATAAGGGTGGGTGGGAGGGCCCAAGGACAATTCCATCTTGCACCTCTTTTTTCTTTTATTTTTCTTTGCGTCATGTGCTGTTTGGGGAGGGTTTTTTGGAAGGGACATCCTGCGTGACACTGCAGTGACACTCCTAGATGGGCCCGGTGTTTGTGTCGGCCACTAGGGTCGCTAATCTTACTCACACAGCTACCTCATTGCGCCTCTTTTTTTCTTTGCGTCATGTGCTGTTTGGGGAGGGTTTTTTGGAAGGGACATCCTGCGTGACACTGCAGTGCCACTCCTAGATGGGCCAGGTGTTTGTGTCGGGCACTTGGGTCGCTGAGCTTAGTCACACAGCTACCTCATTGCACCTCTTTTTTTCTTTGCGTCATGTGCTGTTTGGGGAGTGTTTTTTGGAAGGGCCATCCTGCGTGACACTGCAGTGCCACTCCTAGATGGGCCAGGTGTTTGTGTCGGCCACTAGGGTCGCTTAGCTTAGTCATCCAGCGACCTCGGTGCAAATTTTAGGACTAAAAATAATATTGTGAGGTGTGAGGTATTCAGAATAGACTGAAAATGAGTGGAAATTATGGTTTTTGAGGTTAATAATAATATGGGATCAAAATGACCCCCAAATTCTATGATTTAAGCTGTTTTTTAGGGTTTTTTGAAAAAAACACCCGAATCCAAAACACACCCGAATCCGACAAAAAAAATTCGGTGAGGTTTTGCCAAAACGCGGTCGAACCCAAAACACGGCCGCGGAACCGAACCCAAAACCAAAACACAAAACCCGAAAAATTTCAGGCGCTCATCTCTAGTATACAGTATGAACTTTATTTTTCATATAACAGGGCATGTGTATCAAAGCTTGCAGAGAGAAAAGTGGAGAGAAATTAAATACCAACCAATCAGCTCCTATCGCGTTACAGGCTGTGTTAAAAAAATGACAGTTAGGAACTGATTGCTTATTACTTTATCTCTCTCCAAAAATTATCCATATGCCCCAATACGTGGACAGCTGCTGTTACATTTTACTGACACAATTAAGATAACATTGACAACTGCATGAGAAACCTTTTTGCATAAAGCCAGAATTACACTATATTAGTAAAGATTAAATAAATCAACACATACAGAAAATGGAACCTTTACAGTAAATGCTATGAATAATATGTACATTTGAAATTGGAATAAGTGTCTCAAAAGCAGGACGCAGCATTGCAGATAAGATAAGAAAAAGAGGAAAAAGGAAAATAAAAAACATCTTACTTGCCACCAAAGTTAAAAGAATATTATTGACAAGAAGCATTTGAGAAAATGTGTGCTTCATTAAAGGTTAGGATTTTAATCCTCTATTTAAAGGTATGTTTTGAAAGGAAAAATCTGTGTCTTAGGTATAGAAACAATACAATTTATGCAGGAAATTTGTAACAAAAAGTGAGCAAAGATTGTTAATTTCTTTGATTGAAATGTAACTCTTAGGATGCCTACTTAGCCTTAATAAGTCGGATTTACTGTAGAAGGAATTGTAATTGCTGTCTATTAATTTCCCTTTCTTTGTCAAATTTATTACTTTGTACATGCCCTTCTTTTAATAAATGCATTGCTTTTTGAGTTCCTTCTGAGCTTTTCAGCAAGTTATCATCATCATGTACAGTTGTTTATTTTTGTTGCCTGGGATACAGTGCATATCTTATGGTCTGCAATAAAAAGGGCACAGTAGGGTTATGTTATACTGTATATCAGAAAAACTATGGGAAAGCTTATTGAATTAAACATGGCTGAAATAAAACACTCAAGTGAGTCAGAAAGGCTAGAAAGATATTTTGTAAAAGTTGCAGTAGGGCAAACTAATAAATCAAAATTGTATACGGGAAGAACCCCCATTTAAAAAGCTGATAAAATAATTAACTGCATCTTGAAAAAAATCATGTAAGAATCTTGTAGATACAGTATATCAATAGTATGCTATACATGAAGGAGAACAATTAAATGTAAGGAGTTTAAATGAATAATACAGTAAGTGTTGATGATTCCTGACGCAGCAGATTAAAGATGTCTACCCAACAGAGCATGCAATATGTAGGATGTATGGGACGATGCACAGGAACACAAAATCAGTGTTGACATTGTTTTTTATAAGTAGAATGTACGCTCATGGGCAGCCTACGGCTTCCTCTGAATATCTATATGCTGCAAAAGCTAGAGTGCCCTATTATCCAAAGGTCTAGATTAAAGCTTTAATTTCATTGCATATTACTACTGTATCACGGAGATTGTGATAGTTTATCTTCTTGAGTATCCTGTCTACATTGTCATGTGACTCACTTTAAGTAAAATGTTCTATATAACTCTATGGAAAGCTTATGCCCCGTTTAGGATCACATTGCTGACTGGCCACTATATTCATAGGCAAACACTTTTTACTGTATGGGCCATAGTGTATTTTTTTGCAGGGTCAATGTGTGTTTTTATTTTTCCTGTGGGGGACAATGTGTGTATTTTTCCCATAGAGGACTGATTGTGTGCCTTGGAAATTTTAAAATCAGTAATAAACTTAATTTCAAATTAAAGTTAAAAACGTTGACAGTAGTAAACAGCCACAGATGTTGCACTGAAGCTGCTTTAGTGCAAGGTGCTGTGGAGAGTAGGAGGGAAGGAACAGAGATAGAGAGGAGCTGGTGAATTAGCTGGAAAGCAGCGGGGAAGGATCTGAATGGATCCCTCTCCCACCCAAGCTGCCGCATAACCAAGAACTTGTGAGGACTTTTGTACAATTACACATACAAGTTCCAAAACAAAAATTAATTGATCTTATTGAATAGCATAATTTAGACTTCCTTATACTATATAGTGCAATCAGGAGTAATCAGCATATCTCCTGCATTACAGGATTAATAAATGGGTCCATTCAGGGGTGGACTGGGATGGAAAACCAGCCCGGGAAATTTATGAAAGCAGTTCTAATGGGGGTGTGGTATGATCAGGGAGGGGTCAGGATATGGTGAGGGGGGTGTGAACTCTCCTCATAGGGCCTGATTGTACGCAGTTGTGGCTTTCCTTGCATCTATTGCTGCAGTTGTGCCTGAGACCAGGGGAAGATTGGAAACTAAAAGTGGTCCTGTAAAATTTTGTAGAAGAAGCCCGACATGGGCAGCACAAAAGGTATAACATACCGTGAAGCCATGGCAGCATCACTGGATGGCAGAGTTGCTGTACTGTAGATATGGAATACCAGGATGAATGGGGACAGCGCAGTGTACTGAGTGTGGTGGGCTGTCTGTCATGTAGGGAGGGGCACATGACAACACACAAAACAGGCCATACAAACACGTCGGCCTACAAGGAATCTTCCTGATGAACCCTAATGCCAATCCGCCCCTGGATTCATTACTCCAAAATTACAATTAGAGAGATGGATGACAGATAGATAGATAGATAGATAGATAGATACTTTTAGTTGTGCGCAGTATATACAGAAGGAGGACAGTGCAGAATTTTGCTGACCACCAGTATATATATAGCAGTACGGTACAGTAGTCCACTGCTCTACCTACCTCTGTGTCGTCAAGTATACTATCCATCCATACCTGTGCTGCATTTTAGTTGTGCGCAGTATCTATAGTAGGAGGACAGTGCAGAATTTTGCTGACCACCAGTATATATATAGCAGTACGGTACAGTAGTCCACTGCTCTACCTACCTCTGTGTCATCAAGTATACTATCCATCCATACCTGTGCTGTATCACTGACCTGGTTTGGGAGTATTGTGGACTCTGGGTTTCTTCCGGTGACCGGGAAGAGGAACCACAACTGGACCGCAGCAGAGATGGCCGAATATAGGTTTTCCTCATGCAGGATTTGGTCGGCAGACAGGAGGCACGTGTGGATGCTGGAGGTCTCCTGAAAGACAGAACTTGAAAAGGTGCTGAGGAATAAATAGAAAGTTCCGGATGCTGGAGGCACCAACTACGCTTGTGAGCACTGGGTGCTTGGAGGCACTGAGGTGCTTGTAGGCGCAGAAGTGCTTGGAGGCACTGAGGTGCTTGGAAGCACGGAGGTGCTTGGAGGCACGGAGGTGTTTGGAGGCACGGAGGTGCTTGGAGACACGGAAGTGCTTGGAGGCACGGAGGTGCTGGGAGACACGGAGGTGCTTGGAGGCACGGAGGTGCTTGGAGACACGGAGGTGCATGGAGGCACGGAGGTGCTTGGAGGCACGGAGGTTCATCTGAAAGGGTAGGAAGCCACAGGGATACAGGAGCTCTGGAGATCACAACTTCAATAGCAGTAAAGATGATACTCAGGCGCCGGAGCACTGATCGGCGTCTGAATTTGAACCTCCCACCAGCGTCTGATTGGGGAAGCGCTTGATGACGTCACCCGCACCCTCAGTGAACGCCGGGCGCACCCGCGACGTCCACACTACGTGCGCCAGACGGAGCGCCGAGAGCCGGAGACCGCCAGTGAGGACGGCCGCACGGAGACCCAGCACCCCTGGAGAGGCAAGTACGGCGGCCGCGGCATGACATGCTGCATTTTAGTTGTGCGCAGTATATATAGAAGGAGGACAGTGCAGAATTTTGCTGACCACCAGTATATATATAGCAGTACGGTACAGTAGTCCACTGCTCTACCTTCCTCTGTGTCGTCAAGTATACTATCCATCTATACCTGTGCTGCATTTTAGTTGTGTGCAGTATATATAATAGGAGGACAGTGCAGAATTTTGCTGACCACCAGTATATATATAGCAGTACGGTACAGAAGGCCATTGCTATTGATATATTACTGGCATATAATTCCACACATTAAAAAATGGCAAAAAAACATGTGGAGGGTAAAATAGGGAAAGATCAAGATCCACTTCCACCTCGTGCTGAAGCTGCTGCCGCTAGTCATGGCCGAGACGATGAAATGCCCTCAACGTCGTCTGTCAAGGCCGATGCCCAATGTCATAGTAGAGAGCATGTAAAATCCAAAAAACAAAAGTTCAGTAAAATGACCCAAAAATCAAAATTAAAAGCGTCTGAGGAGAAGCGTAAACTTGCCAATATGCCATTTACGACACGGTGTGGCAAGGAACGGCTGAGGCCCTGGCCTATGTTCATGGCTAGTGGTTCAGATTCACATGAGGATGGAAGCACTCATCCTCTCGCTAGAAAAATGAAAAGACTTAAGCTGGCAAAAGCACAGCAAAGAACTGTGCGTTCTTCTAAATCACAAATCCCCAAGGAGAGTCCAATTGTGTCGGTTGCGATGCCTGACCTTCCCAACACTGGACGGGAAGAGGTGGCGCCTTCCACCATTTGCACGCCCCCTGCAAGTGCTGGAAGGAGCACCCGCAGTCCAGTTCCTGATAGTCAAATTGATGATGTCACTGTTGAAGTTCACCAGGATGAGGATATGGGTGTTGCTGGCGCTGAGGAGGAAATTGACAAGGAGGATTCTGATGGTGAGGTGGTTTGTTTAAGTCAGGCACCCGGGGAGACACCTGTTGTCCGTGGGACGAATATGGCCATTGACATGCCTGGTCAAATTACAAAAAAAAATCACCTCTTCGGTGTAGAATTATTGTAACAGAAATGCGGACAACAGGTGTCAAGCCGTGTGTTGCCTTTGTCAAGCTGTAATAAGTAGGGGTAAGGACGTTAACCACCTAGGAACATCCTTCCTTATACGTCACCTGGAGCGCATTCATCAGAAGTCATTGACAAGTTCAAAAACTTTGGGTGACAGCGGAAGCAGTCCACTGACAACTAAATCCCTTCCTCTTGTAACCAAGCTCACGCAAACCACACCACCAACTCCCTCAGTGTCAATTTCCTCTGTAGACAGGGAAGCCAATAGTCCTGCAGGCAATGTCACTGGAGAGACTGACGAGTCCCCTCCTGCCTGGGATTCCTCCGATGCATCCTTGAGTGTAACGCCTACTGCTGCTGGTACTGCTGTTGTTGCTGCTGGGAGTCGATCGTCGGAAGACCACTTGTACTACTTCCAGTAAGCAATTGACTGTCCAACAGTCCTTTGCGAGGAAGATTAAATATCACAGCAGTCATCCTGCTGCAAAGCAGATAACTCAGGCCTTGGCATCCTGGTTGGTGTTAAACGTGTGTCCGGTGTCCACTGTTAATTCACAGGGAATTAGAGAATTTATTGAGTTAGTGTGTCCCCGTACCAAATACCATCTAGGTTCCACTTCTCTAGGCAGGCGATACCGAGAATGTACACAGACCTCAGAAAAAGAGTCACCAGTGTCCTAAAAAATGCAGTTGTACCCAATGTCCACTTAACCACGGACATGTGGACAAGTGGAGCAGGGCAGACTCAGGACTATATGACTGTGACAGCCCACTGGTAGATGTATTGCCTCCCGCAGCAAGAACAGCAGCGGCGGCACCAGTAGCAGCATCTCGCAAATGCCAACTCGTTCCTAGGCAGGCTACGCTTTGTATCACCGCTTTCCATAAGAGGCACGCAGCTGACAACCTCTTACGGAAACTGAGGAACATCATCGCAGAATGGCTTACCCCAATTGGACTTTCCTGGGGATTTGTGACATCGGACAACGCCACCAATATTGTGCGGGCATTATATGTGGGGCCTGTGGGCAAATTCCAGCACGTCCCATGTTTTGCACATACATTGAATTTGGTGGTGCAGAATTATTTAAAAAACAACAGGGGCGTGCAAGAGATGCTGTCGGTGGTAGAGATGTGCACCGGAAATTTTTCGGGTTTTGTGTTTTGGTTTTGGGTTTGGTTCCGTGGCCGTGTTTTGGGTTCGAACGCGTTTTGGCAAAACCTCACCGAATTTTTTTTGTCGGATTCGGGTGTGTTTTGGATTCGGGTGTTTTTTTCAAAAAACCCTAAAAAACAGCTTAAATCATAGAATTTGGGGGTCATTTTGATCCCAAAGTATTATTAACCTCAATAACCATAATTTCCACTCATTTTCAGTCTATTCTGAACACCTCACACCTCACAATATTATTTTTAGTCCTAAAATTTGCACCGAGGTCGCTGGATGACTAAGCTCAGCGACCCAAGTGGCCGACACAAACACCTGGCCCATCTAGGAGTGGCACTGCAGTGTCACGCAGGATGGCCCTTCCAAAAAACACTCCCCAAACAGCACATGACGCAAAGAAAAAAGAGGCGCAATGAGGTAGCTGTGTGACTAAGCTCAGCGACCCTAGTGGCCGACACAAACACCTGGCCCATCTAGGAGTGGCACTGCAGTGTCACGCAGGATGGCCCTTCCAAAAAACACTCCCCAAACAGCACATGACGCAAAGAAAAAAAGAGGCGCAATGAGGTAGCTGTGTGAGTAAGCTAAGCGACCCTAGTGGCCGACACAAACACCTGGCCCATCTAGGAGTGGCACTGCAGTGTCACGCAGGATGGCCCTTCCAAAAAACACTCCCCAAACAGCACATGACGCAAAGAAAAATGAAAGAAAAAAGAGGTGCAAGATGGAATTGTCCTTGGGCCCTCCCACCCACCCTTATGTTGTATAAACAGGACATGCACACTTTAACCAACCCATCATTTCAGTGACAGGGTCTGCCACACGACTGTGACTGAAATGACGGGTTGGTTTGGACCCCCACCAAAAAAGAAGCAATTAATCTCTCCTTGCACAAACTGGCTCTACAGAGGCAAGATGTCCACCTCATCATCATCCTCCAATTCATCACCGTGTACATCCCCCTCCTCACAGATTATCAATTCGTCCCCACTGGAATCCACCATCACAGCTCCCTGTGTACTTTGTGGAGGCAATTGCTGCTGGTGAATGTCTCCATGGAGGAATTGATTATAATTCATTTTAATGAACATCATCTTCTCCACATTTTCTGGAAGTAACCTCGTATGCCGATTGCTGACAAGGTGAGTGGCGGCACTAAACACTCTTTCGGAGTACACACTTGTGGGAGGGCAACTTAGGTAGAATAAAGCCAGTTTGTGCAAGGGCCTCCAAATTGCCTCTTTTTCCTGCCAGTATACGTACGGACTGTCTGACGTGCCTACTTGGATGCGGTCACTCATATAATCCTCCACCATTCTTTCAATGGTGAGAGAATCATATGCAGTGACAGTAGACGACATGTCCGTAATCGTTGTCAGGTCCTTCAGTCCGGACCAGATGTCAGCATCAGCAGTCGCTCCAGACTGCCCTGCATCACCGCCAGCGGGTGGGCTCGGAATTCTGAGCCTTTTCCTCGCACCCCCAGTTGCGGGAGAATGTGAAGGAGGAGATGTTGACAGGTCGCGTTCCGCTTGACTTGACAATTTTCTCACCAGCAGTTCTTTGAACCCCTGCAGACTTGTGTCTGCCGGAAAGAGAGATACAACGTAGGTTTTAAATCTAGGATCGAGCACGGTGGCCAAAATGTAGTGCTCTGATTTCAACAGATTGACCACCCGTGAATCCTTGTTAAGCGAATTAAGGGCTCCATCCACAAGTCCCACATGCCTAGCGGAATCGCTCAGTGTTAGCTCCTCCTTCAATGTCTCCAGCTTCTTCTGCAAAAGCCTGATGAGGGGAATGACCTGACTCAGGCTGGCAGTGTCTGAACTGACTTCACGTGTGGCAAGTTCAAAAGGTTGCAGAACCTTGCACAACGTTGAAATCATTCTCCACTGCGCTTGAGACAGGTGCATTCCACCTCCTATATCGTGATCAGTTGTATAGGCTTGAATGGCCTTTTGCTGCTCCTCCAACCTCTGAAGCATATAGAGGGTTGAATTCCACCTCGTTACCACTTCTAGCTTCAGATGATGGCAGGGCAGGTTCAGGCGTTTTTGGTGTTGCACCAGTCTTCTGTTCGTGGTGCCTGTACGCCGAAAGTGTCCCGCAATTCTTCTGGCCACCGACAGCATCTCTTGCACGCCCCTGTCGTTTTTTAAATAATTCTGCACCACCAAATTCAAGGTATGTGCAAAACATGGGACGTGCTGGAATTTGCCCATATTTAATGCACACACAATATTGCTGGCGTTGTCCGATGCCACAAATCCACAGGAGAGTCCAATTGGGGTAAGCCATTCTGCGATGATCTTCCTCAGTTGCCGTAAGAGGTTTTTAGCTGTGTGCGTATTCTGGAAAGCGGTGATACAAAGCGTAGCCTGCCTAGGAAAGAGTTGGCGTTTGCGAGATGCTGCTACTGGTGCCGCCGCTGCTGTTCTTGCGGCGGGAGTCAATACATCTACCCAGTGGGCTGTCACAGTCATATAGTCCTGACCCTGCCCTGCTCCACTTGTCCACATGTCCGTGGTTAAGTGGACATTGGGTACAACTGCATTTTTTAGGACACTGGTGAGTCTTTTTCTGAGGTCTGTGTACATTTTCGGTATCGCCTGCCTAGAGAAATGGAACCTAGATGGTATTTGGTACCGGGGACACAGTACCTCAAACAAGTCTATAGTTGGCTCTGCAGTAATGATGGATACCGGAACCACGTTTCTCACCGCCCAGAATGCCAAGGCCTCAGTTATCCGCTTTGCAGCAGGATGACTGCTGTGATATTTCATCTTCCTCGCAAAGGACTGTTGGACAGTCAATTGCTTGGTGGAAGTAGTAAAAGTGGTCTTACGACTTCCCCTCTGGGATGACCATCGACTCCCAGCAGCAACAACAGCAGCGCCAGCAGCAGTAGGCGTTACACGCAAGGATGCATCGGAGGAATCCCAGGCAGGAGAGGACTCGTCAGAATTGCCAGTGACATGGCCTGCAGGACTATTGGCATTCCTGGGGAAGGAGGAAATTGACACTGAGGGAGTTGGTGGGATGGTTTGCGTGAGCTTGGTTACAAGAGGAAGGGATTTACTGGTCAGTGGACTGCTTCCGCTGTCGCCCAAAGTTTTTGAACTTGTCACTGACTTATGATGAATGCGCTGCAGGTGACGTATAAGGGAGGATGTTCCGAGGTGGTTAACGTCCTTACCCCTACTTATTACAGCTTGACAAAGGCAACACACGGCTTGACAAATGTTGTCTGCATTTCTGTTGAAATACTTCCACACCGAAGAGCTGATTTTTTTGGTATTTTCACCAGGCATGTCAATGGCCATATTCCTCCCACGGACAACAGGTGTCTCCCCGGGTGCCTGACTTAAACAAACCACCTCACCATCAGAATCCTCCTTGTCAATTTCCTCCCCAGCGCCAGCAACACCCATATCCTCCTCATCCTGGTGTACTTCAACACTGACATCTTCAATCTGACTATCAGGAACTGGACTGCGGGTGCTCCTTCCAGCACTTGCAGGGGGCGTGCAAATGGTGGAAGGCGCATGCTCTTCACGTCCAGTGTTGGGAAGGTCAGGCATCGCAACCGACACAATTGGACTCTCCTTGTGGATTTGTGATTTCGAAGAACGCACAGTTCTTTGCTGTGCTTTTGCCAGCTTAAGTCTTTTCATTTATCTAGCGAGAGGCTGAGTGCTTCCATCCTCATGTGAAGCTGAACCACTAGCCATGAACATAGGCCAGGGCCTCAGCCGTTCCTTGCCACTCCGTGTGGTAAATGGCATATTGGCAAGTTTACGCTTCTCCTCCGACGATTTTATTTTAGATTTTTGAGTCCTTTTTTTACTGATATTTTGTGTTTTGGATTTTACATGCCCTGTACTATGACATTGGGCATCGGCCTTGGCAGACGACGTTGATGGAATTTCATCGTCTCGGCCATGACTAGTGGCAGCAGCTTCAGCACGAGGTGGAAGTGGATCTTGATCTTTCCCTATTTTTGGAACCTCAACATTTTTGTTCTCCATATTTTAATAGGCACAACTAAAAGGCACCTCAGGTAAACAATGGAGATGGATGGATACTAGTATACTTATGGATGACGAGTGACTGACGACACAGAGGTAGCTACAGCCGTGGACTACCGTACTGCGTCTGCTAGTATAGAGATGATAATGATATAAAAAATATATATATATCACTACTGCAGGTATATATAATATAATGACGGACCTGCTGGACACTGTCAGCAGACTCCTAAACTACTATTATGAAGAAGATAGAAAAAAAAAAACCACCACAGGTAGGTATACAATTATGGAAGAGCACTGACGACACAGAGGTAGCTACAGCCGTGGACTACCGTACTGCGTCTGCTAGTATAGAGATGATAATGATATAAAAAATATATATATATCACTACTGCAGGTATATATAATATAATGACGGACCTGCTGGACACTGTCAGCAGACTCCTAAACTACTAGTATGAAGAAGATAGAAAAAAAAAACCCACCACAGGTAGGTATACAATTATGGATGAGCACTGACGACACAGAGGTAGCTACAGCCGTGGACTACCGTACTGCGTCTGCTAGTATAGAGATGATAAAGATGATATAAAAAAAATATATATATATATATCACTACTGCAGGTATATATAATATAATGACGGACCTGCTGGACACTGTCAGCAGACTCCTAAACTACTATTATGAAGAAGATAGAAAAAAAAAACCACCACAGGTAGGTATACAATTATGGAAGAGCACTGACGACACAGAGGTAGCTACAGCCGTGGACTACCGTACTGCGTCTGCTAGTATAGAGATGATAATGATATAAAAAATATATATATATATATATCACTACTGCAGGTATATATAATATAATGACGGACCTGCTGGACACTGTCAGCAGACTCCTAAACTACTAGTATGAAGAAGATAGAAAAAAAAAAACCACCACAGGTAGGTATACAATTATGGATGAGCACTGACGACACAGAGGTAGCTACAGCCGTGGACTACCGTACTGCGTCTGCTAGTATAGAGATGATAAAGATGATATAAAAAATATATATATATATATATCACTACTGCAGGTATATATAATATAATGACGGACCTGCTGGACACTGTCAGCAGACTCCTAAACTACTAGTATGAAGAAGATAGAAAAAAAAACCCACCACAGGTAGGTATACAATTATGGACGAGCACTGACGACACAGAGGTAGCTACAGCCGTGGACTACCGTACTGCGTCTGCTAGTATAGAGATGATAATGATATAAAAATATATATATATATCACTACTGCAGGTATATATAATATAATGACGGACCTGCTGGACACTGTCAGCAGACTCCTAAACTACTAGTATGAAGAAGATAGAAAAAAAAAACCACCACAGGTAGGTATACAATTATGGACGAGCACTGACGACACAGAGGTAGCCACAGCTGTGGACTACCGTACTGCGTCTGCTAATATAGAGATGATAAAGATGATAGAGATGAACAAAAAAAATATAACACTACTGCAGGTAAATATTTATATAATATAATGAATGACGGACCTGCTGGACACTGTCAGCAGAATGCGTTTATAGAATAAAAAAAAAAAACACCACAGGAGTGTTTAACTTTTTCAGGCAGACAATATACTGGTGGTCACTGGTCAGTCACACTCTCAGCAAAAGTGTGCACTGTACTCCTGCTATAACTGCAGTGCACCCCAGTCTCCCCCACAATTCAGCTGTGTGAGCAGTGAGCACTCAGCACAGTCAGATATACATAGATATATCATGCAGCACACTGAGCACAGATATGGTATGGAGCGTTTTTTTCAGGCAGAGAACGGATTAAAAAAAACTAGCAAAACTCTGCACTGACTGTACTCCTCCTAACAGCTCTCCCCAATCCTCCCCACAATAAGCTAAGCAGCAATCAGATCAACTAACTAGTACTAACAGTAACTATAAACGGAGAGGACGCCAGCCACGTCCTCTCCCTATCAATCTCAATGCACGTGTGAAAATGGCGGCGACGCGCGGCTCCTTATATAGAATCCGAGTCTCGCGATAGAATTCGAGCCTCGCGAGAATCCGACAGCGGGATGATGACGTTCGGGCGCGCTCGGGTTAGCCGAGCAAGGCGGGAAGATCCGAGTCTGCCTCGGACCCGTGTAAAAAGGCTGAAGTTCGGGGGGGTTCGGATTCTGAGGAACCGAACCCGCTCATCTCTAGTCGGTGGCCGACGAATTGCGGGCCACTTTCGGCATTCAGCCACCGCGTGCCGAAGACTGGAGCACCAGCAAACACTCCTGAACCTGCCCCGCCATCATCTGAAGCAAGAGGTGGTAACGAGGTGGAATTCAACCCTCTATATGCTTCAGAGGATGGAGGAGCAGCAAAAGGCCATTCAAGCCTATACAGCTACCTACGATATAGGCAAAGGAGGGGGAATGCACCTGACTCAAGCGCAGTGGAGAATGATTTCAACATTGTGCAAGGTTCTGCAACCCTTTGAACTTGCCACACGTGAAGTCAGTTCAGACACTGCCAGCCTGAGTCAGGTCATTCCCCTCATCAGGCTTTTGCAGAAGAAGCTGGAGAGATTGAAGGAGGAGCTAAAACAGAGCGATTCCGCTAGGCATGTGGGACTTGTGGATGGAGCCCTTAATTTGCTTAACCAGGATTCACGGGTGGTCAATCTGTTGAAATCAGAGCACTACATTTTGGCCACCGTGCTCGATCCTAGATTTAAAACCTACATTGTATCTCTCTTTCCGGCAGACACAAGTCTGCAGAGGTTCAAAGACCTGCTGGTGAGAAAATTGTCAACTCAAGCGTAACGTGACCCGTCAACAGCTCCTCCTTCACATTCTCCCGCAACTGGGGCTGCGAGGAAAAGGCTAAGAATTCCGAGCCCACCCGCTGGCGGTGATGCAGGGCAGTCTGGAGCGAGTGCTGACATCTGGTCCGGACTGAAGGACCTGCCAACGATTACTGACATGTCGTCTACTGTCACTGCAAATGATTCTGTCACCATTGAAAGAATTGTGGAGGATTATATGAGTGACCGCATCCAAGTAGGCACGTCAGACAGTCCGTACGTATACTGGCAGGAAAAAAAGGCAATTTGGAGGCCCTTGCAGAAACTGGCTTTATTTTACCTAAGTTGCCCCCCCCCCCCCCCCTCTCCAATGTGTACTCCGAAAGAGTGTTTAGTGCAGCCGCTCACCTGGTCAGCAATCGGCGTAATCAAAATGAATTATAATCAATTCCTCCGTGGAGACATTCACCAGCAATTGCCTCCAGAAAGTACACAGGGACCTGAGATGGTGGATTCCAGTGGGGACGAATTAATAATCTGTGAGGAGGGGGGTGTACACAGTGAAAGGGGTGAGGAATCGGACGATGAGGAGGAGGTGGATATCTTGCCTCTGTAGAGCAAGTTTGTGCAAGGAGAGATTGATTGCTTCTTTTTTGGTGTGGGCCCAAACCAACCAGTCATTTCAGTCACAGTCGTGTGGCAGACCCTGTGGCTGAAATGATGGGTTTGTTAAAGTGTGCATGTCCTGTTTATACAACATAAGGGTGGGTGGGAGGGCCCAAGGACAATTCCATCTTGCACCTCTTTTTTTTTCATTTATCTTTGCATCATGTGCTGTTTGGGGACTATTTTTTGAAGTGCCATCCTGTCTGACACTGCAGTGCCACTCCTAGATGGGCCAGGTGTTTGTGTCGGCCACTTGGGTCGCTTAGCTTAGTCATCCAGCGACCTCGGTGCAAATTTTAGGACTAAAAATAATATTGTGAGGTGTTCAGTGTTCAGAATAGACTGGAAATGAGTGGAAATTATGGTTATTGAGGTTAATAATACTATGGGATCAAAATGACCCCCAAATTCTATGATTTAAGCTGTTTTTGAGGGTTTTTTGTAAAAAAAAACACCCGAATCCGACAAAAAAATTTCAGGGAGGTTTTGCCAAAACGCGTCAGAATCCAAAACACAGCTGCGGAACCGAATCCAAAACCAAAACACAAAACCCGAAAAATTTCCGGTGCACATCACTACTTCCTGGGAGGTTTTACAGCAGCTGGGTACACTTTGATGCAGAAGAGTGCCTGAAATGGCTAAATATGAGCTTTCCATGTGATGCATCCTTACGACAGGTAAGCCCCTTTGCTCTTGACTTCCAAAACCAATCACATTAGTTCATGCCTCCCAACTGTCTCAACTTTGCACCTGGCAGATGCAGTGTACCACATGGGAGAGGGGAAGTGCCAAAGAGTCTGGGGGCAATCCAGTAGCTTGGAAAGTACTGGACATGCCCCAGCATGACGTGAAAAAGGGGCAGAGTGTAACAATTTTCAGCTGTACATTCAGAGAATGCACACGTTGCCGAATCACACATCCCAAGTGTTGGGAGGTATGCATTAGATACTGTAATTCAGCCATAGGTTTCCATCCAATTTAATTAATCTGTAATAGAAAAACATATATAACAAAGTTTATCTGCACGAGAAGAGTTTACAGCTGTACTAGGATATACAATCAGAGATAATTACTGACCTTTTATAAACAATAACCGCAACATTTCACTACCATATAATTTTAATGATAGCTGTTCCTGGCACATTTTTAAAAATAATCTCACCTCTTAGGGAAGAGTAGTTACTGTAACTCAATTAGCAAAGTCCCTCTGATGTGGAAACGCATGTTGACAGCATTAGAATTGACGGCTAATGCCACATGTCTGGGAATAAAATGTATTGCAATAATTTATGAGAACACTATACCCATGCTATGTTGCTGTAATTATTGAGATAATACTTTCAGCACCTATCACGGATTCTCATTTTAAGATCATGTTTGATTTGCGGTTATCTGTGTAGAAACCAATGCCTTGTTGCCTCGAAATTAGATGTGAAACTTTACCCTGCATCTTTTTTACTGTAGCTCATTAAATCCTCTGAGGCACTACTTAGACAGGTAAATCATCTTTATCAGGCCCTATAAAGGTTCACTGTCAGATTGTTTTAAAACCATTAAAATTCATCCAAAAAGTCATCTCATTTTAAAATAGCTCTAGAGACCAAATATGGAGATTATTAATGCAAAAAATCATATATGCAGGAAAAATTATTTTGCATGAATTCACCCTTAAAATGTTAATATATGCATAAGAAAATTGTGTTCTTTAATCTCTTTAGAAACACTTATCTCAGAAAACTTATTAATTCCTTCTCCTGTACTTGGTTTATTAGCTTATGAAATTATGCTAATAGTTTCCATGCTAATGGTTTATGGGCTCAAATGACCTTATTTCAATAATGAACAAATTTATGCAATAAATGTAATCAGCATCTGTAAATCTGACTTAAAGGAACATATTGCAGAATGTCAATTCTGAAATGAGAAGACAGCAGGGGGCAATGTATAGGTCCCAGCTCACTGAGATCCGTTTACCTACTGGCAGATGCTTATGCCATATTCCTGCCAGTCACCTGACAAAGCAAGCACTAAGTCTAGTGATGAACATCTTTACATGTAAGCTGAGATGTTGCAATCAGCTGAGTTCTGGCAGAGACATGATGCTGGGCTGAAAAGTGTCTTTGCTATTGGCTTCAGAGAACAGCCGTAGCAGGTTAGAGAATGTGGCAAGATTTGTACTGTACTTTCACCTCGGGAATGTCATTGTGTGGGTATGCTGGTACCACCAATCAGCTATGTGAAGAAGAGAGAATAATTCTGTGTAACAGTTTTCTTAAACACTGACCAACAGAACTCTGCTACACACTGAAGAAATCAAACTGAAAATAGTAAAAGATGTATTATATTATTAGGGATAGTGATAATGTTTCATAAAGTAGTTGCAAAGATTCAGGGGTTTTGTTTTGTTCTACTGTAGAGCTAAGAAAGCTGTGCGGCTTCAGACATTCAAAAACTTGACTTTCACATCAGATGCACTTTTGTATCCATTTTCTATCCCTAGTTTCAGACCTTAGGTAGGGCAACTATGAGTCCCTCTGTCCTGCAAAAACCCATCTACATGGCATTCATAATAATTGATATAACATCAAGCGGTGGAGACAATAAAGTCACGTCCTTTTCTTTTTTAATGCCGCCAAAACCCTAATGGGAGGGGCATACTGGACGTTCATGTGAAACCAGAGGATCATAGCCACAGTGACCATAAACCAAACACAAAGGGTCACATATGTCATGGCCAACCTAACTGGTCACCAGAATCCCTGTCCTTATGAAAAATGTAAAATTGAGTTGTAAAAATAATACCATGGGATAACAAGACTGTAGCACCACAGCACAGCCAGTTCCCAGAGTTCCTTCCAAAATATAGCAGTATAATGCCACCTTTCTCCAAATACAATGAATAAGCCCCTCCCCATGCAGGGACAAATGCAGGCATGTTTGTTGTTTTGTTGTTGCTGTTTTTTCGGGGAGGGGGGTTGTTCTATATTATATATATAGAGAGAGAGATATATACACAGATACTGTATATATGGACCTTTCTTATAGTATAACTCACTGGCGTTTCTATAATGGGTGCAGTGTGTGCTGTGCACACAGGCCCCTGAGTCGAGAGGGGGCCCCCACCGCACATGCTGCACCCATTTTCTGAATACTCACCCCTCCGGAGTCCCGCGGCGACGTCCATGGCAGTGTTAAAACTCCGTGAAAATGGCCCAGCGGCCATTTTCACGGAGTTCTGCGCATGCGCAGTAGAGAAATCTCAGGGAAAATAGCCAACGCGCCATTTTCCCGGAGATCTGCGCATGCGCAGTCGAGTCTGAGCGCTCTAGTGCTCAGACTCTCAATGCTGCCGTCAGAGAGGAGGGGGTCCGAACAGAGGAGGCTGCACCCGGGCCTCCTCCTCTCTTAAAATGCCCCTGGTATAACTCAACTAAATAATTACACTGTATTTCAATCCTCCTGATACTTTTTCATTTTTATAATCAACAGTCCACCTTAATTCGGCATATGGGCATATGAGGTACAGCTGTAACCATTGTGATTGATTGATTGATTGATTGATTGATTGATTGATTGATTACCTGTTCCCCATTCATTCTTGCAATGCAGAATGTGTGCTAAACTTTTATCCAATACTTTGCAAACTACCACTTAAATTACTTGCAATCAGATTACTTGCCATTTCAGAAAACATCAGTAATAATTAGTGTGCTGAATACTTTTTAGACATATATGTCATATGCCAAATCCTTGAGCCTCTCACAAAATGCCATGCAGTCTCCACCACATGACTTTGCCTCATGATGCTCACTGATCTCTCCTCTACTCTCTTGGCCACTGCTTAAATCCAACCCTAAACTCTCTAAGACAATACAGTCACATTCTATTGCCCTCTTTCACATCCTTGCAAGCAATGCAAAATTATATGTCCCAATTATCCTAATGTTTGCACCAATAATGCAACTGGAGAAGACTTGCCCAACTGGCACAAACCTTCCCACAAAAGCCTAGTGACTTATGGTGACTGTAACTTCCACTATGTCACCATATTAATTGCAAGCAAGAAGTGGATGAGACTACAAATTTCCCAGCTTATGCCAAGCAGTGTTTGCACCTACAAGTTTTTAAGGGGCCAAGTAGCACCCCTAATTCCCCTGCTATGGCCTGAAAGCTTCAACATTAAGTAAGGGACATAAACATACTGTACAAGTAATGGAACATTACCAAGTTACAGGACTTATATTGATATCACAAAATATCTTATGTTGCCTCATATCAAATGAAAACAAAATCTCTTCTTATTTGTGTGGCATGGGTGCCTGAAATAACTACAGGAGCAGACATGCCCAAACTTAGGGCCTGTTTCAGAGATGCACGCTAATCCATTCGCAGCGGATGTGCAAAAATTTTTGTACACTGTAACCTCTTAAAAAGTGTATTGAGATGGCCACTGTTAGCTTCGCAGATCCAAGCAACTGTGTACAAACACACAGCTGTGGTTGCAGGTCTTTTGATAATCAACCATCTAAGTAAGCCTTTAGTTGCGCAGAATTACCATGGGAACTGAGACACTGGCACCATGCTTTCTACATATGAGATCACTGATGTTGGCTGAAACACACCCAGAAAACTGTCACAACACGTCTGCATTTTTGCAGCCACTCCACGGTGCCTCCCCCAAATGGTCCCCGACTGTCAATCACTTTGCAAAAAAAAAAATCCTCACTACAAGTAACTTCACTAAGGTAGCATTTCTATGGTTCATAAAATAATCTAGGGCACTACTAGGGGGCATAACATGAACTAAGACACTACTATGGTTCAGAAATGTAACTAGGGCACTATTATGGGGGATAAAATTAACTTCTGCAGAGAGGTTTCTCTCTAGTAGCATTGGGACATGGGCCCCTTTAAAATGTTGCTATGTAACCCACAAAGTTCTGGCTATTCCCCTGAATCCTGTGATTATCTTTACATTACACCTGTTGTTAAATGGGGATACATATGATATCCCAGCAGACTGGTTGCCAGCTCTCACTATACTGACAGCGGCATCCCGTATGCCAGAATCCCGGCAGAGAGTCCCCTCACCATGCAACAGGCAGGTTCATTTCCCACTCGGTTGGTGGCATGGGCGCACCAACTGAGTGGGAAAATACCAGGCGGGTGTCGAGATTCCATTTGTTGGTAAAATGTCAGCTGTCGGGATTCCGGCGTCAGTCTCCTGAATGTTGGGATCCTGACAGCCGGAATATTGACGGCATCCCATTAAATGCAATCCTAGTATTGGTTCTTACCCCACATGAATCTCAATATAATTATAACCTGAAACCAGTGCTCTCTGCTTGCTATCAACCTCATTATTCAGTGCATGATTTTCCACAAGTACAACTAATCTTGGACCTAACTATACCAGTGTCACTTAAAATATTTTGGAGTTACTAACCCCTTCTGCATTTTGATCTATGGTCACCTCACCACTACACAACATTATTTTAATATTTACCATGGTTTCTCATAAGGCCCTAACCTGCTTTTATTCAAAGGTTTCCAACAAGCTTTTCCCTTCTCCTGGCACCCTACCCACTCTATCTCACTTATTCCAATTGAACTTTACTTCGCTTTTTTCATCTATATGTACTAACTATACCAGTTGCTATTTGAAATAAGTTTCCCGGCTCAGCAGGATTAACATAGTTAAAATTAATACACTTCCCAAACTTCTTTATGTTCTCCAAGCACTGCAGATTCAGGTCCCAGACTCCTGGTTTCACTCAATCCATCTACTGATCCGTCAATTTGTCTGATCCTACAAAAGACCTAAAATTAAGCATACTATTCTGTCATGGCCCATTCGGATGTGAGGTCTTAAACTTCTAGACATAAAAATGTACTATCAAACCATTCTCTTGAATAGAATACTTGAGTGGATGAGGAATGGAGACATAAAGCAGTGGGTCGCATTAGAAAGCTTTTGTATGCAGCAATATTTGGAGATTGTCCAGTGGATTCCCACTTTTCCTAAAATGTTGTCTTCTGACCTGATAATTTCAGCCACACTTTCCTTTTGGAAATTCTTACAATGGGCCTAATTCTGAGTTGATCGTAGCAGCAATTTTGTTAGCAGTTGGGCAAAACCATGTACACTGCAGGAGGGGCAGATATAACATGTGCAGAGAGAGTTAGATTTGGGTGGGGTGTGTTGATACTGAAATCTAAATTGCAGTGTCAAAATAAAGCAGCCAGTATTTACCCTGCACAGAAACAAAATAACCCACCCAAATGTTATATCTGCCACCCCCTGCAGTACACATGGTTTTGCCCAACTGCTAGCAAACTTGCTGCTGCGATCAACTCAGAATTACCCCCAATGTCTCTTCTCTATTTCTTCTGTCTGTGGCCCCCTGACATCATTCCTGGCAAATCCCAATTTTTCCCCAGGGGTAATTCCCTCTCATTTTCCCAGATGGGGGACTGTGGGTCTTTTTAGGGTCGATCAGCTGGTGATTACTTCGATTTTATATTGCAGACATTGATCAAGATGTCTTTGTAAACAATATTTGCAGCTTTTCTTTCAAGGATTAACACAGAAAGATGCTTGGGGCTACTAACTCATGAGCAAGCCACGTAAAGCTGCAAATGGGAGAAGCAGCTGGTCCTGAGATCTACAACTGCAGCAGTTGTACCTGCAACAGTACACCGATAAGCAATAATCCAGAGTTTTCTATTTCTTTATGTTAACAACAAAATCCAATTCAAGAGGCAATCAATCTCACAGTCCAGTCTAAGTTCACTTTAGTCAAACAAATATTACCTTGTAGATTCCAAATCCGTAGCTACTTAACCTACAGTGCAGTAACACTGAAAGTAACATGACCAGCAACTCTAAATGTAGTATTTGTCTTGGTGCACCATCTACTGGATTGATATGTATCCTGCAACATCATGAGTCAAGATAAGCTGCCTGATTAGTTATTAATATATAGTCAGAATTTCCTGTGATATACTATAGATCTTGCGATATATATATATATATATATATATATATATGTCTAGTATGTATTAATATATGCATAGGTATAAAAACTGTTTTTGTTCAGAGTGTGCAATATATGTATATATTATATACATGTACAGTAGTCATTTTGGCCTTGAGGTTCTTGTGCAAATTCCTATAGAAAAAATTATTTGCCTACATAAACAGTCCCTAGAATTATATTTGTCCCCAAAAAATTATATTGATATTTTTGGCTTGAGGAGCCTGCACACGCCGAATATCAAGCATCTGGTTTTTCCTTTATTGCTCCTCTCCCTGATGTCACATAGAGATAATACATACCTCAGTTTCGTTCTAGGTGGCTAAGCTATACAATAGTGAAAATGCAGTTTTCAAATTCATCCTGTAGTTTTTGAGTGATGCTGGACAGAACAGACAAACAAAAATTCAGAAAAAAAAATTAGTATCCATATTTCATATACACTCCCAAGGAGTATATTTCTCAAAAACAATTCTATGTACAGAAACAACCATTACAACTTTATATTGTAAGTATAGATTTTGCTTTTTACCATTTGTGACGTTTGCTGCACTAATCTAGTAATATGTATCAGCTTACCACAATTAGTGCTCTATTCAGCAACACTGTTGATGTTGCCCTGATATAACATTGACACAATATTTTTTTTTCTCCATCGTTTTCCCCATTATTAAGGAAAAAGCTTCTCAAGGACAATGATTGCGTAAACCTCTGCCACTGATGGTTTTATATAGGGTAAACCTTTATCGGGGTTTTTTAATGGTTTCCTGCTACCTGAGTAGCAGAAAACGTTACAGTGCTGTAGAGAGCTGTCAAAGTCGAAAAATATTGCAGTACACACATCACGTACAAACTACACACAGATGGCCTCCGCGTGTGTTACATATTTAATCCAAATAGTGCACAATGTACACATAGTCTCCCTGCACCACATCAGAAAGTAACAGCAGTTTAAATGGTAACATAACAAAGGGATTCACCTTTACAGAATAGGAGGGGACAGAACAAGGTTATAAGGTGGTGTTTGGTATCCAGCTGTAGGGTATTTTAAGGGTAACATTCCGGTGTTGGTTTGAGGAAGATCGCATGTTCCTGCAGATAGTTATGTGCAGGAGCAGAATATAGATATAAACTGTATTTACTGTACATTATGTATGCGGCGGGAATCCAGAGGAGACCACCCACAAGAGCAGTTGGAACAGACATCGCCCACCTATTCAAACCGACCTATGACCTCTCCTGTACTGTAAATGACCATCCCTGTGTCCAATGGACAAAGAGATTACAGTATCCATTGTGTTATGTTTTGGATGAATTGTATAAAGAGAGCCTGCAGCAGGCCTGGTCAGACACAAGACTCACAACGTTATCTATCAGATGACGGAGGACCAGACTGGGTAGCGCGGCGAATCCACTCACGTATGTAACATTGACTGTAGCCATTTACTCTGTTATATTGTATTGTATTGTTTGTATTGTAACCCCCTTTCAGCAATAATACGCTGTGGTGTCGGAACCCAGCAGTTTAATTACAATCTGGTGTCGTGTCTTCATTGCCCTGCTAAGGTTTAAAGTGTATTATCATTGCATTGCATAGCTGTTAAGGGTTTACAGTGTATCTCTGGGTGTGTACACACTGTGAGTACTGTCAAAGTCAAAAATATTACATAGAGAGAACATACAAACCACACACATTTAAGTCGCTATACTTACAAATATGCGCAGCGAGCACAGCAATATATGGAAACACACGCATTTGCTCGGACATGCTACGGAGATGGATTCGGCGCTTGTTTCATACAGTACATGGTTATAATAATGTCAAGCACCAGACATCATGGAGATTTAGAATTGGCTGATGAATTGATGTCATGAATACGTATCATTTGAACAGAACCAGATGTGCCCATCATGTTTGGTATTGAAGCAAGCAGAATGATGTGTGGGTTAGTTTGATGCTGGTTGTGAAGTTGTGGGACATTGCAGCGGATAGATATGATTATATGTATAAAAGCTGGGATCACTTTGTTAGAACAATGGATGATCAAGACAACCCTTTACTAAGTTTTCAGGGCTGAACCTGATCAGCATATACAAAGAGAATAGTGACTCAATCACAAAGCTAGAGAGACCCCTCCCCCAGGTACTGGTCAAACAGGAAGGTAGTCTTTCAGTGTTGTTGGTTGCCTCAGAGAGCAGATGTGATGTGGCTGCACTCAGAACAGAGGTCTCAGAAGCATGGCTGGATCATCGCCAGGCATCAAAGGCTAAGTACCATAATCTCAATATCTCATGGCTGATTGGCATAGAGTAGTTTTAAATGTGTGTTTTGTGGTGGGGTAGTTGTGGAATGATGGGTAAGCATAGAGTGGTTGGTTTGGAGAAACAAATGGCTTGGGGATGGTGAGGCTTGCGCAGCTGTGTGATTGTAACTTGTTTGTGCTGAATACTCTGTGAAGTCTGTGATGAAGTGGAACATTAGACAACCTGTAGCATAGCATTTGTGGTATTTGTTTGCCTATGGAGATTTAATAAGATGGTTCTAGGAAGTTTGATTGAAATTGTGAAAGGTGATTTAGATTGTTTGGAATTGTAAAATCAGAACATATGCATTGTTTTGAGGCTTGGACATTTTGGAATAAAATGGAGTCTTGTGTTTTCTGCTATGTGATTGTGGTGTAGTAGAGAGTGCCATGTGTTTGGACCTGCAAATCTAAAATGGCTGCTGCCGGGTATTTTCCCCTCCCCCTTTCAGCCATGTGGTGTAGTCTTTGGAATCAAGTGGAGTTTTCCCAAAATGGAGTCTAGCTTCTGCCCCATGCGGCATTGTAGGGACAATTGTGTTGCTGGGTGTTGTGTATATAGGGACAGGCAGCATGGGTAAGCTCAAGTACTTTCTAAACAAAGATTCTCAGCATTGACTGACTGCGCAGCGATTGTTTCTCACATGTGTAAGCTTTCTCTGCAATCATATTTGTCTTCTTGTTATTGTGAGCCATTTCTTTCTCTCTCTCTCTTCTCCTCTTCCCCTCTTATTTTCCCTTAAACGTAATTGTATTGTATTGTATTTCCCGTGTAGTTATCTGGTTAGGTAGTCTATGTTATATTGTAGTGTATGACTTGTATTGTGTTAAATTCTTTTGCAAGTATATCATTCATAATATATATTTAGGCGTTGGACCCTGAGCACGGTATCTGTGTATTTCTTATAGTATTAAGTAATCTCAGAGCGTCAGTGACGCTCGAACAGCTTTAAAGGTAATAAGGTTATACTGTGTTGCATCTACACTCTCCCACTACACAGAGGTTTACAGTATAAGTACATTCCTTAAGGTATAGTTAAGGGAGTACCCTTGCGGTACTTTTTACGCCAATTGCGTACTGTGTTCTTTAACCTTTAACGTGTTTTTAATAGGACAAATATTATAGACATTGTCAGTACTTTGTACCGTCAGCACGGCGTTTGTACGCAAAGTCTGTACACAGCACGGGACTTTGTACGCTAATAGCGTACAAAGTACGTAGAGTGTGTATTAAGTATAGCGGCCACAGCGGCTCCATGGTAAAGTGTATTTAAGGTGTGTTTAAGGTATAGCTTTCATTCCTGAAGATAAATCAGCATTATCAGAGCAATGGTTTGCTTTCTACTGTGCAATATTGTAGGAGCAGAGTATTAACGGAAAAGATAATTACATTATCTTCCCTGTTAACCCATTGCTAACTAGCGGGAATACTTAATGTGGAAATGCTAATTTTCACATTACTTAAGTAGAAATTTGCTTGATTAATAGACCCTTATTTGCAATTTGCACAGTGGGCCTACAAAGACTTGCCATTTTTGGTTGTAAATATTGGTGCAAATAAGCAATAGGAGGACAGTGGCTTCACAAATGTGCAGCTTTACGTTTGTGCACTTGTACTGCCACTTGTAATTGACCCTAATTTATTAGTGGTTGTGTAGAGTAGTGATCATCGGGAAGTCCTCAAGCTGGACACCAGTAGTCAACGGAATACCACAAGGGACCGTACTCGGGCCGCTACTGTTCAACATATTTTTATTAATGACCTAGAAATAGGCCTGGAAAGCACAGTGTCAATCTTTGCAGATGATACTAAACTGTGTAGGGTAATTAATTCGGAAATAGATGTGGAGTCTCTGCAGAATGATTTATCTAAACTTGAAATCTGGGCATCTAAATGGAGAATGAGGTTCAATATAGAAAAATGCAAAGTTATGCATTTCGGGACTAAAAACAAACTTGCATCCTACATATTAAATGGGGAAAGTCTAGGGGTAACAGTATTGGAAAAAGATTTGGGTGTACTTATTGATAATAGGCTTCATAACCGTGTACAATGTCAAAGCGCAGTAAAGAAGGCAAGTAAGGTGCTAGTTTGCATAAAACGGGGAATTGAGACAAGGGGCGAGGATGTAATCCCGCCGCTGTACAAATCATTGGTACGTCCGCACCTGGAATATTGTGTTCAGTTTTGGGCACCACTGTATAAAAAAGATATCGGTGATCTCGAAAGGGTTCAAAGGCGAACTGCTAAATTGATTAAAGGGCTTGAGGGACTGGATTACGAGGAAAGGCTTACTAGGTTTAATATGTATGTATACACTGGAAAAGAGGCGTCTAAGAGGAGACATTATTAATATCTACAAATATGTAAAGGGACCTTACAAAGAGTTATCAGAGGAATTATTTATTAAAAGAACTCTGTTTAGGACACGTGGGCACTTGCTGAGGCTGGAGGAGAGAAAATGCCGTACGCAACGGAGGAAAGGGTTCTTCACTGTTAGGGCAATAAGGATTTGGAATTCCCTGCCCAGGAAGGTGGCAATGGCATACTCTGTAAATGCATTTAAAAACGTATTGGATAAATTTATTTTTGAAAATTATATCCAAGGTTATAACATGTAAAATATTGACGTTGATAATCCGGGTGTAATATGATTTATAGTTGTTAACTGGTTAATAAAACATTACTTCAGCAGGTACATTATAATCAACTCAACTTAATACAGAATACAGGTTGAACACGATGGGCATTTTGCCTCTATTCAACCTCAATTACTATGTTACTATGTAATCAATGCCAGTCAGAAGTTACCTTTACTACTTATTCCATACTAATTCCTCAGGATGATTTAACAAAATAGCATAAATAGATAGCAAGAGCAGTTTTAGGTATGGGCAAGCAGGGCGGGTGCCCAGAGCGGTGTTGCCTGAGGGTACAACCACAGTCACGCCACAGGCACCCACTGCCCGACCACACCCCAGCTGCAGCAGGCACCGTGGGCCTCATGGGCGCGCGCTACAGATGACACCATTGAGGGAAACAGTCAGATGCTGGAGGTCCCACTTGACCTCTAGCATCTAGAGGAGAGCAGGGAGATGCTAGAGGTCAAGTGGGACCTCAATGGTGTCAGCTGCCGTGGGCGCCCTCTCTCAGCCCACGACGCCTGCTGCAGGCAGGGTGCGGGTAGCATGTAAACCCCGTGACAACAAGCACGAACCTCGTGGCAATGAGCATGAACCCCCTGGCAACGAGCATGAGACCACTGGCAATAAGCATGAAACCCCTGGCAATGAGCAGGAAACCCCTGACAACGAGCATGGAACCAAGAGCAGGAAACCCTTGGCAACAAACATAAGACTCCCGGCAACAAGCATTAGACCCCTGGCAATGAGCAGGTAATTTAAATGTAATTAAAATCCTTACTGTGGGGCATAATTTGTATGGGACATTATTGTTTATGGGGCATAAAATTGTATTAAGGGCATAACTGTATGTGGCATAATGTGTAATGGGCATTACAGTGGATGGCATAATGCATAGCATATCGTATAATGAGCATTACGGTGTGTGGCATAATATGAAATGGGCATTATGGTGTTTGGCATAATGTGTAATTGGTATTATGGTGTTTGGCATAATGTGGAATGGGCATTACGGTGTGTGGCATAATGTGTAATTGGAGTTATGCGGTTTGGCATAATGTGGAAAGGGCATTATGGTGTGTGGCATAACATGTAATGGGCATTACGGTGTGTGGCATAACATGAAATGGGTTTATGGTGTATAGCATATCGTGTAATGGGCATTACTGTGTTTGGCTTAATGTTGATTGGACATTACGGTGTGTGACATAATGCATAATGAGCATTATGGTGTGTGGCTTTATGTGGAATGGGCATTACGGTGAGCGGCATAATGCATAATGGCCGCCACAATGTGTGGCGGAATGGGCATTATGGTGTGTGGAATAATGTGGAATGGGCATTATGATGTGTGGCATAATGTATAAGGGGCATTAATGTAAGGAGGAAAAAGTAAAAACAATTTAAAGGGCATGAATCAGGTTTTTTTTTCTCTGTTTTTGTTTTTCCTGTGTAGCATAAGGGGCTCTACCTGGCGTACATAGGCGTGCACAGCTAATTTTATTAGGGAGTGCACCACCGGAGGGGTGTGTCTAGCATCGCCTTTTGTGCGTGTCTAGCACCACCTTTTGGGTGTGTCTAGCACCGCCCAGGAACATATCTAGCACTATTTAACATTCAGTAGAATCACATGGTTTAATCTAATTTCTCCCTAGTTCTTAATAATAAAGTAGATATAATACACACCAGGGAAATTAAATGAAACATAATGGTGTGACCACTGGCCAGTACTGACTGACCGCAATGGCATAACCCCGAGTCCTAGCTTCCACTGCACCCTATCGCTGCTTACACTTCTCTACCCTATCCCTGACCAAGTGGTGGAACTAGATAGTGGTGGGCCTAGGTGCACATACATTCCTCTCCCTGAAATTCCTGCAATTCTGGGCACCTTACTACAAAAAGGATATCCTGGAGCTAGAAAAGGTTCAAAGGCGGGCGACCAAACTAATTAAGGGTATGGAGACGCTGGAATACGAGGAAAGGCTTGCAAGACTAGGCATGTTTACACTGGAAAAGAGGAGATTAAGAGGGGACATGATCAACATTTACAAATATATAAGGGGACAATATACAGATCTTGCACAGGACCTGTTTTTGGTTAGATCAACACAGAGAACTCGTGGACACTCGCTCAGGTTAGAGGAGAGGAGATTCCGCATAATATGGCGTAAAGGCTTTTTTATGGTAAGGACGATACGTGTTTGGAATTCCCTGCCTGAGGGAGTTGTAATGGCTGACTCAGTCAACACCTTTAAGAATGGGTTAGATAAATTCCTAATGTATAAGGATATAAAGGGTTACGGGGCATAGTCACGCACTGTGGTTATTATAAAAAAGAGGGATAAAACGTAACGGCAGACATCAGCATCAAAATTTTATACAAAACAATTGTGCATAGGAGACCACGAGTAGGTTGAACTCGATGGACAATTGTCTTTTTTCAACCTTAGATACTATGTTACTATGTTACACACACCCCACCCCTTGCACCCCCAGCATCTACACCCTAATTTTGAGTGGGCCACTCTGCAAAGTATGGAGGATTAAAGGGCTGAACTTTTGAGTTTTAATTTACACAAGTAAAGTTTAAAATGTACACATGTGCCATCAGAGCCACATCTGCCTCTTTCTAAGCCATCAGATCCCACCTCCGCAGGACACCAGCATTTGTCACACATGTCCCTATGCTCACCAGCTACTGCCCCTTATTCACATAATAGCATACAGTATAAGTCAAAATGCATATTATGCCACAGTATGAGCCAAAATTCATGTAACGCCTCACGGTTTGAGCAGAAATTCACACTATGCGTTACGCCACACAGTATCAGCCAAATTCACATTACGCCACACAGTATGAGCCAAAATTCACGTTATGTCATACAGTATGAGACGATATTCAGGTTACGCCACACAGTATGAGCTAAAGTTCACGTTACATCATACAGTATGAGATGAAATTCAGATTACCCCACACAGTATGAGATAAATTCACATTATGCCACACAGTATGAGCCAAATTCACATTACGCCAGAATATGAATATAAGCTGAAATTCACATTACACCACACAGTATGAGATAAATTCACATTATGCCACACAGTATGAGCCAAAATTCCCATTTTGCCACACAGTGTGAGCAGAAATTCACATTACACCACACAATATGAGCCGAAATTCACATTACACCACACAGTATGAGATAAATTCACATTATGCCACACAGTATGAGCCAAAATTCACATGACACCACACAGTATGAGATAAATTCACATTACACCACACAGTATGAGATAAATTCACATTACACCACACAGTATGAGCCAAAATTCACATTATACCACACAGTATGAGATAAATTCACAGTACACCACACAGTATGAGCCAAAATTTACATTATACCACACAGTATGAGATAAATTCACATTATGCCACACAATATGAGCCGAAATTCACGTTTCGCCACACAGTATGAGCAGACATTCACATTATCCCACATAGTATGAGTTGAAATTCACATTACACCACACAGTATGAGATAAATTCGCATTATGCCACACAGTATGAGACAAAATTCACATTACACCACACAGTATGAGCAGAAATTTACATTACAAAACACAATATGAGCCAAAATTCACATTATGCCACACGGTATGAGCCAAATTAACATTATGCCACACAGTATGAGCCAAATTCACAATACGCCACATGGTATGAGCTGTAATTCACATTACCCCATACAGTGTGAGCCAAAAGTCATGTTATGCCACCCAGAATGTGCCAAATTCACATTATGCCATACAGTATTAGCCGCAATTCACATTATGCCACACAGTATGAGCCAAAATAACATTACTCTACATGGTATGAGCTGAAATTCACATTACCCCACACAGTATGAGCCGAAATTCTCGTTACGCCACACAGTATGAGCCAAATTCACATTACACCACACAGTACGAGCCAAAATTCATGTTACACCACACAGTATGATCCAAATTCACATTACACCACACAGTATGAGCCGAAATTCCTGTTACGCCACAGTGTTAGCCAACTCACATAATGCCACACATTATGAGCCAAAATTCACAATACACCACACATTATGAGATAAATTCACATTACGCCACACAGTATGAGCCAAAATTCACATTACACCACACAGTTTGCCCCCAGTAGTGCCAGATATATGTAATGCCCCAGCTCAGGAAACTAAGGACTGCTTGACTCAGCTATTATATTTATGTAACCCTTCTCTTTTAAAAAAAAAAATCTATGTGCACCCACAGATCTCATTTTTTGTGGGGTAACTTCAATTCATGGATGTAACACAATCATGTTATTTCCCATGCCCTGGCCTGGCATCCCTCTTTACCCTGCAGCAGGAGCAGGCTCAGCTGCAAGCTGTAACACTGACAGTCTCTGCTGAACTGTCTTCTGCAGAATGTGTCCTCGAGCAGCGGCTCCGAGTCCTCCTGAGAGGAACGCTGAGGATTGAGAGCACTGGCTGGAGAAGAGAGAGAGTGTGGGCCAGCGGAGAGGGAGAACACGCGTTGTGACATCACGTCGCATTGCGAGGCAAAGCCAGGTGGATGTTTCACGTAAATCCTCCTGTATGTCACATAAGTCTCCAGTATGGCCACCGGCCAGTAGATTATACACACTGTGTAATCACATCATCCGGACTGGGCTGCGGGCACAACGAAGTAGCGGTGGGGGGACACAGTCAGTGACTGTAATAAGCTGCGGGCTGGGCTCGGTGGCATCCGAGCACACACCCGCAGGCTGCGGCGATGATCACTGGCGTGTGGGGGGTGCCGGACATTAGGGGGTGCAAGTGCACGCCAGGCACTCCTTGTGCGCATGCCTGTGCTTGTGTAATGTGTATAAGGTATACTACTGTGTGATGTGACTGACAGACACTACTGTGCGGTGTAATCTGAATTGGTACTATTCTGTGGCCATGCCCCTTCCCCATGAAGCCACGGCCCTATTTTTGACATGTGCCTTAGGCACACACCAACCCTGTTTTAAAAGGGGAGGCACCAAAGGAAACTTTCGCTCTGGGTGCCACAAAGTCTAGAACCGGCCCATGAATAGAGGTACAGTACAGTGGGATTAAAATTATATTATTTATTTATTAGCAGTTTCTTATATAGCGCAGCATATTCCGTTGCGCTTTACAATTAGAACAACAGTTATAGAACAAAACTAAGCAGAAACAGACAGACATAGAGGTAGGAAGGCCCTGCTCACAAGCATATAATCTATAGGGAAATAGGCATTGATACACAAGGACAGATGCTACCTATTGAATAATGGTCCATCAGATTGCTAGGTTCTTAATGGGTTGTATGATATGATCACCCAGCAATGTTGGAAGACAAAATACGTAAGGTTGTGTGGATTGTACAGAGAGGATGAAATTAGATCGGGAAGCATTGAAGGTTATGTGGGTGCGTCTGGACTTTGATAGGCTTGTCTGAAGAGGTGAGTTTTTAGGGAATATTTAAAGGTTTGGAGACTAGAGTTGAGTCTTATTGTGCATGGGAGAGCATTCCACAGAGTGGGTGAAGCCTGGGTAAAATCCTGTAATATTGAGTGGCAACAAGTAATACATGTGGATGAGAGACGCAGATCTTGTGCAGAGCGGAGAGGTCTGGTAGGGAGATATTTTGAGATGAGTGAAGAGATGTATGATGATGCAGTTTGGTTAATAGCCTTGTATGTAAGTAAAAGTATTTTACAGTTAACATGGTAGAATACCAGTAACCAATGGAGGAACTGACAGAGCGGATCAGCAGACGATGAACGTCTAGCAAGGAAGATTAGCCTCGCAATTGCATTTAAAATGGATTGTAGGGTTAGAGCCTATGTTTGGGAAGACCAGTAAGGAGACTATTGCAATAATTAATGCAGGAGATGATGGGTGCATGGATTAGAGTTTTTGCAGTGAATGTGTGGAACAAAGGACAGTGTGGAACAAAGGCTGAATGTGTGGAATAAAGGAGAATTCAGAGTCAAGGATGACACCTAGGCAGCGAGCTTGTGGGGTAGGGTGGATAGTCGCATTGTCAGCAGTTATATCATTTATAATCCATCAACTTCCTTCTTATCTAAATTGTAGAAATGTTTGGAGTAAGGAAAACCAAAACCACCATGACCTAGTCGAATTTCCTTGGATCAGTTATCCCTGTAGTCAGTTTAGCCCTCAAGTGCCCTACCAAGAGCTGGCAATTGTTGATTTAAGGAAACACACGCAGCTCTATGGAGTATAGGACTCAGGAACAGTTTTTGCCAAATTCCAAATCAATGATAGCAAAATATATTTAGCATATGAGTATATTTTACAGATAATAGGAGGGAATTATTAGTTTTATTATATTTGGCAAAACAGAACATTTTTAAGTTTACCCAGAAGATCGTGTCAGTTTGTCTTTGGAACATGTTGACACTGCTCTGTTTTACAGATTAAAATGATTTGTTTGCATTCAGTCTCAGCTTTTTGGTATTTTCTTTGTTTAAATATGTCAGCATTACACATTCATAAGTTATGATAGGAGAAGATGAGAGCAATTCACTAATGCAATAGATAAAGCATTTTATTTGCTTTATTCAAGTGCTTCATATATCTCCTGTGGGCCAGATTTATCAGATTACATAAAATTGTGAAACTTTTGTTTGTTTACAGTGATTTGTTGTTGTTGTTGGTGGTGGTTTTTTTAAACTGCAGAATGATCATGTCTAAGGGGAACTTTTATTGGGCCTTTTGTTATGACTTTTTTGTTTTAATACATAGTGCCGAGTGCATTATGTAATTAGCAAAAGGAAAAAAACAGCAGTTACCGCTGGAGCACTGTATATTTGGTAAAGATCACTTTATTTGGTATATAGTCATTAAGTCGACATTTAGAATGGGCAGAATGTCAACTTTCAAAATGTCAACATTTTCATAATGTCAACAAGCTAAATATAGACATTCCATTTTAGTATTAGGGTTAAGGTTAGACTGCGGTTGGGGTGCAGTTAGGGATAGTGTTAGGCCATGCTTATGGTGAGGGTTAAAATCACCTTAAAATGCTACTACTATGTCGATTTGTGAATGTTGACATGTGACATTATTTATTTATTTATTAACAGTTTCTTATATAGCGCAGCATATTTCGTTGTCCCTTACAATTGGAACAAGAGTAATAGAACAAAACTGGGTAATAACAGACAGACATAGAAGAAGGAAGGCCCTGCTCGCATGCTTAAAATTTATAGACATGTCAACTTTCTGAATGTTTACATTTTGTACCACGCCCTGTTATTCAAACCTCTGTATGTACTATGCCTGGGAAAGAGAATAGCAAGCTGAATTGATTGCATTGTCCCAGGTAACAGGGTTCTAAGGGAACACTTACAAGCACAAGTATTTGAGAAAAGATCTAAAAAATGGGTGCTCTACTCCAGTCTTCCTGTCCTCCAGGGAGCTCTAATGCCGTATCACAAGATGGCTGCCGAGATCACCAGCGAGTATGTGCAGGTTCTCATTGCTGCTTAGCTCCAGAGAGAACCTGTTTTACCTGCTATAAAGCTGTTTCAGCATCCCTGAACCTTAACCTATTTGCAGCATACACTTACCGGCAGGTTAGCTGTATGAAATCCCACTTCATTCAAGCTCAGTTCCATCACCAGTGTACATGTAACAGTGAGTACAGCTGTACCTGCTATCTTTCAATAAACCAACACCACTGGTTAAGTACTTGGGTTCTTCATAGTTTGAGTCATCCACTGGTGTATGCCTATATAACTCTGCATTATCACACCTGCACACAAATCATTTCCAACAGAAAGGCCTAGTTTAAAGTGGATTTGGCATCACATAAAGCTACATTACTAAAGCTGTTTCAGCATATTATTAATGTATCCCCTCATGTAGAACCTTTCTCTCAACATAGACGGCTACACTGTTACCATCACATTGACTTGAACCTATATTCATAAGCTGCAATTCATGTTTATCCAATTTCATGCTTTCTAATTCACAACTAAGTCAAACAATTTTAGAGAAGCAACAAACAGCACAAACTGAAGAATGTGTTCCAGGTCAAGGTTGTTTTATTCAGAATTAGAAAATCTATATTCTGCAAATTGTATATTTTTTTTTCATTGATTCAAGATCAAAATATATATGTTTATGTCTTGATGACCCTATGAATTTCTAAACAATATTTTGTCATAAATACGAAGCTGACACTGTTCTGCTAATACAGTGGGTTCCAAACCTTTAAGTGTTAGGCAGGGATTTTTTTTTTTTTAATGAATTTAGCAGGCCTGCATGCAAGTTTTGAAGAGTACAAAAGCAGTGCTTGTTCCTCTCTGCCCAAAGAGAGAATGATAGGGAAGCATATTTGACGCCCCCATCATCACCAATCTCCCCTTATCACACATACATGGTCCCAAAACCCACACACACTCACTCACTCACCCCGCCTCCCAGAACATCAGCACAGTACATAATCTCACAATGTACTAATGTGACCATTTGACTGGCTACAGATGGGAGGCAGTCAATTTATCAGTTGTCAGGACCCAGCTGTCAGGAGACCGATGCTGGAATCCCGCCCACCACCGGCCAAAATCCACACTCGGGTGGTGGTCCACACCACCACCTGAGGTGGAATATAACCTTGTGGCGACCTAAGGTCACCACAGGGCCTGAAACGTGGCGAGTGCAGCGAGCCCGCGACGGGACACACTACTCGCCACCGGTATTCCGGATGTCGAGATCCCAGCGTCGGGCTCCTGACCGCCAGGATCCTGACAGCTGGGATATCATTATGATTCCCTACAGACAGGGGCCCTTGTGAGCCTCATATCAACATTTTGAAGAGGCCACTCACCAGTACTTCACCTTTTATGCAGCATAAAATTGTCTTAGTTCATTGTACTCCACATAGTAGTGCCCTAGCTCACATAACGCATAGGGGGGAATTCAACTGGGCGTGAGGTTTAGCAAGGTAAAAAAAATTTGCACCCAATTTTGGATTTCCATGAGTATGCACACTACCAATACCCGTGGTATCCAATAAAAAAAAAAGTGGAAGCGAGAATTTTAGTTAATTCACGGCACGTGAATAACATTTTTTTTTAAATTAGATATTAACCCCTCTGGCAACCTCTGCAGCCCGCAGTGGTCTCCCCTCCCTCTTCCCACTGGCAATGGGGCTGCTGGGGGTATCTGGGGCTGCTAGGAGGCTCCGTAACTTTTGGGAGGCTCAAAGGCTGCTGGGAGATGTAATTCTCCCAGCAACTGCCTCCGGGGTGATGACACTGCATGGGGTGTCACACACACACTCAATTTACACACACTCACAAACACTCATACACACTTGTAAACACTCACACACACTACATACTCACCGCTGCTGCAGGAGACAAGCTCCCGACGCTGGATGCAGAAGATACTGCTTTGGAAGGTGAGAAATTACAGACTAATTAAATTAATTGGAAACTTCCAATTGCTTAATTATCCCTCAGGGTAAGTGCCGCCGAGGTCCCAGAGCAAGTCCTGCTGATTTTCTGAAGATTAAGGATTTTAGGAAAATCAGATTTGCTCTGGGTGTGTGAGAAAATGCATCCCATTTTCAGTCCTGCAATTCAATAGGAAAACCCTGCGGCTCATGGGAAAAACGACACTGGGCTTTTCAAATTTCCCACCATCAACTGAATTCCCCCTTACTGCCACCAGTTCATATTATGCAACACTGTAGTTCACAATATTCCACATTGTAGTGCTGCCAGTTCACAATGTACTATACAGTGCCTCCAGATCACATTATGCCGCTTAGGTGGCAGCGACTAACCAGCTTCTAGCTTGGGGGGAACTTCCTAATACATTACATTGTGAATGAATATCTAGGCACACTGTCCCTTTTCTAGACAGTCCTAATCAATACCCTTCCCGCAGCTCTACAAAGGCTGTAAACAAGGAGAAAGCTATTCCCCAACATTGCAGGGTTCACTGTATCTGTGATTATGAAACATGATTGTGGGAAATGGAGCGTATCAGTGTGGAGTTTTACTGAGAGGGAGAGATCACTACTGGCGAGTCCCCCTTTTCGGGTCTGGGCAATGGGCTGGACCCAATTTCATAGCAGGCAATATCAAGAACTTTGTAGACAACTATGAGTTGCGTTTAGGGCCCTCTAAGCCTCTGAGAAGCATAGCACTGGCACCCCTTGCACCCACTATAGTTACACCAATTGCTACAAGTTATTCTATCCCTGCCGATTTCAAAATATCAGAAATAGACAAATTCGAAAATAACTAGTAAGAAGTAGTGCTGGATTACAACCTGATACATCCTAGATTTACTATTTGTGAGTTACCTCTGACGAAATCGCTGGTTGCAAAGAAACATATTAAGAGTCTACTCTGGTGTTCAATTGGACTCATTATCCTTTCTATCCCTGTTGCCTAACCTCATCCCATGTAGCCGCATTATTACTGAAGCTCATGTCCACCTATCTGGATGACTGACATTTGTACAGAATCATGCTGACTAAGCACCAGAGTCCCCTGTTGCAAGACAAATCTCTCAAGACTACAGTCACCCTGGGGCTCAGAGTGTGTCAGGAGAACCAGTCTGATGACCACTCATGCTGGGACATCCAACTTGCCCAAGCTACTGCCAGTCCAGTTAAGAATGATTAGTAAAGCTGTTATTTATATTGAACTAATGTGAATGCTAAGATCTAGGATATAACAGCTTGTAAGAAAGCGCTACTTCTTACTAGTTTGTTTTGGTTATCTATTTAGATGGTAGCAGCCACCTGTAGAAGCTGCTGTATGACATCATAACTGCTTATTGTCTAGGCATTGGCATATCGTATAATGGGGGTAATTCTGAGTTGATCGCAGCAGGAACTTTGTTAGCAGTTGGGCAAAACCATGTGCACTGCAGGGGAGGCAGATATAACATGTGCTGAGAGAGTTAGATTTGGGTGGGGTGTGTTAAATCTGCAATCTAAATTTCAGTGTAAAAATAAAGCAGCCAGTATTTACCCTGCACAGAAACAAAATAACCCACCCAAATCTAACTCTCTCTTCACATGTTACATCTGCCCCACCTGCAGTGCACATGGTTTTGCCCAACTGCTAACTAGAGATGAGCGGGTTCGGTTTCTCTGAAACCGAACCCGCACGAACTTCATGTTTTTTTCACGGGTCCGAGCAGACTCGGATCCTCCCGCCTTGCTCGGTTAACCCGAGCGCGCCCGAACGTCATCATGACGCTGTCGGATTCTCGCGAGACTCGGATTCTATATAAGGAGCCGCGCGTCGCCGCCATTTTCACACGTGCATTGAGATTGATAGGGAGAGGACGTGGCTGGCGTCCTCTCCATTAGAAATTAGATTAGAAGAGAGAGAGAGATTGTGCAGAGTCAGACAGAGTTTACCACAGTGACCAGTGCAGTTGTTGTTAGTTAACTTTTATTTATTTTAATATATCCGTTCTCTGCTATATCCGTTCTCTGCCTGAAAAAAAACGATACACAGCAGCAGCCAGTCACACAGTGTGACTCAGTCTGTGTGCACTCAGCTCAGCCCAGTGTGCTGCACATCAATGTATAAAAGGCAAAGCTTATAATAATTGTGGGGGAGACTGGGGAGCACTGCAGGTTGTTATAGCAGGAGCCCCCAGGAGTACATAATATTATATTAATTTAAAATTAAACAGTGCACACTTTTGCTGCAGGAGTGCCACTGCCAGTGTGACTAGTGGTGACCAGTGCCTGACCACCAGTATAGTAGTATATTGTTGTATGTATTGTATACTATCTCTTTATCAACCAGTCTATATTAGCAGCAGACACAGTACAGTGCGGTAGTTCACGGCTGTGGCTACCTCTGTGTCGGCAGTCGGAACTCGGCAGGCAGTCCGTCCATCCATAATTGTATTACAATATATACCACCTAACCGTGGTATTTTTTTTTCTTTCTTTATACCGTCGTCATAGTGTCATACTAGTTGTTACGAGTATACTACTATCTCTTTATCAACCAGTGTACAGTGCGGTAGTTCACGGCTGTGGCTACCTCTGTGTCGGCAGTCGGCAGGCAGTCCGTCCATCCATAATTGTATTATTATTATAATATATACCACCTAACCGTGGTTTTTTTTTCATTCTTTATACCGTCGTCACAGTGTCATACTAGTTGTTACGAGTATACTACTATCTCTTTATCAACCAGTGTACAGTGCGGTAGTTCACGGCTGTGGCTACCTCTGTGTCGGCAGTCGGCAGGCAGTCCGTCCATCCATAATTGTATTATTATTATAATATATACCACCTAACCGTGGTTTTTTTTTCATTCTTTATACCGTCGTCATAGTGTCATACTAGTTGTTACGAGTATACTACTATCTCTTTATCAACCAGTGTACAGTGCGGTAGTTCACGGCTGTGGCTACCTCTGTGTCGGCAGTCGGCAGGCAGTCCGTCCATCCATAATTGTATTATTATTATAATATATACCACCTAACCGTGGTTTTTTTTTCATTCTTTATACCGTCGTCATAGTGTCATACTAGTTGTTACGAGTATACTACTATCTCTTTATCAACCAGTGTACAGTGCGGTAGTTCACGGCTGTGGCTACCTCTGTGTCGGCAGTCGGCAGGCAGTCCGTCCATCCATAATTGTATTATTATTATAATATATACCACCTAACCGTGGTTTTTTTTTCATTCTTTATACCGTCGTCATAGTGTCATACTAGTTGTTACGAGTATACTACTATCTCTTTATCAACCAGTGTACAGTGCGGTAGTTCACGGCTGTGGCTACCTCTGTGTCGGCAGTCGGCAGGCAGTCCGTCCATCCATAATTGTATTATTATTATAATATATACCACCTAACCGTGGTTTTTTTTTCATTCTTTATACCGTCGTCATAGTGTCATACTAGTTGTTACGAGTATACTACTATCTCTTTATCAACCAGTGTACAGTGCGGTAGTTCACGGCTGTGGCTACCTCTGTGTCGGCAGTCGGCAGGTATCCAATACTAGTATCCAATCCATCCATCTCCATTGTTTACCTGAGGTGCCTTTTAGTTCTGCCTATAAAATATGGAGAACAAAAAAGTTGAGGTTCCAAAATTAGGGAAAGATCAAGATCCACTTCCACCTTGTGCTGAAGCTGCTGCCACTAGTCATGGCCGAGACGATGAAATGCCAGCAACGTCGTCTGCCAAGGCCGATGCCCAATGTCATAGTACAGAGCATGTCAAATCCAAAACACCAAATATCAGAAAAAAAAGGACTCCAAAACCTAAAATAAAATTGTCGGAGGAGAAGCGTAAACTTGCCAATATGCCATTTACCACACGGAGTGGCAAGGAACGGCTGAGGCCCTGGCCTATGTTCATGGCTAGTGGTTCAGCTTCACATGAGGATGGAAGCACTCAGCCTCTCGCTAGAAAACTGAAAAGACTCAAGCTGGCAAAAGCACCGCAAAGAACTGTGCGTTCTTCGAAATCCCAAATCCACAAGGAGAGTCCAATTGTGTCGGTTGCGATGCCTGACCTTCCCAACACTGGAGGTGAAGAGCATGCGCCTTCCACCATTTGCACGCCCCCTGCAAGTGCTGGAAGGAGCACCCGCAGTCCAGTTCCTGATAGTCAGATTGAAGATGTCAGTGTTGAAGTACACCAGGATGAGGAGGATATGGGTGTTGCTGGCGCTGGGGAGGAAATTGACCAGGAGGATTCTGATGGTGAGGTGGTTTGTTTAAGTCAGGCACCCGGGGAGACACCTGTTGTCCGTGGGAGGAATATGGCCGTTGACATGCCAGGTGAAAATACCAAAAAAATCAGCTCTTCGGTGTGGAGGTATTTCACCAGAAATGCGGACAACAGGTGTCAAGCCGTGTGTTCCCTTTGTCAAGCTGTAATAAGTAGGGGTAAGGACGTTAACCACCTCGGAACATCCTCCCTTATACGTCACCTGCAGCGCATTCATAATAAGTCAGTGACAAGTTCAAAAACTTTGGGTGACAGCGGAAGCAGTCCACTGACCAGTAAATCCCTTCCTCTTGTAACCAAGCTCACGCAAACCACCCCACCAACTCCCTCAGTGTCAATTTCCTCCTTCCCCAGGAATGCCAATAGTCCTGCAGGCCATGTCACTGGCAAGTCTGACGAGTCCTCTCCTGCCTGGGATTCCTCCGATGCATCCTTGCGTGTAACGCCTACTGCTGCTGGCGCTGCTGTTGTTGCCGCTGGGAGTCGATGGTCATCCCAGAGGGGAAGTCGTAAGCCCACTTGTACTACTTCCAGTAAGCAATTGACTGTTCAACAGTCCTTTGCGAGGAAGATGAAATATCACAGCAGTCATCCTACTGCAAAGCGGATAACTGAGGCCTTGGCATCCTGGGTGGTGAGAAACGTGGTTCCGGTATCCATCATTACTGCAGAGCCAACTAGAGACTTGTTGGAGGTACTGTGTCCCCGGTACCAAATACCATCTAGGTTCCATTTCTCTAGGCAGGCGATACCGAAAATGTACACAGACCTCAGAAAAAGAGTCACCAGTGTCCTAAAAAATGCAGCTGTACCCAATGTCCACTTAACCACGGACATGTGGACAAGTGGAGCAGGGCAGGGTCAGGACTATATGACTGTGACAGCCCACTGGGTAGATGTATGGACTCCCGCCGCAAGAACAGCAGCGGCGGCACCAGTAGCAGCATCTCGCAAACGCCAACTCTTTCCTAGGCAGGCTACGCTTTGTATCACCGCTTTCCAGAATACGCACACAGCTGAAAACCTCTTACGGCAACTGAGGAAGATCATCGCGGAATGGCTTACCCCAATTGGACTCTCCTGTGGATTTGTGGCATCGGACAACGCCAGCAATATTGTGTGTGCATTAAATCTGGGCCAATTCCAGCACGTCCCATGTTTTGCACATACCTTGAATTTGGTGGTGCAGAATTTTTTAAAAAACGACAGGGGCGTGCAAGAGATGCTGTTGGTGGCCAGAAGAATTGCGGGACACTTTCGGCGTACAGGCACCACGTACAGAAAACTGGAGCACCACCAAAAACTACTGAACCTGCCCTGCCATCATCTGAAGCAAGAAGTGGTAACGAGGTGGAATTCAACCCTCTATATGCTTCAGAGGTTGGAGGAGCAGCAAAAGGCCATTCAAGCCTATACAATTGAGCACGATATAGTAGGTGGAATGCACCTGTCTCAAGTGCAGTGGAGAATGATTTCAACGTTGTGCAAGGTTCTGATGCCCTTTGAACTTGCCACACGTGAAGTCAGTTCAGACACTGCCAGCCTGAGTCAGGTCATTCCCCTCATCAGGCTTTTGCAGAAGAAGCTGGAGGCATTGAAGAAGGAGCTAACACGGAGCGATTCCGCTAGGCATGTGGGACTTGTGGATGCAGCCCTTAATTCGCTTAACAAGGATTCACGGGTGGTCAATCTGTTGAAATCAGAGCACTACATTTTGGCCACCGTGCTCGATCCTAGATTTAAAGCCTACCTTGGATCTCTCTTTCCGGCAGACACAGGTCTGCTGGGGTTGAAAGACCTGCTGGTGACAAAATTGTCAAGTCAAGCGGAACGCGACCTGTCAACATCTCCTCCTTCACATTCTCCCGCAACTGGGGGTGCGAGGAAAAGGCTCAGAATTCCGAGCCCACCCGCTGGCGGTGATGCAGGGCAGTCTGGAGCGACTGCTGATGCTGACATCTGGTCCGGACTGAAGGACCTGACAACGATTACGGACATGTCGTCTACTGTCACTGCATATGATTCTCTCAACATTGATAGAATGGTGGAGGATTATATGAGTGACCGCATCCAAGTAGGCACGTCACACAGTCCGTACTTATACTGGCAGGAAAAAGAGGCAATTTGGAGGCCCTTGCACAAACTGGCTTTATTCTACCTAAGTTGCCCTCCCACAAGTGTGTACTCCGAAAGAGTGTTTAGTGCCGCCGCTCACCTTGTCAGCAATCGGCGTACGAGGTTACATCCAGAAAATGTGGAGAAGATGATGTTCATTAAAATGAATTATAATCAATTCCTCCGCGGAGACATTGACCAGCAGCAATTGCCTCCACAAAGTACACAGGGAGCTGAGATGGTGGATTCCAGTGGGGACGAATTGATAATCTGTGAGGAGGGGGATGTACACGGTGATATATCGGAGGGTGAAGATGAGGTGGACATCTTGCCTCTGTAGAGCCAGTTTGTGCAAGGAGAGATTAATTGCTTCTTTTTTGGGGGGGGTCCAAACCAACCCGTCATATCAGTCACAGTCGTGTGGCAGACCCTGTCACTGAAATGATGGGTTGGTTAAAGTGTGCATGTCCTGTTTTGTTTATACAACATAAGGGTGGGTGGGAGGGCCCAAGGATAATTCCATCTTGCACCTCTTTTTTCTTTTCTTTTTCTTTGCATCATGTGCTGATTGGGGAGGGTTTTTTGGAAGGGACATCCTGCGTGACACTGCAGTGCCACTCCTAGATGGGCCCGGTGTTTGTGTCGGCCACTAGGGTCGCTAATCTTACTCACACAGCTACCTCATTGCGCCTCTTTTTTTCTTTGCGTCATGTGCTGTTTGGGGAGGGTTTTTTGGAAGGGACATCCTGCGTGACACTGCAGTGCCACTCCTAGATGTGCCCGGTGTTTGTGTCGGCCACTAGGGTCGCTAATCTTACTCACACAGTCAGCTACCTCATTGCGCCTCTTTTTTTCTTTGCGTCATGTGCTGTTTGGGGAGGGTTTTTTGGAAGGGCCATCCTGCGTGACACTGCAGTGCCACTCCTAGATGGGCCCGGTGTTTGTGTCGGCCACTAGGGTCGCTTATCTTTCTCACACAGTCAGCTACCTCATTGCGCCTCTTTTTTCTTTGCGTCATGTGCTGTTTGGGGAGGGTTTTTTGGAAGGGACATCCTGCGTGACACTGCAGTGCCACTCCTAGATGGGCCCGGTGTTTGTGTCGGCCACTAGGGTCGCTTATCTTACTCACACAGCGACCTCGGTGCAAATTTTAGGACTAAAAATAATATTGTGAGGTGTGATGTGTTCAGAATAGGCTGAAAATGAGTGTAAATTATGTTTTTTGAGGTTAATAATACTTTGGGATCAAAATTACCCCCAAATTCTATGATTTAAGCTGTTTTTTAGGGTTTTTTTAAAAAAACACCCGAATCCAAAACACACCCGAATCCGACAAAAATAATTCGGTGAGGTTTTGCCAAAACGCGTTCGAACCCAAAACACGGCCGCGGAACCGAACCCAAAACCAAAACACAAAACCCGAAAAATTTCAGGCGCTCATCTCTACTGCTAACAAAGTTCCTGCTGCGATCAACTCAGAATTACCCCCAATGGGTGCAGGGTGTGTGATTCCCACTACAGACACCCTGCACTCATATCATAACACTCACATTTCCAGAGTCCCATATCAGTGCTGCAACACATTTACTGGGAAAATCGCTTGGTGGACATTTTCCTGGAGTTTTGAGCATGTGCAGAGGAAAAGGCATTGAGAACATGGAACAGGTGCCATATTCTCAGAGACCTGCCCATGCACAGTAGATTCTGGCACAATGCCAGAGTCTGCTGCACCACAAAGAGAAGGAGCATGCGCAGAGGCTACCCATGGAGCCACGGTTCCCTATTATAAATTGAACATGAAGACTAGAAAAAAAAATGGTGCTTAGACTGCACCTTGTGAACAAATCTATGTAGGCTTAAAAACCAAATTAAATTACAGTACATTTTTGTCATTTACAAATAAAACCTAGATATAATATGCATATAATTTTCATTGCAAATAATTAACATATTTTAAGGGTTTTTTTCTATTACTCCGGAATTGTTGTGTCTCTTACAGCCTGGCAGCATAACACATGCTCTGACACTGATTAAGAATTATTGTGCTACTACAATTAGAGCACTTTAATGCTTCTTCTAGAATGTTTTGTGTACAAATAAAATTGATGGGATTTTGTGCTGTGTTTAAACTCATCAGCAAAATATATAAAATTACAGTTGTCTGTCTGTCTTTTCCATTGATTTGCCTTTGTATCTGTATATTCTCCTTGCCCTAAGGTATAGCTTTCAGTCACAAGGATCTTCTATCATTTCAATTTTTTTCCTTTTTCTTGACAATATTCTATGACAGCTCAATCACCAGTGATGCTCTTTACTGAAACTTAACGTGTAGCACTGTTTGCACACTTTTTCCCTTAGGCCTAACTGTTAAACATGACAGTGATTACAACGACAAAAAAAGATTAACAGTATGAAATCTATTAAATCAAACTTCACAGCATCATACAACGTACTTTGCAACAATTCAGTAAAGTCTTTTTGCTAATTAAATTCAATGGGTTTTATTAAGTGACAAGTTGTATGCATGCTCTAGCAGTTAGTCATAGTTGCTTTTTTTCCCCTCATGTGCACTAGGAGGCTGATTTAGACCTGGATGCAGCCGCACGTTTGCACGCAACGGCTGCATCCAGGTGGTCTGCACAGGATGCGGCCGCAGTGTAATTAACAGTGGTTGGCATTTTAGCCAGGGCGTCGTCATGGTCTTAGGGGGATGGGGCGTCCCAAATGAGGACAGACCGTGGCCGTTTTGGGGGTGGCTGCGTGACGTCACACGTAGCCACTCCGAAAACAAAATGGCGGCAAACTCCCTAACAGCACAGCCAGGCTGCGATGACAGGGGTCTACCTTAGTTCCGATGTGTTCGCAATTTAATTGCAGATGCATCGAGAGGCGGCTTCACACATGCTGGGCGGCCTTGCCCTGTGCTGGGTGGCCCCCAGAATGTGAGGAAATTAATGAAGATCTGGCTGCGTATGCAGCAATCAGTGTTCATTTATGAATAAGGACCAAGTTTTAGTAACGTTAATTGGTTATTGGTAAAAAAATTGTTTTGTCTTTTTTACAACCACCTGTTAAGTCTGTAATACTCAAATGTGTGCCTTTTGGGTGTCTTAATCATGGGAAGATAAAACTGTTGATATAATTCCTCAAGTACTGTATGAGAGTTATAAACCCAATAAAGCAAAAGTTCTACAAATGTTCAATGTAAAATTTGCCTCATCTCTCATTTGAGAGTGGTCTTTTCACTAAGTATTTCCTCCAGGTAGGCACCAATGATTAGAAAAGGAGGTACATTAAGAGCTGTATTAAGGGGGTATAGACAGATGGGGCACATGCTCCATGTCTCTCTCTCTCAGGGTGCCCTGTATGCCTGACACCTGTGGGAGGAATTTATTAAAGGCCGATTTGGATCGATTTTGCATTTTTTTGCAATAAAGTGCAATTTTGCTGTTTGCAAATTTACTAAGGCCCAATTTGCATGGAAATCACATGTCAAATGCCACTTTGCACTCCAAATCCCGGCAAATCACTAACAGAGGAGACATTGTTAAAATAACATTGGTGCCAATGCAAATCATGACTTTACTAAGAATTGTTTTTGTGAAATCACTTAAACTCCCACCAAAATCACACCTCAATGCACCAAAGCAATGCACTTGCTTTTAGCAACTGTGTTTAGGGTGATGCCTTCATGGATCAGTGAGATCCATGCAGGCTTATGTGTTTTACATGTAAAAAAGACTTTTAAAAAATTAAAAATAAGCATGGGGTCCCCTCAAAAAGCGTAAATAGAAAAGTGAGCTGGTCCTGGATCAAGAAGTACGGGAGAAAAAATGCATAGGGGTCCCCTCTATTGCCAAAAAAACAGCACCAGGCTCTTATTAGCAGAGGGGTAATGACACAGCATGGGGACATGCTTGGGGTCACCCAGGCCAAAGCATGAACCCCTCCCTACTAGTCAGCCCAGGCCAAGGATTCCTGGGGAAGTGAGGAAATCCTCTCAAGGGCACCCTGGGCCTAGGCTATCCCTGGCATCCTTGGGCAATGGGTGCCAAGTTAATAGCAATTCAGTTAAAGATATATGAATATTCCCCTGTATTACTTGAACCAGGACTGGCTCACAGATCCTGGTGCTGATTATGCTTTTAGAGGGGGACCCCATTCTGATTTTTTTTTTCAACTTAACTCTTTCTTACGCGTAAAAGACAAAAACTTTCACAGATAACACTGATCCGTGCAGACATCACACCAAGCATGCTGCAGGTAAATTTGCAGCTCACAATACTCTACATAATAGCTCAATACACCATCAGAACACAATACACCAGCCAAAATTATTGTTAGTAAATGTGCAAGTTGCAACGCAAATGTTCTAGCGAGAAGCGGACCTCATGTATCACACCCAAAAACAATTGCCAGTAAATTTCCGGTCTGGTGTTGAAGTTTGTTATCAATTAAGACAGGCTCTTAAGCAATCCCCAGACAAGGCCCTGTTACCGGGGGTAAGGGGTGGGGCTGGGTATGCCCCTGTAATAGGTATTACACTCAGTTATTTTAAACAGTGTATAATTATTGTACAGTTTTACCCCATTGCCCAGTCGTGATTGTAAAAGCAACGTATATTAAAGTCTGGGATTCCCTTTTGGTCTCCCCTGGGTTCCTAAAACAAAAGAATACTAACTGGACAAAGAGTGTAATGTGATTTTTTAGGGAAAAAGGGGGGTTCCAAAAATATAAACAATATCACACTTACCTATTCCCAGATTCAATAACAGTGTGGACATTTGGATCACACAGGAGTTGGACCGTGGTCTAAACTGCTTTTTGGATGGGAAGTCACTCCATGTTTAAAAATGTCCCTTACAGTCAGTCAGTGCTCATTAGGATATTAATCCATACTGACCTTTTATTGCAAACAGTAATTTCTCCATTGCTGATGGACATCAGCAGTAGCTGATCCAGATATAAATGACAGTGGGGAACTTTAATTAGTGGGGGTAAAAAGGGGGGAAACAAGTGTGTAAGGGAGTGGTATACAAATTTGCTATGTACGTACATAGGCTCAGACAGGAGTTGCCGTGCTTTCTCCAGCATCACTGGAGGGGGGTCCAGATGCTTGGTGATCCGTCTCAATGCTGGGTGAGTTTTCATAACAGCATATTATATATGTGGACCTGTTACAGACTATGTGAACCAGTAACAGTGGAGAAATAGCAATGTCCATAATATAGAAACTCACTTGAAGGGGCAATAGTGCCTCCATAATAACAGTGGCTATTTATAGTGGATTGAAATAGACCACCCATAAAGCACCTTATGATGAGTCTCCACCTCAGTGGGATGCATAGACATGGCAGGAGTAAGGATTCTTGGCACCCTCAAGCTACGCTTTAGCCTACTGCCCCTCCTTCCCCCAATACCTGCTTCCCAGCACTATTATAAAACCAAAATAATAACTCTTACCTACACAAGGCTGCAGTACAGATGCACTGATGTTTGATGCAGCATGCTGTTTATCCAGGGGCAAACAGTATGTTTAGAAATGGGAGATTTCCAAAATGCTAGAGTTTTAGAAAGCAAAGCAAGATAAATTTGACACAACAGCTGGCACTAGAAAAACTTATTCAAGGGCATTGTGAAATGTAGGTATAACTACATAATACAAAACGGGGGTAATTCAATTATCAGTGATGGCATCAAAGTGCTGGAGAAACAGTTGGAATAATGGAACATCATGGCCATCAATTTCATGCATTTCTCTCACACACCCATAGAGAAAATGTGCAATGTTGGGATAGAAAAAATCTTAGTGACACAGTGATATATCCCTGAAGAACTGAATTGCCTATAATGAAGATATAACATCAAGATATGAAAATCTTCACCAGATTTTCTCTCCAATGCCCATCTGCCCACCACTTTCCTTCACATACCCTCTGAACACCACTTTTTCCTCACATGCCCCTCTCATCACTAGATTTTACCTTATGCAATTCTCTATCTGCTCTTCACTTGCATGCACATCTCCCTGCAAGTTTTGTCATCACATTCCCCTCCGCTCATCATCTCCAGTCTTCCTCTGTCCATCAACATTTTTCTCACACTTCGCTCTGCCCACCTCCTATTTGCTCACCATTATATGCTGTGCCCGTCTGCAGGGGTGATTTGTTGTACATAAAGGAATGCTGTGTCTGTCCTCAAGGGTGCTTTGTTGTACATAAATGGGAGCTGTGTCCATCTGCGGGGGTGCTGTGTTGTACATAAAAGGATGTTGTGTTGTACATCAAGGATCTGCTGTGTCCGACAATGGGCTTCTGTGTCCATCCAGGGGTGCTCTGTCCATCTAGTGGTGCTCTGTCGGTCCATCAAGGGGCTACTGTGTCCTCCAGGGGTGCTCTGCCTGTCCATTCAGGGGCTCTGTCCCAATGTAAAAATACATAAAAGCTAAAAAATTTATAAAAAACATATTTTTTGTGCTATATCCCAGTGTACTATATTATTTTTCTTTGACACTGCCAGTCAGATTGCAGTGTAATAATCATACATGTATTGTGACACTGTGGGTGGTACCCTAATTTCATCCAACTATTGTAGAGACTGTAAGTCATACCGCAGTTTAATTCTCATACACGTATTGTGATGCTGTAGATCATATCGTTGTGTGCTGTACCCCACTGCATTCGTGTTCATTGATATGGAGAACTATCCTTCCACCATTTGTATGCCATCTGCAATTGTGGGGATGAGTAGCACAAGTCAACATGCTGACCTAGAAATTGAGGATGCTACCGTGGAATTTCACCAGGATGAGGAGTATATTTGTGTAGCTGGAGCTAATAAGGCTGATAAGGATATTGATAATGATGATGATGTAGATGATGAGGATGTTGAATGCCAAGGATGTTGTATGTGTAAACCAGGCAACAGTGGAAACAGTTGTTGCTAATAATATGAAAAAGCCCATTGTCATCCCGGGCAAAAGACAAAAAAGCCACCTCTTATGTGTGGAAATATTTCTACCCAAATCTGGACAACAATTATCAAGCCATCTAAACCATTTGTAAAGCAAGAGTAAGTAGAGGTAGGAACCATAACCATCTAGGAACCTCCTCCCTTTTATGTCACTTGCAGAGCATTCATCAATAGTTTTTGTCCAATTCAGAAACTTTGGCTAAAAATGTGACAACCAGTCTAGCGTCACCTAGTTCTCTTCTCTCTGTTAGATCCAAGTGCCTGCAATCACCACCACCAATACCTTAATCATCAACATCTTCAATCATGATCAGAAGCAGTCCTGCATCAAATGACTGACTCCTCTCCTATCCGGGATTCCTCAGAAGGATTCTTGAGTGCTATGTTTGTTGATCTTGCTGCTGCCATGAGTGGATCTTCATCACAGAAGGGGACCAGGAAGACTACATGTAGAAGTTTAACAAAACAATTGACTGTTAAACAATCCCTTTAAAAGGATGTTAGTGCAAGCAAGCTTCTTATGAAGATGCAGTGGCATTGGATTGCATGATTTTAGTTACTACCCAATCTTAAAATTTGAAAGCCTTAAACAAGAGAGTTCATACTAAACCTTACTTAACCAATTATGTACTTATTAAAGTATTACTTTCAAGTATAGGATATTAATTGTGAACTACAATTCTGATCTCTAGGTTGCATAATTGCTATGCCGGTGAAGAACTTTAAATCTGCATTATAAAATCTTAGGATTTGCATATAAAACAAAAAGGCACATATAAGAAAACACTTGAGAGTGAAATCTGTATTTGATTGATGATTTTTTTTTACCATTTTCTACAAGATTTCTGCAATTTACACCATAATTTATGGAACTTGGAAACATCTAAGCCTACTTTTTTATACAACTTTTTCATATTAATCCTTTTGATGACATCAAAATATATTAATTTGTATTTAGGAAGATGAATAAGTGATTTTAAATTACCTTCTCTTCAGTCTCTAATGCCTACTTAATAGTGTAATAAGGTCACAATTATCCGCATCATTAACTCTCCCCTTTAGTTGGAAATGCTCACACTGATCTTGGCTATGCCCTCTCTACTGCAATGTTAAGCAGAAGAGTTTTCTAGATACAGACAGACATAGATGTCAGATTGTAATGCTGCTGTATACCCCAAATTCACATTATGTAACATTATAATACACTCCAATTAATTTTATACCATATTACAATGAGCAGGTCCAGGGGCATAACTATACTATATATATTGTAGGTTCCAAGGCAAAAGTTGTTTTGGCCCCTATGGCTCTCTACCAATGGTACAAAAAAAATGGATATAACACATGTAACTTTGACAGGAAAGGTGGGCCCCCTCAGCTCTGGGCCCCATAGCAGCTGCACTCCCTGCACCTATGGTAGCTACATACTTGTGTATAACACATGTAACTGTGACAGGGAAGGTGGGCCCCTCTCAGCTCTGGACCCCATAGCAACTGCACTCCCTGCACCTATGGTAGCTGCACAGTTGTATATAACACATGTAACAGTGACAGGTAAGGTGGGCCCCATAGCAGCAGCACTTCCTACACCTATGGTAGCTACACCCTTGTATACAACGCATGTAACTGTGACAGGGAAGGTGGGCCCCCCTCAGCCCTGGGTCCCATAGCAGCTGCACTTCCTGTACCTATGGTAGCTATGTCCTTGATTTTAAAGAGTACATACACCCACACAAAAAATTAAAACCTGGAAAGGTAGCCTATGCTTAATTTCTGCTAATGCCTACATACCACAAGACAGATCACATTTGGACAGTAGATAAATGGTGCATTAGAGCACCTACTAACCCCATACTAATAAATTACAGTGGAGGGGGAGAGTTGTTGTGGTACGATCCAGACCATTTGGCTAAAATGAATGTGTACCAACAGTATCTTATCAAATTTTGCCAAATCAGCCTGTTTTCTGTTATAATAAAGATGATTTTTACTTAATAAAGACTGAAGATTTTGTACTGCAAACATATTTTAAATCAGTGTTTCTAAAACTTTTCCCTAAAAAGCCCCATAGTAGTCAAGGTTTTAAGGATAGCCATGTTTGTGCATGGGTATCCTAAAATTTGGACTGTTAGAGGGCTTTGAGGGCTGAATTTAGGAGACATTGTTCTAAACCATATGATTCCAAATAAAGCAACACTACATAAACCATTGCCTAGGTCATACAACTCATTAAATAAAGACTTAGCCATTTCTTGGTATCTCAAAATGATAACAAAATAAGCATAAGCAAGTACTATAAATGGAAAAAAGCTTTGAAATAAAAAGTCTAATTAGCACTATATGAATGAGTACTTCATTTTGTGAAGGATGGGTCATACAATCTCTGATTACACTTCCTAACTCACAGGTCTGAGTTTATACTGGGTAGGGAAGAGACTTAATTGTTTTCCAAATTTTCTAGCAGAAACATTTGCCAGCAGCAGACAAGCGTTGATCAAGGCAAACAGTCATAATGTCAACATTAATCATGCCGACACCACAGTGTCAACAGTTATATTGTGTCAGGATCTGTGATTGGTTTGGATTTGTGTCAGTAGCCAAGGTGTTAATACTACTTAATACTAGGTGTTAATGATGAATGTTGACATTATGACTGTATGCCTTGATCAACGCTTGTCTGCTGCTGGCAAATGTTTCTGCTAGAAAATTTGGAAAACAATTAAGTCTCTTCCCTACCCAGTATAAACCCAGACCTGTGAGTTAGGAAGTGTAATCAGAGATTGTATGACCCATCCTTCACAAAATGAAGTACTCATTCATATAGTGCTAATTAGACTTTTTATTTCAAAGCTTTTTTCCATGTATAGTACTTGCTTATGCTTATTTTGTTATCATTTTGAGATACCAAGAAATGGCTAAGTCTTTATTTAATGAGTTGTATGACCTAGGCAATGGTTTATGTAGTGTTGCTTTATTTGGAATCATATGGTTTAGAACAATGTCTCCTAAATTCAGCCCTCAAAGCCCTCTAACAGTCCAAATTTTAGGATACCCATGCACAAGGTTGATCAAGGCAAACAGTCATAATGTCAACATTAATCATGCCGACACCACAGTGTCAACAGTTATATTGTGTCAGGATCTGTGATTGGTTTGGATTTGTGTCAGTAGCCAAGGTGTTAATACTACTTAATACTAGGTGTTAATGATGAATGTTGACATTATGACTGTATGCCTTGATCAACGCTTGTCTGCTGTTGGCAAATGTTTCTGCTAGAAAATGAGAAAACTAGGAGGTCTGAGCAAGTTCCTCTTCAAAGAGAGAGATAGACACAGCAACAGTCTGTTCACCTGGCTAATATGAGCAACCAGAGGTGTTGGAGTGTCCACTGATGTAAAGATGATATCCTGTAGATTGGAATATGTACAGCAGAGGGAAAGTTACAATAGCAAATACCCAGGTGTAAGATATAGCACTAACAGCAGATGGCTCAGCAGGGGAAGTCCATTAATGAGGGAAAATACTGCAGGCACAGGACATGGCTGGGCTGAACAGGAAGATGATTACCCACATACAGGGAGAAACTGGAAACAGTCTTACGCTCAGAAGGATGATGAATAGCTCTCCATTGTAATGTAATATACTATATGTAGACTCTCTGGTAAAGGCCAGAAGCCAGAAACAGGCTGGGATCTGTAATGCACAGTAAAAGGATCAGGTTGGAATGTGTAGTGCTCCGTAACAGGAGCAGACTGGAATGTAGCTAACTGCTACAACAGGAACAGACTGAGACTGGTAGTGCACGACATAACAGGAACAGACTGAGACTTGTAGTGCACCATATAACAGGAACAGACTGAGACTGGTAGTCCACGACATCACAGGAACAGACTGAGACTTGTAGTGCACCATATAACAGGAACAGACTGAGACTGGTAGTGCACGACATAACAGGAACAGACTGAGACTGGTAGTGCACGACATAACAGGAACAGACTGAGACTTGTAGTGCACCATATAACAGGAACAGACTGAGACTGGTAGTCCACGACATCACAGGAACAGACTGAGACTTGTAGTCCACCATATAACAGGAACAGACTGAGACTGGTAGTGCACGACATAACAGGAACAGGCTGAGACTTGTAGTGCACCATATAACAGGAACAGACTGAGACTGGTAGTCCACGACATAACAGGAACATACTGAGACTTGTAGTGCACCATATAACAGGAACAGACTGAGACTGGTAGTGCACGACATAACAGGAACAGACGGAGACTTGTAGAGCACTGTAACAGGAGCAGACTGAGATTTGTACTGCATTGCCATAGAGAAACGTGCTGAGACTTGCCCTGTTAAACATGAACAGGCTGGGTTTTGTAATTTACCACTTACTGGGGTGAAAGTAGAACTGAATATGACACTGTAGCAGTGGGAATCAATGCTGTGGAGCCAATCCTCTGAAGTCTGCTGTCAGGGTGAACAGACATGATCATAAGAAATTGCACTGGCAATGAGAGATGGACATAAATGGAGTTAAATAGGGCACACAGGTTGTGGATTGGCAGCAGCAGTCATATGCTGTAATCAGTGCTGGATAAAACCCTGTGGAGACCCCTAGGCTATCAAAATCTCAGGCTCGATGGGTAGATTACATTAATACAGTATTTTCTCTATAGAGGCTTTAATGTAACGTTTCCTCTCTTTGCGTTGATTTAATGTTTCTATCTTTTGTAAACAATTTAGAAAGCTTGATTGTAATTTTCTTTCAAGATCAAATCAATATTATTTTGATCTGGGGCACATAGGCTAGTGCCTACTCTGTCTGTTTGCTAATCTGGATGGCACAGGATGAAATGCAGGAACTGGATTGGAGGAGTCGCAGACAGCGGACTCAGAGCAATTTTGGGCGCCCATATCCCAGTAGCACCACCTACAACATGTAAAGCACTTATGGAAAACATGTTCTGCAGGACATGTGAGTAATGTACCGTTATGAGACGGCATAATTCAGTACACATGAGTTCTCTTAGTCCAGTGTTTCCCAAACTTTGTGCCTAGGGATCCTAGGGTTCGCGATTCTTTTGCAGGGGTGCCTCAGGTTGGTGGTCCAGGACCAAATCAAATTATTTTTGGTCAAAGTCATAGGCAAAACTAGTGCCTGTAGTTGCCAATCATAAAACAAGTAGACAATCAGAAGCACAATTGACACCACCACATAACTGAACATAAGGATGACAGGCAGGCACAATTTACTTAATTAAATACTTTTTTCCAAAATTATCAATAGAAAACTATTATCCTAAGGGTGTTGTGAAAAAATTGAGAAACTCTAAGGCACCATGATTCAAGAAAGTTAGGCAACCACTGTCTTAATCCAATTTATGACATATTGTCAACATTATTGAAATTTGAACATGTTGGAATCTACAGAATGTCATCATGTTCGCAATTTTGACGTATATGTCAATATTTTGCAGTAAATGGAGGGTTAGGGTGAGGCTGCGGCAGCAGAGGACTAGGGTCAGGCTATGGGATTGGAGATTAGGGAAAGGGGGGTTAAGTATTAGGGACACTCAACACTAAAACCGATGCATGATGAGCCAGATGTTATAATGACTACCAGACACCCCTGGATATGCCAGAACTTCCGTACGAGGTAAGTCACCGCTAGACCACAGTTCTAATTTTGTCTATGTTCTCATCAGTGTCGACTTGATGAACTTCAATAGGATCTATGTCAATATGCCAAACATTTTGACATACTGCATGTCGAAATTAAAACAATGATGACATGATAAAAGTCAACAAAATATACCACCCTTTTGATCAAGAGCAAATATGCACGTTTGTAAATCACAAGAGCCATTTTTATTAAGATATTGGAGCCTAATTATTATTAAATATTTACAGAAAACCCGCAAATATTAAGGATCCATATACGATGACGGAATTGCATCAGATATCTCTGATCCTCTGGACCCCCTTTAGTTGACCCCCATTGACCCATGGGACAGCCGACTGCCATGCACAGGATCATCTTAACATATAGGCACACTGGGCAGCTGTCCAGGCCCCACAATTCTATGGGCCTTCGAACAGAGGCGGGTGATGGTCACACAGTCAGAGCAGCATGGCAGCATTCCCTACCTGCCCCATATGAATGGATGTCAGCATGCTGATTGGTAGATGGCTGGAGCTATCAACTAATCAGAGTGCTGACAGCCATTCACTGTATGGAAACATGTTGAGAGATGTTGTAGGAAGACGGCCCTGACCATGCATGTGCAGTGTGCACCGGGACTCGAACTAGGAAGCAGTGTAATAGCATTACACTATCACACTGCTTCCAGCTGTTCGCCAGGATGGGCTCTTATCGAAGCCTATCTACTGGCATGAAAATATTTATTTTCACATTGCAAATTTATGCAAATAATATTTAACACATCCGTATTGAAAATGCAGATTGTGATAAATATGCCCCATTGAACCTTGTGACATCCAGAAACATGTAGTACTCTTTTGCATATATCATGTCTATTTTTTATATGGTATGATAGAATTTCTCATGTTAAATATACCCCAAATGATTAACTATGGAGGTTAATAAGGTTTGTTAGCAAACCAATTGGCAAAACCATGGCCCTCATTCCGAGTTGATCGGTCGCAAGGCGAATTTAGCAGAGTTACACACGCTAAGCCGCCGCCTACTGGGAGTGAATCTTAGCTTCTTAAAATTGCGACCGATGTATTCGCAATATTGCGATTACTAACTACTTAGCAGTTTCAGAGTAGCTCCAGACTTACTCTGCTTGTGCGATCATTTCAGTGCTTGTCGTTCCTGGTTGACGTCACAAACACACCCAGCGTTCGCCCAGGCACTCCCACCGTTTCTCCGGCCACTCCTGCGTTTTTTCCGGAAACGGTAGCGTTTTCAGCCACACGCCCCTGAAACGCCGTGTTTCCGCCCAGTAACACCCATTTCCTGTCAATCACATTACTATCGCCGGAGCGAAGAAAAAGCCGTGAGTAAAAATACTATCTTCATAGTAAAGTTACTTGGCGCAGTCGCAGTGCGAACATTGCGCATGCGTACTAAGCGGATTTTCACTGCGATGCGATGAAAAATACCGAGCGAACAACTCGGAATGAGGGCCCATGTTCACTGCATGTGGGGCGATGTAACATGTGCAGAGAGGTTTAGATTTGGGTGGGTTATATTGTTTCTGTGCAGGGTAAATGCTGGCTACTCAATTTTTACACTGCAATTTAGATTTCAGTTTGAACACACCCCACCCAAATCTAACTCTCTGCACATGTTACATCAGCACCACTGGCAGTGCAGCATGGTTTTGGGGGTAATTCCAAGTTGATCGCAGCAGGAAATTTGTTAGCAGTTGGGCAAAACCATGTGCACTGCAGGGGGGGCAGATATAACATTTGCAGAGAGAGCTAGATTTGGGTGGGTTATTTTGTTTCTGTGCAGGGTAAATACTGGCTGCTTTATTTTTACACTGCAATTTAGATTGCAGATTGAACTCACCCCACCCAAATCTAACTCTCTCTGCACATGTTATATCTGCCTCCCCTGCAGTGCACATGGTTTTGCCCAATTGCTAAAAAAATTCCTGCTGCGATCAACTTGGAATTACCCCCTTTGTCCATTAGTGTGCTTTTTTGGTTTGCTACAAACCTGAAAAAAGACACCAATTACTATTTATGCTGTAATTTCAAATGGCAACATTTTACTCAGTATCATATCATTAGCTCGATATACCAATGTGTACATACTAGCGCAAACCTAAACAAAGGCTGAATAAGACTTTGCTAGCATGAGCTTACAATCTAACTGATTGGATGCTGTTTTAGACTTTTATGTACAGTAGTATTGAGTCTTAAACTCTGTATTACAAATCAACCATGATAAAAACCCAGTGAGCACAAAATATGGATTTTGTTTGACTCATTAGTTCCAGAACTTATGTTGCTTTTAACAAAACTTGGTCTGCAAACAATTTTACACAGAAATTCCATCTCCAGACCATACCATACTTGCACCACTGACAATAACACAGTCAATTAGCGCATTACTCATAGAAATTGCTATATGGTTATTAAAGCTGATGACATTTCTTTTGTTTCAGAATTCACGGCTTTGCCGGTTTCATTAACAACCTCTTACATAATAATTATGCAACTGCTTTGAGCTGCAATTTGTTTCATTAATTCAGCTGCAGCCGACTGCAAAGCGCACTTAGCTTCTTTAAAGAGATTTTTGAATAACGCTCATCTTATTAATTCACCATGCCCTTGTGATGTTACACAGGTCACATTTTTTATCCAAACTGTGACTGCACAAGTTAAGACAAGAATGTGTACTGATAAAGCAGATATAATTACAAGTGGTCAATTAAAAATAAAGAAATATAAAATAGTGTCATGTTATTTTCTTTTCTGTTTTTTTACAATGTTAAATGTGTTCCATTTCCATGGCAACTACAATTTTTGTAAGCACCTCGGAGTGTTGATATCTCCATATTGACAAGATCATTGACGAGTGGAAAAAAGTGTAAATTGATTTTTTTTTTCCCTTCTGCAAATGCTATTACCAAAAGGTTAAAAATATTCGCAGTGTGAGCTGTCTGCTTCCATTCTCTGAGACAGACTGACTAATCAAAATGTGTCTTGTCCCTACATCATTCCACATATCACACCAAGCCTTTCTGCTTATGCTGCATAACATGCTGAATAAACCTCAAGCTCGTTTACATAATAAACATTGGGGAAAAGTTTTTGTTTAGACTTGCCGAAATGTGCTTGTTTATTTGTGTTTTAGTGTGATTGCTCAGTATTTCAGGCGTCTATATGATTTCCATTACCTATTTGGTCAGCATTAAGGGCCGAACAAAGGATGAATTTAACTAAGGGAAAAATGGTAATTCTAGCTGATGCTTATTTACCTTTCACTGGCTAATAGAGATACAATTACATTTATCAAGATAAGAAAACCTGGTTACTACAGCAACAGCAAAAATAATGCACACACTGTTAGTTCTAGGATTTAACTTATCTGAAGTACTGTGTGTATGTGTGTAAGTATATATACAGCACACATACTGTATATGTAGTGTGTGTGTGTGTGTGTGTGTGTGTGTGTGTGTGTGTGTGTGTGTGTGTGTGTGTGTAGTGTGTGTATATATATATATATATATATATATATTATACAGTAGAGACTGACATCAGCCATAACAAAATTCTGGGAAAGGCTATTCCACTCTAGAACCCTGAGAATACTCGTCTACTTATGAAAACTAGTTTCAGGGAGATTCTAGTAGTTTGCAGTAGAAAGTTTTGAGGGGTGTGTCTTGCTCCACCCAAAGGGCATGTCTAGCCCCTTCAATGGACGGACCTATTGTCGCTCAGGGGCGTGTCCAACAGTGACAGGTGAAAACAAAAGTACTGCCAACTAATACATGTCACACCACTTAGACGCCTCAGAAAGCATACACTTCCCCAATAAATGCTGACGGTACATACATTTATTGACATACTGTGGGTATAGAAATAATACTGGAACACATAAAAGTCGACACTGGTTGACTTGACAAAATTCAGGGAGCAGAAGGTGATATCAGTAGTAGTAAGGGCGCAATGCAGGAGAAGAAGTTATATGGCGGGGTTGCTCTCTAGACTGCCCACCCTAACTGCTTGTAATGAGAGGTGTTACCTTGCTGAGATTTGTAGTACTATACATAGAAGGTGCACAATGCAAACATTACTACTCTAACTTGAAATATATATTACAATTGAATATCTTATAATTTGGCCAAAGATATGAGTCTGCCCACCAACATCCAGGTCATTTATTTGTCGTGGAAGTCCCTAACATTCTGGGTGCAGAGAACCCCAAACCAGTCAAGCCAAATCACCTCCAGAACATCACACAAATGAAAGAGAGCAGTGAAGTGTTACAGAGTATCAGGTGCGTGAAAGCAGCTACTCAGTGCAGATATGAGTACAGTCTGAGACAGGTGAAGGTGTCTGTCCCAGCCCACATGCCACAGGGCCACCCAGCAAGGGAGTGCAAAGATGCCTCAAGTAAGGAACCCGCTGATACCAGGACGAAGGCCCTCAAGCTTCATGCATCAAGAAGGGAGGGAAGCCCTCTGTCACACCAGCGATCACTGGGTGGCAGGTAGTCCATATCAAAATTGGAGGATTGTTTAAGCAGACAGGTACACACAGCACCGGAGAAGGTATTGTTGACAAGCAGTACTCACCGGTGCAGCGCCGAACAAGGGGTGATCTTTGCTGGCTGCTAGCTCAGCTGCTTCCTGGTCAGATGGTGTGTGACAGAGTTGGGTGGGGGTTTGAGTTTGGGGCTTGCGGCTGGTGTATGTTGACCTATAAAGGGCAGTGGAAGACTCCACAGGGAACCGGCAGTCAACTGCAGGATGCCAGAGGGTAGGCAACTATGACCCTGGGCATCTCGATGCATGCTCCAGCTCAAGAGAGACCTCCACTCAGCTTTGTTGACAGCATAACCTGAAGTTTCAGAGAGAAGGGGTCAACCTGGCATTGCCAGGCATACATTTCCTATGGTTCTGTAGCCCCTACACTCACTGCATTTCTGCCTAATACAAACCATTCTTTATGCAGAGCTACATTTGTTGAGCTAAACAATATTCTGTTTACATGTCTTTTTATCCATTATGTAACCAATGTTTAACTATTAAGTATTGGAATACATTAAAGGTTAACTTCATCCAAAACATAACATGAAATTCATTTTGTAGGTTTTGTGTGAACAACCCATCCTGTTTAGCTTGTGTTGCCTTCCTCCAGAAAAGTGGTCCCCATGCTTGTTGTTACCCACTTTTTTACAAACTATCTAAGATGTGCTGATTATGGATTTGTGGAGGAGGGGGCACACTTTAGGGGGAACCTACTATTAACAAGGGCATAATGGGGCCTTGAGCCCAGCTGTTATGTTAAGTGTCTTGTACCATTTTATTGTGCCATTTTGTTGTAGCTAGTATGTGCCCCTGAAAATATTGTCAAAATGTATAATTGCCCACAGGCCTTATGCCCAATATACAAAGGGGCCAATTTACTGGTGGCCAAGGGAGGTTACAGATAGGTACAAACAGCACGAAGGTGCATACCCATTTGGATAGGATAGAATGCAGTGGGTAACTTCATACAGTATAGTTCTTTATCTTTTCATTACATCAGTCCTCTCTGGCCCTCAGCTTATTTCCTCCTCCTTGGAACTAAATGCCGGCCTCAGTGCTTACCCACCCTCTTTTGAGCTTTTCCCATTGTGCTTGTCATCTTCTGGCTTGAGCTCATCATCTTCTGGCCTCTTCTCCAGCCAGTAGACTTCTTCTTGCCTGGAGCTTTGTCGTCTTTGCTGTCGAAGTACTAAGTGCTTCCCACTTTTGATGGCTAATATAAGCAGCTGCAAAGGACAAGAGCTATTATGAGGCAAATTGCAATGGCTTCAGACTGGTTGCATCTCAAGCTCCATTTTTAAACATACTGTACAGTATGTCCGCTGATTGTCTGAACTTGGATCATATTCAAGCTTGAAATAACAGTCATCAACCATCAGACACTGGTGACAGGGCACTGCGCCTCCTTACTACCAGAGATTTTGCATTTATTCAGTTGGTTTGAATTAATGGGAAAATCTCCATGATATGATACAAAAATACATAATTGATGAACCATAGTTATTGATGCTATTTTACATAAATGACTCTAACATCAACATCGATCATTGTATGACAGTTAATCAGTGCTTTTTCTCACACCATTTTTTATACATATGTTATGTGTTGGGGGACAGTTTTACTTTCATACATTTGGTGCTACAGTGGGCAGTTCTACAGCACATCAGCTCTGCCATTGGCCAGTTTATATTTCTTATAATTCAAGAGAAACTAAATTTGCAGTTGCTTAAATACTGATGTGACACCGATTGTTGGTGACAGAATAATATACTCCAGAGGAAATCTAGGTCAATCTCTATATTTGTTCATTGACCCTAATATACAGTACAACCCTCCTTAAAAATAGTGGTTCAAAGTACACTGTATGTATTGTATACTTCTTCCAACTGGAAATGCATAGATCACAATATACTACTAAAATTATGTGGATTCATTCTTATCATGTATTACACAGTGTGCCGATGTTGCTCATATCTGTGATTACCTGTTTTAATGTGGTCTTCAAATTTACATATCATTCCCTAAAAGAGGTTTTGTAACTGCCATATTCTTGAATGGATGTTTTTAAAACATAGAGAGATTTATCAAGAACTGTAAAGAGTGGAATAGTGGACCAGTGGGGAAATTGCTCATACCAATTATGCTTCTACCTTCATTTTATAAAATATACTTGATAAATTCTACCTCAAAGCTGATTATTATGAGCAACTTCTCCACTTCTTCACTTGTTTCGCTCCTTTATACATCTCCCCCATGGTATGTAAAATAAGAATGGGATATACCCTGTTTATACAGCCATGTTCTTAAACCTCAACATTAAGAATGATTTACTGTATATAAAAATTCTGTGAATTCTTTCATCCAATCATTCTTTAAACAATACATTGTCAAATGGTTTAGCTACTACCATGAAGCTATAAACTACTCAAGTACTCCAAAGTAAATTCAAAAAACAAGGGTGCAACCTTTCAGTTACATAGTTTTATTGTCACGTGAAGTGGCTATTAAAGACCAAGGCGGTATTTCAGAGTAGGACTCCAATGGAAAACTCTCAAGATGATATGACATTTGGGAAGGAGCAACTGAAGTAACACTCAGATTAATGGTTGAAGTGTTGATGTACCAAAAAAACGGTTTATTACTTGTTATTGTTTTGACAGTCATGGGATTGACACGAGTGGTCAATGAATTACAGACAAGGGCAATGGCAAGATTAAGGTCAGGATCATTCCTGGGGTCAAATACTCAATAGTCATACACAGCAGCAGACATAGACTTGGTAAGATAATGTTACAGGATCTGGTACACAGTTATTGAGTAAGCAGGAATATAAATGGGATAGTAGTCAGGAAAGAGGCAAGTTCAGTACACCATGTAAGTATAATAGATGAGGAATAAGCAGAACTGTTTTAGTCTCAAAGACAGATGAAGATTGGAACACACCTTTCACCGTTATGATGGAGGAGCAAAGAGAAATGAGTAGTCAATAGTATAGCCGAAACCAGTAAACAAGCAGACTGGTATCTTTCATGGGGAATGTATAGAAATGCTGATCTAGAAGTTCTCTTTAGTAATGATATACTCCTCCAGATTGGTGTTCCTGAACCATACTCCAGATGGGATATAGTTATGTGACCAGTGGTCAGGAGACCGTCGGTCACAATACCGACAGCTACATCCCAGACCCCTTAAATCCGACAGTCAGCATGTCGACTAGCAGGGACTATTTCCACTTGGAATAGAACCTGTGGTGAGCTCAGCGAGCCCGCAAGGTGCTTCATTGCGCTTGCCCCCCTCCACCCGCTAGCATTCTGCTGCCGGGATCCTGCGGACGCTATGCTCACCGCCGGGATCCCCAGTGCCAGCAATGCATACCACACCCCTCCAGACAGTCCAGAGGCCAAATGCCAAACAAATTGGCACTTAACATCTCAAGGCTAAATCAACAAAATATCAGCATTTGTTACAGCTCAAAGACTATAACATTTGACCATATGGAATCAAAAAATCTCACCAGTGTCCAGAAGTGACCTATTCCAAATGTTATGTCCCTGGCTGTCTCGTCACTGCTCTGGCTGTTCAGTGACTTGATACAAGACTGTTATACCTCTGTCCACTTCTGCATTAACCTGAGTTATTGCTGGGACAACCTGGGCGAGGAAAAGGGTCCCTGAAAAATAACCCTGGGTCCAGTAATTCAGGAATTTACCCTGGGTAGCTATCAGGGATGGACCTGGGAAGGGAGTGCAGTGTAAACGGCGTACTGGATCACCAGCGCTTGAAGATAACGTGATCTCCAAGCACCAGCAGTGGGAAGACCCACCACTAACCCAGGTCCAACTTGCGGTGCGAATGGGGGTTTTAAGCCACTATGACAAGGCATGAAAGACATGTTCAAATACATAAGTTAGACCCAGGTTTTTAGTGGAATATGGGTATAAGAGATCTGCTATAGATGAGTACCTCTCATGAGGAGACCTGCTGATCTTGTGAGAACAGGAGAATTGCAGCACAGTGTCATGAGCCATTCTGTTTATGTATTTCTGTTCACATTCCAGGTTTTCCCATGTACCTGTTTAGGCCATTATGTGGTGAATCTATGGAACAGCAGTCTGTCTCCTGTTTGTGCGGCCTGTGCAGTCTCACCTGTCAGATAATAAGGCCATTATGTGGTGAGTCTGTGTAATTGCAGCCTGTATCCTGTATGTGTGGCCTGTGCAGTCTCACGTGTCAGATAATTAGGCCATTAGCTTGTGTCTGGCTTCCAGACATCCTGATTGGGTCTTGCTTCCTTCATTACCCAGCCTGCCCTTCATCTGAGGCCGGCTATAGCTTACTGGTTCCTGTATGTACCTGTGCCTGGTCCCTGTCCTATGGTGGAATCTTGAACCTGTGCAGTTGGTGCAATTGCAATGCTTGTGATACCCGGTCCAGTTTGTAACCTGTGTGTCCTGTCCTGACAGAGTCCAGAGCACATTATTCCTGTCACCTCTCAGTCCAGTTTGAATCCTGTGTGTCCTGTCCTGCCAGAGTCCAGAGCACTTTATCCCTGTCACCTGAGTTCCTGATTGTGCGTGGGAGACCTAGCCTGGAAGTACTTTCAGACAGCTCCAGGCTTCCCTTGCCGTGTCTTGCTTTGCACTACCTTGCCTGGGGTCTCCAGCAGCTAAGTACTCTTGTTATCTGTACCCTGCCTTGCTCTGCCAAGTTCTTTTGGAACTCACTGCTTTATGATTTATTATTCATACCATCCTGTGTATTGTACATGTTTATACGATTTTGTTGTTAATAACATCCTGTGCTTTGTTGTATATACATATTTCTTGTATTAAGATTATATTCAAACCTGTGCATTGTTGCACTCATGTTCATTTGGTTATTTTTCTCCCTTTTGTAGTCTCGTTAGTCTTAGCTAGCTTTCTCCCCTTATTCTCTCTCAGTCTCAGTTGGTGCATTGTTACCTAGTAAGACCTGAGGGTATTGGAGTCTGTGTGGACCTAATTCACCCATTCAAACGTGGCTGCTAAAAGAGAAGACTAGCTCAGCAGGCGCCAACCGACTACTGGGAGAAATAACGGAGTTAGGGGTCAGTGTTTCAGCCATTTCCCTTTCCCATCTGCAGCTCACTCATGAGATCTGGAACTCCCTAGTTGCCACCCGCACCCCTGAGTTCCAGAGACTCCGTTCATAACACACAGTAAGTTCCCAGTGAGGTGAGGACTTCGGTGACAAAAGACGATTCTGAAGATTAGTTGAATTCTTTAAATAGTTTACTGCTGATATCCAAATTAAAATTAAATTAAATTCCTTTGGCGCCCCCCCCCCCCCCCCAACAGGTAAAAGGGGTTAGTGTGTGCCTAAGGCATGTGTAAGAAATAGGGACATGGCTTCATAGGGAAGGGGCATGGCTCCTGTAGTTGTGCCCCCTGTAGATTTGCCCCCAGTAGAGATGACCCCTGTAGATTTACCCCAATTAGATGTGCCATCAGTAGAGATGCCCCTGTAGCTATGCCCCCTTAGATGTGCCCCCATTAGATGTGCAACCAGTAGAGATGCCCCTTGTAGTTATGCCCCCTTAGATGTGCCCCCATTAGATGTGCCCTCAGTAGAGATGCCCCCATTAGATGTGCTACCAGTAGAGATGCCCCCTGTAGATTTTCCCCCATTAGATGTGCCCCCAGTAGAGATGCCCCTGTAGTTATGCCCCCTTAGATGTGCCCCCATTAGATGGGCTGCCAGTAGAGATGTCCCTGTAGTTATGCCTCCTTATATGTGCCCCAAGTAGAGATGCCCCCATTAGATGTGCCACCAGTAGAGATGCCCCTTTTAGCGCGGCTTACAAACACTAAAAAAAAAATACTCACCAGTCCCGCTCATGCTTCCCGACCGCTGTTGCCGCTTCTGCTCTGTCTATGGCCGCCACCGGCTCCTCTCTGTGGGAGAGATGCCCACACTGCCCACGGCGCTTGCTGCAGCCGGAATGCAAGGTGTGTGTGGGCGGCGGGGTGCCTGCCGGGTGACTGCGGCCGCACCCGTGGGCCGCAGCTCCTCGGGCGTCTGCAGTGCTTGTACCCGTGCCTAGATCCACTCCTGACAGCCATATTAGGATATTTTAAAGAGATGCTGTAGTAAACCAAAAGACATTCCCAGACATTTCTGAACCTATTTTTGGAACAAAAAAGCACCATGATTTGTGCTACATCAGGCTCTTTTTTAAAGTAAGAAAAAACATTTTGTTATCCCTAATGCACACTGAGTGAAAAATAATACTACATAATAATCAGATAATACGGAGATCTTAGTTGCGTATATCTGCAGATATAGGGTTAAGCCACCAGGCTGATCGGCAAGGCGTCTCCATCACTGGGGGTCCCTAATACTAGAGTATACAAGAAGGGGTAAATGGCGCTCGTGTATCTGGATACTTTGCGTGGGCTGCAACCTGTGAATGAAGCACCTCCAAATGACTTCACATAGACAATATTAATAATGGGTTTTCACAGGTGCGCCTGGCATGGATTGTGTCTTGAAAAGAAATATATAGTGGCCTGATTCCTAATTAAAAATACATTGATGCCCTTGAAAAATGAGAGATATGGTAATGGTAATGACGATATGCAATAAACGATATTGAAGTAAAAACTGTGTTTTTATTCTGTAAATAAATAGCAATAATTAATGCTTAGAAGCAAATCAAGGGGGGGGGGGGAGGGGTGGAAGGGGGTAGTGGGTTGTAGGGAGATTCCTCTGCTGTCAATGGCAGTGATGGAGTTCCTCGTTATATACAGGTAGGAATATCTGTAATGCTGCTCACTTCAGAAAGATGGCGTCCCACCTCTGAGTGAATTCTTTAATAAGTGCAAAAAACTGTCCAGAGCTGGTAGTGGAGTAACTGAATGTCTTTTAATGCCGGTGGGAAAAGAAAATAATCGCCAGCGGCAATTCAGGGGTACCCCTTATTTTCTTTTTTCTTTTCAGAGGTGGGACGCCATCTTTCTGAAGTGAGCAGCATTACAGATATTCCTACCTGTATATAACGAGGAACTCCATCACTGCCATTGACAGCAGAGGAATCTCCCTACAACCCACTACCCCCTTCCACCCCTCTCCCCCCCCCCCTGATTTGCTTCTAAGCATTAATTATTGCTATTTATTTACAGAATAAAAACACAGTTTTTACTTCAATATCGTTTATTGCATATTGTCATTACCATTACCATATCTCTCATTTGTCAAGGGCATCAATGTATTTTTAATTAGGAATCAGGCCACTATATATTTCTTTTCAAGACACAATCCATGCCAGGCGCACCTGTGAAAACCCATTATTAATAGTCCCTAATACTAGGTATGGGTCCGGGGTGCAGGACCCCATCACGTCGGCACAGGTCGGCTACCCCAGGTCAGCACACAGGTGAAAATTAATAAGGGTTAATAAGAAGCACATAAGTGCTATGTAAGTGAAGTGTGATTAAAATAATACAAAAATATATACAAAGTGATAGGGAAAATCATAAGTGTTAATAAAGTCTTAGGGTGTGCCGACCTGAAGCCGCCCAGCCATACCGACATAGGGGCCACCGCACCCCACACCCACCCCATAAATAATTACACATATGTCTGGGTCTGAATGCCCAGTGTAAGGCCACATGATAATGGCTCCTACAGCACCTGAGAGCCAGCTTACCTGGAGACACCCCTAGCTTCTCAAATGGCACTCTGGAGTCAGCAATCCCTCCTAATGCTGACCCATCCATGCCTCTCTAACTACAATGCACATTTACTGGCAAGCTGCTCAATCAGATTGTGATGTCACTCAGGTGCTAAAAGGGAGGGGTAATTCTGTGTAAGAAAAAACATTTTGTTCTCCCTAATGCACACTGAGTACTTTTTTAAAGTACATAGAGGCAGAACCAAAGATTTAGAAAAGCCTACTCATGCACAATCTCAATCATCAGATGCAAAGGCACAATGGTAATGAGTATCCTTCTTGGATGAAGAATTTAAAGAGCAACTATCACACATAAGACAAACAAGACTTTTAAAATAAACATTTGCAAAATCCTGTAAAACCAACCATATGAGTGAAAATAAATATAAGGCAAACCTTCCCTCTGTCACTGAATGAAGTGGTCAAATTTCATTAGGATCAGATATGAAAAGATAAGAATATCCAACATAATGTAATTATTTTCAAACAACAGGAATAATAAAACAAATGTAACTAACTAGAACAGGTTAACAAAAGCAAATTAAATAAATGCTATTTTGTGAATGAGAACGTTCCTTATCAAAGTGCTAAATGACAGCTTAATTACCTTAGAAGACATATTAAAAAAATAGCTGTATTAATAAAAGCAGATGAAGATAATAAAAGTATATACAATAGTTTATGTAATACAAAAATACCAAAATAAAAGTATAACAACTATGTGGTATCCACAGCATTAAAATCAGCATATAGTTGCAGTTAGAAGTCAGGTGTTTAATAGACTCCAGAATCTCCGTGGCCTCTAAATATGCTGCATTCTGTATTAGACGTTCCTTATTTTCGATGCATTTTAAGATGCATTAAAAGACTTGCCAGTCTCGAACCATGTCAGATATGTGTAGCTTCATTTGCGTCCTTGAAGGATAACAAGGAAATTGTGGTGTTGGTGGATATAATTATTAGAGATGAGCGGGTCCAGTTTTCTAAGAACCAGACCCACGCAAACATTGCCATCCGAGCAGGGATCTGAGTCTGGCTCAGGGCTGCCTACCCTACTCAGATCCCAAAATGAGGCAAAATTTAATCTTCCCACTGACGGATTTTTGTGGGTCTTGGATTTTATGTAAAGCCTTGGTGATCGCGCCATTTTACTCCCGCTGTGGAGGTTATAGTGAACGGACGCATCTGTGTCCATCTGGGGTACTTTGTTTTTGTCCATCAAGGGGCTGCTAAATGGGTACCTGTGTCCTCCTGGGGTGCTGTGTTCCACCAAGCGACTGGGGCTGCTGTGTTCAGGAGTATGCTTTCCACCCGTAAAGGGGCTGTTGTATAATCAGTGTAGAGTGTACTATAATTATACATGTATTGTGAGTTACACGGTAGGTAGTCTGTGCTTTGCTGTACATAAAGGGGTCCGCCGCCAATTTAGAGGTGCTCTGCACCAGTTATAGCTAAACTGTAGGTGGTATATTTTTTGTACAAATTGTGGTGTGCTGTATCCCACTTGGTTCATGTTTGTTAATAGATATGGAGTACAAACAATTCAGAGGAGAGCAGGAAGCACATACTAGTTCTGTAACCAGTCATGCCAATACAAGTCCATCAGCGTCAACTACTAAGGCCGATGCCCAAGGGCATAGAGAGCTTAAGTCAGGGCATGTAAAATCAAAGATGCAATTCCATTTTACAATGGTAGAGAAAAAAACATCAAAAGGAAACTTATCTGCAGAGAAACATGAAAGTGGCAAGGAATGACTCAGGTCTTGGCCTTTAAGTGGTGGTTTTGCAACTGTCAGTGAGGCATCTTCTCCTGCATCTCATGACAATGCCAGAACTTTTCACCCAGAGGCTAGAAGAGGTATAAAAAACAAACAAAAAACCCACTAAGGCAGTAGAACAAACTGTGTATTTCGAACTTTCACATATTCCTGAGGAACATTTAGGGGTTTCCACATTAGCAATGTGTGAGTCTGACATTTCTCATACTGTCCTCATAGAGAAGCTTCTTACACCTCCTTCTGTCATTTCTGCACCATCTGCACATGTGGGGGGCAGTACAAGTAAAGATGGTGGTGATGATGAGGGCATAATAGAAATTGAGGATTCTTGTGTGGAAGTGTAAACAGGATGAGGGGGATTGATGATGATGCTGTTTGTGTAAGTCAGCCACCAGCGGCTGCAGTTCTTGCCCATGATAAAAAGAAAGCCATTGTGATGCCTGGGCATAACACCAAAAAAGCCACCTCTTAGGAGTGGGATTATTTTTACCCAAATCATGACAATGTTTGTGAAGGCATCTGCTTCATTTGTAAGGCCAAAGTTAGTAAAAGTAGGGATGTTAGCCATCTAGGCAACTCCTCCATGTTACAACAACTTCATTACATTTATTGTACAAGATAATAATGTAATTAACACCTTCATTATCAACCATCTCATTAGTGATCAGAGGTAGTCTTTCCCAAAAAAAAAAATTGTGTGGGCCCAACAAAGCAAGCACTTCAGCAACAAAAGTGTCAGTTCCTGTCACTGAACTGCTTGGTTTGTTAAAATGTGTCTTCCACTGCTCTGTGGCACTGTTTCATAGATGAACTTTAAACTGCCTTGTGTTTGTGCTGCTTCTCTGTCAGTTAGTAGCCAGCCAGCTCGCTGCCTCCTTTGGCCTAAAAAGGATGAAAACAATATTGTGAGCTTTGAGGTTGTCAAAATTGACTGGACATGACTGGAAGTGAATGTTATTGATGTCAATAATACTGTAGGAACAAAAACAGGCCCAAATTAAGTGATGTTAGCTGTTTTTATGAATTTTGACAAAAATACAGATGCAAGACCAAAACACACAAGGGTGGTTTTGGCAAAATCAAATACAGATACAAAATATGAGGGAGATACAGATCCAAACCAAAACATGGGGTCGGCGCACATCTCTAATAATTATTGCTATTGCTGTCTCACATAGGTGGATAGAAAAAAACATTGGGTAATCTTTAAATTGATTCACATAATTTATCCCACACCTAAAATCCATAAATCCTTGGAAAAACCCCACTAGTAGGCCAATTGTTTTGGCAAAAGCATAGGTGTTGGAACAGGGAGAGGGCAAGGGATTGGCTCGCCTCCCAAATTTCAGAGGCGCCAATCAATGTACTGAGTTGCAGGGCACAGTTTGGCCACCATTTAGGGTTACCACAGGCAGTATTTAAAATACAGATAATCCCCTTTCCAGACTTCTTCTCCTTCTACCTCCTGCACCCAGCTCCAGCCCCTACAGTGTGTGGCTAATAATTGTGACTGACCCGTCCTCTAGGACCAGCCCTGCGCCCTTCTCACCTCCCACTTATGTTCTTCCACCTTTCTCTCCCTAAACCACCATGGACATCGCCCCCCCCTTGCATCACCCTCCGACATCCCCCGTCCCCATTTCCCACTGGGTTCAGCTGAAAATGTACCTTGTAAAATCTCATTACCCCCCGTCTATTTTTGTGGGAATACACTTCAAATGTATCCTTTTAAAGTATTTGCAGGGGCTCTGCAGCAGCTATAAAGGATATCTGCTGCGCTTTCCATGTTTCTGATTATAACAGAGATGATTATAGCCATTGTAGCCTATGGGCTACACTTCCTATAACTTGCTAGGAGAGTGATTCTCCAGATCCCTCCCTGATGTCCGCCACTGGTACATGCTCTGTTTAATGATCGTGCAAGTGCAGTAGGTCCGCAACATACAGCGATCACTGATGCGATCACATTACTTTACACATCACAGGAACAGGCTCCTATCAGTTCCTGGATGTGATTTTTTTTTTTTTTTAATCTTTCTATTGTATGAAAAAGGCATATGAAGGTACAATAGGCAACATTGAGCCAGTCAATTGCATAAATGTAACAAGCAGTATACAATAGTAAATAAAAAAATATAAAAAGCATCACAAAGTAGGAGACTGCTAATATAAAGCCTTCATATATCTGACAAATATCACATCAAAAAGGAGAATGGTATAAGACAGAATAGAGAGGAAAGTCAGAAAAGCAGTGCCGGCGCTTCCATTAAGCAGCTTTAGGCAGCTGCCTATGGGCGGCGGGACCTGAGGGGGCGGTCCGCTGAGGCTGCCATAAAAAAAAAAGAATAATGTCTTCTTTTAGATCAGGGGCTGGTGGGGTGTAGCCTTGCTGCTGTACTGAGCACATGTGTGATCCCTGAGCTCCAGCAGCACCACGATGGTGGACTTCTACCGCACCATCGTCTTCCAATTAACCCCCCTGCAGCTCCAGGGATCAATAGGTCCTATCCAGTACAGCCACCTCTGCTGTCACTTGCAGTAGAAGCTGTGGTCCTGATCCCACCTCAGTGCCGCTCGTCACCAATGTTGCTCAGCTCCCTTTGCCGGAGCTACATCTATTTCACCAGCCGCTAGCCCAGGTGTCTGCATCCCCTCACCCAGTGCGTGGATGCACCGCCGCTGTTATAACTGGACCCCCGCGGCCCTGCCTGCTGCCGCGTCAGCCGGGTCTCCCCGGCCATTCCCAGAGCCCCAGGAACCTGCTGCACATACTCACCCTGGGAGACATGCGCTGCTCTCCTGGCCCCTGAGCACCGAGGACCTGCTCCATTACTCTGAGGTCCGTCTGGAAGTGCTGAGGAGCCTGTAGTGGTATTCTGCCTCCATCTTGCCGGGGGTCCCCACATCTGCAAGGGTGAGTGCTGCATGAGCGTCCCCCCCCCAGTTCTCTCTCTCTCCCCCACAGCTCCCATATCTATACACCCAAATCTATACATACATATACATGTGTGTGTGTGTGTGTGTGTGTGTGTGTGTGTGTGTGTGTGTGTGTGTGTGTGTGTGTATGTATATATATGTGTGTGTGTGTATGTATATATATATGTGTGTGTGTGTGTGTGTGTGTGTGTGTGTGTGTGTGTGTGTGTGTGTGTGTGTGTGTGTGTGTGTGTGTGTGTATATATATATATATATATATATATTTATAAAAGTGAGAATAGTGCCTCCTACTGTAATATCGAAAGAAAATATACTCCCATCACCACTTAAAAGCTCCCTCAAGTGGGGGTGTACCATTTCAGGTGGACATAGCCACTGCTTTTGTTCAGAGATAGACCCCCCAACTTTTTATTGTCATTAAATTGTGTTAAATGTTACTACACCGTTGTACCTACTCCCTCTCTCCCCTATTATATGAGATACTATTTTGAGGGATTCAAAGTTGAGGGGTCTATCTCTGAACAAAAACATCCAGACTCATCCATCTACTCCTGGATAACATCACCTTGGTATAAAACCTGTGTTATGAACAGTGGCTATGTCCACCTGAAATGGATTACCCCCAGTTCGAGGGTGCTTTGAGCTGGTGATGTGAGTTTATTTTCATTTAATATTACACTAGGAGGTGCTGTTCTCACTTCTATTATAGATAAATGTGGAGGCCGGTGGAACAACGGCCTTTTAGAGATAATCCACCACCCTTCAAAAGGGAAGTGTACATTGACAATACTTGTGTGGACAATCACGTAACACTGGGACTTGTTTACATTATTCTCTATTTTTTTGGAAATCAGGTATAGCATCCTATACCACCATTGTTTTCTATCTATCTAGGCTCTGAAAAGTGTGTACTGGTGGTGGTGGTTTGGGGGTGGGAGGGGCCGTAGAAAGAAGTTTTGCCTAGGGTGCCACGAAATCTTGCACCAGCCCTGCAGAAAAGGATGGGGTGGGGTGGGGGGGGAGGGAGAACAATAGGGGCAAAGTGAAGCAGGAGTGCTAGAGTAAAGGCAATAAAGAAAAGGAAAAAAAAATAGGTTAATGCCTCAGCTTAGGACAAAGTACGGCATAAGTACCAAGAGGGGGTTTCAAATACTTTAAGTATGTTTTCCTGGGTGGAGGAGTCGAGGGAGTCAATAAGAGCACACCATTTTTTGTAAAAGGAGATCACCCCCGTTTCCAATGCAGGAAATATAGATTGGTAGTCGTAATACAAAGTCTTAAGTAATAAGGATTTCACCACAGTCAGAAAGGGGGGTGAGGAGGAGGTCTAATTACAAAGAATAACTTTTTTGCAACGGTGACAATGACTGTCAATAAGGGTAGGATGGAGGCCTTACTGGCTCCCAGACCCCAAGCCTTAAATTTAGCACAGAGCAAGGCAAGAGGATCCATACAGAGTTTCAAATGTAATATAGAGTTAATATAATTGACAAGTTTACACCAAAACTTCTGTATTTTAGGACATTGCCAGAAGTTATGGAAAAAAGTAGCATTAGGGCGTTTGGACATTGCCAGAAGTTATGGAAAAAAGTAGCATTAGGGTGTTTGCATTTAAAGACAATCCCCCGACTCCTCCAAAACCATGGAAGCAGTGTAAGGGCAAGATAATTTGTGTCATATTGATTTCCAAACAAAGTAGGTGTCATGGAAGAGTATATCAGTAAGAATGTGGAAGGGGAGAAGACGTTTTGGCGTGTGCAATAGACCAGCGAGGAAGTAAGCGTGAAATAAACTGTTTTCAGAAACAGAGTGGGTATAAACTGCTGTTCCAGTAAACCTATCATTTATAGATCTAAAAAAAGACAGCCTTCGTAAATATGTTTAGATCCAGGAGACCTAAGCCGCTTTTGGCTCTAGGTAATTGTAATTTAGCCACCGCAATCTGGGGGGTGTCCCATTTGCCATATAAGAGGTACAGAGTTTCATACAATGTTTAACATCATGTTGGGAAAGAACTATGGGCAACATCTGAATTGGATAAGATAGCTTTGTGAAAATCACTCTTTTAATAAGGGCTATACGGCCCATCATAAAAAAGGCAACATTTTCCAGGTAGCCAGCAAATTGGCAATCCGTGCAACAATAGGGGTAAAATTTAAACTATATAGAGACGGCAATTTCAAGGAATAACAATGCCCAGATACAGTATTTAAAATAATAAGTAGTGATGCGGAATTGGGCAAACAAGGGGTTCTCCAAGGCTAGCGCTGTAAGGCCACGCAAGGGCATTAATTCGGATTTATGGAAATTAATTTTGTAACCAGCAAAAGAACCAAAAGAAGTAGGTAAAGAGGTGATTACTGGCAAAGAGGAAACAGGATCGGAGACAAAAAAAAAATCATATCGTCAGCAAACAATGATAATTTAAGCACAGTTTGGCCTATAAATTTCCTTTATATGCATGGGGAACTGCACAAAGCTATGGCTAACAATTCCAGGGCTAGAGCAAACAATAGAGGAGAAAGATGACACCCCTGCCTGGTGCCATGAGCTACCAGAAAGGAGGAGGACAATAAGCCATTACTGGATACCTGGGTGGTGGGAGAAGAATATAAAGTCTGAAGTAGGGATACAAAATATAAAGAAAAACCAAACTTGGTCAAAGAATGATAAAGGTGATCCCATGTGACCAGGTCGAAGGCTTTCTCAGCGTCAATAGAAATAATCACCTGAGGGGAAGGAGAGGGGGGGGAAGGCCGACGACCAAACTACCGAGATCACCTTGCGAATATTAATAGTGGAATGACGTCCCCAAATAAAACCAGTTTGGTCAGGCTCTACAATAGAAGGCAAGATCAACTTAATAATCAAATAATTTTCATAAACATTTTGTAATACACATCTAAAAGAGAAATATGGTTGTATGATGCTGGAAGCAAGGGATCGCGGCCAGGCTTGGGCAATACTTTGATAATAGCACTATTAAAGTGGGGTGGAATCACATGATTGGTAAGAATGGAATTAAAAAGGTCAGTAAGAGGGGAGCATACATGATTGCGTAGAATTTTGAAAAATTCCCCAGAAAAACCATCAGGGCCAGGAGCTTTCAGGGGTTTACGTTTACCAGTAGCAGCAGAAACTTAATTGAGCGAAATAGGGATGAAAAGGGAGGCAGATTGCTCTGGAGTAGAGATGAGCGGGTTCGGTTCTCTGAGAACCGAACCCTACCAAAAATAATGTCCCAAGCCCAGATCCGTGTCCGACTCAGGTTTTCCCGCCAGATTCGGAAACCAGAACGAGGCAAAACGTTGTCATCCCGTTGTCAGATTCTTGCGGGTTTTGTATTCCATATAGGTAGCCACGCATTGCCGCCATTTTCACTCCAGTCCTGGAGAGTGTAGCGAGAGGACATGTCTCCCCAGTGTCTGTGCGGAGAAAGTGGGGTGGGGACCTGCTCTTATGTGTCATTCCAGTGCTGTCTTGTGCTGCATCAGTCCAGTGGTGGTGTCTTGTACTGCATCAGTCTAGTCATAGTGGTAGTGTCCTGTGCTGCCATAAGTCCAGTGCTGCTGTATAAGTCCAGTCCAGTGCAGTGGTGGTGTCCTGTGCTGCATCAGTCCAGTGGTGGTGTCCTGTGCTGCCATAAGTCCAGTGGTAGTGTCCTGTGCTGCCATAAGTCCAGTGCTGCTGCTGTATAAATCCAGTGCAGTGGTGCTGTGTTGTGCTGCATCAGTCCAGTGGTGGTGTCCTGTGCTACCATAAGTTCAGTGGTGGTGTCCTGTGCTGCCATAAGTCCAGTGCTGCTGCTGTATAAGTCTAGTGCAGTGGTTCTGTGTCCTGCTGCATCAGTCCAGTGGTGGTGTCCTGTGCTGCCATAAGTTCAGTGGTGGTGTACTGTGCTGCTATAAGTCCAGTGCTGCTGCTGTGTAAGTCCAGTGCAGTGGTGCTGTGTTGTGCTGCATCAGTCCAGTGGTGGTGTCCTGTGCTGCCACAAGTCCAGTGGTGGTGTCCTGTGCCGCCATAAGTCCAGTGCTGCTGCCATATAAGTCCAGTGCAGTGGTGCTGTGTTGTGCTGCATCAGTCCAGGGGTACTGCCATATAAATTCAGGGGTACTGCCATATAAGTCCAGTGGTACTGTCATATAAGTTCAGGGGTACTGCTGTATAAGTCCAATGGTACTGCCGTATAAGTCCAGGGGTACTGCCATATACAGTAAGTCCAGGGTTACAGCCATATAAGTCCAGGGGTACTGCCATATAAGTCATGTGGTACTGCCTTATAAATCCAGTGGTATTGCCATATAAGTCCAGTCCAGTGGTGCAGCCATATAAGTCCAGTGGTACTGCTGTATAAGTTCAGGGGTACTGCCATATAAGTTATGCAGGACAGTGTGGCGTGGCCAGAGGACAAATATGTAATCTCCCTATCAGTCAGGTGGAAAGATCTCCAGACATCATTAAGGTAAAGGTCAGAGGACAACTGTGGAATACCAATAGGTAGAGGACGTCTGGGTTTAACAGGTGGACTGCCGATCTATGTAGTCAGAGGCCATTATATTAAAATCACCACCCACAATTAAAGTGGTGTCAATATAAAGGCTAAGCTTGGCCAATAGAGACTGAAAAAATAATTTTGAGTAGGCATTAGGAGCATACAAGTTACAAAGTGTGAATTCTCCCCAAGTGTAGTAACCTCCAAAATAACATAACACCTATTGGGGCCAGTGTAAAATCTATGTAGCTGAGGAGCAAGTTGCTTTTTAACAAGTGTGACCACACCACGCTTCTTGGAAGAATAGGCAGCAAAAGAGAGTACTATGTAACCCATAGCATTAAGTTTCATAACCTCCGGTTGTAACAGATGAGTCTCCTGGAGCATTACCACATTTATTTCCATCTTACGTACATAAGTAAGAATTTTATTTCTTTTAATGGGGGAGTTAATCCCCCCAACATTACAGGTACCAATTTTTAAAGGGGCCATATCAGCAGTATAATTGGTTTAAAAGAAAGAAAGTACCACACTATAGCTACATGAATAATACATTGCCACCAAAAAGAGGTAATAGGTACACAGCACACCAGCATATCAATGGGAGGGAGGGAGGGAGGGAGGAGAGGAGGGGGGCAGAGAAAAGACGCAGAAGAAGAAAAACAGAGACAGTAATCAAAGACAGACAGACACTGCGCAGGGATAGAAGACCCCTGTAAGACAATAGGCATAGTAAGGAACTTCCGGATAATAGCAACACAATATGAAAAATAAAAAAGACAGAGAAAGGGTGCAGAAGGACACCCAACACAAAAAAGAGCAATGGGCTCCAGGGAGCCGCAGCAATCAATGGGTGTCACATAGTTATAAGAAATAAAAAACAATAAAAGAAAAAGATAAAAAGGTACTATCTGACAAGTGTAGAATGAAAACAGTCGAATCAGTACCACCAAAACATACAAAAAGGGCACATAGAAAATAACAGAGCACCAGGAACACATTGCCCAGAATGATCAAAGAAGAAGCAAATAACAATTATTGAAACAGCAGTGCAGAGCAAAACAGCAATGGGTATGGCAAAAAGATATGGAATAGTGAAGAGACATACACTACCCCAGCCAGGCCATGATGTAGAGTAGCCCATAAAAATCTTTAAAAAAGAGTGCGCAGCACAAAACAGTAGTGCAGAGTATTTCAGCAACAACAGTCACCAGTTCAAAAAGATGTGAAAATGGGCATTCAGGTCATCAAGACATCAGTAAGCGGTGTAGGCCCAAAAAAAATGAGGAGGAAGGAGTGAATAATAAGGTCAGCGCACATTGCAAGGTAAGTCCCAAGAGTTCATGTGAGCAGAGTAATAGGCCCTACACACTGGCCGATTTTCAGAAAGATATGAACGATCTCGTTCATAAATGAACGAGAACTCGTTCATATCTTTCAGTGTGGAGACTCCAGCGATGAACGATGTGCGGCCCTGCGCTCGTTCATCGCTGGTCTCCCGTCGGCTGTGCATGCAGGCCAATATGGTCGATCTCGTCCATATTTGCCTGCACTTCAATGCAGCCGCGTGACGGGGGGAGTGAAGAAAATTCACTCCCCCGTCACTGCCCCCCCCCCCCCGCCGCCGGGTCGCTCGTCGGCCGTATCCGCCGTCGGGCAGCTCGGCGGCGGGTCGGCCAGTGAGTAGGGCCCTTAAGAGGCAGTATCATCAACAGCGGCTTTGTCTTTCAAATAATAATCAGCATCCTCAGGAGAAGAAAAGTCCACAAAAAAGTCCGCTGTAAAGAGACGGAGGCGGGCCGGGAACAACAAGGCAAAACATTGGTTCTTTTTCACCAGTCCAGCACAAATACCAGAGAAGGCCTTCCTGGTCCTGGTAACCTCAGCAGAATAGTCTTGGAAGATAAATAGCTTGTGGCCCTCCCAGACAATGGAGCGTTCACACCTGGAAGCCTGCCACAGCGCTTCCCGGTGAAGAAAGTTGAGGCAATGGAATATAGTCACTCTAGGGCGACCCCCAGAGTCCGTTCGGGGAGGTCCAATGCAATGAGCCCGCTCCAAAACTAGGTCAGCACAGGCATCGGACATTTTAAGTATCTCCGGGAGCGTGGCCGTGATGAAATGGGATAAGGCATCTCCCTTAACAGACTCAGGCAAACCAACAATGTGGAGGTTGTTCCCGCGGGATCAGTTTTCATGGTCGTAAACTTAGTTTAAAACATGCAGGTGCTGTTTATAAAGGACATAATAATGCTGCTTGAGGTCTGCAACATAAAAAAGTCTCACCCAGCCGTGTCTCATTAGAATGGACTCTCTGTGTCTGCTGCACAATACTGTTGTTAGCCTCTTTCATAGCCTGTTTGAAAGAAATTGCCTGCTCCAGCATCAGAGGAGCCATGGTCTCCTTAATAGCCCTCCCTATGTCTGCATAGGAGGCTAAGGTGGTCTGTGTGTTCCCTGCAAGGACAGGCAACTGCAGCAAATGCGGGGGAGGAGAGGAAGCAGAAGGTCACCCATGCTGAGGGGAGGCAGCAGGAGATGGGAGAGGCGGAGGGGACCTTCCCCTACTCGGTGGTGGCACTGGACCGGCAAATCATGCCCTCAGGATGCCCGGGAGAGGCTGTACTGCTAAAGCTAGTAAGGAGCGGTCTCACACTGCAGCAATCTCCAGTGGGTCATGGCTGGAACCCCTGGATGTGATTTTTAATACATCTGGGCAGAAATTAATTTCTTAATGCCTGAATAGCAGCAATAAGAAATTATATTTATCGGGACTAACATTCAATAAATAATAAATAGGCTCCTTACTATTTATTTTAATTCAAATACACTATTACCTGCATTCTTGGCCCTCCCAACCTATAAACATGGCGATCACATATTGAAACCTGTGATGTGTACTTCACTGATTTATATCAAGGATACATCTGATGTCCTCAATAAATTAAATTACAGTGCATCCAGAAAGTATTCAAAGCACTTCACTTTTTCTGCATTTTGTTATGGAATAAATTCATTTTTTCCTTCAAAATTATACACCCAATTCCCCATAATGACAACATAAAAAAAGTTTTTTGGGAGATTTTTGCATTTATTAAAAATAAAAAACTAAGAAATCACATGTACATAAGTATCCACGGCCTTTGCTCAATACTTTGTTCATGCACCTTTGGCAGCAATTACAGCCTCAAGTCTTTTTGAATATGATGTCACAAGCTTGGAACACCTATCTTTGGGCAGTTTCACCCATTCCCCTTTGCAGCACCTCTCAAGCTCCATCAGGATGAATGGGAAGCGTCGGGCACAGCAATTTTCAGATCTCTCCAGAGGTGTTCAATCGGATTAAAGTCTGGGCTCTGGCTGGGCCACTCAAAGACATTCACAGAGTTGTCCTGAAGCCACTCCTTTGATATCTTGGTTGTGTGCTTGGTCATTGTCCTGCTGAAAGATGAACCGTCGCCCCAGTCTGAGGTCAACCTGCTCTAGAGCACTCTTTTCATCCAGGATGTCTCTGTACATTGCTGCAGTCATCTTTCCCTCTATCCTGACTAGTCTCCCAGTTCCTGCCACTGAAAAACATCACCATGTTTCACTGTAGGGATGGTATTGGCATGGTGATGAGCGGTGCCTGGTTTCCTCCAAAACATTACTCCTGGCATTCACGCCAAAAGGTTCAATCTTTGTTTCATCAGACCAGAGAATTTTGTTTCTCATGGTCTTGAGGTGCATTTTGGCAAACTCCAGGTGGGCTTCCATGTGCTTTTTACTAAGGCGTGGCTTCCGTCTGGCCACTCTACCATACAGGCCTGATTGCAGGATTGCTGCAGAGATGGTTGTCCTTCTGGAAGGTTCTCCTCTCTCCACAGAGGAATGCTGTAGCTCTGACAGAGTGACCATCGAGTTCTTGGTCACCTCCCTGACTAGGGACCTTCTCCCCTGATCACTTAGTTTAGATGGCCGGCGATCTCTTGAAAGAGTCCTGGTGGTTCTGAACTTCTTCCATTTACAGATGATGGAGGCCACAGTGCTCATTGGAACCTTCAAAGCAACAGATATTTTTATTGTACCCTTCCCCAGATTTGTGCCTTGAGACAATCCTGTCTCGGAGGTCTAAAGACAATTCCTTTGGCTTCATGCTTGGTTTGTGCTCAGACATGCACTGTCAAGTGTGGGACCTTATATAGACAGATGTGTGCCTTTCAAAATCATGTCCAATCAACTTTTGCACAGGTGGACTCCAATTAAGCTGTAGGAACATCCCAAGGATGATCAGTGGAAACAGAATACACCTGAGCTCAATCTTGAGCTTCATGGCAAAGGCTGTGAATACTTATGTACATGTGATTTCTTAGTTGGTTTTTTTTATTAAATTTGCAAAAATCACAAAAAAAATGTTTTCACTTTGTCATTATGGGTTATTGTGTGTAGAATTTTGAGGGGAAAAGAATTTATTCCATTTTCGAATAAGGCTGTAACATAACAAAATGTGGAAAAAGTGAAGCGCTGTGAATACTTTCTGGATGCACTGTAAATTGATACCACTCCCCCTAATGCCCATTTTGAACTATGGATATATGTACCAAATTCGTGGTCATTCCAAACATTGAGATGGTTGAAGCTTTAAGGATATGTGTTTTAAACTGTCAATATGGCAATATCCATTTTCAGTAGTATGAGGGCCTTATTCAGGTTTGTTAGCAAACCAAAAAAGCACACTTATGGGCAAAACTATGTTGCATTGCAGGTGAGGCAGATGTAACGTGCAGAGAGAGTTAGATTTGGGTGGGGCATGTTAAAAATTAAATCTAAAATGGAATGTAAACATAAAGCAGCCAGTATTTACCATGCACAGAAATAATAAAACCCACCCAAGTCTAAATCTCTCAGCACTTGTTACTTCTGCCCCACCTGCAGTGCAACATGGTTTTGGCCATTAGTCTGGTTTTTTTTTTGTTTGTTTGCTAACAAACCTGAATAACCCCTGAATTATTTATTGTACATTACACAGGTACAGCCATGGGCTAAAATCTAGCACTGGCATACGCTCACATTATTATGTTCAATGTTGAAAATCTATTTATCTTCCCTAAGTATGGGAAGAATATTAGATTTATCGGCAATAGTTTTCTAATTTGGCTGAGCACGAAGGTTGTTTTTTACATAATGTTTGATAATCTGAATGGACTTCATAGATAAGATTTACTTGCAGTCTTCAGGGCATGAGCATTGGATTTTGGATTTTAAGATATTTTGTAGTTACTCACTTAATACAACATTCATTTGCAAGGACACAGACTGCAATGCTATACTATGTGCAACTAGCCATCATCCAGTGGCCCTCAAAAATGGATTACCCACAGTATATCCTAATTCTGAGAGTATTACACATTAATTCTGATTAAACTATATCAGAAACCCAACTGGAAGAAATGTCCTCGTGATTCATAGCAAGGGGTACTCAGCTAAAGTTGTACAGAGGTGTTTACAAACAGCAAGAAAGCACCATCAGAAACCACAATTCAAAAAGGATAAAAGAGATAATATTAGTGATATTCTGGTCATCACCTCTGAATATAATACTCAAGAGAACCATAAGACAATACTGGCCCATTCTACAGTAGGACCCTGACTTAAGATTCACAGATTTAGTATGAGGCAACCTTTATATATTTTAATATATTAATATATACACAAAGTGTTTTTTATATGAATAAAGGTGTCGTTATTTAGAAATAATCTATTGGTACTGTATTCCCCTAAGGTTACAGGAATTATAGTATAGCTTCCATACTCTGGATAAGTGTACAGATACTGGGCTAGATGCATCATCGCTTAGAGAGTGAAAAAATGGAGAAAGAAAAAGTGCCAGCCAATCAGGGCCTAACTGCCATGTCACAGGCTGTGTTTGAAAAATGACAGGAGGTGATTGGCTGGTATTTTTTCACTGTCCATTTTATCACTTTCCAAGCAATGATGCATCTGGCCCACTGTATTTTATTAATTTCAGAAATTACAGCCTTCATCCTGTTTCTGCAAATTGCAAGAGTTAAGAATTGGTCCAAAAAAGGTGCCAGTACAGCATAGTTATCAGTACAAACACAAAAAGTTGTAGCATATATTTCCATGACAAGAGGCAGTTAGTGAGTAATGTTATAGTTGGTAGAGACTTTGATATTAATTAGCAAAACTTTGCGTTTGGAAACTAACTTAAATTTTAGTTGTCTACTGATTTTCCGTCACGGGTGATTTGTTTTTTTAAACCAGTAATTTCTAATGGTTTAGAAAATGATCTAAAAGTATTGTTTTAAAACAGGGGCGGCCATACTTTTGGAGTCGGCGATCTACTTTGAAAGCTAAAAAGCTTTTGTGATCTACCTAGGAGGAATAATAGCACGCGTCGCAGGCGCGCGCGCAAAAAAGGGCGTGGCATAACAAAAAGTGGGCGTGGTATAACAAAAAGTGGGCGTGGTATAACAAAAAAAGGGACGTAGCCTTGCTGCACAGAGTGTAATGACTGTCTTGAAATAACACATTGGCCCCCACAGGTAAAAACCTCAAACACATATGCCCCCACAGTGCCAGATACACATATGCCCCCACAGTGCCAGATATGCCCCCACAGTGCCAGATACAGATATGCCCCCACAATGCCATGTGCCCACACTGCTAGATATGCCCCCACAGTGCCAGATTACAGATATGCCCCCACAGTGCCATGTGCCTGCAGTGCCAGATATGCCCCCATAGTGCCAGATATGCCCCCATAGTGCCAGATATGCCCCCACAGTGCCAGATTACAGATATACCCCCACAGTGCCATGTGGCCGCAGTTCCAGATATGCCCCCACAGTGCCAGATATGCCCCCACAGTGCCAGATACAGATATGCCCCCACAGTGTCATGTGCCCACACTGCTAGATATGCCCCCACAGTGCCAGATTACAGATATGCCCCCACAGTGCCATGTGCCCGCAGTGCCAGATATGCCCCCATAGTGCCAGATATGCCCCCACAGTGCCAGATTACAGATATACCCCCACAGTGCTATGTGGCCGCAGTTCCAGATATGCCCCCACAGTGCCAGATATGCCCGCACAGTGCCAAATTACAGATATGCCCCCACAGTGCCATGTGCCCGCAGTGCCAGATATGCCCCCACAGTGCCAGATATGACCCCACAGTGCCACATATGCCGCCACTGTGCCTGCAGTGCCAGATATGCCCACACTGTGCCACATATGCCCCACATTGCCAGATATGCCCCCATAGTGCTCACCGTGCTGTGTGGAGAGCGCAGCGCGCGCTTCTCCTGCCTGCCGTCCTGCCCCTCAGTCTGGTCTCCGGCGGTGACGGCAGCGTGTATGGCTCAAATCAGGCGCCGGTTCGCGAGCTCTGATTGGCTAACGAACCGGCACCTGATTTGAGCTATACACTCCGCCGTCACTGCCGGAGACCAGACTGAGGGGCAGAATGGCAGGCAGGAGAGGCGCGGTTTCGGGTGGATGGGCAGTGGATCGCGATCGACTGGTCGCATGTCCGCGATCGACCAGTCGATCGCGATTGACTGTTTGGCCACCCCTGTTTAAAAGGTTGTCTACTTTCACTGAACTTTTTATACTCTGTGTTATGTTCTGCGTACTTGGAACCCAGGAGATTGGATGGCACCAGGAGAGTTCCAAGTATAGATGCGTGAAGCTGCAACTGTATTGAGATTTGCAGCAACCCCTAATGGAAAACCCTGACTCCATTGTCCTTCCCTAGTGGTCGGTTAACACCTGTGAGACTATAGTTTCTTGGGCCCACGTGTTTGAATGGGCATATTGGGTCTGCCCGAACTCCGATGCCCCCCGGTCTTTGTTGGTGACAAGGCGTTAACCGAGACAGAGAGAGAACATGGGGAAAACTAACTAAGACAGACACAAAAGCGAAAGGGAAAACCACAGAATATAATAAACTAATTTATGTGCGGCGCGGCCGCCAAGAAAAAACGTAACTAAAGTAACGCTGCCCAAATGCCAAATATGAATCCATCGTAGTTTAGCAAGGACAACAGTGGTGGAATCTCAGCAGAAAACACAACGGCAAGATGATTAGAATAATACGGCTTCAGCCGTAAAGTGCGGCAGAGCCGCTTCTCACGACACCACGGAAGGTGCGCGCAGGAAACGACCAGAACCCCAAGGCTTCGGACACCAGACCACTCCACTGGAAGACAAACTCGGAGGACAGCAGGAAACGATCCCTCAGATCATACTCTGGAAACAAGCTGGATGCAGGAATACACCAGAGGCAGGAAGACAGCCTCCACTGGAGGCTGAAGACAGGGACCAGGGACAAGCTTGCAGGAAGCTAACCAAGAATTGGAACATACAGGTATCATAACAAACTTCTATCACTGGCGCTGGACTGCAGGGCTAGCTGGGTAACAAGGAAAGCACGCCCCAATCAGGATGGCTGGAAGCCAGGCACAAGGTAATGGCCAAAATACTGCCAGGTGAGGCTACACAGACAAGAGCCAGACTGCAGTACACAGACTCACCACATAATGACCAAATATCCAACAAGTGAGGCTTAACACACAGAAAACAGGCTGCAGTTACACAGACTCATCACCTGCGGCCAACAAGAGTCTTCTAAACAAGTACAAGAGAAATCCTGGCATGCAAACAGAAATATAACATAAAATTCATGAACAGAAAGCAAAACAGGAATGAACCACTGCTTGTGGTTCATAACACTCTGTATTGGGATTTCCATGCGTGAGAGATGTGTTTCAGTATGGTTACTGATTGGATAATCAAGATCCAATCAAAGGTGCTATACTGGAATGCACCTCATAATATCATCTGTATGTGCATCTTTTTCAGAAATTGTTGAGGAGAACGTTCTACACTGTCTCATTAACTACAGATCCCTGGGACTTGTCCCATAGTCTTGTCCCATAGTGACAGAGTAGTGCTGACATCATAGTGACCTCCGACCCAATGAGCTACTGTGCATACGCATCTTCATCCTCCATCCTCCATGAGACAAGGATGTGCCCCTGAGTGTCTCTTTGAGGTGGATTGTGCAGACACATAAAAGAGCCTGCTATTATCATTATGGACGTGTTACACTAATTCCTGGATAAGCTATGCATTGTGTAGACTGACCGTCATCACACTATAAGTTCGACTAATAACAATAACGGTGGGAACTTTTGGGTTGGGCAGAGGGTACTGTCTCCTAAGAAAAATACTATGGTGAAGGTGGATTTCCTAAGTTGTGTGATTAATTTAAATGGATAATAAGTTTCAGGGGGGAATTAATTTCAGTGTGATGGGCACAAAGTGCCTCCTGAACAGTCAGGTGAAGGCACTTTGCAAACAGTAACATGTTTAATTTTCCCTTGCTAGCTGTAGTGATGTGTGGAGACATTGGTGGCCATTCCGAGTTGATCGCAGCCAGCAACTTTTTGCTGCTGCTGCGATCAACTAGTCCACGCCTATGGGGGAGTGTATTTTAGCTTAGCAGGGCTGCGATCGCTTGTGCAGCCCTGCTAAGCTAAAAAATTTTCAAGCAGATCAAGACTAGCCCTGGACATACTTACCCTGTGCGACGATCTCAGCGATGCTGGGGCCGGCTTTGACGTCAGACATCCGCCCTCCGTTCTCCTGGACACGCCTGCGTTTTCTTCTCCACTCCCCGAAAACGGCTGCCAACGGTCCGGAGATGCCCAGGAATGCCTTCTTTCTGTCAATCTTCTTGAAGTCGTCTCTGCGACCGCTTTCTACGTTGTTCGCGACATAACCCGGCGACCCCTGTCGCCAGGCAACGACACGCGTGCGCAGTGTGGCCGCCGCACATGCGCATTCCGGACCCATTCGCACCACAGCGACAAACCGCTGAGTGCAAACGGGTCGGAATGACCCCCATTAGCAATGCTTGCTTAACATAAATTAGTAAGTCGTAATGTGTACAGCCTTAATGGCACCTCATACTGAATTCAATTGCCCCCCTAACAAGATACAGTTGTAGGAAATGTACAAAAACTGCACCAGATTTTACACTTATCAATGTCTACACGAGAAAGAAACATAGCTTTGCTACAGGTACAAGTATACTGTAAATACTGTACTAAACGCTTTTGGGGAGATGTACTAAGCCTTGAAAAGTGATAAATTGCACAGTGATAAAGTACCAGCCAATCAGCTCCTAACTGTCATGTTACAGACTGGGATTGAAAAATTACAGTGTCTTACCACTTCAGTGAGTATTTACCAGGGCTGTTTGCTTACATACATACAGTAGTCATACATATTGCTGCTCATGCCATGACATTAACTAAAAGCATAAATAAGTTATACAATCCTGTTGACAAAACTGTACCAATGATTTCAACCATGATATTAAGATATTGATTAGACTCATTTTCTACTATGAGATGCACTTTCAGTTTTCTAATCAGACTTCATTAAATTTGCATTGCCCTCAATTAGTGTCTTTATAAAGAGCATGTTTAGAGCTTTCTTATTAAGCTTAAGATTCTGCTTCATTCCTTAGTGATTGAGGCAAAAATATTCCTAGAATTGAATTTACCATTCCTATTCAGCCCTTACATATACATTTGATGTAGATATAAAATGGACTTTATGTTAATAAAGTATAAAATTTAATGAAGACAATTAAATACATGCATCAGTAGGTGATTGTGAACTTTAAGTCATAGAGATACCATTATATCACTTTGTAGCTGATTCAGAGCTACATGCAAGTCAGACATATTGGGCTTGATTCAGATGTTGTTGCTTACATAGAAGCAGCAGCAATAGCATAAATATGGTAATGCAGCAGGAGGCGTCATACCTCTTCCTGCATTAATGATCTGAATTGTGTCCTAGGACGCAGTATTGCATCATCTCCAACAACACTGGCCACCTGTGTGACCCATGGGAGCTACCAAGAGGCCAGGAAATCTCCATCCTGTGACGGAGATCCTGGCCTCATCCCTTCCCCACAAAGGCGGCAACTAGCCTCCGTTTTGAGAAACAGAGGACATCACCACCCCCTCCCCACCCTTCAAATGGAAGGAGACTCACTAACATTCTGCTACTGTCCTGCATCCTGTATCGCAGGACCCATTCGCATCCACGCAGAACAGGTCCTGCTCATGCTCAAAGTGTCGACTATCGGTACAATAAGGATGGCAGTCCATCTACATCTTAATTAGGTCCATTTTTGCATGGAAATAAATGTAGATTTTCACCTTCTGCAGGACTGCATGCATCTATGTAGGCAAACCAGCAGTATCCTTCCTGAAAGTATACATCATCATGGCTTTGCAACAGCCCTATATCTAGAGCAAGAAATCTGTCTAAAACCAGATGGCTCTCTGCATATGCCCAGCTCAGCACAACCCAATATTCTGCCTACACACCTATGGCACACTCTCAGAACCTAGCCTATATGCAAATGTTCCACTGTCTCCCAGTTAAACCAGTTATCCTTATGTGAAGATGCGACTGAAATGTCTCAAATTGAATCGTCCATAGATGTCCATAGATATTTATATAGGCTTAATTAGGGGGAGAAATGCCCCAATGGGTGCAGTCAAATATTATTAAAGTAAGAAAAGGATAAGCACATGAAGGAAGAGGGATCTGCTTGTGAGAGCTTACATTCTAATGGGGAGGGGCAGACACGCAGGGGTGACACAGATGGGGTAGACAGAGAATGTAAAACAGAGGGTTAGGATGAGATTTGGTTGGGTTTGGTGAAGAAGAGGGTCTTTAGAGCCAATTTGTGGTTTTGTAGAAAGGTGGAGAGTTTGAGGGGTAGGGGTAAAGAATTCCAGAGAAGGGGAGCAGCAATTGATAAATCTTGAAGGTACAGTAGGAGTAGGTGGAAGTAATCAGTAAGCAGGAGAGGTTGCGTGCATTAACAGAGCGTAGAGGATGTGTAGGAGTATAAAGGGAGAAAAGAGAGGGAGGAGTCAAGGATCACTCAAAGACAGCACACTTGGGGGCTAGAGGAGATAGTTGTGCCTTTAATAGATAATGAAATTGTGGGAGGTGAGATTTTGTGGGATGGTGGGAAGATGACATGTTAAGTTTAAGAAAGCGCTTAGACATGTTAAGTTTAAGAAAATGCTGAGACATCCAAGAAAAGATAGCAGAGAGTTGGACAGCAGGGGAGAGGTCTGGTGAGGAAAGGTAGTTTTGAGTATCATCAGCATAGAGATTATATTGGAAGTCAAAAGAGGACATATAGAGAGAGAAAAGGAAAGGACAAGAACAGAACCTTGGGGGACATCTACAGTTAGTGGAAGTGGGGGAGGTGGAGTCATTAGCGGAGACAGAGAAGGAACGATCAAAGAGGTAGGAGGACAGCCAAGAGAGGACATTATCACACTAACCAATGGAGTAAAGGATTTGAAGAAGGAGAGGGTGATCCATAGTGTCAAAAGCAGCAGAGAGGTCAAGAAGAATACGCAGAGAGTAGTGGCCCTTAGATTTGAAAGCAGGGAGGTCATTGCAGAATTTTGTGAGGGCAGTTTCAATGGAGTGGAATGGGCAGAAGCCAGACTGGAATGGGTCAAGCAGTGAGTGTGAGGAAAAAAGGAAGCAAGGCAATTGTAGACAATAAGCTCAAGGAGTTTGGAGGCAAAAGTGGAGAGGTGGTGGTGGGAGGAACAGATGAGGCCCATGACATCATCACCAGATACATGGGGAAAGAATTCAGAGTTGGTGAGAGGGATGGGGAGGGGTGGTAAGTGATAGGAGGTGGCTGGTTGCTGATGGTCTGGTAAGATGTGATGTTCTGAAGAGTCAATTTTGGATATTAAGTAAGTGGCAAAGTCAAGTGCAGAGAGTGAAGGTGGAGGTGGTTGGAGGAGGGAGTTGAGAGTGGAAAAGAGGTGCCGGAGGTTGGAGGGCTGGGAGGAGATGAGGTTCTTGAAGTATGACTGTTTAGCGAGGGAAAGGGCAGCACTGAAGTACAAGATATGGAGGAGGTCTGCCTTAGAGCATGATTTCCTACAGTGTTGCTCGGCAGTATGGGAGCATTTTTGCAGATATCTGGTGCATTTTGTGTGCAAGGGTTGAGGTATTAATTTGTGAGGGTGAATAGTGGTTGGTGGAGCAACATATTCAATAGCAGAAGTAAGGGAAGCATTGTATAGGGAAGTGACTTGTTCAGTGCATGAAAGAGAGAGAATAGGAGATAGAAGTGAGTCAAACAGAGAGGATAGAGATGTGGTGTCAATAGCCTCAATGTTACGCTTAGTGATGGTACCCTTAGGAGGTAGAGATGGGGAAGCAGAAAGAGATAAGTTAAAGGAGAGCAGGTGGTGGTCAGATAGGGGAAATGGGGAGTTGGAGAACTCAACGGTGAGTGAAGACCAGATCCGGGAGCTCCCATGCACATGGGAGGGTGAGGACGTCCACTGGGAAACACCAAGTGAAGATGTGAGGTTGAGGAGTTTAGAGGCAGGGGATTTTGTGGGGCCATCAATAGGGATGTTGAAATCTCATAAGATTAATGAAGGGAATGTCAGAAGAGAGGAAGTGAGGAAGCAAGGAAGCAAAGATGTCAAGGAATTTGGAGGTAATGCCAAGGGGGGGGGGGGGGGGGGCGGTAAATGACAGCTACTCTAAGATGGACAGGTTAGAAGAGGTATATACCATGGACCTCAACTGTAGAGAATGTAAGGGATGGTTCTGGGGGTATGAGTTGGTAGGAGTAACTAAAGGGTAAAAGGACCCCACATCAACACCATGGTGACACCTGGGTCAGAGGGTGTGTGTGATTGGGAGACCCCCAGCAGAGAGAGCTGCAGGAGAAGTAGTGTCAAAAGGAGTAATCTAGGTTTCAGTCATGGCTAGTAGATACAGGGAGTTGGAGAAGAAAAGGTCATGACTGGGGACTAGTTTGTTACAAACAGATCTGGCATTCCAAAGGGCACAGGATAGGGGGTTTGAGTTTGTGGGAGATATGTGACTGAGAATATCAGGGTTGCTGTAGCGCTGAGGTGAGATTAACTTTGAGGGCAGGGAAGATGAGTGAGTAGTGATGGTGCGGGTGCCTGAGCTATGAAGGGAAACTGCAGGAGGTGGGCAGGGAAGGAGTTCAGTGTGATGTGGATGGGGGTGTGGTGAGATGACAGGGAGAGGAGGGAGGGAGCAGTGTTGAGTGTTGGGGTAGTAGGACCATGGTGGGGCATGGTGAATGAATGTGGGATAACAGGAAAGGAGGGGAAAGGAAACAGATGAGGGGAGAGAGGATGAGGTACAGGAAACTAGGGGTGAAGGATAAAGGTGGGTAGACACATGATTAGGTAGACACTGAGTGATGGGGGAGTAGACGAAAACCTGGACATAGTGTGGGGTAGGTAAATAGGTGCATGGAAATTGGAACTAGGGGGGGATTCAGACCTGATCAATGCTGTGCATTTTCACATAGCGGACGATCATCGATAGACTGCACATGCGTATGCACTGCAATGCGCATGCGCATTGACAAACAACAACAGGTATCGTGGGACAGCGACAGACTGGTGCGCAAATTTCAATCTCACATCCGTTTGCATGCTGATTGACAGGAGGAGGCCGTTTGTGAGTGGTAACTGACTGTTTTCTGGGAGTGACAGGGAAAATGCAGACGTTCCCAAGCGTTTTCAGGGAGAGTATGTGACGTCAGCCCCGGACCCAATCAGCCTGTTCTCATCGCCCTGTAGGAGTAAGTCCTGGGCTGCGCACACACTGCACACAGTGGAAAAATCATTTGATGGCGAGTGTGGTGCGAACGGATTTGCAGCTGTCCGCTGACTGAGGGATTTTTTGCAGCTCAGCGAATACATGCGATCGCACATTTGCACGGAGAATATACACTCCCCTTGGGTGGCGACTATCTGAACGCAGCACAACAAATTCAGCAGCCCAGAGATCAGGTCTGAATCACCCCCTAGGAGTGGAGGCTGTAAGGGAATCAGAACAAAAGATATGTAGAACTGCAGAAAAGCAGTGTAAGCTGAATTGGTGTAAATTTAGTTTGAAGTGAATCAAAAGTGTAGATAATATGGGTGCAGAAATTGATTTGGACTGTAAGAAATGAGAGGATGTGAGTAAGCGTAAAAAAGCAAGGGTAATTCAGACAGGACTTTTAAGTGTTTGAAGGTAAAATTTAATTGGTACAGCTGTGCAAAAAATAAATACACATAAAAGCATGTGTTGGTACAATGAATGGTTTTTGAAATGTCCAAGTCAAGTAGTTCAGTGTTATTTAATCAGATTAAACAATCAGGAGATGAATGATATGAAGTGTAAGTTTTTTTTTTTTTAAATAGATCTTCAGTCTTTAGTTTTTTTTATAGATTGGTCTCCTTCTGTTTCCCTTCTTTTGCACTTAGGTTGGACGCTGGTAGAACATTGCAGTTATGTGTCAATTTTACCACACTTTCATAAATATACAAACTTCGATAATATATGCACGGCCCTCCAGTTGTTAAATTACACATCCCAGCATGCCCTGCAATAGTTTTAGCATTGCCAAATAGCAAAACTGTAGCAAGGCATGCTGGTATGTGTAGTTCCACAACAGCTGGAGGGCCGAAAATTACACGCCAACAGGATGGAATTGAAGTAGAGAAATACTGCATCTGATTCCAAAAATTGGAATCTACAACCACTCCCCACCTCCAAGAATGCCAAGCAATAAATTACCTTGAAGACTTGCCACACCAGCAAGTGCCTTATCTGACTGGTCGCACATATAAAAAAAACATAATTTTTTTTGGGGGGGTTTATAACTAAGGTCGTTTTGGATACAATGAAATACCTGTTCTTCACCTAATTCACTCAAGAACCTCATCTCCTCCCAGTCTTCCAACCCCAGGCGCCTCTTTGCCACTCTCAACTCACTCCTCTGACCACGTCCACCTCGTCTCCCTTCCTCGCTCTCTGCTCTTGACTTTGCCACTTACTTCACATCCAAAATTTACTCCATATGTCAGGACATCACATGACCATCAACAAACAGCCTCCTCCCATCCCTTACCACCCCTCCCCATCCCTCTCACAAACTCTGACGTCTTTCTCCCATGTATCTGGTGAGGAAGTCATGGCCCTCATTCGTTCCTGTCCCCTCACCACCTCCCCACTTGACCCTATCCCCTCCCGCCACCTCCTCTACCCCTCTCCTTCTGCCTGTTCCCATCTTTCCCACCTTCTCAATCTCTCCCTCTCATAAGGCACTGTCCTCTCTGCCTTCAAGCATGCACTAATTTCTCCTATTCTTAAAAAAACCTACCCTTGACTGAAATACTCTCTCCAACTACCGACCCATCTCTCTTCTCCCTTTTGCCTCCAAACTCCTTGAGCGTATTGTCTACAACCTCCTTACTTCCTTTCTTTCCTCACACTCACTACTTGACCCATTCCAGTCTGGCTTCCATCCTCTCCACTCCATTGAAACTGCCCTTACAAAAGACTGCAATGACCTCCATGCTGCTAAATCTAAGGGCCACTACTCTCTACTTATTCCTCTTAATCTCTCTGCTGCTTTTAACACTGTGGACCACCCTCTCCTACTGAAAATACTTCACTCTATTGGTCTGCATGATACTGCCCTCTCTTGGCTGTCTTCCTACCTCTCTGACCGTTCATTCTCTGTCTCCTCTCATGACTCCACATCCCCCTCACTTCCACTAACTGTAGGTGTACCCCAAGGTTCTGTCCTTGGTTCTCTTCTTTTCTCTCTCAATACGTCCTCACTAGGTAAGCTATTTAGTTCTTTTGATTTCCAATATCATCTCTATGCTGATGACACTCAAATCTATCTTTCCTCTCCAGACCTCACCCCTGCTCTCCTCACTCATATCTCCAACTGTCTCTCTGCTATCTCTGTTTGGATGTCCCAGCGCTTTCTTAAACTTAACATGTCTAAGACCGAGCTGATCATCTTCCCTCCCTCCAGCATAACCTCCCTCTCCTTCAAACTATATATTCAGCACCACTTGCAAACCTGCCATTTTCATCTAAAAAAATATTTCCAGGATCAGACCCTTTCTGACCCAGGATGCTACTAAGACTCTTATCCACTCACTGGTCATCTTCAGACTGGACTACTGTAATCTCCTCCTGACTGGCATTCCTGACAAATACCTCTCTCCATTCCAATCTATGTTGCTGTCCAGCTCATTTTTCTTACCAAACGAACTACGTCCACCTTTCTTCTCTTACAAGACTTTCACTGGCTCCCCTTCCCTTTCAGAATCCATTTCAAGCTTCTCACACTCACTTACAAAGCCCTCACCCACTCCTCTCTCATCTACATCTCTGACCTTATCTCCCTTTACACTCCCACCCGTCCTCTTCGCTCTGCTAATGCACACCAACTCCCTGCCTACTTATTACTTCCTCCCACTCCTACCTCCAATATTTTGCACGTGCTGCTCCATTTCTCTGGAATTCCCTACCTCTCCTCCTCGGACTCTCCACCTCTTTACAAAACTTCATATGGGCTTTCAAGACCCACTTCTTCACCAAACGCAGCCAAATCTCATCCTAACCCTCTGTTCCACGCTCTCTATGTACCCCGTCTGTGTCACCCCTGTCTGTCTACCCCCCCCCCTTTAGAATGTAACCTCTCATGAGTAGGGCCCTCTGCCCTCATGTGCTTATCCTTTTTCTTACTTTAATAATCTTCAACTGCACCAAATCAAGAAGTCTTCTGCCACCTGATACTTATTCCAGTGTCATCTGCTGATGTAGCTATGTTTATTTACCCTGTACATGTCCTATATTGTCATCACCTGTAAGTTGCTGTTTTCCTGTTTTGATTATTTATTTATGTACTCTGCAATTGGATGCTGCGGAACCTTTGTGGCGCCATATAAATAAAGGATAATAATAATAATAATAAATTACAATTTCTGAGCATTTTTTGGGGAGGGAAATTGTCAGTTAAGTGGTTAAACAAACAAGCAAGTCATAACACATAGCTAACAACTGGGTCAATACATTTCATATTATGAAGTATATTTACATTATTCTGGTATCATACATACAGTGTGCATGGTATTATAAGATGTGTATGGTAACTAGAGATCAGCGGGTTCGGTTCCCTAAGAACAGAACACCCCCCCCCCCCCCCCCCCCTAATCAGGTTCAGGTTTTCCTGCCTGACTCAGAAACCAGAACGAGGCAAAACGTCATCATCCCGCTGTCAAATTCTCGCAGGTTTGGATTCCATATAAGGACCCGTGCATTGCCGCCATTTTCACTCCAGCATTGAAGAGTGTAGAGAGAGGACGTGTCTCCATCCTCTGTGTTCTGCATCAGTTCAGTGGTAGTGTCTTGTGCTGCATCAGTCCAGTCACAGTGGTGGTGTCCTCTGCAGCCATATGTCTAGTGCTGCTGTATAAGTGCTGCTGTATAAGTCCAGTCCAGTGGTGCTGTGTTATGCTGCATCAGTCCAGTGGTGGTGTATTGTGCTGCATCAGTCCAGTCACAGTGGTGGTATTCTCTACTGCCACATGTCCAGTGATGCTGTATAAGTCCAGTCCATTGCAGTGGTGCTGTGTTGTCCTGCATCAGTACAGTGGTAGTATCTTGTGCTGCATCAGTCCAGTCACAGTGGTGGTGTCCTCTGCTGCCATAATGCCAGTGTTACTGCCGTATAATTCCAGTGGTACTGTCGTACAATTCCAGCGGTACTGGCATATAAATCCAGTCCAGTGATACTGCCATATATGTCCAGTGGCATTGCCATATAAATCCAGTTGTACTGTCATAGAAATCCAGTCCAGTGATACTGCCGTACATGTCCAGTGGTACTGCTGTATCATTCCAATGATACTGCCGTATAATTCCAGTGGTACTGGCGTATAAATCCAGTGGTACTGGCGTATAATCCAGTCCAGTGATATTGCTGTATACTGTATGTCCAGTGGTGCTGTCATATAATTCCAGTGATACTGCCGTATATGTCCAGTGGTACTGGCATATAAATCCAGTCCAGTGATACTGCTGTATATGTCCAGTGATACTGCCGTATATGATCAGCAGTACTGCTGTATAAATCCAGCGATACTGCCGTATCTGTCCAGTGGTACTGCCATATAAATCCAGTGATACTGCTGTATATGTCCAGTGGTACTGCTGTATAAATCCAGTGGTACTGGCGTATAAATCCAATCCAGTGAAACTGCCGTATATGTCCAGTGGTACTGCCATATAATTCCAGTGGTATTGGCATATAAATCCAGTGATACTGCCGTATAAAGCCAGTCCAGTGGTATTGCCATATAAGTCCAGTGGTACTGCCATATAATTCCAGTGATACTGCCGTATAATTCCAGTAATACTGCCATATAATTCCAGTGGTACTGCCGCATAAATACAGTGATACTGCTGTATAAATTCAGCCCAGTGGTACTGCCGTATAAATCCAATGGTACTGCCGAATAATTCCAGTGATACTGCCGTATAATTTCAGTGATACTGCCGTATAATTGCAGTGGTACTGGCATATAAATCCAGTGATACTGCCGTATAAATCCAGTCCAGTGGTACTGCCGTATAAATCCAGTGGTACTGCTGTATAATTCCAATGATACTGCCGTATAATCCCAGTGATACTGCCGTATAATTCCAGTGATACTGCCATATAATTCCAGTGGTACTGCCATATAATTCCAGTGGTACTGCCATATAATTCCAGTGGTACTGCCATATAATTCCAGTCCAGTGGTGCTGCCATATAAGTTCAGTGGTGCTGTCCTGTGCTGTATATTATTTACTCCAAATAAATGGGTTATTAATATTTAATCCAAATAATTTTCACAGGGTTTGCCCTGTGTGGTGTAGAGGTATGCTCTCCTGTACCGCATATTGTTATATAACTCCAGAAAAAAAATGGAGAACAAAAATTTGGAGGATAAAATAGGGAAAGATCAAGAACCACTTCCTCCTAGTGCTAAAGCTGCTGCTACTAGTCATGACATAGATGAAATGCCATCAACGTCGTCTGCCAAGGCCGATGCCCAAGGTGACAGTAGAGGGCATGTAAAATCCAAAAAGCCAAAGTTCAGTAAAAAGACCCCAAAAAATTAATTGAAATGGTCTGAGGAGAAACGTAAACTTGCCAATATGCCATTTACGACATGGAGTGGCAAGGAATGGCTAAGTTCCTGGCCTATGTTCATAACTAGTGGTTCAGCTTCACATGACGATGGAAGCCCTCATCTTCCCGCTATAAAAATGATTAGAGTTAAGCTGGAAAAAGCACAGCAAAGAACTGTGCATTCTAGATAGTATCATAAATCCCCAAGGAGAGTCCAAGTGTGTCGGCAGTTGCGATGCCTGACCTTCCCAACACTGGACAGGAAGAGGTGGCTCCTTCCATCATTTGCAAGCCCTCAGCAAGTGCTGGAAGTAGCACCCACAGTCCAGTTTCTGATATTCAAATTGAAGAGGTCACTGTTGAAGTACACCAGGATGAGGATATGGGTGTTGCTGGCGCTGAGGAGGAAGTTGACGATGAGGATTCTGATGGTGATTTGGTTTGTTTAAATCAGACACCGGGGGAAACACCTGTTGTCCGTGGGGTGAATAAGCCCATTGTGACGACTGGGCAAAATACAAAAAAAGCCACATTTTCGGTGTGGAATTATTTCTCCACAAATCCGGACAACAGGGACAGTATTTACAAAAAATCCGAGTTTGGATGATTTGTGTTTTTTTTTCTAAGTCCCAATCCGGGAATTCACTAAGCAGAAAACTCGGCAGTGTCTGGTCTATTCGTAATGGTTTGATTGGCAAAGTTCTGAAATACGAATGAATAGACCATCGGTCAAACGCGGCTGTTATTTCATACAATATGGGCATTCACTATTCATTCGTATTTGGGTGTTAGTCTCTGAGTGCTCAAGTGCGGGTCTATTTTTTTTCGATTCGTTAAAAAAAAGCAGCAAAAAAATAGACCTGCTTTTTCCAGTCGAGTTTGAATAACTATGCACGGATCAGTAAGATCTGTGCATGGTTATCTATGGGAAAGGGTCTGTTTAGTGTTAAAACTGAAAAAAAAATTGCGTGGGGTCCCCCCTCCTAAGCATAACCAGCCTCGGGCTCTTTGAGCCGGTCCTGGTTGAAAAAATATGGGGGGGAAAATGACAGGGGTTCCCCCATATTTAATCAACCAGCACCGGGCTCTGCGCCTGGTCCTGGTTCCAAAAATACGGGGGACAAAAAGCGTAGGGGTCCCCCGTATTTTTGAAACCAGCACCGGGCTCCACTAGCCAGGTACATAATGCCACAGGTATATAATGCCACAGAAAGTAACCTCACCGCTGACTGCAAAGTTCCCACCATTGGCTACAATGGAGCGCATAGGCGCTACATTGTATCTCTGCCATGTGCTGCCTCACAGACACTACAGGAGCACACAGCCAATCAGGAGAGTGGCACGACGTGGCACTCCCTGATTGGCTGAAGGGACCCTCTTTGACAGGAGTCAGGGGGGGTCCTGGCAGTCGGGGAAAGGGGTCCCATGTGTAAACATGGGACCCCTTTCAGTGCGTGGATCGGGTATGCGGTTTGTTTTTTTGCCAAGTACGTGGATTATTAAAAAAGGACACGACACACTGGATTTAGGTGAGTATAATTTTATTTTCAGGTACCCTGGAATCGACGTTGTGGGCCGAGTCGGCATCTGAACATAGGTAAATATGTGTGTGTCGGAATGTATGTAATAAAGTTTGTACTTTCAAGGTGTGTGTGTCCTGTTTTTATTTTGGTATTTTTTTTGCAGAAGAACTATAGGTACCAGCGGGCCCGTTTAACCCCCGCATGCTGGTACTTGTGGTTCCCCAAGTACCAGCTTGCGGGGGAGGCTTGTAGGGACTTGTAGTTCTTGTGCAAAAAACAATATTCTTTTATTTTACACTTGGCTATCAGCCCCCCATCCGCAGCCCATGGATGGGGGGGGGGGGACAGCCTCGGGCTTCACCCCTGGCCCTTGTGTGGCTGGAGGGGGGGGACCCCTTGATTTAAGGGGTTCCCACTCCTCCAGGGTACCCCGGCCAGGGGTGACTAGATAGTGATTTAATGCCAGGGCCGCAGGGACCTATATAAAAGTGTCCCCCGGCTGTGGCATTATCTCTCTGACTAGTGGAGCCCGGTGCTGATTCAAAAAATATGGGGGACCCCTACGCTTTTTGTCCCCCGTATTTTTTGCACCAGGACCAGGCGCAGAGCCCGGTGCTGGTTGATCAAATATGGGGGAACCCCTGTCAATTTTTTCCCCATATTTTTTCAACCAGGACCAGCTCAAAGAGCCTGAGGCTGGTTATGCTTAGGAGGGGGGACCCCACGCAATTTTTTTCAGATTTTTAAACACTTTAAAAACCTTTTCAAGGTTCACAATGAAGCCCTACACGGATCTCACAGATCCGGCCGGGATTCCTTGTGTTTTGTCAGGCAGTGTTTTACTCATCACTCCCGTAAAACACTGCCTGATATTACGAATCACATCGACATCGGAAAATACGAATTGTGAAAAGTTGGCAGCTTAGTGAATGACTGTATCAGGATTCAAAAAGTTGCAGTAAAATGCACCCGATACCATTCGAGTTCATACACCCTTCAAAACGGCCAAAACACGAATCTTTGTAAATATACCCCCAGGTGTCAAGCCGTGTATTGACTCTGAATCTGTAATAAGTAGGGGTAAGGACGTTAACCACCTAGGAATATCCTCCCTTATACGTCACCTGCTGTGCATTTATCAGATATCAGTGTCAAGTTGTGAAACTTTGGGTAAGAGCGTAAGCAGTCCACTGACACCTAAATCCCTTCTTCCTCTTGTACCCAAGCTCCTGCAAGCCACACCACCAACTCCCTCAACATCAACTTCCTCCTCAGTCAGGAACATCAGTAGTCCTGCAGGCCATGTCACTGGAAAGACTGAGGAGTCCTTTCCTAACCGGGATTCCTCCGGAGGATCCTTGAGTGGTACGCTTACTGCTGCTGTTGCAAGTTAAGTGGATAACTGAGGCCTTGACAGCTATGTTGGTGTTAGACATGCGTCCGGTATCCGCCATTAGTTGAGTGGGACTTAGAGAATTGATGGAGGTAGTGTCCTCCCGGCTCCAAATCCCATTAAAATTACACATCACTTGGCAGGCGACAGGGCCGGTTCTACACCTTGTGGCGCCCAGTGCGTAAGTTTCCACTGGCGCCCCCCACCCCCGGCAAAACAGTTAGTGCGCGCTTGAGGTGTGTGTCAAAAAATAGGGGCGTGGCTTCATAAGGGAGGGGCGTGGCCAGTTATGCCCCCAGTAGCTGTGCCCCCAGATTTTCCCAAAGTAATTGTGTCCCCCAGTAGATTTGCCCCAGTAGTTGTGCCCCCTATAGCTATGCCCCCAGTAGATTTGCCCCAGTAGTTATGCTCCATCGCTGTGCCCCCTGTTGCTTTGCCCCTGGTAGTTGTGCCCCCTGTCGCTTTGCCCCCAGTAGTTGGCCCCCTGTAGCTATGCCCCCAGTATATTTGCCCCAGTAGTTGTGCCCCCTGTTGCTTTGCCCCCAGTAGTTGTGCCCTATGTTGCTGTGCCCCCAGTAGTTGTGCCCACTGTCGGTGTGCCCCCAGTAGTTGTGCCCCCTGTAGCTATGCCCCCAGTAGATTTGCCCCAGTAGTTGTGCCCCTTGTTGCTTTGCCCCCAGTAGTTGTGCCCCCTGTTGCTTTGCCCCCAGTAGTTGTGCCCCATCGCTGTGCCCCTTAGTAGCCGCTTACAAACACACACAAAAATAAAAAAAACAATACTTACCACTGCCTTGCTCCTGCTTCCCGACCGCTGCTGCTGCTGCTCCGTCTGGCCTCCCGCGGCTCCTCTCTGTGGGAGAGACATTATGACATCATGATGTGCATTACATCTGGGCAAATTCCAGCACATCCCATGTTTTGCACATACAATCAATTTGGTGGTGCAGAATTTTTTGAAAAATTATAGGGGCAGGAGATGCTGTCGGTGGCCCGAAAAATTGCGGGCCACTTTCAACATTCAGCCACCGCGTGCCGAAGACTGGAGCGCCAGCAAACACTCCTGAACCTGACCTGCCATCACCTGAAGCAAGAGGTGGTAACGAGGTGGAATTCAACACTCTATATCAGGCTTTTTCAACCAGTGTGCCGCGACCAGTTGCAAGGTGTGCCGCGGAGCCAGAGCAGCTTCCTGCACCTTCAGAGTGAACTGTTGGCCCAGGCTGTTCTTAGAGGACCAGTCATGCTCCGGACGCGACCTATGCCTTGAAGACGCGGCGGTGTTACATCATAGGTCACGGACGCTGCGTCTCACCACCCAGCCAGCCCACCTGCCTGCATACACATCTTCAAGTTCCTGCCTGCATACACAGCTTTCCTTGCCCACCCACATCCACATCTGCCCGACTGTCCACTGCTCAGTATCCGCAGCACTCCACTATGAACAACCCCCGCCACTGAGGAACAGGGAGGAGGACAGCTGACTGGTAGGGGCTAATATTTGTTATTTTATTTCTCCTGTGGGGAACAATAGGATTTATGTGGGGAGAATAAGGATTTATGGGGGGAATAATGTGAATAATTCATGTGGGGAACAATAGGATTTATGTGGGGAGAAATGTGATTAATTTATGTGGGGAGCAATAGGATTTATGTGGGGAGAAATGTAATTGATTTATGTGTGAGCAACATGATTTATGTGGTGAGCAATGTGACTGTTTTTTCTGTGTAGGCCAATGTATGTGTGTGTTTTTTTTACTGTGAGGGCCAATGTGTGTTTTTGGTTTTTTTCTGTGGGGAACTGATGGTGCGCCTTGGCAATTTTAAAATATTGTTCGGTGTGCCGCGAATAAAAAAAGGTTGAAAATCACTGTTCTATATGCTTCAGAAGATGGAGGAGCAGCAAAAGGCCGTTCAAGCCTATACATCCACCTATGATATAGGCAAAGGAGGGGAAATGCACCTGACTCAAGCGCAGTGGAGAAAGATTTCCGTCTTGTGCAAGGTTCTCCAACCCTTCGAACTTGCCACACGTGAAGTCAGTTCAGACACTGCCAGCTTGAGTCAGGTCATTCCTTTCATCAGGCTTTTGCAGAAACAGCTGGAGAAATTGAAGGAGGTACTAAGACGAAGCAATTCCGCAAAGTATGTGGGACTTGTGGATGGAACCCTTCATTCGCTTTGCCAGGATTCAAGGGTGGTCAATCTGAAATCAGAGCACTACATTTTGGCCACCGTGCTCGATCCTAGGTTTAAAGCCTACGTTGTATCTCTCTTTCTGGCAGACACAAGTCTGCAGAGGTTCAAAGACCTGCTGGTGAGAAAATTGTCAACCCAAGCGGAACGTGACACGTCAACAGCTCCTCCTTCATTTTCTCCTGCAACTGGGGCTGTGAGGAAAAGGATAAGATTTCCTAGCCCACCCGCTGGCGGTGATGCAGGGCATCTCAGGAGTGAGTGCTGACATCTGGTCCGGACTGAAGGGCCTGCCAATAATTACTGACATGTCTACTGTCACTGCATATGATTCTGTCACCTGCTGTCACTGCATATGATTCTGTCATTGAAAGAATGGTGTAAGATTATATGAGTGGCAGCATCCAAGTAGGCATGTCAGACAGTCTGTATGTATACTGGCAGGAAAAAGAGGCATTTTGGATGCCCTTGTACAAACTGGCTTTATTTTACATAAGTTGCCCACCCTCCAGTGTGTACTCCAAAAGAGTGTTTAGTGCAGCCGGCAGGGGCTGATTGGGAACAAAAAGTGGCCCTGGAAAAATGTGTACTATTGGCCCCACATGGGCAGCACCAGAGGTGTAAGGTCTAGCCATGGGCCATGGCAGCAGCACCCTCCCCCCAAGACTTTCCAGATAGTAAGCATGTCCAGCATCAAGGGGGAAGTTGAAAGGAAATAAAATTAAATACAGGTTGAGTCTCCCTTATCCAAAATGCTTGGGACCAGAGGAATTTTGGATATGGGATTTTTCCGTATTTTGGAATAATTGCATCCCATAATGAGATATCATGGCGATGGGACCCAAGTCTAAGCACAGAATGCATTTATGTGTCATATACACCTTATACACACAGGCTGAAGGTAATTTTAGCCAATATTTTTTATAACTTTGTGCATTAAACAAAGTGTGTATACATTCACACAATTCATTTATGTTTCACATACACCTTATACACACAGCCTGAAGGTCATTTAATACAACATTTTTAATAACTTTGTGTATTAAACAAAGTTTGTGTACATTGAGCCATCAAAAAACAAAGGTTTCACTATCTCACTCTCACTCAAAAAAGTCCGTATTTCGGAATATTCCGTATTTCGGAATATTTGGATATGGGATACTCAACCTGTATTATGAGCACATTATATGATACACCTTTAGAATTTAGGAAACGATATAATTCTTTAGAAAGATATATTTTCTTACTTATTACACCAACCGCGTATCCCAATCACTATTCACTCAATCTTATATGTCAGCCAAGCAGGCAGACAAAGCATACACTAGATTATCTGCAATCACAGGCTAAGTGGCAAAGAAATTTTCATATAAGCAAATTATTTAGCATCTTATTCATTATGTCTATAAAAAGGACCACATGTCCTCAAACAAAACAGGCCCCGTGGGTGCGTCGGCCCACCAGGTATATTCCCTATGGCCAATCCGCCTCTGGCAGCCGGTAACCTTGTCAGCGATCGGCGTAGGAGGTTACTTCCACAAAATGTGGAGAAGATGATGTTCATCAAAATGAATTATAAATTCCTCCGGGAAGACCTTGACCAGCAATTGCCTCCAGAAAGTACACAGGGACCTGTGATGGTGGATTCCAGTGGGAACTGAAAGGGGTGAGGAATTGGAGGATGAGGTCGACATCTTGCCTCTGTAGAGCCAGTTTGTGCAAGGAGAGATTGATTGCTTCTTTTTTGGTGGGGGCCCAAACAAACCAGTCATTTCAGCGACAGTCATGTGGAAGACCCTGTCGCTGAAAAGATTGGTTTATTAAAGTGTACATGTCCTGTTTATACAACATTAGAGTGGGTGGGAGGGACCAAGGACAATTCCATCTTGCACCTCTTTTTCTTCTTTGCATCATGTGCTGTTTGGGAACTAGTTTTTTAAAGTGCCATCCTGTCTGACACTGCCGTACAACTCCAAGGGTACTGCCGTACAAGTCCAGGGGTACTGCCGTATAAGTCCAGTCCAGTGGTGCTGTCTTGTGCTGAATCAGTCCAGTGGTGGTGTCTTGTGCTGCCATAAGTCCAGTGGTGGTGTCCTGTGCTGTATATTATTTACTCCAAATAAAAGGGTTATATACATTACTTATATTATTATCCAAATAATTTTTATAGGGTTTGCCCTGTGCGGTGTAGGGGTACGCTCGCCTGTGCTGCATATTATTATAATAGCTCCAAATAAAAGGGTTATTATTATCCAAATTAATTTTACAGGCTTTGCCGTGTGTGAAAAAACAATAGTACAGGTTGAGTATCCCATATCCAAATATTCAGAAATACGGAATATTCCGAAATACAGAATTTTTTGAGTGAGAGTGAGATAGTGAAACCTTTGTTTCCTGATGGCTCAATGTACACAAACTTTGTTTAATACACAAAGTTATTAAAAATATTGTATTAAATTACCTTTAGGCTGTTTGTATAAGGTGTATATGAAACATAAATGAATTGTGTGTATGTACACACACTTTGTTTAATGCACAGAGTTATTAAAATATTGGCTAAAATTATCTTCAGGCTGTGTGTATAAGGTGTATATGTAACATAAATGCATTCTGTGCTTAGATTTGGGTCCCATCATCATGATATCTCATTATGGTATCTAATTATTCCAAAATACGGAAAAATCCCATATCCAAAATACTTCTGGTCCCAAGCATTTTGGATAAGGGATACTCAACCTGTACCATTAGTTGTACAAAACCCAGCGCTTACATAAAACACCAAAAACCTGTTGGGTAATTTATAAAAAAAGTTTCTTGCAGCTGCCACAGGTGGTACTGCAACACCAAACAATTAATGTAGACACAATGATACTATAAAATATTAAGGGAGCGCTAGTGCCTGGATATATTTAAACACATTTAATTTATTTATACTCCACAGAAACATTAAACAAATTCATATATATATATATATATATATATATATATACACACACTTGTGCAATTTAATCAATCAAATGCCCTTATCTCCATAAAATATAATATATAATATTGTCCAGCTGGACTACCACTTGAAATAGTCCATTATCACTTATAACCAGTTAGTATCCAAATATTTCCTCTCAATGGACACACTGATCCTTGTAAGCCGGAATATTTAGTGGTACAGTCTCTGTACTGCCGTTTGTAAAGTTTTGTGCTGACAGGGGGAGAGCGCTGTGTTTGGAGGTTCACAGCGGTATGCTATGACCCCTTTGATTTGTAGCAGCCGCAATTGGTATATGCCGGATACTCACGGCCGCCTCGGCTTGTAGAGCATGGGGTGCGGACCTCCTTTGCCGGGTCTCGCGTCAGCCTTGTCCCCCGTTCTACGGCTCACCAGCAAGGTATGAAAGCAGGATGGATAATGGAGATCTCCGGGCAGCAAAACAGACGGTGATGCTTAACTGACGCGTTTCTCCGCCAATCAAGCTAGCGGTTTCGTCAAAGGATATTCCAAGCAATGTCACCGATTCCTTTTTTTATACTAGAACGGACCAATCATACTGCTAATTGTGTTAATTGCACACAGCTGCTGCTTATCCGTATAAAGCCCGTTCATATGTGAACATATCAAAAAGGAGTACAATGTCTCAATTTAAAAGCCTAAAGCATAAACATATTCCAACAGTTTTTGGTGTTTATAAAAGACCCTCTCAATAGGGTCGTTTAACTAATATCCTCTGACGAAACCGCTAGCTTGATTGGCGGAGAAACGCATAAGTAAAGCATCACCGTCTGTTTTGCTGCCCGGAGATCTCCATTATCCATCCTGCTTTCATTGCACTGCACCTCACTGCACCTCTTTTTCTTCTTTGCATGATGTGCTGTTTGGGGCCTAGTTTTTTTAAGTGCCATCATGTCTGCCATTACAATGCCACTCCTAGATGGGCCAGGTGTTTGTTCCACACACTTGTGTCGCTTAACTTAGCCATCAGCTACCTAATTGCACCTCTTTTTCTTCTTTGCATCATGTGCTGTTTGGGGCCTATTTTGGTAAATCTGCCATCCTGTCTGCCACTGCAGTGCCACTCCTAGATAGGCCAGGTGTCTGTGCCGCACACTTGTGTCACTTAGCTTGGTCATCCAGCTACCTCGGTGCAATCTATTGGCCTAAAACCAATATTGTGAGGTGTTCAGAATAGACTGGAAATGAGTGGAAATGAATGTCACTGAGGTTAAAATTACAGTAGGATCAAAATTACCCCCAAATTATGTGATTTTAGCTGTTTTTATGTTTTTTTCAAAAATCATCCAGATTCAAAACCAAAACACGAAAGGGTGGTTTGGCAAAACCAATCCAGATCCAAAACACGAGCATGGAACCAGAACCAAAACACAAAACACGAAAAGTGACCGCTGCACATATCTAACTCTTTATTTGCATTGTTTGGTATGGCGTTATTGATTTTCAAACTTGTGTCACGGTTGGGACAGAAAGTAGACATACCTTCTCATATAGCGAGCAACTTTAAACAATCTCTATGAATGAATAGGTGGGATATAATGTATAATTTACCCATTGTGAAGTAAGAACTTGGTGTAGAATATGTTACAAAAAAACAAGAAGAAAATAACTAGTTTTATGCAAAATAATGATGTTTTATTTTGTCACAGATGGAACACGGTGCTAAATAATTCTCAGTAACACCCATTTTATGTATGGAAAACAAACACAGTGCACTTCTATTGCTACATAATCATTTTCTGTAATTTAACATGTTAATCTTGGTACAAATATTATTGTTTTGAGTACAGATTTTTTTGTTTTTACATTACACTTTTAAACCTGTTCAACACATCAGGAAACTCATAAAAAAAAGTCCTCTAACTTTTTTACAAACTGGTGTAGGTAACACTACAAAAATCTGATCAACATTTACAAAATAAATGTAATTTTTAATTTGTTTTAAAAAGTTTTCCATTTTCCACAGCGACTTTCAAAAACATTACTTTCACTGAACCGTCATCATCTCAGTAGCTGTGCGCAATGGCAGTATATCTGTAGTGAGCAGTCTTTCTGGAAGATGTTTCTGGAAGCGCCAGTTAATAGTATACTAACAAAGCCCAAGGACAGGGGTGGTCATTCCGAGTTGATCGTTCGCCACCAGTTTTTAGCAGCCGTGCAAACGCTATGCCGCCACCCACTGGGAGTGTATTTTTGCTTAGCAGAAGTGCGAACAACTGTATCGCAGAGCGGCTACAAATTTTTTTGTGCAGTTTCAGAGTAGCTCAAAACCTACTCAGTGCTTGCGATCACTTCACACTGTTCAGTTCCTGTTTTGACGTCACAAACCCGCCCAGCATTCTCCCAGCCACGCCTGCGTTTTTCCTGGTACGCCTGCATTTTTCCGAACACTCCCTGAAAACGGTCAGTTGCCACCCAGAAACGCCCACTTCATGTCAATCACTCTGCGGCCACCAGTGCGACTGAAATGCTTCGCTAGACCCTGTGCAAAACTACGTACATCGGTCGTTGTGCCCGTACGACGTACGTGCTCAATGCGCCGCATACACATTAGAGATGAGCGCCGGAAATTTTTCGGGTTTTGTGTTTTGGTTTTGGGTTCGGTTCCGCGGCCGTGTTTTGGGTTCGACCGCGTTTTGGCAAAACCTCACCGAATTTTTTTTGTCGGATTCGGGTGTGTTTTGGATTCGGGTGTTTTTTTCAAAAAACCCTAAAAAACAGCTTAAATCATAGAATTTGGGGGTAATTTTGATCCCAAAGTATTATTAACCTCAAAAAACATAATTTACACTCATTTTCAGCCTATTCTGAACACATCACACCTCACAATATTATTTTTAGTCCTAAAATTTGCACCGAGGTCGCTGTGTGAGTAAGATAAGCGACCCTAGTGGCCGACACAAACACCGGGCCCATCTAGGAGTGGCACTGCAGTGTCACGCAGGATGGCCCTTCCAAAAAACCCTCCCCAAACAGCACATGACGCAAAGAAAAAAAGAGGCGCAATGAGGTAGCTGACTGTGTGAGTAAGATTAGCGACCCTAGTGGCCGACACAAACACCGGGCACATCTAGGAGTGGCACTGCAGTGTCACGCAGGATGTCCCTTCCAAAAAACCCTCCCCAAACAGCACATGACGCAAAGAAAAAAAGAGGCGCAATGAGGCAGCTGACTGTGTGAGTAAGATTAGCGACCCTAGTGGCCGACACAAACACCGGGCCCATCTAGGAGTGGCACTGCAGTGTCACGCAGGATGTCCCTTCCAAAAAACCCTCCCCAATCAGCACATGATGCAAAGAAAAAGAAAAGAAAAAAGAGGTGCAAGATGGAATTATCCTTGGGCCCTCCCACCCACCCTTATGTTGTATAAACAAAACAGGACATGCACACTTTAACCAACCCATCATTTCAGTGACAGGGTCTGCCACACGACTGTGACTGATATGACGGGTTGGTTTGGACCCCCCCCAAAAAAGAAGCAATTAATCTCTCCTTGCACAAACTGGCTCTACAGAGGCAAGATGTCCACCTCATCTTCACCCTCCGATATATCACCGTGTACATCCCCCTCCTCACAGATTATCAATTCGTCCCCACTGGAATCCACCATCTCAGCTCCCTGTGTACTTTGTGGAGGCAATTGCTGCTGGTCAATGTCTCCGCGGAGGAATTGATTATAATTCATTTTAATGAACATCATCTTCTCCACATTTTCTGGATGTAACCTCGTACGCCGATTGCTGACAAGGTGAGCGGCGGCACTAAACACTCTTTCGGAGTACACACTTGTGGGAGGGCAACTTAGGTAGAATAAAGCCAGTTTGTGCAAGGGCCTCCAAATTGCCTCTTTTTCCTGCCAGTATAAGTACGGACTGTGTGACGTGCCTACTTGGATGCGGTCACTCATATAATCCTCCACCATTCTATCAATGTTGAGAGAATCATATGCAGTGACAGTAGACGACATGTCCGTAATCGTTGTCAGGTCCTTCAGTCCGGACCAGATGTCAGCATCAGCAGTCGCTCCAGACTGCCCTGCATCACCGCCAGCGGGTGGGCTCGGAATTCTGAGCCTTTTCCTCGCACCCCCAGTTGCGGGAGAATGTGAAGGAGGAGATGTTGACAGGTCGCGTTCCGCTTGACTTGACAATTTTGTCACCAGCAGGTCTTTCAACCCCAGCAGACCTGTGTCTGCCGGAAAGAGAGATCCAAGGTAGGCTTTAAATCTAGGATCGAGCACGGTGGCCAAAATGTAGTGCTCTGATTTCAACAGATTGACCACCCGTGAATCCTTGTTAAGCGAATTAAGGGCTGCATCCACAAGTCCCACATGCCTAGCGGAATCGCTCCGTGTTAGCTCCTTCTTCAATGCCTCCAGCTTCTTCTGCAAAAGCCTGATGAGGGGAATGACCTGACTCAGGCTGGCAGTGTCTGAACTGACTTCACGTGTGGCAAGTTCAAAGGGCATCAGAACCTTGCACAACGTTGAAATCATTCTCCACTGCACTTGAGACAGGTGCATTCCATCTCCTATATCGTGCTCAATTGTATAGGCTTGAATGGCCTTTTGCTGCTCCTCCAACCTCTGAAGCATATAGAGGGTTGAATTCCACCTCGTTACCACTTCTTGCTTCAGATGATGGCAGGGCAGGTTCAGTAGTTTTTGGTGGTGCTCCAGTCTTCTGTACGTGGTGCCTGTACGCCGAAAGTGTCCCGCAATTTTTCTGGCCACCGACAGCATCTCTTGCACGCCCCTGTCGTTTTTTAAAAAATTCTGCACCACCAAATTCAAGGTATGTGCAAAACATGGGACGTGCTGGAATTTGCCCATATTTAATGCACACACAATATTGCTGGCGTTGTCCGATGCCACAAATCCACAGGAGAGTCCAATTGGGGTAAGCCATTCCGCGATGATCTTCCTCAGTTGCCGTAAGAGGTTTTCAGCTGTGTGCGTATTCTGGAAAGCGGTGATACAAAGCGTAGCCTGCCTAGGAAAGAGTTGGCGTTTGCGAGATGCTGCTACTGGTGCCGCCGCTGCTGTTCTTGCGGCGGGAGTCCATACATCTACCCAGTGGGCTGTCACAGTCATATAGTCCTGACCCTGCCCTGCTCCACTTGTCCACATGTCCGTGGTTAAGTGGACATTGGGTACAACTGCATTTTTTAGGACACTGGTGAGTCTTTTTCTGACGTCCGTGTACATTCTCGGTATCGCCTGCCTAGAGAAGTGGAACCTAGATGGTATTTGGTAACGGGGGCACACTGCCTCAATAAATTGTCTAGTTCCCTGTGAACTAACGGCGGATACCGGACGCACGTCTAACACCAACATAGTTGTCAAGGACTCAGTTATCCGCTTTGCAGTAGGATGACTGCTGTGATATTTCATCTTCCTCGCAAAGGACTGTTGAACAGTCAATTGCTTACTGGAAGTAGTACAAGTGGGCTTACGACTTCCCCTCTGGGATGACCATCGACTCCCAGCGGCAACAACAGCAGCGCCAGCAGCAGTAGGCGTTACACGCAAGGATGCATCGGAGGAATCCCAGGCAGGAAAGGACTCGTCAGACTTGCCAGTGACATGGCCTGCAGGACTATTGGCATTCCTGGGGAAGGAGGAAATTGACACTGAGGGAGTTGGTGGGGTGGTTTGCGTGAGCTTGGTTACAAGAGGAAGGGATTTACTGGTCAGTGGACTGCTTCCGCTGTCACCCAAAGTTTTTGAACTTGTCACTGACTTATTATGAATGCGCTGCAGGTGACGTATAAGGGAGGATGTTCCGAGGTGGTTAACGTCCTTACCCCTACTTATTACAGCTTGACAAAGGGAACACACGGCTTGACACCTGTTGTCCGCATTTCTGGTGAAATACCTCCACACCGAAGAGCTGATTTTTTTGGTATTTTCACCTGGCATGTCAACGGCCATATTCCTCCCACGGACAACAGGTGTCTCCCCGGGTGCCTGACTTAAACAAACCACCTCACCATCAGAATCCTCCTGGTCAATTTCCTCCCCAGCGCCAGCAACACCCATATCCTCCTCATCCTGGTGTACTTCAACACTGACATCTTCAATCTGACTATCAGGAACTGGACTGCGGGTGCTCCTTCCAGCACTTGCAGGGGGCATGCAAATAGTGGAAGGCGCATGCTCTTCACGTCCAGTGTTGGGAAGGTCAGGCATCGCAAACGACACAATTGGACTCTCCTTGTGGATTTGGGATTTCAAAGAACGCACAGTTCTTTGCGGTGCTTTTGCCAGCTTGAGTCTTTTCAGTTTTCTAGCGAGAGGCTGAGTGCTTCCATCCTCATGTGAAGCTGAACCACTAGCCATGAACATAGGCCAGGGCCTCAGCCGTTCCTTGCCACTCCGTGTGGTAAATGGCATATTGGCAAGTTTACGCTTCTCCTCCGACAATTTTATTTTAGGTTTTGGAGTCCTTTTTTTTCTGATATTTGGTGTTTTGGATTTGACATGCTCTGTACTATGACATTGGGCATCGGCCTTGGCAGACGACGTTGCTGGCATTTCATCGTCTCGGCCATGACTAGTGGCAGCAGCTTCAGCACGAGGTGGAAGTGGATCTTGATCTTTCCCTAATTTTGGAACCTCAACTTTTTTGTTCTCCATATTTTATAGGCAGAACTAAAAGGCACCTCAGGTAAACAATGGAGATGGATGGATTGGATACTAGTATACAATTATGGACGGACTGCCACGGTTAGGTGGTATAAAAAAACCACGGTTAGGTGGTATATATTATAATAATAATACAATTATGGATGGACGGACTGCCTGCCGACTGCCGACACAGAGGTAGCCACAGCCGTGAACTACCGCACTGTACACTGGTTGATAAAGAGATAGTAGTATACTCGTAACAACTAGTATGACACTATGACGACGGTATAAAGAATGGAAAAAAAACCACGGTTAGGTGGTATATATTATAATAATAATACAATTATGGATGGACGGACTGCCTGCCGACTGCCGACACAGAGGTAGCCACAGCCGTGAACTACCGCACTGTACACTGGTTGATAAAGAGATAGTAGTATACTCGTAACAACTAGTATGACACTATGACGACGGTATAAAGAATGAAAAAAAAACCACGGTTAGGTGGTATATATTATAATAATAATACAATTATGGATGGACGGACTGCCTGCCGACTGCCGACACAGAGGTAGCCACAGCCGTGAACTACCGCACTGTACACTGGTTGATAAAGAGATAGTAGTATACTCGTAACAATTAGGATGACACTATGACGGTATAAAGAATGAAAAAAAAACCACGGTTAGGTGGTAGGTATATAATAATAAATAATACAATTCTGGTCGGACGGACTGCCTGCCGTGTGCCGACACAGAGGTAGCCACAGCCGTGAACTACCGCACTGTACACTGGTTGATAAAGAGATAGTAGTATACTCGTAACAATTAGGATGACACTATGACGGTATAAAGAATGAAAAAAAAAACCACGGTTAGGTGGTAGGTATATAATAATAAATAATACAATTCTGGTCGGACGGACTGCCTGCCGTGTGCCAACACAGAGGTAGCCACAGCCGTGAACTACCGCACTGTACACTGGTTGATAAAGAGATAGTAGTATACTCGTAACAATTAGGATGACACTATGACGGTATAAAGAATGAAAAAAAAAACCACGGTTAGGTGGTAGGTATATAATAATAAATAATACAATTCTGGTCGGACGGACTGCCTGCCGTGTGCCGACACAGAGGTAGCCACAGCCGTGAACTACCGCACTGTACACTGGTTGATAAAGAGATAGTAGTATACTCGTAACAATTAGGATGACACTATGACGGTATAAAGAATGAAAAAAAAAACCACGGTTAGGTGGTAGGTATATAATAATAAATAATACAATTCTGGTCGGACGGACTGCCTGCCGTGTGCCGACACAGAGGTAGCCACAGCCGTGAACTACCGCACTGTACACTGGTTGATAAAGAGATAGTAGTATACTCGTAACAATTAGGATGACACTATGACGGTATAAAGAATGAAAAAAAAAACCACGGTTAGGTGGTAGGTATATAATAATAAATAATACAATTCTGGTCGGACGGACTGCCTGCCGTGTGCCGACACAGAGGTAGCCACAGCCGTGAACTACCGCACTGTACACTGGTTGATAAAGAGATAGTAGTATACTCGTAACAATTAGGATGACACTATGACGGTATAAAGAATGAAAAAAAAACCACGGTTAGGTGGTAGGTATATAATAATAAATAATACAATTCTGGTCGGACGGACTGCCTGCCGTGTGCCGACACAGAGGTAGCCACAGCCGTGAACTACCGCACTGTACACTGGTTGATAAAGAGATAGTAGTATACTCGTAACAATTAGGATGACACTATGACGGTATAAAGAATGAAAAAAAAACCACGGTTAGGTGGTAGGTATATAATAATAAATAATACAATTCTGGTCGGACGGACTGCCTGCCGTGTGCCGACACAGAGGTAGCCACAGCCGTGAACTACCGCACTGTACACTGGTTGATAAAGAGATAGTAGTATACTCGTAACAATTAGGATGACACTATGACGGTATAAAGAATGAAAAAAAAAACCACGGTTAGGTGGTAGGTATATAATAATAAATAATACAATTCTGGTCGGACGGACTGCCTGCCGTGTGCCGACACAGAGGTAGCCACAGCCGTGAACTACCGCACTGTACACTGGTTGATAAAGAGATAGTAGTATACTCGTAACAATTAGGATGACACTATGACGGTATAAAGAATGAAAAAAAAAACCACGGTTAGGTGGTAGGTATATAATAATAAATAATACAATTCTGGTCGGACGGACTGCCTGCCGTGTGCCGACACAGAGGTAGCCACAGCCGTGAACTACCGCACTGTACACTGGTTGATAAAGAGATAGTAGTATACTCGTAACAATTAGGATGACACTATGACGGTATAAAGAATGAAAAAAAAACCACGGTTAGGTGGTAGGTATATAATAATAAATAATACAATTCTGGTCGGACGGACTGCCTGCCGTGTGCCGACACAGAGGTAGCCACAGCCGTGAACTACCGCACTGTACTGTGTCTGCTGCTAATATAGACTGGTTGATATTTAAAGAGATATTAGTAGTATACAACAATACTATACTGGTGGTCAGGCACTGGTCACCACTCCTGCAGCAAAAGTGTGCACTGTTAATTAATATAATTGTACTCCTGGCTCCTGCTAACAACCTGCAGTGCTCCCCAGTCTCCCCCACAATTAATTATAAGCTTTTAATTTATACATTGATGACTGTGCAGCACACTGGGCTGAGCTGAGTGCACACAGACTGAGTCACACTGTGTGACTGACTGTGCTGTGTATCGTTTTTTTTTTCAGGCAGAGAACGGATATAGCAGAGAGAAGTGAACGGATATATTATATTAAATAAAAGTTAACTAGCAACTGCACTGGTCACTGACTGTGGTAAACTAACTCTGTCTGCGACTCTGCACAATCTCTCTCTCTCTATCTAATCTATCACTATTCTAATGGAGAGGACGCCAGACACGTCCTCTCCCTATCAATCTCAATGCACGAGTGAAAATGGCGGCGACGCGCGGCTCCTTATATAGAATCCGAGTCTCGCGATAGAATCCGAGCCTCGCGAGAATCCGACAGCGTCATGATGACGTTCGGGCGCGCTCGGGTTAACCGAGCAAGGCGGGAAGATCCGAGTCGCTCGGACCCGTGAAAAAAAACATGAAGTTCGGGCGGGTTCGGATTCCGAGGAACCGAACCCGCTCATCTCTAATACACATGCGCAGAACTGCCGGTTTTTAGCCTGATCGCTACGCTGCGAACAACAGCAGCTAGCGACCAACTCGGAATGACCCCCAGGGACTAGGAGGAAATGAGATCAGGTGCGAAGAAACCAGTCACCGGACAGTAGTTGGCAGACCTGGATTTCTCTATGTCCCATAGAATAACTCCCTAGCCAGCCAGGTGTGTAAGGGCCCCAGTGGTCCAGTGTCCCCCGTGGACTCAGAGAAAAGGATTTTACAGGTTAGAACAAAAATCAAATATTTACTTTCTTCCGCTGGGGACACTGGAAACTATGGGACATCCCAAAGCTGCCCCTTTAATGTAGGGAATGCTCCTGTGACAGAGTACAATTAATAGAGAAGAAGGAAGGAATGAATAAAGGACCACATAGAGGTCTGGCAGAGATGTTCTGCAGAGAGACCTCCCTCAGCCACTAAGAAGGCACTCAGCAACCGAGTGGAATGGTCTATAGCAAGTTCAGAAGCTCCCAGGCACCACTGTCCCTGATCACCCCTTAGTACACACAGCACCCTTTATAATACCGCTCAGTATACCCAACACCCGCCATAATACCACTCAGTAGACCTATTCAGAGATGGATGCAGATAACTTCATACGCAGCCAGATCTGCGTCCATCCCCTCACATGCTGGGTGCCGCCCAGCACAGGGCAAGGCCGCCCAGCATATGTAGCGCCGCCTCACGATGTGTCTGCAATTAAATTGCGGATGCCATGAATTAAGGTTAACCCCTGGCAGCGCAGGCTGGCTGTGCTGTCAGGCGGCCTGCCGCTATTATTTGAATTGGAGCGGCTACATGTGATGTCACGCAGCCGCCCCAAAAAATGCTCCCGAAGCACCTTCGTTTGACCCACCAACGCCAAGTCGCCACTCCGCGATTGACCGCCACTGTCAATCACATGCAATGTCGGAAAACTCAGAATAAGGCCCAGTATGCACACACACCCCCATAATACCACTTAGTATACACAGCACCCCCCATAATAATACTCAGTATACACAGCACCACTCATAATAATACTCAGTATACACAGCACCCCCCATAATAATACTCAGTATACACAGCACCCCCATAACACTTTCATTATACATAGTGTCCTACACCATAACACCCCTCAGTGCACCCCTTTCCCTATACTACCACTCAGTGCACACAGAACCCCTATATTATATTCCATTATACACAGCCCCCTCCCCATATTACTCCGAGTACACACAATGCACCCATATTATAATCCAAACATTCAAACACCAATCTTGACAGTCTAAAGGCCCGTATTCACGGGCAGATGTGGGAAAGATGTGTGCTGAGCGAACAGCTTAGCATACATCTCTCCCACCGCTTAGCACAGCGCGATGTGTGCTGAGCGTGCGGGGGGAGACGGGGGGGCCGCTCGTTTCACCCAGTGGGTGAAATGAGCGACCTGCTAGATTGGCCTGCAATCTAGCACCAGTGATAGCGATGCGCGGGGCTGCGCATCGCTATCGCTGTGGGGGGTACACATGGAGCGATCATGTTTAAAATCTAAGCAATCTAGTCAGATTGCTTAGATTATCGCTCCATGAGTACCCCCCTTAAGTGTGAAGAGCACTCGATAATTAAGTTTTAAGGTTGGTAATACTGATACTGTATTTAATTAACTATGGCTTTATTTTAGATTTATCTTGCAGGAAACAATAAATAAAAACACAGACCCCTTTCATGACAATAAATGTAGCCTTTGGAGGTTCTGAAACTGTTGGCCTCAATCTTGGTGTTCAATGTGTCACGGGTGGAACAGTTTAAAAAAGGTTAAAATCCCCATAATGCAGCTGTATAATTCAGTGAATGATATTTAGAGGTAATGAACTTAAGCACATGCTTACTTCTAACCAACTGTACACCTGACCTCAAAACCATTGTCTCACTACAAAAACTCCTGTATGTTTTTTGTCACGGGCGAAACAATGAACGCACTCTGTTTCTTTCATGGAACATTAAATTTGAGGTATTTACAAACAAAATAATTAAAAACTGAACCATGATAATGATTCTGAAAAAACAATGGTCAGGTTCACCTTCTCATGGAATACATCTGAACAGGAAAAACAAATTCTGCTACAACAGCCTGCCAGTGACACTGCTGTCTGGTGGGCACAGCTGCAGAGCCACCCCACGAGCACCTCTATTTACTGCCAGCTGCAGGGCACTGGAAGGATCCAGTGGCACTAGTACCCAGCAGCACTGCTCTGCTGCTGCCAGCACCACCGCAGTGTAGAGATGAGGGAATGAGTGGGATGGGACCAGGGCCATCCCTACTATTACATTGCGTATACAGCTGATAAGGCACAGTGAGAAGGGCGCTGTGAAGCCTGGACCATGCCCCCAGCCTAACCATCTCTGGCGGCTCCCATTATGTTCCTTTCTCAGCCGCGGCTCACTCCAGATGCCGAACGGGCCAGCCGTGGCTGTGCGCTGATTGGCGGGCGCGGAAGGCTAGGCCTCCCATGTTACTATTAGTGCCTCCGGTGCTGGTAGATCAGATACCAAGGAGCTCGCTATTCCTGCATTATCGGAGCCGCCATCTGCCAGTGACAGGTAATATACAGAATATATTACATTATGTAGCAGAAGCACAAGTGAAAGTCTCCTGTAATTCCCCCCCCCCCCCATTCCCACAACCACCAGGCTAATCCCTCCTCCTCCCCGTTACCAGGCCAGTCCTCCCTCCTTCCCCATCACCAAACTAATCCCCACCTCCTCCCCCCTGTCACCAGGCTAACCCTCTTCGCCAAATTAACCCCCCTGCTCTCCCCTGCCACCAGGCTAACCCCTCACCCCCATTAGCCTAATTCTCCCTTCTACCCCCCTGTCATCAGGCTACTCCCCCCCCCTCTTGACTAATCCCCAGGGCCAGTCCAACACTTATGCGAGGTACGCGGGCATGTAGAGCGCCAGACAGTAGAGGGCGCTGCTGCAGACAGTGAGTCACAGTCATTCAGGGCGGGATGTACTTAACTTAGAAAAGTGATAATTTCACTGTGATAAAGTACCAGCCAATCAGCTCCAATCTGGGTTTGAAAAATGACAATTAGGAGGTGATTGGCTGGTACTTGAGAAACAGGGGATGAGAAACACTGCAGCATGGGGTGATGAGGGGTACTGTAGCTGGAGCTGCGCTATAACAGAGGTGAGTAGGTATGTGCCTCTGCATGGCTGCCGGCTCTTCCTGCACAATCTGTGTGTATGTCTCTGTCAGTGTGCCCCTGCTCCCTGTACAATGTCCCTTGTCACTATCTCCCTCTTTGTCACCCCTGCCTCAGTCACCCACTATATCCATGTCACCTCTCCCTTAATCACCCACTATCTCCCTGTCACCCATGTCTCAGTCACCCACTATCTCCCTGCCACCCCTGCCTCAGTCACCCACTATCTCCCTCTCACCCCTGCCTCAGTCACCCACTACATCCCTGTCACCCCTGCCTCAGTCACCCAGTATCTCCCTGTCACCCATGCCTGTCACTCACTATCTCTCTGTCACCCCTGCCTCAGTCACTCACTATCTCCCTATCACCCCTGCCTCAGTCACCTACTATCTCTCTGTCACCCCTGCCTCAGTCACCCACTATCTCTCTCTGTCATCCCTGCCTCTGTCACTCACTATATCCCTGTCACCCCTGCCTCAGTCACCCACTATCTCCCTGCCACCCACTATATCCCTGTCACCTCTACCTCAGTCACCCACTATTTCCCTGTCACCATTGCCTCGGTCACCCACTATCTCCCTGTTGCCCCTGCGTCAGTCACCCACTATCTCCCTGTCACCCCTGCCTCAGTCACCCACTATCACCCTACCTCTGTCACTCACTATCTCCCTGTCACCCCTGCCTCAGTCACCCACTATTTCCCTGTCACCCCTGCCTCACCACCCACTATTTCCCTGTCACCCACTATCTCCCTGTCACCCATGCCTCAGTCACTCACTATCTCCCTGTCACCCATGCCTCAATCACCCACTATCTCCCTGTCACCCTACCTCTATCACCCACTATCTCCCTGTCACCCCTTCCTCAGTCATCCTCTATTTCCCTGTCATCCCTGCCTCAGTCATCCACTATCACCCTGTCACCCCTGCCTCAGTCACCCACTATCTGCCTGTCACCCCTGCCTCAGTCACCCACTATTTACCTGTCACCCCTGCCTCAGTCACCCACTATCTACCGTTCACCTCTGCATCAGTCACCCACTATCTCAATGTCACACTGCCTCAGTCACCCACTATTTCCCTGTCACCCTGCCTCATTCACCCACTATCTACCAGTCATCTCTGCCTCAGTCACCCACTATCTCAATGTCACCCCTGCCTCAGTCACCCACTATTTCTCTGTCACCCTACCTCATTCACCCTCTTTCTCCCAGTCACCTCTGCCTCAGTCACCCACTATTTCGATGTCACCCTGCCTCAGTCACCTACTATCTTCTTGTCACGCCTGCCTCAGTCACCCACTATTTCCCTGTCACCCCTGCCTCAGTCACTCACTATCTCCCTGTCACCCCTGCCTCAATCATCCACTAGCTCCCTGTCACCTTACCTCTATCACCCACTATCTCCCTGTCACCCCTGCCTCAGTCACCCACTATTTCCCTGTCACCCCTGCCTCAGTCACCCACTATTTCCCTGTCACCCCTGCCTCAGTCATCCCCTATCTCCCTGTCACCCCTGCCTCAGTCACCCACTATTTACCTGTCACCCTGCCTCATTTACCAACTATCTCCCGGTCACCTCTGCCTCAGTCACCCACTATCTCAATGTCACACCTGCCTCAGTCACCCACTATTTCCCTGTCACCCTGCCTCATTCAACCACTATCTCCCGGTCACCTCTGCTTCAGTCACCCACTATCTCAATGTCATCCTGCCTCAGTCACCTACTATCTTCTTGTCACGCCTGCCTCACCAGTTACCTACTATCTACCTGTCACTCCCTATCGCCCTGTACCATTGGGGGTTCAAGTGTGTGGCCACACCCCTTTCTTGTGAGACAACACCCCTTTTGCGGAAGACATGCGCTGTCCCTTTCAAAAGTTTACCCATGAAGGGGTGCCAAAAATTATTTTTGCTTACGAAAAATAATAAGCTTGAGCTGCACTGCTAATCCCGCCTCCTCTCCCTGTCACCAAGCTAACCCCCCCCCTCATCAGTCTAATCTCCCTCCTCCCTCTGTCACCAGGCTAATCTCCTCTCCTCCCCATCACCAGGATAATCCCCCTCCTCCCCCTGTCAGGAGGCTAACCCCCCTCCTCTCACTGTCGCTATGATAAAAAAAAAACCCTCGCCATCTTAAACCCCATCCTCCCCGTCACCAGGCTAACACCCCCACTAGACTAGTCCACCCAGTCTGGTAACAACAACAGCAGGAGCTGGAAGCCGAGTGAAAAGGAGGTGCAGTGAGCTGGAACAACCGCTAAGTGGAGTATAGGTGCCGCAGGAGAGAGTACTACGGCTGCATAAAAGTGAAGGACCAAGAACCGCACAAAGATAGATAAGTATAAGCCAGCTTAATTATTGTATAAGTGAGATTGTTTGTCTTCTACTTTTTATTTTTGCTGCTTTTTCTTTGAGAGTAACAGGGAGTTAGACCTTACAAACAATATCGGAGGGGCTGTGATTGGGGACCTCACTCAGTGCATGTCGTGCAACATGTATGCACACCTGAAGCTACCGGCCCAGTGTGATTACATCTGCATGAGGTGTGTGCGAACGGTTGCCCTGGAAGCCCAGGTAACTGATCTAGAGCAAACCGTTATGCGACTGAGGGAGATTCACAATCTCGAGCGAAGTTTAGACAGAACGGTGGAGGAGCAGCGGGAAGGGTCACTGGTAGAATAGGATGATGATGATCAGGTAGCCAGCTGGGTCACAGTTAGAAGGAAGAAAAAGAGGGGGAGGCTCGACATCTACGAACTATCAAACCCGAACAAATTTGCCCGACTGGACGAGGAATCGGAGGATGATAGTGAAGAAATGAAGGTGCAGGAGGAGACTGCTCCCTCTAGCATCCAGAGGAGCTGTCCCTCTGGTGCGGTTGGGATAAAGATAGTGAGGTACCTAGTCAGATGGTGGTCGTAGGGGATTCTATCATCAGGAAGGCAGATAGGGCAATCTGCTACCGGGACCGTGAGCGCCGTACAGTCTGTTGTCTCCCGGGTGCTCGGGTACGGCACATTGCGGACCGGGTAGATAGATTGTTGGGAGGGGCTGGGAAAGACCCGGCGGTCTTGGTGCACGTTGGCACCAATGACAAAGTTAGCGGAAGGTGGGATGTCCTTAAGAAAGACTATAGGGACTTAGGAAAGAAACTGAAGGCAAGGACATCTACGGTAATATTCTCGGAATTAATTCCCGTGCCATGCGCTAGTCCAGGGAGGCAGAGGGAGATTAGGGAGGTAAATGTGTGGATTAGGGATTGGTGCAGGAAAGAGGGGTCTGTGTTCGTGGAACACTGGGCGGACTTCTCAGTCAGGCGCCATCTCTTTTGTCGTGACGGATTGCACCTGACTGAGGAGGGGGCAGCGGTGCTGGGAGGAAGGATGGTTAGAAGTGATAAAGTCGATTTTATCTTAAAACATAAAGCTATACCTTAAACACACCGTAAATACACTTTAAACCTTTAGCCGCTGCGGACGCTATACTTAATACACACGCTCTGTACTTTATACACTGTTTGCGTACGGAGTCCTGTATCACTGTACGGACTTAGCGTACAAACGCCGCGCTGGGGGTACAAAGTACACACAGCGCGCACACACCCAGAGATTCACTTTAAACCTTATACAGCAATGTGATGCGTTACTAATACACTCTTAAACCTTAGCAGGAAAAGGAAGACACAACACCGATTTGTAGTTAATCACTGGGTTCCGACACCACAGAGTAATATTTCTGAAAGGGGGTTTTACAAATACAAATTATGCACTACAATACAACAGAGTAAATGGCTACAGTCAATGTACATACGTGAGTATATTCGCGTGCGCCTCCCGGTCCGGTCCTCCGCTATCAGGTTGATAACTTTGAGAGTCTTGTGTCAGGCCGGGCTGCAGCAGGCTTTATTTATACAAGTCTTCCAAAAGCAATACAATGGATACTGTAATCCCGTTGTCCATTGGACACAGGAATGCACTTTTACAGTACAGGAGAGGTCATAGGTTGATTTGAAAAGTTAGGCGATGTCTTTCCCAACTGCTCTTGTGGGTGGTCTCCTCTGGATTCCCGCCACATACATAATATACAGTAAATACAGTTTATATCTATATTCTGCACCTAACTATCCACAGGAACATGCGATCTTCCGCAAACCAACACCGGAATGTTACCCTTAAAATACCCTACAGCTGGATACCAAACACCACCTTATAACCTTAGTCTGTCCCCTCTTATCCTGTAAAGGGGAATCCCCTTGTTCTGGAATCATTTAAACTGTTGATACTTTCTGATGTGGTGCAGGGGGACTATGTGTACAATGTGCAGTATTTGGATTAAATATGTAATATTTTGATAGCTCTCCATGCGTTCACAAACTCTGCCATAAATACCCATACCACGCGCAGGACCGCGGGAGCGACCATACGCAAATTGCAGATATGTGCACGCACGGCGGAACAAGTGCACGCGCAGTGGGCATGTGTGTGCAGTTTATACGTGCTATGTGTTCTTCAATATTTTTCAACTTTGACAGTCCACCCTTTGGCAGTCAACAATAACTGCCAGTATCTAATCACTAAACAGAAAAATATCAATACAATATCTACAGACGATTGGATGGTCGGAGGAGAGTTGTAGGCGGGAAATATATGATCTAGTGGGATAGTAAAAAGCATGTATGTATGAATTCATGTCGGAGGGGCATGTATCATCATGCCGTATATGTTCTAGATAAGCTTTGAGGTATTGCGAAGTATACATTAAATCCTTCTTATCCCGTATTAAGGGTCTGTAAGTGGGCCAACAAATACTACCGAGCTCTTTTCGGCTTTTTGTTCTGACAAATGGGGTGCACATTTAGTTGATGATACATGGAGGGGGAACATATGTGAGTGCTAGTATATGTGGATATCACCTGTCGACTATGTGTGTCATTAACTGAAGGTTGTAGAGATGAAGATAAGACACATATCTAAAATACATTCACATAACATTTTCATAAACATTCTTGGGTATGGTCGATGTCTTTTCCGGATTGGTGTATCTGGGCAGAGGGGGAGACAAAGGAAAAATGGGTGAAAGAAATAGGCCATGGAATTAATTTGCAATCCTTATCATAACACTGTCTCTATGGATGGGTCGTAAATTAAATCTGCTGCTGTAACAGCGCCCCCCGCTCCTTAGACTCATCAATTTTGTGCCGTGCTTGCGCCGCGTTAGAATTCGAACACACCTAAATATCAAGCCAATAATTATGACGACTCCCAAGATACAAAGGAGAAACTTCCCTACACTCATAACATTTTGAGCCCACTCTCCTAATCCTGAGAACCAATTTCGTGGGTTCAACCATGAGACCCAGCCGGTCAGCTCATTACCCACAGCGGTCAGGGTAAGGTTGTGTCTCCTACGGAACTCCCACTTCAACTGCAATATATCATCCATCTTTTGATCTATAATCTCTGTGGGGTCGTCAGTGCTGTTTGTAATATACGTACAGCACTTCACACCATACTGAGTTGCCAAAGTGACACAGTACCCACCCATCACGGCTGTGATATAATTGAGGACCATCCTGTGCTGGATCAGTTCTGTCTTGTAAGCTTGTAACTCCCTTCCCGTATACCTGAAGGTGTCGTCATACATCCAGTGATATTATCTATCAGGTTCGCTAGCGCATGGATATACCTATAATTTATAATTCCTCTGGCAGTACGGGTGATGTCTAATGCAAGAGGGAATTGAATCCCGGTGGATTCGTGGATCAAATTAGAGGCTACGTGCTCTGTCCTCTCTATGAGGTGTCTCTTGACGATGTGTTCATAGTGAGTATGAGTATAAGGAGCCTGAGCACTGCGGTGAACCTCTTTCATCTTTCATATGGGTTATGGTCATGACCTCTGGCAACACTCTTCCAATATAACACAATCCTTCTGAGCTCGGGGCAAGCCACTTATACGCCTTTCTCCCACATATGAAATAGGCATCATCGGGGAGAACATAGGGGACAGAATATGACATTACCATATTACAAACTTTCCAAGTGAAAAACCCAATCCCTAGTTCTCCCATCTGCTCAGTACAAGTATCGGGCTGGATGATATGAGCACATTACCCTGGCGATACTTTTCCAACCCACATGGTCTTGCTTCCAAGAGTATACCTATACCGAAAATACCTCCCACTGTTGGCAATTTGGCGTACATGTTCAGAGTCTATGGGTATCCTATCAGCTCTGTGTGAAAAGGTAATTGTCTGGTTATTCCACGTCACTTCCCAATTTCCAGGTTTTCAGTAATTGGAAATATTAAAACACAATAAGGACCTGTCTACATGATACTGGTGGAGCTTCTAACTAGGGGGCCTAGAGATATTGAATTTCTTGTCCACCGGTCTCCCACCCCGTAATTCTAGTACCTCATCTATTGCTAAAGGGTACGATACTAATCCTGACTTGCACTGACCTTGAGGTACCTGTGAGCACACCCAGCATTCTGTCTGGATTAAGACCTTACCCACTAGTGAGTGGTAATCACTCAACGGATGACGGTCCATGTCGATATTAAGGCTGGACTGACATCTCTGGATGCACCCATCCTCGACTATGTTCTCACAATTCCTACAAATGCAATTTTCCTCAGCCAATAACCCTTCACAGTGCCTCCGAGCTCCCTGACTACCAGATCGCTTTCTGATACTCGCCTTTGCTCGAGTGATGTGTGAGGCCACACCTTGAATACTGTGTACAATTCTGGGCACCGTACTACAAAAAGGATATCCTGGAGTTTGAAAAGGTACAGAGGAGGGCGACCAAACTAATTAAGGGCATGGAGACGATGGAATACAAGGAAAGGCTTGAAAGACTAGACATGTTTACATTGGAAAAGCGGAGACTAAGAGGGGATATGATCAACATCTACAAATATATAAGGGGACAATACACAGAGCTTGCGCGGGACCTGTTTTTGGTTAGATCAACACAGAGGACTCGTGGACACTCGCTCAGGTTAGAGGAGAGGAGATTCCGCACAATACGGCGTAAAGGCTTTTTCACGGTAAGGACAATACGTGTTTGGAATTCCCTGCCCGAGGGAGTTGTAATGGCGGAATCTGTCAACACCTTTAAGAATGGGTTAGATAAATTCCTAATGGATAAGGATATCCAGGGGTATGGTGCATAGTCATGCATTATAGTTACTATAAATAGGGATTAAATGCAACGGCTGACAGCAGCATCAGTCAGAAATTTTAGTCAAATCATCATGCATAGGAGACCACAAATAGGTTGAACTCGATGGACAATTGTCTTTTTTCAACCTCAGATACTATGTTACTATGTTACTATGTTGCTCTTGAGATTCTACAAATCCATCCTCGCCATCAGAACCCATTCCAGATCCTTTCTCGACCTCTCTGGGATCCTCACCGGAACAGACTGTCCTGGTTAACATCAGGATTAACAGGAAACCCGGAACGCAGTCTCTTGGGGTAAGTCCATCTTGTTAAGGGAAGAGAAGGGAAACAAGAAGGGGGAGAAAGAGAAGGAGAGAGGGAGGGTAGTGGGAGATGGAGAAAATAATTTAAAAAAAACTGGTGCGACAACCGCCTCTGGTCTTGTTGTTCTCCGCGCTCAGGTGCCGTCTCAACAGTCCTGCCTCTCAACCTTCCCGGAACAGACACTCCAGTGATACGATGTTCTCTACACTCTGCTCTTTGTCACGGGTTCTCTCCGGGTCAGCGACCTTTTTACAGTGGGACGAGTGGACCCAAGTCTCTCTTTTGGCAACCTTTACTGCTGTCGTTGAAAAGTAAACAGGGTACATTGACAGGGTACAAAGTACACACAGCGCGCACACACCCAGAGATTCACTTTAAACCTTATACAGCAATGCGATGCGTTACTAATACACTCTTAAACCTTAGCAGGAAAAGGAAGACACAACAGCGATTTGTAGTTAATCACTGGGTTCCGACACCACAGAGTAATATTTCTGAAAGGGGGTTAACAAATACAAATTATGCACTACAATACAACAGAGTAAATGACTACAGTCAATGTACATACGTGAGTATATTCGCGTGCTCCTCCCGGTCCGGTCCTCCGCTATCAGGTTGATAACGTTGAGAGTCTTGTGTCAGGCCGGGCTGCAGCAGGCTTTATTTATACAAGTCTTCCAAAAGCAATACAATGGATACTGTAATCCCGTTGTCCTTTGGACACAGGAATGCACTTTTACAGTACAGGAGAGGTCATAGGTTGATTTGAAAAGGTAGGCGATGTCTTTCCCAACTGCTCTTGTGGGTGGTCTCCTCTGGATTCCCGCTGCATACATAATATACAGTAAATACAGTTTATATCTATATTCTGCTTCTGCACCTAACTATCCGCAGGAACATGCGATCTTCCGCAAACCAATACCGGAATGTTACCCTTAAAATACCCCACAGCTGGATACCAAACACCACCTTATAACCTTAGTCTGTCCCCTCTTGTCCTGTAAAGGTGAATCCCCTTGTTCTGGAATCATTTAAACTGTTGATACTTTCTGATGTGGTGCAGGGGGACTATGTGTACAATGTGCAGTATTTGGATTAAATATGTAATGTTTTGATAGCTCTCCATGCGTTCACAAACTCTGCCGTAAATACCCATACCACGCGCAGGACCGCGGGAGCGACCATACGCAAATTGCGGATATGTGCACGCACGGCGGAACAAGTGCACGCGCAGTGGGCATGTGTGTGCAGTTTATACGTGCTGTGTGTTCTTCAATATTTTTCGATTTTGACAGAAGGTTGGAGGAGATTTTAAACTAGGAGCCTGGGGGGAGGGTTTAGCTAGAAACTACGGGTCATGCAGTGAGAATAGTGGGGATGGCGGTAGTAAACAAAATGGGGGAGAAGTTGGGGGGAGGGTAAGAGCAGGTGGTAAGGTTACTAACATGGGTACTAAAAGAGATTTTACCAAAGCACTAACCAATGACGATTACAGGTCATCATTGCTACATAAGGTGAAAGATGTCCCTAACGCAGGGGAAAATACTTATCTTAGTTGTATGTATGTAAACGCCAGAAGCATTACTGGTAAAAAGGGTGAACTAGAAATACTTGCAGCAAGCAAACAGTATGATATTATAGGCATTACTGAAACTTGGTGGGACGAATCTCATGATTGGACAGTCAATCTAGAGGGCTATACACTGTTTAGGAGAGACAGACTAAATAAAAAGGGTGGAGGGTGTGTCTTTACGTAAAGCCGTTTTTAAAACCTGATATACGGGAAGATATTCAGGAGGGGACTGTAGACACTGTCAAGACATTATGGGTAGAAATTGCATGCGGGGGAAAAAGGAATAAAAAAGTTAGTATTGGGTGTATGCTATAGGCCGCCTGGTATCAACGCATCTGATGAGGAATTGTTACTAAAGCAAATTGAAAGAGCAGCAGGAGTAGGAGACATAGTAGTGATGGGAGATTTTAACTATCCAGAGATAAACTGGAAAAACGATTCATGTGATACTGCTAGGGGTAATATGTTTTTAAACACAATTAATGATAACTACTTAGTTCAACTAATTGAGGAACCAACTAGGTACAATGCTATCTTAGACCTGGTATTAACAAACAATGGGGATTTGGTATCAGGTATTATAGTAGGGGAACCCATAGGAAACAGCGACCACAATATGGTCACATTCAATATCAGTTTCCATAAACAGCCCTATACTGGCTCAACTAGGACTCTAAACTTTATCAAAGCAAATTTTGAAAAGATGAGGGTATTTTTCAGGGATTTTGAATGGGAAGGTTTGTTTTTAGGAAAAAATACTACGGAGAAATGGGAGGTACTAAAATTCCTGCTAGCTAAAAATACACTCAAATTTATTCCTACGAGCAGCAAAAAAAGGAATAAAAATCATAAACCGATGTGGCTTAACAAAAAGATTAAGGAACTTATGGGCAAGAAAAGGCGAGCATTTAAAAAATACAAATCTGACGGGGAAGCAGAGTCATTTCAGCACTATAAGGAATGTAACAAAATATGCAAAAAGGAAATAAGAGCGGCTAAAGTAGAAACTGAAAAACTAGTAGCAAAGGAAAGCAAAGCGAATCCCAAAAAATTATTTAAATACATTAATAGCAAGAGATTAAAGAAGGAGAGTATAGGCCCTTTAAAAGACAAGTTGGGAGTCTTAAGCAAAAATGATAATGACATAGAGGACACACTAAATGAGTTTTTTTCAACAGTATTTACTAGAGACGACCCAATTCAGGGACTAACATATCATTTCAATAATGAGAATATCCCACTGATAGGTATTTATTTAAGCGAGGAAGTAGTCTGTGACCGATTAAAACATTTAAAGATTAATAAGTCACCAGGTCCCGATGGTATTCACCCAAGGGTTCTAATGGAGCTTCATTCTGAACTTGCAAAACCGCTATTTTTGATCTTTCAGGATTCAGTAATATCACGTATGGTTCCCAAAGACTGGCGTATAGCGGAATTATTGCCTATATTCAAAAAGGGAAGTAAAGCTGAACCAGGTAATAATAGACCAGTTAGTCTTACATCTATAGTGGGGAAAGTATTGGAAGGTATTCTAAGAGACAGTATTCAGACGTTCCTTAAAGTCAATAAGGTAATTAAAAGGAATCAACATGGGTTTATGAAGGACAGATCCTGTCAAACCAACTTACTTGGCTTTTATGAAACAGTAAGCGCAAACCTAGATCAGGGTAAAGAGGTGGATGTAATCTTTTTAGATTTTGCCAAAGCGTTCGATACTGTACCACACATGAGACTTATCTACAAGCTACAAGAATCAGGGCTAGGAAGCACAATATGCTCTTGGGTCAAAAACTGGTTAGATAATAGGGAGCAGCGCGTTGTGGTTAATGGATCTTTTTCAACTTGGACTGAAGTGCTAAGTGGTGTGCCGCAAGGCTCAGTATTAGGACCGCTATTGTTCAATATTTTCATTAACGACCTAACAGAAGGTCTAGAGAGCATGGTGTCAATTTTTGCAGATGATACCAAATTGTGTAAAGTTATAAATGCGGAGGGGGATGCTTCGTCGCTTCAGAATGACTTAGTTAAATTAGAAGCTTGGGCAGCGAAATGGAGAATGCGCTTCAATACAGACAAGTGTAAGGTAATGCACTGTGGTAACAAGAACAAAAATAACACCTACCTACTAAATGGGGTAAAATTAGGGGATTCTGAACTGGAAAAGGACTTAGGTGTCCTCATAGATAGCAAACTAAGCAGTAGTACCCAAAGTAGGACTGCAGCAAAGAAGGCTAATAAGATATTAGCATGCATAAAACAGGGAATTAATGCTAGGGACGAGAGTATTATACTCCCGTTATATAAATCACTTGTGAGGCCACACCTTGAATACTGTGTACAATTCTGGGCACCTTACTACAAAAAGGATATCCTGGAGCTAGAAAAGGTTCAAAGGCGGGCGACCAAACTAATTAAGGGTATGGAGATGCTGGAATACGAAGAAAGGCTTGCAAGACTAGGCATGTTTACACTGGAAAAGAGGAGATTAAGAGGGGACATGATCAACATTTACAAATATATAAGGGGACAATATACAGATCTTGCGCAGAACCTGTTTTTGGTTAGATCAACACAGAGAACTCGTGGACACTCGCTCAGGTTAGAGGAGAGGAGATTCCACACAATACGGTGTAAAGGCTTTTTTACGGTAAGGACGATACGTGTTTGGAATTCCCTGCCTGAGGGAGTTGTAATGGCCAACTCAGTCAACACCTTTAAGAATGGGTTAGATAAATTCCTAATGGATAAGGATATCCAGGGTTACGGGGCATAGTCACGCACTATGGTTATTATAAAAAAGAGGGGTTAATCGGAACGGCAGTCAGCAACTTCAGTCAAAATTTTATACATAATAATCGTGCATAGGAGACCACAAATAGGTTGAACCCGATGGACAATTGTCTTTTTTCAACCTTAGATACTATGTTACTATGTTACTATCTACCCCATGTCACCAGGCTAACCCCTCTTGCCAGGCTATTCCCCCTCCTCCCTCTGTCACCAGGCTAATCCCCCCCTCACCAAACTAATCCCCCTTCTCTGCCCATCAGCAGACTAATCCCCCCCTTCTCCCCCTGTCACCAGGCTAATCCCTCTCCCTCCCCTATCACCAGGCTGATCACGCCCCTAACCAGAACACCAAACGTTTTCCCTCTGTCTTCCTACTATCTTCCATTGGTCTTCCCCATATCCCCCCCATCTTCCTCCCATCTAGCCCCTGTTCTTTATCCCATCCCCCGTGTGCCTCCCATCTTCCTCAGTTCTTCCACCAGTCTCCTGTTTCCCTCCCTTTTTCCTGGCATCTTCCTGTTTCCCTACCATCTCCTACAATTCTTCCCCCTGTATCCCTCCCGCCTTCCTCCCATCTAGCCCCTATCCTTCTCCCTGTCTCTCCCCCATCTTCCTCACATCTAGACCCTGTTCTTCCCCATATTTTCCTCCCCTCTTTATAAAACAATTATTGTAATATAATAATTTAAGCGCTGAGATTTTTCTGTTTCAAACACACATACATACATACATACATACATACATACATACATACATATACAGCACTGTATACCATACCATACCAGTAGCCACACCCCCACCATTCTGGTTACATCCCTTGCGGCGGCACACAATAGGCCCTTCATAAATTTCAGCTTCTGGCCCTTGAGAACCTTAATCTGGCACTGAGTAGGATCAAACAGGGCCAGCCTGGACGTTTTCCCAAGTAGGCCCCGATGCCTGAGGGCTCAGCTTCTGCAGAGATCAAACTGCAGTGCTGGAGAGGAGAGTAAAGTAAAACCAGCAGTTGGATGGGGCTTAATAAGCATGGGTGAGGCAAAATGGCACAGTCCTGATGCACAATTCTGACACCTTGAAGATAGATGGGGGAGATGTACTAAACCTTGAAGAGTGATAAAGTCGAGAGAGATAAAGTACCAGCCAATCAGTTCCTAATTGCCATGTTACAGGCCATGCTTGAAAAAAAGACAGTTGGGGTTGATTGATTGGTAGTTTATCTCTCTCGACTTTATCACTCTCCAAGACTTAGAACAGAAAGAGGATGAAGTTCTAATCATTTTGAAATGAAATATAGGGACACTAAGATGACCTGTATCTGGGCAGATCATAAAAATTACATAATCCTTCCATTTAAGTCCCAAGAAATGTAAAACAGTTCCGAAAACCTGTTTTGCTCATTTGGCTGCATTATTGCATTCAATTATGAGAAAATCAGCAAAGACAATAAAACAATTAGAATGGGACACAGAAACATGAGTGCCATAATCTTCATATGGAGTTTAGATTAATCATAGAGTGCTAGTTCACTGCTGTAGAATAGCAGACATATATAAGTATAAGTAGATCTGTGCACTGTGAGCACAGCCAACAGCAGTAGTTTTCCGCTTTCACATTACATGACACTTGGGATTTTTATAAAGGAGGTGCCAGCTCAAAGAATACTCATATCCATCTACTGTAGTTCAGTAAACAATGTGCTTGACTTTCTGATATTGATCTGCATAATGATTTTGTAATGAGACATGACCATCTCACATGAAATAATGGAAAATATAGACACAACAGCGTCTGTGTTTTGAAGTGATTTGTTGCAATAAAATGTATTATATTTTCCAGCAATAAACTTTTAGGCACATAAAACATGAACATGATTTAACAGCAATTTGAGTTTGTCTTATTTCTTAATAGCTGGTCTATTAACATCTGTAAGTATTCTAAAACCTATACAGCTGCATTGCATAAATATAGCTAGATTGTTCTCGAGGTTAAAGCAAAAATCTTATGTCCTAATAGACTACACCCCATATTCAAGATGTGGTCTGACCAGTACTGCATATAATATAATAAAACTATATGTGCATCATGTGCATATATATTACTTTTTATGCATCCCGTGTCTGTAATAGCCTCTAGTCTAGTCACTTCTTGGCACTTAGTGTTGCTACACACGGTAACTGTTATTCCTAAATCTGTTTCCATCTCTGATTCCCCAGCTGTATCCCATTTATGTGTAAGCAGCAGAACTGTTACCACTGCCTAGTTCCACAACCTGACACTTACTTACATGAAACGTAATCTGCCATTTTTCCCATCCAATTGGATATTTTGTCTAAGGCGCCCTACACATTAGGCGATGTGCCGCCGAGGTGCCCGACGGACGATACGGCAGACGGGCGACCTGGCGGCGGGGGGGCAGTGACGGGGGGAGTGAAGTTTCTTCACTCCCCCCGTCACCCGGCTCCATAGACGTGCAGGCAAATATGGACGATCTCGTCCATATTGGCCTGCATGCACAGCCGACATGTCACCAGCGATGAACGAGCGTGGGGCCGCGCATCGTTCATCGCTGGTGACTCCGCACTGCACAATATGAACGTTATCTCGTTCATTAATGAACGAGATCGTTCATATCGTGCAGTGATATCGGCATGTGTGTAGGGCCTATAAATCTTTCTGTAGGGAATTGGTTTCCTGCTTTGCTAATAATCTTATAGTGTTAGCTGTTAGCTAAAGTGGAGAGAGACAAAGTATCAGCCAATAAGCTCCAAAGTGCCAAGTTACAGGCTGTTATTTAGAAAAAGCAGTTAGGAACGGATTGGTGGGTAGTTTTCCTGTCTCCACTTTATCTCTCTCCAATGCTTAGTACATCTGCCCCACAGAGAAAGAGAGAGGGCTGAAACCAAGAAAGTACCTAATAGTTCTAAAAGACATATGACAATAAAATGTAATATATAGACAGGGACGGACTGTGGCCTCTTTCAGGCCCTGGCATACATGCGCACGCACGTGAAAGGGGGAGCGCGTGACTAGCAAGGGGCGCGCGGACACTGCTAATGGGGGCGTGCTGTGAGTCAGGGGGCGGGGACTTGCGGCACACCCCCTTATTATTAAGCAACGGGGCACTACGGGCAGAGGCAACGGAAGATGAACCAGAGAGCTGGGAGCTGCTCTACGCACAGCCTTCCAGGCTCTCTGTGGGCCGGACCGGCCCACCGGCTTATTGGCCCTTCTGGCATTTGCCAGAAGTGCCAGGTGGGAAGGCCAGCCCTGTATATAGACATGAATAACCAGAACCTGTTATTATTCTTGTTTCACAAGATGGGATCTTTAAGAAGCTAATCTCATGAGTCCCATAAGCAAAAAATACAAAAAGCAAGTGTTTATCTGTCCATTTTTAAGTAGGGCCGTAGAGAGCTTGCCCGGGTCCCAGTAATGCAGGGGGTCGTGGGCTAATCATAACATTTTTCTTTCTAAGCAAAACTGGTAAACAAAAAGCAAAATGAAAAACATGGAAACCCCATTGCAATTTACATAATCGAATTATTTGCACCTAGTAAAATTACTTGATTTTATTTATTTTTTGCAAAACAGGACACTAACTGATCTCTTGGTCTTTATTTCCCAACGCATAGACATTCAGGCGATGTCTACAAGCTCAGTATAACTGTTATCATGATACGGTATATATAAATGCTGATGTTGGCACATCAATTGGACATTTAGATGTAAGCAGAATGTATATTGCACAAAAAAACAATTTAAAAAATCGAAACACATAAGTCTTTTTTTTTTTTTTTACTATAACACTGATTTTTTTTTTGCCTAATTTGACATTTCAAGAAGAAGAAATAACACTAAGTGTGTGACAAGAATATTGGAAAGTCTTAGGAGTTTGGAGGGTGTTATTATGCTGCACTTGTCAGGGCTTTCTATCAGACATCTGTTACATTTACCATGACTCTACCTTCTCTGACATTCAAGGAAGTCAGACATGTGGAAGAATAACAGTGGGTTTTAGGCTTTAACTGCAATATAATAACAGCCCTGCAGTTACAGCAGCAGCCGAGAACCACCTCACTCGTAATTACACCGGTCTGAGTGACCACTGCACAAAATGCAATAATACATGCACTCTAATTTTCCCAAACATTTGTGTCCCATTGAAATAAAAGCATTAGACTTACAAATGCTAGTTCAAAATAAAGGCAATAATTTGTCTCCAGCTGGTGCAATTGTTTAATAAAATGCCTGCTGTGTTTCCAGAAATAATAACCTTTATCTCCGACAGCTACTATAATTAGGCTGTCTTTGGACCACCGGGATTAGACATCCAAAATATTCTGAACTTGTTTGTAGTTCTGGGCTTTCAAAGTCAGCAGATTTGATGAAAGGGCTGCAGGCTGTCAAGACAAAATAAACATCGGGCATCTTGGCAGCATTGTCCACACACAAACTTTCACTGTACTGAATGGATATGTGTGAGGGCAAAGCCAAAATACACAGAAAGTCTTGCACTGACTTCAATGGATTAAGAATTGGAGGCGAACGGCCAAGTCCGCTATTAGATGGAACGTCAACCAGCTGCAGATTCCTCATATTTCCAGCTAAGACATCCTGTGAAACAGGTGTTGCTGACTCCTTGTTCTGCATGCTGCCTTACCATTCGAAAAATGACAATTCATATTGACAGAGAAAATCAGTAAGGAAGATGGTGGATCTGTCAACTGTGTTAGGATGACAGTTGACAGGGAGTGACCTTTCAAAGGACAACTAGAGCAAGCAGCAAATAAAGGGCATTTGCAGATGGGCAGAGTTCCTGTATAACAGAAATAGAATTGGTGACACAAGTGGACACATGCAGTGTCATATATAGCTTGGCCAGAGGCAGAGGAGCCTCCCTTGACCAACCGCAGTCCAGCATACAGCAGGGTGCGCTGGACTGAGGAGAGAGGCTTTTGATGGCTGACAGGTAAAAGGGGGGATGCTTGGATCCAATCCAACAAGCATGGATAATTAGTAACTCCCCCCCCCCCTTCAGCGCCACTGTATCATTGTAAATGGTGCAATTTGACTGCCGCCTCTACAGTGAAACCATGTATTAAATGTGGGGTAAGATATCCTGCAACCTGGAGCAATATGCGTGTTCACAAAAGGTCCTAATATACATGAATGCTTTGGCACTGAAAAGCTACCCCTGTTCTAACTGAATACATTTAGGTTATTATACACCTAGTTTGTGAACCATGATGTTTTAAGGGCTCTGATTAGAGGTATAATATATTCATTCTAAAGTAAGGAAGGACCAAAATATGAGGTGAACTATAAATAACAAAAACATTAGAATAATGCAGAAAGGGTGATCTAGGGGCAGTAGTAGAAATGAACTAATTCATCGCAATAGTGAAACATGGTGTGAGGTAAGAAGCCGCTATGTGTATCAGAGGTCTACTTACTAAGCCTTGGATTGAGATAAAGTAGACGGAGATAAAGTCCCAGCCAATCAGCTCCTAACTGCCATGTCACAGGCTGTGTTTGAAAAATGACAGGAGCTGATTGGTTGGTACTTTATCTCCATCCACATTCTCTCTCTCCAAGGCTTAGTAAATAGACCCCTCAGTCTCTAAAGATCATTGTATTGATACAGTCTCTATCAGCCACCAGTCTTGTTTACCTAGTCCACTAGTCAGTTGCTAGTAACATGTAGACAGCAGAGGTGAGTTACAGCGCTATGGAGAAGATTGTGAAGCCGTCACTGGGAATTTACAGCAATGGGGGGGTGGGGGCGACAGTGACCTGTAAAGTGGTCTGTGTGCAAATCACCACAGGACTCTGGAGAACTGCAGTGACTCTACTAGTTCAAAATCATGCTGAACAATGGCTGCCTGCAGAAACACTTCCTGTAAAAGAAACACTTCCTAGAAAACAAACACTTCCTGTATAACAAGGAGATGGCATTGATGCAACTTCTGCCTTCCATAAACAGCATACATCTACAACCCCCTTTTTCAACATAATAAACAGGTGTGTGGGTGCAAGATAGTGTGATAGTTGTTGGGTGCAAGGACAGTGAGCAACAAAGAACAAACATTACTAAAACAATGGGAGATTAAGTAACCGAGGGGTCTATTTACTATGCCTTGGATGGAGATAAAGTGGACGGAGATAAAGTACCAGCCAATCAGCTCCTAACTCCCATGCTACTGTGGCTGGTACTTTATCTCCATCTACTTTATCTCCATCCAAGGCTTAGTAAAGAGACCCCATAGTTCAGGGATTTTGGATTAAGCCTGGAAATTCTTGAGCCACAATCTGGAGCAGACCATCTATCATAGTGTTTCTCATATTGAAGAGCACCATTAGCATGTCACACCCATCTCGACAGGTGCTTGCCTAACTGGTACTTTGCAGAACATAGGACTGTGGATAGTGAGGTCTGCTGGTGACATGTGAGATGTCACACTAACTGGTTAAAGTCAGGTACTCACCACTCATGACCTCCATGGACCCAGGGCCCTGTGTGCACTGTACACACTATAACCATTAGAGATAAGCCAATGATCCTGGTTCCTCCCACCAGACTCATCTGGGACTCCGATACGTACTGTGCAGCACTGAATCCAAGTTGAAATTATGCTGGAAAGTCCTGATGTAGGATGATAATGTCAATTATTATCTTAAAACATAAAGCTATACACTATTACCGTGGAGCCGCTATGGCCGCTAGACCACGTGCACGTGCTACGCACTTTGTACGCTATTTGCGTACAGAGTCTCGCACGTGGTACGCACTTGGCGTACACACGCTGCGCTGAGTGTACGGAATACACACAGCAGGCGCACACACAGTAGATAACCTTTAAACCTTGTTAATAAAACACAGTAAGGGTATACTTATACTCTAAACCTTAGTAGTCAAATACTGTAATGATGTAACGCTTAAAAACCTTAACAATGTGTATGCTGTTTGAGCGATTGAGACGCTAAGAGAGCCCTTTGCAGGAAAGTGAAAACACAACACCGGGTTTGGTTAAAACCACAGCAGCTCTAACACTGCCGTGGATTATTCAGAGAAAAAGGGGAAAACAATACAAGTTATACACTACAAGCTAACACAGAAATCTAACAGAAATAACAGAGAATAAGACGAACAATGGCTACAGAGAATATACATACGTGGGGAATCTTTCGCATGCGCAACCTGGAATCCAGTCCTCAGCTGTTCAGGTAGAAAGCCTTCAGAGACATGAGGCTGGCCAGGCATCAGTGGTCTTTATATACACAACATACATTCACAATACAATGGTACCTGTAATCTCATTGTTCATTGGACACAGGGATGTGTCCCTACATTACAGCAAAGGCCATAGGTGGATTTGAACAGGTGGGCTGTGTCTTTCCCTAACTGCTCTTGTGGGTGGTATCCTCAGGATTCCCGCCGCATGTGTAATTTACAGCAAATACAGTTAATGTTCATAATCTACTTCTGTACATAACTATACGCAGGCGCGAGCGATCCTTTCCTAACTAACATCGGAATGTTACTCTTAAAATACTCTACAGCTGGATACTAGACACCAACTTTCAACCTTTATCTGACCCTTCCTATCATGCAAAGAGAAATCTCTCTGTCCAGGAACAGTTTAAACTAATCATACTCGCTAACATGGTCTAGGGGAATATTAACTACAAAATGCACTATTTGGGTTAAATATGCTACGATCGAGTCGCACGCTACACGCTCACAAACTCCGCCGTAATTACACATCTCATGCGCACGATCGCCGGAGCGATCTTACGCAACTTGCGGGTATGTGCAAGCACGGGGGAACAGGTGCACGAGCAGCGTGCATGTGCATGAGGGGTTAGTACAAGGGGTATGCATCATGATATTTTTCGACTTTGATAAGGGATTAATAATTAAAGGGTCACTGGGTAGGTTTTCTTGCAGATTTCCTCTTTACACTAGAAACCCATACACATTATACCTAATAAATAACCAACTATATGCATCATATTTAGAATGTGAAAGCTCAAAGCCATTGACACCCTGCTGGTGTATACATTAAAGGATATAATGACATCTAATTATAACTAGTTTATTTACTTATACATGCAAATATCAATTTACTAGTGTGATAGAAAATGAGCTCACAGGACACAAGACACCACTTCACGTGCTTTCATGCTGGTCACAGGAAACATACTTGACTTTAGGGGCTATATTACTTTCTGTATAATGCACATATTGTCCTAATGACTAGTACATTCACTACATCATAGCTCACTAATTAGAAGCATGATATCAGAAGTCACAGTTAATGTAGATTTTATAAACAAGAGTCTTTATTTAACATCACTTCTGTAAAGTAGTGATGTGCACCGGAAATTTTTCGGGTTTTGTGTTTTGGTTTTGGATTCGGGTCCGCGGCCGTGTTTTGGATTCGGACGCAAACCTCCCTGAAAATTTTTTGTCGGATTCGGGTGTGTTTTAGATTCGGGTGTTTTTTTACAAAAAACCCTCAAAAACAGCTTAAATCATAGAATTTGGGGGTCATTTTTGATCCCATAGTATTATTAACCTCAATAACCATAATTTCCACTAATTTTCAGTCTATTCTGAACACCTCACACCTCACAATATTATTTTTAGTCCTAAAATTTGCACCGAGGTCGCTGGATGGCTAAGCTAAGCGACACAAGTGGCCGACACAAACACCTGGCCCATCTAGGAGTGGCACTGCAGTGTCAGGCAGGATGGCACTTCAAAAAAATTGTCCCTAAACAGCACATGATGCAAAGAAAAAAAGAGGCGCACCAAGGTCGCTGTGTGACTAAGCTAAGCGACACAAGTGGCCGACACAAACACCTGGCCCATCTAGGAGTGGCACTGCAGTGTCAGACAGGATGGCACTTCAAAAAAATTGTCCCCAAACAGCACATGATGCAAAGAAAAAAAGAGGCGCACCAAGGTCGCTGTGTGACTAAGCTAAGCGACACAAGTGGCCGACACAAACACCTGGCCCATCTAGGAGTGACACTGCAGTGTCAGGCAGGATGGCACTTCAAAAAAATTGTCCCCAAACAGCACATGATGCAAAGAAAAAAAGAGGCGCACCAAGGTCGCTGTGTGACTAAGCTAAGCGACACAAGTGGCCGACACAAACACCTGGCCCATCTAGGAGTGGCACTGCAGTGTCAGACAGGATGGCACTTCAAAAAAATTGTCCCCAAACAGCACATGATGCAAAGAAAAAAAGAGGCGCACCAAGGTCGCTGTGTGACTAAGCTAAGCGACACAAGTGGCCGACACAAACACCTTGCCCATCTAGGAGTGGCACTGCAGTGTCAGGCAGGATGGCACTTCAAAAAAACACTCCCCAAACAGCACATGATGCAAAGAAAAATGAAAGAAAAAAGAGGTGCAAGATGGAATTGTCCTTGGGCCCTCCCACCCACCCTTATGTTGTATAAACAGGACATGCACACTTTAACGAACCCATCATTTCAGCGACAGGGTCTGCCACACGACTGTGACTGAAATGACTGGTTGGTTTGGGCCCCCACCAAAAAAGAAGCAATCAATCAATCTCTCCTTGCACAAACTGGCTCTACAGAGGCAAGATGTCCACCTCATCATCATCCTCCGATTCCTCACCCCTTTCACTGTGTACATCCCCCTCCTCACAGATTATTAATTCATCCCCACTGGAATCCACCATCTCAGGTCCCTGTGTACTTTCTGGAGGCAATTGCTGGTGAATGTCTCCACGGAGGAATTGATTATAATTCATTTTGATGAACATCATCTTCTCCACATTTTCTGGAAGTAACCTCGTACGCCGATTGCTGACAAGGTGAGCGGCTGCACTAAACACTCTTTCGGAGTACACACTGGAGGGGGGGCAACTTAGGTAAAATAAAGCCAGTTTCTGCAAGGGCCTCCAAATTGACTCTTTTTCCTGCCAGTATACGTACGGACTGTCTGACGTGCCTACTTGGATGCGGTCACTCATATAATCCTCCACCATTCTTTCAATGGTGAGAGAATCATATGCAGTGACAGTAGACGACATGTCAGTAATCGTTGGCAGGTCCTTCAGTCCGGACCAGATGTCAGCACTCGCTCCAGACTGCCCTGCATCACCGCCAGCGGGTGGGCTCGGAATTCTTAGCCTTTTCCTCGCACCCCCAGTTGCGGGAGAATGTGAAGGAGGAGCTGTGGACGGGTCACGTTCCGCTTGACTTGACAATTTTCTCACCAGCAGGTCTTTGAACCTCTGCAGACTTGTGTCTGCCGGAAAGAGAGATACAACGTAGGTTTTAAATCTAGGATCGAGCACGGTGGCCAAAATGTAGTGCTCTGATTTCAACAGATTGACCACCCGTGAATCCTGGTTAAGCGAATTAAGGGCTCCATCCACAAGTCCCACATGCCTAGCGGAATCGCTCTGTGTTAGCTCCTCCTTCAATGTCTCCAGCTTCTTCTGCAAAAGCCTGATGAGGGGAATGACCTGACTCAGGCTGGCAGTGTCTGAACTGACTTCACGTGTGGCAAGTTCAAAGGGTTGCAGAACCTTTCACAACGTTGAAATCATTCTCCACTGCGCTTAAGTCAGGTGCATTCCCCCTCCTTTGCCTATATCGTGGGCAGATGTATAGGCTTGAATGGCCTTTTGCTGCTCCTCCATCCTCTGAAGCATATAGTGGGTTGAATTCCACCTCGTTACCACCTCTTGCTTCAGATGATGGCAGGGCAGGTTCAGGAGTGTTTGGTGGTGCTCCAGTCTTCGGCACGCGGTGGCTGAATGCCGAAAGTGGCCCGCAATTCTTCGGGCCACCGACAGCATCTCTTGCACGCCCCTGTCGTTTTTTAAATAATTCTGCACCACCAAATTCAATGTATGTGCAAAACATGGGACGTGCTGGAATTTGCCCAGATGTAATGCACGCACAATATTGCTGGCGTTGTCCGATGTCACAAATCCCCAGGAGAGTCCAATTGGGATAAGCCATTCTGCGATGATGTTCCTCAGTTTCCGTAAGAGGTTGTCAGCTGTGTGCCTCTTATGGAAAGCGGTGATACAAAGCGTAGCCTGCCTAGGAACGAGTTGGCGTTTGTGAGATGCTGCTACTGGTGCCGCCGCTGCTGTTCTTGCTGCGGGAGGCAATACATCTACCCAGTGGGCTGTCACAGTCATATAGTCCTGAGTCTGCCCTGCTCCACTTGTCCACATGTCCATGGTTAAGTGGACATTGGGTACAACTGCATTTTTAGGACACTGGTGACTCTTTTTCTGAGGTCTGTGTACATTTTCAGTATCGCCTGCCTAGAGAAATGGAACCTAGATGGTATTTGGTACCGGGGACACAGTACCTCAATCAAGTCTCTAGTTGCCTCTGAAATAATGGTGGATACCGGAACCACGTTTCTCACCACCCAGGCTGACAAGACCTGAGTTATCCGCTTTGCAGCAGGATGACTGCTGTGATATTTCATCTTCCTCGCAAAGGACTGTTGGACAGTCAATTGCTTACTGGAAGTAGTACAATTGGTCTTCCGACTTCCCCTCTGGGATGCCGATCGACTCCCAGCAGCAACAACAGCAGCGCCAGCAGCAGTAGGCGTTACACTCAAGGATGCATCGGAGGAATCCCAGGCAGGAGAGGACTCGTCAGACTTGCCAGTGACATGGCCTGCAGGACTATTGGCTTTCCTGTGTAAGGTGGAAATTGACACTGAGGGAGTTGGTGGTGTGGTTTGCAGCAGCTTGGTTACAAGAGGTAGGGATTTAGTGGTCAGTGGACTTCTTCCGCTGTCATCCAAAGTTTTTTAACTTGTCACTGACTTCTGATGAATGCGGTCCAGGTGACGTATAAGGGAGGATGTTCCTAGGTGGTTAACGTCCTTACCCCTACTTATTACAGCTTGACAAAGGCAACATACGGCTTGACACCTGTTGTCCGCATTTGTGTTGAAATTATTCCACACCGAAGAGGTGATTTTTTTTGTATTTTGACCAGGCATGTCAATGGCCATATTCGTCCCACGGACAACAGGTGTCTCCCCGGGTGCCTGACTTAAACAAACCACCTCACCATCAGAATCCTCCTTGTCAATTTCCTCCCCAGCGCCAGCAACACCCATATCCTCATCCTGGTGTACTTCAACAGTGACATCTTCAATTTGACTATCAGGAACAGGACTGCGGGTGCTCCTTCCAGCACTTGCAGGGGGCGTGCAAATGGTGGAAGGCGCAAGCTCTTCCCGTCCAGTGTTGGGAAGGTCAGGCATCGCAACCGACACAATTGGACTCTCCTTGGGGATTTGTGATTTAGAAGAACGCACAGTTCTTTGCTGTGCTTTTGCCAGCTTAAGTCTTTTCATTTTTCTAGCGAGAGGATGAGTACTTCCATCCTCATGTGAATCTGAACCACTAGCCATGAACATAGGCCAGGGCCTCAGCCGTTCCTTGCCACTCCGTGTCGTAAATGGCATATTGGCAAGTTTACGCTTCTCATCAGACGCTTTCAATTTTGATTTTTGGGTCATTTTACTGAACTTTTGTTTTTTGGATTTTACATGCTCTCTACTATGACATTGGGCATCGGCCTTGGCAGACGACGTTGATGGCATTTCATCGTCTCGGCCATGACTAGTGGCAGCAGCTTCAGCACGCGGTGGAAGTGGATCTTGATCTTTCCCTATTTTAACCTCCACATTTTTGTTCTCCATTTTTTAATGTGTGGAATTATATGCCAGTATCAATAGCAATGGCCTACTACTATATATACTGCGCACAACTGAAATGCACCACAGGTATGGATGGATAAGTATACTTGACGACACAGAGGTAGGTAGAGCAGTGGCCTTCCGTACCGTACTGCTATATATACTGGTGGTCACTGTCAGCAAAACTCTGCACTGTACTCCTTCTATATAATATACTGGTGGTCCCCAGTGCCCACAATAAAGCAGTGTGAGCACAGATATATGAAGCACACTGAGCACAGATATGGAGTGTTTTTCAGGCAGACAACGTATACTGGTGGTCACTGGTCAGCAAAACTCTGCACTGTACTCCTCCTATATAATACAGCTGCTCCCCAGTCCCCACAATTAAGCAGTGTGAGCACAGATATATGCAGCACACTGAGCACAGATATGGAGTGTTTTTCAGGCAGACAACGTATACTGGTGGTCACTGGTCAGCAAAACTCTGCACTGTACTCCTCCTATATAATACAGCTGCTCCCCAGTCCCCACAATTAAGCAGTGTGAGCACAGATATATGCAGCACACTGAGCACAGATATGGAGTGTTTTTCAGGCAGACAACATATACTGATGGTCACTGGTCAGCAAAACTCTGCACTGTACTCCTCCTATATAATACAGCTGCTCCCCAGTCCCCACAATTAAGCAATAAGCAGCACAAATATTATTAATAAACGGAGAGGACGCCAGCCACGTCCTCTCCCTAACATTTCCAATGCACGAGTGAAAATGGTGGCGACGCGCGGCTGCTTATTTAGAATCCGAATCTCGCGAGAATCCGACAGCGGGATGATGACGTACGGGCGCGCTCGGATTAACCGAGCCATACGGGAGAATCCGAGTATGCCTCGGACCCGTGTAAAATGGGTGAAGTTCGGGGGGGTTCGGTTTCCGAGGAACCGAACCCGCTCATCACTACTGTAAAGTAATGCTGAAACAATGGGTTTGGTGTACAGGAGTCGGAATTCCCTGGATCATGTAACTACTGACTTACACATTGCACCTACTTACCTACAATGTGCACCTACTGACATACAATGTGTATCTATATGTGACTGTGGATCAGCAGAACAGACGTGTCACGATCCGGGTATCTGGACGCCATTTCTTACCCATCAGATGCCTCCTAAGGCTGGCTCAGCGCTCCAGGACCGGATCCCATCTGTTATCCTAATGTTCACATTCCTGCATCCTCTCCTGTCTCTCTGAGACGCTGTCACAGTAACGCCTTATTACATCTGGCATGGCGTCTCCCGCGGCCTCCGCCGCCGTCCCTGAGCTTCTGCATGCAGAGTGCCAGAGTGGCGATTACGTCAGCCGCGGCCTCCGCTGTGTCCGCGTGGTTGGATGTGCACTTGTCAGCCTGGCGTCTCCTGTCTCCAGTGGCCGGCGCCGCCATTACTGTTTTCATTACCACATGGATTACAAACCAAACTTCCCTCCAAGTGTCTGCATGGGCGCAGCCATCTTGGATTCTGTCAGCTGATCATTTCCTCCAGTCTGTTGTCAGTATTGTTAATCTGCATAATTGCCTAGCCAATCCCTTCCTTGCTGCAGGTATAAATACACTGTGCCTGAGCAAGGAAGGCGTCAGTGCTTTGGTTGTCAAACCTAGTTCCTGTTTGTCTCTCTCCTGTGATTGTCTTCCAGGTTCCAGCTCCTGTCTCAAGACTTCCACCATAGAGACCCGCACCAGCATTCCACCTGCGGTGTAGCCTGACTCTCCAATCCATTGTGGATTCATCTGTTTCCAGCTACAACATTACCTGCTTCCAGCTCAGCTTCCAGCAGAGTACAGCTTCCCTTAAAGGGCCGGTGTCCTTTCTACACTTTACCACTCTCCACCGGTATTATTATTTCTCCGCTCTCAAGTTCTACATTTCAGTTCATATTTCATCGCTCCCAAGTTCATTTATTATTTAACTGGTTCCAGCCAGTATCCACTCCGTGCTAACAACAGTCTGGTTCCAGCCAGTATCCACAGCAGCTGTTTTACCTTCAGCAACCCAGCTTTTCCTGGAACACCAGCTGGCACAATCCTGGGTTATCTCCATTGCTACAGTCGGGCCTGGTAAGGACTTTCCATCTAGAAGATCATAAGAACTATCTCACACTACCAGTGCCCTGTGGCTCCTGCCATCCTGTAGTACCCAGGAACTGTATTTATTATTTGCTGACTTTTACGTTTTCTTTTACTGCTGCTGTGTTGCGGAGTTGTCATAATAAACATCATTGACTTTTATCTAAGTTGTCGTGGTCACGCCTTCGGGCAGTTATTATTCATGTTACTTACATGTCCAGGGGTCTGATACAACCTCCCAGGTTCCGGTACATCTCAGCCCCTACAACTGAGGCTGCCTCCCGTCAGCTCAGGCCCTCAGTTGTGACAGTAAGCACTGACCTAATGAATCCAGCCGGAGACCAGGATCAAGCGGCCAGGTCGATGCAAGAACTGGCAGCCCGACTAGAACATCAGGAGGCTGCACAGGGCCACATCATCCGCTGTCTCCAGGATCTCTCTACTCGGCTGGATGGGATTCAGACAACTCTCCGTGGATCAGGCGCATCTGGTGCGTCAACCACAGTGACTCCAGCTATAACCCCACCCACCTTACCCATTTCTGCTCCACGTCTTCATCTTCCAACGCCAGCAAAATTTGACGGATCTCCAAGATTCTGCAGGGGATTTCTCAACCAGTGTGAGATTCAGTTTGAGCTACAACCTGGCAATTTTCCCAGTGACCGTACAAAAATTGCCTACATCATCTCTCTTCTCAGTGGCTCCGCCCTTGACTGGGCATCACCGTTATGGGAGAGGTCCGACACCCTGCTATCTTCTTACACTGCATTCGTGTCAACATTCAGGCGCATCTTCGACGAGCCAGGCCGGGTAACCTCAGCTTCATCCGAGATTCTCCGTTTACGCCAGGGGTCACGTACTGTAGGACAATATCTGATACAGTTCCAGATCCTGGCATCCGAACTGGCATGGAACGACGAGGCCCTGTATGCTGCATTCTGGCATGGCTTATCTGAGCTTATTAAAGATGAGTTAGCTACCAGAGACTTACCTTCTAAGTTAGATGAGCTAATCTCACTCTGCACGAAAGTTGATTTACGTTTCAGAGAGAGAGCAACTGAGCGTGGAAGATCATCTGCTCCAAAATCTTCTGCTCCTCCTCCTCGTCAACTGTCACCATCTAAAGATGAGCCCATGCAAATTGGCCGTTCCCGTTTAACTCCTGCTGAGCGCCGAAGACGTCTCTCTGAGTCTCTTTGTCTTTACTGTGCAGCTCCGTCTCACACCATCAATGCCTGTCCCGAACGTCCGGGAAAACTCCAAACCCTAGCTCGCCCAGGAGAGGGCCGGCTAGGAGTAATGATCTCCTCTCCATCTCCTCATGATTGTAATCTCCCAGTCTCGCTTCAAGTTGCTCAACGTTATCGGAACGTCATTGCCCTCCTTGATTCCGGAGCAGCTGGGAACTTTATTACTGAAGCCTATGTTAAACGGTGGTCCCTACCCACCGAGAGACTTCCTTCCTCCTTTTCCTTAACTGCCGTGGATGGCAGTAAAATTTTTGATACTGTTATTGCTCTAAGGACTCTACCAGTTCGTCTGAGAGTGGGAGTTCTTCATTCCGAACTTATTTCACTTTTAGTGATTCCAAGAGCCACACATCCTGTGGTCCTGGGCCTTCCATGGCTCCGTCTTCACAATCCTACAATTGATTGGACGACTACGCAAATCCTGGCATGGGGTTCCTCCTGTGCAGAGACATGTTTGTTTAAAGTATTGCCTGTCTGTTCTTCCTCCCCCAGGTCGTCTGATGTTCCACCTCCTCCATATCACGATTTCACGGATGTGTTCAGTAAAGCTTCTGCTGATATCCTTCCTCCTCATAGAGAATGGGACTGCCCGATTGATCTCGTTCCAGGGAAGGTTCCACCTCGAGGCCGAACTTATCCGTTGTCTCTGCCTGAGACGCATTCTATGGAGGAATACATTAAAGATAACCTAGCAAAGGGGTTCATTCGACCTTCTTCTTCCCCAGCCGGCGCAGGCTTCTTTTTTGTAAAAAAGAAAGATGGTGGTCTGCGGCCGTGCATCGACTACAGAGGTTTGAACGACATTACCGTCAAGAACCGTTATCCTTTACCCCTGATTACTGAGCTCTTTGACAGAGTTAGCGGAGCTACCATCTTTACAAAGCTGGACTTGCGAGGTGCATACAATCTCATCCGGATCCGTGAGGGTGACGAGTGGAAGACCGCCTTTAACACCCGTGACGGACATTATGAGTACCTCGTCATGCCCTTCGGATTGAGCAATGCTCCAGCTGTCTTCCAGCATTTTGTCAATGAGATTTTCAGAGACATTCTATACAGTCATGTCGTGGTCTATCTAGACGATATCCTCATTTTTGCCAACGATTTAGAGGAACATCGTTTTTGGGTTAAAGAGGTTCTGTCCCGTCTCCGTGTCAATCATCTCTATTGCAAATTAGAAAAATGCGTCTTTGAAGTCAAGTCCATTCCGTTTCTAGGGTACATTGTGTCCGGTTCCGGACTAGAGATGGATCCTGAGAAACTACAAGCAATTCAGAATTGGCCGGTACCCTTAACCCTCAAAGGGGTCCAGAGGTTCTTAGGGTTCGCCAATTATTACCGAAAGTTTATACGAGACTTTTCCACCATTGTGGCGCCTATTACTGCTTTCACCAAGAAGGGTGCTAACCCGTCCAAGTGGTCTGAAGAAGCCATGCAAGCTTTTCATCTTTTAAAACAGAGGTTCATCTCTGCGCCTGTCCTGAAACAGCCTGACATCGACTCTCCTTTCATCCTAGAGGTGGATGCCTCCTCCGTTGGAGTAGGAGCGGTGTTATCTCAGAGGGCTAAAGATGGCCATTTACATCCTTGCAATTTCTTCTCCCGGAAGTTCTCCCCAGCTGAGCGCAACTATGCCATTGGCGACCAGGAGTTGCTAGCCATCAAGCTCGCTCTAGAAGAGTGGAGGTATCTGTAGGAGGGAGCTTCTCATTTAATCACCATACTTACAGACCACAAGAACCTTTTATACCTGAAGGGCGCACAATGTCTCAACCCTCGTCAGGCCAGATGGGCACTTTTCTTTTCCAGGTTCGACTTTAAACTCCAGTTCTGTCCGGGCTCTCAGAATCGCAAGGCCGATGCCCTTTCCCGTTCATGGGAGCAAGAAAATGAGTCAGAGTCTTCAGACAAGCATCCTATTATAAATCCGTTGGCATTCTCCACGGTAGGGATGGACTCTACGCCCCCATCAGGGAAAAGTTTTGTGAAGCCGATGCTAAGGAAGAAGCTCATGCATTGGGCCCATGCTTCCCGTTTTGCCGGACATACAGGTATCCAAAAAACCCTGGAGTTTATCTCTAGGTCCTATTGGTGGCCAACTCTGAAAAAGGACGTCTTGGAGTTTATTGCATCTTGCCCAAAGTGTGCCCAACATAAAGTATCCCGCCAGTCGCCTGCGGGGCAACTGGTTCCACTATCCGTTCCCCGTCGACCATGGACCCACTTGTCGATGGATTTCATTACAGACTTACCCATGTGCAACAAGTTCAATACCATCTGGGTGGTAGTTGACCGGTTCACCAAGATGGCACACTTCATTCCTCTCACCGGTCTTCCGTCAGCTTCCAAGTTGGCTCAAGTATTCATACAAGAGATCTTCCGACTCCACGGTCTTCCTGAAGAAATTATCTCAGATCGAGGAGTTCAATTCACAGCCAAATTCTGGCGAAGTTTATGTCAAGTCCTCCAAGTCAAGCTAAAGTTTTCCACGGCTTACCATCCTCAGACCAATGGTCAAACCGAGAGGGTGAATCAGGACTTGGAGGCCTTCCTCCGCATCTATGTGTCCTCCTCTCAAGATGACTGGGTTCAATTACTTCCCTGGGCCGAGTTCTGTCATAACAACCAGTATCATTCTTCATCTGCTTCAACACCATTCTTCACTAACTTTGGATTCCACCCTAAAGTTCCTGAGTTCCAACCGCTTCCAGCAACTTCTGTTCCCGCAGTGGATATCACCTTGCATCAGTTTGCCAATATCTGGAAGAGCGTACGATCAGCTCTGCTCAAGGCATCGTTCAGGTACAAGAAGTTTGCGGATAAGAAGCGTCGAGCAGTTCCTGCTCTCAAGGTGGGTGATCGGGTATGGTTATCCACGAAGAATTTGAGGTTAAGAGTTCCCAGTATGAAGTTTGCACCTCGCTATATCGGTCCTTTCAAGATTGAACAAGTCATCAATCCTGTTGCTTACAGACTCCAGTTGCCTCCCTTCTTAAAAATACCCAGGACATTCCATGTTTCCCTGTTGAAACCGCTGATCTTGAATCGGTTTCATTCCTCACTTCCTCCAACTCCGAAAGTCCAAACTCAACGAGGCGTTGAGTATGAAGTGGCCAAGATCCTGGACTCACGTCACCGTTACGGTCAACTACAATATCTTATTGACTGGAAGGGTTATGGTCCTGAGGAACGTTCATGGACCAATGCTTCTGATGTCCATGCTCCTGCCTTGGTCCGGAGATTCCATTCCAAGTTTCCTCAAAAGCCAAAGAAGTGTCCTGGGGCCACTCCTAAAGGGGGGGGTGCTGTCACGATCCGGGTATCTGGACGCCATTTCTTACCCATCAGATGCCTCCTAAGGCTGGCTCAGCGCTCCAGGACCGGATCCCATCTGTTATCCTAATGTTCACATTCCTGCATCCTCTCCTGTCTCTCTGAGACGCTGTCACAGTAATGCCTTATTACATCTGGCATGGCGTCTCCCGCGGCCTCCGCCGCCGTCCCTGAGCTTCTGCATGCAGAGTGTCAGAGTGGCGATTACGTCAGCCGCGGCCTCCGCTGTGTCCGCGTGGTTGGATGTGCACTTGTCAGCCTGGCGTCTCCTGTCTCCAGTGGCCGGCGCCGCCATTACTGTTTTCATTACCACATGGATTACAAACCAAACTTCCCTCCAAGTGTCTGCATGGGCGCAGCCATCTTGGATTCTGTCAGCTGATCATTTCCTCCAGTCTGTTGTCAGTATTGTTAATCTGCATAATTGCCTAGCCAATCCCTTCCTTGCTGCAGGTATAAATACACTGTGCCTGAGCAAGGAAGGCGTCAGTGCTTTGGTTGTCAAACCTAGTTCCTGTTTGTCTCTCTCCTGTGATTGTCTTCCAGGTTCCAGCTCCTGTCTCAAGACTTCCACCATAGAGACCCGCACCAGCATTCCACCTGCGGTGTAGCTTGACTCTCCAATCCATTGTGGATTCATCTGTTTCCAGCTACAACATTACCTGCTTCCAGCTCAGCTTCCAGCAGAGTACAGCTTCCCTTAAAGGGCCGGTGTCCTTTCTACACTTTACCACTCTCCACCGGTATTATTATTTCTCCGCTCTCAAGTTCTACATTTCAGTTCATATTTCATCGCTCCCAAGTTCATTTATTATTTAACTGGTTCCAGCCAGTATCCACTCCGTGCTAACAACAGTCTGGTTCCAGCCAGTATCCACAGCAGCTGTTTTACCTTCAGCAACCCAGCTTTTCCTGGAACACCAGCTGGCACAATCCTGGGTTATCTCCATTGCTACAGTCGGGCCTGGTAAGGACTTTCCATCTAGAAAATCATAAGAACTATCTCACACTACCAGTGCCCTGTGGCTCCTGCCATCCTGTAGTACCCAGGAACTGTATTTATTATTTGCTGACTTTTACGTTTTCTTTTACTGCTGCTGTGTTGCGGAGTTGTCATAATAAACATCATTGACTTTTATCTAAGTTGTCGTGGTCACGCCTTCGGGCAGTTATTATTCATGTTACTTACATGTCCAGGGGTCTGATACAACCTCCCAGGTTCCGGTACATCTCAGCCCCTACAACTGAGGCTGCCTCCCGTCAGCTCAGGCCCTCAGTTGTGACAAGACGGAGCTTAGAAGTTCCACTATCTGTCATGCCCCAGACTGCAGCATCTGTTGCAAAAGTTTTCATATCATATATTATGGTTGTTATTTGCCTCTTTGGCATTAGCAGATTACTCATTACATCATTTCACAGTGGGCTTTGTAAGAGCTAAAATCACAGTTACACAAGCCAAGAAATCACTGACATTAGGTCCAGGGTCGGACCGGCCTATATGGGTATGAGGGAAACCCCCGGTGGGCACCGCTGTCTTAGGGCCCACCTAGGCCCCACCTCCTCTAAGGATCAGGATCCAGACTGTGCACTTGAATTATACAATATATATGTCACATTATACTGCACAGGACTATGGTATATTTTCTATAGTGCATTGCTGTTATTAATCTGGTACATTATCGTGACTGTACTAGCAGTATTTACTATGTATACTGTATATTTATAAAGGGGCCCAGACCACGCAAACACTGAAGCTGGATACACACTTGTCCAATTATCGAGAGATCCGACTCCCAACATTGGACAAGTGTGTACCCTCTGCTGACTGACCCACATACCCGATCCTGGTTGCTTGTTGGGTTTCCTGTTTTTAAACCTGCTTAAATACTAGGAGACTCAACCACCAACCAGCCAACTGATCTTCGGTCCCGGCAGCCCAGCACACTATCAGCGTGGTGGCAATGCAGGATCCAGAGGATCTCACCAGTGGGTGTAGAGGCGGGAAGCATGGCAGCGGGACAGGACACATTTTCCTTTGCAGAGTTCGGCAGTAGGTGGCATGCATAATAGCGGTGGACGTGACTTCCAATTTTAAAATGGAGCTGTGGTGCCATTTTACAAAATCCAAGATGGCCGATGTGAGCAGAATCACCCCACCCCCTTGTACTGGCTAATATTAGCCAACACGAGGAGGCGGGAGGAAGACCTCGTGGAAGACCTGGATGGGCAGTGGCAATATAAAAGAGCATAAAGGCTGTATGATAAAATATTAAAACATTCAGTGTCCTATCTTTATTTTAATATTTATTTTACAAGGAAATGATAGGTACTAGTGGGCTCTTAATGCCCTGCCTACTGGTACCTTTGGTTCTCCAAGTACCAGCATACAGGGAGGCTTGCTGGGTCCTCCTGTAAAATACAATATTCTATTTTTCGCTAATAGGGGAGGTGGGGATAGCCCTGGGCTTCAGCCCTGGCTTTGGGTGCCCTGGAGATGGGGGACCCCTTTATTAGGGGAGAACTCCATTTCCCCAGCAATCCCCTGCCTGGGCTGACTAGTTAGAGGGGCTGAATTCTACAGTATGTCTGAGGGTACCCCATCAAGTGTATCCCCTGCCAACTCCAAGAGCCCAGTGCTGGTTCATTAAATATGGGGGCCCATACACATTTTGTTACCCATATTTTTTGATCCAGGGCTGGCTCAAAGAGCTTGGGGCTGATTATGCCTTTGTGGGTGGAAACCCACGCATTTATTTATATTTTTTTGGGGAGGGAACCTTAAATCCTGTCCCCCTCCCCAATGATGTTATTAATCTTCAACCTTTCCCTTCTTCACCATTATAATTAATTAAATTAATTAATCATTAATTAATCCCCCTTCCCACACAGCCTAATACATTTTTTCAGCAAAATGTTTCAGTAGTCTCAGATTGGTCTGCTGAAAAATTGGACAAGTGTGTAGCAAGGATTGGATGTGGAATCTGCGAGCAGGTCTGCAGAAGGATTATATGTGTAAACAGTCTGATCTGCAGTCTGATCTGCCAGGGATTGGACAAATGTGTAGCCAGCTTAATGGTTAGCCAAGCCTCTGCAGAGGCTTACCACACTCCTAAGTATGGGCCCCTATCACTGCATTCCCGCTTGGCCCTTCATGCCACAGCTCGACACAGATCAGGTCAACATGTAGTTGGACTTACACTGCCCATGCACCTAAAGATTTATTCTCCGATCTGGCCGGTTGGAATGAAAATTTGATAATGAATGGAAGCAAATGACAATTGACCATTTGCTTCGAAATGCCAGAAAACTGACAAAACGGTCATTCAGACAAATTGGTTAAATCATCTGTCTGTTTTTTCAGTGTTTGGGAGAAAATGGTCAATTGTCACAGATTGCAGTGTCACATACTATAGTTTCCCTCCAGTCATCATTTTACATCATTCATTTAATAGTTTATTGTCGATGTCTCAATTAAAAAGATAGCATTAACTGGATCCAGTATATACGTAGATATGAAAGGGTTCTTAATTAGGTATCAAATACTGTAAGTCTAATATTTGATTTAAGCCTCAATTCCAAATCAAAGTAAACTTATGTGTCCTACAGTAGCTCATCTTAATTAGTAGCAGTCTGTTAATGTTATTATTGATCACCAATTAATAATCGATAACTGTGTCCAAAATGGTGTCAATAGTAGATAAGTAGCTTATTTGGATGCTATGGCAAACAGGCTGACTTGTCAGTAGCACAGTAGTCAGACAGACTGACCAGGAAAGTGAAGTCAAAGGTATATATAATGGTTATGCATTTTCCTACAGTAAAAACCAGCATATAATAATATATGTTAGAGCACAGAAATTATCATACAGTACTTCAAACTTGGCTAGACCAATTGGCATTGTGTTATAGGCTCATCTTACTACCATTTCTTAGGAAACAGTAACACAAATTAAGCATATTACAAGAAGTCACATGAATACCTATACTTACAATATTATAATACATCTTGCCATTAGAGGTCCGACAGCAGGACAAGGATGTGTGGCAGCAGCAAAATGGGGGCATGGCCACATGTTCTGTGGACATGAGCATTTCCACTGTGTTTCATTTTTAAATCTCATTGGTTATTCCACACACCTGCCTCAAGACAAATACTGTGGGCTAGATGCATCATCGCTTGGAAAGTGATAAAATGGAGAGTGAAAAAGTACCAGCCAATCAGCTCCTAACTGCCATTTTTCAAACACAGCCTGTGACATGGCAGTTAGGAGCTGATTGGCTGGTACTTTTTCACTCTCAATTTTATCACTTTCCAAGTGATGATGCATCTAGCCCTGTATCTTGATGATAGAACCGCATAACAGTCCATCTTAACTGTCCCACCAAAAGTGGTGGTATGTGTTTCCTTCTATAACAGAAGGCATACATGACCACAGCCACCTTAGAATAGGACCATATAAGGAAGTCCACCCACCATCTAGGCACAATGATTAAGCATCTCATTCTCATGTAACTATTTTTTAAACACTTTTCTCAGATAATTTACAAAAGTGTCAAAGTTGGAAATGGCAGTGCACATAAACTATTTTCATGTTATGGCTCAACTGTTACCCAAATGTAACTGTGTTCATGTGGTCTCATGAGTTGCAGGATAAGAGGGTGTCTCCTATGGAGTGAGTTGGGTTGGGGATCGGCGGTCAGGATCCCGGCGTCGGTATTCTGACCACTGGGATCCCGACCGCCGGGATATTAACTATTTCCCAAGTGAGTCAGAGCGGTCTGATTGGAAGAGTTGAGCAGACTGGCAGCATTGTTTGCTAAATGAAGTTTAGGGGCACAATTCAATTATAGGGTATACGCTCGATTGCGCACATATCAGCCAGTTGTAGTACCTCCAACATTGCAAGTTAACTTGTGCACGTCTATGGAGTTTGAGGGAAAACTTGTGATGTAGAAAGATGCAATGTGCATATACAGAACAGCACACTGCCTGTAACTGAATCGCCCCCTAAGTGCACTAATTCCAGTATAAAATACCTTTACTGATATACTGTACCGGGCCATTAAACAAACTACACCAACACATACCTCTCACTTGTCTCAATATGTCTCTAAACACAAGCCCTAATTATTACTGCAGCAGAAGGGGGAGGAGCCTTCTAAAACATTGTTGAGTTGCGAATCCTGTTTGTTCATAGAATCACATACTAGGTTAGATGAGCATATACAAATGTCCATGCTGAATCTTGGGTTGTATAGGTGCACATCTATGTCCTTTGGTTGTATTTGATTCCAACTCTATATGAAGCCCATTGCAAAGCACAATGGGATATTCTGACACTATATAAGTAAATGTTAATAATAATAATAATAATAATTGTGTGTCTTACAACAAGACTTTTCCCTAATGTTCAAACCTGCAAAGTTCCCTGGAAACCTCTTCAGGCAAGCTCAAAGTTATTCTACTCAATAAAATGCTATCTACACTTTTGCCATGATCGTCATCTTTAGATTCGCTCATCTTGCTGGGTCCTCTTCCTCTGCACACAGGCAGCGCGCCACCTCCTTCCAGCACTCATCTTCTCCCGTCCACGGCAGCTGGTCTTGCTGAGAGCTGCATCAGGCATCATTTACACTAGTCTGGCCATGAAAAGCAGGACAAAAGGGTCTGCTGGAACCAGTAATGGATTTCCCTCTAGGCACATGAGGAATGTGCCCATGGGCGGCATAACAGGCTGCCCCCCACATTGACTGCTGTATTTGAGCAGTCAGCATTTTTTTTTTTAGTTGAAGAGGAGAGTAATAGGGAGCAAAGATGTAGAGGCCTGAACAGGGGGCGGAGATACACAGTACTGAGCAGGGCCTGCTGTTAGAGTCTAGAGCATGGGTGACCAACCAGACAAAGACAAAGAGATAAAAAATCTAGTTAGGTGTGTCAAAGAGCCGACATCGAGCAAAAGGCGAGCATGCAAAAATGGGTTGTGGACTTGTGCCTGCTAGACCACCCCCCTGGTAAAAAATACATTGAAAATGCCAGATCCGCATAAAAAAAATTTTAGAAGCCAGATTCAACATAAAGACTTTGAAAAAAGCCACTTCCACATAAAATAACTGAAAGATTCACATAATACACTTCAGCTCCCCCATGTGTCACTCCATCCAACACCCTCTTGTCACTCCAGCCAGCTCCCCTATGTGTCACTCATGCTAGCACCCTCCTATGTCACTCCTGCCAGCACCCTCCTGTGTCACTCCTGCCAGCACCCTCCTGTGTCACTCCAGTTAGCTCACCCATGTGTTACTCCTGTCAGGACCCTCCTGTGTCACTCCAGCCAGCTCCCCTATGTGTCACTCATGCTAGCACCCTCCTATGTCACTCCTGCCAGCACCCTCCTGTGTCACTCCTGCCAGCACCCTCCTGTGTCACTCCAGTTAGCTCACCCATGTGTTACTCCTGCCAGGACCCTCCTGTGTCACTCCAGCCAGCTCCCCCTTGTGTTACTCCAGCTCACTCTCATGTGTCACTACAGCCCCCCACAACTGATGCCATTGCAGCAGCCTCTTATGTGTCATCTGTTTGCCAGTGGGTGTCTCACCTCTAGTATCTAGCTCCCTCAGTTCTCAGTGCCTGTAGTGCTTCTGCGTGTCTGGCTGGAGTGCAGCAGTTTCCAGATCTGTTGTGGTCATATGATTTCAAGTATTGGGAGTCACATTTGAAAAAAAGAAAGAGCCACGTGCAACTCAAGAGCCACTGGTTGGCCACCGCTGGTCTAGAGAGAGAGGGGGAGGTGGAGCTGTTGCAGATTACCCAGCCAGAGAGGGAAACAAACTACTCTGCTGCTTGTGAGGTAATTGTGTGAATGCAGTGTGTGTGCAGTGAGGATCTAAGCAGTGTGTGTGTGTGTGCATACAGTGTGCATGTATGCTTGTGCAGTGTGGGTCTATATAGTGTGTGCATTTCTTTTCTGGCCCACTACTACCAGCATCACTATTGACCATCTCGTGACTGCAATGAATATATCTGGTAATACTGCTGCCTAAAATCAGTGACTCTAATATTCTCTTGGGACAGTTCTAATCAGCTTTGTGGAATTTAATAAAAAAAATTGCAAATCGGCACAATGAATTCCGTGTTTTTTGAACATGGTTTTTATATTTATACTAATTTAGGTTTTTATATATACAGATGGAGCCACGCTTATCTTGTCTTCTCTGCTGCGCCTAGGCACCCCATGGTTTATTAGCATAAGCCCTTCATCTATTGTTTTCAGCTGCAATACAATACAGAGAGAACAATACATCAGGGGATTAAGTCATTACAACAGGGGATTAAGTCCGACTGCCCTGGCTCAGTTAATCCTATTAAAGGCCAAGATAAAACTGGCTCCATTTGTATGTTGATGTATAATAAATGCACTTTTTTCATTTAATAAGCCGTTTCATATAATTCTTCTCTAAACAGCCAGCGCCGGTACCTTTCTTTTTTCTTGTGGGTTCCTGGTTAAACAGAGGGGGTTTGACCACCTCCATACCGGCTGCTGTTGAGCGCACACCCAGAGGCGGAACTACCATTGGTGCAGCAGGTGATTTGCACCAGGGCCCCTGAGGACTAAGGGGCCAACTGCTGCCCACACCAGCAATGAGTTATCCCCTGGACCCGCCACAGACCATTCTGAGTAATGTCAGACCATTCTGAGTAATGGGACCACAGATCCGGATATCAGGGTCCCTCCAGGTACGACTTCCACATTTCCAGTCACTCAGGAGTTCAAGCTTGTTGTGGGGAACACTTAAGTGGTCCCATTCTTGTCCTTTGGCATCTTGGACTACCAGGGAGGATCGCAAACTAGCAGTGTGCCACTGGGGATTGTTTTTATGCCTGCTTTTGTCATTTTGTTGTAAGTGCAACATGTAAATTAAATTGTGTTTTTTACAAGGACTACTACACTATTGCCCTATTTCTTCTTTTTATGCCTATCCAACTTGTACTCTGGAAGGGGTACTGTTGGAAGAAGGGTTTCTTGTTACAGATTATATACAAGATTTAAAGGAGATTGAGAAATCATCTGGGTCACGTAATCTACAATCATTTGGAAATCTATATGGTGATTACCTGTGATCATATGATTCTATGTTTTTCAGAAAGCATGTTTTAACATATAAGCGCTTTTAGATGTGCAACCACTTTCTATATGGTTATGAGTCATGGTAGTGATGTGGAGTAGCCGCCATGATTAAATTTTCTGGAAACTGTGACATCAACCTCCAATGACGTTGGCAGGATTGAGAAGGTGGTCTAATATATAAACAGTTATTAGAGTACTGCACAAGCAAGCTCCTTTAACATTAGTCATACCTCCCAACATGACCCTCTCCAGGAGGGACACAATGCTCTGCTCCTGGACTCCCCTCTTACTGTATGATTGCCATCACCTGTGCTGAAACACCTTTCTTATCTATTCACCTGCTCAAAACAGCTGATAGCAATCACAAATTAAGAGAAAAGTCCAGAAGCAGAGCCAGTGGCAGAACTAGCGAGCGGTGGGCCCAGGTGCGACAAAATGCTTTGGGCCCCCCATCCCGTCCAAGTCCACCCCTTTACCCCTGGAGAGGATCTGGTGAGGGGGACCTGCTCAGGGCCAGGGAAATGGATGACTAGCAACAGTGCCGTAACTAGACATTTTAGCACTGTGTGCAAGAAACCGCATCGGAGCCCCCCCTCTATGTAAAGGAGGGGCAGTGCGCGGTATAGGCGCGTGCAAAAAATATAGGGGCGTGGCTTCATGGGGAAGGGGTGTGGCCACAAAATAATACCAATTCATATAACGGTGCACAGTAGTCTCCATTATTAAAATTACACGGCACAGTAGCACCACTACACCAGGTAGAGCCCCTTTTACACATTACGGCGGACAGATTCCCCTTTTTACACATTACGGCAGACAGCGTCCCTTTTTCACACATTACGGCAGACAGAGTCCACCTTTTACACATTACGGCAGACAGCGTCCCATTTTTACACATTATGGCAGACAGCGTCCCCTTTTTTACACATTATGGCAGACAGCATCCCCTTTTTATACATTACGGCAGACAGCATCCCGTTTTTACACATTACGACAGAGTCCCCTTTTTTACACATTACAGCAGACAGTCCCCCTTTTTACACATTACGGCAGACAGAGTCCCCTTTTTTACACATTACGGCAGACAGCGTCCCCTTTTTACACATTACGGCAGAGTCCCCTTTTTTACACATTACGGCAGACAGCATCCCCTTTTTTATACATAAAGGCAGACAGCGTCCCCTTTTTACACATTACGGCAGAGTCCCCTTTTTTACACATTACGGCAGACAGCATCCCCTTTTTTATACATAAAGGCAGACAGCGTCCCCTTTTTACACATTACGGCAGACAGCGTCCCCTTTTTTACACATTACGGCAGACACCGTCCCATTTTTACACATTACGGCAGACAGCGTCCCCTTTTTTACACATAACGGCAGACAGCATCCCTTTTTACACATTACGGCAGACAGTCCCCCTTTTTACACATTACGGCAGACGGCGTCCCCTTTTTTACACATTACGGCAGACAGCGTCCCCTTTTTACACATTACGGCAGATAGTCCCCCTTTTTACACATTAAGGCAGACAGTGTCCCCTTTTTACACATTATGGCAGACAGCTTCCCTTTTTACACATTACGGCAGACAGCGTCCCCTTTTTACACATTACGGCAGACAGCGTCCCCTTTTTACACATTACGGCAGACAGCATCCCCTTTTTATACATTACAGCAGACAGCGTCCCCTTTTTACACATTACGGCAGACAGCGTCCCCCTTTTTACACCTTAAGACAGACAGACAGAATAGATAGATAGATAGATAGATAGATAGATAGATAGATAGATAGATAGAAAGAATAGATTATTCTTACTGTCTCCGCTGGCAGTCAGGCTCCTCATTGCAGCTTCTGGTAGATCCCGGGCAGGGGAGAAGAAGGAGGAGGGAGGGGGACTCGGGAGCCGCAGCAGCGCAGTGTAATTGGTGGAGGCGCCGCTGCAGCTGTCCCTCTCCTTCCACATAGGCTGTCCTCCGCCGCTGTGATGAGGGATGCGTATCCCAGCATTCACAGCGACAGCCAGCCTTTGTGAAAGGAGAGGGACAGCTGCAGCAGCACCTCCACCAATTACACTGCACTGCTGCGGCTCCTTCCTCCTCCTTCCCGCCCGTGGCCGCTGCGTCCCTGCTGCTCCTCTCCTCGGCGGGTGGCGGTGGCCTGCAGCACACAGCGGCAGGCAGCATGTAATGAGTCAGTTTGACTCATTACATGCCGCGCTGGCTTTGGGCCCCTTAACAGTGGCGGGACCCAGTGCAAGGCACCGCTTGCACTGGTGGTAGTTCCGCCGCTGAGCAGAGCATTCTGTCCCTCCTGGGGAGGGTCATGTTGGGAGGTATGCATTAGTGGATATCAGGAAAATCAATCACCCATGTAGCCTATTCATTTCAGCAAAAGTTACACAAGTCACTTTTCATACCCGCTACAGTATTTGTAGTTAAATCACAATATAGATGCTTAAAGGTATTATTATTATTATTATTATTATTATTATTATTATTATTATTATTATGAATATACAATAGCACAATATGACATACTGTGCCGCTATAATTTTCACATAGATAATAATTTGTATAATTTTCTTATGCGTTATCTGCACTGATAGAAAACATAAAACTCTTTTAACTGGTTATACAAGCTTGCATAAAACTGGAATGTCCATATTAATTGTACTCTGGGGTTAGAACAACATGACAGATAGAATCAGATGAAGGTGCCTGATAATTATGAATGCCCTAATCCACAGTAGAGGACAAGTAAACAATCAGAATGTCTAAAACAGGAGATTGTGGAAGATAACATAGCAATCATTGTGAGGAATTAATGAAGTTCCTCTGAAGTCTGAGTGTTCCTAACAGCTGCTGATTTGCATGTCAGTTAGTGTTGATTGTACACTGCTTTGTATATTTGATTCCTTACAAACAAAAAACACTGTAAGTAATGTCAAGTAATTCTTCCATTTAACTTATGTTTATTGTGATGCAAATAACATTTGTTTTTTATTTGTTTCTATTTTTGCCCAGTCTAACTTACACATGTACAGAGGAATTCAGGTCGCCAGTGGAATGCTGGAAAATTTTCTCCTGGGAAAAAACAAAAGTAACAGCGTTCCAGGGAGAGAGAGGTGGTGGGGTAATAGGGAGAGAGAGAGAGAGAAAATAGGATTTTAATACCTACCGGTAAATCCTTTTCTCTTAGTCCGTAGAGATGCTGGGGACACTTCAAGAACCATGGGGTATAGACGGGATCCGCAGGAGGCATGGGCACTTTAAGACTTTCAAATGGTGTGACCTGGCTCCTCCCTCTATGCCCCTCCTCCAGATCCCAGTTTAAGGAACTGTGCCCAGGGAGACGGACATTTCGAGGAAGGAATTTATTGTTAAACCACGGTGAGCATCTTACCAGCTCACACCTCAAGCATGCCGCCAAACATGGCATTCAACAGAACACAAGCCAACGGCATGAAGAATTTGCAGCAATATGCTGACAAAAATTATAACACAACCTGTGCGTAACCACAACCAATAACTGCAGATACAGTACGTACCGGGACGGGTGCCCAGCATCCTCTACGGACTAAGAGAAAAGGATTTACCAGTAGGTATTAAAATCCTATTTTCTCATACATCCTAGAGGATGCTGGGGACACTTCAAGACACTTCTAGAACGGACGGGAGAGTGCGGACGACTCTGCATCACTGATTGACCAAACATGAGGTCCTCAACAGCCAGGGTATCAAACTTGTAAAGTTTCTCAAAAGTGTTTGAACCCGACCAAGTAGCTGCTCCGGCAGAGTTGTAATGCCATTTTGGTAGAGTGGGTTTTCACTGATTTCGGTAACGGCAATCCAGCCGTAGAATGAGCCTGCTGAATTGTATGACAGATCCAGCACGCAATAGTCTGCTTGGAAACAATATTTCCAATCTTGTTGGAAGGAAACAGGACAAACAGAGCTTCTGTTTTCCTAAGTGGAGCCGTTCTCTGGTGACATAAATCTTTAAAGCCCTGACAACATCGAGAGATTTTTACTCCTCAAAGGTGTCAGTAGCCACCGGCACCACAATAGGCTGGTTCATGTGGAACGATGAAAACCACCTTCGTCAGAAATTGTTGATGAGTCCTCAGCTCTGCTCTATCTTCATGTAAGATTAAATAAGGACTCTTGTGAGACCACGCCGCTAACTCAGACACCCGCTTTGCGGATGCTAAGGCCAATGACATGACCACTTTCCAAGTGAGAAATTTCAACTCCACCTGTAAAGGATCAAACCAATGTGATTGAAGAAAACTGAAACACCACATTAAGATCCCATGGTGCCACTGGGGCACAAATGGAGGTTGGATATGCAAATGCCTTTCACGAAAGTCTGAACTTCTGGAAAGGAGGCCAATTGTTTTTGAAAGAAAACCGATAAGGCCGAAATTTGTACTTTAATCAAGCCGCGGTAAGTCGTGATATACGCACGGCCCCTGCTGTAACAGATCCTCTCGTAGAGGTAAGGGATCTCCTATGAGTAATTCCTGAAGACCTGGATACCAAGCCTTCCTTGGCCAATCCGGAACAATGAGGATCGCCTGAACCTTTGTTCTTCTTATGATCTTTAGCACCTTCAGAACGAGTGGAAGCGGAGGGAATACATACACCAACTGAAACACCCATGGTCAGGGCCGGTGCAAGGTTTCTCAGCACCCTAGGCAAATAGTCTGCCCCCCCTGCCAAAATACAGAGCCCTCTGGTAAAATTTAGGGATAGGATATTAGGGTTGTTTTAGCAGTTTGTGTTAAGGCAGAGGATCCCAAACGTGGTGCTCAAGGCACCCCACCAGTCCAGGTTTTAGGTATATCCATGGCACAGCACAGATGGTTAAATCAAATTGACTAAGGTGCTATACTGGTGCCCCTTTCACATTATACCACACACTTTGAGCCAAAAATCACATTATAGAACACAGTATGAGCCGAAAATCACATTATACCACACAGTATGAGCCGAAGATCACATTGTAGCACACTGTATGAGCCGAAATTCACATTATAGCACACGGTATGAGCCAAAAATCACATTATAGCACACTGTATGAGCCGAAAATCACATTATAGCACACTGTATGAGCTGAAATTCACATTATAGCACACGGTATGAGCCGAAAATCACATTATAGCACACTGTATGAGCCGAAAATCACATTATAGCACACTGTATGAGCCGAAATTCACATTATAGCACACTGTATGAGCTGAAATTCACATTACAGCACACTGTATGAGACGAAAATCACATTATAGCACACGGTATGAGCCGAAAATCACATTATAGCACACAGTATGAGGCGAAATTCACATTATAGCACACTGTATGAGCCGAAATTCACATTATAGCACATGGTTTGAGGCGAAATTCACATTATAGCACATAGAATGAGCCGATATTCACACTATAGCGCATGGTATGAGCCAAAATTCACATTATACCACACAGCATGAGCTGAAAATCACATTATAGCACATGGTATGAGCCGAAATTCACATTAGAACACACGGTATGAGCCAAAATTCACATTAGAGCACACAGTATGAGCCGAAATTCACATTATGCCACATGGAATGAGCCGAAATTCACATTATGCCACATACATAGCCACATATCTACATACTCACAGCCACATACAGTATACACACACGCATATATAATATATTTACACACACAGCCACATTTACACACATACACTGTCCCTACCCTGACACTCTCCTCCATCAGTTACCCTCTGCTCACCAGTTGCCGGGTAGCCGGGGCCGGGAGTCCAATTGCGGGGGAGGGGGGGGGAGATGAGGGGGCAAGGTGCAGGAGGCGAGGGGGGGAAGGGGCAGCGGGAGCTGAATATAACTGTGGGGCCAGGGGAGCCGGGGAGCGGTTCACAAGAGGCCAGTCGCGGGAATGAAGGGAGGGAGGGAGGGAGGGAAGGAGGGAAGGAGGGGGCGCGCAGATGACAAGCTGCAGCCTGCGGCTGCAGGCGATCGTAGTGGGGAGCCGGCGCCGGAGCACTCAGTAACAGTGCGGGAGCGGAGCGGACCAGGCCAGCGGCCGCGGCCCGTGAGTCACTCTTTCACGATGTGGCCAAATGCAGGGGTGGTGGGGGTGGCGGGGGACGCCGGGCACGGGGCATGACGCGGGCGGCCGGAGACCATCGTGTGGGGGAGCTGCGGTCGGACCTGAGGCTGCGGTGAGAGACGTGAGAGCTCATATGTGATAAATAACGGTATGGACCCCACCCCGGACCCCGGACTCAGGACAGGATCACAACATGCGGCAGACAGGCGGCAGCCTGAACACAATTCAAACACATCCCACACACACTGACACTGTCGCAGAGAGGTGTGGGGGGGCAGGTTTGCTGAATCAATCAGGGACTATCACACATAGTAAACTCACTTTTGAGCTGGTGGGCGCCCACAAGCTGCTCCTCTGTCTTTTAAAGAAAAGGAGGAGTTTGGCTTGGCTGAGGCTAAGCAGTGCCGCCCTCCAGTGGTCGCCGCCCATAGGCAGCTGCCTAAAGCTGCCTAGTGGTAGCGCCGGCCCTGCCCATGGTGTCACTAGTGCATCCACTGCTATTGCTTGAGAGTCCCTCGACCTGGAACAACCTCTCTGAAGCTTCTTGTTGAGACGAGATGCCACCACGTCCATTTGAGGAATTCCCCAAAGAGAAGACCTCATGATGAAAACTCCACTCTCCTGGATGGAGAACGTTTCTGCTGAGGAAGTCTGCTTCCCAGTTGTCCACTTGTGGAACGAACATCGCTGACAGAGCGCTTGTATGTTTTGTCGCCCAGCTAAAGATGGTTTTGGCTGCTTTCATTGCCGGTCCGTTTTTCGTTTGTAGGAAACCGTTGTAAACGGCCCTTAATTCTAGACCTTTTATGTGGTGACAAGTTTCCTAACTTGACCATCTTCCTTGGAAGTTTTTCCCCCTGTGTGACTGCTCCCCAGCCTTGGAGGCATTCATCCATGGTTACTAGGATCCAGTTCTGGATCTCGACCCTGCGCCCCTCTAGGAAGTGAGAACAGCGCAGCCACTACAGGAGTGAGATTCTGGTCTTGAAAAACAGGATTATCTAAGGTGGGAACCGGACCACTTGTCCAACAGGTTGCACGAGGAAAACCTTGGCATGGAACCTGCCAACTGAATGACCTCGTAGGTCGCAACCATCTTTTCCAGCAACTGAATGTATTGATGGATTGACACTGTTGCAGGTCTGACCAGACTCTGGATCTTCAGAGCCTCTACCACTGGAAGAAAACAAAACTCTCCTTAGTTCTGTATCTAGCAATTATTCTCAAAACCGACAACCGCGTCGTTGGGACCAACAGTGATTCTGGCAAGTTCAGGATTCAATCATGTTGTTGAAGAACTGTCAGAGAGAGTGCAACTTGTTTCTTTATCTCGCCGTAATCAGGAGACCGTACGGAATAACTGTGACTCCTTATCGAAGGAGAACCATCATTACCGCCATCACCCTGGTGAAATTTGGTAATGACAATCCTGAATTACAAACCTCAGGTAAGCCTAATGCGGAAGAAATAAAACCTCCTTCATCCTTTTTCCAGATTGGAGATCCCTGCCATGAGAGACTCCATCTTAGAATTGAATTTCATTAAGTAGAAATTTAGGGATTTCAGATTTAGAATTGTTCTGACCGAGCCGTTCGGCCTCGGGAGCATGAAAAAGCTTGAATAACAGCCTTTTCCCTATTGTGACAGGTACACCAGGACGATGACCTGATCCTGACACAACCCTTTTATTGCGTTGCATCCTACCTCCCCGTCCGGAGGAGAATCGGTAAGGTCGATTTGAAAAATCGGTGATGGGAAACGTCTGGAAACTTCAGAATATACCCTTGGGAAACTATTCTTAAAACCTACGGGTCCAAGTCCGTTCCAGAACTGACTGAAGGGTTTTTAGACGTGGTCCACCGGTGTGGGCTCCCGCAAGATAGACCCAGCGTCCTACGGTGGATGTGGCAGAAACAGAGGATGATCTCTGCTCCTGGGACCTTGACGAGGCTGCTGACCTCTTTCCTTTTCTCCTTCCTTTACCTGCAAAGAAAGGGGGAATCTGTACCTATTTTGCCGAAATGGCTGCATCCGACAATGATGCGTCATCATCCGTTATGAGGGAACATAGGGCAAGAAGGTAGACTTACCAGCGGCCTCTGCCGAGATCAACTTAACTAGGCCTTCACCAAACCAGTCTTCACCTTCATAGGGAAGAGACTCCATTTCTTCTCGGAGTCAGTATCAGCATTCCATTGGTGAATCCACAACGCTCTCCTAGCCGAGACCGCCATGGAATTGGGACGCTAACCCAAGAGTCCCATGTCCTTTGCAGTCACACAAATGTATGCTGCAGTGTCCTTCATATGACCCAACGTAAGGAGTATCCTATCTTCTCCCCAGGGTATCTATAACGGATTACCAGGTAACCGACCATTTTTGAATACTACTACTCCCCCATGCGTTTGCAATGGCAGGTCTAACTGACGTATGCGTGGACACATAACTAGAATATAATGCAGCTTCCTACATATGATGCACTGGCTTTGTGACAGTGCCCGTGCAGAACAGGGGGTGACTCCCACTGTATTCTATCCGTGCTTGGAAAAGAACAAACAATCGGAATCCTTCTGAGGATTTGAAACCATCATGTCAGGGCTGACCCAGACCTTTTCAAATAGAGCGTTCACTACATGAAAATGAGGAATGTAACATTATTATAATTTTATCCGTATGTGTATACATGTGTACAACATATATATACCTACACACACACATATAAACTATAAAGACCTCTCTATTCAGAACAGCAGGGTCCTCAATGACGTAAATCCGTCCTGCTCATACACTAATCATGTACTAAATGCTCTTCTCCTTTTTTTTTTTCTTTTTTTTGGGAATCATTATGGTCGACATAGGAAGCCGCATCTGTGTCGGTATTAGGGAGTGGTAACTGGGCAAAAAAACATTTTTGCGACCCGGAGGTGTCTGAGGGAAATATAGCTATGAATATGCAACCTTACAATATATACGTATATATATATATATATATATATACCGACATGGCCCTTTCTGATATGCATTACATTCACATGCAATCTTTTTACCCAGTCAGATATTGGTGGCATCGACAGGGCCACCCACCCACATCTGTGTCTCTAATATACTTTCTTGTGAAAAACATTCATCCGCCGACCTGTTGTACCAAGTACCATCAGGAGTCAGCGTTGCCAGCATGGTCACTCCCACAGCCGTTTGTGGGAAGCACTACGCCACAGACATGCCGACACACGTGTACTAACCACCCACCAACATATAGTGGACTGATTCACAGTATAATTCTGTCAGAGACACAGATAAAGTTTTCCAGCTCATAAGCCAGCGCTTACTGAACGGTTTTGAAGACTATATAATGCCCCATAACAGCAGCACTATAATATTAATCATATAATTCCCATTTACTGCGCTCCCCCCCCGTTTTACACCCTGATACTGTCAGCAGTGTGAGGAAGGACCAGCGTTTCTACTAGAGAAAATGGCGCTGGCAGTGTGAGCTGTGAGAGCTAAGCCCCGCCCTCTACATGGCGCGCTGCAGCTCGCTCGTTTTTAAATAAATAAATGGCGGCGGAGGTCCGAATTAAGGGCCCAGGCACTTCAATTACCTTCTGCCAGCCTAAAAAGAGGTTCATAATGCTGCCCAGGGCATGCCCCCCCCCCCCCCCCCCCCCCCCCCCGCGCCCTGCACCCTGCAGGGCCGCTGTGTATGGGAGCATGTGCGGTACCTCAGAAAGCAGTCACTGAAGTCTTCTATCTTCTTCTATTCACCTGTCTTCTGACTTCTGGCTCTGCAAGGGGGGTGACGGCGGGCTCTGGGAGTGAACCCCTAGGCCAGTGTTTCCCAACCTCGGTCCTCAAGGCACACTAACAGTTCTGGTTTTAGTGATATCCAGGCTTGAACACAGGTGACTTAATTAGTACCTCAGTTCTTTTGATTTAACCATCTGTGCTGCAGCCTGGATATCACTAAAACCTGCACTGTTGGTGTGCCTTGAGGACCGCGGTTGGGAATGCCTGCCCTAGGCGTACCTAGTGTTCCAAACCCTCAGGAGCTAATGATGTCCCGTAGCCAAGAAGCAGAGCCTTTAAACTCCCTAGAAGTAGGTCTGCTTCTCTCCCCTCAGTCCCACTAAGCAGGGAGACTGTTGCCAGCAGTTCTCCCTGAAAATAAAAAACCTAACATAAGTCTTTTCCGAGAAACTCAGTAGAGCTCCTCAGTGTGCATCCAGTCTGCCTGGGCACAGATCTAAAACTGGGGTCTGGAGGAGGGGCATAGAGGGAGGAGCCAGGTCACACCATTTGAAAGTATTAAAGTGCTCATGTCTCCTGCGGATCCCATCTATACCCCATGGTTTTGAAGTGTCCCCAGCATCCTCTAGGACGTATGAGAAAGACACAGAGACAGAGGAGAGGTAGAGAGAGAGGTGGGGGGGGGGGGGGGGGGGGTTGGGAAAGAGGGCTGTTATGCATCTGACAGAACTGTCCCACCAAAAGTATGGAGGTTGAAGGTACAGTATGTGCAATTTCTAATTAGACAGTGACTGTGACTGATGTGAATAATTAAATGTTCAATGAAAATAATTGTGTAATAACTTAAAAATACACCTTGTTTTACCACCTTTTCCCCTTCATTCACGCACTCTCTCCTCCCCACTACATTTACCCCCCTGTATTTTTTCATCTATCTCCCTCCAATTTCTCTTTCTATCTTGCTAATAATGGTTTTGTTATCTATTTAATTAGTGTTGGGACTTAAACAGCATTCATCACTATCAACTGGAAGCCTATTTTCATGTGACCACATATGTGCAATACTCATTCTTTTAAGTTGTATGTATAGCTAAAGACATCTGCCACTATAAACACAACACTTGGCTGCAATTTTGCCAGTAGGAGGGGTTAGTCCAAAGAAATGGAGCACAAGCGTGTTAATTATAATGATTGCTTCCAATTGCATATGAGTTGGCAGAGGTGTAGCAAGGGTGGTTCCAGTGGCGCGCAAGCTCCAGGTGCCAGTAAAGTTAGAGGGCGTCCCTGCTGTGCCACAGACTGCTGTACAGGCAGCCGCAGAGCAGGAGGAGGAGGAGCAGAGGTGGAGCACGATGACTCTGAGACTAGATAGGGAACAGGGCAGGCCAGAGGGGACAGCAGGAGATACTGAAAGCAGGCACATGCTGGTGCTCTGCCCATAGTATTTATATGGCTCACTGTCTGCTTGTAGCTGTGCAGCAGATTTACTTCTATCCTGCTACACCATTCTCTGCCTCCGTTACTGCAGTACCTCTATCTGTCTAGTCCAGTTGCTGACGCACCTTCCTCTGCTCCAGCTGCTGCTGTAGCACCTCACTCTGCCCCTCAGACAGCTGCAGCACCTCTTTCTGCTCATCAAGCTACTGGGTAAATAATGGGGGCATTATTTTAATTGAGAGATTGGGGGGATTATCAGGTCTGCGGGAGGTCACATTTTGGGCATTATTTTCATTATGGGATTGGGGGTTGTGAGGTCAGGTCAGTCAGGGCATACATAGTGTTTTTAATTTATTTCAATTAAACAAGTAAATAGTTAAATACATTTACTTTCATAGCCACTCTACTGTGGTGTAATGTGTATAAGTAGCTCTACTGTGTGGCATAACTTGTATAAGCAGCTCTACTGTGGCGTAATGTGTATAAGTAGCTCTACTGTGTGGCATAACTTGTATAAGCAGCTCTACTGTGGCGTAATGTGTATAAGTAGCTCTACTGTGTGGCATAACTTGTATAAGCAGCTCTACGTGGCGTAATGTGTATAAGTAGCTCTACTGTGTGGCATAACTTGTATAAGCAGCTCTACTGTGGCGTAATGTGTATAAGTAGCTCTACTGTGTGGCATAACTTGTATAAGCAGCTCTACTGTGGCATAATGTGTATAAGTAGCTCTACTGTGTGTCATAACTTGTATAAGCAGCTCTACTGTGGCATAACATGTAAAAACGTCTCTACTTTGTGGCGTAACGTGTATAAGCAGCTCTACTGTGTGGCATAACATGGAAAAGGGGTAATACTGTGTGGTGTAATGTGAATAACGGACAATACTGTGCGGTGCAATGTGAATTGGTACTATTATGTGACCACGCCCCTTCCCATGAAGCCACGCCCCTATATTTTAGTTGCGTGCCTTCGGATCGCACTGTCCATATTTTAAATATGGGAGCACCCAGAGGAAACTTTCACACAGAGATCCACAAGGTCTAAAACTAGCCCTGTCACCAATTTAGGATTTTTTATCATGTTGGCCAGGCCCCCAATTCAGTACAGGGGAGGGGGGGGGGGGGGGGGGGGGGGGCACCAAAACATACCCTTGCTTCAGGCACCATGACACCTAGCTACATCTCTGTGAGTTGGTCACAGTAAGTGCTGCATCATTTTTATGAGCGTAGGCTGTAGATCTGCAACAGAACAATGCAAAAGGCTTTTCACATTTCCTACCAAGTGCATTAAGTGAGGGAATGCTGGTATGTATATGAGTGTAACCTATATATGAAAGAGGGGTATGCATGTATTCCATGTATAAAGTGCTGGTTTATTCCAATACACATTAGTCCACAACTATAGCAACAGCAAGTTTAAACAAATTCCTTATAGTATATGTAATTTCCTCCATTCATTTAACATCAAATGTATTAGTCCATATACAAGAAAAATGAACTAAAGATGTGTATCCCTATACAAGGAATGTCCTAAGTAAACAGGCAAAGAGTGAATGAAAGCCGTGCATACCTGCTTTGCAGACATATGGTTTTATACATGACTGAATACACATAGCCAGGGCTAGTGATTCCACCAAATCAGTGGACAATGGGGGTAATTCCGGCCAGATCGCTCGCTGCAGTTTATCGCCTGGTTGACAGGCAGAGGCGGTCGGCGGGCGGGAGGGGGCGGCACGGCGACGTTTGACCGCTGTTATGGGGGGCGCGGTCCAACCAACGCAGGCGTGGCCGGACCGTGCGAGGGGAGGGCCGCAGCAGCTGCGTGACGTCACATGCAGCCACTGCGGGCCGGGGAGTGACGAGTAGCTCCCAGCCAGCATGCTAAAGCTGCGCTGGCCAGGAGCTACTCCTAAAGTGCAAAAGCATCGCCTCTGTGCGATGCTTTTGCACTTCTGCGGGGGGGATGGGCCGGCACTGACATGCGGGGGGGGATAGACCTGTGCTGGGCGTCCCCCCGCATGTCTATTGTCATGATCGTAGCCCTGCAAAATTTTGCAGGGCTTCGATCTACTCGGAATGACCCCCAATAGCCCCAGATTTTTGACCTAGGGGGTAACTCAAACCTGATCGTAGCATCATATTTGTTAGCAGTTGGGAAAAACCATGTGCACTGCAGGTGTGGCAGATATAACATTTGCAGAGAGTTAGATTTGGGTGGGTTATATTGTTTCTGTGCAGGGTAAATACTGACTGCTTTATTTTTACACTGCAATTTAGATTTCAGTTTGAACACACCCCACCCAAATCTAACTCTCTCTGCACATGTTATATCTGCCCCCCCCTCCCGACACACAATGGAATGCTGATGCCGGAATCCCAAAAGGGCCAGAACACCGACACCAGAATCCCAACCATCGGGATCCCGATCGTTGAAACAGCAGGGTGGATAAGTACTACGCCGGGGTTGGGGGGGGGGGTTAGGTTTAGGCAAACCCCAGAGGACTAAGGGTTAGGGTGCAGGGGAGGGGGGTTAGGTTCACTGCGAGGCGGAGACGGTTAGGTTTAGGGCGGGCAGGGAAAGTTAGGTTTAGGCGCCACCTGGGGGGTTAGGGTTAGGGTAGGGAGAGGGTTAGACTACTTACCTACCCTTGACAGGATTTCTCTTTGTCGGGATATCGCTGTTGGTCTCCTGACCGCTGGCATCCCTTCAGCCAGCATTTCATACTCAAACCATCTATACACCTGCTTGTTTTCTCAGTGTACAACATGCAATATACAGTAAATGACTTATAAAGGCTATGGTGTTTCGTGTAGGGTCTCTGGCCTAACCAAATAGTTCTTGCAAACTCAATAGTCTATCACTGACAATGTTAGCTAAGCCTGGTCCTTGATACAGGATCCATAACAAGTACCTTGCTTTGGAGACAAGTTTAATTCCTTTGATAGGAACCTTTTACTTGTAACTTGCGTGGGACAAACTATTGCAAAATCAGTTAAAAAAAAAAACCACTTGGTCATTTAGCAGCTTACTATAAAGTACACCTCCTTGTTCCAAATGGGGGTTTCCAATTTATTAACACCCAACAAAACACCTCAGACACTCCTGAGTTCATGGGAAGAGGTTCTGCAGGCAGAAAGATCACATTAAAGTGGATGCATTACTCAGAGCTGGTTGCAAAATGTATTGCTATTGGCTGGAAGAGAATGAAGCAGCACACATTTAAGGCTGAAGATGGTGCAAGTTATCCAGTCTTCTTTAGTCTAGAAGTCTTTTGTGTTCCCAACCAAATGTACTGGATCCTGTTCCTCCCTTGTCCTAAATTGCATATTCTGTTTCAGCTCCTTTCTGTGGATTGTGTCTATTTTTTCCCACTATAAAAAAAAAAACCTAAATAAAATATATTTTAAAAGCAGAATTCCCATTTAGTTGGTACAGGTTACAACTTACAAAGAACACAGGCAATAGTTCATGTTGTCAGCATTTTATTTAAAAAAAAATTGTTATGATACACAAAATTAAAAGAGCTTGAATCTAGTCATTGTTAAAAAGAATGAATTTATTGCTAAATAATCAAAGCTTCATTACACTACAAAAGATGACAGCAAGTCTCTTGCCTGACAACTAATCTCAGCCTGAACTTTAGCGGGTGACAAGACTTTTTCAACAAATTACCTGACATCTAGCCATAATCATAATTTATCAAAAGCCATCCTATAGCACAGTGCCACCAGGATGCAGTCACCAAGCATTTTATTACCCTGGTACATGAATTAAACCAGGTTGTAGATATTTGAAATAGAGATTTAATGAAGAAGTTTTACTACTTATCAGCACAGCATGCAAAGCAAGACAATTGGCTTTGTTATAAAAGGCACTATCAGTAGCAGAACTGCACAGAGCTATTCTGGAATGATCATAATTTGGTAGTTATATAATACCCATTAAAAAAATGTAGAATTCCAAAGCCACATTTATTCTGCAGGTCTGACATGCATCTTTGATTATAAATGTGGCCATCTCTTTAAAAGTGACATTTATAGCCCACAGGTATGGAGACTCGATTAATCAAAGTCAAATTTGTGGAACTTTAAATTTAATCTGTGGATTGCATGCAAATTTCCTTGGTGATTCATTAAGCCCATATACAAGTGAAAATTATTTGCAGAACATTTTGCTTTCCATCATATACATTACTGAATTACTGAATGGCAAATACAGTAGCAACTGATATATCAGTGATTAATATGACAAAATGCGCATAATTATATGCATTACCATGCAAATGTTTTCATCTGTGTAATGACAAGGCCCGCCTAGAGAATACCATATATGAGGTGGCCCTAATAGGCAGGAAGGCAGATGACAGCTCTACTCCTGTACATTTGTTAATTACCACAAGCCAAGATTAGATGCATCAAGTGATGTGATCATTTATTATTAATTTATTTATTAACAGTTTCTTATATAGCGCAGCAAATTCCGTTGCGCTTTACAATTTGAAATAACAATAACAAAATGGGTGATAACAAACAGTCATAGAGGTAGGAAGGCCCTGCTCGCAAGCTTACAATCTATAGGGAAATAGGCATGTGTACATAAGAAAAGGTGCTATCTATTGCATAGAATGAGAAGACATGTGAGGATATGTGTGGACTGTACAGAGTGGATGCAATTTGATAGGAAGGTTTATGAAAGTTATGTGGGCGGTTCTGGAATTTGGTATGCTTGCCTGAAGAGGTGAGTTTTCAGGGAATGCTTAAAGGTTTGGAGACTAGAGGAGAGTCTTATTGTGCGTGGTAGGGCATTCCACAGAGTTGGTGCAGCCTGATGAAAGTCCTGCAATCGTGAGTGGGAGCGAGTAATGAGTGTGGATGAGAGACGCAGGTCTTGTGAAGAGCGAAGAGGTCGGGTTGGGAGATATTTTGAGATAAGCGAAGTGATGTACGTTGGTGTAGTTTGGTTAATGGCCTTGTGTGTGAGTAAAAGTATTTTATATTGAATGCGGTAGAGTACAGGTAATCAATGGAGGGACTGACAGAATGGATCTGCAGACGATGAACGTCTAGCGAGGAAGATAAGCCTCGCCGCTGCATTCAGAATGGATTGTAGTGGTGAGAGTCTCGTTTTGGGAAGACCAGTTAGGAGACTATTGCAATAATCAATGCGGGAGATAATGAGAGCGTGGATTAGAGTTTTAGCAGTGTCTTGTGTAAGGTATGGTCGTATTTTGGATATGTTTTTTAGATGCATGTAACATGATCTTGAGACAGATTGAATGTGGGGAACAAAGGACAGATCAGAGTCAAGGATGACACCTAGGCAGCGAGCTTGTGGGGTAGGGTAGATAGTCGAGTTTTCAACAGTGATAGAGATATCAGGTTGATACCTACTATTGGCCGGTGGAAATATAATTAACTCTGTGTTTGAAATATTCAGTTTGAGGTGGCGAGATGTCATCCAGGATGAAATGGCAGAAAGGCATTCAGTGACACGGTCCAGTACAGATAGGGACAAGTCAGGTGAGGATAGGTAGATTTGAGTATCATCTGCGTACAGATGATACTGAAAACCAAAAGAGCTGATTAGTTTACCAAGAGATGAGGTATAGATAGAGAAAAGCAGAGGACCCAAGACTGAGCCTTGCGGTACTCCAACTGAAAGAGGTAGCGAAGAGGAGGTACATTCAGAGAAGTGAACACTGAAGGAGCGATTAGATAGGTAGGATAGGAACCAAGAAAGGGCTGTGTCTTTAAGACCTAGGGATTGTAATGTCTGTATGAGAAGAGAGTGGTCTACAGTGTCAAATGCAGCAGATAGATCTAGAAGAATAAGTAGTGAGTAGTGGCCTTTAGACTTCGTAGTGACCAAATCATTAACCACTTTAGTCAGTGCTGTCTCTGTGGAGTGTTGGGAACGGAAGCCTGACTGAAGTGGGTCCAATAAAGTGTATGAGTTAATTATTGGCCTTTTCTACCAATGTAAAATCAGTAATTTTGGGGATTATGGGCCACATTTTATAGGTTTCTTCCATAGATGATAACATTTTCAAATGTTTAAAAATAGTAATACTTACCTAAATAACTCTTTACCTGGTCCTGCCCTTAGATAAGAGAGACAATTGGAAACTTTCTTACACCTCACTCCTTCTCCCATCTCCAACACCCATTGAGGCTCTGGGGGTAATTCCAAGTTGATCGCAGCAGGAATTCTTTTAGCAATTGGGCAAAACCATGTGCACTGCAGGGGAGGCAGATATAACATGTGCAGAGAGAGTTAGATTTGGGTGTGGTGTGTTCAATCTGCAATCTTATTTGCAGTGTAAAAATAAAGCAGCCAGTATTTACCCTGCACAGAAATAAAATAACCCACCTAAATCTAACTCTCTCTGCAAATGTTATATCTGCCACACCTGCAGTGCACATGGTTTTGCCCAATTGCTAACTTTCTTGCTGCTGCGATCAACTCAGAATTACCCCCTCTATGCTTTGATATAAATAGGTTCAATAAACAAAACCAAACATCAAATTATTTGAAAGGGTAGGGGTCTTCAACATGGGCGGATCCAGGGAGGGGGGAAGGCACTCGGACCCCTGTCATTTCTGCCACTTTTATTTTATACAGAGAGCAACATCAGTGCCAGTAACGGAACTAGCGGGGCCCACCACAATGAAGGGACATTGACAGCAGCACTAATAATGAGTCAGGCTGACTGTAACAAAGCAGGAGAAGGTGGGCCAGAGGGGGATGACACCACTAACCAACCCTCCACCCCCCCCCCCCCACCCCCACCCCCACCCCCACCTTCCACACCCCCGTCCCAACCTTGTCAATTTTCTTCTGGATCCGCTCCTGATCTTCGCAAATTAGACCTGAACTACAATATTTTATTTTTAAAATATCTATGCACCATACTTCCAAATTTTACAATATGTAGCTATGTACCCCCTAGAAGGGAGCAAATCAGCCACAGAATTGTACAAATGTAAAAGGTACATACAGTATACTGTATATGTGTGGCCTCAAGTTGTGAGCAGAGTGGCTTAAGCAGCATTATGGGGTGATAGTAGATATCCAGTGTAACGTGGCTGTCAGCTGTAAATGTTCACTTTCTATACCTGTCATGTTTTAAACATAACTTAAAAAAAATATAATTCTTCTTTAATACCACAATCTAAGCAGAAGATCATCTGATATGAACAAAAGTTTGCATTTTCTTCAACAAATCTGTGCTCCTCATCATACATATTTACACAGTAAGGGTGTGTGCGTGTGTGTGTATGTATGTATATATATATATATATATACATACATACATACATCCTCTCTGACGAAACTGGTCGGGGCGTGGTGTGCTGATCTTCACCGGGTGTATCTTCACCCGGTGTTTCTTCCCCTCTGTCTCCTGCGGCTCCTGACTCCGGCGTGCTGCCGGCTAAGTGACAAGCTGTATGCAGTCAAGGATCTCTGGCGGGTGCAGGCGGTAAATTGGATGTTAACCGAGATGATGTTTTACACTCATACCATGTGGTTTTAAGCCCACAGAGCTATATCTTTAGGTACTAGATTTGTACTTTATTTGGCTCTGTATATTAAAATAAAAAAGACGTTTTCATGCACGATAGAGCGCCCTCTTGTTCATCTTTTCATACAGATCCATAAATCCTGGTAGGTTCAAGGAGAAAAGAGGAGCAGCGGATTGCAATTAAAGATTCCTCATGTTGAACTTGCTAGACAAAAGACTGTCTGCGGAGTTCAAAAGAACTGTATTTCTGTGTCCAGCACACAACAGGTGTTGGCTGTTAAATGATTAAGCGCGTGGTGTATTTTACATTTTGTTTTATATATATATATATATATATATATATATATTATTATTTTTTTATTTTTATTTTTTATTAAGAGCTACAAATTTATCGCACGTGTCCCAGCTGCACATGTCCATATTGTCCTGCCTTTAGATTGCCTGACAGACTATACCTCGGAAGTGTGATAACAAAGAGCAAGAGGTCACACTGAGAGATGGGTGATCACCAAAAGGTACATCAGTCTGCAGCCAAATGACAGAGGTTCTGAGGGTCAGCACAGCTTACAGGACATGATATTCCATAGGGAAGCTCAAGGAATTGAAAATGACAACACTACAATCTGATGAATGTTAAAGCTGTCCAGGGATATGAACCACTCTCTTAAATCACCAGTTTACAATCCCTACAAGAAAAAAAGAGTAACAGCAATTACAATACCCACACATTTCCCAACCAATAGCATATTTAAAAATTATAGGGTGGTCTGGGGTAATTAGCAGACAGACACGCTATTCTATTTACTGCAGCATTGGTTTCCTTACATACAGCAAAAAAAATTGTGTCAAACTTTTTGTTTCATCAACTTCAGATTTCAGTTTCTTTGTTTCAGGTTCACTTGCAAAAGCCTAATTTTGTGTGTCAGCCATACTTTAAGCAATAACCTAAAATGTCCTAGTGTAACATCCGGGGTTGATGGGTATGTCTAAGTAGTTGAAAGAGGTATCACAGGTGTTGGGTGGCTATGTGATGGACCTTTCCCCTGAAATGTTTCTCCCCATACCTTGTTCTGTAGTACCGTGATCAGAGAGGTAGGAAAGCTTAATACAAAACAGGAGTGAGTCAGAAATTCCAGCAGGTTGTCTTTTTATTGAGTCGCACTGAACTCTGGAAAAAGAATGATTATTGGTCAATTGGCATAAAAGAAAATAATCACAAGAAGAACTGGGCATCAAAGAAGGATAAAGAGAAGACAATTGGCTACAGTTCAGATCACAATGGATCATTCAATAATGCAAAAGACAATTGAATCACAGAAATTAGCATATTAGAATCACAATCTATAATGTTGTAATGAGAAGAGTGATGAAAAACACACTTGACAATAACAATTACTAAATTTCTAGCTTTCCTTAGTCAAGGTATAATGATCTTCCCAGGCAAATAACGTTGGAGCTCTTGTAGAAATCTGTGGTGCCACGTCGCTGCAATGGGGGAATTGACACATAGATATATAAAGAATCCTGGGCTGTAATAATGTCAATGTATCTCAGTTCTATTCAAAGAAGATGTAGCTAGTGAAGGGATGGTAGTGTCTCCTGACAAATATAACTCAGTTAGCTATGAGGGTCTCTTGGTTAAATAAACACAGTCTCTTTTAGTTAAAGAATATTACTTTCACTTGCTCAAGTAACTCAGGGGGTAATTCAGAACTGATCGTAGCAGCAAATTTGTTAGCAGTTGGGCAAAACCATGTGCACTGCAGGGGGGGGACAAATATAACATGTGCAGAGAGAGTTAGATTTGGGTGGGGTGTGTTCAAACTGAAATCTAAATTGCAGTGTAAAAATAAAGTAGCCAGTATTTACCCTGCACAGAAACAATATAACCCACCCAGATCTAATTCTCTCTGCAAATGTTATATCTGCTACACCTGCAGTGCACATGGGGGGTAATTCCGAGTTGATCGCAGCAGCAAATTTGTTAGCAGTTGGGCAAAACCATTTGCACTGCAGGTGTGGCAGATATAACATTTGCAGAGAGAGTTAGATTTGGGTGGGGTGTGTTCAAACTGAAATTTAAATTGCAGTGTAAAAATAAAGCAGCCAGTATTTACCCTGCACAGAAACAAAATAACCCACCCAAATCTAACTATCTCTGCAAATGTTATATCTGCTCCCCCCTGCAGTGCACATGGTTTTACCCAACTGCTAACAAATTTGATGCTGCGATCAACTCGGAATTACCCCCATGGTTTTGCCCAACTGCTAACAAATTTGCTGCTACGATCAAGTCTGAATTAGGCCCTCAGTCTCTAGTGTCCCAACAGTGTTAAAGCAGGGAGATGGTTGCCTTTACTGGCCCCTTCGCAGGTATTGACTTGTGAATATGGCGCTATGCTGTCTGCGCCCTTTACACTGCACAGCGGGTGACTACTTGGGTTGTGTGTCTGGTCTGCCCATGGCTTAGGTCACAATCAGTCTCAATGTACTTAATCAAAACTCTAGGTCAGAGGCATTCACTTGCTGGATCAGTTTCAACAGCTCCTCACTGTTAAAAGATGGCCGCAGTGTCCACGCCTTTCACTAGGCCTGGTAGTGTCTGGTCTCAGGCTGCGGCGTCTCACACTCACTCACCTGACATTCACTCACCCGGCTCTTGGCTTCCCGGTAGCACCCCACTGCTTCTACATTGCTCCCATCGCCCAGTGTGACCCTGCGGTTGGCATACATTCTCAGCTCCCACTTTGCTCCTCGCTCAGCATGAGTCCAACACCTCCATTCACTTATGCCGATTCCTCCTTCTTCCCACAAGGCTGCTCTGCCCAATCAGCCATCAGTATCCAGACCATGTGATCGGACCATGGTCCACACGTAACTCCTGCCGCGCCAGTGCTTCCCCTTTCCACTGCGAACCTGTAAGAAAAACTTTAAAGTGGCACACACACCATTTTCCGGGGTGCCACACTAGGCCTTACTGTGGAAGAAAAGAGAATTTAAAAAAAAAGTGCAAGCGTTCACAGATATAGTGGTAATTATCAGACAGTGACTCGGAAAGGGAAATCTTACTCTGAGATCCAGTTGCAAAGAGCAATTGTGGAAGTGAATGAAAATCCTAGGATAGGCATAAGACATGTTGCCAGAAAGTATGGACTTGCTACTTTCTCATCTCAAAGAACAAGGAGGTGGCACAGTTGAAAGGAAACCAATTATTCCAGAAGATGAAGAAAGGAAACTAGCAGAATTGTTGAAATGTATGAGCAAATGGGGATTCATCTAACAAAAGAAGAAGTTCATACTCCTTTCACCAACAACAGACCAGGAGAAGACTGGTACCAAAATTTTAAGAAGTGACAGTGAAGAAACCTGAGGCATTACAGCAAGCTTGAAGGGGATGGTATCAGGATCCCAGCGCTTGGGACACTGGCAGTCAGAAACCCTACAGCGGCATCCCAATACGCACAATTCCAACACCTCCTAGGTAAGTATTCAAACCCTTCCTCTCTACCCTCCTATCCCCCTACACCCCCCCCCCCCCCACAGCCTAACCATAACAGTCCCCTTCTGCTCAGTGGAGGAAGCCGCCGATGCCGGAGGGTAGGCGGAGAAATGCGTTTGGAGACTCTGGAGATCATTGTGGATACTCTTCATGTTATTGCGCTACCACCATTGTGGCTTGTTGAAGCGCTCTCACCAGCGCACGCTGTGCAGAGGAGAGCGGGGAGTGGAGATCTGTTGGGATAAGCATCACACTATAAAGCTGCTGCTGCGGCCGACTGAAGTGTCCCATTAGCTCATGCTGTGATAAGGAGAGGGATCCACATATCGGAGAGGGCTGCCCTGATTCCCATTACCATCATCAATTGTTGGAGAGACTGCCATGCCTACAGCATTCTGAGGAGAGGTATTAAATTGGGTACATAGTGCATTGTACTCTAGGGGGACTTTGGGACTCTCTGACTATAGACATTTGCTCTGTGGCTCTATCCATACTAACAGCTGAACTACTAATCAATTTTCCATCAATTAATTGCTTTGTGGTTTAATCCATATTAACAACTGAACTACTAATCAATTTATAGTTATTAACAACGAACTTGATAATATATATGGACGGTAACCATTATAGAGGAGACCTATTTGTGGTATTAACCATACTAACCTACAACAAGTGACTGGGTTGAAATATATGGACCTTATCCATTATAAAAGGGGAGACTCATTTGATATATCCACCCTGCTTGATTAACCTCAAAACCGCTGATTACAAGTTAACAGCTGCACCGTTTTCTATATGTTTAGTGCTTTAACAAACAGCTTGCTATGACCAATGGACATTATATATAGTTACAAGAAAAATACTTACATCTGTTTGTCTTAACATCTATTCTGCTTGATTAACATCTTGTTGATAGTGTTTAGGCGGACTGGTTTACTGCTATATATCTTTTGACCACTGTGTTATAGTGAATATCTAGGGATTCCAGGAATAAGAACTCCCATTAAAGGGACAAAGAGTCATATGACACATGTGGTTAAAAACCTGATTTATTGTGGAATATTTAGTCCTGATATGGCATATTTTTAATATTATATTTTTTGATAAATATCGGTACCGGCCGGTATCATAATGTAGTATCTGTATTGTATATTTCTATGCTGTATTCTTTTTATATATATAAAAGTAAATAATACGTTTTTATACAAAGTGAACAGCGCTGTCTCATTCTTTAATTCTGTTTTCTATACTTTTGGGTGAACTGGGATCAGTTTCCCGAGACTAGCTGCTTTCACCTTGTAAGGTGACAGCGCCAGGTGTATACTTTTGTTATACTAGTCTGTAACCCATATGTCCTGAAGGTGACAGAATGTGATGCAAGGTAAGTAGCAGGCACCACACCCTTCTCACAAGAAGGCTGACAGCAAGGCAAAATCTAGGCCTAAAATTAGTGCTAACCCGTCCAAAAAGCAGGTCAAAGCTCCTTGAAAAAAAGGCAAGAAAAATATTGTAAAGAGACTCGTCTACTTCATCCTCTGAAAATAGAGATATTCATCTTCCAGACACATCAGATAGTGATGTGTCATCGGGCTTAGATATACTAGGGGAAGATGAGCCCTAAGGGCCCTGGACAAAAGATTTGCCTCGAAGTACCCAACAGATCAAAACATTTATAAGGAAAGTACAAAACAGCATTACCGAGACAAATATATATGCAGAGTATTATGACCAAACTTCTATCTGGGACAGGTGCAAAAGTTGTTACACAAGGATGATGATGAGAAATATTTGAAATAATTTTTTTGAAGGGGATTGGAGAGGATCAATATTGGTGGCCAAAGAAAGAGCAAGTTGAAGTTGCAAAGTTTTTCTTGTTTTTGAAACCATCAAGACAGGAGATGTGGGGGAGCGATTTACTATTATTTTAATGGCGGATATGACAGTGTAGTATTGTGCTACAGTGATTACCATTACTGCCCCAAAACACTGAGGTCATTCAATTCCTGACATATACATGTGGAGTTTGTAAGTTCTCTCCATGTTTGACTGGGATCCCTTTGGGTGTTCTGGTTTCCTATAACATTCAAAAACATGCTAGTAGGTTAACTGGAATATGACAAAAACTGACCCTAATGTGTATGTTTTGTTAGATAGTAAGCTCAAATGGGACAGGTACTGAAATGAATATATTATATTAGTATTTTTTGTAAAGTGCTGCGTAAAATATGTGTGCACTGCATAAATATTAATAAACAATGCAAATGGGAAAACTTCCTCTCTCACCACTTATTGCAGTAGCAAAAGATTACACTGCTGGTTCCTGCCTGGCCTGCACATGCGTCACCTTAGGTCACCACGTGCACAATAACAGAATAGGAAGGAGAGGGGTGTTCTGGAGATGACCTTAGAAATAAACTACTGGCTAAACTGGATTTGACCACAGCTCCCATAAAGGAATATGGGGACATGTGTATAACATGGTCAGTGTCGATCTGGAGCATGAAGGGCCCACCGGGGGTAAGCAGTGGTAGGGGCCCATGAATAGAGGTCTGGCCAGTCTCCAAAGGGGGTGTGGCCAGCCACCACAGAGGTTTGGCTAACAATTATAGAGTACCTGGTCTGGACTCCCTGATAATTTATATACACAGCTCAAAAAAATAAAGGGAACACTTAAACAACACAGTGTAACTCCAAATCAATCACACTTCTGTGAAATCAAACTGTCCACTTAGGAAGCAACACTGATTGACAATCAATTTTACATGCTGTTGTGCAAATGGAATAGACAACAGGGGGAAATTATAGGCAATTAGCAAGACACCCCCAATAAAGGAGTTGTTCTGCAGCTGGTGACCACAGACCACTTCTCAGCTCCTATGCTTTCTGGCTGATGTTTTGGTCACTTTTGAAAGCTGGTGGTGCTTTCACTCTAGTGGTAGCATGAGACGGAGTCTACAACCCACACAAGTGGCTCAGGTAGTGCAGCTCATCCAGGATGGCACATCAATGCGAGCTGTGGCAAGAAGGTTTGCTGTGTCTGTCAGCGTAGTGTCCAGAGCATGGAGGCACTACCAGAAGACAGGCCAGTACATCAGGAGATGTGGAGGAGGCCATAGGAGGGCAACAACCCAGCAGCAGGACCGCTACCTCCACCTTTGTGCAAGGAGGAACAGGAGGAGCACTGCCAGAGCCCTGCAAAATGACCTCCAGCAAGCCACAAATGTGCATGTGTCTACTCAAACGATCAGAAACAGACTCCATGAGGGTGGTATGAGGGCCCGACATGCACAGGTGGGGGTTGTGCTTACAGCCCAACACCGTGCAGGACGTTTGGCATTTGCCAGAGAACACCAAGATTGGCCAATTCGCCACTGGCACCCTGTGCTCTTCACAGATGAAAGCAGGTTCTCACTGAGCACATGTGACAGACATGACAGAGTCTGAAGACACCAAGGAGAACGTTCTGCTGTCTGCAACATCGCAGTGGGTCAGTAATGGTGTGGGGTGGCATTTCTTTGGGGGGCCGCACAGCCCTCCATGTGCTCACCAGAGGTAGCCTGACTGCCATTAGGTACCAAGATGAGATCCTCAGACCCCTTGTGAGACCATATGCTGGTGCGGTTGGCCCTGGGTTCATCCTAATGCAAGACAATGCTAGACCTCATGTGGCTGGAGTGTGTCAGCAGTTCCTGCAAGACAAAGGCATTGATGCTATGGACTGGCCCGCCTGTTCCCCAGACCTGAATCCAATTGAGCACATCTGGGACATCATGTCTCGCTCCATCCACCAACGCCATGTTGCACCACAGACTGTGACTCAGGAGTTGGCGGATGCTTTAGTCCAGGTCTGGGAGGAGATCCCTTAGGAGACCATCCGCCACCTCATCACGAGCATGCCCAGGCGTTGTAGGGAGGTCATACAGGCGCGTGGAGGCCACACACACTACTGAGCCTCATTTTGACTTGTTTTAAGGACATTACATCAAAGTTGGATCAGCCTGTAGTGTGTTTTTCCACTTTAATTTTGAGTGTGACTCCAAATCCAGACCTCCATGGGTTAATAAATTTTATTTCCATTGATCATTTTTGTGTGATTTTGTTGTCAGCACATTCAACTATGTACAGAACAAAGTATTTAAAAAGAATATTTCATTCATTCAGATCTAGGATATATTGTAGTGTAGTGTAGTGTAGTAATTAATGCTAGTGTATGCATGACTTGTATAAGAGGCATGTTTCCTATCAATTCCTGACATCGGGTGTACATCAATTGCCATTATACACAGTTTGACTAGGCAGGCCGTGAGCACCATTACTGAAAAGCTCTGCAGGATAACATAATATAGGAACACCATAGGAGCAAGCCAGGATAAGTAAAGAGAATAAGGGACTCATGACCCCACATTGTTCCCAAACTGGGTGCCGGGGCACTCGCAGGGGTGCCCTGGGTTGGTGGTCCAGGAACAAGTCAAATTATTTATGGCCAAAGTAATAGGCAAATCCAGTGCTTGTGTCTTCCAGTGATAAAATATGTGGACAAACAAAGCAAATCCTGTCCATCACCAGATAACTGACTCTACGGATGACATATAAACACAATTTCCTTACTTTAATATTTTTTCAGAATTTCTCAAAAAGAAAGTTTTTGTGTGGTGAAAAAAATTCTGATATTCTAGGTCGACGTGATTCAAAAACGTTGGGAACCACTGGACTAGACCATAGATAAAATCAAAGACTGTTTCTTGTTCTCAATATAATGTTTTAAAGTAGTGATTTTGTAAAGAGTCTAATGTATCGCACAATAAAATGTATAGAATTGCATTTATAAAACGTCTGCTATCTTTCTCAAGAGCACTGGAATTAAATATTTAGAACAGTTAAAACTACACATAACACGACTTTGTACCTATATAGAACATATTTGTTTTTTTCCTGCATTTTACTGTATCTGTAGATTCCAGAATTGTGCATATAGTAGTAATGCTCCTCTTTCCAGATAAAAGGGATCCAGCACTCAGAAGACAGCAGGAATACATTTCTATATACTGTATGTGACCTTTCCATTGTCATGAATGAAAAGAGAATGTTTAGAACCACATGCGATCTGACATGTATCCTTCCGTCCTATCACTCTCATGTCCCTCTCACTGAAGAGCCCTGATTATAGCAGCCCAGAGGGAGAAAATGAATTTAAAAATGGCTTGTTCTTGTCACTGTAAATCTTTAATGTGTTTAATGAAAGTTCTTTTCCTCGTGAAGTTATTTCCATATATTTATAAGAAGAAGAAAAAAAGGGAAGACAGCAAATTAGTACAGCGATTCAAGTATCCTTAAAGTCAGATTTAATTGGGGCAAATCCCTCCAGTGGAGGAAAAGATGACATCTGTCTCCATTGCCGGGGAACAACATTAAACTCCAGACAGGGCTGAAATGTCAATGTAAAATAATGCTAATAATTATTCTGAATGTTACAGTCTCCTTGACCTTGGAATTTAAAAGGCCAAGATTAAGGCTTTTTGTCAGAAGTTAAGAAGTCATCTATGACACTGCTGACATTTATGATTAATGTAATCTGGTAACATTAAGGAAGCAGTACAGGATACCATTACATTACAATGGTCACTTAATTATTTTCTCCTAAACTCAGTGAAACTCGTTATAAATCAAACACAGCAGTTTCATATCCTTTGTAGATGCCCTGATACAATGCAATTCAGTGTAATATATGTGAAATCATTAAGGGCTCAGTGTATCCTGCCAAGTGAAAGGTTGAACTTGCCTGTATACTTATATCAGCAGTAAGTACGTTAACATAATGCTACACATTTAGGGGAAGGAGTCATCGCTATTAAATAATAAACTAGCAGTCATTTGATAATGCTACAGTTAAAGGCAAAATATTCTTCCATCTTATCTCGCTTTGTGCGCATATGCTCTCAGCCAGAACATTATTATCACCTCTGTTTAACCTAATCTAGAAGTCATTCTCATGTCATCGTTGGACTAGCTTTTATATATGGATAGGCTGTTGATATTTCCATATGAAATAACTAAGTATTGTAGCTTTTAGCTGGGTTCATAAAAAAGAAGTGGCCATTAAATGCACACAAGTACAACTCCGTCATAATATTATGACCTGCTGACACTGTAACAATAGTTAATAGCGAATTAATAGATTTTAAGGAGGACTAATCAAGTAGCTTCTTATTTTGTAGATATATTCTTTCTGAATATCATATTTCAGTTAAAACTTAAGAAAGAAACATGGATAACTGCATGACAGGTTTTGAGAATAAAAGGCCTGATTAAGGTTGGATTGCTACTTGTGATCCAACCGCAAAAATGCTAAAAGGATGTGGGCGAATGCGCAGGGCCCGTCCGGCGCATGCGCCCGCATTTTCTGCAGGTCCCTGTAGAAAACGTGATCACCTCTGTCTGTCAATCAGGCCGAGGCATTTGCGAGGTGGGGGAGCGGGGGTGGGGGGGGGGGGGGGCAGCAATGATCCATTTCCAAGGTGGAGACGGAGCATTGCTGGGGCGTGGAGTCAAAATGGGGGCCTGATGGGGCTTGACCGGGGTGGCTGATGTCACACGCAGCCGCTGCAATCACTAAAATGGTGGTGGGTCTCCTGCGGTGCAGCTTGGCAGGAGGCTACCTCATTTTTTTTACGATCACGCTGAAATTGCGGTCAAATGTGACTGCAATTTCAGTGTGGTCAAGGGAGGGAGCCGGAGTAGCAGCAAGTGGGTTACAAGGCAGGCAGTAATATCAGGGCCTTCACTCAGAGGGAGCTTGTCAGTTAGCAGCCACGCAGAACAGATCCAACTTACTGCCTTACTTATTGCACAGAAGCCACAAAATTGGCAGCAATATAGAACAGCAGCATCTCTCCTACCCTATTGCCAGCACCATTACCCAGGAAGACAGTAAACAAATTGTCTTTCAGGGATGTTTGTTTTTCCTCACACAGATCATTATAAGCTATTGGTTTCCTGTAGATTTTTAAGTTATTCTCCTTCATCTTGGTTGGGCATTTGTTTTCTCTTCCTAGCTGGTCTATTTTATTGCTTGTGCTTTTTGAGTTTTGATTATTGACTGTACTAGTTATTCCTGTTGAGTTTGGTTTGTCAGCCACTCATACTTCTATTGGGCAGTAGCCTACTGGACCAACTTTGGGCTACTAAACGTGGGTTTTCTGATATTTGACTGGTTGGTTATTCTCCTTTGTGGGAATGACTTGGGCACATGCAAAAGATTTAAACTTATCAATACCAGTAAGGCTGATTTAGCTATGCTCTTGGCCACATGTACGGCCGGATGTAATGGAGTCCAGGTTTACTTGACATGCAGGATGCAGGCCGAACTTGGATGCATCACAAACGCCGGGCAAACTCGGACTTTATTACATCCGGCCTATAATTGTTGTTTGGTTGTGAATTGTAACAGTACTTTTGAAGGGGTAGGCAGAAGGTTTACATGGAAGTGTTGTGTTTTGTTTTGGGGTTAGGCACACAAGTAGTGTTCTTTGGTGGCCACTTTGGGCACACGTATGGTTGAGAAGCACTCTCTGTTTCAATATGATTAGTTAGTCATTACCTTAGCAGAAGACTTGGTCGCCAACTTACAGTGGGACTGGAATTAAGTGGCACTAACTTTTCCAGAGCTCCTGTTCAGTTTCTAAGCTGTACAGGCTGGCGGTGTTACAGTCTCAATGGCATCCCTCACTGGGCAGGCAGATCACCTTGTTAATGTCATCTTCATTTTCAGCTGGGCTCTGGCCCCCCGCCCCCCGCCGATCTCCTGGGTGCAACCATCTGCATTTTGGCATTTAGTGGCCATCTTTCGCAGCCAGCTCTAGAAGCCTGAGTGGTACAGCAGCAGTGACAGATCCTTGTCTGTTCTTGTGCTTAGATGGTCTGGCTGCTTCAGTTCTTGTGGAGAGCTGAGGTTTGGTTCTTGCTTGCTGCGCCTCAGAATCAGTTTCCTCTGCATTTTCTGATGGGTTCTTGGCTTCCACTTCTATCTCCATTGTATTCTCTCCTGCTATACCCCTCAAGCCTCTTGCTCCCCATGGTGTTCCTTCCGAATCAAGTATTGCCCTCTAATTCCAATACAGATATATCTTCACTATCAAGATTCATAAAAACTCAGTTACACCTGAGTCAAACCTGTGGGCATACTGCCCAAATTCACTTTCGGGAACAACTGGTAAACACTAGTACCCCATTAGATTCTGCGCTCCTGGGTCAGTCTTCAGAGATAGCATAGGCAGTATAGGCAAATTCCTAGGGGCATCTGAAAAAAGTCTAGGAGTATCTGGGCAGGTTGGACATCTAAGCTCCGCTGTGCCGTTTCCAGATTTCAGAAGTCCCAGCTGGCAGTGGCTGTCCCGGCTGGCAGTGGCCGATGGGATGTACAGACTTTCCAGCATGGCTGCCCCGTTATATATGACAGGCAGCAGAGCAGCAGCAGAAAGCCTGTACAGCTCATCGCTTATCATACAGCTCCGGCAGTTTTTATCAGTGCAGTGCTGGTGTGACATAAAGTCACGTCAGCGTCATTAACAGCAGAGCATACGCCACGGAGAAGAGAAGCAAAGGGAAGACAGCAAAGCTAAGTAAATTATGAAAGCTTGTTAAAGAGATAGGTTGGGAACTGGATTGGTGGAGAGATTTGATAGCTGGAAGCACACATGGGGGAGAGATTTGATGGCTGGAGATGCTGACTCCCTCTGCCTCCCCAGTCATCCAATGTCGCAAGGCTATGCCAATTTGGTTCCACATTGGGTGGGAGACACCATTCAGAATCTTGCCTAGGACATCAAGTTGGTCAGGGCCACCCCTGTCAGGCCTTTTGTGTGACAACAGCAAATTAGTTCTAATTAAGCGCTATAGAATCCTAACATTAAGTCAATTTAGGGAGTGTTGGTGCTCCCCAGTCTGGGTATTGTAATGGGGTAGGGTGTCATTTTACTTATGCTCCCTAAAACTCTTTATAGGACCCCATTTTTGCTCACTAGAACTGTTATTGCCTTCCATAAATGCCTAGGCTGTCTGATTAAACATTTGGTGCATTTGATCCCATTGTTCAATTAAATCTCCCTTCATAACACACCTCTTTTTACAATGCATTATATTGGCCTAAACCATTTTTCTGCAGTTTTTCCATTACTTATTATATTGCTCCACCATCAACATAACCTCTCCCTGTAGCTCCCCTATTGTTCCACAAAACTGCTGCCTCCACTTAAATTCTCTAATTGCTCCATAATTACACGCACCCAATAATTGCATTCTGATTTCACCCCTTGAACAGCCTCACACAGATATAACTCCAAGGAATGGTTAATATCATACTCACCTCTCCTGCTGCTAGCTGCTGTATCCATCGTGGCCGCCACACCATCCCCTTCCTCTGAGGTCTGCGTCCACGCGATGATGTCAACAAAGTTAGGTGTGCAGCGGCGCATACCTCCTCTTCCGGAGTGCCAGGTGGGGTCACTTGGGGGCAGGACGCTGGGACCTCCTCTCCTGTTATTATCGGCCGGCGGCCACAGCACTGTACAATGCACGGCCGCACAATGTACAATGATTTGGTGACGCGCGGGAGGGGAGGGGTGGGTCCCCTAATTCCAGGAGAATCCCAGAATCCGGGAGAGAGCAAAAGCCTTCTAGGGGGTTGCCACCAAATCGTGGAGAATCCAGCAAATCCAGGAGAGGTGGCAACCCTAGGTACAGACATGTCACTATGTGCAGAGCTCCCGCATACCCACCAAAACTTTTCTGCACCACCTTCCTTACTCCTCCACACTCACCACTACCTTAATGCTCACCACTACCCCCCTGACTCACTACTACCATGCTAACCTACCGCATGTCTCCTCCATGCCCACCACTACCTCGCTGCACTACCACCTTATCCCTCAATGCTCAGCACTGCTTCTCTGCATTATCCCTCCTGGTCTATCAATACCACTCTGCACCTCACCTCTACCCCCTCCATGCCCATTGCTATCACTCTGCACTACCCCCTGAGCCCTCCATGTCCACCACTCTTACTCTTCACTACCCCCTAGCCCCTCCATGTCCACCACTATTACTCTGCACTACACCCCTGTCCCCACCATGTCCACCACTATCACTCTGCACTATCCCTTGTCCCCTCCATGTCCACCACTATTACTCTGCACTACCCCCTGACCCTCCATGTCCATAACTATCACTCTGCACTACTCCCTGTCCCCTCCATGTCCACCACTATTACTCTTCACTACCCACTAGCCCCTCCATGTCCACCACTATTACTCAGCACTACCCCCTGTCCCCTCCATGTCCACCACTATTACTCTGCACTACCCCCTGTCTCCTCCATGTCCACCACTATTACTCTGCACTACCTCCTGTCCCCTCCATGTCCACCACTATTACTCTGTGTAGAGGGACATTTAATAGTAAAGGACATATAATATTGGTTGTACGGTGTAACTGATTATACTACGTATGTTACAGTAATGCATTTGGTGAGGGACATTGCTAGAGAGGCAGAGTAATGTGAACTATCATTGACATTACGAGGGACAGGAGCTGGGACCCGCTCGCGGGCTCCCGTGCGGGAGAGACCCTTGAACGGGACATCAGAGAAGGTACCCGTATTTGGAGGTTGGCCGAAGAGTCGGGAGGCAAGTATAAATAGCGGGAAAAGTGTGCCAGAAGCGGCGGTTGAACTGGGAGACGGAGGACAGCAGAGAGGAGCAGCTACACGGAGAGCACAATTTCGATATACCTGAGAGCCAGGGGAGAAGAGCATCTGAGCCGCAAGCAGCCTCACAGGAAGCGGTGTGGCTGTGAATGAGTCACCGCCCCGTCCCCATTAAAGGCATTCAGAGCGGGCAGACGACCACTCGGGAACCTCCCACTGTGGGAGGATCGACTGCCAGGGACCGTCTTAGGAGGTACAGACCGAGCCTCCATACTAACGCTGCCACTACAGTCAGACTCGTCTAGCTGGAGGAGGCGTGCACATCCGGGACATCTCACTAGAGACCATCCTCACAGCTGTGCTGACAGCACGAATAGTAAGTGACACGCCCCCCCCCCCCCCCCCCCCGCACCCATGCACAGGTTCATTGAGACAAATACTAAACCTCGCTGAGACTGAATCTACCAGTACCTGTAGTAGTGTGCCATATTGCATATAGCTCACAGTTATAACAGCATCACACAGACTCTGAATACAGTATGCCTGGGAGGATTCCCGGACACAAACGCACACTTACCTGTTAATCCGCTGCAGATATCTTAAGACTTTGAGAGAAAGTCCAGCTACCCTAAAAGAAAGAAGGACAATGTGTCACTACGCAGATAGGGCATCCTATTTTCAGAAGTTATAATATACTGATGATAAGAGGACTACTATACAATACAGCATACATATATATATATTGGTGAATGACACTCCTATCTGGATTTAATTGGCCATACGCCCTGATTGAACATTTCTCACTGTCACCACGCAACTCAGAATATAGCATACCTTGCATACCATAAAGGATACTGGGTTATATACCAACTACCAAGTCGCCAGCGTCAGTTGAAGAGAGTTAGGGAACAGAAACTTATACTGGCTAGCCCTCCATTAAAGGCTCCATATTTATCGACTGGAGTCCCCTCAGGTCGTAAGACTTGTAACTATTTGATATTTGCTACATTCGAGTATCTGGAGCACTACCCAATTATACTTTGGCCAGTGGATTATTGTAGAGACAGAGGATTAACTCACCGATTGAGCAACATAATCTAGTGAGGATACTGCTACAAAACACTGCACTTGTGGGAAATCATACTCTAGGGTCCAGACTCAGTGCACCGAACTATATATATATATATTTGCAAATATATAACAATAAGGGATAATGGGTTATATCGGGAGAACAGGGTTATAGAAGTAGTAAGATTGTATCATATACGATGCTATGTTTCATAAATACACTTTAACCCTTTAATGTATGCTACCTTTATATCACAATATCAATAGTAAAAGTAAAGTTGTGAACCGTATTTGATATTGTCACGTCATTGCTACATCATCGATCCGACGGAAGCACAGAAGGCTTTTGGTACTCCCCCTGTAAGTCCAGTAATTGACAAAGTGTTAAAGTGTAAAAGTTGGGAGACCACAATTCACCTAGTGGGTTTTAATGTATGACGCACTAAAGGGGTTTCTCAGACTTTCCCCATTCTGCCATTAGTCATTAGCAGATCAAAGGTCTGAGTGGAGGCACTGATACTATAGGGAGAGTGATCTGGTGGTAAACTAAGGCCTACATCTGCACTACCCCCTGTCTCCTCCATGTCCACCACTATTACTCTGCATTACCCCCTAGCCTACCTCAGTGGTGCAAGTAGAAAAAACGTCTTACGGTAACTGTGTGCGCGCGCCAATGGCGCGCGTGCAAAAAAATGGGTGTGGCCAAATGCCACATGGGGCGTGACCAATGAAAATGGGGGCGTGATACACATATGGGGGGAGGGGCAGATACACGTATGACCCCAATAGTGCCAGATATACACTGCCCCACAGTGACAGATATACATTGCCCCACAGTGCCAGATACACATTGCCTCACTGTGCCAGATACACAAATGCCCCCAGAGTGCCAGATACACAAATGTCCCCAGAGTGCCAGATACACATGGGGCGTGACCAATGAAAATGGGGGCGTGATACACATATGGGGGGAGGGGCAGATACACGTTTGACCCCAATAGTGCCAGATATACACTGCCCCACAGTGACAGATATACATTGCCCCACAGTGCCAGATACACATTGCCTCACTGTGCCAGATACACAAATGCCCCCAGAGTGCCAGATACACAAATGTCCCCAGAGTGCCAGATACACATTGCCCCACAGTGCCAGATACACAAATGCCCCCAGAGTGCCAGATAAACATTGCCTCAGTGTCAGATACACATTACCCCACAGTGCCAGATACACAAATGCCCCCACTGTGTCAGATATACATTGCCCCCCAGTGCCAGATACAGAAATGCCCCCACAGTGCCAGATATGCCCCCAGTGCCAGATACAGAAATACCCCCAGTGCCAGATACACAAGTATGCCCCCAGTGCCAGGTATGCCCACAGTGCCAGATATGCCCCCAGTGCCAGATACAGAAATGCCCCCAGTGCCAGATACACAAGTATGCCCCCATTGCCAGATATGCCCCAGTGCCAGATACACATGTCTCCGCAGTGCCAGATATGGCCACAGTGCCAGATATGCCCCCAGTGCCAGATACACATGTCCTTCCAGTGCCAGATATGCCCCCAGTGCCAGATATGCTCCCAGTGCCAGGTATACATGCCCCCCCAGTGCCAGATATGCTCCCAGTGCCAGGTATACATGCCCCCCCAGTGCCAAATATACATGCCCCCCCAGTGCCAGGTATACATGCCCCCCCCCCAGTGCCAGATATCCCCCAGTGCCAGGTATGCATGCCCCCCCAGTGCCAGATATCCCCTAGTGCCAGGTATAACATGCCCCCCCAGTGCCAGATATCCTCCAGTGCCAGATATGCCCCAATGCCAGGTATACATGCCCCCCCAGTGCCAGATATCCCCCAGTGCCAGGTATAACATGCCCCCCCAGTGCCAGATATCCCCCAGTGTCAGGTATACATTTGTCCCCCCCTTCTCCCCTGCTCACCGCTGCCGTCCTGTCTGTGTGAGGGGAGGGGAGCGCAGCCTGCGCCTCTCTTTCCCCTCAGTCTCCGGCGGGTGTCTCAGTTTAATTCAGCGCCGATCCGTGAGCCAATCAGAGCTCGCACCGCGAGCTCTGATTGGCTCACCGATCGGCGCTGAATTAAGCTGAGACACCCGCTGGAGACTGAGGGGAAGGAGAGGCGCAGGCTGCGCTCTCCTTCCCTCACATCAGCGGCGGTGCGGCGGGTGCGGCGATGACGGCGGGTGCGGCGGGGAACGGCGGAGAGCAGCAGAGGGAGGGAAGAGGAGCGGCGGCCCGTCGGTGTGGGTACGGCGTACCCACGGCTAAATTCTTACGGGTACGCCGTACCCACACACTTGCACCACTGGCCTACCTACAGCGGTACTTTGCGTGTGCTGCTACAAGAGTGTCGGGACCTGAATCAGTCCCATAGTGCAGTGATGTAGTGTAGGGAGGAAGAGTAGTGATATAGGGGCAGATGTACTAAGTCTTGGAGCGAGATAAAGTGGAGAGAGCTAAACTACCAACCAACCAGCTCTTAACTGTCATTTTTCAAATCCATCCTGTAACATGTCAATAAGGAGCTGATTAGTAGGTAGTTTATGTGAAAAGATAGTGCAGTGATATAGTGCTCCACCCCACCCCATGCCTGCCCAGGAGAACTTCTCTGAGGTGCTACTCACACTCCCTGAGACGGCACACAATAGGCCCTTGATAAATGTCAGCTCCAGGCTCATGTGAACCTTAATCTGGCACTGTGTATAATGATAATAGAAAACTCAGTAACATGATTGGACACATTAGATCACATAACTGTTCATTATTTCCCAATGACAGCGCACTTCCAAGCGTCACTGCACACTTCCAACTGTCACATGACCATCTGTAAACAAACCCAACTGTAAACAACCCAGAGAGACTACTGACAGAAAGGCAGCATATCCCTGCCTCACTGACAGCAGCACATCCCTGCCTCACTGACAGCAGCACACCCCTGCCTCACTGACAGCAGCATATCCCTGCCTCACTGACAAGAGCACATCCCTGCCTCACTGACAACAGCACATCCCTGCCTCACTGACCCCTGTCTCACAGACAGCAGCACACCCATACCTCACTGAAGGCAGCACTTCCCTGCCTAACTGACAGCAGTACATCCCTGACTCACTGACAGCAGCACACCCCTGCCTCACTGACAGCAGCACATCCCTGCCTCACAGACAGCAGCACATCCCTGCCTCACAGACAGCAGCACACCCCTGCCTCACTGACAGCAGCACACCCCTGCCTCACTTACAGCAGCACACTCCTGCCTCACTGACAGCAGCACACCCCTGCCTCACAGACAGCAGCACATCCCTGCCTCACAGACAGCAGCACACCCCTGCCTCACTGACAGCAGCACACCCCTGCCTCACTGACAGCAGCACACTCCTGCCACACTGACAGCAGCACACCCCTGCCTCACTGACAGCAGCACACCCCTGCCTCACTGACGGCAGCACATCTCTGCCTCACTGACAGCAGCACATCTCTGCCTCACTGACAGCATCACATCCCTGCCTCACTGACAACAGCCCATCCCTGCCTCATGGACCCCTGTCTCACAAACAGCAACACACCCATACCTCACTGACCACAGCGCTTCCCTGCCTAACTGACAGCAGCACATCCCTTCCTCACTGACAGCAGCATACCCCTGCCTCACTGACAGCAGCACATCCCTGCCTCACAGACAGCAGCACACCTCTGCCTCACTGACAGCAGCACACTCCTGCCTCACTGACAGCAGCACACCCTTGCCTCACTGACAGCAGCACACCCCTGCCTTACTGACAGCAGCACATCTCTGCCTCACTGACAGCAGCACATCTCTGCCTCACTGACAGCATCACATCCCTGCCTCACTGACAACAGCACATCCCTGCCTCATGGACCCCTGTCTCACAAACAGCAGCACACCCATACCTCACTGACCACAGCACTTCCCTGCCTAACTGACAGCAGCACATCCCTGCCTCACTGACAGCAGCATACCCCTGCCTCACTGACAGCAGCACATCCCTGCCTCACTGACAGAAGTACACCCCTGCCTCACTGACAGCAGCACACCCCTGCCTCACTGACAGCAGCACACCCCTGCCTCACTGACAGCAGCACATAGACATTTCTGACAGATATAATGTAACAATTTTATTCACTTACACTGTTATACAGTTACATTTTAATTCATTCCAAATAATTCAAATTAAACAACCTATTCTGAACTATTTTTTCCTCTTATTCTGCTTCACCCCATGTTGTCACAACAGGGGCCATTTTATACGATAGTTATAGTACTCAGGTGTGCAATCGCTCTCTCATATATGCACAACTTGGGTGGTTGAACACACTTGGCCTTTGGCCTCATGCATCACAATGCACACCAAGGCATGTGAATAACAGAGCGTGACTGCACATCCAAGCGTGCTAAACTTTCGTTCGCTATTCTGCTAAGCTAAGATACACTCCCAGAGGGCGGCGGCCTAGCGTGTGCAATGCTGCTAAAAGCAGCTAGCGAGCGAACAACTCGGAATGAGGGCCATTGTCCGATATCACAAATCCCCAGGAGAGTCTAATTGGGGTAAGCCATTGTGCGATGATGTTCCTCAGTTTCCGTAAGAGGTTGTCAGCGGTGTGCCTCTTAAGGAGACCGGTGATACACAGTGTAGCCTGCCTAGGAATGAGCTGGCGTTTGTGAGATGCTGCTACTGGTGCCGCTGCTGTTGTTGCTGCGGGAGGCAATACATCTACCCAGTGGGCTGTCACAGTCATGTAGTCCTTAGTTTGCCCTGCTCCACTTGTCCACATGTCCGTGGTTAAGTGGACACTGGGTGCAACCGCATTTTTCAGGACACTGACGACACTTTTCTAAATGTCCCTGTACAGTCCGGGAATCGCTTTCCTAGTGAAGTGGTATCTAGATGGGATTTGGTACCAGGGACACACTACCTCCATCAATTGTCTAAATCCCACTGCACTAATGGCGGATACCAGATGCACGTCTAACACCAACATAGCTGTCAAGGCCTCAGTTACCTGCTTTGCACCAGGATGACTGCTGTGCTGTCATATTTCCTCTTCCTCGCAAAGGACTGTTGGATAGTCAATTACTTAGTTGAAGTAGTACAAGTGGTCTTTTAACTTCCCCTCTTGGATGACGATCACTCACAGTAGCAACAACAGCAGTGGCAGCAGCAGTAGGCGTACCACTCAAGGATCCTCCGGAGGAATCCTGGTTAGGAGAGGACTCGTCGGTCATGCCAGTGACATGGCCTGCAGGACTACTGACGTTCCTGACTGAGGAGGAAATTGACGTTGAGGGAGTTGGTGATGTGACTTGCAGGAGCTTGGGTACAAGAGGAAGAAGGGATTTAGGTGTCAGTGGACTGCTTATGCTCTTACCCAAAGTTTCTGAACTTGACAATGACTTCTGATGAATGCGCTGCAGGTGATGTATAAGGGAGGATATTCCTAGGTGGTTAACGTCCTTACCCCTATTTATTACGGATTGACAAAGGCAACACACCTGTTGTCCGGATTTGTGGAGAAATAATTCCACACTGAAGAGGTGGCTTTTTTGGTATTTTGCTCACTCATTACAATGGGCTTATTCATCCCATGGACAACAACTGTCTCCCCAGGTGCCTGATTTAAACAAACCACATCACCATCAGAATTCTCCTCGTCAACTTCCTCCTCAGTGCCAGCAACACCCATATCCTCAACTTGGTGTACTTCAACAGTGACAACTTCAATTTGAATATCAGAAAATGGACTATGGGTGCTCCTTCCAGCACTTGAAGAGGGCGTACAAATGGTGTAAGGAGCCACCTCTTCCCATCCAGTGTTGGGAAGGTCAGGCATCGCAACCGCCGACACACTTGGGATCTCCTTGGGTATTTGTGATACCATCTTAGAACGCAGAGTTCTTTACTGTGCTTTTGCCAGCTTAACTCTTATCATTTTTCTAGCTGGAGGATGAGGGCTTCCATCGTCATGTGAAGCTGAACCACTAGTTATGAACATAGGCCAGGGCCTTAGACGTTCCTTGCCACTCCGTGTCGTAAATGGCATATTGGCAACTTTACATTTCTCTTCAGATCATTTAAATTTATGTTTTTTGGGTCATTTGACTGAACTTTGGCTTTTTGGATTTTACATTCCCTCTACTATGACATTGGGCATCGGCCTTGGCTGACAACGTTGATGGCATTTCATCGTCTATGTCATGACTAGTGGCAGCAGCTTCAGCACTAGGAGGAAGTGGTTCTTGATATTTCCCTATTTTATCCTCCAAATTTGTGTTCTCCATTATTTTTTGGAGTTATATAACACAATATGCGGCCCAGGAGAGCATACCTCTACACCACACAGGGCAAACCCTGTAAAAATTATTTAGATTAAATATTAATAACCCCTTTATTTGGAGTAAATAATGTACATAACAGGACAGCACCACTGGACTTATACGGCAGTACCACTGGACTTATATGGCAATACCCCTGGACTTACACGGCAGTACCACTGGACTTACACGGCAGTACCACTGGACTTATACGACAGTACCACTGGACTGGACTTATACGGCAGTACCCCTGGACTTATATGGCAGTACCACTGGACTAATACGGCAGTACCCCTGGACTTATACGGCAGCACCACTGGACTGGACTTATACAGCAGCAGCACTGGACTTATGGCAGCACAGCACACCACCACTGGACTTATGGCAGCACAGGACACCACCACCGGACTGGACTTATTCAGCAGCAGCACTAGACTTATGGCAGCACAGGACACCACCACTGGACTTATGGCAGCACAGGACACCACCACTGGACTGATGCAGTACAACACAGCACCACTGCACTGGAATGGACTTATACAGCAGTGCTGGACTTATGGTAGCACAATACACCACCACTGGACTGATGCAGCACAAGGTCGGCACTGGAATGACACATAAGAGCAGGTCGCCACCCCACGCACCACACCACTTTCCTGCGCAGCTCCTTATATGGAATCCAAAACCCGCGAGAATCTGACAACCGGATGATGACGTTTTGCCTCGTTCTGGTTTCCGAGTCTGGCGGGAAGTCCCGAGCCGGGCTCAGATCCGGGCTCGGGACGTGAAGTTCGGGGGTTCGGTTTAAACACGCTCATCCCTAGTATATACTAATACATTCATTTAAGGTTCAAAGACTCCAACATAGGGGGTAATTCCAAGTTGATCGCAGCAGGAAATTTTTTAGCAGTTGGGCAAAACCATGTCCACTGCAGGGGGGGTAGATATAACATTTGCAGAGAGAGTTAAATTTGGGTGGGTTATTTTGTTTCTGTGCAGGGTAAATACTGGCTGCTTTATTTTTACACTGCAATTTAGGTTGCAGATTGAACTCACCACACCCAAATCTATCTCTCTCTGCACATGTTATATCTGCCTCCCCTGCAGTGCACATGGTTTTGCCCAATTGCTATCAAAAATCCTGCTGCGATCAACTTGGAATTACCCCCATAGTCAGGATATATGAGCGCTGAGCAGAGATGCAATCAATCAATGTAATAAACATTTCCTTGTGCTTTAGTGGAAATGATAGTTCCACTGATAAAAAAAAACACTCAAGAAACATTCATACTGGAGCTCTTTGTTGAACAGCTTTTAAGTCACACATAGTGTATGTCCATGCAAAAGAGAAATCAGTTGCTTCAGCTAGATAAATTGAACAATATAACTAAAGGCTTATTCAAGCCTGGCAGCTGATGGGCTTTAGTGGCCTCAGGTGATGATGATATGGCAGATTAGAAGCAACCATTCTTCTACAGAGCAATCAATGACAACTCGGAATTGCTCATTCAGTCCCTGATAGCCCCCTTTTCAAATGCAAAGTAAAAGTACATTAGCACACAGATAACATCATCTTTAAGAAAAAAGATATATTGAGCGTTTCAATGACTTCTGCTGTAAATCTGTGGTGGGTGTTCTCAGAACATACCCATGTATTTGCAGACTGACAACTCAGAGAAGAGAGAATAATAGACTCTGAAGGTCTTTTTCTAAATAAAGGGAAAATGAGATGAGATTTTTTTTCTTGTTGATGTCAACTGATCCCAATTAAACTGCATCAAGCCTCTATAGGAGCTCATATATTGGGCCTAATTAAGACCTGATCATAGCAGCAAATTTGTTAGCAGATGGGCAAAACCATGGGCCTAATTCAGAGTTGATCGCAGCAGCAAATTTGTTAGTAGTTGGGCAAAACCATGGTGGTCATTCCGAGTTGTTCGCTAGCTGCAATCGTTCGCTGTGCAGCGATGAGGCAAAAAAACGGCACTTCTGCGCATGCGTATGCGGCGCAATGTGCACGCGCGACGTACTATTACAACGGCCGATGTAGTTTCACACAAGGTCTAGCGAAGCTTTTTTGTCGCACTGCTGGCCGCAGGGTGATTGACATGAAGTGGGCGTTTCTGGGTGTCAACTGACTGCTTTCAGGGAGTGTTCGGAAAAACGCAGGCGTGCCAGGAAAAACGCAGGCGTGGCTGGGAGAACGCAGTGACATCAAAACAGGAACTGAACAGTCTGAAGTGATCGCAAGCGCTGAGTAGGTCTGAAGCTACTCTGAAGCTGCACCATTTTTTTTTTGTAGCCGCTCTGCGATCCTTTCGTTCACACTTCTGCTAAGCTAAAATACACTCCCAGAGGGCGGCGGCTTAGCGTTTGCACGGCTGCTAAAAATAAGAATTTACTTACCGATAATTCTATTTCTCGTAGTCCGTAGTGGATGCTGGGACTCCGTCAGGACCATGGGGGATAGCGGCTCCGCAGGAGACAGGGCACAAAAATAAAAGCTTTAGGATCAGGTGGTGTGCACTGGCTCCTCCCCCTATGACCCTCCTCCAAGCCTCAGTTAGGATACTGTGCCCGGACGAGCGTACACAATAAGGAAGGATTTTGAATCCCGGGTAAGACTCATACCAGCCACACCAATCACACTGTACAACCTGTGATCTGAACCCAGTTAACAGCATGATAACAGCGGAGCCTCTGAAAAGATGGCTCACAACAATAATAACCCGATTTTTGTAACAATAACTATGTACAAGTATTGCAGACAATCCGCACTTGGGATGGGCGCCCAGCATCCACTACGGACTACGAGAAATAGAATTATCGGTAAGTAAATTCTTATTTTCTCTGACGTCCTAGTGGATGCTGGGACTCCGTCAGGACCATGGGGATTATACCAAAGCTCCCAAACGGGCGGGAGAGTGCGGATGACTCTGCAGCACCGAATGAGAGAACTCCAGGTCCTCCTCAGCCAGGGTATCAAATTTGTAGAATTTTGCAAACGTGTTTGCTCCTGACCAAGTAGCAGCTCGGCAAAGTTGTAAAGCCGAGACCCCTCGGGCAGCCGCCCAAGATGAGCCCACCTTCCTTGTGAAATGGGCATTTACATATTTTGGCTGTGGCAGGCCTGCCACAGAATGTGCAAGCTGAATTGTACTACACATCCAACTAGCAATCGTCTGCTTAGAAGCAAGAGCACCCAGTTTGTTGGGTGCATACAGGATAACAGCAAGTCAGTTTTCCTGACTCCAGCCGTCCTGGAAAACTATATTTTCAGGGCCCTGACAACATCTAGCAACTTGGAGTCCTCCAAGTCCCTAATAGCCGCAGGTACCACAATAAACTGGTTCAGGTGAAACGCTGACACCACCTTAGGGAGAAACTGGGGACGAGTCCGCAGCTCTGCCCTGTCCGAATGGACAATCAGATATGGGCTTTTGTGAGACAAAGCCACCAATTCTGACACTCGCCTGGCCGAGGCCAGGGCCAACCGCATGGTCACTTGTCATGTGAGATATTTCAAATCCACAGATTTGAGCGGTTTAAAATGTGATTTGAGGAATCCCAGAACTACGTTGAGATCCCACAGTGCCACTGGAGGCACAAAAGGGGGTTGTATATGCAGTACTCCCTTGACAAACTTCTGGACTTCAGGAAGTGAAGCCAATTCTTTTTGGAAGAAAATTGACAGGGCCGAAATTTGAACCTTAATGGACCCCAATTTGAGGCCCATAGACACTCCTGTTTGCAGGAAATGCAGTAATCGACCGAGTTGAAATTTCTTCGTGGGGCCTTCCTGGCCTCACACCACGCAACATATTTTCGCCACATGTGGTGATAATGTTGTGCGGTCACCTCCTTCCTGGCTTTAACCAGGGTAGGAAAGACCTCTTCCGGAATGCCTTTTTCCCTTAGGATCCGGCGTTCCACCGCCATGCCGTCAAACGCAGCTGCGGTAAGTCTTGGAACAGACATGGTACTTGCTGAAGCAAGTCCCTTCTTAGCGGCAGAGGCCATGAGTCCTCTGTGAGCATTTCTTGAAGTTCCGGGTACCAAGTCCTTCTTGGCCAATCCGGAGCCACGAGTATAGTTCTTACTCCTCTACGTCTTATAATTCTCAGTACCTTGGGTATGATAAGCAGAGGAGGGAACACATACACCGACTGGTACACCCACTGTGTTACCAGAACGTCCACAGCTATTGCCTGAGGGTCTCTTGTGTTCAGGCGGGACGCCATCATGTCCACCTTTGGTCTTTCCCAACGGTTTACAATCATGTGGAAGACTTCCCGATGAAGTCCCCACTCTCCCGGGTGGAGGTCGTGCCTGCTGAGGAAATCTGCTTCCCAGTTGTCCACTCCCGGAATGAACACTGCTGACAGTGCTATCCCATGATTTTCCACCCAGCGAAGAATCTTTGCAGTTTCTGCCATTTCCCTCTTGCTTCATGTGCCGCCCTGTCTGTTTACGTGGGCGACTGCCGTGGTGTTGTCCCACTGGATCAATACCGGCTGACCTTGAAGCAGAGGTCTTGCTAAGCTTAGAGCATTGTTTTATGTGGAGAGAAGTCTCCAGACTTGATCACACTCCCTGGAAATTTTTTCCCTGTGTGACTGCTTCCCAGTCTCTCTGGCTGGCATCCGTGGTCACCAGGACCCAGTCCTGAATGCCGAATCTGCGGCCCTTTAGTAGATGAGCACTCTGCAGCCACCGCAGAAGAAACACCCTTGTCCTTGGAGACAGGGTTATCCGCTGATGCATCTGAAGATGCGATCCGGACCATTTTTCCAGCAGATCCCACTGAAAAGTCTTGCGTGAAATCTGCCGAATGGAATCGCTTCGTAAGAAGCCACCATTTTTCCCAGGACCCTTGTGCAATGATGCACTGACACTTTTCCTGGTTTTAGGAGGTTCCTGACTAGCTCGGATAACTCCCTTGCTTTCTTCTCCGGGAGAAACACCCTTTTCTGGACTGTGTCCAGAATCATCCCTAGGAACAGCAAATTGTCGTCGGAAACAGCTGCGGTTTTGGAATATTTAGAATCCACCCATGCTGTCGTAGAACTACTTGAGATAGTGCTACTCCGACCTCCAACTGTTTTCTGGACCTTGCCCTTATCAGGATATCGTCCATTTTCTTTGAAGAAGAAGAATCATCATTTCGGCCATTACCTTGGTAAAGACCCGGGGTGCCGTGGACAATCCAACCGGCATCGTCTGAAACTGATAGTGACAGTTCTGTACTACGAACCTGAGGTACCCTTAGTGAGAAGGGCAAATTGGGACATGGAGGAAGCATCCCTGATGTCCCGGGACACCATATAGTCCCCTTCTTCGTGGTTCGCTATCACTGCTCTGAGTGACTCCATCTTGATTTGAACCTTTGTATGTAAGTGTTCAAATATTTCAGATTTAGAATAGGTCTCACCGAGCCGTCTGGCTTCAGTACCACAATATAGTGTGGAATAATACCCCTTTCCTTGTTGTAGGAGGAGTACTTTGATTATCACCTGCTGGGAATACAGCTTGGGAATTGTTTCCAATACTGCCTCCCTGTCGGAGGGAGACGTTGGTAAAGCAGACTTCAGGAACCTGCGAGGGGGAGACGTCTCGAATTTCCAATCTTTACCCCTGGGATACTACTTGTAGGATCCAGGGGTCCTGTACGGCCCCAGCGTCATGCTGAGGACTTGGCAGAAGCGGTGGAAGGCTTCTGTTCCTGGGAATGGGCTGCCTGCTGCAGTCTTCTTCCCTTTCCTCTATCCCTGGGCAGATATGACTGGCCTTTTGCCCGCCTGCCCTTATGGGGACGAAAGGACTGAGGCTGAAAAGACGGTGTCTTTTTCTGCTGAGATGTGACTTAGGGTAAAAAAGGTGGATATTCCAGCTGTTGCCGTGGCCACCAGGTCCGATGGACCGACCCCAAATAACTCCTCCCCTTTATACGGCAATACTTCCATGTGCCGTTTGGAATATGCATCACCTGACCACTGTCGTGTCCATAAACATCTTCTGGCAGATATGGACATCGCACTTACTCTTGATGCCAGAGTGCAAATATCTCTCTGTGCTCTATAGTCAATAAAATACTGTCCCTGTCAAGGGTATCAATATTTTCAGTCAGGGAATCCGACCAAGCCACCCCAGCGCTGCACATCCAGGCTGAGGCGATAGCTGGTCGCAGTATAACACCAGTATGTGTGTATATACTTTTTAGGATATTTTCCAGCCTCCTATCAGCTGGCTCCTTGAGGGCGGCCGTATCTGGAGACGGTAACGCCACTTGTTTTGATAAGCGTGTGAGCGCCTTATCCACCCTAAGGGGTGTTTCCCAACGCGCCCTAACTTCTGGCGGGAAAGGGTATACCGCCAATAATTTTCTATCGGGGGAAACCCACGCATCATCACACACTTCATTTAATTTATCTGATTCAGGAAAACTACATGTAGTTTTTTCACACCCACATAATACCCTTTTTTGTGGTACTTGTAGTATCAGAAATATGTAACACCTCCTTCATTGCCCTTAACATGTAACGTGTGGCCCTAAAGGAAAATAAGTTTGTTTCTTCACCGTCGACACTGGAGTCAGTGTCCGTGTCTGTGTCTATGTCGACCGACTGAGGTAAATGGGCGTTTTAAAGCCCCTGACGGTGTTTGAGACGCCTGGACAGGTACTAATTTGTTTGCCGGCCGTCTCATGTCGTCAACCGACCTTGAAGCGTGTTGACATTATCACGTAATTCCTTAAATAAGCCATCCATTCCGGTGTCGACTCCCTAGAGAGTGACATCACCATTACAGGCAATTGCTCCGCCTCCTCACCAACATCGTCCTCATACATGTCGACACACACGTACCGACACACAGCACACACACAGGGAATGCTCTGATAGAGGACAGGACCCCACTAGCCCTTTGGGGAGACAGAGGGAGAGTTTGCCAGCACACACCAAAACGCTATAATTATACAGGGACAACCTTTATATAAGTGTTTTCCCTTATAGCATCTTAATATATAATCATATCGCCAAATAAGTGCCCCCCCTCTCTGTTTTAACCCTGTTTCTGTAGTGCAGTGCAGGGGAGAGCCTGGGAGCCTTCCCACCAGCAGTTCTGTGAGGGAAAATGGCGCTGTGTGCTGAGGAGATAGGCCCCGCCCCCTATTCCGGCGGGCTCTTCTCCCGGTTTTTCTGAGACCTGGCAGGGGTGAAATACATCCATATAGCCTCAGGGACTATATGTGATGTATTCTTTTTAGCCAGAAAAGGTATTAACATTGCTGCCCAGGGCGCCCCCCCCAGCGCCCTGCACCCTCAGTGACCGTTGGTGTGAAGTGTGCTGAGAGCAATGGCGCACAGCTGCAGTGCTGTGCGCTACCTCATGAAGACTGAAAAGCCTTCAGCCGCCGGTTTCTGGACCTCTTCTTACTTCGGCATCTGCAAGGGGGTCGGCGGCGCGGCTCCGGTGACCCATCCAGGCTGTACCTGTGATCGTCCCTCTGGAGCTAGTGTCCAGTAGCCTAAGAAGCAAATCCATCCTGCACGCAGGTGAGTTCACTTCTTCTCCCCTAGGTCCCTCGTTGCAGTGAGCCTGTTGCCAGCAGGACTCACTGAAAATAAGAAACCTATCAAAACTTTTACTCTAAGCAGCTCTTTATGAGAGCCACCTAGATTGCACCCTGCTCGGACGGGCACAAAAACCTAACTGGGGCTTGGAGGAGGGTCATAGGGGGAGGAGCCAGTGCACACCACCTGATCCTAAAGCTTTTATTTTTGTGCCCTGTCTCCTGCGGAGCCGCTATCCCCCATGGTCCTGACGGAGTCCCAGCATCCACTAGGACGTCAGAGAAAACTGCTAGCGAGCGACCAACTCCAAATGACCACCCATGTGCACTGCAGGGGGTGCAGATATAATCTAACTGCAAATGCTATATCTGCCACACCTGCAGTGTACAGTACATCGTTTTGCCCAACTGCTAACAAATTTGCTGCAGAGAGAGTTAGATTTGGGAGGGTTATATTGTCTCTGTGCAGGGTAAATACTGGCTGCTTTATTTTACACTGCAGTTTATATTTCAGTTCTAACATACCACACCCAAATATAACTCTCTCTGCACATGTTATATCTGCCCCCCTGCAGTGCACATGGGGGGTCATTCAGACCTGATCACACGCTAGGATTTTTTGCTGCGCTGCGATCAGGTCAGAGCTGCGCATGCATATGCACCACAATGTGCAGGCACGTCGTACGGGTACAAAGTGGATCATTGCTGTGCGATGGATTGTACGAAGGACCCATTCACACAGCCGATTGCAAGGAGATTGACAGGAAAAAGGCGTTTGTGGGTGGCAACTGACCGTTTTCTGAGAGTGGTTGGGAAAATGCAGGTGTGTCCAAGCGTTTGCAGGGCGGGTGTCTGACGTCAATTCTGGCCCCGGACAGGCTGAAGTGATCGCAGCGGCTAAGTAAGTCCTGGGCAACTCAGAAACTGCACAAAACTTTTTTGTACCGCTCGGCTGCACATGCGCTCGCACATTTGCAAAGCAAAAATACACTCCCCTATGGGAAGCGACTATCTGCTCGCAGCAGTGCAAAAAAACCCTAGCGAGCGATCAGGTCTGAATTAGGCCCATGGTTTTGCCCATCTGCTAACAAATTTGCTGCTGAGATCAGGTCTGAATTAGGCCCATGGTTTTGCCCATCTGCTAACATATTTGCTGCTGAGATCAGGTCTGAATTAGGCCCCTTGTCACACCATACAGAATATGGAGGGATTATAATTCTGCTGAAGACGAGAGGCTAGTTCATGGTCCTCTGCACTGACAGATGACATTCGTAAAGGGTTCCTTTTATCATGGACTCTCATGGATGATCAGGTTCTTCATCCAAACCATGAGACACAGCTGAGACAAACTTATATCACAAAGAGGTTTTCCTTGCTGACAAAATCCAGTTGTGTCTAAAGGTTGATGAAAGTACATAAAAATGCCCTTCTGCAGGAAATCCCAGTTACAGTATCTGGCCAAAGGGTGCAAATGACTGTTTTTTACAATTAAATCTATTAGTAACAGTAACACAGAAAGACTGGCTGTAGGGTAGATGTGCGCCAGCCCCAATCCTGAGTATTGGTTTTGGATCTGTATCTCCTTCATGTATTGGTTTTGCCATAAATGCCCTTGCGGGTTTTGGTCTTGGATCTGTCTTTTATTTTTTTAGAAAAAGCATAAAAACAGCTATAATTACTACATTTTGGCCTGTTTTGGTTCCTACAGTATTATTAACCTTAATAACATTCATTTCCAGGTTCGATCACATCACAATATTGTTTTCAACCAGCATCGAATCTTGCAGGTTTTAGATGCCATATAAGCGAGCCGCAGTGGCAATCAGCACAATTTCACTCCCTTTCTGCCAGGATGTCTGCAATAACGTGGATATATGTTTAATTATTTAAAAAAAAAATGTTGTGTATATTGGTCAAAAATATACATATTTATTTACATGGTACATACAGTCCATTGCGTTAAACTGGCTGAAGAGGCACTTCACCCATTGTTGGCAAACTACTGCAATGCGTGGATCCTTCTCCAGGTCAAACACTGATCCCTACAGTACATTGAAGCTGAAAATAATCAGTACAGATGATTACAGCATCTAAAAATATATATTCTACAATATATATTTTTCATTGTTTGTACTGTGGTCAAAATTGCCTGGAAATGAATGTTATTGGGGTTAACAATACTCTAGGAACAAAACAAAAAAAAAAAGGCCAAATCATGTGATTTTAGCTTTTTTTGTAAATGTAAAATAAATAAAAAAATGATACCAAAATTATCAAAAATGGTCTGACACAGATCTTTAGTGATTCAATAACTAGATCAGGGGCCCAAGGGGGGTAGAGTATGTGTGTAGTGGAAGAAAATATTGATTAGTAATTTAATTTAAATTGTTTGATTTAAAAAATTTAAATTAATCATTGGGGGCATTGGTGACGGTCTTTATTGCATAGACAGCAATTTGTATTGGTTATTGCACTAATCTGACGTTTACTTTTTCTTTGATTTTACATGCCCTGACTTAAGCCGTCTATGCCTCTCCTCTCAATTGTTCGTCATCCATATCTATCAACAAATATGAACCAAGTGGGGTACAGCACACACCACAGTTTGTACAAAACATTTACCACCTACAGTGTCACAATACGTGTATGAGTCAGAGATAAAAATCTAACACTATGGTTTACGTTCACCTACAGTGTCACACAATGGTAAGCATGAAAATATAATACTGTGGTACCACCTTCACCCACAGTGTCGCACAATGTGTGTGTGAGTATGAAATAAAATATATTACTGTGGTACAACCTTCACCCACAGTGTTGCACAATACGTGTATGAGTAAGAAAATATATTACTGTGGTACTACCTTCACCCACAGTGTCGCACAATATGTGTATGAGTCAGAAATAGTAATCAAACACTGCGGTTTAATTTCACCAACAGTGTCACACAATCAGTGTATGAGTCAGAAATAGTAACCAAAGGCTCTACCTCACCCCACCGCACCTCACAGCACCAGCCCCATGCCAATGCCCCACAACCCAGCACTGAGACTGAATCATCTTTTTAGTGCACTTTCCACAGCCAGAGTGAAAATGGCGCTGATCACGGGACCTTTATAGAATCCAAAACCCTGCAAGAATCCAACAGTGGGATGATGGCATTTTGCCTCATTATGGGATCCGAGTCTGGCGGGAAACCCCGAGCCAGACTCGGATCCCAGCCCGGATCGGGAAGCTCAGGTGGGTCCTCTCTACTTTAGGGGTCTATTTATGTAGAACCCACGCTGACTGACAGTCCGTACAGGCTCTTATCGCAGCAATACAGATTTTAGTAGCAAAGCTATTTACCACACTGGGGCTCAGCAGTGATTTCTCTGTGATATCTCTTTTGCTACATAGGAGATAAGCAGAGATAACCACATAAGCAGAGATAACTACTTTCTCCCCTCAAAAATGGAGAAAGGATATGCTATGTTTATCATTAAAGCAATGTATGGAACGGCCCTGGATGCCGATATAGAAAGAAAATGATTGCTTTTTCTTTCTTTACATATTGCAAGGATGCCCCCTTGCCCTGCATGTGATTTTTAGTACAGTTGGGGGAAATTCTATTGGGTCTGAATCCCAATAATTAGTAAATTTGCCACTACCCATGTATAGCTACATATAAAGGTGGATTTCCCCAATTAGCAGACCAATCTATGCAAATACTCGTTACAATCATTACCATTTGGCAATTGAATTGGTTTACATGAATGGACTTAGGGGGTGATTCAGAGGTGATCGCTGCAACGGCAGCAATCGCAATCTGAAGGCTTTTGTGGAGTGCGCTCGCGCAGCATGCACACCCAGTAAGACCTCTGCCTGATTGAAAGACAGAGGCGATCGCAGGGCGGGAAGGGGCGTGCCAATGGCGTTAGAACACCGTGAAATCACACGCAGCTGCTGCAACCCAGGACACGGCAGGTAGCCGACCTGCCAGAGCAGCTACTTGGCGGGTGTAAAAGCATCGCCGCCATGCGATGCTTTTGCACGCATGCGGGTGGGGGGGGAGGGGACAGGGCCTAAGATGCGGGGCGGACTAGCCCTGAGCTGGGCGTTCCCCCCGCATGTCACAGAAACTGATCATATATGTGCTAAATTGAGCACATCTACAATCAGCTCTGAATCACCCCCTTAAACACCTAGATTTGAAAGCCAATTGTAACAAAGTATAAACGTAAAAATAAACAATATTTATAAAATAAGGGGTTTTACGTGCTAAATTTTTGCCTGATGGTTGGATCATGTTGGCAAAAGAAGTGTGAATTAACAAATGCTGTAAATTTGCCCATATCAAGATGCACCCAAATCTGTGTGGGTAGTATATTCTCACAATTTACTACAAATTATCACCATCAGTGACTACCAGAGGCGTATCTAGCACGGGGCGAGCAGGGCACATGCCCTGGGCGCCGTGGAAGCCCCAACAGAGGGGGCGCCACCGGCACGGCCCGCTCACCCCATGCGACAGGGATTCCGCCGGTGCTACCTGCGGCGCTCTCCCTGTCTCCCCGGCTGCTGTGCCTGTCACACTGGACAGGCAGCGGCAGCCAGGAGCCTCCCCTCACCCCCCCCCCCCCTCCTCCCAGCACATTGTACTGTACGCGATCGCAACCTCGGAGGTGCGCGCGCGCGCATGCGCGGCCTTAACAGGTGAGCGGGCTTTACAATTATGTTTATATATTTTTTCTGTCGGGAGAGGGGGGTGCGGGACAGTGTGTGTGTGTTTATTGTGTGTGAGTGTGTGTTAATTGTGTGAGTGTGTGACAGTGTGAGTGTGTTAATTGTGTGTGTGTGGGACAGTGTGAATGTGTGTGTGTGTGGGACAGTGTGAATGTGTGTTAATTGTGTGGGTGTGTTAATTGTGTGTGTGGGACAGTGTGAGTGTGTGTTAATTGTGTGAGTGTGTTAATTGTGTGTGTGGGACAGTGTGAGTGTGTTAATTGTTTGTGTGTGGGGGACAGTGTGAATGTGTGTTAATTGTGTGGTTGTGTGTGTGTGTGTGTGTGTGTGTGTGTGTGTGTGTGTGTGTGTGTGTGTGTGTGTGTGTGTGGACAGTGTGAGTGTGTGTTAATTGTGTGTGTGTGTGTGTGTGGGACAGTGTGCGTGTGTTATTTGTGTGTGTGGGACAGTGTGCGTGCGTGTGTGTGTGTTAATTGTGTGTGTGTGTGGGACAGTGTGCGTGTGTGTTAATTGTGTGTGTGTGTGTGTGTGTGTGTGTGTGTGTGTGTGTGTGTGTGTGTGTGTGTGTGTGTGTGTGTGTGGGACAGTGTGCGTGTGTGTTAAGTGTGTGTGTGTGTGTGTGTGTGTGTGTGTGTGTGTGTGTGTTAATTGTCCCGGCGGTTATTGGCGTCTGTAGTGTGCGCCCCGTCCTCCTCCGCTGCCGCTGACAGGAGCGGCGATGTGCGGCTCTCTCCCTCCTCCGCCGGCTCCGTCCTCCCGTCGTGGCCCTGCAGTGTGTGGTCTCCCCAGCAGCAGCAGGTTAGTCTCTCTCTCTCCCCCCCCCCCTCCTCCCCCCCCCCCCCCTCTCTCTCTCTCTCTCTCTCTCCTCCTGTGGATTGAAGTTTGTAAGTATCATTTTCATTTTTAGATGTACCCCTATTGGATTCTACTGGACAAGTGGACGTGATCGGCGTGGGATGTAGGTAAGTAACCTGTCTCTCAGTTTTACAGGTACCCCTATTGGATTCTACTGGACAAGTGGACGTGATCGGCGTGGGATGTAGGTAAGTAATCTGTCTCTCATTTTTACAGATTCCCCTACTGGATTCTACTGGACAAGTGGACGTGACCAGCGTGGGATGTCGGTAAGTAATCTGTCTCTCATTTTTACTAGAGATGTGCACTTGAAATTTTTCGGGTTTTGTGTTTTGGTTTTGGGTTCGGTTCCGCGGCCGTGTTTTGGGTTCGACCGCGTTTTGGCAAAACCTCACCGAATTTTTTTTGTCGGATTCGGGTGTGTTTTGGATTCGGGTGTTTTTTTCAAAAAACACTAAAAAACAGCTTAAATCATAGAATTTGGGGGTCATTTTGATCCCAAAGTATTATTAACCTCAAAAACCATAATTTCCACTCATTTTCAGTCTATTCTGAATACCTCACACCTCACAATATTATTTTTAGTCCTAAAATTTGCACCGAGGTCGCTGGATGACTAAGCTAAGCGACCCTAGTGGCCGACACAAACACCGGGCCCATCTAGGAGTGGCACTGCAGTGTCACGCAGGATGGCCCTTCCAAAAAACACTCCCCAAACAGCACATGACGCAAAGAAAAAAAGAGGCGCAATGAGGTAGCTGTGTGAGTAAGATAAGCGACCCTAGTGGCCGACACAAACACCGGGCCCATCTAGGAGTGGCACTGCAGTGTCACGCAGGATGGCCCTTCCAAAAAACACTCCCCAAACAGCACATGACGCAAAGAAGAAAAAAAGAGGCGCAATGAGGTAGCTGTGTGAGTAAGATAAGCGACCCTAGTGGCCGACACAAACACCTGGCCCATCTAGGAGTGGCACTGCAGTGTCACGTAAGGATGGCCCTTCCAAAAAACACTCCCCAAACAGCACATGACGCAAAGAAGAAAAAAAGAGGCGCAATGAGGTAGCTGTGTGAGTAAGATAAGCGACCCTAGTGGCCGACACAAACACCGGGCCCATCTAGGAGTGGCACTGCAGTGTCACGCAGGATGGCCCTTCCAAAAAACACTCCCCAAACAGCACATGACGCAAAGAAGAAAAAAAGAGGCGCAATGAGGTAGCTGTGTGAGTAAGATAAGCGACCCTAGTGGCCGACACAAACACCTGGCCCATCTAGGAGTGGCACTGCAGTGTCACGCAGGATGGCCCTTCCAAAAAACACTCCCCAAACAGCACATGACGCAAAGAAGAAAAAAAGAGGCGCAATGAGGTAGCTGTGTGAGTAAGATAAGCGACCCTAGTGGCCGACACAAACACCGGGCCCATCTAGGAGTGGCACTGCAGTGTCACGCAGGATGGCCCTTCCAAAAAACACTCCCCAAACAGCACATGACGCAAAGAAGAAAAAAAGAGGCGCAATGAGGTAGCTGTGTGAGTAAGATAAGCGACCCTAGTGGCCGACACAAACACCTGGCCCATCTAGGAGCGGCACTGCAGTGTCACGCAGGATGGCCCTTCCAAAAAACACTCCCCAAACAGCACATGACGCAAAGAAAAAAAGAGGCGCAATGAGGTAGCTGTGTGAGTAAGATAAGCGACCCTAGTGGCCGACACAAACACCGGGCCCATCTAGGAGTGGCACTGCAGTGTCACGCAGGATGGCCCTTCCAAAAAACACTCCCCAAACAGCACATGACGCAAAGAAGAAAAAAAGAGGCGCAATGAGGTAGCTGTGTGAGTAAGATAAGCGACCCTAGTGGCCGACACAAACACCTGGCCCATCTAGGAGTGGCACTGCAGTGTCACGCAGGATGGCCCTTCCAAAAAACACTCCCCAAACAGCACATGACGCAAATAAAAATGAAAGAAAAAAGAGGTGCAAGATGGAATTGTCCTTGGGCCCTCCCACCCACCCTTATGTTGTATAAACAGGACATGCACACTTTAACCAACCCATCATTTCAGTGACAGGGTCTGCCACACGACTGTGACTGAAATGACGGGTTGGTTTGGACCCCCACCGAAAAAGAAGCAATTAATCTCTCCTTGCACAAACTGGCTCTACAGAGGCAAGATGTCCACCTCATCATCATCCTCCGATATATCACCGTGTACATCCCGCTCCTCACAGATTATCAATTCGTCCCCACTGGAATCCACCATCTCAGCTCCCTGTGTACTTTGTGGAGGCAATTGCTGCTGGTCAATGTCTCCACGGAGGAATTGATTATAATTCATTTTAATGAACATCATCTTCTCCACATTTTCGGGAAGTAACCTCGTACGCCGATTGCTGACAAGGTGAGCGGCGGCACTAAACACTCTTTCGGAGTACACACTTGTGGGAGGGCAACTTAGGTAGAATAAAGCCAGTTTGTGCAAGGGCCTCCAAATTGCCTCTTTTTCCTGCCAGTATAAGTACGGACTGTCTGACGTGCCTACTTGGATGCGGTCACTCATATAATCCTCCACCATTCTTTCAATGGTGAGAGAATCATATGCAGTGACAGTAGACGACATGTCCGTAATCGTTGTCAGGTCCTTCAGTCTGGACCAGATGTCAGCATCAGCAGTCGCTCCAGACTGCCCTGCATCACCGCCAGCGGGTGGGCTCGGAATTCTGAGCCTTTTCCTCGCACCCCCAGTTGCGGGAGAATGCGAAGGAGGAGATGTTGACAGGTCGCGTTCCGCTTGACTTGACAATTTTGTCACCAGCAGGTCTTTGAACCCCAGCAGACTTGTGTCTGCCGGAAAGAGAGATCCAAGGTAGGTTTTAAATCTAGGATCGAGCACGGTGGCCAAAATGTAGTGCTCTGATTTCAGCAGATTGACCACCCGTGAATCCTTGTTAAGCGAATTAAGGGCTCCATCCACAAGTCCCACATGCCTAGCGGAATCGCTCCCTTTTAGCTCCTCCTTCAATGCCTCCAGCTTCTTCTGCAAAAGCCTGATGAGGGGAATGACCTGACTCAGGCTGGCAGTGTCTGAACTGACTTCACGTGTGGCAAGTTCAAAAGGTTGCAGAACCTTGCACAACGTTGAAATCATTCTCCACTGCGCTTGAGACAGGTACATTCCACCTCCTATATCGTGCTCAATTGTATAGGCTTGAATGGCCTTTTGCTGCTCCTCCAACCTCTGAAGCATATATAGGGTTGAATTCCACCTCGTTACCACTTCTTGCTTCAGATGATGGCAGGGCAGGTTCAGGCGTTTTTGGTGGTGCTCCAGTCTTCTGTACGTGGTGCCTGTACGCCGAAAGTGTCCCGCAATTCTTCTGGCCACCGACAGCATCTCTTGCACGCCCCTGTCGTTTTTTAAAAAATTCTGCACCACCAAATTCAAGGTATGTGCAAAACATGGGACGTGCTGGAATTTGCCCATATTTAATGCACACACAATATTGCTGGCGTTGGCCGATGCCACAAATCCACAGGAGAGTCCAATTGGGGTAAGCCATTCCGCGATGATCTTCCTCAGTTGCCGTAAGAGGTTTTCAGCTGTGTGCGTATTCTGGAAACCGGTGATACAAAGCGTAGCCTGCCTAGGAAAGAGTTGGCGTTTGCGAGATGCTGCTACTGGTGCCGCCGCTGCTGTTCTTGCGGCGGGAGTCCATACATCTACCCAGTGGGCTGTCACAGTCATATAGTCCTGACCCTGCCCTGCTCCACTTGTCCACATGTCCGTGGTTAAGTGGACATTGGGTACAACTGCATTTTTTAGGACACTGGTGAGTCTTTTTCTGACGTCCGTGTACATTCTCGGTATCGCCTGCCTAGAGAAGTGGAACCTAGATGGTATTTGGTAACGGGGGCACACTACCTCAAGAAATTGTCTAGTTCCCTGTGAACTAACGGCGGATACCGGACGCATGTCTAACACTAACATAGTTGTCAAGGCCTCAGTTATCCGCTTTGCAACAGGATGACTGCTGTGATATTTCATCTTCCTCGCAAAGGACTGTTGGACAGTCAATTGCTTGGTGGAAGTAGTAAAAGTGGGCTTACGACTTCCCCTCTGGGATGACCATCGACTCCCAGCAGCAACAACAGCAGCGCCAGCAGCAGTAGGCGTTACACGCAAGGATGCATCGGAGGAATCCCAGGCAGGAGAGGACTCGTCAGAATTGCCAGTGACATGGCCTGCAGGACTATTGGCATTCCTGGGGAAGGAGGAAATTGACACTGAGGGAATTGGTGGGGTGGTTTGCGTGAGCTTGGTTACAAGAGGAAGGGATTTACTGGTCAGTGGACTGCTTCCGCTGTCGCCCAAAGTTTTTGAACTTGTCACTGACTTATTATGAATGCGCTGCAGGTGACGTATAAGGGAGGATGTTCCGAGGTGGTTAACATCCTTACCCCTACTTATTACAGCTTGACAAAGGCAACACACGGCTTGACAAATGTTGTCCGCATTTCTGTTGAAATACTTCCACACCGAAGAGCTGATTTTTTTGGTATTTTCACCAGGCATGTCAACGGCCCTATTCCTCCCACGGACAACAGGTGTCTCCCCGGGTGCCTGACTTAAACAAACCACCTCACCATCAGAATCCTCCTTGTCAATTTCCTCCCCAGCGCCAGCAACACCCATATCCTCCTCATCCTGGTGTACTTCAACACTGACATCTTCAATCTGACTATCAGGAACTGGACTGCGGGTGCTCCTTCCAGCACTTGCAGGGGGCGTGCAAATGGTGGAAGGCGCATGCTCTTCACGTCCAGTGTTGGGAAGGTCAGGCATCGCAACCGACACAATTGGACTCTCCTTGTGGATTTGGGATTTCGAAGAACGCACAGTTCTTTGCGGTGCTTTTGCCAGCTTGAGTCTTTTCATTTTTCTAGCGAGAGGCTGAGTGCTTCCATCCTCATGTGAAGCTGAACCACTAGCCATGAACATAGGCCAGGGCCTCAGCCGTTCCTTGCCACTCCGTGTGGTAAATGGCATATTGGCAAGTTTACGCTTCTCCTCCGACAATTTTATTTTAGATTTTGGAGTCCTTTTTTTACTGATATTTGGTGTTTTGGATTTTACATGCTCTGTACTATGACATTGGGCATCGGCCTTGGCAGACGACGTTGCTGGCATTTCATCGTCTCGGCCATGACTAGTGGCAGCAGCTTCAGCACGAGGTGGAAGTGGATCTTGATCTTTCCCTAATTTTGGAACCTCAACATTTTTGTTCTCCATATTTTAATAGGCACAACTAAAAGGCACCTCAGGTAAACAATGGAGATGGATGGATACTAGTATACTTATGGATGGACGAGCGACTGCCGACACAGAGGTAGCTACAGCCGTGGACTACCGTACTGTGTCTGCTGCTAATATAGACTGGATGATAATGAGATGAAATTAATATATATATATATATATATATAATATCACTAGTACTGCAGCCGGACAGGTATATATATTTATTATGTAATGACTGATGACGGACCTGCTGGACACTGTCAGCTCAGCAGCACCGCAGACTGCTACAGTAAGCTACTATAGTAGTATGTATCAAGAAGAAAGAAAAAAAAAAAACCACGGGTAGGTGGTATACAATTATGGATGGACCAGCGACTGCCGACACAGAGGTAGCTACAGCCGTGGACTACCGTACTGTCTGCTGCTAATATAGACTGGATGATAATGAGATGAAATTAATATATATATATATATATATATATATATATAATATCACTAGTACTGCAGCCGGACAGGTATATATATTTATTATGTAATGACTGATGACGGACCTGCTGGACACTGTCAGCTCAGCAGCACCGCAGACTGCTACAGTAAGCTACTATAGTAGTATGTATCAAGAAGAAAGAAAAAAAAAACCACGGGTAGGTGGTATACAATTATGGATGGACCAGCGACTGCCGACACAGAGGTAGCTACAGCCGTGGACTACCGTACTGTGTCTGCTGCTAATATAGACTGGATGATAATGAGATGAAATTAATATATATATATATATATATATATATATATAATATCACTAGTACTGCAGCCGGACAGGTATATATATTTATTATGTAATGACTGATGACGGACCTGCTGGACACTGTCAGCTCAGCAGCACCGCAGACTGCTACAGTAAGCTACTATAGTAGTATGTATCAAGAAGAAAGAGAAAAAAAAAAACACGGGTAGGTGGTATACAATACATATACAATTATATATATATTATATACAATTATATATATATATATATATATATATTAAACTGGTGGTGATTAATTAAACTGGTGGTCAGGTCACTGGTCACACTATCAGCAACTTGCAAGTAGTACTCCTAAGCAGACAATCACAATATATATTATACTGGTGGTCAGTGTGGTCACAATGGCAGTGTGGCACTCTGGCAGCAAAAGTGTGCACTGTACGTTATATGTACTCCTGAGTCCTGCTCTCAGACTCTAACTGCTCCCCACTGTCAGTGTCTCCCCCACAAGTCAGATATACATTATACAGTCACACTATCTATCTATCTATCACTTCAGCAAGTAGTAGTACTCCTCCTAATGCTCCCCAAAATTACTAAAGTAAATAATACTGTGTCTCTCTCTACTCTAGTAGTCTCACTCTCTATAAACGGAGAGGACGCCAGCCACGTCCTCTCCCTATGAATCTCAATGCACGTGTGAAAATGGCGGCGACGCGCGGCTCCTTATATAGAATCCGAGTCTCGCGATAGAATCCGAGCCTCGCGAGAATCCGACAGCGGGATGATGACGTTCGGGCGCGCTCGGGTTAACCGAGCAAGGCGGGAAGATCCGAGTCGCTCGGACCCGTGTAAAAAAAACTGAAGTTCGGGCGGGTTCGGATTCCGAGGAACCGAACCCGCTCATCTCTAATTTTTACAGGTACCCCTATTGAATTCTACTGGACAAGTGGACGTGATCGGCGTGGGATGTAGGTAAGTAATCTGTCTCTCATTTTTACAGGTACCCCTATTGGATTCTACTAGACAAGTGGACGTGATCGGCGTGGGATGTAGGTAAGTAATCTGTCTCTCATTTTTACAGGTACCTCTATTGGATTCTACTGGACAAGTGGACGTGACCAGCGTGGGATGTAGGTAAGTAATCTGTCTCTCATTTTTACAGGTGCCCCTATTGGATTCTACTGGACAAGTGGACGTGATCGGCGTGGGATGTAGGTAAGTAATCTGTCTCTCATTTTTACAGGCACCCCTATTGGATTCTACTGGACAAGTGGACGTGACCAGCGTGGGATGTAGGTAAGTAATCTGTCTCTCATTTTTACAGGTGCCCCTATTGGATTCTACTGGACAAGTGGACGTGATCGGCGTGGGATGTAGGTAAGTAATTTGTCTCTCATTTTTACAGGCACCCCTATTGGATTCTACTGGACAAGTGGACGTGACCAGCGTGGGATGTAGGTAAGTAATCTGTCTCTCATTTTTACAGGTACCCCTATTGGATTCTACTGGACAAGTGGACGTGACCGGCGTTGGATGTAGGTAAGTAATGTGTCTCTCATTTTTACAGCTACCCCTATTGGATTCTACTGGATAAGTGGACGTGACCGGCGTGGGATATAGGTAATTATGTGTGAGTGTGTCAGTGTGTTTTAATAAATTTTTACTGTCACGGTGTGTGAGTTGTGTTTTTATTTGGGTATTTTTTCTGAGATGCCCTTCTCACTCACCATCCAGCTGGGTGGGCGAGCCGGGCGGGTGGAAAGCCAGCAGCAGGGGCAGCATGCCGGATATCAGCAGCCGAGGGTGGGGGTTGTAAGGCACGTGCGGAGCCCAAAGCCGGAGATCAGCAGCATGTTGACCGGCAATAAGCAGCTTCTGCTTCCGCGTTCAACATGCTGCTGATCTCCGGCTTTGGGCTACGCAGGGTTCGGGGGATAGGTGTCCTCTGCCGGTGTACTGCAGCTCCGGGGGTGCGGGCTCTGGAGGCTTTCAGCACTGTTGAATATCCAGCTGCCTCAAGTATGTACAGCCCGCACCCTCTGCTGCTGATATCCGGCATGCTGCTGCTGGCTGTCCCCCCGCCCGGCTCGGCCACACAGCTGTATGGTGAGAAGGGCATCTCAGTTCCTGAGGTATAACACATATGCCTCAGAAAATGGCCTCTGCGGTAAACGATACTAATGCTTACCGTGACAGTAACAGCGGGGAGGAAGGCGCACATCGGGATCCTGCAGCATGAAACAAGAACCCCTACGGAGCGCAGCAGACCACACTGAAAAAGGTGCATACCCGGTGCGGTGCTCTGCATCCCGGGTAATGCCGAAGATGTGGAGTGTCGGAGGTGGCAGAAGCGCCGCAGCTTGGGGTGAGAAACCGCTGCAGCCTTCCGCTGCTAAACTCTGCAATTAGTCTATTAAGGGGGTGGGCTCCCCTCATCATAGTGCCCCACAGGCCATGTTAATTCTGGGGGTAGGATCCCCTAACTCTATAATGGGAATTTTGGCTCATATCATGTGCTGTAACGTGAATTTTGGCTCATACCGTGTGCTATAATGTGAATTTCGGCTCATACTATGTGGGGTAATGTGAATTTCGGCTCATACCATGTGGGGTAATGTGAATTTTGGCTCATACCATGTGGAGTAATGTGAATTTTGGCTCATACCGTGTGCTATAATGTGAATTTCGGCTCATACCGTGTGCTATAATGTGAATTTTGGCTCATACCATGTGGGGTAATGTGAATTTCGGCTCATACTGTGTGCTATAATGTGAATTTCGGCTCATGCCGTGTGGGGTAATGTGAATTTCGGCTCATACTGTGTGCTATAATGTGAATTTCGGCTCATACCGTGTGCTATAATGTGAAAGGGGCACCAGTACTAGATAGTATAAGGGGTCCTACTACACTGAAGGACACGCCCCTTTTGAGTGACCGCGCCCCTTTTCCGGAGCACGCGCGCCTTCGGCGCGCGCATAATTGCTATCTGCACTCTTTCATTCCGCCTTCAAAAATTCAACTTCGACCACTGCACCTACATCTGTACATACACACCCTGACATCTTTATATGCAGTGACACCGGTGGCGTCTGCACATACTTTCCTTTTGTATTTTTTTTTTATTATTATCATTTTATTTATTTATTATTTTTATTTAAAAAAAAAATTATTTTTTTTGGGGGGGCGCCATTATTGATCTTGCCCTGGGCTCCAAAAACCCTAGTTACGCCTCTGGTGACTACCCATGTAACACACAGAGTAGTAAGGGTGCTATTACTGTGGTGCAGGTACAGAACAGTCACCTTGGTGGGGCATTCTTCCTGCTACAGCAGCTCTTCACTATACTATCCCCGGCAGAGAGGTATGTATTCCCCAGACAGACACAAAAAGTCAGACAGGGCTTTACATAAATGGATAACATGGTTTATTCTGTAACTCAGAATAGGAATTGATTATGGTAGGGAAGGGAAAGAATAGATTAATCTTAAACACACAGGGGTAAATTTACTAAGATAGGATTTCTATTTGAGAGCCTAATTATGGATATTATAGTATACTGCATAATTGCACATAGTGTCTGTGATTCAATTAGACTCTGTGGATTAAATTTACTAAGATGGGAGTTCTATTTAAGATGGGATGTTGCCCATAGCAACCAATTAGATTCTACCTCTCATTTATCTAGCACCTTCTAGAAGATAATACCCGGAATCTGATTGGTTGCTGTGGTCAACATCCCATCTTAAATAGAACTCCCATCTTAGTAAATTTACTCCAGAAAGTCTAATTGAATCACAAACACTATGTGCAATTATGCACTATACAGGTTGAGTATCCCTTATCCAAAATGCTTGGGACCAGAGGTATTTTGGATATTGGATTTTTCCGTATTTTGGAATAATTGCATACCATAATGAGATATCATGGTGATGGGACCTAAATCTAAGCACATAATGCATTTATGTTTCATATACACCTTCTACACAAAGCTTGAAGGTCATTTTAGCCAATATTTTTTATAACTTTGTACATTAAACAAAGTGTGTGTACATTCACACAATTCATTTATGTTTCATATACACCTTATACACACAGCCTGAAGGTCATTTAATACAATATTTTTAATAACTTTGTGTATTAAACAAAGTTTGTGTACAATGAGTCATCAAAAAACAAAGGTTTCACTATCTCACTCTCACTCAAAAAAGTCCGTATTTCGGAATATTCCGTATTTCGGAATATTTGGATATGGGATACTCAACCTGTACTATAATATTCCTAATTAGGCTGTGTATATGGAACAACAAAGCTGCATTTAAAACAACCATGGTTGTACTATTTTGTACTTAACTTATATAAAACTTGGTGACAATGAAATATCTGCTTCTTGTACTATTTGACATCATATAGTAGAGTTTCCCAAACTCTGCCATTACAGTCCAGGTTTTAAGGATAGTCATGCTTGAACACAGATGACTTAATTAGTACTTCAATCAATTTCATTTAATCATCTGGACTCAAGCATAGATATCTTTAAAACCTGGACTGTAATGACGGAGTTTGTGAAATTGTCAAACAGTATACACGGTTTTGCAGATGGCTGGTGACAGGGATCTGCTCCCTGCTGTGTCTTAGAGCCTTATTCAGGTCACATAGGCAGAGGCGTTCGCGGGGTGGCGGGACGGCGCCCAAGCATTTTCTGGGCAGTGGCAGAGAAACGGCGGCATGTTGGCAGCATTTTTGGTGCGGCTGTGTGTCGTCCATACTTGCCTACCTGACCCTCTCCATGAGGGAGAAAATGCTCTGTTCCTGGACTTTCCTGGTAATGTATGATTGCCATCACCTGCGGTGAAACACCTTTCTTATCAATTAACTAGCTCACCACAGGTGATGGCAATCATACATTATCAGGAAAGTCCAGGAACAGAGCATTTTCTCCCTCATGGAGAGGGTCAGGTAGGCAAGTATGGTGTCGTCACACGCAGCTGCTTCGATCTAAAAAATGGTGGCAGGACTCCTGGTTTCGCAGCAAGTCTGCTCCAGCAGGAGGTTTCACTAGTTTCTGCGACCACGCTTTAATTGAATTGCGATAGCTATTAGAGCGTGAATGCAGTGGGTGGGCAGTGGGTAGCATGCGATTGCAAGGATTGCAGATTCTGCTAAAAAGCAGAATCTGCAATCCTTGCTGAATTAAGCCCTTAGCCTCCAAACCAGTAATGCTCAGGAAATGTGGAATGGAATGAGTTTCAACAAGCAAGAATCTATTACTGAGTTGTTGATCCAACCATCCATTTATTTCAGTGATGTGCAGTGAGGTCAAGGACTGGGGAGGCACTGGTTAGTATGAGAGCCAGATTTACACACACATATATGATTTGGTGGGGAGTTTTGGCTACAAAAATTATTACAATAAGACAAAGATTATAAACCCAGATTTAGCAAACCTTGGAGAGTGATAAATTGCACAATGATAAAGTACCAACCAACCAGCTCATAACTGCCATGTAGGGGGATATTCAATTACCCCAACAGCAAGTCGGGTGTAATGTATCGCCACCAGGGGTTATCTAATTAGCTCCGATAAGCCGGCGCGTGCCGCGGCTTATCAGGGGTTTTGTTTCACCTGCCTCCGGCAAGCAAAGCAAAATCCCCGATAACAGCCCCGTTTTCATCCGTAAACGGGGCCATTTCACCCGAAAACACACAGGTTTCACTGAACCTGTGTGTTTACGGGTGTAAATGCACTTGTTACCGGCCGAGCTAATCAAATAGCCCGATCGCAGCACCCGAAGAAACATCGGGGGTTTTTACTCCCGATGTCTCTTCGGGGCAAAATGAATATTCCCCATAGTGGCAGATTTATTAAGACTGGTGAAGTGATAAAGTGTAAGGTGATAAGGCACCAGCCAGTCAGCTCCTAACTGCCATTTATCAAATCTAGCCTGTAACATAGAAGTTAGAAGCTGATTGGCTGGTGCTTAATCACCTTTCACTTTATAACTTCACAGCTTAATAAATCTGCCCCTGTGTTTGAAAAATGGCAGTTAGGAGCTGGTTGGTTGGTACTTTATCACCGTGCAATTTATCACTCTCCAATGCTTGATAAATCTGGGCCTAAATTAATAATACAAAGATGATATTTCTAAGTTAGAAATTTCTTCTTTGGATTTTTGTAGTAATTTTTATACTCAAAACTCATGACTGCACATCACTGATAAATACTATTGGATATCCTTGTAATCTGGTCTGTTAGTTACCAAAAGCTCTGCAGCTCTCTCTCTCTCTGCCCCAAAGAGATATAAACTATGTACATTTCTGCCAGGATTTCATTAAGGAAGGCCTGTAACACTTGAAAAAAGAGATTGCATACAACTGCCTAAACTCTGGTATGCCTAAAAAGTCAATTCAGTTGAATGATTGCCTTGTAATTGCACAACAATACACCGTGATGAGGACAGTTATTTGTCACCAGCCAGGACAGAGTGCATGAAAGCTCTAAAACAGAGATAACGGTCCAGGGCACTATTTAGCTATTGTGCCCTATTCTCAGGATAATGGTCACGTGCGACTTTATCTGAACAAAGAATACAAAAAAACAGAAAGTGCTCAGCCCCAGACTAATGAAGCTCTCTGTCTTTTGTAATGTTAAGTCTTACAAAACAAAATGGCCATATATCTTGCCAGTGCACATCTCTTTGCCAGAGCGGGCTCCATTGTTATCTACTCCCTCATAAATTATAGAAGAACCACTTCAGCAAAAAGAATACAAAGCACACCATATTTTACAAAGCATACTGGAGAAACTTACGTGAGCCCCTCTCCAATATTGTAGAATCACATAATGTACACATCAGATAAAGTTCTGTATAGTTACAAAACAGACCTCAGTTCCACCTTATTCATTGTTAATCTTTTGTTCAACTCAAACCATCTGCTGGAGAAGCACAATTCTATGTGAATTACTTCTAAAGGTACATTGACACCTACTGTAGTGTATACTAGATACTTTGTTGCTGTGATAGCAACGTGAAAGGGACTAAGGGGCTTATTTATCATTGGTAGCAATGGGGCCCTGAGAAGTATAGTATCAATCCTTATTGAGGGCGATAATGAATGATTTTTCAGGGTTATTTATCAATGTATTCATGCCGGGACAGCTGCTACAGTAAATACAAAAACCTGCACAATTGCTGTTTATCTCAGTGGCAACATTTCGGATTGCTGGGTTCTGCCTAGGTCTGTTGGTTGTGCATGTACTCAAAAAGAGCTGGAGGAGGGATCTGAAGAGATCCCACTTCACACTACTATAGTTCTTTCCATTGGAGAGAGCCTATCGGAGGCAAGCATCCTACATTGTATGAGGATGGTGGTATGCCCTGTGTATATAAAAACACTGGAGATATACAACTGATAACTAGACATGATATAAAAATTACTTTAGGGACGAATAAATAGTATTTCCTGGGACTACTGTTTAATGAACTACACTCCTCTTTATCAATAAGTAGTAGTTTATACTCCACATAAAGCTATTCACTTCTTGAGAAACCTGCAGAGCATTATGTTATCCTAAGTACCTCTTGACACATATATATTCATATATTCGGCGGAACATCTTATTTCTGAATATCTGCAGCTCTTTCCTTTTCCTCCTTGTGGATATATGTGTAGTCGGTCCACTGAAACAAGCACTTTGGCCTTGAGTTTTGTTAGACATATCTGCTTTGTAATATAAGCTCTAGTGACCAGGGCCCTCTCACCTTATGTTTCATTGTATGTTCTATATTCGTGACATGTTCAACGCTTCTCCCTGATTACTGTGAAGGAAAACAGAACACAGTTAAGCTATGGTATTATTCTCATTTTCAGAGAATGTGAAATGTTGCTTATGCTTTGTGAATTTTTGCATTTGGTGCTGACTCTCAGGGCGTTATCCTATTACAGGAGATGAAACATTGGGTATTAAAAACTTACGTTTTTCGCACTTTTTTCCAATGTTTTTTTACAGGCTATCCAATTAAGATCTCCCGTAAAAAAAAAAACAGCTTTCCTCCCGAAAACGCAGGTTCAGTGTAACCTGTGTATTTTCATGAGAAACAGCACCGTCTTTGAAAATGGGGCTGTTTCTGGGGATTTGGTTTCGCCTGAAACAAAATCCCTGAGAAGCTGCGATGATCTGCAGTTTCCCATGCCCACTGCAGCAGCAGCAGGCTGGGACTGCAGTGAGGGTGCCACGGCCCATGAGCCGGCACTCTGTGTCGAGACCCCTGGCGGGGAAGCCGGAGCAGTGCTGCAGCCCACCTCTTCACCTGACCCCGGCGGCAGTCACGACGAGGGAGCAGTCATGTGACCAGGGAGCCGGAGGTCAGGCTGCACGGGAGCTATCAGGAGCCGGCACCCAGTGCAGCAACAGAAACCCCGATAAGCTGCAGCTGATGCTGGCTTATCGGGGCTAATAGGATAGCCTGGGCGATACCATTAACCGCGGAAATTGGAATTGCAGGATAGCAGAAGGTACCAGTTATAAATGTATGAGCCTATAGTACAAACAAAAGGGGTGTGGATGACAGCCATTAACTTTATGAAAGCATGTTATGAAGAGGGGGGGGGGGGTTGGTTCCCATGAATGGGTGTATAGGGGTACCAGTGCGTTGTTTTGCCCAGGGCCTACAATGCAGTTAAGATGGCACTGAATAAAAATGACTTCATGGGCCACTGTAATTATGGGCGCAAATGTCAAGCTGCTGTATCCTTGTACCCAGCTGGTGTGCGAAAATATGCAAAAAGCCAGAGGCATCTGTGTAAAAAGATGCCCACTACTGTCTTCTCTGATCCGCCACCTGTGTGCAAAGATGCAGCATCTGGCAAAATTATGCTGCTGGGATGCAGTCACTAACTTTGGCATGCCCAGAAAACAGGGCACCTGAAACAAGTGCAGCCTGTCAATCAGGCCAACATGGCACTTTGACCAATAGGCAAACAGAGGAGAGGCTCAAATTATGACAACAATATCAATGGTATATACTGTAATATGATTACTAGAGCTGCCCCACATCATGCACATGCCCAGCAGTAGCAGCTTCTTCTTCCAAGTTTGCTGTGTGTGTGGATCTGAGTCCTCAAACAGTGCACTGGACAAGAGAGTAGCTACCAGGAAGAAGAGACAGGAGCCTTACCATGAGGTGGGAGAATGTATGCTTAGAAAGTGCAGTACTGGTTCTATTATGTTTGTGTATTTTTTTATTATAGTATGTTTAATCTTTTCCTGACCACTTACTATATTTATATTATTAAAATTTTTGATATAACCTATACTAGAGACCATCTATAGTGTTCAATATTAATACTGTATGCCATGCAGTATCCAGTGTAAAAAAAGACCAATGTGTACTTTAATGTCCAGGGTAGGTACTAGGTTCTTCTAATACTCAGAGAGGCTCCTGCATTAGGAGGAGGTGCAGGTCCTGACATGCCACATGGAGCATTATGGGGTTGCTCCAAGGTAGGTAGCTCTTAGCTTAGACATATTGTAGTAAGGAGCCATTATCATGTGGCTCCTTGGTTAATCATAGACCCAGATTGGGGTAATGGAGGTATGAGGTGTGGTGCATTTGGACTGGCTGAGCTGGATGGCCTTAGTGTGGCATACCTTTACATTCTATTAACACTTTTCACTTATTAATTTTTTAACACTATTTCTCTATTTTAATTACATTTCATTTTTGTATCACCTTCTTTATAGCTTCGGCTTCCTAAATACTAATTTATTAACACTATAATTTTTTCACTGGTATGCTGCCCTGGGCTTTCTGGCTTGTGCTGGTGTTTTGGGGTGCCACACCCTGCACCTAGATATAGTGCTAGGGACCCCAAATATACAGAGACACCTTGATGCGGCTTTGGGGCTTATTCACACATTTGCGCAAATATGTGTAACCAAGATCTCTGAATTATAATATTATGTGGGATTTATGTCTGGTTACTGTTATCATTCAGGGTGCTGGGGGAAACAATGTCTCTCTTTTTTTCTTGCTTAGAAATACCCCTTCCTTTCGAGCACCTGAATGATATCATTAAGCTGATTGAGCATCTACCATTATATGTCTTCTAATACTCCCCCAGACTCCCGCACTTGCTCTAAAGTTCCACCAAGTAGAAGATTGTGGACTTCATCTGGAAACTCCCCTCTAGAAATCCTGCATTTGCCAATGTGACCGGAGCAGCAGCACCATCACAAGACACAAACACCTCAGGGTAAGTGGGATGGGTGCCAATACCAGAGGAAAGGAACCTTGCCTTCCAGTGTACAATATAAACATATATTTGTGTGTGTATATATATATATATATATATATATATATATTGTACACTGGAAGGCAAGGCTCCTTTCCTCTGGCATTGGCACCCCTCCCACTTACCTTGAGGTGTTTTAATTAGCAAGGTTCCTGCATTTCAGATCACACATTGATAAGGACACTATTGGAAGGTGAGACCTTGATACATTTATATAATGTGATAGTATTAGAGATGTTAGGAACCCATGTTATAAAGTCACCTGGTCGCAGTACATTGGCCCACATTTGCGTAAATGTGTGCTATGAACTTCACTTATACTCCATGTTAATTGTGTGGGTTTATCTAAATTATTCTTACTATCAGTGATCTTAGTGCTAGGAGTGTGCATCTGCATTTCACTTCCTCCAGCACTTGTAGTTTCACAACAGCTGGAGAGCCACAGGTAGACCAGGACTCACCTAGAGCATTTAGTCAATAGTCTACTGAAAGCCAAGTGACACACTTACAGGTAATGCAAAAATGGGAGTTGGGTAAAGAGAGTGTGTCTTGGAGCTACTGAGAACTATACTGTATATAACACCAGCAGGGTTGCAAACATTTTTTCTGACAACTATGGGGGTAATTCCAAGTTGATCGCCGCAGGAATTTTATTAGCAGTTGGGCAAAACCATGTGCACTGCAGGGGAGGCAGATATAACATGTGCAGAAAGAGTTAGATTTGGGTGGGTTATTTTATTTCTGTGCAGGGTAAATACCGGCTGCTTTATTTTTACACTGCAAATTAGATTGCAGATTGAACACACCACACCCAAATCTAACTCTCTCTGCACATGTTAAATCTGCCTCCCCTGCAGTGCACATGGTTTTGCCCAACTGCTAACAAAATTCCTGCTGCGATCAACTTGGAATTACCTCCTATATCGTTAGTCTTCTATACACAAAAGACATCATTAGTGAGGGCCAGGCTGAATTCAGGTGTGCCCCAGAGAAATTCCGTCTTTGTTTCACATATTTAAAACCACCTGTGGAGCCTTTCCTCTACTGTAAGCTGACTGATGTGAAATATAGACATTTTTTACTATGATGCATTTTGGAGAAAAATTCAAACAAGATTATCTTTCTACAAAGCCGCAACGCAGAGTGTCTGTTGGCTTACCATGACACTTCATATATGAAAACGTAACTTTTATTTTTATTTGTGTCTTACTGCAGCCTCTGCAGGTAAATACTTCTAATTAATTTTACCTATAAATTTCACAAAACAGTCACGAGTCAGGTGCAACTTGGCAAAGTACATTTTTTTTTAAAACATCTCCAATTGTAACCACATGCAGTGACAAGTATCAGATAAGCACCAGTTGGGACCAGGTTTTATACCATTTCTTTTATGTGCAAGACATTTATTCACTGTTATGCATCACTTACACATACACCTATGTAGTACAACAGGGACAACTCCCTGTCTCATGTATGAAAAAGAAAATAGTATAATCTATGCCTAATCAGCGTCAGCGGAACGTTTGCATATTGGGGGTCATTCCGAGTTGTTCGCTCGCTAGCTGCTTTTAGCAGCATTGCACACGCTAGGCCGCCGACCTCTGGGAGTGTATTTTAGCTTAGCAGAATAGGGAACGAAAGATTAATTGCGAATAGAAAATTCTTAGCAGTTTCTGAGTAGCTCAAGACTTACTCCTACACTTGCGATCAGCTCAGCCCGTTTCGTTCCTGGTTTGACGTCACAAACACGCCCTGCGTTTGGCCAGCCACTCCCCCATTTCTCCAGACACTCCCGCGTTTTATCCTGGCACGCCTGCGTTTTTCCGCACACTCCCAGAAAACGGTCAGTTTCCGCACAGAAACACCCACTTCCTGTCAATCACACTCCGAACTCTTCAACGATGAAAATTCTTCATTCGGACGTGAGTAACTCTACTAAGTTTTGAGCTAAAATACTTAGTGCATGCGCCCTGCGTACCATGCGCATGCGCATTTTCGCCTTAATCGCTCCGTTGCGAAAATCGGCAACGAGCTAACAACTCGGAATGACCCCCATAGCTAATTACAAGCAGTTCGCTAGTGCTGGTGACATGATCAGCAGCAGCAGCTGTTTGCACCTGCCCCTGAGTAATGACAAATGATAAGGCTTTCTCAGGCACAAATGCACTTTTTCTCAAATCTGCATCTGTACGTAACTGCATGAACATACCTCCACAGTGCCTGACCTAAGTTCCCTATGAATGGGGTTGCCAAACACGGGCCTCAAGGCACCCCAACAGGCTATCCATGTTTAGGCATAGGTGACTTAGGGGGTCATTCCGAGTTGATCGCTCGCAAGCTATTTTTTGCAGTACTGCGATCAAATAGTCGCCGCCTATGGGGGAGTGTATTTTAGCTTTGCAAGTGTGCGAACGCCTGTGCAGCCGAGCGGTACAAAAACAGTTTGTGCAGTTTCTGAGTAGATCTGAACTTACTCAGCCACTGCGATCACTTCAGCCTGTCCGGTCCTGGAATTGACATCAGACACCCGCCCTGCAAACGCTTGGACACGCCTGCGTTTTTCCAACCACTCCCTGAAAACAGTCAGTTGACACCCATAAACGCCTTCTTCCTGTCAATCTTCTTGCGATCGGCTGTGCGAATGGATTCTTCGTTAAATCCATCGCCCAGCACCGATCCACTTTGTACCCGTACAATGCGCCTGTGCATTGTGGTGCATACGCACGCGCAGTTTTGCTGAGTTTTGACCTGATCCCAGCGCTGCAAAAAATAGCTAGTGTGCGATCAGGTCAGAATGACCCCCTTAATCAGTACCAGTCAGTTTGATTATACCATATGTGCACAAACAGGGATAGCCCTAAAACCTTGACTGTTGGGGTGCCTTGACATATGGGAACCACTAATCTATGTTATCATGCCCTCATAACGCTAAACTAGTTCAAATGCAGATTTTGAAGAATAATCACAGGGTGATTCAGTATGATATGCAGGGCTGTTGGAATCCTGGCGGTCAGGAACTCGGGATCCCAGCATCAAAATACCCGGAATCCCGATCATTTTTCCAGCGGGACACGCTCGCATCCTGCCATGCAGGGTGGGGGGGGGGGGTAAGAGGGGGCGGTATGGTGCAACAACAGGAAGATTATGGTTACGTACCGGGGAGGAGAGGTTAGGGTTAGGCACTACGTGGGGAGGGTTAGGTTTAGGCATTAGAAGGGGGGGTATGGTGCAACGACGGGGAGGTCATGGTTACGTACCGGGGAGGAGAGGTTAGGGTTAGGCACTACGTGGTGAGGGTTAGGTTTAGGCATTAGAAGGGGGGGTATGGTGCAACGACGGGGAGGTCATGGTTACGTACCGGGGAGGAGAGGTTAGGGTTAGGCACTACGTGGGGAGGGTTAGGTTTAGGCATTAGAAGGGGGGGTATGGTGCAACGACGGGGAGGTCATGGTTACGTACCGGGGAGGAGAGGTTAGGGTTAGGCATTACGCGGGGGAGGGGTTAGGTTTAGGCAGCAGGGAAGGGAGAGTTAGGCACCCACAAGGGAGGGTTAGGGTAGGGAGCAGAGGAGGGTTAAAGTACTTTTGGTGGGGCTGTCGGGATTCTGATGGCCGGCATCCCGTCCATCGGGATATTATACTGAATACTAATCACAGTTTAATTCATTTAGTAACCTAAACTTCCTAAAATACACTGTAGTTACATTATTTTCCTGCAATTATATATTTTTTAAATGTTTTAAGAAACGCAGAATATTTGAAGCCTTTTGGGAGAGATATACTGTATACTAAGTTCAAAAAATGAAAGAAAAAACCACCAGTAGCTGTGTGCCACATTGCTTGGTCTCTCTCAGAGGATAGGAGACTGCTAGGGCATAATAATAAAGAACATTTCATTAACAAATGACTGCCTTTCTTCCTAAGGAACATGGCTTATGTTGATGCTCAGATAAAACATTATATGGTGATTATTTTCCGTCTTTTTTATGAAATCAGATAAAAAAGTAATAGATATTCTTCTTGGATTCACATGGATAAAACATAAAGCTGGCAGTGCGATTGTGGATAATGAATGTTGGATAAGAAACATAAAGCCAGCTCTGTGCTCAGGCACCCTAACAACAGAGAGAAAACATGATCATTATTCCAGACAGGTTTTTTTCTAATAGTATTTTAAAACAGTGAGCATGTCAAGATGCTGCTGTCACTCACTTTCTTGCATACATATGATGCATTAGTAGCTAGAGGAAAATGAGGAAACCATGGGTGGTAATTTAATGCATCCCCGAACCCTTGTATTAGAGACACGTTAAAGTACTAAACATTAATCTCTGCCTGACTTGTAAAACATTGATAGATAATTGTTGGCAGCAGTCCAACCAAATGTTACCATCTGCACCTTCAATCAAAATATAGCAATCTATACAAAGGGAAATTGCCATGGGTATGTACAGTAAGTTTGGAAATTAAGATACTACGTTTAGTAACATTTTACATATAAAATAAAGCAACATTATGCACTGATGTGATTAAGAGCATTGTTAATGTATAGAAAGAAAAAAAAATATCTTATGTGTATCTATTTTTTTTTACATATACCCACAAACACATGCATGTGATGCATTCATGCAAATACAATTGAGCGCTAGTGTCTTTTCTATATTATCAAGAGGAAACAACCACACAGCTCAGGGAGGTGGGAACACTTCTCAGAGGAATCTGTAGCTGTCATATCCACAGAGAAAAGAGCAGGACTGCAGTCAGTTTAGCACTGTTTGTGTGACTGTATGTTCTGTGAGCCTGTTTCCTAGCACTGTTAGTGTGACTGTATGTCCTGAGAGCCTGTTTCCTTGCACTGTTAGTGTGACTGTATGTTCTGTGAGCCTCTTTCCTTGCATTGTTAGTTTGACTGTATGTACTGTGAGCACGTGTCCTTGCCATGTTAGTGTGACTATATGCCCTGTAAGTCTGTTTCCTTACATTGTCAGTGTGATTGTATATCCTGTGAGTCTGTTTCCATGCACTGTCTGTGTGACTGCAGTCAGTTTAGCACTGTTTGTGTGACTGTATGTTCTGTGAGCCTGTTTCCTAGCACTGTTAGTGTGACTGTATGTCCCGTGAGCCTCTTTCCTTGCATTGTTAGTTTGACTGTATGTACTGTGAGCACGTGTCCTTGCCATGTTAGTGTGACTATATGCCCTGTAAGTCTGTTTCCTTACATTGTCAGTGTGATTGTATATCCTGTGAGTCTGTTTCCTTGCACTGTCTGTGTGACTGCAGTCAGTTTAGCACTGTTTGTGTGACTGTATGTTCTGTGAGCCTGTTTCCTAGCACTGTTAGTGTGATTGTATGTCCTGTGAGCCTGTTTCCTTGCACTGTCAGTGTGACTGTATGTTCTGTGAGCCTGTTTCCTAGCACTGTTAGTGTGACTGTATGTCCTGTGAACCTGTTTCCTTACACTGTTAGTATGACTGTATGTCCTGTGAGCTTGTTTCCACTTTCCACGCAGTCATTGTGACTGTACAGTATGTCCTGTGAGCCTGTTTGCTAGCACTGTTAGTGTGACTGTATGTCCTGTGAGCCTGTTTCCTTGCACTATTAGTATGACTGTAAGTCCTGTGAGCCTGTTTCCTTGCACTGTTAGTATGACTGTGTGTCCTGTGAGCCTGTTTCCACTTTCCACGCACTGTCATTATGACTGTATGTCCTGTGAGCCTGTTTGCTAGCATTGTTAGTGTGACTGTTTGTCCTGTGAGCCTGTTTCCTTGTACTGTTAGTATGACTGTATGTCATGTGAGCCTTTTTCCACTTTCTACGCACTGTCATTGTGACTGTATGTCCAGTGAGCCTGTTTCCTAGCACTGTTAGTGTGACTGTATGTCCTGTGAGCCTGTTTCCTTGCACTGTTAGTTTGACTGTATGTCCTGTGAGCCTGTTTCTACTTTTCACGCACTGTCATTGTGACTGTATGTCCTGTGAGCCTGTTTCCTTGCACTGTTAGTATGACTGTATGTCCTGTGAGCCTGTTTCTACTTTCCACGCACTGTCATTGTGACTGTATGTCCTGTGAGCCTGATTGCTAGCACTGTTAGTGTGACTGTATGTCCTGCGAGCCTGTTTCCTTGCACTGTTAGTGTGACTGTATGTCCCGTGAGCCTCTTTACTTGCATTGTTAGTTTGACTGTATGTACTGTGAGCACGTGTCCTTGCCATGTTAGTGTGACTATATGCCCTGTAAGTCTGTTTCCTTACATTGTCAGTGTGATTGTATATCCTGTGAGTCTGTTTCCTTGCACTGTCTGTGTGCATGCTCATAAGTCCTACTAATTGTTGTTTCTATAATGGGTGCAATGTGTGTAGTGGACATGAGCCCATGGGTCCAAGGGGGCGCACACCGCACCCATTTTTGAATACTGTTACCTTTCCAGAGTCCCGCATTGAGCGCTGCAGCAAAAATCACTGCCAAAATGGCCTCCATGCATGCGCAGTAGTGTAATTAGTCTCTAGAACATGGTGGGTACAATGTTTCTAGAGACCTGCGCATGCTCAGTAGACTCAAGCACAATACTGGAGCCTACTGCGCCAGGCACAGCAGGGGGCCCACCCGGAGTCTGCACATGGGCCTCTTCCTCTGTTAAAATGCCCCTGGTCCTACTTGTGCCATAGTATGTCCTGTAAGATTTGTCTCTCTTACCCATTGTCTCCTAGTACCGTCAGTGTGTCTCTCTGACCTTTGAGACTCTATTCCAGCTCTATCTGTCCTCGAGTCATTGCATCAGTACTGTCTGTAGCACATGCAGAAGTTAGATTGCTTTTACAATGCAGAATGGCAGTTCACCCCAAAGCATGTGTATGTGTAATATTTGCTGTGATTGCAAATCGTAAGTTTACATTATTTATTAACCATGTAAAGCATAAAACAACAGCACATCCAATAAATATAGGTAGTGCCTACAAGATGCAGACGATCCAGTGTTCACAATAAAATAACATCTAATACACCATATCATAATTTACTTATATGTTTAGGGATTAATTCGCACAAGGTTAACTTGCATTTGGAATTTATTGCCTAGGCATCACATTTATCATGTATATTGGGGGTAATTCTGAGTTGATCGCAGCAGGAACTTTGTTAGCAGTTGGGCAAAACCATGTGCACTGCAGGGGAGGCAGATATAACATGTGCAGAGAGAGTTAGATTTGGGTGGGTTATTTTGATTCTGTGCAGGGTAAATACTGGCTGCTTTATTTTTACACTGCAATTTAGATTTCAGATTGAACACACCACACCCAAATCTAACTCTCTCTGCACGTGTTATATCTGCCCCCCCCCCCCCCCCCTGCAGTGCACATGGTTTTGCCCAACTGCTAACAAAGGGGGTCATTCCGAGTTGTTCGCTCGGTAAATTTCATCGCATCGCAGCGATTTTCCGCTTAGTGCGCATGCGCAATGTTCGCACTGCAACTGCGCCAAGTAAATTTGCTATGCAGTTAGGAATTTTGCTCACGGTTATTTCTTCGTTCAGGCGATCGTAATGTGATTGACAGGAAGTGGGTGTTTCTGGGCGGAAACAGGCAGTTTTATGGGCGTGTGTGAAAAAACGCTACCGTTTCTGGGAAAAACGCGGGAGTGGCTGGAGAAACGGAGGAGTGGCTGGGCGAACGCTGGGTGTGTTTGTGACGTCAAACCAGGAACGACAAGCACTGAACTGATCGCAGATGCCGAGTAAGTCTGGAGCTACTCAGAAACTGCACAGAGATGTCTTTTCGCAATATTGCGAATCTTTCGTTCGCAATTTTACTATGCTAAGATTCACTCCCAGTAGGCGTAGGCTTAGTGTGTGCAAAGCTGCTAAAAACGGCTTGCGAGCGAACAACTCGGAATGACCCCCAAAGTTCCTGCTGCGATCAACTCAGAATTACCCCCATTGTGCTGAGTGAGAAGTAAAGATATATCACAGCAAATATATATTGCAAACAAGAAAAACCCATACTGCAGACAGCAATGTTAGTATCAATACTTGCAAAACTTCCCAAAATTTATTGTTACTGATGTTATATATAAATATCTTGCAACAACAAGCATTTAAGCATAGTCACACCCATTTGTGGAGCTAGACACGCCCTTTGGGCAGAGTATGACACGCTCCCTCAGCAGCGCACCGCAAATTGCGCGTACATCCTACTGTAATCTCCCTGATTCTAGTTTTAAAATGTAGGCAAGTATGCCTTAGTATGAATGTTATTTATCTTTCCTGTGTATAGTGAGAACTATTTTGTCATTGTCAAGACAATAGAGTCTGATAATCAAAAAACAAAAGTATGCTTGAAAACCACTCTATAAGGTATGACATTATTCAAATGCAATTACTTGTACAGGTGAAACTCAGAAAATTAGAATATTGTGCAAAAGTTCATTTATTTCAGTAATTCAACTTAAAAGGTGAAACTAATATATTATATAGACTCACTACATGCAAAGTGAGATATTTCAAGCCTTTATTTGTTATAATTTGATGATTGTGGCTTACAGCTTAAGAAAACCCCAAATCCAAAATCTCAGAAAATTATTACATAAAATCAATTAAAAAAGGATTTTAAATACAAAAATGTCGGTCCTCTGAAAAGTATAATCATGCATATGTATTCAGTACTTGGTGTGGGCCCCTTTTGCATGAATTACTGCCTCAATGTGGCATGGTATGGATTCTATCAGCCTGTGGCACTGCAGTGGCAAACGCAGGATTTGCATGGGGGGGTTTCCAGAACTGGGCGGAGCCAATCACGGGGGTGGGGACTGAGGTGACCCAGTATATGCTGGGTCCGTAAAACTAGTGTGTGTGTGTGTGTGTGTGTGTGTGTATATATATATATATATATACACACACACATACATATACACAGCATATTAAACATGCATACATATATATATATATACACACACATACAGTACACATATATATACACATGTATGTATATATATATATATATATCTATCATGTGTGTGTTTATATGTATGTATGTATATACATGTGTATATATGTATGCACATGGATATATATGTACTATAATTAAAATAAAGTAAACTTTTATTGCACTTACAAGTGCCACCAGGAAGACAGCAGGCTGCAGAGGACGCTAGACAGCCATTAATAATACTCATGCAGCTAAAATAAAAATAAAAAAAAATTAAAAAAAAATTTAGTGGAGGGGGGTTTCTGGGTGCTCGGAAACCCCCCTGGGTGCGCCACTGCACTGCTGAGGTGTTATGGAAGACCAGGACGCTTCAATAGCGGCCTTCAGCTCTTCTACATTGTTCGGTCTCTTGTCTCTCATATTTTTCTTGCCAATGCCCCATAGATTCTCTTTTTTCTTTAGCCTAGGTAAGACACTTCTGACGTTGTTTGTTGTTCAGGAGCGGCATGACAAAATGAATACGACATTTGAAGCCCATGTGCAGGATCAGTCTGTGTGTGGTGGCTCTTCATGCACTAACTCCAGCCTCAGTCCACTCCTTGTGAAGCTCCCCCAGAATTTTGAATGGCCTTTTCCTGACAAGAAAAAAAGAACTGGTCTGTTGCTCTGTGGTCTAAAATCCTCTTTTCTGATGAGAGCAAATTTTGCATCTCATTTGGAAACCAAGGTCCCAGAGTATGGAGGAAGAATGGAGAGGCACACAATCCAAGATGCTTGAAGTCCAGTGTGAAGTTTCCACCGTCTGTGTTGATTTAGGGAGCCATGTCATCTGCTGGTGTTGGTCCACTGTGCTTTATTAAGTCCAGAGTCAACGCAGCCGTCTACCAGGACATTTTAGAGTACTTCATGCTTCCTTCAGCAGACAAGCTTTATGGAGATACTGACTTCATTTTCCAGGAGGACTTGACACCTGCCCACACTGCCAAAAGTACCAAAACCTGGTTCAATGACCGTGGGATTACTGTGCTGGATTGACCAGCAAACTCGCCTGACCTGAACCCCATAGAGAATCTATGGGGCATTGCCAAGAGAAAGATGAGAGACATGAGACAGAACTATGCAGAGGAGCTGAAGGCTGCTATTGAAGCATCCTGGTCTTCCATAACACCTCAGCAGTGCCACAGGCTGATAGAATCCATGCCACGCCCCATTGAGGCAGTAATTCATGCAGAAGGGGCTCACACCAAGTACTGAGTACATATGCATAATTATACTTTTCAGAGGGCCGGCATTTCTGTATTTAAAAAAAAAATTGTTATATTGATTTTATGTAATATTCAAATTTTCTGAGATTTTGGATTTGGGGTTATCTTAAGCTGTAAGCCACAATCATCAAAATTATAACAAATAAAGGCTTGAAATATCTCACTTTGCATGTAATGAGTCTATGTAATATATTAGTTTCACCTTTTAAGTTGAATTACTGAAATAAGTGAACTTTTGCACAATATTCTAATTTTCTGATTTTCACCTGTACGTCTCTAGATCAAAATCAATTATTGCATCCAGGTCTGAGGTCAGTCGATTAATGTCCTCAATGCTGAATAGATCTACATGCTGACGTCATACTGATGTAATCCTGGGACATCTCTTTATTGCAGATGGATACATGAAGGCAGCAGATGCACTTTCTGACTAATCAGACTGAGGCACAGCAGGGTAACAGACATGTATACTTGCATGTGCCTCGCTACATAGAGACTAATTAAATATCTTTGTGCAGTCTATTGTTTCATTGTTTGCTAATGTTTCTTCCGCAGACAACCAGAGTTATTCTGTGTAAAGCTACTGAGGATGAAGCAACACAAATGAATGCTGTCTTTATGGACAGAAGTGTACACAAGTATTTAAAACAACCTTTAAACATTACTTCTAATTTAAGTTGTTAGAATGATCTCTCCTCCGCCGATAACTTCCACTCCTGACAAATATATCACTTCCGAAATGTTTAAAACAATCCTGCTTCTAACTGGTATAAATCAATTCAATGACCTTCTCTGATAGCAAAAGATACATTTACATGCTTTATTGTGCTTAGATTCTCCAATCAGAAAGCACCTTTACGGAAGGCGATGGAAAGCAGTTTTGGAAGATATCCTAGAGCAACAGGTAACCCGTATGGTGTCCTCTTAACCGTCACTTGTGGCCCCTAGCTCCTTCTTGCTCTGTTTTCATATTTGTTAGTTATAGCTTATAATGCTTGTATAAAATATATGTAGTTGTATTATTCCAGGGAGGTGTCTGTTCCATTGATTACATGTATTGAATTATGTTATTACTGATATTAAGATTTTAAAAGTTAGCAGGCTGCCCAATGTGGGTTTCAAAGTGTTACAAGTTGAATATTACTATCCCAGTGGATGAGGAATATTCTAAAATTGTTAACATACAGAATCACTGAACAATCAATTTATGACTCAATTAAGGATATGGAATTAGTCAACTAAACAGGATGGTACCATGCACCTAGTATTTTATGATTTACCTGCAGTATATCTTCCAAGTTACAATTACTATATAATATACACAGTGCTGTAACTAGGGATGTCTGATTGGTTCCACTACCTTTCCCCATGGCACCTACATTTATTTTGCATTATGCCTGAAAAGGTATCCTGCAGCTGGTGGATCTGCAGCTGCAGAGCTGCACAGGTCATCTTTACTGACCTTCTTCCTGGTACCAGCGGACTCACCTCCTTACCGTGATGTCAAGATGTCACATGCTCAGTTCACAGTTTATTGCATTATAAGTAAAAGAAGACATACCTTCTGCTGTCTTCAAAGTAAAGGGAAGATCCTGGAGGATAGATCTAGTAAGGGTGGAACTACTGGCAGTGCAGCTAGTGCACAGCACTAGGGTCCTCAGTAATGAAGGCAGTCCCCTTCATCACTGTGGGTCACTGGCACAGCAGTAGTATACAAATGAGACTATATGAGTCTCATTAGCATACTACTGCTGACAGCTGTGCCGGCAACTTGTGCTACAAGTAGTGGAGGTAGGAAGCAGGCTGGCTGCCAACTGGAAACCCACCCTGTGCTTTGATCCTGACCTCCTGATGCCAGCAGGGCCACCATCAGGGATTGGCGTACCGGGCCTGGACATAGAGTGAGGCCCACCCCTGGCTCCTGCTGCATCAGAGGCAGAACTACCAGCAGAGCAGCCGGTGCATTGCACTGGGCCCATGGTACTTAAAGGGGAGCTTTTAATGAAGTTGAAGGCGGTATGGCCAGAGGAGAGGGGCCCCCCTCCTTTCTTATGAGGGGACAGCAGCCTGCATCATCACGGTCAGTGTATCCATTCACTGCTGCATCCAACTCCTCTGCAAGTGATTGTGGTGTCAGGTCCCTCCTCCAGGACCAGCCACCCATGTGCTGCAGCGGTACTATTCCAAGAACTCCCTCCCTTCTACAGGACCAGGCCAGCCCTGTCCTTGCTCCTTCCTGTCAGAGTCCGGGAGCAGCAGCGGCCACGTTTACCACTCCGCTGGCTTCCTCTCCCTGTGGTTGGTGCGCACCGCTCTCCTCCGGGCTGCCTCCAGGCCATGCTGGGTGGCCCTGCTGGCAGAGTGCAGGAAACGGAGTCCCTGCCTTCCTCGGTTCAGGGGCACCGCCATTGTTCCCAGCGACCACATGCTGGGAATAATCCAATGGTGGTCCCCGGTCGTCACATGATCCCAGCAACCAATAGGAGCAAGGTGGGAGATTCAAAAGGAAGTGCTGGGCAGAGACCCAGCGCCTGAGTATCGTCGCTGCATAAGCTACCCCCAGACTCACGCTGCAGTTCATGAAGGGTGTTTCCAGCTCTCTGAGTTCCAGTGCTTTCAGCATTACAGTGTGTACCCAGCTCTCTGAGTGCTTCCAGCATTACCAGTTCTTCAGCATGGTTCACAAGTCATCAGTCATTTCTTCATTCAGAGTTCTTCAACATTGTTCACAAGTCATCACTCATTTTTTCATTCAGTGTTCTTCAGCATCGTTCACAAGTCATCATTCATTTCCTCATTCCGAGTTCTTTGGCATCGGTCACAAGTTATCACTCATTTCTTCATTCAGTATTCTTCAGCATCGTTCACAAGTCATCACTCATTTCCTCGTTCTTCAGCATTGTTCTCAAATCATTTAATCTTTTCATTCAGTGTTCTTTTGGCATCGTTCTCAAACATTAGTTACTAATAAAGCTGCATAAGGAAGACCTACATCCGGCCATCTCTATTTCGACACAGCTACGGTTCCTCTTCCCGACCATCGGAAGAATCCCAGAGTACCCAATCCCCTCGACCCAGGTCTGTGACACTCCCTCCTAACTCTTCTGTTCCCTGCCATTCAGAAGACCAGGCCAGACCCTTTCTTCCCCTCTACCCTGCTGCACTCTCTTCTGCTCTCTACCGTCCAGCAGACAATGCCTGCCACCTTCTTTCCCTCTACCTTGTCACCCTCCTTCCCATCTACTCTGCTGCCCTCTATTCAATTCACTCCCATCCAGATGACCAGGTCCTCCCCCCTCCTTTCACGCTACAATGTCTCATCTGGAGTTCCGTAGGACAGAGGAGCTGAGGTATCTTCCTAATGGTAAATTTACATGAAGGGAGGCACTGGAATGTTCTGATGTTATTGTGGGGAATGTAGTGTAGCGTATAGGGGATGTAGTGCAGCATTTAGGGTAATGTAATGTAGTGATGTAGTGCAGCATATAGGGGGATGTATTGTAGTGATGTAGTGCAGCACACAGGGAAAATGTAGTGCAGCATCTAGGGGGATGTAGTGATGTAATGGAGCACATATGGGGGATGTAATGTATCACAAAGAGAGATGTAGTGTAATGATATAGTGCAGCGTATAAGGGGATGTAATACGGCGTATCCGGGCATACAGGGCATGTGAAGGAGACACTGCAGGCATTGGGGGCACACAAGGGGGAATATGGGGAAAACACAAAATCATATTTTTGCACATGGGCCCACCCCTCACTAGTTCCGTCAGTGTCTTGCTAATACCTGGAGAGCTGCACCAGGCTGCGCAACAACAGCGGGTGGATGCGCAGAGAGGACTGTCTTGTTGTCAGTCATTTGGGACCTTAATACACAGCAACTGGCCCATGTGTCTCCAATTGGACAGCCCTGTGATACTGGTTTCACATGATAGTTATGAGTAAAAAAACATTTAATATATTATTAATAAGCAAATAGTAACCTAACCTGTGTTTTAGAAGATTGTGGATAACAGACCAGTTAGACTAAAATGTAAAACCCATACATTACATGGTATACTATATAACCAATAAAATATCTATGACATTCAATAAAAGAAAACATCTGGTCAGACTTTTTCATGAAATATAATCCCTGTCAGCAAATAATGTGCTGCTTAATTCTGTTAATAGAAAAGAAAAAACACCTGCGCTATGTTGTACCAATGGGTTATTCCCTCTAATCTCTCATAAAATCAAGATAACATAATTAGATACAAATCAAAAAGGACGGTAGGTTTTATATTGAATTAATATAACAATTTATTAAAATATTTATTTAAATATTTATTTAAAAACATAGAATTTGTGACATCTGTATTTGACTAAAATAGACTCAATTCATAAGTCATCAGCTTAAAACGTTCAGTTCATGGGTCAACGACAATCACTTATCCCCTAGGAGAATTTAAATAGTACCCCAGGCTAGGATTCTCTCCAAATTATGGTCCACAGTATAGATGTTTGGTGAGTGACAGCTTTTGAAAGTCCCTCTTTTAAGCACAATGTGCAAGCTTTTTCATGCAGGTAGGGATTTATTTATCAATCTCACCATAGCAGGTTGGGTCCAAAGTGGAGAGACCAATTCGTGCCGTCCGGGTCAATCAAAGGTAGAAATTTCTCCAATTTAGCAGGGGATAAGTAGTGAAATCTGTCCAGCAATATCGTCTCTACGCGTTTCGCTGATGTTAGCTATCAGCTTCCTCAGGAGTGAATGATAGAGCATGACCCAGGGCTCTTTATATACCCTGTGCAGTTAATAAGATTACAGACACCTGTGTATTGATTAATTCAACAACCTAGCCGTCCTTTAAAAAACTAAAAAATGTGTATCAAATAAATCTCTATACTGGTCTCACATATGGATGTTTATAATATCAATTGAAAACGAGGTCTGAAAAGAGTAGAAATACTATATTTAATATAAACAAATATATCGTCTTTTGTCCGGTCATGTGACCATTAAACATCACATGATCGCATATATATAACTCATTGGATCAGGATGGTCAGATGACTCTTTCGAATTGGGTTCTGGGAGAGTGGGGCGGAAGTGTAGACACCAGGCCAGGGCATGACGGCGTCATCCCCCACGCCCCGCAAGCGCGTCACCCGGCAGATGGTCACGGGGTCAGTCCGCGTCTAAACGCGTGACCGGCATCATAAAATGACGTACCCCGTCGTCTGCGCGGTCGATACAGGTGTGTCACGTGATCGGCCCGCAGACGTCATACCTTAGCAACGTGACTCGGGGCATAGCAACAGCGCCGCCAGGTCCCGGCCCGTATCCACATCCCCAGTTTGAATGACCATAGGGTAAATGATCACCTAGGTGATCCGATACATACAACAGTAACAATAAGCTCATATATACCAATTGGAGAATATACAATTTGGAGGCTCTTGGAGAGAAACTCCAATGTGATAGTATAATTCTATAATTCTGTGTATTAAAAACATATTGTGCATCATGAGCAACAAACAATATATATATACATATACATATGTACAACGTACATTGTTGCATACAAACATATATAAATGAATGAAAATGTTCAAACCTAATTAACATAAAGTTCTAATGGAGAGAAAAGAAAAAGAGCATAGTGTTGATATACATATAACTATGATTTTTCTATACATGCATCAGTATCAAAATTGAGAGATAATCCACCTAGTGGAGACATGGTATGAATCTCAGATTTAGTATGGGAACATGAAAGGGGACAAGACCTAAACAGTATCACTAGAGGTATATGAAAGGGATTTTGCATCTAAAACACTGAATTCAATTCAATCGCCTCATTGAGGCCATCAGGATATAGTGAATTACATTTTAGCATCCAGTATACCTCTCTTGTACATAATTTATTATAACGGTCACCACCCCTGGCTGTAGGGGCAATTAATTCCAGTGCAACTATAGTTAAACTGCTTGGATCATTGAAATGTTTTTCATTAAAATGACGTGGTACACTATGTTTAGTACAGTTTTTCATAATGTTTCGTCGATGTTCCATAAAACGAGTGTGAAGGGATCTCGTGGTTCTGCCAACATATCGTAAGCCACACCCACAACTCAGCAGATATATAACGAATTTGGAGTCACAATTCATAAAGGATTTTAGAGTGTACACTTCATTATTTTGTGGTAGCTGTATTGAGTTCATTTTTCTGGGTATATATGAACACATTGTGCATCTCGTCTTACCACATCTAAAGAAACCACATGGTCTTTGTGCTAACCAACCCTGGTTGGTAGATTTAATATTGGTATTATCAATTTTAAGATGACTGGGGGCAAGAATAGTTTTGAGAGTTTTATTTTTCTTATAGATGATTTGTAATTTATCCGGTAGAAGCTTACCAAGAATTGTATCTTGTTTCAATACTTTATAGTTGCGGGAGATAATAGTTTTAATTTGACCAGAACATCTATTATATTTACTGATGAAAGCACATTGTCTCTCTTCTGATTTTTTCGCAGAGATATTAGAAGCTTCAGGATATATATTTTTATCTTTTAATAGATCTTCTCTATCCATATTAAATACTTCCTCTAAAGCTTGTTCTAGAATGTTATCAGGATATTCTCTGGCTCTGAAAGAGTCAATCATGTCAGTTGCCTGTGCACGGAAGGTCTCTATCTCTGTGCAGTTACGTCGCAACCTCATTAGTTGTCCTTTGGGTACATTCTTTTTCCAGGGAGCATAATGGGCACTTTTGTAATGTAGATAAGAATTAGTGTTAACTGATTTAACATAATTTGAAGTGATTATTTTGTCCTCCATTGCCTTGAGGGTCACATCCAGAAAATCAACGCGTTCCTGACTATATGTGAAAGTGAAGGATAAATTATAAGAATTAGAATTAAGTGAGGAAACTAATTCTTGTGCTGATGATAAATCCCCATCCCAAATAATAAAAAGATCATCTATGTAACGGCCATAGAATACCAGGCTCGCGCCCCATCCGCCATGCCACAAATGACGGGGTACGTCATTTTATGACGCCGGTCACGCGTTTAGACGCGGACTGACCCCGTGACCATCTGCCGGGTGACGCGCTTGCGGGGCGTGGGGGATGACGCCGTCATGCCCTGGCCTGGTGTCTACACTTCCGCCCCACTCTCCCAGAACCCAATTCGAAAGAGTCATCTGACCATCCTGATCCAATGAGTTATATATATGCGATCATGTGATGTTTAATGGTCACATGACCGGACAAAAGACGATATATTTGTTTATATTAAATATAGTATTTCTACTCTTTTCAGACCTCGTTTTCAATTGATATTATAAACATCCATATGTGAGACCAGTATAGAGATTTATTTGATACACATTTTTTAGTTTTTTAAAGGACGGCTAGGTTGTTGAATTAATCAATACACAGGTGTCTGTAATCTTATTAACTGCACAGGGTATATAAAGAGCCCTGGGTCATGCTCTATCATTCACTCCTGAGGAAGCTGATAGCTAACATCAGCGAAACGCGTAGAGACGATATTGCTGGACAGATTTCACTACTTATCCCCTGCTAAATTGGAGAAATTTCTACCTTTGATTGACCCGGACGGCACGAATTGGTCTCTCCACTTTGGACCCAACCTGCTATGGTGAGATTGATAAATAAATCCCTACCTGCATGAAAAAGCTTGCACATTGTGCTTAAAAGAGGGACTTTCAAAAGCTGTCACTCACCAAACATCTATACTGTGGACCATAATTTGGAGAGAATCCTAGCCTGGGGTACTATTTAAATTCTCCTAGGGGATAAGTGATTGTCGTTGACCCATGAACTGAACGTTTTAAGCTGATGACTTATGAATTGAGTCTATTTTAGTCAAATACAGATGTCACAAATTCTATGTTTTTAAATAAATATTTAAATAAATATTTTAATAAATTGTTATATTAATTCAATATAAAACCTACCGTCCTTTTTGATTTGTATCTAATTATGTTATCTTGATTTTATGAGAGATTAGAGGGAATAACCCATTGGTACAACATAGCGCAGGTGTTTTTTCTTTTCTGTTTTGTGACTTTATTGGGGATTACCACCCCCTACACCAGCTGCTACTGACAGCGCACCCCATCCATATTTCTCCTTACTTGTTTGTTTTTCTGGTATTTTGGAGGTGCTGCAGTCATGAGTTGTTTTACGAATATTAATGAACGTAACGATAGAAGACAAGCTTACTGGTCTCACATGGATGTACCCAAAATTGAGAAATTGGGGTCAGATAGATCTGATATGATACAGGATTTTTACAAACTAGAGGACCTCTTGAAAGCCGAGTCTAGAAACTGGCTTGATAGTACTAATTTACAACAGTATATAGATAAAAAAATGGTACCAAGAGGCCTCAGGTTGTTTAAAACCTCTATATTTCAAGATGATCAGGAATTCCAAACTGAATGGGATAGACTTTTGGATGATTGTTCTATTTCAATGATGAAACTGATTGTTAAATATAGATCACATAAGGTCATGTGTATTGAAAAAGAGATAGATAGTTTAAAAAAATCAATGGAGAGATTTGAGAGAGAGGAGGGTTTCAATGAGAGAGATAGATCAATCAATGACAAAGTTATAAGATATGAACAAAATATTATGGAACAGAAACAGAAAAAATTCAGGAGAGATCTCTATGATTATGAAAATAATTCCGTTAGGTCTTATAGAAAAAATACAGAAAAATGGGCTCACTCTAGAGAACAAATAGCTCAAAATAGAGGGAGAGATTGGTCTAAATTACGATCAAGACCACCCTTTAGAAATCAATCTAGGGACCCTTCCTATCCTAATAAATATGAGAACCAGGGCTATAGAAAAACAGAGAGACGTGAACGACATAATTTTGTAGAACGTTACACCTCTCCTTCTCAGACTAAAAGGAATCGTCATGCAGATGACACTATAGGAGGAACACAGGAACATCGTTTTGAGGATAGGGATTTTTTAGGGGCACGCCCAAAAATAAAACCCAATTATTCATATCACAAAGAAACTCCCAAAAGAGGCAGAGACACAAGCCCAGAGGCAAGAGAGGAGGAAAGCATGAACAGAAAATATCCAAGAAAAACTTAACAAGATCCCAGACAAATGGGACCCCCAAAAAAAGCATTTTCAATTTGTCCAAGCGAATTCTTAGTCAAGCCGAAATATCTCTATTAGAGAAAGGCTTAAAATTTTTCACCAACAGATGAACCAAATATCTTTGATCTCTATGTTGAATTAAATCGCTATGTCAGATCTCTATGCCGGAAAAGATTCTTTGCTAAAAAGGATCTTGAACGACGCGGAGATCAGTCAATACCGATAATATTGGATTCTAATGATGATGTCATGCTTTCCATTCTCGAAGAACTGTGGGAACAAAACAGCACAGAAGGACCCAAATCTAAAGAGTACTGTAAGATCTACAATTCCCAGAAATCTGAAAATCCCTTTAAACTGAAGTCGGAATTTTTTCCCATTTCAGCAAAAAGTAGTTGTATTGAGTCCTTTTATAAAATCACCCTGGAAGACTTTAAAGATCTTGTTGTGAAACAACAAAAAACCATTTATCATCATTCCAATCTCTCCAGGCAGGAAAAGAGTGCTCTTAAACATCTCACTAAAGATACCAATATAATCATAAAAGAGGCAGATAAGGGAGGCGGTTTAGTTATTATGAATAGAGAGGACTACATTGATGAAGCTCTCAGACAATTACCCAATACTCAATTCTATTCAGTTCTGAACACTAATCCTACTCAGTCCTATACCAATGAACTCCGTTCTATACTGGATTCTGCTGTTGCCCTGGGGGTCATCTCCAGAGAAGAACGTTCATTCCTACTCCCCACTTTTCCTGTCACACCCACATTTTACTTTCTCCCTAAGATTCACAAGTCCCTTACCTCACCCCCAGGTAGACCTATTATTTCAGGGATCAATTCACTCACTTCTAACCTTTCATATTACATAGATCACTTCCTTCAACCACGGGTTTCCACACTGAGGTCACATCTGAGAGACACGACTGATTTTCTTAAAAAGATTCAAAAGATATCATGGAAACAGAATTATGCTTTTTTGACATTGGATGTCAAAGCTCTTTATACACATATTCCACACTCTAAAGGTATTGAAACCGCCTCTCAATTCCTGTCCTCAGATGAAGACCTCAGTGTGGAACACAAACACTTTTTAAGAGATTGCATCTCTTTCATTCTTCATCACACTTACTTTTTGTTTCAGGACACATATTATTTACAAACTATGGGAACGGCCATGGGGACCAGGTTCGCGCCCAGTTACGCAAATCTTTATATGGGTGCCTTTGAAGACCAACATTTGTGGCATGGCGGATGGGGCGCGAGCCTGGTATTCTATGGCCGTTACATAGATGATCTTTTTATTATTTGGGATGGGGATTTATCATCAGCACAAGAATTAGTTTCCTCACTTAATTCTAATTCTTATAATTTATCCTTCACTTTCACATATAGTCAGGAACGCGTTGATTTTCTGGATGTGACCCTCAAGGCAATGGAGGACAAAATAATCACTTCAAATTATGTTAAATCAGTTAACACTAATTCTTATCTACATTACAAAAGTGCCCATTATGCTCCCTGGAAAAAGAATGTACCCAAAGGACAACTAATGAGGTTGCGACGTAACTGCACAGAGATAGAGACCTTCCGTGCACAGGCAACTGACATGATTGACTCTTTCAGAGCCAGAGAATATCCTGATAACATTCTAGAACAAGCTTTAGAGGAAGTATTTAATATGGATAGAGAAGATCTATTAAAAGATAAAAATATATATCCTGAAGCTTCTAATATCTCTGCGAAAAAATCAGAAGAGAGACAATGTGCTTTCATCAGTAAATATAATAGATGTTCTGGTCAAATTAAAACTATTATCTCCCGCAACTATAAAGTATTGAAACAAGATACAATTCTTGGTAAGCTTCTACCGGATAAATTACAAATCATCTATAAGAAAAATAAAACTCTCAAAACTATTCTTGCCCCCAGTCATCTTAAAATTGATAATACCAATATTAAATCTACCAACCAGGGTTGGTTAGCACAAAGACCATGTGGTTTCTTTAGATGTGGTAAGACGAGATGCACAATGTGTTCATATATACCCAGAAAAATGAACTCAATACAGCTACCACAAAATAATGAAGTGTACACTCTAAAATCCTTTATGAATTGTGACTCCAAATTCGTTATATATCTGCTGAGTTGTGGGTGTGGCTTACGATATGTTGGCAGAACCACGAGATCCCTTCACACTCGTTTTATGGAACATCGACGAAACATTATGAAAAACTGTACTAAACATAGTGTACCACGTCATTTTAATGAAAAACATTTCAATGATCCAAGCAGTTTAACTATAGTTGCACTGGAATTAATTGCCCCTACAGCCAGGGGTGGTGACCGTTATAATAAATTATGTACAAGAGAGGTATACTGGATGCTAAAATGTAATTCACTATATCCTGATGGCCTCAATGAGGCGATTGAATTGAATTCAGTGATTTAGATGCAAAATCCCTTTCATATACCTCTAGTGATACTGTTTAGGTCTTGTCCCCTTTCATGTTCCCATACTAAATCTGAGATTCATACCATGTCTCCACTAGGTGGATTATCTCTCAATTTTGATACTGATGCATGTATAGAAAAATCATAGTTATATGTATATCAACACTATGCTCTTTTTCTTTTCTCTCCATTAGAACTTTATGTTAATTAGGTTTGAACATTTTCATTCATTTATATATGTTTGTATGCAACAATGTACGTTGTACATATGTATATGTATATATATATTGTTTGTTGCTCATGATGCACAATATGTTTTTAATACACAGAATTATAGAATTATACTATCACATTGGAGTTTCTCTCCAAGAGCCTCCAAATTGTATATTCTCCAATTGGTATATATGAGCTTATTGTTACTGTTGTATGTATCGGATCACCTAGGTGATCATTTACCCTATGGTCATTCAAACTGGGGATGTGGATACGGGCCGGGACCTGGCGGCGCTGTTGCTATGCCCCGAGTCACGTTGCTAAGGTATGACGTCTGCGGGCCGATCACGTGACACACCTGTATCGACCGCGCAGACGACGGGGTACGTCATTTTATGACGCCGGTCACGCGTTTAGACGCGGACTGACCCCGTGACCATCTGCCGGGTGACGCGCTTGCGGGGCGTGGGGGATGACGCCGTCATGCCCTGGCCTGGTGTCTACACTTCCGCCCCACTCTCCCAGAACCCAATTCGAAAGAGTCATCTGACCATCCTGATCCAATGAGTTATATATATGCGATCATGTGATGTTTAATGGTCACATGACCGGACAAAAGACGATATATTTGTTTATATTAAATATAGTATTTCTACTCTTTTCAGACCTCGTTTTCAATTGATATTATAAACATCCATATGTGAGACCAGTATAGAGATTTATTTGATACACATTTTTTAGTTTTTTAAAGGACGGCTAGGTTGTTGAATTAATCAATACACAGGTGTCTGTAATCTTATTAACTGCACAGGGTATATAAAGAGCCCTGGGTCATGCTCTATCATTCACTCCTGAGGAAGCTGATAGCTAACATCAGCGAAACGCGTAGAGACGATATTGCTGGACAGATTTCACTACTTATCCCCTGCTAAATTGGAGAAATTTCTACCTTTGATTGACCCGGACGGCACGAATTGGTCTCTCCACTTTGGACCCAACCTGCTATGGTGAGATTGATAAATAAATCCCTACCTGCATGAAAAAGCTTGCACATTGTGCTTAAAAGAGGGACTTTCAAAAGCTGTCACTCACCAAACATCTATACTGTGGACCATAATTTGGAGAGAATCCTAGCCTGGGGTACTATTTAAATTCTCCTAGGGGATAAGTGATTGTCGTTGACCCATGAACTGAACGTTTTAAGCTGATGACTTATGAATTGAGTCTATTTTAGTCAAATACAGATGTCACAAATTCTATGTTTTTAAATAAATATTTAAATAAATATTTTAATAAATTGTTATATTAATTCAATATAAAACCTACCGTCCTTTTTGATTTGTATCTAATTATGTTATCTTGATTTTATGAGAGATTAGAGGGAATAACCCATTGGTACAACATAGCGCAGGTGTTTTTTCTTTTCTGTTTTGTGACTTTATTGGGGATTACCACCCCCTACACCAGCTGCTACTGACAGCGCACCCCATCCATATTTCTCCTTACTTGTTTAATTCTGTTAATGTCTACACTGGCTCACTATTTCCATTTTACTGAATGTTATATAGTGCCTGGAGCGTCAGCTTCTCTGAGAGCAACATTCTGGCCTTTGGCCATTCCAATTGCTGCCCATTAGCAAGAGACCTGCGTAGCCTCCACCTCACATGTTCTGAAAAGCGTGCGAGAATATAAATAGCACATGAAATCCAACAGATGATTTCATTTATAAAGTATATTGCTTATACAGTACACGTTCCTATTCTACAGTACAGCGAGCACAGAGCAGAGAGAAAATGTGCTACTTTGCTAAGAAATATCATTTACAATTATAAAGCAGATCCAAGAGAAATGTATGGGTCTGGGCTAAAATAAAGATAGCGTCTGATTAAGTAAAAAAAAACAGCCTTGGGGAGTAACATCATCACATTACTGACAATAAAATACGTAGATAAACATACTTGGCACACAAAGGGCCTGACTTGGGAGCGAAGAATAAAAAAGCCAGTAACTTTGCCCCTGGTCAAACCATGTCACAAAGCCAGGGCTGTAAATACCTGTATCAGTTTGTATAGAGGGTAAATGCTGGCTGAATTTGCAAATAACCAACACATACTGGACAGAAATATTTTTACACAGCTATTTGACTTACTGCACTGCTCTCTGCACATGTTACAGCTGCCCAACCGGCAGAGCAACGTGGTTTTCCAAGATTCCGACACAGTTATTTGCTCTTTTTTGCTTTATCTCAACTCAGAATCAGCCTCAAGGAGGTGCAGAACGTATACTTTGTTCTGGTGAGTGCTGAATCCTCCTCACTTGTGCTTTGGATCACTTGGGGACATTTAGGGGGTCATTCCGAACTGGTCGTAGCACAGGGCTAGTCCTCCCCGCATGTCAGGCCGCTCCCCCCCACAAGTACAAAAGCGATGCTTTTGTACTTGACGAGTAACTCCCAGCCAGCTCAACTCCTGCGGCTGACCGGGAGTTACTCGTCGCTGCCCGGGTCGTAGCGGCTGCGTGTGATGGAATGCAGCCGCTGCGGCCTGCCCCCTGCGCAGTCCGGCGTTGGCCAGACCGCGCCCAGCGACCGCCTCTGCCTGTTAATCGATGAACTGCAGCGAGCGATCATGTCAGAATGACCCCCTTAGCACAGAGAGTCTATGTCTTACTGAGCATAGATCCGCATCCTATGTGACTGCTTCACCCATGAAACTGCTGGCACAGGATGCTCTTCACTTCCAATGTTCACAGATCTGATGCTCCTAAGCAGTAGACAGTCAGGATGACAACATTTACTATGTGGACAGTTATAAGGTCAGCCCCAGGATGTCACATTTTATGAAGCCTACATAGTTAAAATGTTAGTGTTCGGGGTTAGGGTCAGCATTAGGATTAATATTAAAAAGTAGTAGAAATAATAATAATACCAACAACATGTAATCAGTCCACATACACCATCGGTCAACATTACAGATTCAGTATGATTGTCAACACTTTGAATGTCGACAAACCATTCAAAACTCATCTTAAGCAAACCCTTGTCTAATCTATGAATATCCATTTGCTACACAATTGAAACACACAGATTCAGTGACCCCAAATATATACTCCCAAGTACAAACAGACAATCCATTCACGGGGACACTGGGGGTTATTCAGGTTTGTTAGCAAACCAAAAAAAAAGTTAGCAGTTGGGCAAAACCACGTGCACTGCAGGTGGGACAGATGTAACATGTGCAGAGAGATTTGGGTGGATTATTCTATTTCTGTGCATGATAAATACTGCCTGCTTAATTTCTACACTATAATTTAGATTTCAGTATGAACAAACACCACCCAAATCTAAATATCTCTTTACATGTTACATCTGCCCCCCCCCCCCCCCCCCCTGCACTGCAACATCGTTTTGCCCACTTGCTAACTTTTTTGGTTTGCTAACAAACCTGAATAAGGGCCTAATGCAGATCTGATCGCATCAGCAAATGTGTTAGCAGTTGGGCAAAACCATGGGGGTAAATCAGATCTGATCGCTAGGCAGCGTTTTTTTTCTGTCCTGCGATCAGATAGTCGCCACCTACAGGGGGAATGTATTTTCGCTGTGAAAGTGTGCGATCGCATGTGTAGCAAACTGATTTTGTGCAGTCCCTGGACAGCCCAGACTTACTCAGCCGCTGCGATTAGATCAGGCTCTTCGGGACCGGAATTTACATCAGACACCCTCCCTTCAAACGCTTGGACACGCCTGCGTTTTTTCCAGACACTCCCTAAAAATGGTAAGTTGCCACCCAGAAACGTCCTCTTCCTGTCAATCTCCTTGCGAATGGATCCTTCGCACAATCCCATCGCAGGGCACTGATCCCCGTAGCAGCAGTGCGACGCACTGGCGCAGTGCATCTCAGACGCATGCGCAGTTCTCATCTGATCACCCGCTGTGCAAAAACGCACAGCAGCGATCAGATCTGAATTACCCCCAATGTGCACTTCAGGGGTTGCAGATATAACATGTGCAGAGAGAGTTAGATTTGGGTGGAGTGTGTTCAATCTGAAATCTGAATTGCAGTGTAAAAATAAAGCAGCCAGTATTTACCCTGCACAGAAACAATATAACCCACCCAAATCTAACTCTCTCTGCACATGTTATATCTGCCTCCCCTGCAGTGCACGTGGTTTTGCCAAACTGCTAACAAATTTGCTGCTACGATCAGATCTGAATTACCCACCAAGGCCCATTCTCTACAACGCACCCCCATCAACTTCTCTGACTGGTATTACGTACTATTTTCCACTGTATACTTGTAGGCTCATTTATCAATGAGTGATACATTTCACTGTGAGTGATAAATTGCACCAACCAATCAGCTCCTAACTTCCATGTCACAGGCTGTGTTTGAAAAATGACAGGAGGTGATTGTCAGGTGAAATGTATCACTCACATTGAAATGTATCACTCATTGATAAATGAGCCTATTGGTACTTGGTTACCTGCACATATCTGATGTATTTCTTAGTTGTTGTTTTGTTTTTGTTTTTGTCTTGCTGTATCCAATATGCTTTATACAGTATTTACATTCAAAGTTCTAAATTTTTGTCATAATAATGCTACAATGTTTTATAATTGTCCTTAATGCAGTGACTCTTACATTGTGTGTCTAGGCACCGTGGGGGCACATGCAGGGGTACCTCGGATTGGTGGCCCAGGACCAAATCAAATTATTTATGGTCAATGTAATAGGCAAAACCAGTGCTGGTGGCTGGCAATCATAATATGTGGACAAACATAAGCAAATCTTGTTCCTCACCACATAGTTTAACCTAAGGATGATATATAAACACAATGTACTTAATTTAACATTTCTTCAAAATTTCTGAATAACAAACGTTTGCCCTAGGGGTGCTGTGAAAAAAATTCTGATACTCTAGGGTGCTGTGATTCAAAAATGTTTGAGAACCACTGCCTTAATATATAAAAAAAAAAAAAAAAAATACCAAACTTCAGTTGAAACTTCATTGCAATTAAAGGGCTATGTGAATTAATGAAGTCTAGAAAAATCAATGGGAAATATGGATTCCAGAACAAGCATGCTCCTCCCACCCGCTAGAACAGCCAGTGGAACCAATCTGGCCAGTCACTATGCAATAGGGATACCTGCAGCATTGGACCTATGTCATAGTGGGAGCCAATACCAGCATGGTCAGCACTGAAAAGTTCTGGGGCTCATCCCAATACCATTAGGCTGTGTGTAACAGGATAATTGGGAAACAATTGGAAATACTGAAGTGACAATTTTGTCATCCCAGTATAATGTGATAAACCTTATGCCATTATACAAATATAGGCCCAGATTTATCAAGCCTTGGAGAGTGATAAATTGCACAGTGATAAAGTACCAACCAACCACCTCCTAACTGCCATGATACAGGCTGTGTTTGAAAAATGACAGACGCTGATTGGTTGGTACTTTATCACCGTGCAAGTTATCACTCTCCAAGCCTTGATAAATCTGGCCCATTGTGTAATAATAAAACACTGGATTCAGTAATGTCATTAATTTGCAAAACAAAATGGGAAATCCAAACTTTCCCCATTAACACAAACAGCAGGTAATACGCATGAGATACTTTTGTAATTCAACAGAAACCACTCCATCCCACGCCCCCTCTACTAGCCAGTGCCTGTTGAGCCATTTACCTCACCGCATGTCCCTGGTTATGACAGCATGAAGAAGGCTGGCCACACAGTCTGCCATAAATTCTAAGCATAGCCGGCCCTAACCAATATGATGCCCTAGGCAAGATTTTGGCTGGTACCCCCTAGCACCGTCGCTGGTTCCACCTCTGACCTTGCACCTGTTTCCCAGCACCACCAACCCTCATCCATAGCAGTCCTTATTTTGGTGCTTGTACCCCTATATTTTAAATAGGAACAGTTCGCACATTTGGCACACAGCCCAAAAAGGGGTGTGTTTTTTGCTGGCAAGGGGCGTGGCCATAGAATAATAACCCCAATTCCAATTACGCCACACAGTACTGCAACTTTATTCACATTTGATCATGCGATAGTGTCCATAATTCATATTGCATCCCACAGTAGTATCACTTTACCTTATAAACGTTACGCCTCACAGTAGAGCCCCTTATTCACATTACATCACACTGAATTGCTCCTTATTCACATTACACCACACCCTATTGCTCTTTGTTCACATTAGACGACACAGTAGTGCCCTTTCTATATGCAACGCCACATAGTAGAGCACCTTATACACATAATGCCACACAGTAATGCCCCTTACACATATGAGACACATTATTAATGTCCTTATAAACATAATGTGCCTTACACTGTCAGCGTCCGGAGTCTTACCGGGACGCTGGGGCCGCGGGGCTGGCTTCCTTGGCGTTGTGCGGGCAGCGGCGGAGGTGGGCTGCTGCGCCGGGACGCCGCTACAGCGGGTCGCTCTTGCTGAACCGTTGCTTGGAGACCAGGGGCAGTGAGCAATGTGGCTTTGCAAAAAGGTCTGCATTACTGGGCGCCGCCATGTTGGAGACCAAGTTTTAAGCATAGTTCCTGTTTCCTGTTTCTTCCAGCCAATCCAGGGGAAGCTCTCCCTATAAAAGGGGGCTGGTTTAGGACAGGGATGCCAGTGCTTCAAGTTACAACCCTGTTGTAGGTGCTTTAGTCTGTGCTCCCAGGATTCCTGCTGTATCTTGGTTCCTCCTGATCCTGCTTGGTCGGTTCTCTGTTGCTGCTGCAGCCCTGCCGTTTCTTGCCTGCTACTGCCTGTGGAAGCGCTCCTGGAAAACCCGGTCCATTAAGACTCTTTGGGCACAGTCGGCCCCGGGTCTTCTGCCTCGTCTTTCAATCCACACTCCACAGATCTCCTTCACCAGCCACGCCTTTGTACCACTGACTACAGCCTGCAGATTATTATCTTCAAGCCTCGTTTACCACAGTCCACAGTCCTGGTCTCCAGCCACGTTTTCAACTACCATCCACAGTTCCAAAGTTCATCATCTACAGTTTCATCTTTCAAATCACAGTCCGCAGTTCTTCACCTCCAGCCACGTCTTTAACCATTGTGCTTCAGCCTCAGTTCGCTACCTCAGCCCTGTACATAATAAATACTTTCCATTGACTCTCAAACCCCGCCTACGTTCTTCATTGCTCCTTGTCCCATGCGAAGGAACTATATCCAGCCCCCTCATCTGGTTCATTCATAGCCTGCTACCTCCTCGGGCAAATCTCAGCTGCCGGATCCTCAAACCCTGCCAGACGTGACAGTAAGCACTGGCCCAATGGATTCGACGGGTGATCAGGCCTCAGGAGGGGATTCAACTGCAGATATCTGGTCTCGCTTAAGTAAGCAGGAGGCCACACAATCTCAAATCGTGCAGTTCATGCAGAGTATGTCCGAACGTCTCGATTCTCTCTGTGTTGCCATGACGGCACCTCAAGTATCTACAGCTGCTCCCACATTGTCACCTCCGGTCCTGCTTCCTCCTGTACCAGTACCACTTCCACGTTTGCATTTGCCACCTCCCAGTAAATTTGATGGGAATCCAAAAAAATGCCGTGGGTTTCTTAACCAATGCGAAATCCAGTTCGAACTACAGTCGGCCAACTTCCCATCAGCACGAACCAAAGTAGCGTATATAATTTCTTTACTTACCGGGCAAGCGTTGGAATGGGCTTCACCTTTGTGGGAGAGGATGGATCCCATTTTATCTAACTATCCAGAATTCATGGCCACCTTTCGAAGAATCTTCGACAAACCAGGCAGGACTTCTGCCGCCTCATTGGAGATCCTGCGCCTGCGTCAGGGCACGCTACGGTCAGTCAGTACGTGACCCAGTTTCGCACCCTTTCCTCAGAACTGAACTGGAATGAGGAGGCTCTCATTGCAGCTTTCTGGAGCGGTCTCTCCGAAAAAATCAAAGATGACCTCGCAACTCAGGACGTACCTGATAAGTTGGATAAACTAATTTCTTTATGCAATAAGTTATATCTGAGGTACAGAGAACGCTGTAAGGAGAGGTTGCGGTCAGATCGCCCTAAGCCTAGAGTTGTTCTTCCACCAACACCATCATCACCAACTGTGGAAGAACCCATGCAGATTAATCGCTCCCACCTCTCCAATGAAGAACGTCAGAGACGGTGACAAGGGAACCTCTGCCTGTATTGTGGTGCATCTGATCACTTTGTTAAAACTTGCAGTCTACGTCCGGGAAACGCCCGCTCCTAGTTTGTGCTGGAAAGGTCAAGCTAGGAGAATTCTCAGAATTACATACCAAGAAAGAGTCTGTTCTGTTAACCCAATTGGAGCTTCCTTCTTCTTCTCTTCTCATCCCTGCACTACTCGACTCCGGAGCCGCCAAAAGCTTCATTACGTCAGCTCTGGTCAAACGATCTGGAATACAAACGGTTCCTTTGGATCGTACCATTTCTGTTACCGCAGTGGATGGAAGTTATATCCCAGAGGGTATTATATCCTTTCGTACTATTCCTCTCAAGATGAAGGTCGGAGTTCTCCATTCAGAAGAAATCTCTTTCCTTGTAATTCCTAAAGCCTCTCATGAACTAATCCTAGGGTTTCCATGGTTAATCAGACACAATCCCCACATAGATTGGCAAACTATGGATGTTCTCTCTTGGGGACAAGACTGCTTTCAGAACTGTTTACCTTCAGTTAGACCTCTCTGTTCTTCCAACCCTTCCAGCCTTCCTGTGGAGTACCAATCTTTTCAAGATGTTTTCAGTAAGCATGGGGCGGACACCTTGCCTCCGCATCGTACTTGGGATTGTCCCATTGAGCTAGTACACGGTAAGACTCCTCCCCGAGGTCGAATTTACCCTCTCTCACTTCCCGAGACACAGGCCATGTCGGAGTATATACGGGAGAACTTGGAGAAAGGGTTCATCAGGTCTTCTACATCTCCGGCCGGAGCAGGGTTTTTCTTCGTCAAAAAGAAGGATGGGGGGTTGCAGCCCTGTATTGACTATAGAGGTCTCAATGACATAACAATTAAGAACAGATATCCGTTACCTCTGATTCCAGAACTGTTCGACCGTGTTAAAGGAGCTACTGTATTTACTAAGTTGGACTTACGGGGGGCCTACAATCTTATACGTATTCGCCCAGGGGACGAATGGAAGACGGCATTTAATACCCGCGACGGCCATTACGAATACCTGGTAATGCCTTTTGGCCTATGCAACGCCCCAGCCGTCTTTCAAGAGTTCGTAAACGAAATCTTCAGAGATCTCCTCTATGACTGCTTGGTAGTGTATCTGGATGACATCCTCATTTTTTCTAGGGATCTGAAGACCCACCGGGAACAAGTCAAAGAAGTGTTAACTCGTTTACGAAGGAATCAGTTATTCTGTAAGTTAGAGAAGTGCACCTTTGAAGTACCCACGATTCCATTCCTCGGTTACATTCTTTCAGGGCAGAGGTTACAGATGGACCCCGCTAAAGTCCAGGCGATTCAGGATTGGGCACTTCCAGCTACCCTTAAAGGAATTCAACGTTTCCTGGGGTTTGCTAACTTCTACCGAAGATTCATTCAAAATTATTCTTCTGTCATAGCTCCTATAACCGCATTAACTAGGAAGGGAGCTGATCCTGCCAAGTGGTCTCCGGAGGCTTTGGAAGCTTTTTCATCTTTAAAGGAGGCCTTCACGACTGCTCCAGTTCTTCGACAACCCGATCTCAGCCGTCCGTTCTTGGTGGAGGTTGATGCCTCTACTGTAGGAGTAGGAGCAGTATTATCCCAGCTTTTCGAGGACAAGGTGGTCCATCCTTGTGCATTCTTCTCGCGAAGATTCTCCCCCGCTGAACAGAATTACGCTATTGGGGAACAGGAATTACTGGCAATTAAGTTGGCCTTTGAGGAGTGGAGGTATTTGTTGGAGGGAGCTCAGCATCCAATTTCGGTGACCACGGATCACAAGAACCTCCTGTATCTACAGTCAGCCCGATGTCTGAACCCACGCCAAGCAAGATGGGCACTCTTCTTTACCCGTTTTATTTTTAAACTCAGTTACAGACCAGGTTCCCTCAACAAAAAGGCAGATGCATTATCTCGCTCCCTAAGTTCAGAAGAACCCTCTGACCGTTCAAAAGAGCAATTTATCCTGGAATCCACCTCTTTTTCTGCAACTAATACCTCTCCACTTCCTCCTCCAGGGAAGATCTTCGTTGCACCAAATCTTCGCAAAAAACTTCTTACATGGGCTCACTCCTCCTCCTTCATGGGCCATGCGGGCGGTCATAAGACACTTAAATTTATTCAACGCTCCTACTGGTGGCCTCATCTCAGGACTGACGTTCAGGAATTCGTAGCTGCCTGTCCAAAATGTGCCCAGCATAAAAGTCCCAAAGGTCCACCAGCCGGGTTACTCCATCCTTTGCCGGTACCACTAAGACCATGGACGCATATTTCTATGGACTTTATTACAGATTTACCTATGTCTGGTGAGCGGAACACCGTATGGGTCATAGTTGACCGATTCTCTAAAATGGCACACTTTGTTCCTCTGGTTAATCTTCCATCTGCATCCCAGTTGGCAAAATTGTTTATAGCAGAGATCTTTCGACTCCATGGTCTACCCCAGGAGATCGTGTCTGATAGAAGTCCTCAATTTGTGGCCAGGTTTTGGAGATCCCTATGTTCTGTTCTTGGCGTGAAATTAAACTTCTCCTCAGGATATCATCCTCAAACGGATGGTCAAACAGAGAGAGTGAACCAGGATCTGGAGACTTTTCTGCGTTTATTCATGTCCTCCTCACAGGACGACTGGCTGGACTTCCTCCCGTTCGCAGAATTTGCCCATAACAATCTTTATCACTCTGCCACAAAATCTTCTCCATTCTTCATTAATTATGGTTACCATCCAAGAGTTCCTGACTTCCAACTTCTGCCTACGCTCGAGGTTCCGGCCGCAGAGTCAACACACTTCGTCAATTTACTGAAGCCTGGAAACAAGTTCACAAGACTTTGCTCAAGACATCCAAGAAATATAAAACCTATGCAGATCTGAAACGAAAAGCTGTACCAAGCCTTAAGGTAGGAGATCGGGTTTGGGTATCCACACATAACCTAAGATTAAAGGTTCCTACAAAAAAGTTTGCTCCCAGATTTATCGGGCCTTACCCAATCGAAAGAGTGTTGAATCCTGTGGCTTACAAAGTGAAATTACCTCCGCAGTTAAGAATTCCTAATGCATTTCATATTTCTCTCTTAAAACCACTGGTACTTAATCGGTTCAGAGCCGCTCTGCCTAAATCACTCAAGATCCAATCAGCACATGGAGATGAATTTGAGATTCACAAGATCCTCGATTCTCGCAGACGTTATGGTCGCATCCAGTACCTTGTTGACTGGAAAGGGTATGGGCCAGAGGAGAGATCTTGGGTAGATGCAGAGGATGTCCATGCTCCAAGACTTCTTCGGACATTTCATGCCAAGTTTCCAACTAAACCACATAGGTGTCCGGAGTCCACCCGCAAAAGGGGGGGTACTGTCAGCGTCCGGAGTCTTACCGGTACGCTGGGGCTGCGGGGCTGGCTTCCTTGGCGTTGTGCAGGCAGCGGCGGAGGTGGGCTGCTGCGCCGGATCCGTGGGCAACAGTAGCAGAGGTGAGGGGGTCCGCTCGTGGCGGCGGGACGCCGCTACAGCGGGTCGCTCTTGCTGAACCGTTGCTTGGAGACCAGGGGAAGTGAGCAATGTGGCTTTGCAAAAAGGTCTGCATTACTGGGCGCCGCCATGTTGGAGACCAAGTTTTAAGCATAGTTCCTGTTTCCTGTTTCTTCCAGCCAATCCAGGGGAAGCTCTCCCTATAAAAGGGGGCTGGTTTAGGACAGGGATGCCAGTGCTTCAAGTTACAACCCTGTTGTAGGTGCTTTAGCCTGTGCTCCCAGGATTTCTGCTGTATCTTGGTTCCTCCTGATCCTGCTTGGTCGGTTCTCTGTTGCTGCTGCAGCCCTGCCGTTTCTTGCCTGCTACTGCCTGTGGAAGCGCTCCTGGAAAACCCGGTCCAGTAAGACTCTTTGGGCACAGTCGGCCCCGGGTCTTCTGCCTCGTCTTTCAAGCCACACTCCACAGATCTCCTTCACCAGCCACGCCTTTGTACCACTGACCACAGCCTGCAGATTATTATCTTCAAGCCTCGTTTACCACAGTCCTTGTCTCCAGCCACGTTTTCAACTACCATCCACAGTTCCACAGTTCATCATCTACAGTCTCGTCTTTCAAATAACAGTCCGCAGTTCTTCCCCTCCAGCCACGTCTTTAACCATTGTGCTTCAGCCTCAGTTCCCTACCTCAGCTCTGTACATAATAAATACTTTCCATTGACTCTCAAACCCCGCCTACGTTCTTCATTGCTCCGTGTCCCATGCGAAGGAACTATATCCAGCCCCCTCATCTGGTTCATTCATAGCCTGCTACCTCCTCGGGCAAATCTCAGCTGCCGGATCCTCAAACCCTGCCAGACGTGACATACACATTATGACAACCTTTTATTAATGCCCTTTTAGACATAATGTCACTTACACATATGCTGCACATTATTAATGCCCTTATTCACATAATGACACACATAGTGCCCCCTACACATTTGCTGCACATTATTAGTGCCCCTATACACATAATGACACACATACAGTAGTACCCTGCCGCACATTATTAATGCCTTTATACACATAATGACACACATAGTGCCCCTTACACATATGTTGCACATTATTAATGCATTTTTACATGACACACATAATGCTTCTTAAACATATTCCAAACACTACTGCACAACCAACCAACTCACATGCACACAGCACTCACACTGCCATTAACACTGTGACCTCTGCCTCTGCTTGGATACAGATGTGTCCTCATAAATCTTGCCTCAATGCTAATGTCGGGCACATTTTTTAATGAAAATGCATCTTATTTGCATTGCTATGTGACTAGGATGCACAAGCAGCTTCTGCTGATTAAACTGATATGCAGCATGCCTATATACTGTGTGAGACTGTGTCTGTATCTGCATATGAAATGCTACACACAGAATATAGGCATGTCGCATATCATTTTAATCAGCAGAAGCTGCTGATGCCCCTAGGCATATCAAATGCCCTAGGCAATTGCCTAGTTTGCCTATGCCTATGGCCGGCTCTGATTCTAAGTATCATAGTTGTATTTCTATTTTACTGACAAATTATGAAGTCTTTATACTTTTATACTTAGGGAGATATTGGGGTTGATAATGTAGGGGTGTATACGCCCAGATGGTACTGGCCACACCCACACAGCACTGGTTACAGGGGCAGATTTATTAAGCCTGGTGAAGTGATAAAGTGGAAGGTGATAACGCACCAGCCAGTCATCTCCTAACTGTCATTTTTCAAACCCAGTCTGTAACATAGAAGTTAGAAGCTGATTGGCTGATGCTTCATCACACTCCACTTTATCGCTTCACCAGGCTTAATAAATATGCCCCATAGATACTCCCCTTCTCACAATAAGCCTTTGAACATTTCCAGCCCCAGGCCCATTGGTCCCTTAATCCGGCCCTGCTCCTCAGCAGCTGGCCTGAGCCCCTGCTAGGCCTAGGTAATTAGTACCCACTCGGCTCCAGCCTTCTCGGTGCCCCTGATCAGAGCCAGCCCTAACCAATATGATGACCTAGACAAGATTTTGGCTGGTGCCCCCTAGCACCACCGCTAGTTCTGCCTCTGATCCTGCACCCGTTTCCCTGCACCATCACTCCTCACCCTTTATTAATGCCCTTATACACATATTGCCCCTTACACATATGCCGAACACTACCGCACAACCAACCCACCCGCACACAGCACTCACATGGCCACTAACACTGTGACCTCTGACTCTGCTTGGATACAGATGTGTCCTCATACATCTTGCCTCAATATGCCATGCAGCAGGAGATGCCTGGTGTGAGTTAGCCGGCAGCTCTGCTAATGTTGGCCACCTTTTTTGAGGAAAATGCATTACGTTTGGCTATGATGCTTCAGCAGCTTCTGCTTATTAAAATTATATGCGGCATGCCTATATTCTGTGTGTGACTGTGGCTGTATCTGTATATGAAATGCTATGTTACAGTGATTTTCAGGAATACACTGTAACGTAGAATTTCGTATGCAGATACAGCCGCAGTCACACACAGAATATAGGCATGCTGTATATAATTTTAATCAGCAGAAGCTGCTTGTGCCTCTAGACATACCAGATGCCCTAGGCATTTGCCTAGTTTGCCTATGCCTAGGGCCGGCTCTGCCCCTGATCTTGGTGCAATTAGAGTAAGAATTCTTGAATAGTAAGATGCAGCACTCAACCACACATTTTGAATTCCATGTTTTATTGATTATATAATAATGCTATTGTAGTTTTTCTGCGCTAGTACTATAAGCCCTAAAATACATTGGGAAGGGTTAATGGGAACTTCTGTAAATACTTGTGGGGTATTTAGCCCTTGGTTCTGAAGCACACAGTTAGCGTACTATTAGTCTGGTGTTAATTCAATATCCTTTACTAATAAGGAAAGGTTTCCGTACTGCTCTGTGTATTACGGCTCATTCCATCCCATCCACAAATACTTTTTTTTTCTCAGAAACTAATAAGAAGACCATATGTTATTTATTTATGAAATAAAGACTGACTCACACATATGATTTGTAAAACGAATGCTACCAATTGAAAGAAAATTCATGGGGGAATAATTCTGGAAAGAAACTGCTGCAGCCAAATGGATATTTCCAGGCTGCAATCACGGAATCCACCACAACATATAGGGTTCTGTGCTCATTTTCTTAGCTAACATGCAAGCGCACCACGTCTCTAACAAGGTTATATGAGCGATTGAGTGCTACAGACTTACACTGCAAACGTCCATGTGGTATGCATTCAGTCAGGCTATTCACTCAAGTAAATAAAAGACTGTTACACACAGATATATACAGAATATTATAGGTTTTAAAATAACATTCTAGGATATTCTCCTTATTTGGTGAAGAGTAAGAATGTAAAACAGAACTAGGCAGCTTGCGATACAGATTCGATCCCGATGCGCGCTCCCGTGGGGTCAGTATCGTAAGGCTAGATAGACTGTGCAGGCAAGTCAATCTTGACTATCTAGTGTACAATCTAGTATAAAGTACAGTCAAAATTGGCACTTAGTCAAAATCGTACATAGACAAAATCTCAAGCACAGATAGTCAAAATCTGTCCTATCTGTGCTATCTGGTCTCTGGGGGAGTTCAGGGGAAATCGCATAGTCAAAATCGGGCATAGCAGGGATCTCACCGTGTGTACACACCCTTAACATAGAGTTTGATATGTCAGATAATCCCAACATGACAATATTTATATGCCACTGATATATTTGAATATGTGGACATATTTAAATGTAACTTTTTTGTAATTTTATTAACATTGTTAGTACTGTACTTCTACAGTATGTTAAATCCTGCACACTTTAAATAAATGTTTTTTATTAGAGCTACTATATAGTATAATATACCAAGATGTAAAATGATAACAAATAAATGTAGTGTATATTAGACGTATATAACCTGCGAAAGAATAGTCACTGTCTGACCATATACACCTTTATCATTATGTGCATGACTAGCTATAGCACTCAGGGGCTAATACCAAGACATCTATGCTAAGGACTTTATTGTAATTATTTAAAATGAATATTGTTAACCCCTGGCAAAGTTAATTTACAGTCTAGCCAGGAAATACTATTAATTTTCTGCTCTGAATGAACTTCCATGGGAGTCGAAAAATCTCTGCTTAGTGTGTGGCTGCAAATAACTGTTGCAGTTTCCAGTCCACCCAGCAGGTCACATATCCTAGGCACCCGCAAGGTGCACAGGAAGAGTTCACCAACAGTCACATTTTCAAGCAGCTCAATTGTGATGCATTGTAAATGGCAGGTGGATGTTTTGCCACATAATTCTGAAATGAAGCAGCCAATTACAATGCCAATATAATTCAGCAAATCTGGACCAAGAGGTTAAGCCTTGGATGGAGATAAAGTACCAGCCAATCCGCTCCTGTCATTTTTCAAACCCAGTGACATGTTAGTTAGGAGCGGATTAGCTGGTATTTTATTTCCATGGACTTTATCTCTATCTAAGGCTTAGTAAATAGACCCCTTAATTTGGTATATGATGTGCCCTACTCAGCCAATGGCATCATAGAAAAAAATACTCATAAAAGTAATCCTTCTGCTATTAATATATATACAGATATTCCACATATGATAAACCAGGGTGTGGTTCATTGGATCGACCCTAAGTAGGTCAACAGTCATTAGGTTGACCACTATTGGTCGTGAGTGACTAGGTCGACACCAGCAAAAGGACGACATGGGTTTGGAGGAACCCCAATTAGTGCACTGCTTTGCTCACCATGCTTCGGGCAAGGTGCCTCGCTCTGCTGCCGCTTCACTAGGCACAGGTTACTATTCCCAATCGTAGTCCACGTGGATCATAAAGTATGAAAGAGTTTGTAAAAATGAAAATAATGTTGAAAAACTCATTTCGGTCTTTTCATGTGTCGACCTTTGCCACGTCGACCTAATGACCATGCCAACCTAATGCATGTCGACGAATCATGGTCGACCTAAAGACCGGATGCTGATAAACCAGTAGCACATATGGTACAGTACATATCAATTTTGCTTTAGTCAGAGTAGCTTACCTGTTTTATAGGTATGTATAAATACCATAATCATCCGATACAATTCTCATTATGCACAAATACTATAATCCTCATCATTGCTAAATACATATCACAACATAATCACATTCTAATCGTATACTGTACAACACGTAATTGAGCCTGTGCAAAGTGCTTATGACAAAGGATTAATCACAACAAAACAACCTGGTCAGTGTAAAAAGTATTAAAATTCCCTTTTTTACATCTCACTTTCATTAAATTTCATCCAATATTGCATTAATGTTTAATTCATAACTAACACATTGCAGAAGTTCTTTAGTTCTAACCTACTAAATTTACACTTAAATGAATCACAGTCATTGTCAACCAAACAATCCTCTGAATTTCAGTGGTGAAGCATTTTTAATAAGCAAACTTAAAAAGCGTGTGAATTTGTTAAGATATTAAAGACAGAAATAATTGAATAAAGAGCCTGATTCATATTTGTACACAAACCTGATGGTTTGCATACAAAATACAAATACAATGTTTGGGGGTTTGTGCAGGTGCAAGACCTCTGTTCCTCATCCGGACTAAGGGCCTAATTCAGACCTGATCGCTAGCCAGAGGTGTAGCTAGGTGCCATGGTGCCCAGAGCAAGGGTATGTTTCCGCGCCCCCTCTTCTGTACTGAATTGGGTGCATGTTATATTTGAAAAGAAAAAGTATTTAAAAATATACGTTATGGTAAGAACTTACCGTTGATAACGTGATTTCTCTTATGTCCACAGGTATCCACAGGATAACATTGGGATACGCCGGAGCAACAGCGGAAATGGCACCAAATAGTCATGAGCTTTCTGGCCTCCCAGGATGCATCGGGGCTTCTCCATGTAATCCCGCTCACTGACTCAGTAAAATCAGTTCTTTCCACAGCAATTTAGGCAGGAGCATCAGGTAGAAACCTATTTAGGCAATAAGAACATACCTGCACACCCTTCCATACAAGAGGGAAGAGGTTTAGTGATTGTGAAGATCCTCAAATCAGTTGCGTCAGGGTGGGACCCCTGTGGATATAAGAGAAATCACGTTATCAACGGTAAGTTCTTACCATAACGTATATTTCTCTGGCTGGGTCCACAGGTTATCCACAGAATAAAATTGGGATTCCCAAAGCCAGTTTAGTGGTGGGGACGCTCCTGATTACACAGGAGAATCTTTCGCCCGAATTCAGCATCATGAGAGGCAAAAGTATCCATGGCATAATGTCTAATGAAAGTGTTAATGGAAGACCATGTGGCTGCCTTACAAATCTGTTCTGCTGAAGCACCATGTTGAGCTGCCCATGAAGGACCTACCTTACGTGTAGAGTGTGCAGAGACATTAGCCGGAGTAGGGAGATCAGCACGAGAATAAGCTTCTGAAATTACCATTCGGAGCAATCTTGCCAGCGTCTGTTTACTAGCAGGCCATCCTCTTCTATGGAATCCGTAGAGGATGAAGAGAGAATCTGTTTTCTGATTGCACTAGTACGATCTACGTAGATTCTTAACGCCCGGACCACGTCCAGCGATGCTTCTCCCGCAGAAAGTCCCGATACCTGAAAAGCTGGGACTACAATCTCCTCATTCAGGTGAAACTTTGAAACCACCTTCGGAAGATAACCAGATCTAGTTCTGAGAACTGCCTTATCTGGGTAAAAAATTAGAAAAGGAGACTTACCCGACAGTGCTCCTAAATCTGACGCTCTTCTAGCTGGCGCCATTGCCAGTAGAAAGAACACTTTAGCCGTTAACCTGCTCTCTTAATCTGCTCTCTTAAGTGGTTCAAATGGAGATCCCTGAAGGATTTTAAGAACTAGATTCAAATCCCAGGGAGCTGCAGGAAGCTCTTAAAACCTCTTCTCCAATCCTGCTCGAAGAAAATCCAAAATCCTGGATACTTTAAAAGATCTTGGATTCAAACTTCTTTCACTATACTAATGAATAAATACGAGCTTAAGAAGGCTTTCTTGCTCTAAGCATAGTTTGAATTACTTGTTTTGAAAATCCCCTTCAAGGATAGAGGTTTCAACAGCCACGCCGTCAAAGACAGACGATCCAGATGGCTGTGATAACAAGGACCCTGCATTAGCAGATCTGGACGTTGAGGGAGCAGTATTGGTGCTTCCACGGACATCCTTAGTAGATCTGTGTACCAGTGCCTTCTGGGCCAAGCTGGAGCTATTAGAATTATGACTCCTTTTGCTTGCTTTATTTTTCTCACTACCCTGGGTAACAGGGAGAATGGAGGAAACAGGTATGCCAGATGAAATTTCCAATTCACTGACAGTGCGTCTACAAGGATCGCTCCTGGATCCTTTGTTCTTGATCCGTATATTGGAACTTTGTTGTTTAGACGCGACGCCATGAGATCTATTTCTGTCAGACCCCATCTTTTTACTAGAGTCTGAAACACTACTGGGTGTAATTCCCATTCGGTTTCCTGAATGGAGTGTCGACTGAGAAAATACGCTTCCCAGTTCAGTACTCCTGGAACAAACACTGCTGACAATGCTGGATGATGGAGCTCTGCCCACTTTAGTATGCGAGTCACTTCCTCCATCAGTCTCTTGCTGTGAGTTCCCCCTGATAATTGAGGTACGCTACCGCTGTTGCATTGTCTGAGCGGTTCTGGACTGGTCTTCCTTGCAGACTGTCCTTTGCCTGAACTAGAGCCATCTATATGGCCCTTATTTCTAACAGATTTATTGGCAGGCGACTTTCCCTTATGGTCCATTTTCCCTGGAACCAAAGGCTTTCGAGCACCGCTCCCCAGCCTTGAAGACTGGCATCTGTTGTCAGGACTTGCCATTCCTTTATCCAAAAGGGTCTCCCCTTGTTTAAATGGTCTGTCTGTAGCCACCACGCTAGAGACCTTTTTACGTTTACTGGAAACTTTATCATCTGCTTTTTTATTGTCTGATGATTTCCGTTCCATTTGGCCAGAATAAGGTGCTGTAAAGGTCTGGAGTGGAATTGTGCATATTCCACCATGTCGAAGGTTGACACCATCAGACCCAACAGTCGCATTGCTGCATGGACTGACATTGTCTGAGTATGCAATGAATCCTGAGTCATGACCTGCACCTTGGCTATCTTTTTCTCTGGCAAGAAAATTCTCTGTAGACCTGAGTCCAATATGGCCCCAAAATGAACCATCCGTTGTGACTGAATCAGAGACGACTTTTCCCAGTTTATGAGCCACCCGTGTCTTTGTAGACAAACTACTGTCTGTTGAAGGTGGCTCAAAAGCAATTCCTGCGAATGTGCTAGGATTAACAAGTCGTCGAGGTATGGAAATGTTCTTATCCCCTGCTTGCGGAGATAAGCTGCCATAACCACCATCATTTTGGTAAACACCCTGGGTGCTAGAAAAAAGGGAAAGTAGGGGACTGCTGCGCCTCGGAGAGCTGCAGTGGGGAATTCTGTGGGTGATCACTCAGACACCCTGGAATACTAATGCACAAACAATAAGAGGTCCCCCCTTGCGCTCCTCCACAATCAACAATGTGTGGTACTAAAATAAATGAAAATATGTTTCCAGTTCATCAGTCTCTGACAAAGTTCTGGTTTTCTGTCTCAGTTCTTTTCAAGCAGAAGATGTTATATTTGGAAGGACTCGATGCGTACCATACTCACATGGAGTAGTGTTATGTCCCTCGTATAACGGTATCTTTGGGTCCTCTGTTGTTCTTTTTTCAAATGGGTGCTGTTGCTAGCCCGAAGGGCAAAGCTTGGAATAAACTATCAGTATATTTTTGGATTGTGGGAGGAAACCGGAGTACCCGGAGGAAACCCACGCAAGTACGGGGAGAATATACAAACTTCACACAGTTAGGGCAGTGGTGGGAAACGAACCCATTACCTCAGTTCTGTGAGCCAGTAATGCTAACCTTTACACTGTCTGTACTGCCTGGAGGATGGCAAACCTGAGGTAACATTGATGAGACCGTGCTATAGGCACATGTAGGTAAGCATCCTGTATATCTAGAGATACCATGTAATCTCCCGATCCATGGCCAAAATTATGGAGCGTAATGTTTCCATTTGGAACTTTGGAATCCAAATATATTTGTTTAACCTTTTGAGATTAAGGATTGATCGGAACGACCCATTTGGCTTCTGAATCAGGAAAAGATTGGAGTAAAAACCCTGTCCCCGTTGCAACGGGGGTACTGGGATAATTACACCAGACTGAAGCAATTTCTGAACTGCTTCTTGCAAAGCCCTGGCTTTCGATTCTATTCAAGACAGGCTGGTACAAAAAAACCTTTGAGGAGGCTGCCTCCTGAAGGGGAGACCATAACCGAGAGATACAACCTTCTGCACCCAAACATCTGTCGACGACTGTTGCCATATGTGTGCAAACTGAAGGCGTCGGCCCCCCCACCCTGGAATCCTCCAGGCGGAGGCCCGTATCTTCAGGCTGATGGCTTCTGTTCAGGCTTGGAAGCTGGCTTTCTACTAGCCCATTGCTCCTACCCCTGGCTGATCTATTGAACCGGGGTTGCTTAGTTTCCTCTTTAGCTTTTGCTTTGCCTTGCCATCGAAATGGCCGAAATTTTGAACCCCTAGTTTTAGGATTATAACTAGCCAGAAATCTGACCTTTTTGGATTCAGCTTCTGATTCTAGAATATCTGACAATTGTTTTCCAAACAATATATTACCAGTGAAAGGCAATGCTTCCAACTCTTTCTTGGATTCTGCATCTGCTTTCCAAGTGCGTAGCCAAACTGCTCTACGAGCGGCTACTGTCAAGGCTGATGCTTTAGAATCGATCGTACCCATATCATTTGCTGCTTCTTCCAAATATTGGGCAGCTTGTCTTATACGGCCTAGATGAGACTCCTGCTCCCTGGTAGGAGGGGAGAGGCCATTCGGCCATTCTCTAGTTCCTCCCCCATTCTACCATTGCCCTTGCCATCCAGGTTAAAGCCATAGCATGCCTTGTCACTGCTCCTGAGAGAAAAAAAATCTATATATTTCTTTTTATGAAACTATCTACTCTTCTATCTGTGACTTTATTTAGTGAAGTAGACGGCAATGGTAAAATAGATCTACGCACAAGTCGAACAACATGTGCATCTACTCTAGGAGGAACTTCTCTTTTTGAACAGTCCGCAGCTGGAAAGGGATAGTAAGATTCCCTAAAACAGTTAACAAAGCTGCTCCAGGCCAGCTTGAACTTACACCCTTTAGCATTGCTCAACAGATACTGTCTCTGGAGCACTGTTTAAATACACTGCTTTGGCTGATTCTTCCAGAGACAGAATAGCCTTCATGCATCAATAAGGTCAGCTATATTTGATCATCATATGGGGTATTTGAATTCATCTTGTGTAGTCTGTAACATGGATGTATCTACCCTGGTTTTAATAGCCTGCTATTTGTAAAAGCTGCTGAAACCATAAAGAGGGAGCTGCATACATGGTTTAATAGTGTAACCTATTCCCGGGGGTAGAACTGCAGGTGCTAATCTTTGCCAGCAATTGCAGACAAGGTCTGTGCGACCACACCCCTCTAGCAGGGTATTGCCCCTCACAAGTAAGATACTGAACTATTCCATGCAATATCACTATACCAGATAAGCATGTTAAGGGTGTAGGGCCATCACTTTTGCTGCTCACAGACAAGGTAAATAATCCATTTTTACAAATACTACTCTCTTTTGTGATTGAAAATCACTTAAATAGATATAGAAGTGATTTCAATCTGACCACAATCCGTGTACCTGATTTGAGGTTCAGAACAGAACTGACAACACTTATAAAAGTCAGCATACATACTAGCAGTCAGTCACATGTTAAAACATTAGACATTGTCATATGAGAATACAATCACCATTATATAACTTACAAGTAAGTGGGACAATTGTATTTCTGTTTTTAACTGGGTTTTTTTTCAAACATAACATGCAGAAACAACAGTAATATACAGGTCTCATATGCAATATGTACCAAAATTAACAATTCATACTAACAAGTAGAGAGAATTATAGTACTGTATAACCCTTCCTCCATAGAGCGGGATACAGGGAGACTCACCACACTTCCATATCCATCAATACGCTGGCAAGACGTTGAGTGGATTCAGACGCTACTGATGTACACTACTGCTCCGATAACTGATGAGAGACACGGACGCTCACTAACGGACACAGACGCTCAGTGAATGCTACGGCCTGCGACTCGGTCTAGGCGGCAACTTTAGTGTACACAACCGCAGCGTCTAAGCTGCGACCGAGTACCCTAGTGGTAGCGTCTGAGACGGAAGTGAGGTCATTTAGTTCATGGACCGGAGATGCGCGGAAACTGGTCATGAACTTGGGGGAGGCGTGACCAGGAGAGCATCTAACTCCCCCTGTTGACTTAAACTCTAAGGATCACGGCCTCAACCTAGTCCTGGCATCTATGATCCCTAAAGCATAGCGCTGTCGCACCTAAGAGTGGTCGGCACATCTACACACTGTTTGTAGTCTCCTTCAATACAGTGTAGCTGTGTCCGGAATCCCGAGTAAGAGGAAACGATGCCTTACCTTCTCCCCATGCTCCAGCCACAGCCTGGTTACATCTGCTGGACCTGCTAGAATCATCCGACACAGACGCCCGTCGAGACAGCACTATACTGTGAAGGTAAGCATTGTTGTGACCCGGTGGGGAGTTGTTGGAGCGACTCTTTCTAGTATGCGTTTAAGACGCTATTAAGAAAAGTCACTCAAGAAAAAATAAAAAAACATAGTGTGACTATAAAAATAAAATAATAAAAGCTTCAGGCTGCTTTAACAGCAGCCCTGTGACCATAGTCCGGCTCCTGCCGCACCAAAAAAAAACTGATTTGACTGAGTCAGTGGGCGGGATTATATGGAGAAGCCCCAATGCATCCTGGGAGGCCAGAAAGCTTGTGACTATTTGGTGCCATTTCCGCTGTTGCTCCAGCATATCCCAATGTTATCCTGTGGATAACCTGTGGACCCAGAGAAATCTTAACTTGGTGACAGGGCTGGGTTTAGACCTTGTGGATCCTGGGATGAAAGTTTCCTTTTGGCACCACCATGTCTAAAGTATGGACATTGTCCACCAAAGGCATGCAACAAAATTATAGGGTCATGGCTTCAAGTGGAAGGAGCATGGCCACACAATAGTACCAATTCAGATTACAACGAACAGTTTTGTCCTTTATTCACATTACACCACAGTAGTGTCCATTATACAAGTTACGCCACACAGTAGAGCCGTATATACATTTTATGCCACATAGAGCCGCTTATACGCGTTACACCACAGTAGAGCCGCTTAAACACACATTACACAATAGTAGAGCAGCGTATAAACGTTACACCAGAGTAGAGCCGCTTATATGCGTTACATCACAGTAGAGCCACTTATACACGTTACAACTAGTGATGTGCACAGGACATTTTTCGGGTTTTGTGTTTTGGTTTTGGATTCGGTTCCGCGGCCGTGTTTTGGATTCGGACGCGTTTTGGCAAAATCTCCCTGAAAATTTTTTGTCGGATTCGGGTGTGTTTTGGATTTGGGTGTTTTTTTACAAAAAACCCTCAAAAACAGCTTAAATCATAGAATTTGGGGGTCATTTTGATCCCATAGTATTATTAACCTCAATAACCATAATTTCCACTCATTTCCAGTCTATTCTGAACACCTCACAATATTATTTTTAGTCCTAAAATTTGCACCGAGATCGCTGGATGACTAAGCTAAGCGACCCAAGTGGCCGGCACAAACACCTGGCCCATCTAGGAGTGGCACTGCAGTGTCAGACAGGATGGCACTTCAAAAAATAGTCCCCAAACAGCACATGATGCAAAGAAAAAAAGAGGTGCACCAAGGTCGCTGGATGGATAAGCTAAGCGACCCAAGTGGCCGACACAAACACCTGGCCCATCTAGGAGTGGCACTGCAGTGTCAGACAGGATGGCAAATTTAAAAAATAGTCCCCAAACAGCACATGATGCAAAGAAAAAAAGAGGTGCACCAAGGTCGCTGTGTGACTAAGCTAAGCGACCCAAGTGGCCGACACAAACACCTGGCCCATCTAGGAGTGGCACTGCAGTGTCAGACAGGATGGCAGATTTAAAAAATAGTCCCCAAACAGCACATGATGCAAAGAAAAAAAAGAGGTGCACCAAGGTCGCTGTGTTACTAAGCTAAGTGACCCAAGTGGCTGACACAAACACCTGGCCCATCTAGGAGTGGCACTGCAGTTTTCTGCGCACAACAACTAAAATGCACCACAGGTATGGATGGATAGTATACTTGATGACACAGAGGTAGGTAGAGCAGTGGACTATTATTATTATTATTATTATTATTACCAGTTATTTATATAGCGCACACAAATTCCGCAGCGCTTTACAGAGAATATTTGCTCATTCACATCAGTCCCTGCCCCAGTGGAGCTTACAATCTATATTCCCTATCACATGTATACGCACACACATTCATGCTATGGTTAATTTTGTTGGGAGCCAATTAACCTACCAGTATATTTTTGGATTGTGGGAGGAAACCGGAGTACCCGGAGGAAACCCACGCAAGTACGGGGAGAATATACAAACTCCCCACAGTTAAGGCCATGGTGGGAATCGAACCCATGACCTCAGTGCTGTGAGGCAGTAATGCTAACCATTACACCATCCGTACTGCCCTGTACTGTACCGTACTGCTATATATTATATACCGGTGGTCAGCAAAATTATGCACTGTCCTCCTACTATATATACTGCGCAAAACTTAAATGCACCACAGGTATGGATGGATAGTATACTTGACGACACAGAGGTAGGTAGAGCAGTGGACTACTGTACCGTACTGCTATATATTATATACTGGTGGTCAGCAAAATTATGCACTGTCCTCCTACTATATATACTGCGCACAACAACTAAAATGCACCACAAGTATGGATGGAAAGTATACTTGACGACACAGAGGTAGGTAGAGCAGTGGACTACTGTACCGTACTGATATAATACTGGTGGTCACTGGTCAGCAAAATTCTGCACTGTCCTCCTACTATATACTACAATGCAGCACAGATATGGAGTGTTTTTCAGGCAGAGAACGTATAATACTGGTGGTCACTGGTCAGCAAAACTCTGCACTGTCCACCTATTATATAATACTGGTGGTCCCCAGTCCCCACAATAAAGCACACTGAGCACAGATATTTGCAAGCACACTGAGCACAGATATTTGCAGCACACTGAGCACAGATATTTGCAGCACACTGAACACAACTGAGAGAATGCTGCACACGTCCTCTCCCTATCATATCCAATGCACGAGTGAAAATGGCGGCGACGCGCGGCTCCTTATATAGAATATGAATCTCGCGAGAATCCGACAGCGGGATGATAACGTTCGGGTGCGCTCGGGTTAACTGAGCAAGGCGGGAAGATTCGAGTCCGCCTCAGAACCGTGTAAAATGGGTGAAGTTCGGGGGGGTTCGGATTCCGAGGAACCGAACCCGCTCATCACTAGTTTAAATGGCTCTACTGTGGTGTAACATGTATACGCAGCTCTACTGTGGTGTAACGTGTATAAGCGGCTCTACTGTGGTGTAATGTGTATATGCAGCTCTAGTGTGGTGTAACACGTATAAACGGCTCTACACTGGCATAACGTGTATAAGCGCCTCTACTGTGTTGTAACTAGTGATGAGCGGGTTCGGTTCCTCGGAATCCTAACCCTCCCGAACTTCACCCATTTTACACGGTTCCAAGGCGGACTCGAATCTTCCCGCCTTGCTCGGTTAACCCGAGCGCGCCCGAACGTCATCATCCCACTGTCGGATTCTCGCGAGATTCGTATTCTATATAAGGAGCCGCGCGTCGCCGCCATTTTCACTCGTGCATTGGAGCTGATAGGGAGAGGACGTGTGCAGCGTTCTCTCAGTTGTGTTCAGTGTGCTGCAAATATCTGTGCTCAGTGTGCTGAAAATATCTACGTTCTCTGTCTGAAAAATGCTCCATATCTGTGCTGCATTGTAGTATATAGTAGGAGGACAGTGCAGAATTTTGCTGACCAGTGACCACCAGTATTATACGTTCTCTGCCTGAAAAACACTCCATATCTGTGCTGCATTGTAGTATATAGTAGGAGGACAGTGCAGAATTTTGCTGACCAGTGACCACCAGTATTATATCAGTACGGTACAGTAGTCCACTGCTCTACCTACCTCTGTGTCGTCAAGTATACTTTCCATCCATACCTGTGGTGCATTTTAGTTGTTGTGCGCAGTATATATAGTAGGAGGACAGTGCATAATTTTGCTGATCACCAGTATATAATATATAGCAGTACGGTACAGTAGTCCACTGCTCTACCTACCTCTGTGTTGTCAAGTATACTATCCATCCATACCTGTGGTGCATTTAAGTTTGGTGCAGTATATATAGTAGGAGGACAGTGCATAATTTTGCTGATCACCAGTATATAATCGATAGCAGTACGGTACAGTAGTCCACTGCTCTACCTACCCCTGTGTCGTCAAGTATACTATCCATCCATACCTGTGGTGCATTTTAGTTGTTGTGCGCAGTATATATAGTAGGAGGACAGTGCATAATTTTGCTGACCACCAGTATATAATATATAACAGTACGGTACAGTAGTCCACTGCTCTACCTACCTCTGTGTTGTCAAGTATACTATCCATCCATACCTGTGGTGCATTTAAGTTTTGCGCAGTATATATAGTAGGAGGATAGTGCATAATTTTGCTGACCACCAGTATATAATATATAGCAGTACGGTACAGTAGTCCACTGCTCTACCTACCTCTGTGTCGTCAAGTATACTATCCATCCATACCTGTGGGGCATTTTAGTTGTTGTGCGCAGTATATATAGTAGGAGGACAGTGCATAATTTTGCTGACCACCAGTATATAATATATAGCAGTAGGGTACAGTAGTCCACTGCTCTACCTACCTCTGTGTCGTCAAGTAAACTATCCATCCATACCTGTGGTGCATTTTAGTTGTTGTGCGCAGTATATATAGTAGGAGGACAGTGCAGAATTTTGCTGACCACCAGTATATAATATATAGCAGTACGGTACAGTAGTTCACTGCTCTACCTCTGTGTCGTCAAGTATACTACAAAAGTTCAGTAAAGTGACCCAAAAATCAAAATTAAAAGCGTCTGAGGAGAAGCGTAAACTTGCCAATATGCCATTTACGACACGGAGTGGCAAGGATTGGCTGAGGCCCTGGCCTACGTTCATGGCTAGTGGTTCAGATTCACATGAGGATGGAAGCACTCATCCTCTCGCTAGAAAACTGCAGTGCCACTCCTAGATGGGCCAGGTGTTTGTGTCGGCCACTTGGGTCGCTTAGCTTAGTCACACAGCAACCTTGGTGCACCTCTTTTTTTCTTTGCATCATGTGCTGTTTGGGGACTATTTTTTAAATCTGCCATCCTGTCTGACACTGCAGTGCCACTCCTAGATGGGCCTGGTGTTTTTGTCGGCCACTTGGGTCTCTTAGCTTAGTCACACAGCGACCTTGGTGCACCTCTTTTTTTCTTTGCATCATGTGCTGTTTGGGGACTATTTTCTGAAGTGCCATCTTGTCTGACACTGCAGTGCCACTCCTAGATGGGCCAGGTGTTTGTGTCGGCCACTTGGGTCGCTTAGCTTAGTCACACAGCTACCTCATTGCACCTCTTTTTTTCTTTGCATCATGTGCTGTTTGGGGACTATTTTTTAAATCAGCCATCCTGTCTGACACTGCAGTGCCACTCCTAGATGGGCCAGGTGTTTGTGTCAGCCACTTGTGTCGCTTAGCTTAGTCACACAGCGACCTTGGTGCACCTCTTTTTTTCTTTGCATCATGTGCTGTTTGGGGATTTTTTTTTAAATCTGCCATCCTGTCTGACACTGCAGTGCCACTCCTAGATGGGCCAGGTGTTTGTGTCGGCCACTTGGGTCGCTTAGCTTAGCCATCCAGCGACCTTGGTGCACCTCTTTTTTTCTTTGCATCATGTGCTGTTTGGGGACTATTTTTTGAAGTGCCATCCTGTCTGACACTGCAGTGCCACTCCTAGATGGGCCAGGTGTTTGTGCCGGCCACTTCGGTCGCTTAGCTTAGTAATCCAGCGACCTTGGTGCAAATTTTAGGACTAAAAACAATATTGAGGTGTGAGGTGTTCAGAATAGACCGGAAATGAGTGGAAATTATGGTTATTGAGGTTAATAATACTATGGGATCAAAATGACCCCCAAATTCTATGATTTAAGCTGTTTTTGAGGGTTTTTTGTAAAAAAAACACCCGAATCCAAAACACACCCAAATCCGACAAAAAAATTTCAGGGAGGTTTTGCCAAAACGCGTCCGAATCCAAAACACGGCCGCGGAACAGAATCCAAAACCAAAACACAAAATCCGAAAAATGTCCGGTGCACATCACTACAGCAGAGATGCTTATACACGTTACACCACAGTAGATCCGTTTATACACGTTACACCACAGTAGAGCTGCGTATTCATGTTACTCTGCAGCTTCTAATGCAGAGAGAGGTGCTGTAGCAGCAGCTGGGGCAGAGAGAGGTGCTGCAGCATCAATGTAGAGGGAGGTGCTGTAGCAGCCAGGGCAGAGAGAGGTGCTGCAGCAACCAGGGCAGAGAGAGGTGCTGCAACAGCCGAGGAAGAGAGAGGTACTGCAACAGCCGAGAAAGAGAGAGGTACTGAATCAGCCTTAGCAGAGAGAGGTGCTGCTGCAGCAGCTGGTTCAAAGAGAGGTGATGCAGCAGCTGGGACAGGGAGAGGTACTGCAGCTGTCATGGCAGAAAGATGTGCTGCAACAGCAGGGGCAGAGAGTGGTGTAGCAGGATAGAAGTAACCCTGCTGCACAGCTACAAGCAGACAGTGAGACATATAAACAGGGCGGCAGAGCTCCGGCATGTGCCGGCTGTCAGTGTCTCCTGCTATCGCCTCTGGCCTGTCCTGTTCCCTACCTAGTCTCCGAATCACTGTGCGACCCTCTGCTTCTCCTGCTCTGCGGCTGCCTGTACAGCGGCCGGCGGTATAGTAAGCAGAGGGAAGGGGGACAGGTGGCAGTGCACCCTCTAACTTTCCTGGCACCCGGAGCTCGCGCTCCACCAGAGCCACCCTCGCTACACCCCCTGTTGTTAGCAGGCAATTTTTGCACTGCTGCGAACCGATAGTCGCCGCCTACAGGGGGAGTGCATTTTAGCTGTGCAAGTGTGCGAACGCATGTGTAGCAGAGCTGTACAAACAGATTTTGTGCAGTGTCTGCACAGCCCAGGACTTACTCAACCGCTGCGATCACTTCAGCCTGTCCGGGACCGGAATTGACGTCAGACACCCGCCCTGCAAATGCTTGGACACGCCTGCGTTTTTCCAAACACTCCCAGAAAAACGGTCAGTTGCCACCCAAAAATGACTTCTTCCTGTCAATCTCCTTGCGAACGCCCATGCAAATGAATCCTTCGCATAAACCCATCGCTGAGCGGCGATCCGCTTTGTGCCCGTACGACACACCTGCGCATTGCGGTGCATGCGCAGTTTAGACCTGATCACCCGCTCTACACAAATGAAGCCTAGCAATCAGGTCTGAATTAGCCCCTAAATCTTTAAGTAATGCTGTGTTGCCATGTCTCTAGACTGCTCAACTCTTCTCAAGTCTCCTACAGACTTCACTGACCAGCACTGGCAGCGTCTCTACGTAATTACATCCTGACTGTGACGCTGCTGGGCCGTGACTGGACCCAGCAATAGCACTGCCACTGGCCATGGGGGGCCAGGAGGGCTGCTGGGTGCCATTATCCCAAGACCCAGTAGTAGCACCAGCCACTGAAAAACAAGGAGGGCTGCTGGGTGCCATTATCCCAAGACCCAGTAGTAGCACCAGCCACTGAAAAACAAGGAGGGCTGCTGGGTGCCATTATCCCAAGACCCAGTAGTAGCACCAGCCACTGAAAAACAAGGAGGGCTGCTTTTGAAGTCTGTCAGGCACCATTATCCCAGGACCCAACAATGCCCATTAGCTAACAAATTTGCTGCTGCGATTAGTTCTGAATTAGGCCCATTGATCATCCTTCTAGTAGCATTTAATATATATTTTATCCATAGCTGTTAACCAGAATACATTAGACTAGTGGTTCCCAAACTTTTTTGAATCATGTCGCCAGCTGTTGTTGAACTACACATCCCAGCATTCCCTGCTACAGTTTTGCTATTTGGCCATGCTAAAACTGATGCAGGGCATGCTGGGATGTGTAGTTCAACAACAGCTGGAGTGTCAAGGTTAGCCATCACTGCCCTTGAGTATCACAATTTTTTTTCACGGCACCCCTAGACCAAATGTTTTTTTATTGAGAAATTTAGAAAGAAATATTAAATTAAGTAAATTGTGTTTATATATGTCATCCTTAGGTTGAATTATGTGGTGAGGGACAAGATTTACTTCAGTGTGTCTACATATTTTATGATTTACCGCCACCAGCACTGGCTTTGCCTATTACTTTGACCATAAATAATTAGAATTTGTCCTGGACCACTAATCCAAGCACCCCTGCATCAGGGCTGGTTTAAGGGCGCTCTGCGCCCCGGGCAGGAAATGGGGCATGGCCTAATACAGGGGGCGTGGTCAATTACGCCCCCTGTACATTAAAAGCGCCGCTTGAATGCTGAGCGGTGCGCGATGACGTCATCGCGCACCGCACAGCAAAAGGTCCTCTCCACGAAGGGAAACTAGACGCTATGAGTCTAGTTCCCTTCGTAGAGAGGACCTTTGCTGTGCGGTGCGCGATGACGTCATCGCGCACCGCTCAGCAAAGTTACTCTCCAGGAAGGGAAACTAGACGCATAGCGTCTATTTCCCTTCAGGAGGCGGACGGGGACGGGGACGGCAGCGGAGGCGGACAGGGACACAGCGGGCAGCAGTGGCGGATCTTGCCACGGTGCGGCGCCCTCCGGATGGCGCCAGCGCCCTCCGGAAGGCGGCGCCCCGGGCAAAAGTCCTGCTTGCCCGTGGCAAGATCCGCCACTGCCCTGCATGTGTCCCGAGGCACCCCAGGGTGCCACGGCACACAGTTTGAGAACCACTGCACTAGATAATTGTGACATTATGGTTTTTTTGTTTAATTTTTATTCAGTCTTCCAACTCAATGGTTAAAACAAAACAACAACTCTGAACTGGAATGCTAAACAGCTCACAATAGCTGAGAGTAGAGACAGTTTCATAAATCAGATAGCCTTTATCCTTTCAGTATAAGTGGCTCTTTCTTTAATAAATATACAAAAATAGATGAAAACTGACATCTCTTCAAAGGTAATACAAAGAACAAGTGCTCAACATTAAATATATACAAAAAAAGAAGAGACAAATAGGAAAAATAAATATGCAGTGTTAACTCACAGTCTTTATTAGCACATGAAGGGAACATATCAGAAAAATATATATATTTTGGCATAAAATAATCTCCACGGTCAGATGAGACAATCTTTAACTTTCTTACTGAAATATTCTTCTTGATCTTGATAAACAGATAATTAATTTCAAGTAATGGAAAATAAAAAGAAATGTAACTACTTTGAAGATTTCCCCCCCAAAAAAGTAAATTGCAATGCAAAGATGAGCAAACACCTGCACTACAAAGATTGTACCTACTGTATATTATATTACACAAATATAAATGTTATTCAAGAAAAACTGCGGAAAATTAAAGCATTTATTCCATACATCTGCCACTTATGTCGACAATTAACGTTAACACCTTCTAAATGTAGTTGAATGAAAAAATTGACAGTCAAAATGGCAGAAAATTGAGTGTTGCCATTTTGACTGTCGACATTTTGTTTGTCAAAATTTTTCATGCCAACATTGTGGTTCTTAACATTCTGAACTATGCCACTGATCCTGCACCAGGGTTTAAACTGTGAGGGAACGGCGTATAACTAAGTTCCATCACCTGTAATGGTAGGTGGAACTAGTTCCACCTCTGTCACAGCCCTACACAGTAATTCCAACAGAAAAGCCTGCAGGTGGCGCTAGTGTCACTGATGAGCTGCAGTCACCTCTCCCTTCCTCAGGTCCAGGCGGCTCCATGGTCCTTCTCCACCTGCTTCCCCACCCCTTCTGGTACTCATTCATACTGTGTCGCTCAGATGACGTTTGTCACCTCTTCAGGTCCTAGTGGCTTCCTTTTCTGGCACAGCATATGTGATGTAATGCTGATGCTGACACTGAAGTGAAAAAGAGCCATGAAGAGGCATGCTGAAAATAAGGTGATAGGGGGATGGAGGGACACAGAGGCGGGGAAGCTGCTGGAGGGAAACAGGTCATGGACCTGCTGGAGGGACATGGGCATTGAGATGCTGGAGTGACAGAGGCAGAGATGTGTATATGGAGCATCACTACTGTGGGAATTATGTGTATAAGGGGCACTACTGTGGGCATTATCTGCAGTGCCAGATTAAGGTCCACATAGAAGCAACAGAACAATTGGTGAGTGCGCTGTCAACGGCAGCCTGTATAGGGATGGTTAGTCCCAAAAAGGTTAAATACAGGACAGAAAGAAATACTGGCGCCGGCTGGATCTGAAGATAAAGAACGGAAACAGTTTTACCAATTAAAACATTAACCATACATTTATTGTGACAAATCTAAAAAATATATATAACATATAAAGAATAAAATGTCAAGAGGGTAGTCAGTAATAGGGGTTGAGAGTCTCTCAAATTATCTAAAATGACCACTTGTATATCCAATAGGGCAAGATGCACAGATAATCTGGCTAGAACTCAGTCCTCCAAGATATCCTCATAATATTTCAGGCATAAATATTACCATAGTCTCAGAAAGAAGTCCCCTTGGTTCTCAATTGCAGATCGAGGTCCAATAGCAGCAGGGGAATGGGCAGAGACTGCAAGTGAAATGATGTTAGTAGAGGTTCTGGAGTATTCAAGAGTCCAAAGATTGCCAGGTAATTTCAGGTCAAAGTAGGTGCAGTACCCGTGCACCTACACCACTCTGACCACGGGTACTGCACCTACTTTGACCTGAAATTACCTGGCAATCTTTGGACTCTTGAATACTCCAGAACCTCTACAAACATCATTTCACTTGCAGTCTCTGCCCATTCCCCTGCTGCTATTGGACCTCGATCTGCAATTGAGAACCAAGGGGACATCTTTCTGAGACTATGGTAATATTTATGCCTGAAATATTATGAGGATATCTTGGAGGACTGAGTTCTAGCCAGATTATCTGTGCATCTTGCCCTATTGGATATACAAGTGGTCATTTTAGATAATTTGAGAGACTCTCAACCCCTATTACTGACTACCCTCTTGACATTTTATTCTTTATATGTTATATATATTTTTTAGATTTGTCACAATAAATGTATGGTTAATGTTTTAATTGGTAAAACTGTTTCCGTTCTTTATCTTGAGATCCAGCCGGCGCCAGTATTTCTTTCTGTCCTGTAAGGTCCACATAGGCCTGGAGCTGAAATTTACAAAGGGCCTATTATATGGGGCCACCGAGGGTGTGACTAGTGATGTGGGGGGGGGGGGGGGCAAGACCAGTAGCACCCATTACTGTACTCACAGCAGCACCCATTACTATACTCACACAGCTGCACCTGTTACTCATATGGTGGCCAATCCTGGGGTCGGCAGTATCCTGGGATTTTGGCCTAAAATGGGGTTTACAATCCCGGTATTTGGGCCAACGCTTTTTTTTTTTAATGCCAGGCAGCGTCTGAGCCAATTCAGCACACGGCTCAGATGCTGCTCGGCTTCCCCTGCCCCTGGCAGTGCGGCTGTGTGCACTGCGCAGCGTGACATGGTGTTAGAGGTCACACTGTGCCGCACAGCATAAACCTCGCCGCCGGCCTGGAATGCCCGAACCCGCCCATACTCACCGCCTGCTGGAGCCGCCGCCTGCTGCCCGGACCTGCCGATAGCACAGCCGCCTGCCACATGGACCTGCCAACAGCACCGCCGACATCTGGACCTGAGGAGGGTATTTTAAAAAATTTTTAACCCTAGTTAGTCCCGAGTATTAGGACCATCAGCATTATATAAACCATATAAACTGTAAATAATATTGTGTTTTTAATTTTTATGCTTTATAACCTAATAAATTGGAGTATACCAGAATTTAAAAGTAAACTGCATATGTGATATTATTTGTTTAGGAGTGAGCTCTGACAGTTAAATACGCTAAGCATCCAATTTCTATGGGCTGGTGGAACCCCTTCCCTCCTCAGCTGCTACTCATATAACAAATAGGTGTTAGCGTAGCCCTCCCAAACATAGCATATACACACAGACCCCCATCATATAAAGTACACACACCCCACATATACACACATAGTACACACTACACACACAAAGTACACCCCCCCCACATATAAACACATAAAGTACACACACACACCCACCACCACGTATACACAAACACACAGAGTACACACCAGTGGTCGAAGTGGAAATTTTGGAGTGGGGATATGGAAAAGTCAAGGATGCAATTATACGCGCGCCTTCGCTCCAGAAAAGGGGGCGTGGTCACCCAAAAGGGGGCATGTCCAGTGTAGTAGAACCCCTTATACTATCTAGTACTGGTGCCCCTTTCGCCTTATAGCACACGGTACGAGCCGAAATTCACATTATAGCACACGTTGGACAGAGATTTGGTAGAATGAAGGAGGCGCTCCAGGTGAATGGATGTACCTGCTGCCTCTCTCTTGCACCACTGGATTAATCCCAAAAATAATCCAAAGAAGTAAAACTGAGTAAAGGGTGTGGGTGCAGGGAGTTGGCGCTGGAAGGGGTGGGAAATTAAGCTGATGATTCAGCTGGGGAGCTATGGGTTTTTTTTGAGGAATGGAAAAAAAAAATACTTATCTTGGGAGTTTTCAGTAAATTTCTGATTTCTGAGAGAAGGGTGGTTTTTCCTCCAGAGGTGATGCAGTCAAACGACCTTGGATGTTTTCAGTGAATTTCGGATTTCTGAGAGAAGGATGGTTTTTCCTCCAGAGGTGATGCAGTCAAACGGCGTGATATTATGAAAAACACAAAATAACAAATTTTGGGTTTTGGGAAGCCTCAATGGGGATGGTGAACACTTTTTTATGGGTAGGGAAGAATCTCGGGTAGATCAATCGTACCTCACTTACAAAAGTGAGAGAGGTTGGAAGCACATAAGGGTTTCTTTAGAAAATGGTGCTAGAATTTTCAGCGTACCTAACTTACAATGAAAAGTATAGGTATAAACACATCAAGGTATCTTTGAAAGCTGTACTGCGTACCGGTACTCACTGTAGGGGGTGTATTCAGTCTGCACATCAAGGTTTCTTTTATCCAATCAGCATGCTTATTCAGCCTCCCATATTTAAAAAAGGGTTTATTGGATAAAAACAAATGAATAAAAACAAATGAATGAAAACACAAGGGGGGTGTTGGCCACGAGGAAGGAGCCACCAGACAGGGAAAATCTGTAGGACCATCCAAAAAGCTCACATGGCCCGGTACCAAAAGAACTTGAAAAAAATTCGAGAAGGTCGAATTTGATAAAATTTGATAAAGAGAGTTTTCTCGAAACGCGTTGGCTGGGAGGAGGATCTTGGTCCACTTAGATTGGAAGCCTGCACGGCCGGGGAAAGGTACGACCTTCTCGAATTTTTTTCAAGTTTTTTTGGTACCGGGCCATGTGGGCTTTTTGGATGGTCCTACAGATTTTCCCTGTCTGGCGGCTCCTTCCTCGTGGCCAACACCCCCCTTGTGTTTTCATTCATTTGTTTTTATTCATTTGTTTTTATCCAATAAACCCTTTTTTAAATATGGGAGGCTGAATAAGCATGCTGATTGGATAAAAGAAACCTTGATGTGCAGACTGAATACACCCCCTACAGTGAGTACCGGTACGCAGTACAGCTTTCAAAGATACCTTGATGTGTTTATACCTATACTTTTCATTGTAAGTTAGGTACGCTGAAAATTCTAGCACCATTTTCTAAAGAAACCCTTATGTGCTTCCAACCTCTCTCACTTTTGTAAGTGAGGTACGATTGATCTACCCGAGATTCTTCCCTACCCATAAAAAAGTGTTCACCATCCCCATTGAGGCTTCCCAAAACCCAAAATTTTTTATTTTGTGTTTTTCATAATATCACGCCGTTTGACTGCATCACCCCTGGAGGAAAAACCATCCTTCTCTCAGAAATCCGAAATTCACTGAAAACATCCAAGGTCGTTTGACTGTATCATTCCTGGAGGAAAAACCACCCTTCTCTCAGAAATCAGAAATTTACTGAAAACTCCCAAGATAAGTATTTATTTTTTTTCCATTCCTCCAAAAAAAAACATAACTCCCCAGCTGAATCATCAGCTTCATTTCCCACCCCTTCCAGCGCCAACTCCCTGCACCCACACCCTTTACTCAACATTACAGCACACGGTACGAGCCGAAATTCACATTACAGCACATGGTACGAGCCGAAATTCACATTATAGCACACGGTACGAGACGAAATTCACATTACAGCACACGGTACGAGCTGAAACTCACATTATAGCACACGGTACGAGCCGAAATTCACATTATAGCACACGGTACGAGCCGAAATTCACATTATAGCACATGGTACGAGCGGAAATTCACATTATAGCATATGGTACGAGCCGAAATTCACATTATAGCACACGGTACGAGCCGAAATTCACATTATAGCACACGGTACGAGCCGAAATTCACATTATAGCACACTGAATAAGCCGAAATTCACATTATACCACAATGAATAAGCCGAAATTCACATTATAGCACAATGAATAAGCCGAAATTCACATTATAGCACACGGTACGAGCCAAAATTCACATTATAGCACACGGTACGAGACGAAATTCACATTACAGCACACGGTACGAGCCGAAATTCACATTGCAGCACACGGTATGAGCCGAAATTCACATTATAGCACACGGTACGAGCCGAAATTCACATTATAGCACAATGAATAAGCCGAAATTCACATTATAGCACACGGTACGAGCCGAAATTCACATTATAGAACACTGAATAAGCCGAAATTCACATTATAGCACACGGTACGAGCAGAAATTAAAATTATAGAACACTGAATAAGCCGAAATTCACATTATAGCACACTGAGTAAGCCGGAATTCACATTATAGCACACAGTGGTGCACCTAATACACATTGCACCAGGTAGAACCTCCTATACACACTACGACAGGTAGAGCACGTTATACATATTGCGCCAGATAGAGCACGTTATACACATTGCACCAGGCAGAGCACTGATACACACTGCACCAGGTAGAGAGCACTGAGACACACTGCACCAGGTAGAGAGCACTGAGGCACATTGCACCAGGTAGAGAGCACTGAGACACATTGCACCAGGTAGAGAGCACTGAGGCACATTGCACCAGCTAGAGAGCACTGATACACACTGCACCAGGTAGAGAGCACTGATGCACACTGCACCAGGTAGAGAGCACTGAGACACACTGCACCAGGTAGAGAGCACTGAGGCACACTGCACCAGGTAGAGAGCACTGAGGCACACTGCACCAGGTAGAGAGCACTGAGGCACACTGCACCAGGTAGAGAGCACTGGGAGGAAGGGGAGGACAGGCACAGGGCAGATGCAGAGCGGCACTCACCATTGCAGAGGAGGGCACTGTGCCGGATCAGCAGGGCCAGTCTCTTGATGCTGACGGCGGAGCCCAGGTCAGCGCGAAGCGCCGTGGTGAGGCAGAATCAAACCATGCCGGAGGACTGGCAGGAGACACCGCAGGACCTGATTGGCTGCTCCTCCCCGCTGCATGCTGACCCTGTCTCCGTCTTCAGCTGAGAGCTATCAGCGCGGCGGGGGGAGGAGTAACAGTGCTGTGGGGGGAGAAGTGACAGCGCGGCGGGTGGAGAAGGCAGTCCTTTGGTGATTAGCAGGGCGCATTCTGTCACTCAGAAAAGGGGTAGGGCGCAGCTCCCTGCGAAAGAAGCTTAACATGAACACTTTCATTTAATTAAAAAATATACCACTCCATTTCGACCACTGGTACACACTATATACACACCCACCACCACCACATATACACAAACACACCCACCCACCACCACATATACACATACAGTACACACTACAGACACACAAAGTACACCCACCACCACCACATATACACAAACACACCCACCCACCACCACATATACACATACAGTACACACTAGACACACAAAGTACACCCACCCACCACCACATATACACACTACACACACCCACACAGAAAGTACACACACACCTCCACCACCATATATACACACTAAACACACACACAGAACCCACTACAGTGACTACACACTTCACATATAAAGTACACACACACCCCCATCACTATATATATATATATATATATATATATATACACACACACACACACAGTACACACACACAAAGTACACACACACACCACCACCACATATACACACAGTACACACTATACACACCCACCACCACATATACACACACACATTCACTACACACATCACACAAACTGTATACACATATTAATCAAGAAGCCATCACTGCACTTGCCAGGCTTCCTGCAGCAGCAGCTCCCCGTGGCCCGTGCAGTCTGGGGGCGGAGCTTGGGCCTGTGAGTGACAGCAGGACCCTGGAGAAGGAGAGACTGGAGAGGGAGGGGCGGCCAGCACACTGCCTGCACGGCTCCGTGGCAGGTGAGATCGATGGAGCCGTAGAAGGGGGCATGGGAGAGAGGAGGCCGCTGGCAGTATGTGACAGGAAAAAGTTTTTTCCTGTCAATGCTGTCAGTTTGCTGTGGGCCTATTTTCAATGGGGGGCCTGGAGCTGCAGCTCCATCCGCCCCATTGTTAATCCGGCCCTGATTATCTGTATTCTAGTGGCACTACTACTGTGGGAATTGTGTATAAGGGGCACTACTGTGGACATCATCTGTATTTTAGTGGCACTACTACTGTAGGAATTGTGTGTAAGGGGCACTACTGTGGGCATTATATGTATTTTAGCGGCAATACTACTGTGGGCATTGTGTATAAGGGTTACTACTGTGTGGCATAACGTGTATAAGGGGTACTTAACATGAATAAGGGGCACTACTGAGTGACAATGTGAAGAAGGGTCACTAATGTGTTTGGTAACATGAATAATGGGCACTACTATGTGGTGTAATATGAATCCATGGCACAACATGTGGTGTAATGTGAATAAAATGTGTTACTGTGTGGCTTAATTTGAATTGGGGGTACTTTTGTATGACTATACCCCTTCCTTGTGAGACCAATGACCTTTATAAAGTATGGGAGGTAGGGCACAAATCTATAGTTTGCTGGGGGATGGCAAAAACCCTTGCACTGGCCATGGCTCAGCCTAATGGGAGGGTGGGTAGGTGTGGGGGAAACGAGTTCCACCACCTCTACAGGACCACTTTAAGCCCTGTCTGCATGATGTAATATAATCAGATCAGTACCAGACATACCTGTGAATGCAATCAGAATGTAATAGCTGCAGCATCATCCTCCTGTGTAAGTCAAGCACTCTGCCTGAAGCCATGGAACTGAATCTGGGCCTGACTCAGAGATGGGCATAATGCTGATGTTATATATGCTGTACAGGGATATGTTTGCTACTCTGCATGCATATGAGCTGCATTGCTCAGGTGTCACAATGTTCCTACAGCAGTGGTCACACAGAGGATTTAGTCACAGAGAGAGTGAGAGACAGGGGCCATATGTGGGAGGCAATGGGGAAGTGGCGACTGAAATGCAGACGTGACCATTTAGAGAGGGAGGTTGATCCTGTGACTGTCATACCGTGTGTAGCTGCAATGCTTCTGGTGTCTGACTTCCTGCAGTCATGCCACGTGACTGTATGTGCGTCCTATGCCTGCGTCTTGGAGTCACAAGCAGGGGATCTGAGACGCCTCTCAGTAGGCGTCTCACAACAAATACCGGCGGCTGTGCCATTAGCATATTTTCGTATAGCCACTGCATAATAAATCACAACTACAGCAGCATTTGTATATATCTCTGACTCAGGCCCCCTGTCCACTCTATGCACAGCCAGAAAAAGTTAATTTGCCTGCCCCCTCCCCACATTACGATATCATCTCTTTACATAGAGTTCATAAGTTTCCAATCTCAGATTCCAATCTCCCTTTATCTTGAACAGGGCATGTGTCTACCCAGGATCCCAGTGACCCTATGGACCATAAATCAATACTGGCTTCTCATTGGTGTCTTCGTCAATTTCATATAACCACACAGATTAATCCCCGAAAAAAATCATAGAAATGTGCTTTTGATAGTGTAAGACTTGGTCAGTCTTTGTCAATGTGTACAGGTAGTGATCAGAGTCCATGTTTATACCCCTTATAGCCAATCCCCAATTGGTGAGGGCGGGTCTATCCAATTAACATAGAAATAAAACATATCTTCCGCACATACACACTGATAACATACACAACAAATTAAATAGAATCCATATATCTAACCTAATTTTACAAACTATTTGCCCGAGGGTCCCATATATTACCAGATTTTCGTTGCAACCAGCCAGATTGGACAGATAATCTTATAGTGTGTATCCAGTTTTTACACGTTAGCAATAAGGTTTCAAATTATTTTATTTTCTAATCTAATTCCTTCTTATATGTTTTATTTTATTCCCTGTTTGCTAAATAACTTCTAGTTACATGCATCTAGTTTTCCGGTAATTGTTGGTATTTTTCTTGCATACCTCCTAATAATTATTAAATATTTTAGTTTCTGCGAGAACGTTTTGTTTCTAAAACACAAGTAAAATGCTATTATAAATGTTCCCTTACCAGAGATATCCTTTCTACCAGATAGTCAACTTTAAATAGGTTATGAAACTACGTGTATTGTCATAAAGGCACATAAAAGTATAGTATAAAAGGGCATGTATTTCCAACAATAAGTCTCACCACCAAATTGCAATTTTCCCCCTGTGATCTGTATGGAATCGCTCTCCATTAAATTTCTTTATACTAGGAGGCTCAAATGAAAAGAAAAATTACTTATATACGTATTGCTACCGCTTACTAAGAAATATTTTATTGTGGTGGATATAGTATACAATACCTAGAAAATGCTAATAGCTTATTGTACGTACAGTGGCAGGTCAGGAGTTTTATGCACAGGCCATTCTATAAAGGGCAATAATTAAAAACAAAGAGTAGCTGAAGTATTTAGTGATCAGTGATTGTAAAACTCATTTCCTCCAGTGGGTAAATAAATAACTCTCTGATGACCTGGAAAGTCCAACCGGGCTCACATTTGATCAGCGCACACATCCAGATGGAAGACAGAAACAAGTGCGCAGCTGTTTCTATGAGAGGTATACCAAATCCCTCCAAGACTACTCAGTTAATTGACCATATGAAGTCCAAAGACCTTGAACTAGTTCTCATGAGTATGATAAATAAAATATATTGAACTTTAGAACCAACTGCAGTCACAATTAATTGGAAAGAAAATTATGAAAATACAGTTTTTGAAAGATAATAAAAAAATATGCACAAAAAAATTTAAACTATAATGTGTGGTGGGTCCTGTAGTAGAAAATCAGAATATACTGTACATGGCAGAGGAACTTCTAAAGAGAATAAGTGATAACTGAGTTTATTTTCCGTCTCAAATATACCTTTTATTATACTCTATCTAAAACTAGAGTTCTGTATTTTGGAACCTAATGCACTCTGGCCACCAGAGTCTCTGGCAACCAACATCACATGCAGATTGTGTGCCCCAGAATGCTATGCAGTAGGCATTTTAGAGTGCATGCAATTATTACAAAAATGCAAAGAGGGGAACACTCTGAGCACTAGTACACGGATATGAAGAAATGCAGAGACTAGCTGCAGCTGGGAGAGTGATCATCAGTACATCCTGACATGCTTCCCTGCATGAGGGGGAAGAAGGGGAACTAATATTACTAGGAGAGATTGGTTGCTACTGGGGTAGTGATCTGTTGCTACTGGCGGTGGTTCGAGGATAGCACCATGCAGTTATATTCCCTTTGTGGGCCTAATGAGTCTATTGACCAAGCCCTGGAGAGCAATAAAGTGGAGAGGCATAAAGGGGGATATGTACTAAGCAGTGAAAAGAGCAGAGAAGTGAGCCAGTGGAGAAGTTGACCATGGCAACCAATCAGCATTGAAGTAACATTGATAATTTGCATACTTAGTTTAAAATTATACAGAGCAGCTGATTGGTTGCCATGAGCAACTTCTCCAGTGGCTCATTTCTCCACGCTTATCACTGCTTAGCACATTTCCCCCAAAGTACCAGCCAATAAGCTCCTAACTGGGGTGTAGTACGGGTGACCGGCGGTCTCCTGACCGCCGGTCACCTTACCGACGCCGGGATCCCGGCAGCATACCGACGCCGGGATCCCGGCGGGGAGGGGCGAGTGCAGCAAGCCCCTTGCGGGCTCGCTGCGCTCGCCACGCTGCGGGCTCGGTGGCGACCTGCGGTCGCCACGGGTTCTATTCCCACTCTATGGGTGTCGCGGACACCCACGAGTGGAAATAGTCCCTGTTGGTCGGCATGCCGACCATCGGGATAGTGAGCCGTCGGGCTCACGGAGGAGGTCATGTGACTGTCGGTCAGCCGACCGGCGGTCACATGACTACCACCCCCTAACTGCCGTGTCACAGTGTGTGTTTGAAAAATAACAGTTAGGAGTTGGTAGGACGGTATCTCTCTACATTTTAGGGGTCTACGTACTAAGACTTGGAGAGAGAAAAAAATGGACGGAGACAAAGTACCAGCCAATCAGCTCATAACGGTCATTTTTCAAACTAAGGGGTCTATTTACTAAGCCTTGGATGGAGATAAAGTCGCTGGAGATAAAGTACCAGCCAATCGGCCCCTAATTGCTATGCCACAGGCTGTGTTTGAAAAATGGCAGTTAGGAGCCGATTGGCTGGTACTTTATCTCCAGTGACTTTATCTCCATCCAAGGCTTAGTAAATAGACCCCTTTGGGTCTAATTTATCATTGAGTGATAACATTTGTTGTGAATGATAAAACTTGTTGCGTATGATAAATGGTGCTGCAGCTTCTACCTGTCATGTGTTTGAAAAGTGACATTTGGGAGATGATTGGCTGGAGCACCATTTATCATACAAAACAAGTTTCATTTGACTGGTACTTTATCTCCGTCCCCTATCCCTCTCCATGGCTTAGTACATAGACCTCTAAAGCAGCAACGGAGACATTTGGGCACAGAGGTGTGGAGGGCAAGTTACACCTATATGGATACAGGTGGGTGTGGGTAATGCTACAATGGGGATATATGGACATTTGGGAGAAATGCTATGGGGTGGTCAATTGCTACTGGAAAATCTATGGCAACTATGCTAATGAGATACATAGACACCCCCCCGGGGTAGTCCTAGACCAGCCTAAGGAGATTCCTTTCACTAAAATAGCAAAGATCTTACATGTTAAAATATTTATTCTTGACTTAAATACATTTTAAAAAAGTCAGTCAATATATGATATTTTTGTCAGCTAGGTGGTTAAACACAAATCACATACCTGCTACTATACAGGCAAGGGCAGGGCAAAGAGAAGGAAGATAAATTAAAAGATAGATGGAAAACTTACCAAATACCTGTTTATTGTCAGAGCTTTATCCCTAGGATCCATTTTTGAAAAATATTATGATGTTATAGTCATATAAGCTCAAAAGATGTCATTAACTATCAGCAGGGAAATTGTAAATAGCTTAGCTTTTTTGATGTTTTTTGCAATTAGCGGGACTTCAGCAGATATCAGAGATCTGTGGGATAATTTAGAAGATGCAGAAATCCATCTTACCTGCCTTTTTTATACTAAGTATTGCTTACACATTTACTGCTATAGAGAGTCGGCCCTAACCAATATGATGCCCTAGGCAAGATTTTGGCTGGTGCCCCCAAGCACAGACACTAGCTCCGCCTCTGACCCTGTACCCCTTTCCCAGCACCATCACCCCTCACTCATAGCATTCCTCATTTTAGTGCTCCAACCCCCTAAATAGGAACAGTGTGCACATTCGGTGCACAACCCAAAACGAGGTGTGTTCAGGCTGGGAAGGGGCATTTCCACACAATAATACCCCCACATGAAATTACACCACACAGTACTGCAACTTTATTCACATTATATCATACAATAGTGTCTCTTATTCACATTACATCACACAGTAGTACCACATTACTCCTCACAGTAGTGCCCCTTATGCATATTACACCACACCATATTGTTCTTTATATAGACCACACAGTGCCCTTTCTATATGTTACGCCACAAAGTAGTACACCTTATACATAATGCCACACATTAGTAATGCCTTTATACACATAGGGGTGTATTCAACAGCCGTCGGAAGCTGCCATATTGTCGGAAAGACGGCAGCTTCCGACAGATTTCGGTCGGAAGGGGTTCCAACCTATTCAAAAAGTGCAGTTTTTTTCCAACAAGTCGGGAATTCCCGAATTGTCAGAAAACACGTGGATCGGCGGAATAGCTGCCGATCAGCGTGCTTCTTTCAGAAACGTGGTCAAATACGACAGGTTTTGTCCCCCTTTCCGACAGTCTCAATCCAAGTCGGATTGAGGTGAGGAGACGGGGAGATGTGTGGCAGGCTACGGGGAGCGGGGATGAGAGGTACCTTGATGGCCGTTCCCACGCCAGCACCTCTCTCCCTGCAGCGCGGCACTGGGTAGCCGTGATGTGCACCTCCAGCAGCAGTGTTCTCACACATGGGGAGCTGCTGACAGCTGCACAGACACCGGCCAAATCCAACAGTCGGATTAGGCTCAAATCCGACAGTCAGATTTGGCCACTCTATTGAATAGGGGTTTTCGGATCCATTCTGACAAATGCATGTCGGAATGGATCAGACTGTTATTGAATATACCCCATAATACCACACAGTAATGTCCCTTAAGCAGAGTACTCACGGAGAGATCTATGCTTAAAATCTAAGCAATCTGACTAGATTGCTTAGATTTTAAGCACTGATCACTCGTGTGTACTCCCCACAGCGATAGCGATACGCGGCCCTGCACATCGCTATCGCTGGTGCTAGATTGGCCTACATGCAGGCCATTCGCCCCCCCCCCCCCCGTCACCAACCCCCCGCATGCTCAGCACACATCGCGCTGTGCTTAGCAGGGGGAGAGATAAGTGCTGAGCGGTTCGCTCAGCACACATCTCTGCCGTGTATAGGGCCCTTTACACATATGACACACACTATTAATGCCCTTATACACATAATGTCCCTTACACATATGCCACACATTATTAATGCCCTTATATGCAAAATGATACACATAATGCCCCTTACACATGCCACACATTAGTAATGCATTTCGTATGCAGATAGAGCCGCAGTGACACACAGAATATAGGCATGCTGCATATCATTTTAATCAGCAGAAGCTGCTTGTGCCCCTAGGCATTTGCCTAGGCATAGGGCCGGCTCTGCTGCTATACATATGGGGCTACAGGAAGCAGCTAAAATCACACCCACTTTGTATGTCAGAAAGCTGCAACATTCCTTCCAATTATTGCACTCCTCCACCGAGAACAAGCGCCAAACTCTCAGTTCTCCTGTGGAACTGATTACCCATCTGGCTCCTATCTTGTAGCCGGAAATCAGGTGAGAGTAATCAGCTTACCCTGTACAGCCATTATACACACAGCACTAGATCAGATTAAACGTCTCTCTCCTATCTCATATTTTATCACTCTAGCTCCAGAATCCAGACACTTTTTAAAATTAAACATTAGAAAAAAATAACACAATGACAGATAAAAACTAGGTTATTTTTCTTTGAAATGTCTGGTTTTAAGTAATAAACTTGGATATATAGATTTCCTCTTCAAGCTATCCCTTAAATGCTCAATAGTTTGCAAACCACCAATATCTGTGCAAACAAATACACAAAAGAACATAATAAGCTGTACCAAAAATGTGTACTTTTATATTCAACACCTTCATATTTGGAGACTGTGTATCGCCTGGAAATAATAATTGCTGCAATACCGCTCCCCATGTTTGAGATGAGAGCAACCATCTGGAATACAGATCCAGAGCTCCATTATACACAGGGGAAAAAAGAAAAAAGTTTAAGATCCTTAAATAATACTGTTTGACCTTAGACATCAAGCACCCTTTCCTTACTGCTACTGATGTGATCTCCTATGTGCATACAATTCCAGGTTAAAGTCACAGAATAAAGAAAACCTTGTACACAAGTCTGCAGGCCCACCCGCAGACAGCTGGTGAGTCATAACTGGGACTCATCAATGCAGAACTAGGAGACAGTGTATTTAAATGCACAAAACGCATTGCTAAGTAGGATTCCTGCTGTTTGTTAACAATGGAATAAGAGCAAAACATTATTTTAGGATTTTTTTTATTGCCATATTTGGTGAGTGTAAAACGAATAATGTGTCAATTTAATTTTTTACAAATTTTAAATTCTATTAATAAAAAAATATTATTTTTCATATTTTTTAGTAATTTAAAGACATCTGTTAGAGATGTTTTATTGCAAATATGTATACCAAGGCATATGCATATCAAGATTGTAAAGGCATATACTGCAATTGAAAAGTAACTTTTTTGTTGTACCTCGGTATACTAAAATTGACTACTGATAAAAAATTATGTCCTCATGTTGGAATTTAAATAGCAATTGAAATGAACTCTGACCCCTCCCCACCAGTGTCAGTAAAGATACTTCCTGAAGATTCCAACATAACACAAATGTATAGTCTCCAATCACTTATGTTATTTCCCAGACTTATAATTACATACTAGCTCATGATGGAAACGAAGACAGTCCTGAAAATCAACCAATAACATCATCACTACATTATCCACAACCAAACATATAGTACAGGAAAATTATCGACAAACCCGGGTTTGTCAGTCAGGAGTTTCCAGCATAGTTTGTGAAGATACCCTCTCTCGAGCTCGCACCTTGAAAAAGGTGAGGGAGTATCTAGAGTTAAAGACCACACAACGAACTTACTGGTTATCCTTTACTGTTATCATTGTCGATAATTTTTAAATACATCTTTGTAAACATTACATGATGAATTTTATGTAAAAACTGCATCTGTTCAAACGTATGTTATTAAAACAATTTTTTACTAATTGGCCTTGGGCCTCTTGTTTGGGTGACCATCTTGGTGAGGGGTGTCCGTTACAGGTTCCCAGACACAAATCTTCTCCAGTATTCAATTCTGACTCATGGAAACAACACTGGAAGAATCATTGTAGATACATTCTTATTTAGCGCACTTGGGAAACTGTTTTCATTTTGTATGCTATTGAGGTCTTTCAACAGGGACCTCTCCCGTTGTGCTGCTTTGAACTTGGCGCAAGATAAAGATACTGTTGTGTTTCATATATATATATATATATATATATATTCACAACTGAGAGCTGGTGATAGTAGCGGGAAGACTCAGTTGTAGGGGCTGACGGGTATCTGAACTTAGGAGGTGCGATGGGACTCCTAGACATGCGCAGAAGCAGTAGTACCCAAGCCCGAAGGTGTGACCACGACAACAGGAGGTGCCTTTAAGGGTGTTTATTAAATAATAAAGTCAAAGATAGTGCAACAAAACAATAACTGTCAAAGAGAAAGTCTCTGAGTCCCTACTGGTTTGAGACCAGTAACTGGAGCTTTAGATTGAAATGCCTTGTGATGCTTGAACAAAGGTAAAGCATAAAGTGATGCTGGGGGTGGCAGGAAAAAGTACTTAGTGATACTGGGGATCGCAGGTGAAGTACTTAGTGATGCTGGGGATCGCAGGTGAAGTACTTTAGTGGAAACAGAGAACCGCTGGAGAGTGGCTGCTGGAAGCCGGAGTACACACTCTGCTGATACTGGGTGTGGGAGCAAATGGAGACAAACTGCACCACAGAGTATAACCCCAGGAGAGTAGAAGCTGCACTGCAGAGGGTAGACACAAGAGAGTCAGGCTATACAGCCGGGAGTATTCCCAGGAAAGTCTTTAGGTGAAGCTGCAGACTAGATTCACAGGAGAGACAATTGAAGCACTGACAATCCTCTGGGTGCTGGGATAGGATATTTATACCTGTAGGATAACAGGGATTGGCTGACAATTATGCAGAGGCAGCAGCAGCGCTGCGGATCGGAGAGGAGAGCAACATGTGATTCACTCCAACATGGCTGCGCCCATGACCCAGTTTGAAGGGGAAAAGAGGATCTTGAGAAACCATGTGTCAAAAGGCAATGGCGGCGGAGGCCGCAGCAGCAGAGGCTCCACAAATTCCACCTACGCACAGTGGCCACAAGGATGGCGGCGGCGGCCGCAACACACGGAGGACGCCTCACTCAGCTACCATGAGATGAGTCCACGGGTGCGGCGGTGACTGCCGCGACGGGACTGAAAGCGCCATACCACAGTTAGGTGAGCACACTAAAAAGGCAGCTGAGCCAGCGCTGCGGGCAATACCAAAAGAGTCATAATAAAAACATAATTACAACCTGGCCTTGGCACGCTGAGCCAATCTCAGGAGACACCTGACCGGTAGGAAATGGCGTTTAGTTACCCGGATCGGGACATATATATATATATATATACACACACATATACCATGTTCTATACATGTAGAAGTGTGCTTGTTGCATTATAGAAACACTTGCTGGGATGCCATTCTAAGGGTAAACAATATATATATATATATATATATATATACTGTGTACCTGATCCCAGAGACGAGGCAGCACTCCACGGCCTTGGTAAAGTGCAAAAATTGAGACCGTGGAGTGCTGCCTAGTCCGGGAGCTCAGGGAAACACTATATGTGTGTGTGTGTGTGTGTGTGTGTGTGTATATATATATATATATATATATATATATATATTCTAAATGTAGTGAGCTCTGCACTCACTTATAATGAAACTACAATCCTAAACTGCAGTCCTGCTGTCTGTAGTTTTCCCCGCTGTTATATCCCTGCCCCCTCTGTCCCAGCACTATCACTCCTCTCTCCTGTCCCCTCTGCCCTGTCCCTATCCTCTCTGACCTTGCCCTGTCACCTCTGTCCTGTACTCTCTCTGCTCCATCTGTCCTGGTCCTGACACCTGTGTTCTAACCCTGTCCATGTCATCTCTATCCTGGCCCTGTTACTTCTGCATTGTCTCTGTCACCTCTGTCCTGTCTTGCCTTTTGTTCTGCCATCACTATCTCGTCCTTGTCACCTCTATCCTGCCGTGTCATCTCTGTCCTGGTCCTGTCCCCACTGTCGTGTCCCTGTCACCCCTTTCTCCTGTCCCTTTTATTCTGTCCAGTCCCTTTTCCCTCTGTCCTAACCCTCTCTCTGTCACCCAATGTCTTCCTGCCACCCACTATCTCCGTCACCCACTATCTCCCTGTTGCCCTTGCCTCCCCAGTCACCCACTATCTATTATGATAGACATAGATCTGATTCGCACAAATTTGTGTAAACCTCTGTATTATTGTGTTATATTGAGTATGTTTTCATACACTTTAAATAGCCAATTTTGCCTGATCCAGGAGGAATCACCCTTAGTGCTGCAAGAAGCAGACAGGTTTATCTTGCATTTTTTCAAGACAAGGTGGAGTTTTAAAAAATCTACTGATGCCACACTACAGAAGAAGCCTACAGTATAATTTAATGTCAGGGTAATGTCTGTTTTGCAGACTGAGAGAGTTGCTCTTCTGCTTACAGTTTGATTAAAAAAAACCACAGAAAATGGTGCCACAGATGCGGATTGGGATGGAAAACCAGCCCTGGAACTTTCTTGACACAGCCCTAAGGGAGGCGGGGTCTGTTGAGGGGGCTGTGTTTGTTAAGGGAGTGGGATCTCTTGCATCTTTTGCTGCAGTTGCATCTTCGACTTTATTATCATGCTGCCATAAAACTCTTCCTGGAGTACATCTGTGTGTCCAAATGTGTGAAGACTGAGACGTTCACTTTCAGTGTGTTTACAGACGTTGCAATCATGCTTTGTGCATCTTTAGATGACACCATCAGGCACACTTTGCTAGGTGCAGTATGGCCTTCAATGTGAGAAATACAGAGTCTCTATGCGCAACCACATGCAGTAACACGCGCGTGTCACTCCAATAACACGCCTGTACTACGTTACTACTGTGTCTGATTAGCCAACCCCCTTTAACAGCCCAGGAACACCCAACACATGTCAAATATACTTCTTGGTGCGTGCATTTCTTATCTATACTGACTCTGTAGAAACACCATTTGGACACATTTGCGGTACAACTCGGATGCTTATGTAGATGAAAAACGTTGTACAAAAAAAAAAACACACTGACCTCCAAAAGAAAAAAACCCAAACATATTGATCCCTACAGGAAAAATAAAAGACATTTAGCCCATACAGGATAAAAAACACAATGGTCCCCTACATGAGACACATTGGCCTCCACAGGAAGAAAAATTATGCCCCTGGGGCCGGGGGTAGTGTGAGTTGCATATGCTCCAGAGGCTGCATGGAGAAGGGGTAGACTACATACTAAGCTGAGGAGGTAGGGTGGGAATGTATATGTCCTGGGGCAAGTAGGGGGTATGATGGGTAGTGTATTTCCATGGGGCCCAGGGTAGGAAAGGAAGAGCAGTTCCTTTGGCCAGAGAAGGGTGTTCAGTGTATGTTCCGGAAGCCAGGGGGGTATCGGTGTGTGTATATGTCTCTGAGTCTGGGGGTGCCAGGGGGGGTAGTGTATGATCTTGGTGTGGGTGGGATAGGGCGGGCAGTGTAGGTTCCTTTGGCTAGGGGAGGTGTAGGGTGGCTACTGTATGTTCCAGAGGGACTATGTACCTGTAGTTTAACTATGGTATACAGTACATAAGACCTGATATATATAATTTAGCCACACAGCATTTACCCTACCTTCAGTAATGCCAGCTTTCTGACAGTACCACCAAGCCAACCAGTCAGTGCTTGGTTTGGACAATATCTTCAGACCTCTGACTTCTGCTGCCAGGTAGAGGTTCTCTCCTACACCCTTGTCTCAGACAGCAACAGTGGCACCTCCAGTAACCAGGGGCTGCTCTACAGTGTCCCGCCTTCCCTCAGGCAGCGGTTCTCCCACATTTGCCACAGTGAAATGCAAATCCTGGAAGCAGGGCCGGTTTTAGACCATGTGGTGCCCAGGACAATCGTTTCCTTTGATGCCCCCCCATTCAAAACAGGGACAGTGTGTGCCCTAGGTGCGCACCAAAAATATAGGGGCATGACTTCATGGAGGTGAGTGGCCACAGATTTGTACTAATTCACATTACACTGCACAGTACTGTTCATCAGTCACATCATACCACACAATAGTACCCCTTATACACACCAAGGAGAGTCCCCTTCATACACATTTTGCCAGATAGAGCCCCTTTTAGACAAGCTATGCCAGGTAGAGCTCCTATTCAAGTTCAAGTTTATTGTCATCAGCCAAAACAAGTTGACAGTCGAAATTGCAATTGTACAAAGCATCAAGTAGTAACAGGTGGCAACATAAAACAAAACATAAAAATGAATCATTCATTTAACATACGTACAGCAGATGGGATAAAACTAACCCTAAAACGATTGGTACAAGTTAACAAAGTACGAAACCTCTTTTGAGATGGAAGTTTGTCAAAAAGCATACTAAAAGGATGCGCGCTATCTGGTAAAATACACCTGGCTTTGCTTAAAACCGTACGCCTATACAATTCATCAAAGCTAGGCAATGGCATGCCAATGATTTTACTAGCAGTTTTCCTAATCCTCTCTAATGCCCATCGATCTTTTAAAGTGCAGCCACCATACCATGCCATGATCCCGTAACTAAGAATGCTCTCTATCGAGTACCTATAAAATTTAACATGGTCTGTGCACCAACACCTGCTGCCCTTAAACGCCGCAGGAAGAAAAGTCATTGTTGAGCCTTTTTTACTATCAGTAGCAGGTGCTCAGACCAAGTCAAACATGACGAAATCTGAATGCCCAAGAAACGGAACGAGGTAACCATTTCAACAACCTGATCACCAACAAACACTGGCGATTTCAGCGGCTGCCTTCTCCTAAAATCAATAATCAGTTCTTTTGTCTTCCCGCTATTTAAGAATAAATGATTTTCATTACTCCAATCGACTAACTTCACAACTTCCGTCCTATACGCTAACTCATCGTCATCCCTAATTAACCCTACCACAGCAATATCATCCGCAAATGTAATCAATTTTACTGATGCGTCCGCTGATACACAATCGTTTTATACATGTTACACCAGGTAGAGCCCCTTACACACGTGTGCCAGGCAGAGCCCCTTACACACATTGTGCCAGGCAGAGCCCCTTACAAATGTTATGCCAGGTAGAGCCTCTTATACACGTTGCATCAGTTAAAGTCTCTTGTACACGTTATGCCAGGTAGAGCCCTTTACACACATTATGACAGGTAGAGCCCCTTATACATGTTGCACCAGGTAGCGCCTCTTATACACATTGCCCCAAATAGCCCCTTATGCATGTTGCACCAGGTAGTACCCCTTACACACGTTATGCCAGATAAAGAGTCTTATACACATTGCGCTAGTTAGCCCCTTATACAAATTGGACCAGGTAGAGCCTATTATACATATTGCACCAGGAAGAGCCTCTTATACACATTGCGCCAGGTAGACATATACACATTGTACCAGGTAGCCCCTTATACACATGCACCAAGTAGAGCCTATTATACACATTGCACCAGGTAGCTCCTATACACATTGCACCAGATGGAGCCTCTTATACACATTGTGCCACATAGCCCCTTTACACACATTGCACCAAATAGAGCCTGTTATACACATTGCACCAGGTAGAGTCTCTTAGACACATTGAGCCAGGTAGACCCTTATACACATTGCACCAGTTAGAGCCTCTTATACATATTTTACCAGGTAGCCCCTCTGATACACACTGTGCCAGTTAGAGCCCCTTATACACATTGCAACAGGAAGAGCCCTTTATACACATTGCACCAGGTAGAGCACAGAAAGAGTGCGTGTGTGTCTGTGTGCCGCTGCCTGTGTCCCTGTCACTCACCAGTAGGGTAGTATCTAGATTCCCTTCATGGAGAGGCAGTAGGTCCCCAGCTCGTGACACTTTACCTCACTTACTTCCGCCCCACTTCACATGAGTAATGGAGGGGGGGGGAGGGGGTAGTGGGTGTGCAGCGGGAGGTATGGGCATCGCATGCAATTCATAGCGCGGGGTGGTGACTGCAGGTGCACCCTCAGGCCGCAGGGCTCCTGCCCTGCTAGCCCGCACATAAAACCACCACTGCCCGGAAGCATGGCCGCCTGCCTGGCAGACGCATTAATTGGCCCAACCCAGCAGGCAGTATGTGGCAGCTCGACAAAGGGTAGGATGGGACCGGCTGAACTGAAACTTTACCACTTTCCCGGTAGCCCAATCTGCCACTGTGTTGCCAAGAAAAATTTAGATTTTGGCATAACTGCCAAATTATTAACCATCACGCGTGAAAGTCAATTCTGGGTGCAAAATATATATTTGGGTAAATTTACTAAGGGTTCTAAAATACAAAAAGTGGTGATGTTGCCCATAAAAACCAATCACATTCTGTCTATCGTTTCTCTTTTGCATCCTAGAAAATGATAGACAGAATCTGATTGGTTGCTATGGGCAACATCTCCACTTTTATTTTTAGAACCTTTATTAAATTTACCCCATTGTATTTGTTAACTTTTCAACATATACCAAAGTGCCGAAAGTGTATTAGGGGCTTCATTCAGATCTGATCGCAGCAACAAATGGGCAAAACCATGTGCACTGCAGGGGAGGCAGATATAACATGTGCAGAGAGGGAGTTAGATTTGGGTAGAGCCGGATTGACAATGGGGCGGATGGAGCTGCAGCTCCAAGCCCCCAATGAAAATATTCTGTTCTCCCTGTACACCTCTTCCCTGGGTGCGCTCGTTAACTCCTTTGGCCTTCAATACCACCTCTATGCTGATGACACACAACTCTACCTCTCCTCTCCTGATCTGTCCCCTCTCAGGCTGCCTCTCCGTAATCTCCTCCTGAATGTCTGAGCACTCTCTGAAACTCAACATGGACAAAACTGAACTCATCATCTTTCCCCCATCCAGAGCAACACTCCCGACCAATATCTCTATCATTGTTGACACCACCATCTCCCCCGTTCCCCAACACCGCTGCTTGGGCGTCACTCTTGACTCCTCCCTCTCCTTTTGCACCCCACATCCAAGCTCAGGCACAATCCTGTCAGTTCCAGCTACACAACATTGCTCGTATCAGGCCATTTCTATCCCAGAGTGCAACTACACTTATCATCCACTCACTGGTCATCTTACGACTCGACTACTGCAATGTTCTCCTCACTGGCCTCGCTTGCTCCCATCTTGCTATCCTCCAATCTGTCCTGAACTCCGCAGCTAGGCTGATCTTCCACTCCCGCCGCTCCACATCTGCCACTCCCCTTCGACAAAATCTACACTGGCTCCCATTCCCCTACAGAATTCTCTTCAAACTCCTCACCCTCACATACAAGGCCATCTCTAATTCCACTGCTCCCTACATCTCCAACCTCCTCTCCCTTCATACTCCCTCCTGCCCCCTACGGTCAACCAATGACCGTCGCGCCTCTCCACCACCCTGGTCACTGCTTCCCATGCTCGAGTTCAAGACTATGCCCGTGCTGTACCCCTTCAGTGGAATGCACTCCACCATTCCATTAGACTCTCCCCTACCTTGCAAAGCTTCAAACGGGCACTAAAAACCCACCTATTCATCAAAGCATACCCTCCCGTGCATAACCTAGTCCTGAGGCTGCGCCTCCATCCCCCTAACTCATCCCTTGAACATCTCAGCTTTGCCTGCATACTGCCATCAGGCTACCTCCCACTTGCTTGCACCACTAGATCAGGCTTTTTCAACCAGTGTGCCGGCGACCAGTTGCAAGGTGTGCCGCGGAGCCAGAGCAGCTTCCTGCACCTTCAGAGTGAACTGTTGGCCTGGGCTCTTCTTAGAGGATCAGTCGTGCTCCAACCGTGACCTATGCCTTGAAGACGCGGCGGTGTGATATCATAGGTCACGGATGCTGCGTCTCACCACCCAGCCAGCCCACCGGTCTGCATACACATCTTCCAGTTCCTGCCTGCATACACAGCTTTCCTTGCCCACCCATTTCCACACCTGCCCGACCGACCGCTGCTCAGTATTCTCAGCACTCCACTATGAACAACCCCCGCCACTGAGGGACAGGGAGGAGGACAGCTGACCATCAGGGGATAATATTTGTTATTTTATTTCTCAGGTGGGGAACAATAGGATTTATGTGGGGAGAATAAGGATTTAAGGATTTATGGGGGGAACAATGTGAATAATTCATGTGGGGAGCAATAGGATTTATGTGGGGAGAAATGTGATTGATTTATGTGTGAGCAACATGATTTATGTGGGGAGCAATAGGATTTATGTGGGGAGCAATAGGATTTATGTAGGGAGCAACATGATTTATGTGGGGAGCAATGTGATTGTTTTTTCTGTGTAGGCCAATGTATGTGTGTTGTTTTTTTTACTGTGAGGGCCAATGTGTGTGTTTTAAAAAAAAATTCTGTGGGGAACTGATGGTGCGCCTTGACGATTTTAAAATATTGTTCCGTGTGCCGCCAGTAAAAAAAGGTTAAAAATCACTGCACTAGATTGTTAGCTCTTCAGAGCAGGGCACTCTTTCCTCTTGTTATCTAATCCCTCTTTTCGACACATTTCACTCGCAGCTCTCCCCTACTCAGCGACCATCTTTACCGCTTTTTCTCCTGCTGGTAAACGCTCATCTCTATCTATGGCCACCAGCCTCAAGTAGTACAATGATCACTCCCTCACTACTTACATCTAAGCTGTACTATGTTTTGAGAATGTGTGGTGCTCCTTGTTACCTGTACTCTATTTTTGTTATTTATTTACTGTAACGCTAAGTTTGTCTCCCTGTACTGTCCTTTGTACAGCGCTGCGAAACACTTGTGGCGTCTTATAAATAAAATGTAATAATAATTATAATTCCCAGAAAGATCCGCTGGAGGTTGTCAGCGTGTAAAGGATCACATTTTTTTTCCTGTTACAGCCAGCTGCACAGCGCCGGAACCCGTAAGCCATCCGAGGTCAGGCACCTCTTCCAACACCTCCACCATACACACCCCTTCCGGCTAGTTTGCTGGAATCACACATACACAGCCAGTGCTGGAAGTGCCGCTCAGTCAGTGCACATTTCTGCACACTGACTGCCGCTGCCCGCTGCATACCACCCCCTTCTTCATGGTATTGGTGGATAGAGATGCAGGGCCCAACCCACACGCCATTTGCAGCCTACCTGGACTCCCAGCTAAGTAGGTGGCGGAGCGCTAGGAACAGAAGGAGGCGGCAACTCTAAGAACGGGAGCAGGGCAGGCACACCAGCGGCACAGCATCTAACGGGTCAGTGATGCTTTCTATACTGAGCCAAGTCACCCGCTCTGAGTGTAGCTGTAGAGCCGGGAGCCAGCATGTGTTCTGTCGCACACCCTGTTTGTGCTACACACTGTCATCTTTTGCTGCCGGTGTCCACCTGCTCCCAGCCGCATTCCTATAGCACCACCTCATCGGGGCACTGCCTCAGTGCTGGATACAGTGGTTCAGCAGCAGTGTAACCACCAGCTCCTCTCTCCCATAAGGATGTCTATTCTGCATGCTAGGGGAAGGTATACTGGGCACATGCACATTGAGGGAGTGAGGTGCAGGGGTATGAGGTAGTGAGGTGCAGGGGTAAGAGGTAGTGGGGTGTAGGTGTATAAGGAGGGAGCGAGGTGCAGGGGTATGAGGTAGTGGGGTGCAGGGGTATGAGGAGGGAGTGAGGTGCAAAGGTATGAGGAGGGAGTGAGGTGCAGGGGTATGAGGTAGTGAGGTGCAGGGGTATGAGAAGGAAGGAGGTATTGAGGTGCAGGAGTATTAGGAGGGAGTGAGGTGCGGGGGTATGAGAAGGAAGGAGGTATTGAGGTGCAGGAGTATTAGGAGGGAGTGAGATGCAGGAGTATGAGGTAGTGAGGTGCAGGGGTATGAGGAGGGAGTGAGGTTCAGAGGTATGAGGAGGGAGTGAGGTGCAGGGGTATGAGAAGGAGGGAGTGAGGTGCAGGAGTATGAGAATGAGGGAGTAAGGTGCAGGGGTATGAGGAGGGAGTGAGGTGCAGGAGTATGAGGAGGGAGTGAGGTGCAGGGGTATGGGAAGGAGGGAGTGAGGTGCAGGGGTATGAGGAGGGAGTGAGATGCAGGAGTATGAGGAGTGAGGGAGGTGCAGGGTTATGAGGAGGGAGTGAGGTGCAGAAGTATGAGGAGGGAGTGAGGTGCAGGGTATGGGAAGGAGATAGTGAGGTGAAGGGGTATGAGAAGGAAGGAGGTAGTGAGGTGCGGGGTATAAGGAGGGAGTGAGGTGCAGGAGTATGAGGAGGAAGTGAGATGCGGGGTATGAGGGGGAAGTGAGGTGCAGGGTTATGAGGAGGGAGTGAGGTGCAGGGGTATGGGAAGGAGGGAGTGAGGTGCAGGGGTATGGGAAGAAGGGAGTGAGGTGCAGGGGTATGGGAAGGAGGGAGTGAGGTGCAGGGGTATGGGAAGGAGGGAGTGAGGTGCAGGGGTATGGGAAGGAGGGAGTGAGGTGCAGGGGTATGGGAAGGAGGGAGTGAGGTGCAGGGGTATGGGAAGGAGGGAGTGAGGTGCAGGGGTATGGGAAGGAGGGAGTGAGGTGCAGGGGTATGAGGAGGGAGTGAGGTGCAGGAGAATGAGGAGTGAGTGAGGTGCAGGGTATGAGGAGGGAGTGAGGTGCAGAAGTATGAGGAGGGAGTGAGGTGCAGAAGTATGAGGAGGGAGTGGGGCGCTGGGGTATGGGAGGGAGGGAGTGGGGCGCAGGGGTATGGGAAGGATGGAGTGAGGTGCAGGGGTATGAGGAGGGAGGGACGGAGTGAGGTGCAGGGTATGAGGACGAAGTGATGTGCAGGGATATGGGAAGGAGGGAGTGAGGTGCAGGGGTATGAGGAGGGAGTGAGGTGCAGGGGTATGGGAAGGAGGGAGTGGGGCGCAGGGGTATGGGAGGGAGGGAGTGGGGTGCAGGGGTATGGGAAGGATGGAGTGAGGTGCAGGGGTATGAGGAGGGAGTGAGGTGCAGGGGTATGGGAAGGAAGGAGGTAGTGAGGTGCAGGAGTATGAGGAGGAAATGAGATGCAGGATTATGAGAAGGACGGAGTGAGGTGCAGGGGTATGAGGACGAAGTGAGATGCAGAGATATGGGAAGGAGGGAGTGAGGTGCAGGGGTATGGGAAGGAGATAGTGGGGTGCAGGGGTATGAGGAGGGAGTTAGGTGCAGGGGTATGAGAATGAAGGAGAGAGTTAGGTGCAGGGGTATGAGGAGGGAGTGAGGTGCAGGAGTATGAGAAGGAGGGAGTGAGGTGCAGGGTATGGGAAGGACGGAGTGAGGTGCAGGGATATGAGGACGGAGGGCAGTAGCGGATCTTGCTACGGGGAAGCAGGATTTTTGTGCGGGGTGCCGCCTTCCGTAGGGTGGCACCGCCGTGGCAATATCTGCTACTGGTGCCGGTGAGCGATGAAGTCATCACACACCCACACTGCATTGTGGGAGCGGTACATAGACACTAGAGGTCATAATTGACCTCTAGTGTCTATGCAGTGCTAGGGAAGAGACGTCATGACGTCTCTCCCATAGATCCGAGGAGCAGCGCCGGCTGCCGGAGATGGAGGGCAGCAGCGGTCGGGAAGCAAGAGCGGGGATTGTAAGTATTAATTTTTTTTTTGTAAGTGGCGAAACTAGAGGGCACAACTCTACAGAGGGCACAGTAATGGGGGCACAACTGTACAGGGGGAACACTACTGGGGGCAATACTGTACAGGGGGCACAGTACTGGGAGCAATACTACTGTAGGCACAGCTACAGGGGGCACAGCTACAGGGGGCACAGCTACAGTGGGCATAACTGACCACGCCCCTTCTCCATGAAGCCACGCCCCTATTTTTTCACCCTGTGTGCCACAAGGTCTAGATTTGGCCCTGACGGAGTGAGGTGCAGGGTTATGGGAAGGAGGGAGTGAGGTGCAGGGGTATGGGAGGGAGTGGCGTGCAGGGATATGAGGAGGGAGTGAGATGCAGGGATATGAGGAGGGAGTGAGGTGCAGGGATATGAAGAGGGAGTGAGGTGCAGGGATATGAGGAGGGAGTGAGGTGCAGGGGTATGAGAAGGAGGGAGTGAGGTGCAGGAGTATGAGAAGGAGGGAGTGAGGTGCAGGAGTATGAGAAGGAGGGAGTGAGGTGCAGGGATATGAGGAGGGAGTGAGGTGCAGGGATATGAGGAGGGAGTGAGGTGCAGGGGTATGAGAAGGAGGGAGTGAGGTGCAGGAGTATGAGAAGGAGGGAGTGAGGTGCAGGAGTATGAGAAGGAGGGAGTGAGGTGCAGGAGTATGAGAAGGAGGAAGTGAGGTGCAGGAGTATGAGACAGAAGGAGGTATGAGAACAAACCCACAGAACTGGTTACACACCCTGCAGCTGCATACAATAGGCCCCTCATATATTTCAGCTCCAGGCCCATGTGGACTTTAATCTGGCACTGGATTTGGGTGGAATGTGTTGAAACTGAAATCTAAATTGCAGTGTAAAAATAAAACAGCCACTATTTACCCTGCACAGAAACAATATAACCCACCAAAATCTAACTTTCTCTGCCCCCCCTGCACTGCACATGGTTTTGGCCATTTGCTAACAAAAATGTTATGCTGCGATCAGATCTAAATTAGGCCCCAGATTAACATTTTCAGTTTCATCAGTGTTATGGAGCCTTGGCATCGGTACTGTATAATAACGGAAATGTTGTTTCATTATAGAAAACAGGAATAGGGCTGGGGGTGTATCTTCCAGATGCTCGCCTTCCTTTGGAGTTTTGTGTGGGAACAATTAGGTAGAATTAGGAAAGTACATGCCAAGTTATGATAGCATGTATCCTTTCAAGATGTGAAAATTGATGTTAAATTTCTACACAATTACAAATCATAAGTAACATAAATGCATACGGAGCAACACAAAGTGTCTGGTATACTGTAGTCTCATTATACAGAATAATGATAGCAGATTTTCAGAATACATAAGAGGCCATATAAGAGGTTTAATGACAAGACATAGTAAGATTATGGATTCTTTTGGTTTTGAAATGGAAATTTGTAGTTTGTGTGATTGCTGAAATAGTTTCTTGCAAATAGTTGTTTCAAGATCTGCATGCTAAAATACTCAATTATCCAACAATGCTCACAAGAAACACATACAATTAGTGTAAATAATCATCTGTTTTCCAGGTACATTCATAGTGATGTAGTTATGTGACCGTCGTTCTCAATCACTCCCCCTGCATTACGAACCCTCACAATACCAACAGTCAGCATGCTGACTAGAAGGGACTATTCCCAATCAAGGGTGTCCCACATAGAGTGGGAATAGAACCTGCGGTGAGCGCAGCCCGCAAGGGGTTCATTGTGCGACTCAACCCCCCTGAAGTCAGACAACTGGCTCAGTGAAGTGAGCAGGATGGGTCCTATTGACTGAGGTACCTGACCTTTACCTCAGGGAGGCGGAGCTGACCTTGTGTGTGCGCAGCTGCACCACTTTGCCATCTGAGCCAGTATAAGGGAGTCCTGATGCTCGTCAGTGCTGATATCACAGACGCGTACTGTCTCTTATTCACAGAGCTTTGAATTCTTCCCAAATCCCTGAATTAAAGTCAGCTCACAGCTGGTGTAATTGGTGCTGTCAGAGCCTGCTTAACAGAGTGCCAAACTAAGGAAAGCACAAGGGGTTGGTTGCCCTCTCACAGACAGGGCAGTGGCCGCTGTGTTCCCACTGTTGCAAATGATGGACCTAGAAGTCCAGCAGTCACAGTGCATCACAAAGGGCAGCTCTTATCGGAGAGCTGTCCTTTGCGATACCAATCGTATATGTTAGTACATATGAGATTAGTATTAATGCGATAAGTGGCCCCTGCACATTCTCAATAGTGATCTTGACGGCCATCTTGGGATAGGGAATGAGGCTTCCATTGAGCACAACAAGACGAGAGTCTGTGCAGGTGCATACTCTTATATCAACACCTCCCTCCATTCTCCACACAGCACAGGACTGTGGGGGTAATTCAGACCTGATCGCTATGCTGCGTTTTCGTCTAAACTGCGCATGCGTATGTACCGCAATGCACGTCGCACAGGTACAAAGCGGATCGCCGATCAGCAATGGGTTTGTGCAAAGGATCCATTCGCATGGGCGTTTGCAAGGAGATTGACAGGAAGAAGCCATTTGTGTGTGGCAACTGACCGTTTTCAGGGAGTGTCTGGAAAAATGCAGGTGTGTCGAAGCGTTTGCAGGGAGGGTTCCTGATGTCAATTCCGTTCCCAGACATGCTGATGTGATCGCAGCGGTTGAGTAAGTCCTGGGCTGCGCAGAGACTGCACAAAATCTGTTTGTACAGCTCTGCTACACGTGCGTTCACACACTTGCACAGCGAAAACCCACTCCCCCAGTAGGCGGAGACTATCTGATCGCAGCAGTGCAAATATCGCCTGCTAGTGATCAGGTCTGAATTAGGCCCCATGTGCAGGACTGTGTGATTGACCTTTGTCACCCTCTGGCTCTCCATTACCTGTTGGTTTCTCTTCCACCCACTGCTTCTCCCTGTCATCCTCTGCCTCTCCCTGTCAACCACTGGTTTGTGGCATTTTATGAGCTTGTTGTGGGTCAGGGGAGGGGGGCCCAAAGCATATTTTTGCACCTGAGCCCACAAATCACAAGCTGTGCCACTGCAGACAGGGGTCTATGTACTAAGTCTTGGAGACAGATAAAATGGACTGAGATAAAGTACCAGCCAATCAGCTCCTAACTGCCATATTATAGGCTGCTTGAAAAATGTCAGTTAGAAGCTAATTGGCTGGTACTATATTTCTGTCCAATCTCTCTCCAAGGCTTAGTACATAGACCCCATTTACAGATAGATGATAGAGTGCAGTATTTTACAGTATATAACATATTTCTATAATATACAAGTGGTTTTAATGTATGTACTAACTCCAGTAAAACTGTAATACTGTATAAACTGTGAAGCATAGGCATGCGCAGGAGAGGTGCCTGGTGCACACAAGCACCCCCTAATATCTGGCACCCCACACTCACACACGCCGGCTGCCGATTACTGTACCCCAGCCGCTGCGCCCAGTCAGGACTGCATTACTGCTCAGCTGGCGGCTTCCATACATGCCTTTGCTGGACCGGCCGACACTGTACCTGCTTCATGTTTCTCTGTGCCGCTTCCTATCTGCCGCGCTTCCGGTATTGTTCAACGGAGGAACCGGAGTCAACGGCCGGGACCCGGGAGCTCCGGGGAGCAGGTGACACTGTTGTTTACCTTAGTGAGCGAGTCCTTGTCAGTACTATCCTGCCCCCACTGCTCCCATTCTGCTCCCCCAGCTCCACACCACTACTCCCATTCCACCATCCCTGCTTCACACCACTGCTCCCATCCTGCTCCACACCACTACTCCATCCTGCACACCCAGCTCCTCACCACTACTCCCATCCTGCCCACTCTGCTCAACACCACTGCTCCAATCCTGCTACCCCTGCTCCACACCACTACTCCTATTCTACCCTCCCTGCTCTGCACCACTACTCCCATTCTGCCTCCCCTGTTCCACACCACTACTCCTACCCTGCTCCGCATCACTACTACTCCTATCTTACCCCCCTGCTACACACCCCTCCAATTCTGCCCCTTGCTATGCACTACTCCTCCTCCTATCCTGCCCCCATGCTCCACACTACTCCTCCTCCTATCCTGCCCCCTGCTCCGCACTCCTCCTCCTCCTATTCTGCCCCCCCACTACTCCTCCTCCTATCCTGCCCCCCCACTACTCCTCCTCCTATCCTGCCCCTTGCTCCACACTACTCCTCCTATACTGCCCCCTTGCTCCACACTACTCCTGAGTGGCACAGAGTGAAGGGTGGGAGGCTGAGAGGCACAGAGTGAAGGGTGAGAGGCACAGGGAAAAGGGTGGGAGGCTCAGAGTGAAGGGGGTAGGATGAGAGACAAAGTGAGGGGGATTGTGAGAGATGCAGATGGGAGATGATGGCGTGGCTGAGAGATGATGCATGGGAGAGATGATGGTGTGGCTAAGAGACACAGGCGAGAGATGATGGTGTGGCTGAGAGACGATGCTGGAGGGAGGTGATGGTGTGGCTGAGAGACACAGGCGGGAGATGATGGTGTGGCTGAGAGACGCAGGAAAGGGATGATGGTGTGGCTGAGAGATGCAGAGGGAAGGAGGTGACATGAGTCTGGTTGAACCTCTGTTGTATGATGATGACATTGGTTATATTCCTACACAAACAGGCATCTTCGGTCCCTGTCATATCCTACATCAACAGTGAATACTGACTGAAGAAGCTGTCTGCCCAGGGAGAATACATTTCTTTAGAGGTTCCTCGTTGTGAGAAACCATCATATTGGTAAGGTGCATATGTAATAGAAAGGAATGCCAATAGGCGGTGCAAGACACAGCCCTCCGATGGTGCACCCCCTAATAAAATGTGCTGAGCATGCCTATGTTGTGAGCTATGTAATCATTGCATTATCATCTTGTGTCTTCAGTCACCATTCAGTTTGTTGTAATGAACTCCAGCATCAGAACTAATTGTTTATGCAAACAGTATCTGCAATAAAAATATTCAACACACAACAGTCACATTGTTAAAGGTTGTTTTATTTCCCTCTGATTTCTTATAATAGTAAAGCAAATATTATAATGATCATGCTATACCTATTGTTATTAATTACCCGAAGGTAAAGCACAATTACCTACTCTCCTGGACAGTGCAGAAGACGTCCAATATTTCGGGTAGTCACACATGCACCCCTGGCAGGGATCTCCTGCATTCCACCACTTTCTAGTGAAGTGAACAGGATGGGGAGATATCAGTATTCGCAGGGCTGTATGGAGGAGAGGCCTCCCAAGGTGCATGGGCAAAGCCATGATGGATCTAATCAGCTGTACTTAATTGGCAGGTGAGCAGGCAGAGCGCCCCCTCCCCCCTCCCCCTCCGTATACCATGTCACGTGGTCTGGTCCTGCGCTGCGAACATCACAAAGCATGATGCTGTGCAGGCCCTTCCATTATGTTTTTGCAGCCATCGAGGAGCAGTGTCCCCGAGCCCAGCAGGAAAACCACTTCTGCCAGGCACACCTCAACAGCAGCTGTCTCCTGCATGTGGTTCCTCCTTCGTCATGTGTGCGCATGTATGTGTGTATATGCATACATATACTATATATATGTGTGTGTATGTGTATGCATGTATGTATATATATATATATATATATATATATATATATGTGTGTGTATAAACATACAGTAATAATGATCTAAAGCGACCATCCAAATAAACAAAGGAATGGCTTAAGAAAAGTCTTACAATGTCTTACAATGGTTCGATCAGAGCGCAATAACTTTGAAAACCAGTGAAATGACCTGAAGGGAGTTGTGCGGAGGTCATATTGCAATCTGATGGACCTTGAACTTTTTCTGCATGGAAGAGGAGGATAAAATGACAACATAGTGGTGTGTGAAGTTGATAGAGACTTATTAAAAAAAAAAAAAATACCTCACTGCTATATACAAAATAAAAAAATCACCCTTAAACACTGCATCCGGAAATGTTTCGTTTAGGGGTCTGCGCAGGGTATTGTAAGATTTTTATTTTCACTTTTTTTCTTAAGAATATTGGATTTGTGGAAAAAGTGTTTCTTATGAATTGTCTTGATTTCAGCATTTACAGCACAAAATCTACCATTTCAGTATGTATAAATTATAAATCCACTGTTACTTCACAAACACAAACAATAAAAGTTAAAAATAAACATTTTATTTTGGTGGCCAAGACTTCATGGCTCAGCATAAATGTGTTTTGAATGGAGTATTGTAACTTTCCCATATAAGGAATTTGAACTGTAGTCTTGACTTTCATGGCTTAGCAATGCGCTGCTTGGTTTCTCTCAGTCTATGGGACTTGCTGGCTAGATCAATTGAATACTCATCTCAGAATTTTCTGGCTACTATACTTAGCCTGCAGTGCCTATTACCCAAATATTTGAGGTTACTTTGAATAGTATTTTGTATTTCTGAATTTTCAATGGATGGTTATTGTTTCTATTTGTTTATTGAGCTTATTAAGAAATTATTATGAAAGTATTTATCCTCTGAAGTTGTAAAACATTATAGTAGTTTGCCACACAATTTCTTACCACAAGCAACATATAAATAGATACATTAAAAATATATATATTACCAAGCATAATAATACAGTATTACCAGATTATGGAAATGCATAGGAATTGTTACAAATTAGGGCCAAGGTATTACTAACCAAACCCAGGGCTGTCATATCAGCTTACTCTGCAAGTCTCCAGTCTCATCATTGCTCTGTTCATGCTCTGTGCTGTTTCAGTAATCCTCTGTGCACCTGTGATTCCCAGACTGCAGATATACCCCTTTCAGATTGCCTGAGGCAGGTCGCACGTGGGAGTCTGACACGGGTGCTTCCAGCGTGCGACCCGCCTCAGGCCCCTCGCCGCCACTGGCATATTCATTCACAATATCTCCAAGCGCTGCCCGTCCACACAGAGTAAACAGGAAATGGGTTGCATCGACCCGGCTTCCTGTTCACACAGCACAGCGAGACGGATTGTTAACTCTTCAGAGCAGGGCCCTCTTTCCTCTTGTCTAAACCCTCTTCTTGACACATTTCACTCAGCGACCATCTTTACCTGCTTTCTCTCCTGCTGGTAAAGGCTCATCTCTATCTATGGCCGCCAGCCCCAAGTAGTACAATGATTACTCCTTCGCTGCTTACATCTAAGCTGTATTATGTTTTGAGAATTGTGTTGCTCTTTGTTACCTGCACTCCATATTTGTTATTTATTTACTGTTATGCTAAGTTTTGTCTCTTTGTACTGTCCTTTGTACGGCGCTGCGAAACACTTGTGGCGCCCTATAAATAAAATGTAATAATAATAATAATAATAATAATAATAATACTATTTACTAGTGTTAATAGTTGCTGGTCAATACATTCCTATGGTTACAGCAGTGATCCTGAAATCCTGCATCTTCTCTGTAGCCATCTTGGACTCTGTTTATGTGATTTATTCAACCAACCTCAGTGGTGCAGCGGTCATCTGACTTCGGGGGCAATTCCGATCTGATCACTGCTGTGCGTTTTCACACAGCGGGTAAGCAGATCCAAACTGCGCATGTGTATACACCGCACTGCGCCAGCGCGTCACCCGGCTGCAACGGGCATTGGCGTCCTGCGACAGGATGATGAGAAAATTCCATTCGCATGGGCGATTGCAAGGAGATTGACAGGAAGAGGCTGTTTGTGGGTGGCGACTGACCATTTTCTGGGAGTGCCAGGGAAAAAACGCAGGTGGGATCAAGCGTTTTCAGGGAGGGAGTCTGACATCAGTTTCCGGCACCGATCAGCCTGATGTGATCGCAACGGCTGAGTAAATCCTGGGATGCGCTGAGGCTGCATAAAATCAGTTTGTGCAACTCTGCTACACATGCAAACGCACACCTGCACAGCGAAAACCCACTCCCCCTGTAGGCGGCGACTATCTGATCGCAGGGCTGAAAAAATTGCTGCCCAGTGATCAGATCTGAATTACCCCCTTCATCCGGTACTTAAACCTGAGGTAGGCAACTTCCTGGCCAGAGCAACGCCTTCCCTCTGGAATAGTTCCTGTTCACAGGTCTTTGTTACCTGAATGCTTTTAGTGCTATATTGCTGTCCCTCTCAAGTGTTCCTGCCTTCAGCTCATTCGTGTGTCCTGTGGAGCACTTCCATGTGTCCTGCTCAGCCCTGCCATCAGCTAATCCTCGTCAGCACCATCTCCTACTACTGTGTATAGTGATCAGTGCTGATTAAGTACAGCATATCTGGATTCCCTAAATCTGCTACATTTCCAGCATATCCGGACTCCCTGCATCTGCCTACATCTTCAGGCTATCTGCATTTCCTGTACCTGCTTAAGCATCTCCAGTCTCTTTGCATATCTGGATTTCTTATGTCTCCTACATCTCATTATCCTGATTTCCTGCACCTGCAAACATCACCAGTTATCATGATTTTGTGCACCTGCAAGTTTCTTCAGTATATCTGCATATCCTGTACCTGCAATCATCTTCGGCAAATCTGCATATCCTGCATCTGATACATCTCCAGTATATCTGCATATTCGGCATCTGCTACATCTCCAGCATATCTGGAAATCCTGCATCTGCAAACTTTTAGTGACCTTCATTACCTCTGCGGCTTCCACGTTGCTCTCTAGTTTGGCTGGTGTACTTGCGGTTCATCTCATCTGCTGCTGTACTCACTACTAATGATTCTTGTGGACTTCACTCTACATTGTACCAGGGGGGTAATTCTGAGTTGATCGCAGCAGGAACTTTGTTAGCAGTTGGGCAAAACCATGTGCACTGCAGGGGGGTCAGACTGTCGACATAACATGTCCAGAGAGAGTTAGATTTGGGTGGGGTGTGTTCAATTTAGGGCCGTTTCTAGCCAATTTGGCTCCCAGTGCGAGATTTAAAAATGCGCCCCCCTCCCATTCACATAAAAAAAATGTGCCCCCCCCCATAGATATAAAGAGTAAAAGCATGCGCGCGCCGAAGGCGCGGGCACTCCCGGCAAGGGACGTGGCCTCGTTAAAATGGGCGTGGCTTTGTTAAGATGGGCGTGACCTCATCTGATCTCATCATCACGGCCACCACAGGATAAAAATAAAATAATAAAAAAGTCCTCATTTTACACATTACAATGTGCCCCCATTTTACACAGCACGGTAGGCAAGAGTCCCCATTTTACACAGCACGGCAGGCAAGTGTCCCCATTTTACACATTGCGGCAGGAAAGTGGCTCCATTTTACACATTGCGGCAGGCACGTGCCCCCATTTTACACATTGCGACAGGCATGTGCCTCCATTTTACACAGTACAACAGGCAAGTGTCCCCATTTTACACATTGTGGCAGGTACGTGCCCCCATTTTACACATTACGGCAGGCACGTGCCCCCATTTTACACATTGCGGCAGGCACGTGCCCCCATTTTACACATTGCGGCAGGCACGTGCCCCCATTTTACACATTGCGGCAGGAAAGTGTCCCCCTTTTACACATTGCGGCAGGCACGTGCCTCCATTTTACACATTGCGGCAGGCACGTGCCTCCATTTTACACATAGCGGCAGGCACGTGCCTCCATTTTACACATTGCGGCAGGCATATGCCCCCATTTTACACATTCCGGCAGGCAAGAGTCCCCATTTTACACATTCCGGCAGACAGGTGTCCCCATTTTACACAGTACTACGGCAGGTGGTGGAGGTGAGGGGGGAGGGAGGGAGGGAGAGAGAGAGAAAGAGAGAGAGGGAGAGGGGCTGACTTACATTTGAAGAGGTTCTTCCCGCTCTTCAGCCGCCTCTCCCTCGTCTGTGCGGCGCCGCGGCTTGGCTCCCCTTCTCCCGAGTGCCCAGCTCGGGGGGCGGGGTTTTGCGGAATGACGCGATTGCGTCGTGCCGTCAAGACGCAATCTCGTCATTCCGCGAAACCCCACCCCCCGAGCTGGGCACTCGGGAGGAGAGGGGCAGGGGGATTGAAAGTCCTCAAGAAGTGCCACGGCTCGCCCGCCGCAAGAAACGGCACTGGTTCAATCTGCAATCTAAATTGCAGTGTAAAAATAAAGCAGCCAATATTTACCCTGCACAGAAACAAAATAACCAAACCAAATCTAACTCTCTCTGCACATGTTATATCTGCCTCCCCTGCAGTGCACATGGTTTTGTCCAACTGCTAACAAAGTTCCTGCTGCGATCAACTTGGAATTACCCCCCAGATACGTTCATGGACTGTGTTTGCAAGTATTACCTATACTTTGTGGTTCACTCAGGTCACAGCATTTTCTAACTATTATTGGTTTCCCAGTACTGTGTGCTGTTATGTTGGGCTGGCAATTACGTGGACAGGTTCCAGGGCTTGAGTACATGATCAGGTACAGTTGTCCAGTACTGTTTTACATGGATTGTTCCTCTGTTCTGCGTTCCTCATCTGGATTCCGGGACCAGGTCTTGCGCTAGAGCAGTACCAGGGATGTAGCTTTCTCAAGCTATTTCCTGGTTACATAAGACTCTGGGCCTGATTCAGCAAAAAAACGCACAACTACAACTCATTATACTAACATGCGGGGGGCCGCCCAGCACAGGGCAAGGCCTCCCCGCATGCCAGGTTCTCTCCCTTTCTAGGCAGTGAAGCGCTTGCATGATAAGGGTAGCTCCCTACCTACATTTCAGGTTGCATTGGCTGCATGTGACATCACGCAGCCACTGCGGCCCGCCCCGCAAACAGTCTGGACACGCCTTCATTGTCCAGACCTTGCCCCACAAATGATGCGTCGACACCCACAAAATGCGGGTTTGATGCCCCGTCACTGCCCCCTGCCAGGACTTAGACTTAGGGGGTAATTCAGATCTGTGCGTTATCACACAGCGTGGGGTCAGATCCTAACTGTGTATGCACTGCAATAAGCACTCGTGTCAGACAGCAACAACGGGCATCGCCGGTCAGTGACGGGATGGTGCAAAAAATTTGTTCGCAAGGTGATTGACAGGAGGAAGCAGTTTGTGGGTGGTAACTGAGCGTTTACTGGGAGTGTTTGGAAAAATGCAGGCATCTGTCTGACGTCAGCTCCGGCCCCGATAACCCTGTTCTCATCGCACTGGAGTAGTAAGTCCTGGTTGCGCAGAGACTGCACAAAGTGGATTTTTTCAGCTCAGCTACACATGTGATTGCACACTTGCACGGTGAATTTACACTCCCCCTGGAGTCAGTGACTATCTGATCACAAGACATCAAAATTAGCAGCCCAGCGATCAGATCTGAATTAGGCCCAGTGTTCTGAAGAGAACGCAGTTTAAGACTTTGCGCATGCGCACACAAGTGTAAGCGTATTCGCTGAAATTGCTAAATAGCGATTTCTGCACATTAGCGTTTAGTGCTGATTCCGGTTCCATGCTATCAGTACTATGCTGCCTTGTTTCTGGAGTGAGTCTCTGGCCTGACTGGTCTCTCTGATCATCAGGTGAGAGGTCGCCGATGCCTGGTCACCTGGAGGTTTTTGGTTCCATTTCACTATCCTGCCATATCACCTGTCTGTGGTTCCTACCTGTGACTAGTGTGCTTAATCTCCAATAAAACCTATGCGCCTTTGACCACCAAGCCTTATTCAGAGTCACCCCATAAGCATACTGATATTACATCCTACTCACATCACTCATGCGCCAACGTCAGCAGAGCCCAAGGGTCCGGATACCAGTGGTTTATCTATAATGGGTGCAGTATGTGGGGGCCCACACCGCACACCCTGCACCCATTTTAAAATACTCACGTCTCCGGTGTCCCCCGCCAGCATTAGTTGCTCTGAACAATTCTTCAGTAAATGGTACAGCGGACATTTTTCCGGATATTTGCGCATGCGCAGTATCGAAATCTCTGGGAAAATGTCCGCCGTGCCATTTCGACGGAGATTTGCGCCTGCGCTATAGAGTCTGTGCCCCTATAGTATTCAGACTCTATTGCGGCTTCAGAGGAGTGGCCCCAATGGAGGAAGATGGGCACGGGCCTCCTGTTCTGTTAATACGCCCGTGCCCGATACGGATCCCAGGCTTGCTCATTCAGTGATAGAAATCTTAGCTGTGCTGGTAAATTGCTCGTTCTTGTAGTTGTCACAACAGATCCCAGTAAAGAAGGATTTTAAAATCTTTGTACAAAACTTTTTAATAGCCACATCGGACACTTACACATAATACATAGACACGTTTTACACTTATTTAAATTACATTCAAACACGCACACACCAGGTGCCAGATGCAGAGAATAATGGCAATTGTTAGTTTAAGTTGCTGTGCTTGGAAATGTATATTTGGGATAATGTACTCTCTGCGGTAAGTGAAATGCAGTTTAAAGGGGATCAATATGATTTCCCAACTGACGGGATCCGGGCGGTTGAAATACCGACGATGGAATCCCGTCCTAGAGCGCAGCGTGTCCCCTCACGGTCTCGCTGCACTCGCCACGCTTCAGGCCCGGAGGCGACCTTCAGTCACCACAAGGTTCTATTCCCCCTCGGGTGGTGGCGTGGACCACCACCCAAGTGGGGTTTTGGCCGGCGGTCAAAATTCCAACCGTTGGCATTTCAATGGCTGTCTGGGTTTCGACCTCCGAGATCCCGACAACTGCATACTGTTTAAAGGTAATATAGGAGTCCTATACCCATATCAAATCGCATTGCTGTGAGCAGGGTACTTATCAATTACAGGTCACAGAAAACACAGGTGACTTTTAATATGAACAATTTACAGTTGTGATTGAATTGCTCCTTATAATACACAAGTTGTACCAATAAACACTAAAGTTATTAGAACTTACCATTTATACAGACATTTGTTAGAGGAGTTTATTATACATATATTATCATCAGTTATTTATAAACTAACCCAATTTTGCTTTTTAAATTATTTCCACTGTAAATTTAGAGACTAAATAGCACTGGTTCCTGCAGCGTGCAGACTGTTACATATAGGCCATGATCTTGCTATAGAGAAGGAGGTCTCTGCAATACCTCAATGCAGGATCCTGCTAACTACAGTGAGTTGTAGTTGTCTGAAGGCTGGATCCCCCAACAAAGTGCTATTATTGGGAAACTGCTCAAATAAAGTGGTACCCCATTTATGCAAGGAGGAAGTGTGTAAGTCTTTACTGCTATTGGGCTATTTTGCATATTTTTCTTGCCCGGTTATCTTTAGGTGATACATTGTAGCCCTATTATTGGTGACAACCTCATTGTTACAATGAATGCAGTTATACACAAACTAGTTTGCACAATTTATTCTCCCTAGCATTTCCGTATATTTTTGTTTTGCAACATGTACCTTTTAGGAACGGTTTTGTAGCGTACTGTACCTATTGCTTTCATTAAAATCTTGCAGGATATGAAGTGAAATGCACTGAGGGAAGCGTACTGGGGAGAAAAGGGGTTCTAAGCATTGGAGAGTAGTGGGTTTATATATTTATCCACGTCTGACTTGAATGAATTAAATGCTAGATGTATTTTGGTATTCGCATTCATCAAAGTGGAGGCTCTCCTGGAGTGTAATATATTCAGGAAGTGAGTGACGAGTACTCTTGAGTTTGGGGAACTGAACTCTGCCTAAGCTAAAATATAGCCTTATTTATTCTAATAACAATATTCTTAAGAACAGAAATTACTTGTATCTATTACTGACAAAATAGATGACATTTAAACTAAAGTCCTGGTTAACGGATTAAATTATGACCAGTAAAAACATTTGTGAGTGTGGAAAGAAGGACAGTAAACAGTCCTTACTGAGCTTATGTGGCAAAATACCACGTTACAATAGCAGAAAATAAATGAGTAGACACCAGCATGGTGATCCAACCAATTTATGTAATAATTACTCAAGTAATGCAATTAAATCACCAATAAATTGTACTAAAATAATTTCAGAGATATTGCAATCAATAGTACACGGAAGAGTCAAATTATGACCACCTCCAACATTTGATGTCAGCAGTGCGTAGCCCATGAAGTATGTCACGCGTCATGCGCTGGCTTGGTTGGTATTTAAGGTGTGCGATAGGCCGTTTCCACAGATATCACTCGTTGCTGTCATGGGTAAATGGGCCGATTTGTCCGAGTTGTAAAAAGGGATGATTATTGGCTGTTGGCCAAGGGCGGCAGTATTTCTGAAACAGCGCAGTTTGTGAACTGTTCACGTGCTGCTGTGGTGAAGGTGTATTGTGACTGGGCAAATGGCACCATTGCAAATAAGTGATGTGGAAACTGCAGAGAACCACGTGCCATTGATGTGAGAGGTGAACGTCGGCTACAAAGGTGCAAGAGAGACGACTGACAAGCTACAGTGGAGCAGCTCACCATCAAAATGTACCTGTGCCAACCTACCAGCACCTTATTGAGTCACTCCCAGCGCGTATAGCTGCTGTACACGGCAGTTACTCTGCCTTTTAGCTGGTGGTCATGATAATGTGACTCGACCATGTATGATGTACTGTATTACAGGTATAATAATAAAAGGTAACGTATGAAAATAACCTCCATGAATATGTATGGTAGGCTGCTACTGCCCACTGAGTGCATCTGTTGACTGCAAATTGCAATGGGCAGTAGCTAACCTACCAAATATATGGGCATAGTTATAGTGGGTGTAGGGAGAGCCCAGAGGCTTAGGGGGTGCCAGACTAATTTTATATAGTTGTCTACCAAGCTCACATAATCACCTACTAAGAAATTGGGTCTTGCCCGTTGCCTGACCTGAAAAGGGGGTATCATAAGTGTTCATATAGGTGTCACCCTCCCAGGCACAGCTAAGCTGATTAGCACTGCCAAAGAGTAGACTTCTTCTTGACTATGGCCTTTGTGAAGTGAGTGGGGGGGGATCTGATCTGTGAAATTAGGACTGTCCCAGAAAGCTCTAGTTTGCTGAAATTAAGAAATCTCCAACGAAAATGCAATCTCCTGCACTTGGATGTATCCCCCCTCAATTAGGAGCTGGTTGGTCCTCGCCCCCTCTCCCGCTTTCGTTACATTACTGGAAACTGCACTCTTCTCAGCCCTGAAGACCCTGCATATGTGGGGCTGCCATGTAAGATTTAAAATCATCCATTCTTCACTTACATCGAATGTAAACTTGATATTAAAATAGAAGCATTGGTGAACTCCATAGCCAGTGGTGAATTTCCCATTAGGCACGAGACCAGGGCTGGCACTTGTTTGGAGGCAGCACTCGATGCTTGTGTTGGGACTGTCAGCCCAAAAAGTACCGGTAACTGCAAAATATTTCCACTGTACCATATGCCATCTTGAATGGAGTGAAACAGGTAGGACATGCACATAATGCCCCTGTAAGCTGTCCTACTTAGTAAATATGTAAACATAATTAAAAATTAAAAAAAGTAATAGTTAGTGGCATTTTCTATTATTCTATTAAATTGTCTATCATCAAATGAGGGCTTATAACCAATCAATAAAAATAATAAAATTGGGCAGGGTGGGGAGAGGGAAGGATTTTACTGTTGTGCCTAGGGTAGCCCTCACACCTAAATCCGCCCCTGTCCATAAACCTGCATGAGTTCATCCCTGGGACCTTATCAAACAATAAGGATGTCATCTATGTATCTAGTAAATAACAGATGATGTGTGGAAATCCAAGGTTGTGAAAAAATAAGAATTTACTCACCGGTAATTCTATTTCTCGTAGTCCGTAGTGGATGCTGGGAACTCCGTAAGGACCATGGGGAATAGCGGATCCGCAGGAGTCTGGGCACAACTAAAAGAAAGCTTTTAGACTACCTGGTGTGCACTGGCTCCTCCCACTATGACCCTCCTCCAAGCCTCAGTTAGGACACTGTGCCCGGAAGAGCTGACACAATAAGGAAGGATTTTGAATCCCGGGTAAGACTCATACCAGCCACACCAATCACACCGTATAACTCGTGATACTATACCCAGTTAACAGTATGAAACATAACTGAGCCTCTCAACGGATGGCTCATAACAATAACCCTTTAGTGAACAATAACTATGTACAAGTATTGCAGACAATCCGCACTTGGGACGGGCGCCCAGCATCCACTACGGACTACGAGAAATAGAATTACCGGTGAGTAAATTCTTATTTTCTCTGACGTCCTAGTGGATGCTGGGAACTCCGTAAGGACCATGGGGATTATACCAAAGCTCCCAAACGGGCGGGAGAGTGCGGATGACTCTGCAGCACCGAATGAGAGAACTCAAGTTCCTCCTCAGCCAGGGTATCAAATTTGTAGAATTTTGCAAACGTGTTTGCCCCTGACCAAGTAGCAGCTCGGCAAAGTTGTAAAGCCGAGACCCCTCGGGCAGCCGCCCAAGATGAGCCCACCTTCCTTGTAGAATGGGCTTTAACTGATTTAGGATGCGGCAATCCAGCCGCAGAATGCGCCAGCTGAATTGTGCTACAAATCCAGCGAGCAATAGTCTGCTTAGAAGCAGGAGCACCCAGTTTGTTGTGTGCCTACAGGATAAATAGCGAGTCAGTTTTCCTGACTCCAGCCGTCCTGGAAACATAAATTTTCAAGGCCCTGACTACGTCCAGTAACTTGGAATCCTCCAAGTCGCTAGTAGCCGCAGGCACCACGATAGGTTGGTTCAAGTGAAAAGCAGATACCACCTTAGGGAGAAACTGAGGACGAGTCCTCAATTCTGCCCTATCCATATGGAAAATCAGATAAGGGCTTTTAAATGACAAAGCCGCCAATTCTGATACACGCCTGGCCGAAGCCAAGGCCAATAACATGACCACTTTCCACGTGAGATATTTTAGATCCACGGTCTTTAGTGGCTCAAACCAATGTGATTTTAGGAAATTCAACACCACGTTGAGATCCCAGGGTGCCACTGGAGGCACAAAGGGGGGCTGAATATGCAGCACTCCTTTTACAAATGTCTGAACTTCAGGTAGTGAAGCTAGTTCTTTTTGGAAGAAAATCGACAGAGCCGATATCTGTACCTTAATGGAGCCTAATTTTAGGCCCATAGTCACTCCTGCCTGTAGGAAGTGCAGAAATCGACCCAGCTGAAATTCCTCTGTTGGGGCCTTATTGGCCTCACACCAAGCAACATATTTCCGCCATATGAGGTGATAATGTTTTACCGTTACATCTTTCCTGGCTTTAATCAGCGTAGGAATGACATCCTCCGGAATGCCCTTTTCCTTTAGGATCCGGCGTTCAACCGCCATGCCGTCAAACGCAGCCGCGGTAAGTCTTGGAACAGACAGGGCCCCTGCTGCAGCAGGTCCTGTCTGAGCGGCAGAGGCCATGGGTCCTCTGAGATCATCTCTTGAAGTTCCGGGTACCAAGCTCTTCTTGGCCAATCCGGAACCACGAGTATTGTCCTTACTCCTCGTTTTCTTATTATTCTCAGTACCTTTGGTATGAGAGGCAGAGGAGGGAACACATAAACTGACTGGTACACCCACGGTGTCACTAGAGCGTCCACCGCTTGCGCCTGAGGGTCCCTTGACTTGGCGCAATATCTCTCCAGTTTTTTGTTTAGGCGGGACGCCATCATGTCCACCTGTGGCCGTTCCCAACGATTTACAATCAGTGTGAAGACTTCTGGATGAAGTCCCCACTCTCCCGGGTGGAGGTCGTGCCTGCTGAGGAAGTCTGCTTCCCAGTTGTCCACTCCCGGAATGAACACTGCTGACAGTGCTAGCACGTGATTTTCCGCCCATCAGAGAATCCTTGTGGCTTCTGCCATTGCCGTCCTGCTTCTTGTGCCTCCCTGTCGGTTTACATGGGCGACCGCCGTGATGTTGTCTGACTGGATCAGTACCGGCTGGTGTAGAAACAGGGGTTTTGCCTGACTTAGGGCATTGTAAATGGCCCTTAGTTCTAGAACATTTATGTGTAGGGAAGTCTCCTGACTCGACCATAGTCCTTGGAAGTTTCTTCCCTGTGTGACTGCCCCCCAGCCTCGAAGGCTGGCATCCGTGGTCACCAGGACCCAGTCCTGTATGCCGAATCTGCGGCCCTCTAGGAGATGAGCACTCTGCAGCCACCACAGCAGAGACACCCTGGTTCTTGGAGACAGGGTTATTAGCCGATGCATCTGAAGATGCAATCCGGACCATTGGTCCAACAGGTCCCACTGAAAGATTCTGGCATGGAACCTGCCGAAAGGAATTGCTTCGTAAGAAGCCACCATCTTTCCCAGGACTCGCGTGCAGTGATGCACCGACACCTGTTTTGGTTTCAGGAGGTCTCTGACTAGAGATGACAGCTCCTTGGCTTTCTCATCCGGGAGAAACACTTTTTTCTGGACTGTGTCCAGAATCATTCCCAGGAACAGTAGACGTGTCGTCGGAACCAGCTGTGACTTTGGAATATTCAGAATCCAACCGTGCTGGTGTAGCACCTCCTGAGATAGTGCTACTCCTACCAACAACTGCTCCCTGGATCTCGCCTTTATTAGGAGATCGTCCAAGTACGGGATAATTAAAACTCCCTTTTTTCGAAGGAGTATCATAATTTCCGCCATTACCTTGGTAAACACCCTCGGTGCCGTGGACAGTCCAAACGGCAGCGTCTGGAATTGGTAATGGCAATTTTGTACCGCAAATCTGAGGTACTCCTGGTGAGGATGATAAATGGGGACATGCAGGTAAGCATCCTTGATGTCCAGGGATACCATGTAATCCCCCTCGTCCAGGCTTGCAATAACCGCCCTGAGCGATTCCATCTTGAACTTGAACTTTTTTATGTATGTGTTCAAGGATTTCAAATTTAAAATGGGTCTCACCGAACCGTCCGGTTTCGGTACCACAAACAGTGTGGAATAGTAACCCCGTCCTTGTTGAAGTAGGGGCACCTTGACTATCACCTGCTGGGAATACAGCTTGTGAATTGCCTCTAGCACAGCCTCCCTGCCTGAGGGAGTTGTTGGCAAGGCAGATTTGAGGAAACAGCGGGGGGGAGGCGCCTCGAATTCCAGCTTGTACCCCTGAGATACTACTTGCAAGATCCAGGGATCCACCTGTGAGCGAGCCCACTTATCGCTGAAATTTTTGAGGCGGCCCCCCACCGTACCTGGCTCCGCTTGTGGAGCCCCACCGTCATGCAGTGGACTTGGAAGAAGCGGGGGAGGACTTTTGCTCCTGGGAACCTGCTGTTTGCTGCAGCCTTTTTCCCCTACCTCTGCCTCTGGACAGAAAGGACCCGCCTTTTCCTCGCCTGTTTCTCTGGGTCCGAAAGGACTGTACCTGATAAAACGGCGCTTTTTTAGGCTGTGAGGGAACCTGGGGTAAAAATGCTGACTTCCCAGCTGTCGCTGTGGAAACTAGGTCCGAGAGACCATCCCCGAATAACTCCTCACCCTTATAAGGCAAAACTTCCATGTGCCTTTTGGAATCTGCATCCCCTGTCCACTGCCGAGTCCATAAGCCTCTCCTAGCAGAAATGGACAATGCACTTATTTTAGATGCCAGCCGGCAGATCTCCCTCTGTGCATCTCTCATGTATAAGACTGAGTCTTTTATATGCTCTATGGTTAGGAGAATAGTGTCCCTGTCTAGGGTGTCAACATTTTCTGACAGGGAATCTGACCATGCAGCGGCAGCACTGCACATCCATGCTGACGCAATAGCTGGTCTAAGTATAATGCCTGAGTGTGTATATACAGACTTCAGGATCGCCTCCTGCTTTCTATCCGCAGGCTCCTTTAGGACGGCCGTATCCGGAGACGGAAGTGCCACCTTTTTAGACAAACGTGTGAGCGCTTTATCCACCCTAGGAGGTGTTTCCCAACGTGCCCTATCCTCTGGCGGGAAAGGGAACGCCATTAGTAATTTTTTAGGGATTACCAATCTTTTATCGGGGAAAGCCCACGCTTCTTCACACACTTCATTTAATTCTTCAGATGGGGGAAAAACTACGGGTAGTTTTTTCTCCCCAAACATAATACCCTTTTTAGTGGTACCTGGGTTTATATCCGAAATGTGTAATACCTCCTTCATTGCCTCAATCATGCAACGAATGGTGGACATTAGATTAGACTCATCGTCGTCGACACTGGTATCAGTATCCGTGTCGACATCTGCGTCTGCCATCTGAGGTAGCGGGCGTTTTAGAGCCCCTGATGGCCTTTGAGACACCTGGGCAGGCACGAGCTGAGAAGCCGGCTGTCCCGCATTTGGCATGTCGTCAAATTTTTTGTGTAAGGAGTCGACACTTGCACGTAATTTCTTTCATAAAACCATCCACTCAGGTGTCTGCCCCGCAGGGGGTGACATCACTTCTATAGGCATCTGCTCCGCCTCCACATAATTTTCCTCATCAAACATGTCGACACAGCCGTACTGACACACCACACACACACCGGGAATGCTCTAACAGAGGACAGGACCCCACAGAAGCCCTTTGGGGAGACAGAGAGAGAGTATGCCAGCACACACCAGAGCGCTATATAATGCAGGGACTAACTGAATTATGTCCCCTATAGCTGCTATAATATTTACTGCGCCTAAATTTAGTGCCCCCCTCTCTTTTTTACCCTTTTCTGTAGTGTAGACTGCAGGGGAGAGCCAGGGAGCTTCCTTCCAGCGGAGCTGTGAGGGAGAAATGGCGCCAGTGTGCTAAGGGAGATAGCTCCGCCCCTTTTTAGCGGACTTTTCTCCCGCTTTTTCAAGGATTCTGGCAGGGGTAATTATCACATATATAGCCTCTGGGGCTATATATTGTGATTGTTTTGCCAGCCAATGTGTTTTTATTGCTGCTCAGGGCGCCCCCCCCCCCCCCCCCCAGCGCCCTGCACCCTCAGTGACCGGAGTGTGAAGTGTGTATGAGGAGCAATGGCGCACAGCTGCAGTGCTGTGCGCTACCTTGGTGAAGACAGAAGTCTTCATGCCGCCGATTTTCCGGACTTCTTCTTGCTTCTGGCTCTGTAAGGGGGACGGCGGCGCGGCTCCGGGACCGAACACCAAGGCCAGTTCCATGCGGTCGATCCCTCTGGAGCTAATGGTGTCCAGTAGCCTAGGAAGCCCAAGCTAGCTGCAAGCAGGTAGGTTCGCTTCTTCTCCCCTTAGTCCCTCGTTGCAGTGAGCCTGTTGCCAGCAGGTCTCACTGTAAAATAAAAAACCTAAAATATACCTTCTTTCTAAGAGCTCAGGAGAGCCCCTAGTGTGCATCCAGCTCGGCCGGGCACAAAAATCTAACTGAGGCTTGGAGGAGGGTCATAGTGGGAGGAGCCAGTGCACACCAGGTAGTCTAAAAGCTTTCTTTTAGTTGTGCCCAGACTCCATCGGAGCCGCTATTCCCCATGGTCCTTACGGAGTTCCCAGCATCCACTAGGACGTCAGATAAAAAAATAAATGCCTTTCTCTAACGTCCTAAGTGGATGCTGGGGACTCCGTAAGGACCATGGGGAATAGCGGCTCCGCAGGAGACTGGGCACATCTAAAGAAAGCTTTAGGACTATCTGGTGTGCACTGGCTCCTCCCCCTATGACCCTCCTCCAAGCCTCAGTTAGATCTTTGTGCCCGAACGAGAAGGGTGCACACTAGGGGCTCTCCTGAGCTTCTTAGTGAAAGTTTTAGTTTAGGTTTTTTATTTTCAGTGAGACCTGCTGGCAACAGGCTCACTGCATCGAGGGACTAAGGGGAGAAGAAGCGAACTCACCTGCGTGCAGAGTGGATTGGGCTTCTTAGGCTACTGGACATTAGCTCCAGAGGGACGATCACAGGCCCAGCCATGGATGGGTCCCAGAGCCGCGCCGCCGGCCCCCTTACAGAGCCAGAAGACAGAAGAGGTCCGGAAAATCGGCGGCAGAAGACATCCTGTCTTCACCAAGGTAGCGCACAGCACTGCAGCTGTGTGCCATTGCTCCTCAGCACACTTCACACTTCGGTCACTGAGGGTGCAGGGCGCTAGGGGGGGGGGGCGCCCTGAGCAGCAATAAAAACACCTTGGCTGGCGAAAATACATCACATATAGCCGCCAGGGCTATATGGATGAATTTTAACCCCTGCCAGAATCCATAAAAAAGCAGGAGAAAAGTCAGCGAAAAAGGGGCGGAGCCTATCTCCTCAGCACACTGGCGCCATTTTCCCTCACAGCTCCGTTGGAGGGAAGCTCCCCTGGCTCTCCCCTGCAGTCACTACACTACAGAAAGGGTTAAAAAAGAGAGGGGGGCACTAATTAGGCGCAGTATTAACAATACAGCAGCTATAAGGGGAAAAACACTTATATAAGGTTATCCCTGTATATATATAGCGCTTTGGTGTGTGCTGGCAAACTCTCCCTCTGTCTCCCCAAAGGGCTAGTGGGGTCCTGTCCTCTATCAGAGCATTCCCTGTGTGTGTGCTGTATGTCGGTACGTTTGTGTCGACATGTATGAGGAGAAAAATGATGTGGAGACGGAGCAGATGCCTGTAATAGTGATGTCACCCCCTAGGGGGTCGACACCTGAGTGGATGAACTGTTGGAAGGAATTACGTGACAGTGTCAGCTCTGTATAAAAGACAGTGGTTGACATGAGACAGCCGGCTACTCAGCTTGTGCCTGTCCAGACGTCTCATAGGCCGTCAGGGGCTCTAAAGCGCCCGTTACCTCAGATGGCAGATATAGACGCCGACACGGATACTGACTCCAGTGTCGACGGTGAAGAGACAAATGTGACTTCCAGTAGGGCCACACGTTACATGATTGAGGCAATGAAAAATGTTTTTACACATTTCTGATAATACGAGTACCACCAAAAAGGGGTATTATGTTCGGTGAGGAAAAACTACCTGTAGTTTTCCTGAATCTGAGAAATTAAATGAGGTGTGTGATGATGCGTGGTTTTCCCCCGATAACAACTGATAATTTCTAAAATGTTATTGGCATTATATCCTTTCCCGCCAGAGGTTAGGGTGCGTTGGGAAACACCCCCTAGGGTGGATAAAGCGCTCACACGCTTGTAAGGGCTCTACCCTCTCCTGAGATGGCCGCCGTTAAGGATCCTGCTGATAGAAAGCAGGAGGGTATCCTAAAATGTATTTACACACATACTGGTGTTATACTGCGACCAGCAATCGCCTCAGCCTGGATGTGCAGTGCTGGGTTGGCGTGGTCGGATTCCCTGACTGAAAATATTGATACCCTAGATAGGGACAGTATATTTTTGCCTATAGAGCATTTAAAAGATGCATTTCTATATATGCGTGATGCACAGCGGAATATTTGCCGACTGGCATCAAGTCTAAGTGCGTTGTCCATTTCTACCAGTAGAGGGTTATGTGGTCAGGTGATGCGTATTCCAAACGGCATTTGGAAGTATTGCCTTAATAAGGGGAGGAGTTATTTGGGGTCGGTCTTTCAGACCTGGTGGCCACGGCAACAGCTGGGAAATCTACGTTTGTACCCCAGGTCGCCTCTCAACATGAGAAGACGCCGTATTATCAGGCGCAGTCTTTTCGTGGACAAGCGGGCAAAATGTTCCTCATTTCTGCCCCGTGACAGAGGGAGAGGAAAAAGGCTGCAGAAATCAGCCAGTTCCCAGGAACAGAAACCCTCTCCCGCCTCTGCCAAGCCCTCAGTATGACGCTGGGGCTTTACAAGCAGAATCAGGCACGGTGGGGGGCCCGTCTCAATGAATTTCAGCGCGCAGTGGGCTCACTCGCAAGTAGACCCCTGGATCCAGTGCCGTAACTAGGCATTTTAGCGCTGTGTGCAAGAACGGACATTGGCGCCCCCCCGTACAAGATAGGCGCAGTGCGAGCCGTAGGCGCGCAAAAAATATATAGGGGCGTGGCTTCACAGGAAGGGGCGTGGCAACAAAATAATAGCAATTCCTACTACGGTGCACAGTAGTCTCCATTATTCAAATTACGCTGCACAGTAGCGCCACTACACCAGGTAGAGCCCCTTTTATACATTACAGCAGACAGCGTCCCCCTTTTTACACATTGCGGCAGCCAGTCCCCCTTTTTACACATTGCAGCAGACAGCGTCCCCCTTTTTACACATTGCGGCAGCCAGTCCCCCTTTTTACACATTGCGGCAGCCAGTCCCCCTTTTTACACATTGCGGCAGCCAGTCCCCCTTTTTACACATTGCGGCAGCCAGTCCCCCTTTTTACACATTGCGGCAGCCAGGACCACTTTTTACACATTGCGGCAGACGGGACCCCTTTTTACACATTGCGGCAGATGGGACCCCTTTTTACGCATTGCGGCAGATGGAACCCCTTTTTACGCATTGCGGCAGCCGGGACCCCTTTTTACACATTGCGGCAGCCAGTCCCCCTTTTTACACATTGCGGCAGCCAGTCCCCCTTTTTACACATTGCGGCAGCCAGTCCCCCTTTTTACACATTGCGGCAGATGGGACCCCTTTTTACGCATTGCGGCAGATGGGACCCCTTTTTACGCATTGCGGCAGCCGGGACCCCTTTTTACACATTGCGGCAGCCAGTCCCCCTTTTTACACATTGCGGCAGCCAGTCCCCCTTTTTACACATTGCGGCAGCCAGTCCCCCTTTTTACACATTGCGGCAGCCAGTCCCCCTTTTTACACATTGCGGCAGCCAGTCCCCCTTTTTACACATTACGGCAGCCAGTCCCCCTTTTTACACATTGCGGCAGCCGGGACCACTTTTTACACATTGCGGCAGACGGGACCCCTTTTTACACATTGCGGCAGATGGGACCCCTTTTTACGCATTGCGGCAGCCGGAACCCCTTTTTACGCATTGCGGCAGCCAGTCCCCCTTTTTACACATTGCGGCAGACGGGACCCCTTTTTACACATTGCGGCAGATGGGACCCCTTTTTACACATTGCAGCAGATGGGACCCCTTTTTACACATTGCAGGAGAGGGAGAGAGAGAGAGAGAGAGAGACATACTTACCTTCTCCCCGCTGACAGGCTCCTCGTGCATCTCCCTCTCGGTGCAGTGTGAAGTCAGTTGAGAAGGAGGAGGAGGGAGGGGGAGCAGAGAGCCGCAGCAGCGCTATTTGATTGGTAGTAAGCGCTGCTGCAGCATCCCCCTCTCCTTCTGTATTGGCTGCCCGGCGCTGCTGTGGATGCTGGGATGCATCCACAGCAGCGCCAGGCAGCCAATACAGAAGGAGAGGGGGATGCTGCAGCAGCGCTTACTACCAATCAAATAGCGCTGCTGCGGCTCTCTGCTCCCCCTCCCTCCTCCTCCGCTGCCCGGCGCTCCTGTCTTCTCTCCTCCAGCGCGGCGCACGGCGCAGTTCAGAGGCGGCATGTAATGAGTCAATTTGACTCATTACATGCCGCTGGCCGTGCGCCCCCAGGGCAACTGCGCTGTGTGCCAAGCCCCCTTGGCACACACGTAGTTACGGCCCTGCCTGGATCCTTCAGGTGATATCTCAGGGGTACAAATTAGAATTCGAGACGTCTCCCCCTCGCCGTTTTCCTAAAGTCGGCTTTACCGATGTCTCCTTCTGACAGGGAGACAGTTTTGGAAGCCATTCACAAGCTGTATTCCCAGCAGGTGATAATCAAGGTACCCCTCCTGCAACAGGGAACGGGGTATTATTCCACACTGTTGTGGTACCGAAGCCGGACGGCTCGGTGAGACCGATTCTAAATCTAAAATCTTTGAACACTTACATACAGAGGTTCAAATTCAAGATTGAGTCACTCAGAGCAGTGATTGCGAACCTGGAAGAAGGGGACTACATGATGTCTCGGGACATCAAGGATGCTTACCTTCATGTCAAAATTTACCCTTCTCACCAAGGGTACCTCAGGTTTATGGTACAGAACTGTCACTATCAGTTCAGACGCTGCCGTATGGATGGTCCACGGCACCCCGGGTCTTTACCAAGGTAATGGCCAAAATGATGATATTCCTTCGAAGGAAGGGAATTTTAGTTATCCCTTACTTGGACGATTCCCTGATAAGGGTAAGATCCAGGGAACAGTTGGAGGTCGGTGTAGCACTATCTCAGGTAGTGTTGCGGCAGCACGATTGGATTCTCAATATTCCAAAATCGCAGCTGGTTCCGACGACTTGTCTTCTGTTCCTAGGGATGATCCTGGACACAGTCCAGAAAAAGGTGTTTCTCCCGGAGGGGAAAGCCAGGGAGTTATCCGAGCTAGTCAGGAACTTCCTAAAACCGAGCCAAGTCTCAGTGCATCAATGCACAAGGGTTCTGGGTAAAATGGTGGCTTCCTACGAAGCAATCCCATTCGGCAGATTCCACGCAAGAACTTTCCAGTGGGACCTGCTGGACAAATGGTCCGGGTCGCATCTTCAGATGCATCAGCGGATAACCCTGTCACCAAGGACAAGGGTGTCCCTCCTGTGGTGGTTGCAGAGTGCTCATCTTCTAGAGGGCCGCAGATTCGGCATTCAGGACTGGGTCCTGGTGACCACGGATGCCAGCCTGCGAGGCTGGGGAGCAGTCACACAGGGAAGGAATATCCAGGGCTTATGGTCAAGCCTGGAGACATCACTTCACATAAATATCCTGAAGCTAAGGGCCATTTACAATGCTCTAAGCTTAGCAAGACCTCTGCTTCAAGGTCAGCCGGTGTTGATCCAGTCGGACAACATCACGGCAGTCACCCACGTAAACAGACAGGGTGGCACAAGAAGCAGGAGGGCAATGGCAGAAGCTGCAAGGATTCTTCGCTGGGCGGAAAATCATGTGATAGCACTGTCAGCAGTATTCATTCCGGGAGTGGACAACTGGGAAGCAGACTTCCTCAGCACGACCTCCACCCGGGAGAGTGGGGACTTCACCCAGAAGTCTTCCACATGATTATAAACCGTTGGGAAAAACTCGACAGGTATTGCGCCAGGTCAAGGGACCCTCAGGCAATAGCTGTAGACGCTCTGGTAACACCGTGGGTGTACCAGTCAGTGTATGTGTTCCCTCCTCTGCCTCTCATACCCAAGGTACTGAGATTGATAAGATGGAGAGGAGTAAGCACTATATTCGTGGCTCCGGATTGGCCAAGAAGGACTTGGTAACCGGAACTTCAAGAGATGCTCACGGAGAATCCGTGGCCTCTACCTCTAAGAAGGGACCTGCTCCAACAAGGACCCTGTCTGTTCCAAGACTTACCGCAGCTGCGTTTGACGGCATGGCGGTTGAACGCCGAATTCTGAAGGAAAAAAGGCATTCCGGATGAAGTCATCCCTATCCTGATCAAAGCCAGGAAGGATGTAACCGCAAAACATTATCACCGCATTTGGCGAAAATATGTTGCGTGGTGCGAGGCCAGTAAGGCCCGACGGAGGAAATTCAACTGGGTCGATTCCTACATTTCCTGCAAACAGGAGTGTCTATGGGCCTGAAATTGGGGTCCATTAAGGTTCAAATTTCGGCCCTGTCAATTTTCTTCCAAAAAGAACTAGCTTCAGTCCCTTAAGTTCAGACGTTTGTAAAAGGGGTACTGCATATACAGCCTCCTTTTGTGCCTCCAGTGGCACTTTGGGATCTCAATGTAGTTTTTTGGGTTCCAAAAGTCACATTGGTTTGAACCACTTAAATCTGTGGAGTTAAAATATCTCACATGGAAAGTGGTCATGCTGTTGGCCCTGGCCTGGGCCAGGCGCGTGTCAGAATTGGCGGCTTTATCCTGTAAAAGCCCTTATCTGATTTTCCATTTGGACAGGGCGGAATTGAGGACTCGTCCTCAGTTTCTCCCTAAGGTGGTTTCAGCGTTTCACCTGAACCAACCTATTGTGGTGCCTGCGGCTACTAGGGACTTGGAGGACTCCAAGTTGCTAGACGTTGTCAGGGCCCTGAAAATATATGTTTCCAGGACGGCTGGAGTCAGAAAATCTGACTCGCTGTTTATCCTGTATGCACCCAACAAGCTGGGTGCTCCTGCTTCTAAGCAGACTATTGCTCGTTGGATTTGTAGTACAATTCAGCTTGCACATTCTGTGGCAGGCCTGCCACAGCCAAAAATCTGTAAATGCCCACTCCACAAGGAAGGTGGGCTCATCTTGGGCGGCTGCCCGAGGGGTCTCATCTTTACAACTTTGCCGAGCAGCTACTTGGTCAGGAGCAAATACGTTTGTAAAATTCTACAAAATTGATACCCTGGCTGATGAGGACCTGGAGTTCTCTCAATTGGTGCTGCAGAGTCATCCGCACTCTCCCGCCCGTTTGGGAGCTTTGGTATAATCCCCATGGTCCTTACGGAGTCCCCAGCATCCACTTAGGACGTTAGAGAAAATAAGAATTTACTTACCGATAATTCTATTTCTCGTAGTCCGTAGTGGATGCTGGGCGCCCATCCCAAGTGCGGATTGTCTGCAATACTGGTACATAGTTATTGTTACCAAAAAATCGGGTTATTGCTGTAGTGAGCCATCTTTTCTAGAGGCTCCTCTGTTATCATGCTGTTAACTGGGTTCAGATCACAAGTTGTACGGTGTGATTGGTGTGGCTGGTATGAGTCTTACCCGGGATTCAAAATCCTTCCTTATTGTGTACGCTCGTCCGGGCACAGTATCCTAACTGAGGCTTGGAGGAGGGTCATAGGGGGAGGAGCCAGTGCACACCAGATAGTCCTAAAGCTTTCTTTAGATGTGCCCAGTCTCCTGCGGAGCCGCTATTCCCCATGGTCCTTACGGAGTCCCCAGCATCCACTACGGACTACGAGAAATAGAATTATCGGTAAGTAAATTCTTATTTTCAACATCAAACATAAAGAATTAGCAAATGAGAGCAACACATGCTATTATGTCATATTATCTTTCTCTAGCATTGCCATGTTTTCTGGATTTACTTTATTTGTTCTTTTTCTCTATTTGGTGTTTTGGTGTCTAGTTTTGTGTACACTGGTCTCCTAGGCAACCCAGCCCAGCGAGGAGCATGGTGTGGGTGTGTTGTAGGTGTGTGTCTCTACTTTAGACACAGTCTGATTATGTCACCAGTACATGCTGCTGCTGTGAATGGGAGGCACCTTTCTGCCCTATTGATGTCCTTTTCTATTTAGGTGTTTTATTGCATTTGTTTATATCTACCTGTGACTATGTACTGATCTATACACATATAAGCCCTCTGAGTGCCATCTGTCTCTGTTGCTGTATATATACTAGCTGTTCTACACATTTTTTCGTACAGGAGTTTATGATTTTCACGGTTGTAAATATAAAAGTGTGTTAAAAATTTGGTAAATCTATAGAGATGTAAATTTGAGATGTCTTAATGTAAGTAAATATTAATCCATGGTTCTTGGCGTTTACCGAGGAGCACCTGTATCAGATACGGTAAAAAGTGACAGGACCATTTTTATAGTTTATTAAATTCTACACGCTGGAGGTGCAATACAAAGTTTGATCTGATGTCCATTTGGGCGTTATCGTTCACACACGCAAGCCATGCATCAGTAATGACGTCATTATGTCAACCCCCTTTTCATCCCCTTAGGGGAGGTTTATTAGAATTCTAATTATGTAGTTTTCCTATTTCCCACCTGCAGAATACCTATGTTACATTTCAACTTCCTAACATATCGGGAAGTAAGAAAACTTGTGATGACTGAGTGAGAGCTTTCACATTTTTGTAGTTTATTAAATTCTACACACTGGAGGTGCAATCCAAATTTTGATCCGATTGTCTGTTTGGGTGTTCTCATTCACGCAACGCAAGCCATGCACCGGTAATGACATCATTATGTCAACCCCCTTTTCATCCCCTTAGGGGAGGTTTATTAAAATTCATATTATGTAGTTTTCCTATTTCCCACTTGAAGAATACCTATGTTAAATTTTAGTTCCCTCACATATCAGGAAAGAAGAGAATTATACACCTTTCAGACCGCCACCTATGACCACGGGTTATTGGCACATGAGCGCGCATAACCAGTGTTCAGGTGCGGTCTGAAAGGTGTCAGGGTTGAAATACTTTGACAAAGGCTCCTGTAGACAAAACGCGTTGGTGAAGTACACACTTCCGAGGCAGATGACCAATAAGCCAGGACTCTCTAGGTGGATGTCTGGTCCAGGGAGGTACCTAAGAAAGTTTTCCTATCAAATGTGAATTGGTGTGCCCTATACACTGCTGCTAATGGTACGCTGCTAGAAGAATGTGTGTGTTTTTTTAAAAGTAATTTTATTGAATAAACAGTATTACACTATCATCCTCCTTTATTTCCCTATATATGTCATACGAATTACACGACAGAAGTGAATTAGGACATCTGGTACAATACAAGGATTCAGAAGGACAGTGTAAATACTGATGGGCTATGGAAAAGAGAATAGACTAAGAGATAAGAAAGATAACTTGCAAACAGAATGAGACAGCGCTTCCCACTTTGGTTTTAACTTTTATATATATATAAAGATAATCACAAAAATACAAATACAAACATAAAGATACCGGCCAGTATCACACTTATAAAATACTGATTAATATAATTCAAATTTAATCATAAAATATATATACCAACTGATTATAAATCTATCCTAAAAAGGCTTCCACTCAAATTGATATTATATCATATATTAATACTTGCATTAATATTGTACTAATAATAAAGCATGCACAGAAATGCCCTAACAATATAATAAGGAGGAATGTCCAGAATTATAGTAAAAAGTGCAAAAGATGGAAAGCACTGAGTTAAAAGTCGGACACTGATGAAGCCGCTGAAAATGGACCCTGAGGCGGAGAAACGCGTATGTGAGGGACAACAACAGGCGTTGTGAGTTAGGAGATTATCTTTCACCCATTGCAATATCGGGTGTGTGGCTCACAACCTCCATTTACCGGCCGGTGAACTGTTTCATCCATACCCCAGTGCACAGGGGAATGAGTTGCCTTAAAGTTTTGGCTACCCTTTGAAATATATGCTGCTAGCTTGTGCAGTCATAAAGGATAAAATCTATGCTGAGTGCTTTGGCTAAATGTGCTCTAATCCTGGATCAATGCAAGATGTGGGGTAACCTATTTCACTAACTTTGCTTCCATTCTTTGGCAATTGGGCTGCCAGTCTTTGCAGCCTTACAGGAAATTATTCATATTATTTCTGCTTAATCCATTTTGGCTGAAAGAACTTTGTGTGGCTATATAACAATACTAACTCCGCTATATATCCCTCAAATAGGGATGATTGGAAGGCTGCTTAGTTAAAAGGAATGTATGCTTGCTTACAGGTGCCTACTAACCCATTGTGCTAATTATCTGGACTATTAACTCAGTGCGTTCCATCTTTTGCACTTTTTACTATAATTCTGGACATTCCTCCTTATTATATTGTTAGGGCATTTCTGTGCATGCTTTATTATTAGTACAATATTAATGCAAGTATTAATATATGATATAATATCAATTTGAGTAGAAGCCTTTTTAGGATAGATTTATAATCAGTTGGTATATATATTTTATGATTAAATTTGAATTATATTAATCAGTATTTTATAAGTGTGATACTGGCCGGTATCTTTGTTTGTATTTGTATTTTTGTGATTATCTTTTTATATATATATATATATATATATATATATATAAAAAAGTTAAAACCAAAGTGGGAAGCGCTGTCTCATTCTGTTTGCATATTCTCTTTGGAGGGGTTGGGATCATCCCTCAGACTTCAGCTGCATTCACTTTGGTGAGTGACAGCGCCAGGTGCAAATCCATAAGAAAGATAACTTATTCTTTTATTTGTGACTTTAGAAAGTGGACATTTCATCCCACCTAAACCATCGGGTCATGACATAATCCTAACAACAATTTTTATATATACCCTGATTGCATTCGCGCCGGTCCACTGTTTGAGTGTTTTGTATATTGATAAAAGGGTGAGACAGGTCTACACCCAGGACTTGGCTGCATTTGTGTTTGGATATCATAATTGAGTCTTTTTGTGAAACAATAATAAAGACATGAGGATCTATTCCACAAAATGGATGAGTCCCTTCCTAATAGATGGAAGATGTAAATTCAGAAATCATGAGAAACCCTGATGGACAAAGATGGAAATCAGGTGGAGCCTATGAAATATATCCATTGCAGGTACTCATACTGCGTGTGACCATTCCAACACATTTTGACATTTAAATGTCTTTGTCAAGGTGATTGGTGACCTGGATAAGAGCTGATTAAATACCAGAAATAACCAAATAAAGAGGCCATCATCTATGTAACATGTAATACTACCGTCTGACGAGGTTTGCCTGTGTTAGCATAGCTGGGGCCAAGCCTAGTGCCCATGGTAGTCTCTGCATGAAAAAGAAACTGTTAAAAATAAAATAAATATATTGTAAAATTTCAGTGATCCCTTCACTCAATAATCCCTGAAATTTGAAGTCTACTTGATTATAACACAAGACATATATCCCTGCCTTAACTCCTTCCTTGTGTCTAAGAATAGCATAGAGGGACATGACTCTGCTGTAAGGAGAAATACTGTAAATCTTGTTCCCATTGAACGTCATTCAATTTATTTATTTGTTTTATGTTATGAGTGAATGAATACAAACTAGGTAGAACTTATGTTCATGACGGCTCCTAAAGTATCAAGAACCTACTACATGCTGGTTTTAATCATTGTTCCTAAGATCGAATATTGAAAGGAGCCTATCAGTTGGACATTTGGACCATCATTTATCCATTGGGTCATCATTTAGTGCCAATCATCATGTAACTGTTATAGATTTGTACTAGTAAAAGCTGTCATACTAACAAAGGCAACTGCCAATTCTACAGGGAGTCCGTCACTGCCACAGACTAAGCTACAGGGTTCCTCTGGGGTCAGCCCAGAGGAACAGGCCCCCCCAAGAGTTACAGTAAGAGTTCAAGACCAGACCAAAGAATCCTGATCCAGCCTGAAGGAACAGAAAGAGTTTTGGTCCAACCCAAAGGTCCAAAGCAACATAGGGAGTTCAGAATGAATCCATTTGTTTTCAGAGCATACTGTTTCCTTTCCACCGTTCTGAGCTGCTACTGCTGTTCTCATTATGCGCAACCTATAGAGCAGGGGTGGGGAACCTCAGTCCCGTGGGCCGTATAAGGCCCACAAAGCCACTTGATCCGGCCCGGCAAGGCTCACCTAACCGAGGGAGATGCCGGGTGCACGCTGATATTTTGTTACCACTGGGCACCTGGCTCCTTCTCCTCAGCAGATTCCGGAGGCAGGAGCTCACTCCTGAGCTCCGGCTCAGGCAGTATACATGTGCGGCGCTATGGGAGAGACGTCATGATGTCTCTCTCCCATAGTTCCGAGGAGCGGGCAGCCAGGCAGAGGGCAGTGGTCCGGAAGCAGGAGTGGGGCTGGTAAGTATTGTGTGGTTATTTTTTATGTGTGTGTGTTAGCGGAGCTACTAGGGGGCATAACCAAAGGGGGCATATCTAATGTGGCATAACAACTTACTGGGGGCATATCTAAAGGGGCATAAAAAGTGACTGGGGCATATCTAATGGGGCATAACAAGTGACTGGGGGCATATCTACTGGGGCATAACAACTGACCGGGGGCATAACTACTGGGGGCAGGCTAATTTTTAAGTTGATAATTTTTGTATGGCCCCCGAAGGATTTTATAAATATTCAAATGGCCATTGGTAGAAAAATGGTTTCCCACCCCTCCTATAGAGGATAGTCACTGGAGAACCATCAAGGTCTTTAACCCATCAAAACTGATTAAAGTCTGTAACAAATGGGTCTACTAGCTAGTAGTACACAGCCTGTTTGAGCTGAAGGCTTTGGTCTTAAACTGCCAGGATTACTCCACTCCATATCTAAACTTGTTCAGTGGACAGCATTCCAATGCATGTTAGTGCATTACCAATTATCATACATGTTGGATATACTACCCACATCATTGTCTTCTTCATAGTAATTACTCAGACTACATACGCCTTCACAGTGAAAATTATTTTCTTCATCATCTTTGATATGTTTTTTCTTCAGAATTGTGTAATCCATGTTGCTACCTCATTTTTACAAATTCAGGACATTAGTTGTTGTCCAGAAAACACACAGCAGTTGTTTATTTGTTCCTGTGACCTCTACAGTGCAATATGCTTTTCAAGAGAGTGTACCTGTTGGTATATGTAAAGGTGAAGCCCATTACGCCCTTGTCAGTCTGTTATCTAAGCAAGCACTGTAACTTTTGAAATTGCATTAATATATATTTACAACCTAGAATTCATAGCTGCTTATTATAGAGTTATTTAAAGGTATTGCCACTTTGAATCTGCTAATTCTGCTATAGTTCTATTATAGAGAGTAGGTTACCAGGTATTGAAAATAAGGATTGACCTATACGTTATTGTCCCATGCCATTATTCAGTACATTTTTTCCACAACATTATTGTATTCTTATTGTATGCCTTTTCATCCTATAATTATATTGATATCTACCCACTACCAAATCACAGATTAACCTTGTTATGAATTATATACCCTTTTTATTGGGCTATATGCTTTTAAACTGCACAGGATTTTAATAAATGTGACTAGTTGTGTATGCCAGTGGGTTACAGTAAGTCGTTTGTAGAAGGAAGTGTGGTTTCCTGAGACAGCCCTTGGTGGATCTTGCAGAGGCAGTAAATGACTTGGGTGGAGCAATGCATGTAATACATTGAGAAAGAGGTGAGATTACCACCATTTATTTAGAACCACCTGCATCGCTGTACATAGAATATTTGTCATCACATTGGGTCAGCCCCATTGAAGCTCATGGTCTAAATTTCTAACACACAGGCATACATGTACATACACACTCTAGGGTTAGTTTTGCCAGAATACAACTAATCAACTGTTCATGGAGTGTGGCATCACTAACTGGAATACTGCATCCATCCCTGCCAGGAACATTGAAAGTCAAGTACCCAAGATAGCATACATAACTAGTCCTAAATCTAGTTTCTAGTTGGCTAATCTGGTTGACTAACAGGAAAATGTGTACCCTTCTGTCTACCTGTTTCATAGTGCAATATCAACCCATTCACAAGTAAATTACAAAGCACCTGGAAACAGGCTGGGCATTTGCGCCAAATGTAGAAACATATAGTGGATGTTGCTTATTATAACTTTTGTTTGTGCAATCACTGAGCTTTGGGATGGCCGTGTTACACATGCTCTCAGTATTAGCAGCTGGGGCAGCTCTTACATGAACATGATATACTCACATTATGGCTAGCAGTACACCACTACATCACACTAAAGCAGTGGATGGTAACACACTTATTTCCACTACTACACCAGGTATTTTGAGCCTATAAAATCTTTATGTAGGTGAAGTTATCTTAAATTGCCATGTATTAAATCATTTAGCTGATCTGGAGTTTTTAAGTTGTCAGACCTCTGTATCTGTAAGAGGAACTCTATTTTCACTCCTACAACAGTGAGAGATTAGCAGCTTGAAATCACTTTGACAGTCTCTGTTACTCTATTGCATACCACAGGGAATTTTAATTCCAACCTGTGAAATTGTAATTGCTTCTCAAGAAGCACAGAAGGATTGTGGGTAATGGCTACAGCCAAGCTCAATGTCAGAGTTGCCAGTCGCTGCCACATCACATATTACTTTCTGTTATTCAGGAAATCACTCTCGCTTTCTTCACGTGGAGCTGAACTGAGGAGTAAAACTAAATTAACGCAGGCTGTCAAATATTCCGAGATGTGCCGACAGGGATGTGACAAAGGTGCGGCTCTTCAAAAGGTACATCCCCAACCCCCCTCGTACCATTAATCTAAAGCTCAACCACTTTTTTCCCATTTTAATTTCACTGAATTACTGTCATTTCCGAGGCGCTGTTTACAAAATACAATGGAAGGAAATAAATGAGCAATTTCTGCATTCAGATTGAACAAAAATATGCGCACACACAGAACTTTCCAACATACAGTGCCACGGAGCACACCCCATTCCAAATAACATGCCGGCGAGCACATACAAAACTGAAAAGCATACAATGAAGCTCTTATCAGACAGAACAGCATATAGGCGAGCACATAAACATACATGACTAAGGAGTTAATGTTTCAAACAGTGAAAAGGGTGGAACAGTGGAGCAGTTGCCCATAGCAACCTATCATCTTTGAGGAAGTATTTATCAAATACGCTTTATAAAATAATGGGTCTATCTGCTGATTGGTTGCTATGGGCTACTTCTCCACTGCTTGATACATCAACCCCCAAGGGGTCTATACATCATCACTATGGGCCTGTTACATGGGCTTACCATACGGGACACTCGTAAATTACACAGGTTCTGTGGTTGGCTGACTTGAAGCCTGAATTTCCAACCTGTGTAATCCATAAGCGTTCCAGTTGAAAGGAATAGTATGGTAAGTCTACTGTTACACATACAGAAATTATCGTTTTCATATGTTTCTGTAATGGGTCCATTCATTATTAGGGGCTCGATGGGGCAGCCTAGTAATCAGTACACTCATGCATGCATGTGCAGAAGGCTGGGTGGCCTATAGTAAGTAACACCGCTACTTCTGTAGCAATGCTGCAGCTGTCCTCAATACTGAATAGCTCCAGTAATTAAGTATCCACCTAAGTGCTCCATCGTGACAGTCCGAAGGGAAGTATGCATACTGCACACGTCCTGGGTATATGGTTCATACATGCACAGTAGAACTGTAAGTTCAAATTTAAAAATAAAACTATATTAAAAATTCTATCTATATTATACTATTTTTAATATTAAAATACACTTTTTTTTTAAGATCTAAAATGTAATATGTTTGCCTTTGTTACTCTACTGAATGCATAAGCCTTTTAAGAAGATAATTATTGCTTAGTTGTGTTAACCCTTTGAATGGAGTGTTAACTCTTTGACTACCAGGGTGTGCTAGTGTGTCATTTCTATACCAGAGTTGTCCTAACAAAAGTGTAAACATATATCTACATTTGCAAGCATTTGGAGTCCCTATTGATCAGCCTTTGTATGGATGCAATAGAAATTGAAAATCTCTTTCTCCCATACAGCGAGTTAAACAAAAATGAAAATATTTTTTTTTAAAACAAAACAAAAAACAAGGCAATTAAAGAACATAAGGAATTACACTACATGGCCAATAGTATGTGGACCTTGAACATCACTCCATATCTGCTTGCTGTATACCAATGCTAAAATGGACATTAAATTGGAGTTGTTTTTCCTTTCCTGCTAGTCATCCTTCAATGTTCTTAGAAGGCTTTCCATAAAATTGTGAAATAGAGTTGGATTTTTTTTTTTTAAATAACAACACTTTTTTAAATCGTTTTTTTTTAAACCAGGTTTTTTTTAATTAATGTTGGAAAAAATAAAAAAAATAAAAACTATTTTTTTTTTAAAACAGTTTTCCTTTTTTGTTTTAACCAGGTTTTTTTAAATTTTGTATTAGTTTTAATGGTAAAAAAAAATGCATTCTGCGTATTATATTAATACTGTGAAACATTGCTATGTATTAGAACCCTTGATCGCCCATGTTTTAATGCTTTCTGACATTAACAATCCAAAGTAATAAAGCTTTGATATGATTTATTTTACATCTTTCAATAAAACCAATTTTTTACTGCTTATTATTCCTACTACATATAAAAATATGTAGACAGACTAAACATATTAAAACATACCAAGTATACTTCTAAGAATATCTGTATGCTGTATATTCTTGGTACCTTCAAGAAGAAATACTGTCCTTTTAAGGCCATTTGAATGGAAATAACAAATCTATACTACAGATGAAGCCATGCTCATTTTACTGCCATGCGGCATGGCATGCCAAGCTGCGACTATTCACAGCCAGCGACTGCTACGTTTATTCCATTAGGAATAGTGGCAGACCACCATACCATGCAGCAAGCTGTGTTGGAGTATGCTGCATCACTGTAAGATGAGCATAGCTCCATCTGTACTTGCTTCCAATAATTTTCTTATATCCTTAGATGCATTAACAGATGACAGCCTCCTCACATAACATGGAGGTTTGATTTCTCTTAGATGAACAGATTGCTTCTTTCATGAGATCCTTCTTCCAATGATACAGGTTGGAGGTTACATCAAAACATAATAGAATACCCAACACGTTTTGTCAGATAGACTTCATCAGGGGTGTATCTGCATCAAAAATATGTGTTCCTAAGGTAATATTTCTAGACACTATTTTCCATCAAACAGGCCTCACGCAGTTGAAAAGGTGAGTAATGTTGCCTGATTGTGTCTACAAAAGGCATATGATACTTCGTACATCACAATCGTGAGAAAGGTTCACAGGAAAAACTCTGATTCATTCAACCATCTAGTGAAATGAGCAGTGCATCCAAGTATCATGTGTGTGATACAGACCTCCATGTTATGTGAGGAGGCTGTCATCTGTTAATGCATCTAAGGATATAAGAACATTATTGATATTTTAGCAATGTTTTAATAAAAAATCTGTAAATTGGAACTCACTGTGTATTTTATGCTCTCTGTAAGATATATTGAAATGGACACGAACAAAAGAGGGGTCAGGAGTATACCTCCCCTAGGGCGCCAATTTCACTATTGTTGTGTTTATATATATATATATATATATATATATATATATATACTGTGTATTTTATGCTCTCTGTAAGATATATTGAAACGGACACGAACAAAAGAGGGGTCAGGAGTATACCTCCCCTAGGGCACCAATTTCACTATTGTTGTGTTTATATATATATATATATATATATACACATACTAACAGGCGGCACTCACGAGTCTTGCAAGGAAAAATAACTCAGACGGACAGCGTCACAGTGTTCCATATATATACATACAGATTATTATTATTATCCTTTATTTATATGGCGCCACAAGGGTTCCGCAGCGCCAAGTGGGTCCATGTTTATCTTGGCCTTTATTATGATTAACTGAGACTGGGCTGTCGGACTTAATCCCCTGCTGTAATGACTTAATCCCCAGCTGTATTGTTCTCTGTATTGTATTGCAGCTGAGAACAATAGATGAAGGGTTTATGTAAATGGTGTGCCTAGGCGAATCAAAGAAGCCAAGATAACCGTGGATCTATCTTTATATATATTAGTCCATTTTAGGTCCCATAAGGCTCTAATGGTGGAAATACCAGCACGACCATAAACATTCCAATTAAATTACTATTTAATCACCAGAGACATAAAAAACCATCTCATAAAAAGTGAAGTTGATACATTACATTAGATGACAGGCATGAGTAAGCAGCTTGGGGCATAGTAACCACCCACCCCGACGACAGCCATTTCGGTGCTGGCGCACCTTTCTCAAAGGGTAATCCACACACATACAACAAACAAGAGGTTTATAAAGCAAACATAATTACATGAATCAAGTCACCTGTGCAATGCAGCGGGTCCCTCTTAGCAATCACATTCAGCAGCGCGTATCTGCGCACTAACCACCGCCGGACCATGACGTCAGTGTATTAACACTGACGTCACCAGTGGGAACCAAAGTGCCGCGGCCAGGTTGCGGTGGAACAGCAAAACAGATCCCATGTGCCGGAAGTGACGCCTCAAAGAACAGCAGTAGCTATAGCAACAACCGAGCACTAGCAAAACTGGAAGTAGTTAACTTATTGGGAAACCATGGCAACAATTCAATACTAAATGCAGCAAATGTATTGATGCAATAATCAAGGTAGCATATGTAGTTAATAAAAGCATCCATATATAATAATAGGAACCAGATTTGCATAAATCTAAATCATCAAGATTATTTACCATATAGCGCTGCTCAATACATGTCTATGCTAGTATCACATGCTCAGCTCAATAGGTATATTACACAAATAGCTAAACTGTCAATTCAGAAAAGGGCAACTAACTGGGAATAATATCAGAGGAACTATGGGGGTCATTCCGAGTTGATCGCTCGCTAGCAACTTTTTGCTGGCTTGCGATCAGATAGTAGCCGCCTATGGGGGAGTGTATTTTCGATTTGCAAGTGTGCAAACGCGTGTGCTGCCAAGCGGGCCGAAATTTTTTTGTGCAGATTCTAAGTAGCTCTAGACTTACTCAGCCCTTGCTATCATTTCAGCGTGTCTGGTCTGGAATTGACGTCAGAAACCCGTCCTGGAAACGCCTGAGTTTTTTCAACCACTCCTTGAAAACGGTCAGATGACACCCATAAATGCCCTCTTCCTGTCAATCACTGTGCGTTCGGCTGTGCAAATGGATTCTTTGTTAAATCCATCGCTCAGCAACAAACCGCTTTGTACTCGTATGACGCACCTGCGCATTGCAGTGCATACGCATGCGCAGTTTAGGCGTGGTTGAGATGATCGATGCACTGCAAAACGTTACTAGTGAGCGATCAACTTGGAATGACCCCCTATATACTATATATAACTATATAGCCCCTGCATCATACAGGTGTGTGCAAAATCAGAAAGAATATATATATCGTAACATACTGGACTCTGCTCTGTTTCTATACTATACAGTATATTTAGGCATTGTTATAAACACACAATAAAATACTTTGCGGCTGATCAGACCTGAAAGTGAGATTCCTGGAAAACATTCCTGGTCTGCAAGTGTTTTGCACTATGGAGAGATATAATTTAGCACATATACCAAGTCACATAATATGACTTAAAATAAAAGCACATAAAGGTACAATAAGAAAGGTGTATAATAGAGCATTCCATTTTCAGTTTACTATCATCAAATACTCCAATTATTATATCAATGAATAAAATACTTCTGAGTAATGTAATGCATTTTCAAAACACCAGGACCATAGAAGTGGTTGCGGTCCACAGACTTTAATTATCTGAAGGAAATAAGAGTGCACATCGCTGCTTCCTGTCTAATATGAAATGGTGCACAATTATCCAATCACATTGCCTTGTATACAAAGCAGTCAGACAAACTGAAGGGTAACTCATGCACAGCAGGAGATGCCACATCTAAATGAGGAGAAATTAATCAGCATTTGTGTTTTCTGCTTTTAAGTGGCATATAAACAGGAGCGTTTTCCTTCATCTATCACTTAGCAGGAAATTCTTAAAATATGGCTTTGTGTAATCATGCTAATGTAGATTAAAAGAACACCATAGACATACTTTTTGTCTATATTTTTATTTCCACACATCACATTTTACAACTTCCATTTTCAAGCCTATTAATAAAAATATTTGTTGCTATCAAACACAGGGGATTAGTTAATAAAAAGGTGCAATTGGACAGACAGAGTAAATATAGCAGCCAAATCCTCACTTTTCTTAAACTGTGTACACACTAGACAATATAGTGGATGATGTGCCCGATTCCAACACAACGTTCACAATATGGTGTAGTGCATATGCACTATGTCGCGGACGATACGCGCTCTCGCGCGTCGTCAGCGACATCGCCCGTCGGATGTGCATACAGCTGGGTCCCGTCGCTGCCAATATCGCTGTGTACACACATCGTCTAGTGTGTACCCAGCAATAGTCTTCATGCTATACACTAAATTAATAACCTCTGAGACTAAACTGGTTGATATGGGTTACAATACACTACTGGTCTTTGCACCTTTAAATACCCCTTACAAAGTGTGACAACTAGCAACACTGAATATGCCACTTAAAATATATTTAAAACAAAAAAAATAAAAACAAAAGCAGGAGAATATGAATCCTATCAGAGAAGCCACATTTTAGAATGGAATATATCTGGTAAATGTCTGTCATTAAAAAATGTTTTTGAAAGTCCGCCGCCCTCAGTAAGAGTTGGGACAAATATGTGGTGCTTCTTAATGTTTGTTCTCACACATATTACTTTACATTACTCGGGTAACAGGTTTGTCCTTCAAGCAATTGGCTAAGTGTTTACATTGCAGAAATCAGTATAATTAAAAAAAAAAAATGCACAATTTCATTCAACTCCAAAAAAGCTTTTGCTCTCAAATTGCACATTTAAATTATAGACATGCGAGTTCGGATTTACCCGGATTTCAAAATAGCATTTTATTGGCTATCTGGTTGTCACGTGTTTTGGATATCCAAAAAGAAAAATCCAGATAAATCCGAACTTGCGATAATTTAGCATTAACAACAGAATAAGCCTGAATCGGCATTAAATTCAATTAAACTAACTGTGCAGAATTGTAAATTGAACAGGTCAACAATACAGTTCTCCAGGTAAAAATCCACATAAGAAATGCATTTGTCAGAGTCAGCTATCGATGGCTCAGCAGATCAGTAGGCGGTGGGTTAGTACTGCATACTTCACACTTTCACAGTTCAAAGTAAATGCAGATGGATGTTTAGGGAAAAGAAAAAACCCCTTTGAGCAATTCATTTCTATTGGAGATAATGCAGATTGGTTTCCAGCATGGAAACTAATCGGAGAACATGGCACTGTAACACACCGCAGGTCTAGCTTTTACTGTATTATATACAAGAACCACAGTAACACAAGTGCAATCAGATTATTTTTGTTTCTAACCAAATTACCCCAACATTGCTCAGTTTGTGGAGCCAGAGAGATGAGCAATCTCATCAAGGCCAATTGGATTTTTAGAGAGCATGCTGGAAAATCCAGTCATCTGATGAGAGTGCGTCATTGGCTAACAGCAGTCCTTCAGCCCAAGCTACTGTCAGCCTTATCAACATGGGACCACACTGGACAATTTGTACCATTAGGTTTTTCATTAACTGAACATGGGCTTGACCCTGGTCATTCCGTGACTAGGCCAATTGGCTGGATTTGCATGTAAATGGCCAACATTACAATCTGAGCACTTTAACACTAACCAGTGTTCACCTCGCTGCGCTATACAAGGTGTTTTTACAGACTACAGTTTGCACATACTGTAGCACAATTCAGAAATGCATTATAAATGTAAAGTTGTGGCTGTATTCTGAATACCATATTCCATCATTTCCTGTTGTTAATTGAAAGAACATTAAGTCCAGCATATGAAGCTATCTGTACAAATGATACACTAATATATGCTGGACAAAAACAAGAAAAACTGACACCACACAATACTGTACTGTAGCTTACTGATCTAATTCAATTCTCCTGTTATTTCTTAAATATCAACATTTTAATTTCCTAAAACCTCTCTGTCAAATAACTTTAACCCTAAAAAAGCGATAAGGACAGCTAGCACAGCGAGAATGTAGAGAACCGTTCTTTCTCTTCTCTCTCCCCAGGCAGTCTGGAAGATGGCTTGGTCATGTGCTTCTGCGGGTTTCCCACTGGAGCTGGCACCATTGTTCTGCAATGTTTTGGACTCCTGCAGAGAAAGATATCCGCATGTTATAGGCTTGCAAATGGACACTTTGAATTAAACCATATATTGATACTTTGTCTTTGGGAAAATGAATGTAAAAACAAGTGATCGGGTGCACAGGTACATATCAGGTATGGAAGGACAAGCCCTACTCACAAGTGTTGGGAATGGTCATCACTGGGCTACAATTTCACTTCTAACTCTGCTGTTTGCAAAAATACCCCTACACATTACACCACTAAAGGCGTAATTGTTAAGATGTAGGTGGGTGGGTGTCAGATGCAATTGCACCATTATTGCCTCCTCCCTGCTGTACAATGCTGTGATGTATAGCATATTGCAGCAAGGGGCAGGACCACAAAGATGCAATTCACTTCAAAATCAAGCCTTGAACTCACACTACCTGTCGGAACACCAGAAGAGCAGGCAAGTATATCTAAAGGAAGACTCTGTCTCCCACTCTCTGCAATAATAATTGCTACACAGTTATGGTACAGCAGACACATTGCTGTAGATCTCATCTTATTTTTACAAACACAATACTCACAAATAAACATAAAGATATTTTATTTTCATTCATAATATTCCATCTGCATCCACTGAAAACCTTATAGCACTCATGGACCATACTCTAAGACCCTCTCTAACCACTTGCACCATATGCCAAGTAACATTCTCATCTAAAATGTCATTCTACTGACATAGCCAAGGACAGTCTCACTTTTGCTACTACATAAGGAAGTTAATGTATATAAATTCATATGTATTTATAGATTTTAAAATGAACACTAACAAATTTACAAATATGAACCATGAAGTTAAAATAAATTGTTTAATTGTCATCAGGTGATCTGACAGAATAAAAAATCAGAGACTCCGTTACTGGACCTGCCCCTGAAAATGATTCCACCAATCAATCCTCCTGCTGCATTCCTGCCTAGCTGTCAGTCACTGCCTGCCCTTGTAACCTAACAGCATGGTGCAAAGGAGTGGGAGAGGATGGTGGACAGATTAAGTTAATATAAACATGTAGATTATTCATCTCAGTAATACAGGGTATTTGATATATAATAATGTCCAACAGTGGCTTTACTTATGCTTTAAAATAAATCACATCTGACTATCTTTTAAATAAACAATTCTGTGAGAAAATCAATTCACAGCAGGAATTTGAAAAGAATATGCTTAGCTAACAAAACATTACTGTTTGACATTATCTAAACTATACAATGGCTACATTCCACCAAATAGTCTATGACACCTAAAGTAATTTATAACTTGTGTTGTCTCTGGCCCTAAATGTTAGTTATAGCTCCAAGAATTTTACACCTTGGATCATTTACTGTATTTCTTACACTACTCTCTGTTAACAGTATTTGCGGAACATATAATTAGGTTGTTCTGCCTTCACTATGATGTTTCTTAACCAAATTCAGACAGACAGCATAACTATCTCTATTTTTCAATAATCCCAATCAGATGTGATGATATAAAAAACGGAGTTTATTGTGCAATAGAGGAAACAGGTAACACTGTAAATACAGATAATAAAATACAATTACAATAAGCGTAGATAGGATCAGGGATGGACTGGGGTCTCTCCGGCCCTAGCATACCTGCATTCGCGACCAGCAAGTGGCGCATGGACACTGCAAATGGGGGTGTGCCTCGAGTCAGGGGGCATGGACTCATAGCACGCCCCCATATTGCTAAGCAACGGGGCACCACAGGTGGCGGCGGCAGCGGGGGCCAAACCAGAGAGCCGACATTTGCCAGAAGTGCCAGATGGGCAGTCTGGCCCTGGAAAGGATAAAGCAATGCAAACATATAGACATGTAGGATGCAGAAACATGAACAAAGTATGTAAACATTACTTAATCACATGTGAAAAGGATTGGCTGCAGTTACATGACTGACTGTCAGATCTATGATGACAGATTTAAGTGTAGCATTCTCCGCTTGCTGGGGAGGGTTGGGTGGGAGATAGTCATGTCACACCTCTCAGCATTCCCCACATGTGACCATCTCTCCATTCACCAAGTGTTGCAGAACAGTCTTCCCTGCCTGCTGGGAGGGATAGTCACGTATTACCTCCCAGCATTCCCCATGTGTGGCCTTCTATTTGGTCACTAAGTGCTGCAGAGCAGTGTTCCCTGATTGCTGTGGTAGGGGGTTGTTATACCTCCCAGCATTCCCCACATGTGGCTGTCTCTCCAGTGTTACCTGCCTGCTAGGAGAGGCAATTATGTCACACCTCCCAGCATTCCCTGAGCACTAGTGAGGATGGAGGATCTGGACTCAAGATACATCAAGTATAGAAGTATAGAGGACAGACAGTTGGATGGACAACTGACTGAAGGTGAGCTGCGCTTTCAGTACTGTATAGTGAAAGTGAAGAACCAGTGCTTGCATGAAAATCATAATTAACAAAAAATAAAATTAAAATGATTGGTGGCAGTAGGCACACACCTTGGCAGCACTAGACATGCCCATTCCAGTGGAGCACTGCCGAGAGAGTTCAACATTTTGTTATAGAGCCCACAATGGTTAAATGACCTATGAATGGGTTTATTCTATAGCACTACGTAACCCAGCTTCTACCCCAAGTACCAACCATGCCAACTGCACTCCAAAACTTTAAATTTGCAATCAATAAATTAAAAGAATTTTACAGAGAGTCACTAAAGCAACAGGATGTCGTTAGTCATACCCTGGGGCGGGTGAGAAGAGGAGGGAGGGTAATGGAAAAGCTTCGGTGTTCACTCAGGAAACACAACCCAGATATGGATCATTTACTTTACAGCAATCTGTTTATAGACTATCTGATATAAACATTCCACCATCTAATACTCTGCTCTCACAATGTATTACACAGAAACATCCATTCAGCTAAGACTACAGAATACACCTTCAGCAGCATGAATTAGTAGGAACTCAGGGACAGACTGGCCCAGGCACCATTGGAGGGTATTTGGCTGGCACTCAGGTAGCAATGCATGTGGCTGCGTCATTCATTATTACAACATTGGCTGGCCAGCTAGTGATGATCTTGGCCTATGTGGCTGCGTCGCTGACTATTTCAGCATAGGTCCTAGAAGAGTCCCATGAGAGCAGTGTTATTATGGTGAATGACGCAGCCACATAAGCTGCAGTCACTACTACCTGTCCAGACAGCTGCTTCCCATAGACAGAGGTCTGCTACTAGGTTCCTGAACCCCAACCCCCTGCACTGAAGACAAGAGGACAGAATTAAGAAGTGAGATAAGACTAAAGAAAATAAAAAAGAAGTATGGTAGGAGATAACATTAACTTTGTTCAAGGTAAATGCGTAACCCCCCCCCCCCCTCTCTCTCTCTATATATATATATGGGTGTGATACTCAGGGTTGACAGTGTCTAGGTCGGTACCCATTGGTCGACACCCATTAAGTCGACAGTGCCTAGGTCAACATGAGATGGTGTCGTTTCCATAGGAAAGTGACCGGGAACCCCAATTAGTGCACCATGTCCCCTCGCATGGCTCCCTTCCCTCATCATGCAAGCTACCGCTCCCAATCTTAGTCCACATGGATCATAAAGTATGAAAAAGTAAAAAAAAGAAAGAAAAAGAATGTGAAAAACCCAGGTCAACCTTTTAGCATGTCGACCTAAGTGGTGTTGACCCAGAGTCCGGATAGTGTATGTATATATATATATATACACACGCACACACACACACACACACACACACACACACACACACACACATATTCACACATTACTTTTATTATGAGTATATTAGTCTTAGCTAATGCAGCTGCATGGTGTGCTGCAGATATGGGGCTTAGCACCACTGGACACATGTATTGGTGGTAGTTCCACCGCTGACTTTGCTCTATTAAGGAACAAGAGTAAATGCAGTGAAGGTGAAACAGGTATTCACTGGAGATGAGCTGAGAAGAGCATAGCGTGTTTGTAGACATATTTTGTTTATTCATTAGATATTACATTTCATTTTGAAAATACTACACTATGAATTACTGTTTTGCTTTTATTATTATGCCATCTATGGAGTTTACTCATGATTAATGTGGAGGCCTAAAAAGTTACAGTTGATGAGCACAGGAAACATCCAGTCTGGTATGAGGCCTTTTTGAATACATTTTAAATAATTTGCCTATTTTTTGTGCATTTATCATATACAGTATGGTATTTTACTATATATGTATTATTATGTCTTCATGTGGACACATCTACATTGAGCATTGGCTGTGGATTGACTATCACTATTTAGATGATGAAAGATTCAGAAAATTGACAGATGAGCATATTTTTCATTATTATCTGGTATGCAGATGTATATAATCACTATCCCTTTCTACACCTTTTTTTGTTGTTGTTCACCTGCAGTCTTCAACACTATCTATATACAAAATATATATATGTATATATATATATATATATATATATGTATATATATATATATATATATATATATTCTTCATAGAGTCCAGAGGATACACATGGCTTCTGAATGAACATTTACATGGTTAATGGGGTGGTCTCCTCCTTGCTAAATCCTATAATCCTCCACCTGTATGACACTGGCTCTAAATCACACTGTGCATTTCTTAGCAGCAATTAGCTCTGTCTGTTCATTTCTTGCCTTTGATATTCTTTCCCCCCAACATGCTAATAACTGTTTACCACCCAGAAATGCTGCATCTGTGTGGGGTGAAGAAGACAGACAGTGCAGAGTGATTTTGTCTGTGGATTTGGATGTAGTGTCTGTGTCATGCTGTTCGGAGTAGAAGCTCACAGCTTTGCTGTACTGGTGCACTGCAAATTAATTTTCCTTCAGATTTCATTCAATCAGGGATGTTCATTATGCTTGGAGAGGGAGAGACAGAAATTACACTTAACTGCCATTCAGCTGCCTCCAGGAAGGCTATTATGTGAATGTTCCAAGATTAGTAGGAACAGCAAGTATTTTATTTCTGTGTACGCCTTACACGGTGTTGATTTGTTTTAGTTTCTGTTTAAAAGATACAGCTGTGTAATAGTAATTGTGCAAAATTTGGAACTGTACATTTCTAACAATGTTTTCAGTCCATTTTAGTGAAATATCCCCTAGTGCTGATTTATTAGCAGATATTAGTCATTGCTGAGATTTATACCCTTCAATGAAAAGCAGAACATAGAATTGTATTCATGGTTTGTGTATTGTAATGGTAATTGAAGCAATACCATATAAAGGAAAACTAAGCTATTATTTCAATTGTTTCATTTTTATAAGTACCAAAACTAATGAAAGGAAAAAAAAAATCATATTTCAGAGGCCTAAAGGAAGACTAGAGACGAGAATACATTTATGGAAGATACACAGACGAGTGCTCAAAGCCTTAATAGAAGACAATTCATGGGTTTGTACACCGATCACTAGTAAATACAGGGCAATCATGGAAAGTCTTCTGCAGCTAATCTTCCAAACCCTGGCAACAGCATCTTATTGCTTATGTAGACAAACTGTCTCATTGATTGCTAGGGGTTACTACCCTGCAGCTGCATGCCAGATATTCACCTCCAACGCTGCCCTGCCCCGTGTCTGTTTAGAGGAGGAAACAATGGGGAAAGTGGAATAAAGAAGGTGGAGAGCACAGCCATGCTTCAATGCTTTCTGAGAATAGACTCCTATATTTATACATTAGACATTCAAACCTATTATCACCGAGCTAACTGAGGACTGTGTTCTGATGAAGGTATTTTTTATTACATCATCCCATGATATGAACATTTTTCATTCTGATTGGGATAACAATAATTGGTGGTAGTTCATAAACGCTTTTGGGCCACTGCATCCTTTTCCATAAACCTGCTTAATTTAACAATTAAAATTCCACTGAGCACCAAATCCTCTAAACCACAGGTTCTCAAACTCGGTCCTCAGGACCCCACACAGTGCATGTTTTGCAGGTCTCTTCACAGAATCACAAGTGAAATCATTTGCTCCACCTGTGGATCTTTTAAAATGTGTCAGTGAATAATGAATACACCTGTGCACTTGCTAGGTTACCTGCAAAACATGCACTGTGTGGGGTCCTGAGGACCGAGTTTGAGAACCACTGCTCTAAACCAACGGTGTGGTCCCTCTCAGGAACCACTGCTGTAATTTATTCATACAGTAGTTATACTATTAGATTATATGCACAGAGCAGTAGTACAAACCTCTGTGCCTGCAGTGCAAACTTCAGTTGGGATACAATGTTCAAAAATAAATAAACTAAACAAGACAAAACAATTATCTCTTTTGAAATAACAAAACTGTTTCTTTAGAAACAAGGGTACTATGTAAATGTTACTATTTACATAGTACCCTTGTTTATAAAGAAACAGTTTAAAGAAACAGTATAAACAAACACTTCACAAATATCAGGAGCCACTGGATTAGGTCTATAAATAAATACAACCAATGCCTGGCTGCCAGTGACTGAGCTGCTTTAATTAAAAGAAGGTTGCAGGCTACAAAACACAAGCATTTTTCGCTAAAGAAATGTAGCATTTAATGTATGTATGTATACAGTATCCCCCTCTAAGAGATCCATGCAGTTTCTGTGTTCCTATCACACAAGTATTTAACAGCTGTTCATAAGCCTGTTGCAGCATTATATAGACCAGTGGTTTCCAAACTTTTTTGAGTCACGGCGCCCTAGAATATCAGAATTTTTTTCACGGCACCCCTAGGCCAAAAATTTCTTATTGAGAAATTTAGAAAGAAATATTACATTAAGTAGATCGCGTTTATATGTCGTCCTTAGGGTCAGTTGTGTGGTGAGGGACAATATTTGCTTCTGTTTGGTCACAAATTTTATGATTGGCAGCCACCAGTACTGGTTTTGCATATTATATTGACAATGAATAATTTGAATTGGTCCTGGACCACCAACCCAGGGAACCCCTGCAAGTGTCCCGAGGCACCCCAGGGACAGTGGCGTAACTAGAAATTTTTCTCCCCCAAGCCAAAAAACTCTTCGGCGCCCCCCCCCCCCCCCATAATTGGCACTAGGAAAGGGACAAACATGTGTGCGCCGAAGGCGCGCGGCGCCAAAAAGGGGGGTGGTTTTGTTTAAATGGGCGCGGCTTCGCATAAAGAGGCGTGGCATTGCAGGAATAGACTACCTTATACCCCAGTTTTGCAACCTGCACGCCCAGACGTTAGCCACCACAGGAAAGAAAAATAATCCTGATTCATGCCCCTTCCATTATTTGTCATTTTTCCTCCTTATAGTAATGCCCAGTATACATTATGCCACATACTGCAAAGGCCCTCAGACATTATGCCACACACAATAATGCACATGACACAATATGCACACACCGTAATGCCCCCGACACATTATGCCACACACCGTAATGTCTGTGACACATTATGACAGGAATCGCAATGCCCGTTATACATTATGCTACACACTGCAATGCCCCTGATACATTATAGCACATACCACAATGCCCATGATATAGTATACCACACACCGCAATGTCCGTGATACATTATGACACACACCGCAATGTCCGTGATACATTATGACACACACTGCAATGAACCTGAGACATTATACCACATACCACAATGCCCATGATATAGTATACCACACACCGCAATGTCCGTGATACATTATGACACACACCGCAATGCCCGTTATACATTATGCCACACTGCAATGAACCTGAGACATTATACCACATACCACAATGCCTGTGATATAGTATACAGACACCGTAATGCCTGACACATTATGCCACACACCGCAATGCCCATTATACATTATGCCACACACTGCAATGACCCTGAGACATTATACCACATACCACAATGCCCGTGATCTAGTATACCATACACCGTAATGCCTGTGACACATACCGCAATGCCCGTTATACCCTATGCCACACTGCAATGCCCCTGAGACATTATACCACATACCACAATGCCCGTGATATAGTTTGCCACACACCGTAATGCCTGTGACACATTCTGACACACACCGCAATGTCCGTGATACATTATGCCACACACCGTAATGTCCATTACACATTAAGTCCTACATTAAGGCTTCTAATTACTTTTAAATTACCTGCTCGTTGCCAGGGGTTTCATGCTCTTGGTTCCATGCACGGTGCCAGGGGTTTTCATGCTCAGGGTGTCATGCTCGTTGCCAGGTGTTTCATGCACTCGGTGTCATGCTCGTTGCCAGGGGTCTCATGCACTGGGTGTCATGCTCATTGCTAGGGGGTAGTGCTTGTTGCTAGGGCTGTGCTCCCAGTGCCACATATGTCCTCAGTGCCAGATATTCCCCCACGGTGCCAGGTACTCACATGCCCCCAGTGCCAAATATAGCCTCTCCCCCCAGTGCCAGATATTCCCCCACAATGCCAGGTGCTCACGTGCCCCCAGTGCCAAATATAGCCCCCCATGTGCCAGGTACACATACAGTGCCATATATGCCCCCTCAGTGCCCCCCCCGGTGCCATATATGCCCCCTCAGTGCCCCCCTAGTGCCATATATGCCCCCTCAGTGCCCCCCAGTGCCATATATGCCCCCTCAGTACCCCCCAGTGCCATATATGCCCCCTCAGTGCCCCCCCAGTGCCATATATGCCCCCTCAGTGCCCCACCAGTGCCATATATGCCCCCTCAGTGCCATATATGCCCCCTCAGTGCCTCCCCAGTGCCATATATGCCCCCTCAGTGCCATCTATGCCCCCTCAGTGCCCCCCAGTGCCATATATGCCCTCAGTGCCCCCCAGTGCCATATATGCCCCCTCAGTGCCCCCCGCAGTGCCATATATGCCCCCTCAGTGCCATATATGACCCCTCTGTGCCCCCCCAGTGCCATATATGCCCCCTCAGTGCCCCCAGTGCCATATATGCCCCCTCAGCGCCATATATGCCCCTCAGTGCCACCCCAGTGCCATATATGCCCCCTCAGGCCATATATGCCCCCTCAGTGCCCCCCCCCTGTTCCATATATGCCCCCTAAGTGCCCCCCCAGTGCCATATATGCATACCTCCCGCAGTGTCCCGCGATGGGGGGGGCAGTTGGGAGGCTCCTACAGTCACTGCTCTAGCAGTAGTGAATAGACGCTGTGCGCATGCATACAGCGTCTATTCAGTGCAGACAGTGGGAGAGAGGGCATGCCAGCAGCTCACAGAGCGCTGGGCATGCCCCCTCAGTGACGAAACGGGGGCGTGGCCCGCGAGCGCGGGTCCTCCGCGAAGCCACGCCCCCTTTTAATAGGACACGCCCCCGACACGCCGGAGACTCAGAGGGACACAGGAGAGGCGCACGCTGTGCCCTCCGTGTCCCTACTTCACAGCGGGGGGCTAGTGACAACAGATTGACATGCGGACGTTCGTCCGCATGTCAATCTGCTCTAAATCAGTGGCGGCGCCCCCGCAGCCCCTCGCCCCCAAGCCACCGCGAGGGCTGCGGGGGCAGTAGTTACGCCACCAGGGAGCCACGGCACACAGTTTGGGAAAATCTGATATAGACAATACTGGTGAGAGATACATACAGTAATGATTAAAATTATCTAGAAAATGCTATTATTCTATACCATTGTTGGATATTACTCTTAAAAAGAGTTAGCAGCAGTATCACTCATTACTTGTCAATGTCATGCACGTTACAGGTATATTCCTTATTGGTAATCATTGAGACCAGTAGTGGAAAAAAAAATCAGAAAATAGAAGTTAACTATTTTTATACATTTAGGGGGGTATCCTATTAATAGCAATAATTTAGCGCTGCTTATAGGTTCACCAAGAGCTATGCAATTAGCCCCAATGTGGCACCTTCCTCCCCTTGATGCCAGCACCCTCTCCCCCCCCCCCCCCCCCCCCCCCCGGTGCCGGCAATAAGCAGCCGACAGAGCAGCGATAACACATGGTATTGGGAACTTATCCAGGATACTATGTGTTAACGCACTATCACGGGCCGACAAAAATGGCCTCTAATTGTATACTGCAATAATAACCATCGGTAAGAAATCGGGATATCAGCCCGTATTTAATCGTCCAAAAATTATCTCTTCTAATTGGATACACCCATATCCTACTAAACCAATTAAAAAGTCCATCTGACCAATCCATTCCGAGGACTGAAAGGTATACGATTCATTGCTTTTGCAAGACTGTAAACAGTCAATAAATCCCAATGTAGCTCCCTTCCTAATCTGCTGCATAAGCTGTAACCTGATGGCATGACTTATTTTCCAGGTCTTTGAGTAATGAACATATCCTACACAATAAACTTACATACTTAAAAAATGGGGGTTTAAAATATTATGCCAGATTTAGTTAACTATGTATTACTTTTCCAAGGGCCACCTAGCCAAACATTATTACACATAAACAATCCTCAGGACATTTTATTGTGGTCTGAGGTGTAAGGTAGATCAACTACATGTACAAACTAAATTACAGGAATATTAAGAAAAGGAATCAAGTAGTAGTATGTAAACATTGAATATTAAGAAAAGGAATCAAGTAGTAGTATGTAAACATTGGGATAGCACACATCAGTATTATGGATGATATCAACATGTTAGCCTACTACTGTAGATATCTATGCAAGAGATGGACATACTGTATATAATTTAATAAAAAACACACGCACTATGCTAGTTCTGGCCTTATTGGAATCACAGTATTGTGCACATTATTAATACAACACTACAAATGAAAGCTGGCTTCACTAGAGAATCACATGAGCTTACATGGAGAGACACCAAACGGATTTCACGATAGCTTTCCATGGCTGAGTACCGTAATTAAAAAAGAATCCCAAAGCACAATAGAAATTAATAACTAGCAACAGACATGTTCACTTCAGAAACCAAAATTAATTAACCTCTGTATCCACCATATCTGTCTTATGACACACAAACATTTATTTGTCCATATACACAACAAAAAATCCCAAGCGCAAGAAAGTCGTCAAGTGATTTTAGCTCTCGAAGACAGAATGATTGTCTAAGGCAACACTTATAACTTTACTCACCAAAACTTTAATGGATTGATGTATCAAGCAGTGAAACGTGGAAAAATGGACCGGTGGAGAATTTGCCCCTAGTAACCAATCAGCTTGTATCTATCATTTCTAGAATATTTGATCAATATTACCTGTAAGCTGATTGATTACTATAAGTAACTTCTCCACTCGTTTCACTACTTCATACAACTATTTTGCAAAGAACAGAAGAAGAAAACTGCTGCGCTAAGGAATGGATTATTCCCACATATTTACTCAACAAACTTCACTGCTATAGTATATGTGGCCATTAACTCTGCGTAAATATTTATTACAATTCACTATTATTCTGCCATGGTCTTGATTTTAAAAAGGAACTCCTGTAAAAATAGCAAGAAGGACCCTGGGCTCCACTAAGCAGAGAGGGGAACCTCACTGAGAATGTAACTGGGAATGATGATTTATGCAAGGCCATGGTAGAAAAGCAGTTATGAAAGGTCCCATGTACTGTACACACCAGGGGCGTAAGTTAATACCAGACGCCCGGAGGCGAAAAAGATCATATTGCCCCCCCACTCTGCCCAGTTGAGGTATACACACAAAACCACATATACACGCATACACACACTTACATATATAAAAATACACACCCAGCCACATTTACACACAGCCATATACACACACACACACACACACACACACACTATACCACTTATACACACATAGCCACATATCTACATACTCACAGTCACACACACACATGTCCCCACACTGACACTCTCCTCCATCAGTTCCAGACTGAGCTGGGCAGCTGCGCTGTCAGGGGGGCGGGCTGGCGGCGGGCGGCTGGGCGGCTTTGAGCCATGGAGTGTCATGTGGGAGCCGGGCTGGCGGCGGTGGGCGGCTGTGAGCTACTACAGCGCTCTACACAGCCGCTGGCCGCCGAGACAGGAGCACAATGTGCAGCAGGATGGCCACTTCCCTCGCCTACTGCTGCACATTTTCATTTCCGGGTCAGTGGAAGAAGTAGCGGTATACCATACCGCCCCACTTCGACCACTGTATATATATGTATATAGCAACAGATGACGGCGGCACTCCAAGGCTTTGAAATAAATCAAACAGCTCTCCAAGCTATGTTAGTCAACGTTTCCTGATGAAAGGTACAAATAAAGCGCACCTGAAACGTCAAAGCCTTGGAGTACCGCCCGTCATCTGTTGCTGTGTGCTGGTCCTTGTAGTGCCGTGTAAGGGCACCCAGGTACTATTTTTCTTAGAAATTGGAGTTCTGGTCATATCTACATCTGATTTTATACATATATATATATATATATATATAAAATAAGAATTTACTTACCGATAATTCTATTTCTCGTAGTCCGTAGTGGATGCTGGGGACTCCGTAAGGACCATGGGGAATAGCGGCTCCGCAGGAGACTGGGCACGTCTAAAGAAAGCTTTAGGACTATCTGGTGTGCACTGGCTCCTCCCCCCATGACCCTCCTCCAACCCTCAGTTAGGATACTGTGCCCGGACGAGCGTACACAATAAGGAAGGATCTTGAATCCCGGGTAAGACTCATACCAGCCACACCAATCACACCGTACAACTTGTGATCTGAACCCAGTTAACAGCATGATAACAGAGGAGCCTCTAGAAAAGATGGCTCACTACAGCAATAACCCGATTTTTTGGTAACAATAACTATGTACCAGTATTGCAGACAATCCGCACTTGGGATGGGCGCCCAGCATCCACTACGGACTACGAGAAATAGAATTATCGGTAAGTAAATTCTTATTTTCTCTAACGTCCTAAGTGGATGCTGGGGACTCCGTAAGGACCATGGGGATTATACCAAAGCTCCCAAACGGGCGGGAGAGTGCGGATGACTCTGCAGCACCAAATGAGAGAACTCCAGGTCCTCCTCAGCCAGGGTATCAATTTTGTAGAATTTTACAAACGTATTTGCTCCTGACCAAGTAGCTGCTCGGCAAAGTTGTAAAGCCGAGACCCCTCGGGCAGCCGCCCAAGATGAGCCCACCTTCCTTGTGGAGTGGGCATTTACAGATTTTTGGCTGTGGCAGGCCTGCCACCGAATGTGCAAGCTGAATTGTACTACAAATCCAACGAGCAATAGTCTGCTTAGAAGCAGGAGCACCCAGCTTGTTGGGTGCATACAGGATAAACAGCGAGTCAGTTTTCCTGACTCCAGCCGTCCTGGAAACATATATTTTCAGGGCCCTGACAACGTCTAGCAACTTGGAGTCCTCCAAGTCCCTAGTAGCCGCAGGCACCACAATAGGTTGGCTCAGGTGAAACGCTGAAACCACCTTAGGGAGAAACTGAGGACGAGTCCTCAATTCCGTCCTGTCTGAATGGAAAATCAGATAAGGGCTTTTACAGGATAAAGCCGCCAATTCTGACACGCGCCTGGCCCAGGCCAGGGCCAACAGCATGACCACTTTCCATGTGAGATATTTTAACTCCACAGATTTAAGTGGTTCAAACCAATGTGACTTTTGGAACCCAAAAACTACATTTAGATCCCAAAGTGCCACTGAAGGCACAAAAGAAGGCTGTATATGCAGTACCCCTTTTACAAACGTCTGAACTTCAGGGACTGAAGCTAGTTCTTTTTGGAAGAAAATTGACAGGGCCGAAATTTTAACCTTAATGGACCCCAATTTCAGGCCCATAGACACTCCTGTTTGCAGGAAATGTAGGAAACGACCCAGTTGAATTTCCTCCGTCGGGCCTTACTGGCCTCGCACCACGCAACATATTTTCGCCAAATGCGGTGATAATGTTTTGCGGTTACATCCTTCCTGGCTTTGATCAGGATAGGGATGACTTCATCCGGAATGCCTTTTCAGGATCCGGCGTTCAACCGCCATGCCGTCAAACGCAGCCGTGGTAAGTCTTGGAACAGACAGGGTCCTTGCTGGAGCAGGTCCCTTCTTAGAGGTAGAGGCCACGGATCCTCCGTGAGCATCTCTTGAAGTTCCGGTTACCAAGTCCTTCTTGGCCAATCCGGAGCCACGAATATAGTGCTTACTCCTCTCCATCTTATCAATCTCAGTACCTTGGGTATGAGAGGCAGAGGAGGGAACACATACACTGACTGGTACACCCACGGTGTTACCAGAACGTCTACAGGTATTGCCTGAGGGTCCCTTGACCTGGCGCAATACCTGTCGAGTTTTTCCCAACGGTTTATAATCATGTGGAAGACTTCTGGGTGAAGTCCCCACTCTCCCGGGTGGAGGTCGTGCTGAGGAAGTCTGCTTCCCAGTTGTCCACTCCCGGAATGAATACTGCTGACAGTGCTATCACATGATTTTCCGCCCAGCGAAGAATCCTTGCAGCTTCTGCCATTGCCCTCCTGCTTCTTGTGCCACCCTGTCTGTTTACGTGGGTGACTGCCGTGATGTTGTCCAACTGGATCAACACCGGCTGACCTTGAAGCAGAGGACTTGCTAAGCTTAGAGCATTGTAAATGGCCCTTAGCTTCAGGATATTTATGTGAAGTGATGTCTCCAGACTTGACCATAAGCCCTGGATATTCCTTCCCTGTGTGACTGCTCCCCAGCCTCGCAGGCTGGCATCCGTGGTCACCAGGACCCAGTCCTGAATGCCGAATCTGCGGCCCTCTAGAAGATGAGCACTCTGCAACCACCACAGGAGGGACACCCTTGTCCTTGGTGACAGGGTTATCCGCTGATGCATCTGAAGATGCGACCCGGACCATTTGTCCAGCAGGTCCCACTGGAAAGTTCTTGCGTGGAATCTGCCGAATGGGATTGCTTCTTAGGAAGCCACCATTTTACCCAGAACCCTTGTGCATTGATGCACTGAGACTTGGCTCGGTTTTAGGAGGTTCCTGACTAGCTCGGATAACTCCCTGGCTTTTTCCTCTGGGAGAAAAGCCTTTTTCTGGACTGTGTCCAGGATCATCCCTAGGAACAGAAGACAAGTCGTCGGAACCAGCTGCGATTTTGGAATATTGAGAATCCAATCGTGCTGCCGCAACACTACCTGAAATAGTGCTACACCGACCTCCAACTGTTCCCTGGATCTTACCCTTATCAGGGAATCGTCCAAGTAAAGGATAACTAAAATTCCCTTCCTTCGAAGGAATATCATCATTTCGGCCATTACCTTGGTAAAGACCCGGGGTGCCGTGGACCATCCATACGGCAGCGTCTGAACTGATAGTGACAGTTCTGTACCATAAACCTGAGGTACCCTTGATGAGAAGGGTAAATTTTGACATGAAGGTAAGTATCCTTGATGTCCCGAGACATCATGTAGTCCCCTTCTTCCAGGTTCGCAATCACTGCTCTGAGTGACTCAATCTTGAATTTGAACCTCTGTATGTAAGTGTTCAAAGATTTTAGATTTAGAATCGGTCTCACCGAGCCGTCCGGCTTCGGTACCACAACAGTGTGGAATAATACCCCGTTCCCTGTTGCAGGAGGGGTACCTTGTTATCACCTGCTGGGAATACAGCTTGTGAATGGCTTCCAAAACAGTCTCCCTGTCAGAAGGAGACATCGGTAAAGCCGACTTTAGGAAACGGCGAGGGGGAGACGTCTCGAATTCTAATTTGTACCCCTGAGATATCACCTGAAGGATCCAGGGGTCTACTTGCGAGTGAGCCCACTGCGCGCTGAAATTCATTGAGACGGGCCCCCCACCGTGCCTGATTCTGCTTGTAAAGCCCCAGCGTCATACTGAGGGCTTGGCAGAGGCGGGAGAGGGTTTCTGTTCCTGGGAACTGGCTGATTTCTGCAGCCTTTTTCCTCTCCCTCTGTCACGGGGCAGAAATGAGGAATCTTTTGCCCGCTTGTCCACGAAAAGACTGCGCCTGATAATACGGCGTCTTCTCATGTTGAGAGGCGACCTGGGGTACAAACGTGGATTTCCCAGCTGTTGCCGTGGCCACCAGGTCTGAAAGACCGACCCCAAATAACTCCTCCCTTTAATAAGGCAATACTTCCAAATGCCGTTTGGAATACGCATCACCTGACCACTGACGTGTCCATAACCCTCTACTGGTAGAAATGGACAACGCACTTTGACTTGATGCCAGTCGGCAAATATTCCGCTGTGCATCACGCATATATAGAAATGCATCTTTTAAATGCTCTATAGGCAATAATATACTGTCCCTATCTAGGGTATCAATATTTTCAGTCAGGGAATCTGACCACGCCAACCCAGCACTGCACATCCAGGCTGAGGCGATTGCTGGTCGCAGTATAACACCAGTATGTGTGTAAATACATTTTAGGATACCCTCCTGCTTTCTATCAGCAGGATCCTTAAGGGCGGCCATCTCAGGAGAGGGTAGAGCCCTTACAAGCGTGTGAGCGCTTTATCCACCCTAGGGGGTGTTTCCCAACGCACCCTAACCTCTGGCGGGAAAGGATATAATGCCAATAACATTTTAGAAAATATCAGTTATCATCGGGGGAAAACCACGCATCATCACACACCTCATTTAATTTCTCAGATTCAGGAAAACTACAGGTAGTTTTTCCTCACCGAACATAATACCCCTTTTTGGTGGTACTCGTATTATCAGAAATGTGTAAAAACATTTTTCATTGCCTCAATCATGTAACGTGTGGCCCTACTGGAAGTCACATTTGTCTCTTCACCGTCGACACTGGAGTCAGTATCCGTGTCGGCGTCTATATCTGCCATCTGAGGTAACGGGCGCTTTAGAGCCCCTGACGGCCTATGAGACGTCTGGACAGGCACAAGCTGAGTAGCCGGCTGTCTCATGTCAACCACTGTCTTTTATACAGAGCTGACACTGTCACGTAATTCCTTCCAACAGTTCATCCACTCAGGTGTCGACCCCCTAGGGGGTGACATCACTATTACAGGCAATCTGCTCCGCCTCCACATCATTTTTCTCCTCATACATGTCGACACAAATGTACCGACATACAGCACACACACAGGGAATGCTCTGATAGAGGACAGGACCCCACTAGCCCTTTGGGGAGACAGAGGGAGATTTTGCCAGCACACACCAGAGCGCTATATATATATATAGGGATAACCTTATATAAGTGTTTTTCCCCTTATAGCTGCTGTATCTTTAATACTGCGCGTAATTAGTGCCCCCCCTCTCTTTTTTAACCCTTTCTGTAGTGTAGTGACTGCAGGGGAGAGACAGGGAGCTTCCCTCCAACGGAGTTGTGAGGGAAAATGGCGCCAGTGTGCTGAGGAGATAGGCTCCGCCCCCTTATCGGCGGCCTTATCTCCCGTTTTTTTATGTATTTTGGCAGGGGTTAAATGCATCCATATAGCCCAGGAGCTATATGTGATGCATTTTTTGCCATCCAAGGTGTTTATTATTGCGTCTCAGGGCGCCCCCCCCAGCGCCCTGCACCCTCAGTGACCGGAGTGTGAAGTGTGCTGAGAGCAATGGCGCACAGCTGCAGTGCTGTGCGCTACCTTGTTGAAGACAGGACGTCTTCTGCCGCCGATTTTACGGACCTCTTCTGCCTTCTGGCTCTGTAAGGGGGCCGGCGGCGCGGCTCTGGGACCCATCCAGGCTGGGCCTGTGATCGTCCCTCTGGAGCTAATGTCCAGTAGCCTAAGAAGCCCAATCCACTCTGCACGCAGGTGAGTTCGCTTCTTCTCCCCTTAGTCCCTCGATGCAGTGAGCCTGTTGCCAGCAGGTCTCACTGAAAATAAAAAACCTAAACTAAAACTTTCACTAAGAAGCTCAGGAGAGCCCCTAGTGTGCACCCTTCTCGTTCGGGCACAAAGATCTAACTGAGGCTTGGAGGAGGGTCATGGGGGGAGGAGCCAGTGCACACCAGATAGTCCTAAAGCTTTCTTTAGATGTGCCCAGTCTCCTGCGGAGCCGCTATTCCCCATGGTCCTTACGGAGTCCCCAGCATCCACTTAGGACGTTAGAGAAATATAAAGTTAGGTCGCGTATAGATGCCAAATCAACAGCTGGGGTGTCATCCACAAATCCTCTCCAGAGAATCCACTTGTGGAAACAAACAATGGAGCACTCACCAGACTTTTTCTTGATTAGACGTCACCAGAATTTTATTTGACAGACAGCATATAGTTAACTGTCCACTGCAGTCCAACAAGAAATCATAGATCCTCAAACGTTTTTGGTCATATATAGACTGTCATCAGAAGACACAAAAATATGCAGAGAGCTGTCCCATCCTCACCAGATTGCTGGTGTTCTGTTTATATATATATATATATATATATATATATATATATTATATAATATATATGTATATATTTCTATATACAGTATATATATATACACACACACACACACACACACACACACACACACACACATATATATATATATATATATATATATATATAGACAGACAACAGGTGGATCTAGCACTGCCACTTAATCAAACTTACAGCCTTCACAATGGAGAAATGGATATGTGGATAGAGGTGAGGCACTCCAATGAATAATCCAACAGCAAGTGAATAGTGGGATAAAATAGTTGGGCGTCCGTTTATAACAAAATACTAGCAATCATCTAAGAAAGCAGCACTCCAAATAAGACATTGTCACACTACTGCTAAATATGCCACTGTGACTGTGTCTTATTTGGTGTTCTGCATTTTTAGATGATTGCATATATTACATATATAAATAATATTACTGTAGATAGATTTAAAAAAAAATCATTTGCTAGCACTGTGTTTTCACCCTCACATGCCCCCCCCCCCTCCCAAAGGTGCTTGCACTTACATACTGTAGGGTACTTTTCAGGAGTCCACGCTCCTGACTGTGACAGCCCCGCTTTCCCGCACCGCGAACTGTCTCCTGGCGGCTGGGCTGCTCTTATGTGTCCTAGCGGGCAGCAACTCTGGGTCCCGGTAGGATATCAGGTGGCATCCGCGACTCAGGCCAGAGCACACAGTAGCAGAGAGCACAGAGAGGAGGAGGCGCGAGCGCCACTGATGCTGATAGGCGCTGTGCTCACTCGTTCGTCGGCTGCTCCTCTAGCAGCTGCTGCTGCACTACAGAAATGAATTATGTGTGAACGGAACGGGGCACAACAGAGCAGCTGCAGGTGCCGTGCCCCCTTCAGGGCCAGGAGCCCAGCGGCAATGGACTCCGCTGTCTCTGGGTGTTCCGCCCCTGGTACACACACAACGTGGGATGCATGTGCAGGGAGACAATTAAGCAACTTAGAATTGTGCGTAGTTGGATAATATTGCCCATTTTCATGAATATTGGCATAGTGTCCAACTCCCAATCACTCTATGGGATCGGGAGAAACATTAATCCACTGTTGCAGCAGCGTTACAAGCAGCTTATTGGCTAATGCTCCTGTAATGGTACTGCATACCCACCTATACAATCATCGGCCCGTTTACCAGATATCGGGGGGATGGAGCCCAAAGATTGTATATAGGTGTGCCCCCAGCTATAGGCACTAGGGGGAGGGTTTGGGGATTACGATTAGTCATACTCACTGCAGGAAAAGGGGAAGGATCCTCTTAATGTCTTCCTGACATAGGCAACATACCCGGAAGACACTGATGAAGCCACCGGACTGGGGTACAAGGTAAATCACCAATAGACCACCAGGGACATTTTGTTGATATTATAAATTATATTTGATCAGTGTTATCATGATGAATGGTGATGTGGGCAATGTTGACATGCCAAAAATGTCAACATTACAACAATGTCAACATGATTGTCGACAACATCCATCACATCCCATAGAAAGGGTCACCATCGATGGTTACAATTGATGGTATTATCTGTGCCTTACATCAATGGCATTATCAATGGGAAACCATTAATTGTTTCACCAAACAATGGGCTTTCCTACTGTGGGCAGTGAGCCAACTGGCAGAGGGACGCGACTGAATGGGGTAGGCCAAAACAGCGGCTCAATCAGAGAAGGGGGTGGGACTCAATCACCCTTCCCCAGACAGTAGGAAGTAAAAACATTGCAGTCTTCTCTGCCATCGATGGTGGAGAATCATCAGATTTCCACAGATGCCCAATGAATATAGCCCAAGCCAAATTAGTGGCTGCACAATATACTGTAATCACGGTACACACATACATACATACATACATACATAATGTCCAAGACGTTACTCATTTTCTGGGGGAAATATAAGCACTCTTTAATGATATTTTATGTTAATCAATGAATAGAGCTCAATACTCACCTTAAATGACCTTGGTATTCACTGCTTGTTCTAATACTCTACAGTGTTACCTCTTGCATTGTGCAATAAGACATATATAACATTTTCTGTTGAAACTACCTATAATGAAATAACTAGGTACAATATTATATATGACAAACAATATTTCTAATCCATTGCCTATTCTATTCATGTGACAATATATGCAAGTTGAATCACTATACTTCAAAGTGCATTACGGACTCCTTTTCCCATAACATAGTTGTCAGAAGGATATTAATACGAGTGAAAATACATCTGATCAGAGTTTTGGAAGATCTGTTTTTGAAGTAATTTCAAAGAATCTCTCAGTTGGAACCAAAGCCATCCTGCACTAGAAACCCGTCATGTGCTTGCTAGAAAATTATTTAACTTCCCACGTCCTCACAAGTGATAATGGTGTGCTTTTCGTTCAAAATGCATGTCTTATTAGCTGCCAGCACAAATGCCAGCTGAGAGACAGGGGCAGGGGAGAGCTGTACAAACAACAAAAGGTAAAGGCGCAAAAACAAAACAAAAATATAGGTACAAGGCTGTGTTATCACGTAGTAACCAGCTGGTGTACTGAATCCTTAGTACTAGCATGATTTACACACATCTTGAATATAATGGCTATGACCATAAACAGGTTTTGTACTTGTCCTATATTGTGTCTTCAGCTGTAAGTCACTATTGTCCCGTTTTGATTTTTCATTTATGTACTCTGTAATTAGGCGCTGCATATCCCTTGTGGCGCGATATAAAGGGTAATAATAAAATAATAATTATTTAATTATTTAGAAAAATGCCATAGGTCACTACAATGGCACATACAGGAGTGTGGAAAATAAATGCTCCTGTTTATTAGTTTTTATTAGGATATAACTTAAGTAAAAGGAGAAATATTTCAGGTGCGAGTAAGAAGCATGAAACATTTAAAATAAGTTTAAAAAAACATAGGTAAGTAATGGTAATGTAACAATATACCACTAGATGTATCAACAGGTCCCATGTGAATTTCCTCTTGTAACATTGTTGCTTATTTAATATAAACTCTGATATACAAAGTAAAATGTTTTAATTGCAAGTAAATTATTGGTATGATGTGTGCTTTTACCGTATACACCTGTTATTACTTATAGTAAAAACAACCCCCTTTAACTTCCTGCAAGTACATATGTCTATACCTGGAATACCATGGGTGCTGTATTGATACATATTGGTGCATTCACATACTGTGTAGTGGCACTACAACAGCACTTTTACAGTCAAATAATGTCCTCATTGTTTTACATTTTAGATATTTATTCTAGTGTCATGTTATAAAGATAGTTACAAAAATGTAGTCCTTTTTAAGTCCTAAAATATAAATTTGACAAATAACACAAAATAACACAATTCCAGTTAGACCTTGTCTGTCCATAGAACACTATTCATCATGTATTTAATTCAAATGTCAATTTTTAAACCTAAACTGTACGTCAATATTTATTACAAGGTATAACTGTAATACTGCATATAAAAAGTGTTATTTGTCCAGATACAACAAGCAACAGTGGCTTAGCAGTTGGTGTACTGTCCTTGTTTCCTTTATCCATGGTCTCTAGATTTTTGTAGTTATTTCATAGCTCAGATACACAATAAATGTCTTTATTCTGTATGGGGTTTTATTGTACATTTGTCAGATATGGATAATTAGAAAGGGTCAAGGGTCAATTAGTCAAGCCATAGTGCTTTGATAAATAAAGAGAACACAATTGATACACAGCTAATGTATGATACGTATTTACAAATATTATTTTGATATATTGATTGGGATAAGACTTCAGTGATTATTAAATATTATTTAAGGTAACAATTAGTAAAAGCACTTAGAATAAATTGCGCTTCACGGATGTTTTTATTATCTTGTTTTATGCGATGGACCGGCTTGGTATGGAGGAGCATTCATTTGCTAGTACAACGGGCCTCCTTCACTGTTCTGAATGGAATATTGCAACTGCCATCTAATGAATTAACTAGGATAAGAGGTAGGAGAGTCTTGAGTCGCTATTTAAGATGGAGTCTTTACTAATTGATAATATTTGAATACATTTCATGCAAAAGGTGGTGAAAGCGTCAGCTATAACGCTGTTATAAAAGATCTATAAAACTTAGGCACTAGAGTGAGGGTTAGGCTGCAGGGAGGTAGGGTTAGGGCAAGGCACTAAAGAGGGAGGGTTAGGGCAAGGCACTAAAGAGGGAGGGCTAGGGTTAGGCACTAAGGGGTAGGGTTAGGGTTATGCTGCGGGGAGGGTTAGAGTTAGGCTGTGGGGGTGAGGGTTAGGCTGCGGGAAGGGATAGGCTGCAGGTTGGGAAGGTTAGGGATAGGCTGCAGGTTGGGAAGGTTAGGGATAGGCTGCAGGTTGGGAAGGTTAGGTTTAGGGGGTGTTAGAATACTAGCAGGTGTCGGGATTGTGTGTGTGTTGGGATGATGCTGTCGGTCTTCTGACCGCCGGCATCCCAAGCGTCGGGATCCCGATACCATCACATTTAAACTTATCTGAAAGATCTCTAATATTTCAGCACATTAATATCAAGGACACTCATACCAGATGAAGAGGTATACACTGTTAGGAACCCAAGATATCAGATATTAATTTATTTGGGTATTGTGTCCTTCTAATGATGATTATGGGTATAGAGTGCTTAATTCCTTCCTATTGTATAGTCCTTGATGGGATGTGGGGTGTCTTTTGCTCTGTCAGAGAGGGATGACATACTCCATAATAAAATCGCTATAAAATATAATATTTAATTTAATTTTGGGGGTTAATTCCTTGCTCTAAGAAACTGAACAAAACTATTACATAATAAGGGAATATTGGGGTCATTCCGAGTTGATCGCTAGCTGCCGTTGTTCGCTGCATAGCGATCAGTGCAAAAAATGGCTAATCTGCGCATGCATATGCTCCGCAATACGTGCGCGCGTCGTACGGGTACAAAGTCCATTGTGGTTTTGCACTATTTCTAGCGACGATTCCAAGTGCACAGCTGTCCGCAAGGAGATTGACAGAAAGAAGGCGTTCCTAGGTGTCAAATGACCGTTTTCAGGGAGTGCTTAGAAAAACGCAGGCATGGCAGAAAAAACGCAGGCGTGGCTGGGCGGGTGTGTGACGTCAAAAGCCGTCCCTCCGTCGTTAGAATCAATGCACACGAGTAACTACAGGGCTACTCTTGTTTTGCACAAACTATTTTGTAGGCGCTCTGCTGCACAAGCGTTTGCACTTCTGCAAAGCTAAAATACACTCCCCAGTGGGCGGCGACAATGCGTTTGCACGGCTGCTAAAAACTAGTAGCGAGTGATCTACTCGGAATGACCCCCATTGTGTAAAGCACACACAACATACCCTTGTGCATCTTTTCCTTTGTGTCCTAATATCTTAGAGAACTATTGAGAAGCAGATACAGTAGTACTTGGAGGTAAAAATTTCCATCAGCTACAGCTAGAATTTTCCAGGTGAAAGATGCTATAGCCAAACTAAAGAAAAACGTAATACTAAACTCATCAATTGAACAAGCTAGATCTGATCACATAGCACACCGCAGGTAATATGTGACTAAATGTGCTGTGGGACCAACACATGTGGTGGGAGCTGACACCAAGGGACTGCCAGTAATTACCCAGAATAGCAAACCGACTGTAATGCTGGACTACAAATTAGGATAGTGGGTACACATGAAAGACTTAGATGCCTTTATGCGCCTTCTGTGTGAGATAAAATAAACCTGAGACATTAAATGAATTAAATTGCAGAAAATAGGGAAACATAAATCAAACGCAATCATGGAAAAAACTTAAAGATAAGCAGGAAAAAAAATCTCATATTAATCTGCAGAATAAAAGACAGAGAACACCACATTTTCTGTCTCAGTGAGAGAGGAGACAAACTCCTTTCATCTTGTTTTGGCAGCAGCAAAATAAACACCAGGCTTTACTAATAAGGTATATTATAAATTATTAAACTGTTCACTGAATGATCAAATGCATTTCAGATTATTTTCCTGAATAATTCTCCCCTCCTGACTGCCAGAAGAGATACATTTTGGTGGGTTCTTATACAGCTATTCATTGATCACCCATCTTTGTGAAGCTCTTGTCTCACACTTTAACTGCAGAGCATGAAAGAAAACACATTCACATCAAACCCTAAGCTTTGGCATCTGCTGATCAGAGACTTCTCTTTTTGTCCTAAGATTGCACTCTATGTTAGTCAATAAAGCCCAGATAATGCTCTAGCAAGTGATCCAAATTTCTGTATATTATTTTACTTTCAATGGACTCAAAATATTTTGTAATTTTTTTTATTTTGCTTTTATTTATTTCATTGGCCTTCAGGGTACACAGTGTTGGAAAGATTACGAAAAGGAAGATAAAAATAAAAATAATACCTTGATACAATGCACTTTTCCTGTGAAAAAAGATACTGGTACTCACCTAGATTTGTTATGTTACAATAATTGGTAAAAACAATTAGACAATATATAGAAACTAGTAGCACTTTAGACTGCACAGTCAGAGAATGCACTATCCAATAGAGCCATAGAAAACAAACTAGAACTGCAACATTAAAGTATGGAACCACAGGTCCCAGTTCTTTCAGACAGATCTTAAGCTGGCCATACACTACATGATAATCATAGAATTCAGCTGACTAACAGACTAGTATGAATTCTAATTGCTCAGTTAATACAACAGTCCTCACCGCCTGAATACAGCTGAAAGCCACTCTGGGTTGTTTGGTTAGCAAACCCCAATCCACCAGACCACCATTCAGCCCTCTCCATGCTATAAAAAGGAGAATTGCTCTATATATTGTGCAGTGTGTGGAGGCGCTTCTCCCCTCATCCATGTTGGCTCGTTGGCTGCCCTATCATGCAAGTTTATGGCCAACTTTACTCAGCATAAGGTGGAAAAGATTTGTTGAAAGTTGATAGGAACTTAACATTACAAATTATCGAAGACTGTTGTTGAATAAGGTGAGTGATTTATCTGGACATACAATAAAAGCACTGATGCTTCATTTTAACTAACTAGGTAACTATCATATGTCTTCTATTAATTACTGCACGTTAGATAAATTGTATACTAATCGGAGGTTAAAGGTCCGTATTCACGGGCACCAGCGATAGCGATGCGCGGGGCTGCGCATCACTATCGCTGTGGGGGGTACACACGGAGAGATCATTCTTAAAATCTAGGCAATCTAGTCAGATTGCTTAGATTTTAGGCTGGGATCGCTCCATGAGTACCCTCCTTAAGTCTGCTGTGATTACAAAGGCAAACAAAACAATTCCCGGTTCCTGTGTAGGGAGCCTTATCTATCAGCAGAGAGACACATTAGAGGTTTACCTGCACAGAAACAGGCAAATGATAAGCATGCTTTTGTGATCACAGAAGACTTAACAACTAGCACTCAATCATTGATGGTGGATGATTTATCAGCATATGGTACCACCCACATCTTGAAGACCCTGACAAAATCTTAAACCATATAGAAAAAACTATGAAATCACTCAACTATGCTAATCTATAACAAATCATTATTCAAATACTTAATAGAGGGTACAATATGCAAACCTGGTACAGTGAGGGGTATCAGGGGTTTGCTTGAAGTATAAAAAGGCAAAATGCCAATTTACTCCATATTCCTAGGGCACAGCTAGGGAGAAAAACGAGGCATGTGCCCCATGGGACCATCGAGGGAATGGGGTGCTGGCTGGGGAGTCAGAGCAGCAATCTGTTTCCCTGAGTGGATAGAGTGCTCAGGGTTGCACTGGCTGGTCGGAGGCCTGGGAAAATATTTTTTATGCATGAGCAAACCAGTCTCACTAAGACAGATCACCGGCATCAAATCTGTACTGCAAGCCCAGAGGAAAACTGATACATGGAGCAGTTGAGTAGCAATGAAGAGCTGGGCTGACCATTGGGCTGACATCCACTGCACTATACTGGTTTCTCTCTCTCTTTTTTCAATAAATTAATAGTTTCTTAATTATATGGCAGTCACTGATGCTCCCTGTATTATATAGAGGTCACTGATGCTCCTTGTATTATATGCCGATCACTGACTCTACCTGTATTATACGGAGATCACTTATTCTCTCTGTGATATATGGCAGTCACGGATACTCTCTGTATTACATGATAGTCCCTGATGCGCTCTGTATTATATGAAGATCACTGTGATGTTCTTTGCATTATGTGGCAGTCACTGTGATGTTTTCTGTATTGTATGGTGATGGGGGGCGGGAGGGGCGGTGTACTAAGCTGGGTCTAAGCCCTCGATGACAGAAAGCCCAGCTTCACCCCTGCCATAAACTTCAGCAGTGCAGAAAAATCAATTAATTTTAAAAAAATAATGTTTTCATTACTGATGAGTGTGAAGCTGAATCTGAAGATTAGGGGCAGCTCATATTCTCTCACTTTTGATGCTGAATAGTACACTTACCAGAAGTCAATATGAATCACTTATTGTAATAGTATTGTCATAATAGCAAAATAAGACAAAGACTGTGTAAGGCAGATAAAATAAAACTAATAATTTTTGTAAGATGACAAATTATATAATAATAGTCCCAACAATAAACAAGGGGGTACTATTTATTCATATAAACATTAATACATCTGTATAAAAACAGAAAATACTTGCTTTATACGTTTATACCATATATCTGAACAACATATCAACTTGTTGAATAGTGTCTCCTTTAAGATGCTGACATTAGTATATCCAGTTGTGCATATCAACTGAAATAAGCAAGAGGACATGCAACAATACAACAGATAAATAAACTCCTTGGATCATGCCATCAATGGCTCGTGGTGTATGCACACCAGTGCAGTTGAAAAAGGTAACAGGATATCCAAAACGCAGATGCCATGGTTTGATCAGGACTCCACTACCGGGATACTGCATCTAAGGCTAAGCTTGTCCAGACTTTGGCTGTTACTACACCAGTTTGTGAATAAATAGTACCGACTTGTATAAGCAATTTAATATTGTTGGGACTATTATTATATAACTTGTCAGCTTCCAAAAAGGAGCACTTTTATTGTATCTGTTTCACACATTCTTTGTCTAGTACATTCCAAGCAGGGGCATAGCCAGAACTTTGTGGGCCCCACAGCAACATTTTGACGAGGCCCCTGTCCCAATGGTTCTAGATAGACACCTCTCTGCAGCAGTTGTTAATTTTATGCCCCATAATAGTGCCTTACAGTAGTTCTTTTTCTAGTCCGTAGTAGTGCCTTAGTTAATGTATTCCCCATAGTATGAACATTGGGATCCGGTCTGAAGATCGACAGTATCTAGGTCGACAATGCTTAGGTCGACCACTATAGGTCGACAGTCACTAGGTCGACATGGATGGAAGGTCGACAGGGTTTCTAGGTCGACAGGTCTAAAGGTCGACATGAGTTTTTAAAAAAACTTAACGATCCACGTTGACTACGATTGGAACGGTAATCTGTGCCGAGCGAAGCGAAGGCACCATGCCCGAAGCATGGCGAGCGAAGCGAGCCATGCGAGGCGACGCGGTGCACTAATTTGGGATCCCGGTCACTCTACGAAGAAAACGACACCAAAAATAAATAAATCCTCATGTCGACCTTTAGACCTGTCGACCTAGCACATGTCGACCTAGAAACCCTGTCAACCTTCCATCCATGTCGACCTAGTGACTGTCGACCTATAGTGGTCGACCTAAACATTGTCGACCTAGATACTGTCGATTTGATGAACCACACCCATGAACATTAGTAGTGCTCTAGTTCATATTATGTCACATATGTCATTCATATTATGTAACACAGTAGCCCCAATTCACATTATAACATAGGGACCCCAGTTCATACTACCCCACAATACAGTGCCCCCAGTTTATATTATGCCACAGTACAGTGTACCCACTTCCTATTATGCTATACTATAGCGCCTACACTTCATATTTGCCACATTACAGTGCTCCAGTTCACGTTATGTAACATTATAATGCCCTCCAGTTCATTTACACCACATTATAATGAGCAGGTCCAGAGGCATAACTAGATATATTGTAGGCCCCAAGGCAAAAGTCTGTAAGGGCCCATACATACAACCCAATGGTGAAAATATTTATAAACACATATAACTGTGACAAGGAAGGTGGGCTCCTCTCAGCTCTGGATCCGATAGCAGCTGCACTCTCTGCACCTATGTAAGCTACGCCCTTGATTCCAAGTATGTTTTTTACTTTATTTTGCAGATACTTCAGCAGCATATTTTTTTGTTAACTGCACAAAATTTGTTATTACCCCCATTTAAATACCTACAATAATAGCAAAATAAGTTATACTGTGAAATAGTGAGTCTTCTACTCCTCCTAGATACTAGAGATGAGCGGGTTCGGTTACTCGGAATCCGAACCCGCCCGAACTTCAGCTTTTTTTACACGGATCCGAGCGACTCGGATCTTCCCGCCTTGCTCGGTTAACCCGAGCGCGCCCCGAACGTCATCATGACGCTGTCGGATTCTCGCGAGGCTCGGATTCTATCGCGAGACTCGGATTCTATATAAGGAGCCGCGCGTCGCCGCCATTTTCACACGTGCATTGAGATTGATAGGGAGAGGACGTGGCTGGCGTCCTCTCCATTTAGATTATAAGAGAGAGAGATTTACTGGAGCTTAGGACTAGGAGGAGTACTGTAGAAGTGTAGAGAGTGCAGAGAGTTTACTAGTGAGTGACCACCAGACAGTGCAGTTTATTTAATATATCCGTTCTCTGCCTGAAAAAAGCGATACACACAGTGACTCAGTCACATACCATATCTGTGTGCACTGCTCAGGCTCAGCCCAGTGTGCTGCATCATCTATATATATTATATATCTGTCTGACTGCTCAGCTCACACAGCTTATAATTGTGGGGGAGACTGGGGAGCACTGCAGTGCCAGTTATAGGTTATAGCAGGAGCCAGGAGTACATAATATTATATAGTGAGTGACCACCAGACAGTGCAGTTTATTTAATATATCCGTTCTCTGCCTGAAAAAAGCGATACACACAGTGACTCAGTCACATACCATATCTGTGTGCACTGCTCAGGCTCAGCCCAGTGTGCTGCATCATCTATATATATTATATATCTGTCTGACTGCTCAGCTCACACAGCTTATAATTGTGGGGGAGACTGGGGAGCACTGCAGTGCCAGTTATAGGTTATAGCAGGAGCCAGGAGTACATAATATTATATTAAAATTAAACAGTGCACACTTTTGCTGCAGGAGTGCCACTGCCAGTGTGACTGACCAGTGACCTGACCACACTGACCACCAGTATAGTTAGTAGTATACTTATATTGTGATTGCCTGAAAAAGTTAAACACTCGTCGTGTGACTTCACTTGTGTGTTGTTGTTTTTTTTATTCTATAAAAATAAAACTCATTCTGCTGACAGACAGTGTCCAGCAGGTCCGTCATTATATAATATATAATATATACCTGTCCGGCTGCAGTAGTGATATATATATATTTTTTATATCATTTATCATCCAGTCGCAGCAGACACAGTACGGTAGTTCACGGCTGTGGCTACCTCTGTGTCTGCACTCGGCAGGCAGTCCGTCCATAATTGTATACCACCTAACCGTGGTTTTTTTTTCTTCTTTATACATACATACTACTACGACATCTCTTTATCAACCAGTCTATATTAGCAGCAGACACAGTACAGTACGGTAGTTCACGGCTGTGGCTACCTCTGTGTCTGCACTCGGCAGGCAGTCCGTCCATAATTGTATACCACCTAACCGTGGTTTTTTTTTCTTTCTTCTTTATACATACATAGTTACATAGACATCTCTTTATCAACCAGTCTATATTAGCAGCAGACACAGTACAGTACGGTAGTTCACGGCTGTGGCTACCTCTGTGTCTGCACTCGGCAGGCAGTCCGTCCATAATTGTATACCACCTAACCGTGGTTTTTTTTTCTTTCTTCTTTATACATACATAGTTACATAGACATCTCTTTATCAACCAGTCTATATTAGCAGCAGACACAGTACAGTACGGTAGTTCACGGCTGTGGCTACCTCTGTGTCTGCACTCGGCAGGCAGTCCGTCCATAATTGTATACCACCTAACCGTGGTTTTTTTTTCTTTCTTCTTTATACATACATAGTTACATAGACATCTCTTTATCAACCAGTCTATATTAGCAGCAGACACAGTACAGTACGGTAGTTCACGGCTGTGGCTACCTCTGTGTCTGCACTCGGCAGGCAGTCCGTCCATAATTGTATACCACCTAACCGTGGTTTTTTTTTCTTTCTTCTTTATACATACATAGTTACATAGACATCTCTTTATCAACCAGTCTATATTAGCAGCAGACACAGTACAGTACGGTAGTTCACGGCTGTGGCTACCTCTGTGTCTGCACTCGGCAGGCAGTCCGTCCATAATTGTATACCACCTAACCGTGGTTTTTTTTTCTTTCTTCTTTATACATACATAGTTACATAGACATCTCTTTATCAACCAGTCTATATTAGCAGCAGACACAGTACAGTACGGTAGTTCACGGCTGTGGCTACCTCTGTGTCTGCACTCGGCAGGCAGTCCGTCCATAATTGTATACCACCTAACCGTGGTTTTTTTTTCTTTCTTCTTTATACATACATAGTTACATAGACATCTCTTTATCAACCAGTCTATATTAGCAGCAGACACAGTACAGTACGGTAGTGCACGGCTGTGGCTACCTCTGTGTCTGCACTCGGCAGGCAGTCCGTCCATAATTGTATACCACCTAACCGTGGTTTTTTTTTCTTTCTTCTTTATACATACATAGTTACATAGACATCTCTTTATCAACCAGTCTATAATAGCAGCAGACACAGTACAGTACGGTAGTGCACGGCTGTGGCTACCTCTGTGTCTGCACTCGGCAGGCAGTCCATAATTGTATACTAGTATCCATCTCCATTGTTTACCTGAGGTGCCTTTTAGTTGTGCCTATTAAAATATGGAGAACAAAAATGTTGAGGTTCCAAAATTAGGGAAAGATCAAGATCCACTTCCACCTCGTGCTGAAGCTGCTGCCACTAGTCATGGCCGAGACGATGAAATGCCAGCAACGTCGTCTGCCAAGGCCGATGCCCAATGTCATAGTACAGAGCATGTCAAATCCAAAACACCAAATATCAGAAAAAAAAGGACTCCAAAACCTAAAATAAAATTGTCGGAGGAGAAGCGTAAACTTGCCAATATGCCATTTACGACACGGAGTGGCAAGGAACGGCTGAGGCCCTGGCCTATGTTCATGGATAGTGGTTCAGCTTCACGAGGATGGAAGCACTCAGCCTCTCGCTAGAAAAATGAAAAGACTCAAGCTGGCAAAAGCAGCACAGCAAAGAACTGTGCATTCTTCGAAATCCCAAATCCACAAGGAGAGTCCAATTGTGTCGGTTGCGATGCCTGACCTTCCCAACACTGGACGTGAAGAGCATGCGCCTTCCACCATTTGCACGCCCCCTGCAAGTGCTGGAAGGAGCACCCGCAGTCCAGTTCCTGATAGTCAGATTGAAGATGTCAGTGTTGAAGTACACCAGGATGAGGAGGATATGGGTGTTGCTGGCGCTGGGGAGGAAATTGACCAGGAGGATTCTGATGGTGAGGTGGTTTGTTTAAGTCAGGCACCCGGGGAGACACCTGTTGTCCGTGGGAGGAATATGGCCGTTGACATGCCAGGTGAAAATACCAAAAAAATCAGCTCTTCGGTGTGGAGGTATTTCACCAGAAATGCGGACAACAGGTGTCAAGCCGTGTGTTCCCTTTGTCAAGCTGTAATAAGTAGGGGTAAGGACGTTAACCACCTCGGAACATCCTCCCTTATACGTCACCTGCAGCGCATTCATAATAAGTCAGTGACAAGTTCAAAAACTTTGGCCGACAGCGGAAGCAGTCCACTGACCAGTAAATCCCTTCCTCTTGTAACCAAGCTCACGCAAACCACCCCACCAACTCCCTCAGTGTCAATTTCCTCCTTCCCCAGGAATGCCAATAGTCCTGCAGGCCATGTCACTGGCAATTCTGACGAGTCCTCTCCTGCCTGGGATTCCTCCGATGCATCCTTGCGTGTAACGCCTACTGCTGCTGGCGCTGCTGTTGTTGCCGCTGGGAGTCGATGGTCATCCCAGAGGGGAAGTCGTAAGCCCACTTGTACTACTTCCAGTAAGCAATTGACTGTTCAACAGTCCTTTGCGAGGAAGATGAAATATCACAGCAGTCATCCTACTGCAAAGCGGATAACTGAGGCCTTGGCATCCTGGGTGGTGAGAAACGTGGTTCCGGTATCCATCATTACTGCAGAGCCAACTAGAGACTTGTTGGAGGTACTGTGTCCCCGGTACCAAATACCATCTAGGTTCCATTTCTCTAGGCAGGCGATACCGAAAATGTACACAGACCTCAGAAAAAGAGTCACCAGTGTCCTAAAAAATGCAGCTGTACCCAATGTCCACTTAACCACGGACATGTGGACAAGTGGAGCAGGGCAGGGTCAGGACTATATGACTGTGACAGCCCACTGGGTAGATGTATGGACTCCCGCCGCAAGAACAGCAGCGACGGCACCAGTAGCAGCATCTCGCAAACGCCAACTCTTTCCTAGGCAGGCTACGCTTTGTATCACCGGTTTCCAGAATACGCACACAGCTGAAAACCTCTTACGGCAACTGAGGAAGATCATCGCGGAATGGCTTACCCCAATTGGACTCTCCTGTGGATTTGTGGCATCGGACAACGCCAGCAATATTGTGTGTGCATTAAATATGGGCAAATTCCAGCACGTCCCATGTTTTGCACATACCTTGAATTTGGTGGTGCAGAATTTTTTTAAAAACGACAGGGGCGTGCAAGAGATGCTGTCGGTGGCCAGAAGAATTGCGGGACACTTTCGGCGTACAGGCACCACGTACAGAAGACTGGAGCACCACCAAAAACTACTGAACCTGCCCTGCCATCATCTGAAGCAAGAAGTGGTAACGAGGTGGAATTCAACCCTCTATATGCTTCAGAGGTTGGAGGAGCAGCAAAAGGCCATTCAAGCCTATACAATTGAGCACGATATAGGAGGTGGAATGCACCTGTCTCAAGCGCAGTGGATAATGATTTCAACGTTGTGCAAGGTTCTGATGCCCTTTGAACTTGCCACACGTGAAGTCAGTTCAGACACTGCCAGCCTGAGTCAGGTCATTCCCCTCATCAGGCTTTTGCAGAAGAAGCTGGAGACATTGAAGGAGGAGCTAACACGGAGCGATTCCGCTAGGCATGTGGGACTTGTGGATGGAGCCCTTAATTCGCTTAACAAGGATTCACGGGTGGTCAATCTGTTGAAATCAGAGCACTACATTTTGGCCACCGTGCTCGATCCTAGATTTAAAGCCTACCTTGGATCTCTCTTTCCGGCAGACACAAGTCTGCTGGGGTTGAAAGACCTGCTGGTGACAAAATTGTCAAGTCAAGCGGAACGCGACCTGTCAACATCTCCTCCTTCACATTCTCCCGCAACTGGGGGTGCGAGGAAAAGGCTCAGAATTCCGAGCCCACCCGCTGGCGGTGATGCAGGGCAGTCTGGAGCGACTGCTGATGCTGACATCTGGTCCGGACTGAAGGACCTGACAACGATTACGGACATGTCGTCTACTGTCACTGCATATGATTCTCTCAACATTGATAGAATGGTGGAGGATTATATGAGTGACCGCATCCAAGTAGGCACGTCACACAGTCCGTACTTATACTGGCAGGAAAAAGAGGCAATTTGGAGGCCCTTGCACAAACTGGCTTTATTCTACCTAAGTTGCCCTCCCACAAGTGTGTACTCCGAAAGAGTGTTTAGTGCCGCCGCTCACCTTGTCAGCAATCGGCGTACGAGGTTACATCCAGAAAATGTGGAGAAGATGATGTTCATTAAAATGAATTATAATCAATTCCTCCGCGGAGACATTGACCAGCAGCAATTGCCTCCACAAAGTACACAGGGAGCTGAGATGGTGGATTCCAGTGGGGACGAATTGATAATCTGTGAGGAGGGGGATGTACACGGTGATATATCGGAGGGTGATGATGAGGTGGACATCTTGCCTCTGTAGAGCCAGTTTGTGCAAGGAGAGATTAATTGCTTCTTTTTTGGGGGGGGTCCAAACCAACCCGTCATATCAGTCACAGTCGTGTGGCAGACCCTGTCACTGAAATGATGGGTTGGTTAAAGTGTGCATGTCCTGTTTTGTTTATACAACATAAGGGTGGGTGGGAGGGCCCAAGGACAATTCCATCTTGCACCTCTTTTTTCTTTTCATCATGTGCTGATTGGGGAGGGTTTTTTGGAAGGGACACCCTGCGTGACACTGCAGTGCCACTCCTAAATGGGCCCGGTGTTTGTGTCGGCCACTAGGGTCGCTAATCTTACTCACACAGTCAGCTACCTCATTGCGCCTCTTTTTTTCTTTGCGTCATGTGCTGTTTGGGGAGGGTTTTTTGGAAGGGACATCCTGCGTGACACTGCAGTGCCACTCCTAGATGGGCCCGGTGTTTGTGTCGGCCACTAGGGTCGCTAATCTTACTCACACAGCTACCTCATTGCGCCTCTTTTTTTCTTTGCGTCATGTGCTGTTTGGGGAGGGTTTTTTGGAAGGGACATCCTGCGTGACACTGCAGTGCCACTCCTAGATGGGCCCGGTGTTTGTGTCGGCCACTAGGGTCGCTAATCTTACTCACACAGCTACCTCATTGCGCCTCTTTTTTTCTTTGCGTCATGTGCTGTTTGGGGAGGGTTTTTTGGAAGGGCCATCCTGCGTGACACTGCAGTGCCACTCCTAGATGGGCCCGGTGTTTGTGTCGGCCACTAGGGTCGCTAATCTTACTCACACAGCTACCTCATTGCGCCTCTTTTTTTCTTTGCGTCATGTGCTGTTTGGGGAGGGTTTTTTGGAAGGGACATCCTGCGTGACACTGCAGTGCCACTCCTAGATGGGCCCGGTGTTTGTGTCGGCCACTAGGGTCGCTTATCTTACTCACACAGCGACCTCGGTGCAAATTTTAGGACTAAAAATAATATTGTGAGGTGTGAGGTATTCAGAATAGACTGAAAATGAGTGTAAATTATGGTTTTTGAGGTTAATAATACTTTGGGATCAAAATGACCCCCAAATTCTATGATTTAAGCTGTTTTTTAGTGTTTTTTGAAAAAAACACCCGAATCCAAAACACACCCGAATCCGACAAAAAAAATTCGGTGAGGTTTTGCCAAAACGCGTTCGAACCCAAAACACGGCCGCGGAACCGAACCCAAAACCAAAACCCGAAAAATTTCAGGCGCTCATCTCTACTAGATACCTAGATACTGTCGATTTGATGAACCACACCCATGAACATTAGTAGTGCTCTAGTTCATATTATGTCACATATGTCATTCATATTATGTAACACAGTAGCCCCAATTCACATTATAACATAGGGACCCCAGTTCATACTACCCCACAATACAGTGCCCCCAGTTTATATTATGCCACAGTACAGTGTACCCACTTCCTATTATGCTATACTATAGCGCCTACACTTCATATTTGCCACATTACAGTGCTCCAGTTCACGTTATGTAACATTATAATGCCCTCCAGTTCATTTACACCACATTATAATGAGCAAGTCCAGAGGCATAACTAGATATATTGTAGGCCCCAAGGCAAAAGTCTGTAAGGGCCCATACATACAACCCAATGGTGAAAATGTTTATAAACACATATAACTGTGACAAGGAAGGTGGGCTCCTCTCAGCTCTGGATCAGATAGCAGCTGCACTCTCTGCACCTATGTAAGCTACGCCCTTGATTCCAAGTATGTTTTTTACTTTATTTTGCAGATACTTCAGCAGCATATTTTTTTGTTAACTGCACAAAATTTGTTATTACCCCCATTTAAATACCTACAATAATAGCAAAATAAGTTATACTGTGAAATAGTGAGTCTTCTACTCCTCCTTTTCTAGGTGAGGTTAAAGCGGACTTTGTTTTGGTAGAATACTTGCACTGTGAACATACACAATGGAGTGACAGTCCCTCACATTAGACCCCTAATCAAAAATGCACTTCTAACAACATTCTGAAGATATTTTAAACTTATAAACATTATCAAATGGTTCCCAATAAGACAACTATAATGATAACCAACTGACTCCTTGGACTTACCAAGGCACCCAGCCCTCTGCATAGCGATGGTAATTGACGGTTCTGCAATTATTGATGGTCTATGGCTGATGGCAAGGGGTAAAAGAACAAAAAAAAAAAACCCATTGATGGCGTTATACAGATGTTACACCATTGTCGGTTGGACTCTACAGATAGAGAAACATCGGCGGTGCAGGTCTGATGAGTACGGTCTATGCATGCGTAGTGCCTAGCCATAGTAAATCATCACCATCAATTACTAATGATGGTTTTTAAAACCATCACCTATCAAAGGTAGAGCTGTCAATGGCCATCACTACCTCTGTAACCCCTGACAAATAATACTTAACAGTATTTTCAGTATTATAAAGTTACAGGCTCTACTGTTGTTTTTTAAATTGCTATTAGTTATATAATTAATTTGCTGCTAATTATTACTAATTCTAAACATTTACAGCAATAAAGCAGTAGCACAAACACGTGGCCCAAGGCATCACTTACCAAGTGATAGCAACTAATCCAATTGATTGCAGCGTTAGTTTATGGGGCCTACTTTCTTGCCAACCAGCAGAGGAAGATTAAATCAGTGCAACCAAGAAATCTCCCATGCACCAGTTCTAGAGAGGGGAAGTTGTTTCACCCTATTTAAAATGCAAGGCCCTATGAATGATATGGGATGGGGGAGGCATTGTTCCACCTCCTTGGATGGCTCAAAGCCCCTGAAAACCCAGAAAGGAAGAGGTGTGTATCTTGGAAATGCAGTGGGAGCAGATTGTTGTGAAGGTACCAGATGTACTAGAAATATGTGGATTCATGCTAGTCTTATCTACAGGACATATCAGACTCCAGTCAGACTATTTAACTTTAGTAAATCAGGTAATCAGTCCCGTTGTCAGGATGAACAAAGCAGTTTTCTGCACATGGCTTGGTATAGCATGCAATAGCCCACTTCAGGGACTGACGTAATGCAATTTCTAAAGCAGATAGTTACTGTACCACATATAACATCCCAACCTAGTTCTACTGGGGCTAAATCACTGAGTTTCAAATAACAAAGGCTCAAAAAATCCATAGTTTTGTGCTGGAAGATACCACAACTTCTCACATCTACCATCTATGGGAATATTTTTGAACAATGTCCTAGACCTAGACATTAACATGAAATGAATGGCTATGGGAATGGGGTATCTGGATTAATTGTTCCTCTACATCTAATTCTTCAGTGTAGCATGATTAGGTTAAATTGTTAATATTATGTACTGTACAGTGCTTGTGTTTTTAGTCATTAACAGGAAAATCGGTTTTGAAGTAAGAAGGATACCAATGTGTATGTGCGGAGATAGCATTTTGGTTTACATACAGTATACTGTATGTTATGTATGTACTCATAAATAATAAAATAGTAAAAAGAATGATCAAATTCTAGAGTTATGGCATAGTTACAAAAATATATAAATTACGACAGGTGTGAAATCTGAAGAACATAGGACATACTACAGTGAATTTAAAGATAGGAGAGCTGAAAGCAGCTAAGTAGATTGATTTAATAGATAAGCAGAATGACCCTGGATTGTAGTAAGACATGGCGGATGAACGATTTAGCTAAAGTATAAAGTAGGAGACATTTTGGAAAAAGAGAACCGTAGAAAGGAAGCTCTCACTGTAAATAACAAGCCAGAGGGAGTGCTCTATACTATCTGCCATGATTTTGGAACATAAATTTTCCAATTTAAGGCAGGCGGCACCAATACTACATGTTCTATTTTCAAGCAAGCCGAGTATTAGGATGAGAGTGGGGAGGGCTCTTAAACCCAATGGATCTGGGGAACAATTTATGGAAGACAAGTACGTTTTCACTTATTCTCTTATTAAGTGCCACACAAAACAAAATTTTTTAATATGGAATGTGGTTCTGCTTTACTGCTTTGAGTAAAAATGTGAATTTCACTGTCACAATGCAGGGCCAGAATTTCAAGAATAACACTAGTTGGCCAATTCAATTAGCAACGTAAAAAATTTATTGTGGATAATTAACATGCATATTACAGGCTTTTTTCAGCATGTGTGCTTCTGCCATGGGCAACCTTGAGGAAGGTGTTTGAAAAGTGAGAAATGCACCCCGAACCCCAAAAATGAGACAGAGAAGATTGAACAACAGTATAGATAGCTATTAGTGGTCCTAATCAAATTATATGATGTTATTAAAATATGTCAAATGGCTTTTTTACTTTTTTTTTATTTTAACTGTGTAAAAATGATGGTACATAAGTGTTTTTCCACCAAATTAAAGCCTCTGGAATATTTGGTAGTACAAAAAAATTTATAATGTGATTTTTTTTAAAAAATATTGGAAAACACACTTGTAACTCCCATCTACAAGTTCAAAAACTAATTTCACATCTATGTAACAACACAGAATACATGGCCCAGATAATTACACCTATTTAAATGCCTCCAAGTGCATGATTATTCCTTGGGATGGGTGTACCAGGAAGTCTTGCATTTGTTCTCATAAAATAAAGATTTTTCCCTACTTCTCACCTACACAGGGCTGCAAACTAAAATCAGCACCTCCCATTGAGAACTGTGTTAACGATGGGTTTGTAACTGAATAAAAAACAGTCATGGCCGCAGGTTTTTATTTGCAGTAAGCCACGTTAATGGAATCTGCGGCTAATTGAATTTAGACCTAGAGGTGCAAGATCCACAGCAGTTCACAATTGGATCTATCTGCTTCATAACACTATCCACACACTCCTGGGAAAAAACATACTGTATATTTAGCTACATTTTAAGTTTCAGATTTTGTCCTTCACATATAGGTTGTCTCTACTTCCCAGGTCATAGAAGGATGGACACCCAAATAGCAGAACTATTTGCTAATCCAGAGCTTAAGTGTACACTAAATGCAGTGTAATACATCTTTCTTAAGTACTGTAGTGTGTAGTTTTTCCATGTGGCATTAGCGCTGGTAATGTCATTCTTTATTATGGATAATATTTGAGGTTAAGTATACTGCATGCGTGCACTGTGGTGAGTGACTTGCTTTTATTTACAGGATCAAAATTGTTAAACATGTAAAACAAAGGGATTTTCCTTTTTTTATGTATTACTTTATAATATTCAAAGAACTATGTTTAAATCAATTTAACTTATAACTGAAAAGTTGGACTTGTCCTGAATCTGATGTACACATGGCAATTCGAATATCATCATCAAACACCTGGACCACACATTTCACTCAGGGCAGCATGGAGGAGACTGGCGCACACTTATTCACTAGGGCTGAGCCAATTAACCTATCAGTATATTTTTGGCTTGTGGAAGGAAACTGGAGTAGCAAGCACAGGGAGAATATACAAACTCCACAAAGTTAGGGCTGTGGTGGGAACTGAACGCACGACCTCAGTGCTGTGAGGCAGTAATGCTAACCATTACACCGTCCACGCTGCCCAATTAAATAATAAGAAGAAAAACAGGAAAAATTTGGGGCAGGCTTGTACAATGTGTTAGCAGCAGGAATGAGCCCTGTAATGTAACAAGTTAATACTGTTACATAAAAAAAGTTACTACTGGCAGGAAAGATATTTGATTAACTGTTGCAAACATGTCTGTGAGCGTCAGGAGTGATGGGGAGTGTGTAACAACATTAGCAGTAATGACAGGGAAGATTTGCTCTCTTTCACTTTCATTGATAATCGATATGGGGAGAATTATGGGAGCGTGACAGCTTTATGAGACCATCTTCCATATTATGTGTTAAAAGTAGGAGACAAAAAAAAAAAATCTATAAAACACAAACACTTTGCCCACCATTTACTTATTGTATAATTACCAGTGCACACAGTAATGGGACCGATGTGACAGAGACCTGGAAAAACTGTGAAGTGTAACTAATTATAGGCTACTAACTGGCACTGCTGGCAGCGACATCTGTAAAGAGGTTATAGCTAAGTGACAGTGTATTTGGAACATTACCATCTTGTTAGCTATATTAGCACTGGACAAAACAGAAAGAATGGGTTTGACCTGATAAGCACCTTGGTAGACAGGAAGCAAATATCCCAAATGTAAATGTATATACAGACAGACAATCTCTCAAATAAATTCCCAATATAAAAAAATTCTCTTATTAACTTTGTGTTACTTCTAAAGGGCCCTACACATTTCCCGATGCACCGCCGAGGTGCCCGACGGCCGATACGGCCGACGAGCGACCCGGCGGCGGGGGGGGGCAGTGACGGGGGGAGTGAAGTTTCTTCACTCCCCCCGTCACGCGGCTGCATTGAAGTGCAGGCAAATATGGACGAGATCGTCCATATTGGCCTGCATGCACAGCCGACGGGAGACCAGCGATGAACGAGCGCGGGGCCGCGCATCGTTCATCGCTGGAGTCTCCACACTGAAAGATATGAACGAGTTCTCGTTCATTTATGAACGAGATCGTTCATATCTTTAAGAGAATCGGCCAGTGTGTAGGGCCTATTACAGACAAAGAATAAATATCTGTGCACAGAAAAAAATAAATAGGGCTGTTTTGGGTTTTAATTTGGTGGAGGAGGGGGGGAATTTGGTTATCATGACAAAGCTGTGCTTAATTAACAAACATATACAGATGTGGAAAGGTTAAAGATTGCTGGGATATTCAGGGGCTGACTCAGAGGCTAATGGTCACATACAGTAAGTGATGCCTTCATCACATGCATAACACAGAAAAGTACAGCCTATACCTTTCTGCGTACACTCTGTGTTATGCATGTGATGGCCATCGGAACAGACTGTAATGGAGTGGCACAGTGACTAGCTTTCCTGGGTGGTGGCTGGGAGATGGCATGAAGTGAACACAAAAAAAGTCCACCTTATGGGCGTATCTTAACAGTGTCACAGGCATGTCAGTAAAAGTGGCTGCATGCCTAGACTCTGATTCCGCAGAGGCCATACTAGGGACGGCCATCAACCATCGACAGTTGCAAAACATCTATGGTTGACAGCCAATGTCAGATTTTGCTCTTCACCATCGGTGGTACAGATCCTCCCTGATGGTTGTGGGATTTTATTTACTTAATCCCAGGACAAGAACCCTAGATCCACCTCCCGATGCACCCATCAAGCCCCTCCCCGTGTTCTGATTGGTTGCCGACCTAGTATATAATAGAGCAAGGATGACCATCATGGGTAAAATCATCAATGGTCTCCCTATGAGTTGTTATATACCATCAATGGTAGCCAGTGATAGTACCATCTATGATGACCACCGTAGGCCATACTAGGACACAGAAACTGCATCTGCCATATGGCTGGTGCTAGTGACGATGACGTGTGTGATGGTGTGCCGATGGCGGTGTTACATTGTGTGCAGAGGCTGAAAGCTGGCGTTTCAGTCCCTGCACACATGCTTGTACACAAGGGGGAGGCTAAAACTAATATTTGTATATTATCGCAGCTGTGACTCCAACAGATGAAAGAGCACAAGCAGCTGTGTCCACCTCTTAATCAGGAAATTAGATTGTAAGCTCCAAGGAGGCAAGGACTGTAATCATTGATTACACAGAACGCCAACTGAGTGCTCCCAATATGCAATAATATTAATTGTAAAGAGCCTATTCACCAGGCTCATTGGCCCCTAAAATCACGTGGAAGCATTAGATCTATAGTTCTTGCTTATCATATTGCTTAATGCAGGAGATCACAGATATGTCCTGCATCACTGACAAAACTGGAGCATGATACCGACCTCATACAACAAGGTCAATTAAATTAGACGCTAGGGGGCAAGTTGCTGTTGTAACAGCATGGAAACACCGCCATTGGCAGTGCAATCCCTTCTGTCACGATCCGGGTATCTGGACGCCATTACTTACCCTTCAGATGCCTCCTAAGGCTGGCTCAGCGTTCCAGGACCGGATTCCGCTGTTCCCGAGTTTCCACATGCAGAATGTCAGAGTGGTGATTTCATCAGCCGCGGCCTCCGCTGTGCCCGCGTGGTTAAATGTGCGCTTGTCAGTCTGGCGTCTCCTGTCTCCTGTGGCCGGCGTCGCCATTACTGTTTCAATTCTCACATGGATTACAAACCAAACTTCCCTCCAAGTGTCTGCATGGGCGCAGCCATCTTGGATTTTGTCATTTGATTATTTCCACCAATCTGCTGTCTGTATTGTTGATTTGCATAATTGCCTAGCCAACCCCTTCCTTGCTGCAGGTATAAGTATGCTGTGCCTGAGCAAGGAAGGCGTCAGTGCTTTGGTTGTCTAACCTAGTTCCAGTTTGTCTCTCTCCTGTGGTTGTCTTCCAGGTTCCAGCTCCTGTCTCCAGACTTCTGCTATAGAGACCCGCACCAGCATTCCATCTGCGGTGTAGCCTGACTTCCCGATCCATTCTGGACTCACCTGTTTCCAGCTACAACAATCACCTGCTTCCAGCCCAGCTTCCAGCAGTGTACAGCTTCTCTTAAAGGGCCGGTGTCCTTTCTGCAGTTTACCACTCTCCACCGGTATTATTTCACCGCTCTCAAACAATCACCTGCTTCCAGCCCAGCTTCCAGCAGTGTATAGCTTCTCTTAAAGGGCCGGTGTCCTTTTCTGCAGTTTACCACTCTCCACCGGTATTATTAATTCACCGCTCTCAAACTCCAAACTTCATTATTATTTCATCGCTCTCAAGTTCGTTTATTATTTAACTGGTTCCAGCCAGTATCCACTCCGTACCAACAACAGTCTGGTTCCAGCCAGTATCCACAGCAGCCGTTTTACCTTCAGCAGCCCAGCCTTTCCTGGAACATCAGCTGGTACGATCCTGGGTTCTCTCCATTGCTACAGTCAGGCCTGGTAAGGACTTTCCAACTAGCAGATTATAAGAACTGTCTCACACTACCAGTGCCTGTGGCCCTTGCCACCCTGTAGTACCCAGGAATAGTATTTATCCTCTGTTGACTTTTATGTTTCCTTTTACTGCTGCTGTGTTACGGAGTTTGTCATAATAAACATCATTGACTTTTATCCTGGTTGTCGTGGTCACGCCTTCGGCAGTTATTCTACATGTTACTTACATGTCTAGGGGTCTGATACAACCTCCCAGGTTCCGTTACATCTCAGCCCCTACAACTGAGGCTGCCTCCCGTCAGCTCAGGCCCTCAGTTGTGACAGTAAGCACTGACCTAATGAATCCAGCCGGAGACCAGGATCAAGCGGCAAGGCCGATGCAAGAACTGGCAGCCCGACTTGAACATCAGGAGGCGGCACAGGGCCACATCATCCGCTGTCTCCAGGATCTCTCTACACGGCTGGATGGGATTCAAACGACCCTCCGTGGACCTGGCACGTCCGGTGCGTCCACTACAGTGACACCAGCTGTAACCCCACCCACCTTACCCATTTCCAGTCCACATCTTCATCTTCCAACGCCAGCAAAATTTGATGGATCTCCAAGGTTCTGCAGGGGATTTCTCAATCAATGTGAAATCCACTTTGAGCTTCTACCTGGCAATTTCTTCAGTGACCGTACCAAAATTGCCTATATCATCTCCCTTCTCAGTGGCTCAGCCCTTGACTGGGCATCACCTTTATGGGAGAAGTCTGATCCCCTGCTATCCTCCTATACTGACTTTGTAGCTACATTCAGGCGCATCTTCGACGAGCCAGGCCGGATAACATCTGCTTCATCTGAGATTCTCCGTTTACGCCAGGGAACACGTACTGTGGGACAGTATCTTATACAGTTTAAAATCCTGGCATCCGAACTGGCATGGAACGACGAGGCCCTGTATGCTGCATTCTGGCATGGCTTATCAGAACGCATCAAGGATGAGTTAGCTACCAGAGACTTGCCCTCTAAGTTGGATGAGCTAATTTCTCTTTGCACGAAGGTTGATCTACGTTTCAGAGAGCGAGGAAGATCATCTACTCCTAAATCTTCTGCTCCTCCTCCTCGTCAACCATCTCCATCCAAGGATGAGCCTATGCAAATTAGTCGTTCCCGTCTATCTCCCGCTGAGCGCCGAAGACGTCTCTCTGAGTCTCTCTGTCTCTACTGTGCAGCTCCGTCGCACACTATCAATGCCTGTCCCAAACGTCCGGGAAACTCCAGATCCTAGCTCGCCAAGGAGAGGGCCGGCTAGGAGTAATGATCTCCTCTCCATCTCCTCATGACTGTAACCTCCCAGTGTCGCTCCAAATTGCTCAACGTTACAGGAACGTCATTGCCCTCCTTGATTCCGGAGCAGCTGGGAATTTCATAACCGAAGCTTATGTTAAACGGTGGTCCCTACCCACCGAGAGACTGTCCTCGTCCATCTCTTTGACTGCCGTGGATGGCAGCAAGATTTTTGACGCAGTCATTTCCTTAAGGACTCTTCCAGTTCGTCTGAGAGTGGGAGTTCTTCATTCTGAGTATATTTCTTTTTTAGTGATTCCAAGAGCCACACATCCAGTGGTTTTAGGCCTTCCATGGCTCCGTCTCCACAACCCATCAATTGACTGGACGACTATGCAAATACTGGCATGGGGTCCCTCCTGTGCTGAGACTTGTTTAGCCAAAGTTCTTCCTGTTTGTTCTTCCTTCCCCAGGTCATCTGATGTTCCGCCTCCTCCATATCAAGACTTCACGGACGTGTTCAGTAAAGCCTCTGCTGATATCCTTCCTCCTCATAGAGAATGGGACTGCCCAATCGACCTCATTCCAGGGAAGGTTCCACCGCGAGGCCGAACTTATCCGTTGTCTCTGCCTGAGACACACTCCATGGAAGAGTACATCAAAGAGAACCTGGCGAAGGGTTTCATCCGACCATCTTCTTCTCCAGCCGGCGCAGGCTTCTTCTTCGTTAAGAAGAAAGACGGTGGTCTGCGTCCGTGCATTGATTACAGAGGTCTGAACGACATTACCGTCAAGAACCGATACCCTTTACCCCTGATTACCGAGCTCTTTGATAGAGTTAGTGGTGCAACTATTTTCACAAAGCTGGACTTGAGGGGTGCCTACAATCTCATCCGAATCCGTGAGGGTGACGAGTGGAAGACCGCCTTTAACACCCGTGACGGACATTATGAGTACCTCGTCATGCCCTTCGGATTGAGCAACGCTCCAGCAGTCTTCCAGCACTTCGTGAATGAGATTTTCAGGGACATCTTGTACCGCCATGTGGTGGTTTATCTAGACGACATCCTCATCTTTGCTAATAATCTCGAAGATCATTGTTTCTGGGTAAAAGAGGTTCTTTCCCGTCTCCGTGTCAATCACCTCTATTGTAAATTGGAGAAGTGTGTGTTTGAAGTTAAAACCATTCCGTTTCTAGGTTACATTGTGTCCGGTTCCGGACTAGAGATGGATCCTGAGAAACTCCAAGCAATCCAGAATTGGCCTATACCCTTAAGCCTCAAAGGGGTCCAGAGGTTCTTAGGGTTCGCCAATTATTATAGAAAATTTATACGAGACTTTTCCACCATCGTGGCGCCTATCACTGCATTAACCAAGAAAGGTGCTAATCCGTCCAAGTGGTCCGAGGAAGCTACACAGGCCTTTCACCTTCTGAAGCAACGTTTCATCTCTGCACCAGTTCTGAAACAGCCCGACACCGACTCTCCTTTTATCTTAGAGGTAGATGCCTCCTCCGTTGGAGTAGGAGCGGTGTTATCCCAGAGGGCCAAAGATGGACATCTACATCCTTGCAGTTTCTTCTCCCGGAAGTTCTCCCCAGCTGAGCGCAACTATGCCATTGGCGATCAGGAGTTGCTAGCCATCAAGCTCGCTCTGGAGGAGTGGAGATACTAGAGATGAGCGCCGGAAATTTTTCGGGTTTTGTGTTTTGGTTTTGGGTTCGGTTCCGCGGCCGTGTTTTGGGTTCGACCGCGTTTTGGCAAAACCTCACCGAATTTTTTTTGTCGGATTCGGGTGTGTTTTGGATTCGGGTGTTTTTTTCAAAAAACCCTAAAAAACAGCTTAAATCATAGAATTTGGGGGTCATTTTGATCCCAAAGTATTATTAACCTCAAAAACCATAATTTCCACTCATTTTCAGTCTATTCTGAATACCTCACACCTCACAATATTATTTTTAGTCCTAAAATTTGCACCGAGGTCGCTGTGTGAGTAAGATAAGCGACCCTAGTGGCCGACACAAACACCGGGCCCATCTAGGAGTGGCACTGCAGTGTCACGCAGGATGTCCCTTCCAAAAAACCCTCCCCAAACAGCACATGACGCAAAGAAAAAAAAGAGGCGCAATGAGGTAGCTGTGTGAGTAAGATAAGCGACCCTAGTGGCCGACACAAACACCGGGCCCATCTAGGAGTGGCACTGCAGTGTCACGCAGGATGTCCCTTCCAAAAAACCCTCCCCAAACAGCACATGACGCAAAGAAAAAAAGAGGCGCAATGAGGTAGCTGACTGTGTGAGTAAGATAAGCGACCCTAGTGGCCGACACAAACACCGGGCCCATCTAGGAGTGGCACTGCAGTGTCACGCAGGATGTCCCTTCCAAAAAACCCTCCCCAAACAGCACATGACGCAAAGAAAAAAAGAGGCGCAATGAGGTAGCTGACTGTGTGAGTAAGATAAGCGACCCTAGTGGCCGACACAAACACCGGGCCCATCTAGGAGTGGCACTGCAGTGTCACGCAGGATGTCCCTTCCAAAAAACCCTCCCCAAATAGCACATGACGCAAAGAAAAAAAGAGGCGCAATGAGGTAGCTGACTGTGTGAGTAAGATAAGCGACCCTAGTGGCCGACACAAACACCGGGCCCATCTAGGAGTGGCACTGCAGTGTCACGCAGGATGTCCCTTCCAAAAAACCCTCCCCAAACAGCACATGACGCAAAGAAAAAAAGAGGCGCAATGAGATAGCTGACTGTGTGAGTAAGATAAGCGACCCTAGTGGCCGACACAAACACCGGGCCCATCTAGGAGTGGCACTGCAGTGTCACGCAGGATGTCCCTTCCAAAAAACCCTCCCCAAACAGCACATGACGCAAAGAAAAAAAGAGGCGCAATGAGGTAGCTGACTGTGTGAGTAAGATAAGCGACCCTAGTGGCCGACACAAACACCGGGCCCATCTAGGAGTGGCACTGCAGTGTCACGCAGGATGGCCCTTCCAAAAAACCCTCCCCAAACAGCACATGACGCAAAGAAAAATAAAAGAAAAAAGAGGTGCAAGATGGAATTGTCCTTGGGCCCTCCCACCCACCCTTATGTTGTATAAACAAAACAGGACATGCACACTTTAACCAACCCATCATTTCAGTGACAGGGTCTGCCACACGACTGTGACTGATATGACGGGTTGGTTTGGACCCCCCCCAAAAAAGAAGCAATTAATCTCTCCTTGCACAAACTGGCTCTACAGAGGCAAGATGTCCACCTCATCATCATCCTCCGATATATCACCGTGTACATCCCCCTCCTCACAGATTATCAATTCGTCCCCACTGGAATCCACCATCTCAGCTCCCTGTGTACTTTGTGGAGGCAATTGCTGCTGGTCAATGTCTCCGCGGAGGAATTGATTATAATTCATTTTAATGAACATCATCTTCTCCACATTTTCTGGATGTAACCTCGTACGCCGATTGCTGACAAGGTGAGCGGCGGCACTAAACACTCTTTCGGAGTACACACTTGTGGGAGGGCAACTTAGGTAGAATAAAGCCAGTTTGTGCAAGGGCCTCCAAATTGCCTCTTTTTCCTGCCAGTATAAGTACGGACTGTGTGACGTGCCTACTTGGATGCGGTCACTCATATAATCCTCCACCATTCTTTCAATGGGGAGAGAATCATATGCAGTGCCAGTAGACGACATGTCCGTATCCGTAATCGTTGTCAGGTCCTTCAGTCCGGACCAGATGTCAGCATCAGCAGTCGCTCCAGACTGCCCTGCATCACCGCCAGCGGGTGGGCTCGGAATTCTGAGCCTTTTCCTCGCACCCCCAGTTGCGGGAGAATGTGAAGGAGGAGATGTTGACAGGTCGCGTTCCGCTTGACTTGACAATTTTCTCACCAGCAGGTCTTTCAACCCCAGCAGACTTGTGTCTGCCGGAAAGAGAGATCCAAGGTAGGCTTTAAATCTAGGATCGAGCACGGTGGCCAAAATGTAGTGCTCTGATTTCAACAGATTGACCACCCGTGAATCCTTGTTAAGCGAATTAAGGGCTCCATCCACAAGTCCCACATGCCTAGCGGAATCGCTCCGTGTTAGCTCCTCCTTCAATGTCTCCAGCTTCTTCTGCAAAAGCCTGATGAGGGGAATGACCTGACTCAGGCTGGCAGTGTCTGAACTGACTTCACGTGTGGCAAGTTCAAAGGGCATCAGAACCTTGCACAACGTTGAAATCATTCTCCACTGCGCTTGAGACAGGTGCATTCCACCTCCTATATCGTGCTCAATTGTATAGGCTTGAATGGCCTTTTGCTGCTCCTCCAACCTCTGAAGCATATAGAGGGTTGAATTCCACCTCGTTACCACTTCTTGCTTCAGATGATGGCAGGGCAGGTTCAGTAGTTTTTGGTGGTGCTCCAGTCTTCTGTACGTGGTGCCTGTACGCCGAAAGTGTCCCGCAATTCTTCTGGCCACCGACAGCATCTCTTGCACGCCCCTGTCGTTTTTTAAAAAATTCTGCACCACCAAATTCAAGGTATGTGCAAAACATGGGACGTGCTGGAATTTGCCCATATTTAATGCACACACAATATTGCTGGCGTTGTCCGATGCCACAAATCCACAGGAGAGTCCAATTGGGGTAAGCCATTCCGCGATGATCTTCCTCAGTTGCCGTAAGAGGTTTTCAGCTGTGTGCGTATTCTGGAAACCGGTGATACAAAGCGTAGCCTGCCTAGGAAAGAGTTGGCGTTTGCGAGATGCTGCTACTGGTGCCGTCGCTGCTGTTCTTGCGGCGGGAGTCCATACATCTACCCAGTGGGCTGTCACAGTCATATAGTCCTGACCCTGCCCTGCTCCACTTGTCCACATGTCCGTGGTTAAGTGGACATTGGGTACAACTGCATTTTTTAGGACACTGGTGAGTCTTTTTCTGACGTCCGTGTACATTCTCGGTATCGCCTGCCTAGAGAAGTGGAACCTAGATGGTATTTGGTAACGGGGGCACACTGCCTCAATAAATTGTCTAGTTCCCTGTGAACTAACGGCGGATACCGGACGCACGTCTAACACCAACATAGTTGTCAAGGCCTCAGTTATCCGCTTTGCAGCAGGATAACTGCTGTGATATTTCATCTTCCTCGCAAAGGACTGTTGAACAGTCAATTGCTTACTGGAAGTAGTACAAGTGGGCTTACGACTTCCCCTCTGGGATGACCATCGACTCCCAGCAGCAACAACAGCAGCGCCAGCAGCAGTAGGCGTTACACGCAAGGATGCATCGGAGGAATCCCAGGCAGGAGAGGAATCATCAGAATTGCCAGTGACATGGCCTGCAGGACTATTGGCATTCCTGGGGAAGGAGGAAATTGACACTGAGGGAGTTGGTGGGGTGGTTTGCGTGAGCTTGGTTACAAGAGGAAGGGATTTACTGGTCAGTGGACTGCTTCCGCTGTCGGCCAAAGTTTTTGAACTTGTCACTGACTTATTATGAATGCGCTGCAGGTGACGTATAAGGGAGGATGTTCCGAGGTGGTTAACGTCCTTACCCCTACTTATTACAGCTTGACAAAGGGAACACACGGCTTGACAAATGTTGTCCGCATTTCTGGTAAAATACTTCCACACCGAAGAGCTGATTTTTTTGGTATTTTCACCAGGCATGTCAACGGCCATATTCCTCCCACGGACAACAGGTGTCTCCCCGGGTGCCTGACTTAAACAAACCACCTCACCATCAGAATCCTCCTGGTCAATTTCCTCCCCAGCGCCAGCAACACCCATATCCTCCTCATCCTGGTGTACTTCAACACTGACATCTTCAATCTGACTATCAGGAACTGGACTGCGGGTGCTCCTTCCAGCAGGGGGCGTGCAAATGGTGGAAGGCGCATGCTCTTCACGTCCAGTGTTGGGAAGGTCAGGCATCGCAACCGACACAATTGGACTCTCCTTGTGGATTTGGGATTTCGAAGAACGCACAGTTCTTTGCTGTGCTTTTTCCAGCTTGAGTCTTTTCATTTTTCTAGCGAGAGGCTGAGTGCTTCCATCCTCATGTGAAGCTGAACCACTAGCCATGAACATAGGCCAGGGCCTCAGCCGTTCCTTGCCACTCCGTGTGGTAAATGGCATATTGGCAAGTTTACGCTTCTCCTCCGACAATTTTATTTTAGGTTTTGGAGTCCTTTTTTTACTGATATTTGGTGTTTTGGATTTGACATGCTCTGTACTATGACATTGGGCATCGGCCTTGGCAGACGACGTTGCTGGCATTTCATCGTCTCGGCCATGACTAGTGGCAGCAGCTTCAGCACGAGGTGGAAGTGGATCTTGATCTTTCCCTAATTTTGGAACCTCAACATTTTTGTTCTCCATATTTTAATAGGCACAACTAAAAGGCACCTCAGGTAAACAATGGAGATGGATGGATACTAGTATACAATTATGGATGGACTGCCGAGTGCCGACACAGAGGTAGCTACAGCCGTGGACTACCGTACTGTACTGTGTCTGCTGCTAATATAGACTGGATGATAATGAGATGTAGTATGTATAAAGAAGAAAGAAAAAAAAACCACGGGTAGGTGGTATACAATTATGGATGGACTGCCGAGTGCCGACACAGAGGTAGCTACAGCCGTGGACTACCGTACTGTACTGTGTCTGCTGCTAATATAGACTGGATGATAATGAGATGTAGTATGTATAAAGAAGAAAAAAAAAACCACGGGTAGGTGGTATACAATTATGGATGGACTGCCGAGTGCCGACACAGAGGTAGCTACAGCCGTGGACTACCGTACTGTACTGTGTCTGCTGCTAATATAGACTGGATGATAATGAGATGTAGTATGTATAAAGAAGAAAGAAAAAAAAACCACGGGTAGGTGGTATACAATTATGGACGGACTGCCGAGTGCCGACACAGAGGTAGCTACAGCCGTGGACTACCGTACTGTACTGTGTCTGCTGCTAATATAGACTGGATGATAATGAGATGTAGTATGTATAAAGAAGAAAGAAAAAAAAACCACGGGTAGGTGGTATACAATTATGGATGGACTGCCGAGTGCCGACACAGAGGTAGCTACAGCCGTGGACTACCGTACTGTACTGTGTCTGCTGCTAATATAGACTGGTTGATAATGAGATGTAGTATGTATGTATAAAGAAGAAAGAAAAAAAAACCACGGGTAGGTGGTATACAATTATGGACGGACTGCCGAGTGCCGACACAGAGGTAGCTACAGCCGTGGACTACCGTACTGTACTGTGTCTGCTGCTAATATAGACTGGATGATAATGAGATGTAGTATGTATAAAGAAGAAAGAAAAAAAAACCACGGGTAGGTGGTATACAATTATGGACGGACTGCCGAGTGCCGACACAGAGGTAGCTACAGCCGTGGACTACCGTACTGTACTGTGTCTGCTGCTAATATAGACTGGATGATAATGAGATGTAGTATGTATAAAGAAGAAAGAAAAAAAAACCACGGGTAGGTGGTATACAATTATGGATGGACTGCCGAGTGCCGACACAGAGGTAGCTACAGCCGTGGACTACCGTACTGTACTGTGTCTGCTGCTAATATAGACTGGATGATAATGAGATGTAGTATGTATAAAGAAGAAAAAAAAAACCACGGGTAGGTGGTATACAATTATGGATGGACTGCCGAGTGCCGACACAGAGGTAGCTACAGCCGTGGACTACCGTACTGTACTGTGTCTGCTGCTAATATAGACTGGATGATAATGAGATGTAGTATGTATAAAGAAGAAAGAAAAAAAACCCACGGGTAGGTGGTATACAATTATGGATGGACTGCCGAGTGCCGACACAGAGGTAGCTACAGCCGTGGACTACCGTACTGTACTGTGTCTGCTGCTAATATAGACTGGATGATAATGAGATGTAGTATGTATAAAGAAGAAAAAAAAAACCACGGGTAGGTGGTATACAATTATGGATGGACTGCCGAGTGCCGACACAGAGGTAGCTACAGCCGTGGACTACCGTACTGTACTGTGTCTGCTGCTAATATAGACTGGATGATAATGAGATGTAGTATGTATAAAGAAGAAAGAAAAAAAAAACCACGGGTAGGTGGTATACAATTATGGATGGACTGACGAGTGCCGACACAGAGGTAGCTACAGCCGTGAACTACCGTACTGTGTCTGCTGCGACTGGATGATAAATAATGATATAAAAAATATATATATATCACTACTGCAGCCGGACAGGTATATATTATATAATGACGGACCTGCTGGACACTGTCTGTCAGCAGAATGAGTTTTTTATAGAATAAAAAAACACCACACAAGTCACACGACGAGTGTTTAACTTTTTCAGGCAATCACAATATAGTATACTATACTGGTGGTCAGTGTGGTCAGGTCACTGGTCAGTCACACTGGCAGTGGCACTCCTGCAGCAAAAGTGTGCACTGTTTAATTTTAATAATATGTACTCCTGGCTCCTGCTATAACCTATAACTGCTCCCCAGTCTCCCCCACAATTAAGCTGTGTGAGCACAGTCAGATATTATACATAGATGATGCAGCACACTGGGCTGAGCACAGATATGGTATGTGACTGAGTCACTGTGTATCGTTTTTTTCAGGCAGAGAACGGATTATATTAAATAAAACTGCACTGGTGGTCACTGGTCAGTGGTCAGTCACTAGTAAACTCTGCACTCTCTAGTACTCCTAAGCTCCAGTAAATCAAGTGTCTCTGTCTCAATCTCACTCTCTCTCTTCTAATCTAAATGGAGAGGACGCCAGCCACGTCCTCTCCCTATCAATCTCAATGCACGTGTGAAAATGGCGGCGACGCGCGGCTCCTTATATAGAATCCGAGTCTCGCGATAGAATCCGAGCCTCGCGAGAATCCGACAGCGTCATGATGACGTTCAGGCGCGCTCGGGTTAACCGAGCAAGGCGGGAAGATCCGAGTCGCTCGGATCCGTGTAAAAAAAGCTGAAGTTCGGGCGGGTTCGGATTCCGAGGAACCGAACCCGCTCATCTCTAGGAGATACCTGTTGGAGGGAGCTTCCCACTCAATCACCATACTTACCGACCACAAAAATCTTTTATATCTCAAAGGCGCACAATGTCTGAATCCTCGTCAGGCCAGATGGGCACTTTTCTTTTCTAGGTTTGACTTTAAACTCCAGTTCTGTCCGGGTTCTCAGAATCGTAAGGCCGATGCCCTTTCCCGCTCATGGGAGCAAGAAAATGAGTCCGAGTCTGCAGACAAGCATCCTATTATTAATCCGTTGGCATTCTCCACGGTAGGGATGGACTCTACGCCTCCACCAGGGAAAAGTTTTGTTAAGCCAGTCCTAAGGAAGAAGCTCATGCATTGGGCCCATGCTTCCCGTTTTGCTGGACATACAGGCATTCAGAAAACCCTTGAATTTATTTCTAGGTCCTACTGGTGGCCAACTCTGAAGAAGGACGTTATGGAATTTATTGCCTCCTGCCCAAAGTGTGCCCAACACAAAGTCTCCCGCCAGTCGCCTGCGGGGCAACTGGTTCCATTATCTGTTCCCCGTCGACCTTGGACCCATTTGTCGATGGACTTTGTTTCCGATCTACCTATCTGCAACAAGTTTAATACCATCTGGGTGGTAGTTGACCGGTTCACCAAGATGGCACATTTCATCCCTCTCACCGGTCTTCCGTCAGCTTCCAAGTTGGCTCAAGTGTTTATACAAGAGATCTTCCGACTTCACGGTCTTCCTGAAGAGATCATCTCGGATCGTGGAGTACAATTTGTAGCCAAATTTTGGCGAAGTTTGTGTCAAGCCCTCCAAGTCAAGTTAAAGTTTTCCACGGCTTACCATCCTCAGACCAATGGTCAAACCGAGAGGGTGAATCAGGACTTGGAGGCCTTCCTCCGTATATATGTGTCTTCCTCTCAAGATGACTGGGTTCAACTCCTTCCTTGGGCCGAGTTCAGCCACAACAATCAATACCATTCCTCATCTTCTTCTACACCATTCTTCATTAATTATGGATTCCACCCTAAAGTCCCAGAATTCCAACCGCTTCCCGCAACTTCTGTTCCAGCAGTGGATGTCACCTTGCGTCAGTTTTCAAATAACTGGAGGAACGTCCGCGCAGCCCTGCTTAAAGCCTCATTCAGGTATAAGAAGTTTGCCGATAGGAAGCGTAGAGCGGTTCCTGCTCTCAAGGTGGGTGATCGTGTGTGGCTGTCCACGAAGAATTTGAGGTTGAGTGTTCCCAGCATGAAATTTGCACCTCGCTACATCGGACCCTTCAAGATTGAACAAGTCATCAATCCTGTTGCCTACAGGTTACAGTTACCGTCCTTCTTGAAAATACCCAGGACATTTCATGTTTCTTTGTTGAAACCGCTGATCCTGAATCGGTTTCATTCCGCACTTCCTCCAGCTCCCAAAGTTCAGACTCAACGGGGAGTCGAGTACGAGGTGGCCAAGATTTTGGACTCACGTTTCCGTTACGGTCAGTTACAATACCTCATTGACTGGAAGGGCTATGGTCCTGAAGAACGCTCTTGGACCAATGCCTCAGACGTCCATGCTCCTGCCTTGGTCCGAAATTTCCACGCAAAATTTCCTTTAAAGCCTAAGAAGTGTCCTGGGGCCACTCCTAAAGGGGGGGGGGGGGGTGCTGTCACGATCCGGGTATCTGGACGCCATTACTTACCCTTCAGATGCCTCCTAAGGCTGGCTCAGCGTTCCAGGACCGGATTCCGCTGTTCCTGAGTTTCCACATGCAGAATGTCAGAGTGGTGATTTCATCAGCCGCGGCCTCCGCTGTGCCCGCGTGGTTAAATGTGCGCTTGTCAGTCTGGCGTCTCCTGGCTCCTGTGGCCGGCGTCGCCATTACTGTTTCAATTCTCACATGGATTACAAACCAAACTTCCCTCCAAGTGTCTGCATGGGCGCAGCCATCTTGGATTTTGTCATCTGATTATTTCCACCAATCTGCTGTCTGTATTGTTGATTTGCATAATTGCCTAGCCAACCCCTTCCTTGCTGCAGGTATAAGTATGCTGTGCCTGAGCAAGGAAGGCGTCAGTGCTTTGGTTGTCTAACCTAGTTCCAGTTTGTCTCTCTCCTGTGGTTGTCTTCCAGGTTCCAGCTCCTGTCTCCAGACTTCTGCTATAGAGACCCGCACCAGCATTCCATCTGCGGTGTAGCCTGACTTCCCGATCCATTCTGGACTCACCTGTTTCCAGCTACAACAATCACCTGCTTCCAGCCCAGCTTCCAGCAGTGTACAGCTTCTCTTAAAGGGCCGGTGTCCTTTCTGCAGTTTACCACTCTCCACCGGTATTATTATTTCACCGCTCTCAAACAATCACCTGCTTCCAGCCCAGCTTCCAGCAGTGTATAGCTTCTCTTAAAGGGCCGGTGTCCTTTTCTGCAGTTTACCACTCTCCACCGGTATTATTATTTCACCGCTCTCAAACTCCAAACTTCATTATTATTTCATCGCTCTCAAGTTCGTTTATTATTTAACTGGTTCCAGCCAGTATCCACTCCGTACCAACAACAGTCTGGTTCCAGCCAGTATCCACAGCAGCCGTTTTACCTTCAGCAGCCCAGCCTTTCCTGGAACATCAGCTGGTACGATCCTGGGTTCTCTCCATTGCTACAGTCAGGCCTGGTAAGGACTTTCCAACTAGAAGATTATAAGAACTGTCTCACACTACCAGTGCCTGTGGCCCTTGCCACCCTGTAGTACCCAGGAATAGTATTTATCCTCTGTTGACTTTTATGTTTCCTTTTACTGCTGCTGTGTTACGGAGTTTGTCATAATAAACATCATTGACTTTTATCCTGGTTGTCGTGGTCACGCCTTCGGGCAGTTATTCTACATGTTACTTACATGTCTAGGGGTCTGATACAACCTCCCAGGTTCCGTTACATCTCAGCCCCTACAACTGAGGCTGCCTCCCGTCAGCTCAGGCCCTCAGTTGTGACACCTTCCTTGTGGTCTGAACTCATCTTCACAAGTCCTGAGGGACTGCAAGTACTTCATACTGCATATATAACTATTTGTAACCTACAAGAGCCCATATTTACATCCTTTCCCAGCTAGATTTACAAAACGCCAGCAAAACTACAATAATAGGTCAGCTAGATACAGGTCCGCCGTCAAGGGAAGACCCTCTGCATTTTTGCCCCGGGCCTGGGTGACAGTGGTTTATATATTGCTTACTTGGGCATCCATGGGGATCCAGACAGCATCAGCTGTATTTAAATTGTGGTGCCGGCCGCCAGCCAATTGGAGCTTGTGGGCCAGCAGGCCAATCAGGGAAGTGGTCGCAGCAGCAGCAGCTCCTGATTGGCTGGCAGTCGGCGCCACATTTGAATGCCACGGACGCGGTCTGTGACTCCATGGCTGCCCGTCTAAACTCTATGTACACACTTAAATTCCACCGGCGCTGTTACTGCTCACAGAAAAAGCTCAACCTCTGTGTTCCCCACCAACTGTACCTCACTGCTCTTTGTACCAAACCTCCTTCACTGCTCCCCACACCCACTCTTCCTGCTCCCTATACTGATCCTTTCTGCTCTACACCTACCATTACAGCTCCCAATACCCTTCCTTTCTGCTCCCCACACCCACTGTCACTGCTCTCTACACAAATGCTCACTGTCACTACACCCTACCTCACTGCTTCCCAAACCTATTCACCATGTCCCCTACACAGATGCTGCCTGCACCAATGCTTACTGCTCCCACACTCTCCATCAATACGGATCTCCTTGCCATGGACAGAGCACCAGGGGCCGGTGACAGGGATCTTTCCCCAGTGAATAGAGTTCTGAGAGAGACCGCAGTCTGCAAGAGGGGATCTGTTTCATCCAGCCAGCACAACCTACCTGACTGAGGGACCTGGAGGTAAGATGCCTGTCATGTGGATCTGGCTTTTTCTATTTTTTTGTATGTTGATAAGACTTTTCAATTTATTCTTTTTTAAGTCTGGCTTTTTCAATGGTTTTATTTTTGTATGTGGCTTCTGGCTTTTTGAGTGTGTGTGTTTGTATTTCTCCCTACCTATTTTAGTATATATTCGGTGTTTCTGTATTGTTATATACATACCCCCAAAGCCCTAACTTTGACATTTTGAAGTTTATGCACCAATTGCAATTGATGCCCCGCCCATGTTATAGCTCCACCCACAATATTCACAGCTCCGCCCAGGGGGACCCAGCCTATTTTGTCAGTCCAGGGCTCCACAATTTCTGACAGCAGTCCTAGCTACATACACAAAGTCATGCTTGTGAAAATGGCTAGTTCTCAGTATGGATACTTGCCGACCTTGTGGTCAGGGTTGGTCAACAGAGGAAACGTTGCAGTAAACAAAAATAATATACAGTAGGAGCAGCAGGCAGTGCCCAACTGCAACATCCCCAACTGCAAAACCTAGTGGGTATGGTGGCATTGCAAACAGTGTGTTACATTCATATATCAACTGTATGCTTTGGTACACATTTTGTCCGGTACACATGGTGAATGAGTTGTCCACACATTTATATTATTTTGTCTATAATTTCACACTTCAGTCCATGAACCACTAATAATGCCGCGGGGAATAAATTATTTAACATTTGATAAGACTTCACCCGGTGGTTGATTTTTGTTTGTTTTACCAGAAGAAGCTTTATGTGTGTAACTGTGGACATTCCCGAGTCGTCAGCTTATTCGTATCTACCCATAGAGGGCCTGAGCACTACAGCTGCCATGCATTCTGGGCCATTCATACAAACTTCCCTTTGCCTGGACAGTCTTACAGAATGTCACTATGTATTACACAAGCGGAGCGCCTGTAACGTCATTAATGATTAGCAATTGTAAAGCAAAGTTATTAGGCTGCAGTAATGCTCTAGCAGTCTGTGAGATGTGTTTGCTTAATAAATGACAGGAATCGGAAGGGATAAAATGCTAATGAGAATGGTGGCCCAACGTTGCCACTATATTACAGCTATCATAAGACATCTGCGACAGTGCCTCCGTCATACATTTGGGTGATACTTAATATATGCGGAATCCCCCTAAAACAGGTATTCTTGGGTAATATGCCACAAAAATGTAATGATAAATGGGCCCCTAAGGCTGTAACAATGTCCTGAGTTTTAGGGACTTATAACTGATCATTATCAAAAGTAAGGGAATCTTAAGGCTGCCAATGAATATAGGGGGTCATTCCGAGTTGCAAACGCATTGTCGCTGCCCACTGGGGAGTGTATTTTCGCTTTGCAGAAGTGCGAACGCTTGTGCAGCAGAGCGCCTGCAAAATCTTTTGTGCAAAACAAGACCAGCCCTGTAGTTATTCTTCGTGTGCATTGATTCTAACGACAGAGGGACGGCTTTTGACGTCACACATCCGCCTAGCGAACGCCCGGCCACGCCTGCGTTTTTTCTGCCACGCCTGCGTTTTTCAAAGCACTCCCTGAAAATGGTCAGTTGACACCCAGAAACGCCCACTTCATGTTAATCTTCCTGTGTTCGGCCCTGCGACAGGAATGTTCGTTACACTCTGTGCAAACCCACAATGCTCATTGTACCTGTACGATGTGCCTGCGCATTGCGGTGCATATGCATGCGCAGAAATGCCGATTTTTAGCCTGATCGCTGCGCTGCGAACAGCAGCAGCTAGCGATTAACTCAGAATGACCCCCATAATACACAGAGCCTGACTCAGAAACAGGAAAACACACAGGAAAATTAGCAACATTTTGTCTACTGTAATAGACATTAATGTGTGCAGCCAGACAACGTGGTATCTTCTGGTAGAATATCACACCTAATTGAATTCCCTCTTAACACTATTAATAAATAATAAATCAAAATATTATTTCTGTAACTCATGTTATTGATCAAAAATAAATGATTTGAGTATGTTGTCTATGGGCAATTACTCTAGCCACAATATAACATGCATCTTTTCAGAGTCTGATCAGATGATGACAGTTGCACAGAGGCCGCGATCAGAACACAGAAGAGCGAATATAGAAGGTATGACACCTTGGACTCGGAGGATACAGAAACAGAGAGGAGAGAAATCGCTCCAGGAGTCCTGTACAGAGGTCTAACAATGTTGAGGTACCAAGGCCGAATTTTATTAGAGGTCCATCTCAATATCTCCCTTAGCAACCAGCTGTGAATAGGCAGCATGTAAAGGCCGATCTGGAGACAAATCAAATAGACTGACAAGTCGCCATTATGCAGAGGGAGAAACGACAGGGGTCCTATGTCATATGCATTGTGGAATATGAAAATGAGGACCTAGTCTCTGTGCTGCCCTGCACCCATGTGTTCCATTGATCCTGCCTAGCGCAGTGCATACACGGGAGCACCAAACTGTCCCTTCTGACACAGACCATGTGATGCATAATACACATCGGGATCCAAATTTACAGTTTCATAAGGGCTCTCTGACACATGTTGGACTGGCAGTCCCGTTACCGTTCTTGGTGCTGTTACTTTATGGCATTTCTTCTGTCTCCTAAGCTGCTTGGAAGTGCCCCACACTGTCTTGAAGCCACAAGTTGTTTGTATTAACATAAGCAGGGTTGTCTTTTCGTATGGGCTCTTGCCTAAGGGCCCCAGGAGTATAAGGGCCCTAGGCTGATAGCTGAGGGTCCCCTCTTTCCAGGGGTACCAGATTTTTGAAAATCGGCCCTGGGGAACCGGAGATATCCGACTTGAAAGCAGTGGCCCCCATACAAGCCTGTTAATTGCTCTTCCCAGCCAGATATCTCAGGTTCTGTCTGACTTAGAGTTTTTCTGAGGGTATAATCCTAAAGCTGTGAATCTCCCCTTTTGGTGGACACTGGCAGCTTGTCTCTACTGTGCCCAGAACAAGAGATATCAGCCTTCAAGCAGCTGGTCACTGCTCCAGCTCCACACGCCTAATATGCAGTTTTAGATTTTCATTGGTGAATTGCTCTGGCTCCTGAACTCTGATCCCCAAGTCCCCAGAACCTTCTGAAAGGTGGGACTCTCTAGTTTTTTATCCCATTCACAGCTAAGAAATATATTTTCAGGAACTTGAGATATCTGCAGTCAAGCAAGCTGCCCTCCTATCGGAAATTGATAAATATTAGTCCCACTCCACTATCCACGCCTCCCCTAAGTATTAAACACCCTCTACCACCCTGGAAGTCATGTACTAGGGCTTCTTCATTTAGCGCAATGCCCCCTTCTACAGTTTAGCCCCATCTGTACAGTAAAGGAGTAATTAGCAGAAATTACTACTCCAGGTCCTACATGCTGAGTTGAAGACAGAACACACCCTACCGGCCGCGGGACATCAAAGCTGCCGCTGATAGTATCCCCCACCCATACCGCTGGAGGATGAATAGGGGGCCCAGTACATTGCTGTGCCCAGGGGCCTACACTGCTGTTAAGACGGCCCTGCACATAAGGAACCTGCCACCGCCAAGATATATGGAGCCTGCTGCCATCTTACCTTCAGTCAGCTGATCGCTTCCCAGCAAATCCTGGACCTGTTTCCTGCACATGACTCCAGTGACCTATCAGCAGCCAGGGCACTCTATATAAGTCTCTCCCTAGCCAATGCTCCATGACAGAACAACTTCTGCTGTAGTCTGCTACCTAGTAGTTTCAGTGTACTCCACCTGCTGCTGTGTTACTCTTATCGCCAATCACCATTACAGAAAGCTATCTACCTAGTAGTTTCAGTGTACTCCACCTGCTGCTGTGTTACTCTTATCGCCAATCACCATTACAGAAAGCTCTCCATAATTTCTCTACCGTATTAAATCTAAAATACTTTTACTTACATACAAGGCTATTAACCAAACTGCACTATCATACATCTCTTCACTCATCTCAAAATATCTCCCTACCAGACCTCTCTGCTCTGCACAAGATCTGCGTCTCTCCACATGTATTACTTGTTCCCATTCAAAATTACAGGACTTTGGGGGTAATGCAGAGTTGATCGCAGCAGCAAATTTGTTAGCAGTTGGGCAAAACCATGGGGGTCATTCCGAGTTGATCGCTAGCTGCCATTGTTCGCAGCACAGCGATCTGGTTAAAATTTGGCATTTCTGCGCATGCGTATGCACCGCAATGCGCACGCACGATGTACGGGTACAAAGCCCGTTGTGATTGTGCACAGGTTCTAGCGAAGTTTTCAGTCGCACTGACGGCCACAGGAAGATTGACAGCAAGGGGGCGTTTCTGGGTGTCAACTGACCGTTTTCAGGGAGTGTTTGCAAAAACGGTGTGTCTGAAAAAACGCAGGCGTGGCTGGGCAGGTATATGACGTCAAATCCGGACATGAATAGGCTGAAGTGATCGCAAGCGCTGAGTAGGTTCAGGGCTACTCAGAAACTGCGTTCGCACTTCTACTAAGCTAAAATACACTCCCCAGTGGGCGGCAGCATAGCGTTTGCATGGCTGCTAAAACTAGCTAGCGAGTGATCAACTCGGAATGACCCCCCATGTGCACTGCAGGGGAGGCAGATATAACATGTGCAGAGAGAGTTAGATTTGGGTGTGGTGTGTTCAAATTGAAACCTAAATTACAGTGTAAAAATAAAGCAGCCTGTATTTACCCTGCACAGAAACAAAATAACCCACCCAAATCTAACTCTCTCTGCAAATGTTATATCTGCCCCACCTGCAGTGCATACGCGCACGCAGGGGGGGTTTCCGAGTACCTAGAAACCCCCCCTGGCCGCCGATCTATCAGCGCTGCTAACCGATTTTTCTTTTTTGTGTAAAGTGTAAGGAGGAACTCAGTCAGGCTGCACCCACACGGCTGCAGAAGCTCCATCCTTGCACAGAGAAGCTTGGTGCCTGTAGAGGGAGCTGCAGTGACAGCACATGGCTCCTCTCTGGCTGCTGGCAGTACGTGAGGTGAAAGAGAAAAAGGCTGGTGACGGTGAGGTCACTGGGCAGGCAACGGATTGTCCGGTACTCTCACTGACTGACTACAGGTGCATGCCAGATATGTTGGGGTTGAAGGAGAGGCTGGTGGTGTGTTATAAAATATGCTGGCTGGGAGAGTTACCTGGAGCAAGTCCTACAGCACTTTGTGAGTAGCATGTGGATGGGTGAGGGGGGGGGGGGGGGGCTGTACGTCCTAATAATGGTGTGTGTGTGTGTGTGTGTGTGTGTGTGTGTGTGTGTGTGTGTGTGTGTGTGTATGTATGTATGGCATGTATAGTGTGTGTATGCAATGCATGCTATGTGCATGTATACTATGAATGTATGTGTGTGTATATATGCTCAGCGTATGTATACTGCGTATGTATGTATACAGTGTGTGTGTGTATGCTTTGTATGTATGCATGCATGTATACTGTGTGTATGTATGCTGCGTATGTATACAGTGTGTGTATGTATGCTGCGTGCATGTATAGTCTGTGTGTATGTATGTACTCTGCGTGCATGTATATTTTGTGTATGTATGTATGTATGCATGCTGTGTACATGTATAGTGTGTGTGAGTGTGTGTGTGTGTATGCTGTGTCCATGTATAGCGTGTGTATGTGTGCTTTATACTGTGTGTGTATGTATGTATGCTACTGTATGTGTATGTACGGCGGTCCGGTACTCCTCTGACATACAAAATGATACTTTGGTGCCCTCTGTAAATAATTGTAATCCTGATAGAAAAAGGCAGGTGCACTCAGATTTTAGCAAAAAACTGTAATGCTGCAAAGTCACAGCATATCCATGTTTCGGGGGCCCGTAGCCCTGACATGTTGATATGCTGTGACTTTGCATCATTACAGTTTTTTCTAAAATCTGAGTGCACCTGCCTTTTTTACTGGGATTATATACAGTATATTCATACACATTACATGTATACCCACCCACACATATACGTATACAAACACATGAATACATACATGTACAGAAACCCCCCCATGGAAATCCTGCGTTTGTCACTGCAGTGCACATGGTTTTGCCCAACTGGTAACAAATTTGCTGCTGCGATCAACTCTGAATTACCCCCTTTATCCGGGCTTCCTCCACTCTGTGGAATGCCCTCCCACGCACCTCTAGTCTCCAAACCTTTAAATGTTCCCTGAAAACTCACCTCTTCAGACAAGCCTATCAAACTCCAGACCCACCCACATAACCTTCAATACTTCCCTATCTAATTACATCCTCTCTGTACAGTCCACATAACCTCACATGTTTTGTCTTCCAACATTGCTGGGTGATCATATCATACAACCTATTAAGAACCTAGCAATCTGGTGGACCATTATGCAATAGGTAGCATCTATCCTTGTGTATCAATGCCTATTTCCCTATAGATTGTAAGCTTGCAAGCAGGGCTTTCCTACCTCTATGTCTGTATGTTTTTGTCCAGTTTTGTTCTATAACTGTTGTTCTAATTGTAAAGTGCAACAGAATATTCTGCGCTATATAAGAAACTGCTAATAAATAATAAATACATTTCCAGTGCGCGCCTGTAATACTCTCAGCACCAGTCACCACTGTTAGGCACTTTGTATAGTGTCCAGTGTTCTCCTATGATATTCTCTGCGGCAGTCACCATTGCTGGGTGCTCTCCAGAGTTTCCAGTGTCCTCCTGTGATACTCTCAGTGGCAGTCACCATTGCTGTGTGCTTTCCACAGTTTCCAGCATTCTCCTGTGATGTTCTCAACGCCAGTCACCATTGCTGGAAGCTCTCTATAGCTTCCAGGAAGCTCCTGTGATACTCTCACTGTCATTCACCATTGCTGGATGCTCTTCCCAGTTTCCAGTGTGCTCCTATGATACTCCCAGTGCCAGCCACCATTGCTGCATGCTATTGACTTTAAAATGTATATAATAAGTTAGTGTTAGGGACCCATCTGATGAGGTCACTGTGACGTGGAAGGTGGGCTCACATTTTTGGGCAAAGAACCTTAATTTTACTCCATGTTACATTGTAGAGTTTACTATAATCGTTCTTTGGAAGAGTGCATCTGTGTTTTCTTTTTTTTTTCTGTGTCGCACTACAAGTCGCAGCAAGGTAGCTCCTCTTATGTTTAAAATTAGGGTGTGCAGTCCACTCTCCTCCAGACTCATTTCCTCTTAACAGTTTCCAGCGTGTTCCTGTGACAGAAATAAAAACACTAAAAAGGAGACTTAAATTAGGTCTCTCCCTAACAGAGATCACCAAGTCACCGATGGCGGAGCTTTCTATCTTGGACAAGCTAGCACTTCCTGTAATCCTGTATTCATTTGACTTGTAGACGAGAGGTAGGTTAGAAGCTAAATACATATTTGCCTTAGTGCAGTAAATGCAAATTAATGTACAACAACATTGCTAACTTTATGAAAGAGTCAGTTCATCCAGAATCAGAGATAGCAAGCACCAAGAAACATCTTCAAAACTGCACTCCTTCCTTTCTTCCTTGTGAAGTTTTTGTGCAGAAACAAAGTTTTCCTGGGAACATTCATGCATAGCTGGCTCTAATGAGTTTCCATTCCAAGGGAGGCTGATATGAGGAAGTTAATAAGCCTAGACTGCTTTCATACTGTATGGGGCAACTAAAGAGGTTATCTTTTCCCATTGTCACGGTGTCTTCTTTTTAACTTGCCTGAAGACATTTTGGGAAGTTTCTTGCAGTGACATTCACCAGACTTCTAAGTGTTTGAGTGGGTGTCTTGAAACCCAATTCTCCTCTTTCATTTCACAGTCAGCCAGGTTTAACGGTAGCTAATAAGAGGGTGAAATCCAGCGAGACATTAAATGCCAGAAAGGTCACATTCTACAGTACAACGGAGTCACTGGGCCCCAGATAATCTCTCTGGATTTAATGTACTTGTTACGGATTTTGTACTTTTTCCCATGATATCTGTTCCCCAGCAGCCTTCTCCTGTGCAGGAGTTACATTAAGTTGAGCAATGGCTCACTTTCATAACTACTTTGTATCCGGCTTGTTCATAGACTGTGACCTTGGTTAGCTGCTGAAATAATTTATTTCCTTTTCAATATTTGCTTTTGGTTTCCCTCAAAATAAAATAAATGAACTTAGTAAACGGCATCATTCATTGTTGTTGTGTGACTAGTCACAATGCTAATATTTGCACACAAAAGTTTTTAGGAGCTCTCCTAACGCCATGTAAAATGTTCTATAAAAAGTATACTTTAAGTAAACATTATAAGTTAGTACACTGCAGTACTGCCAACGGGATGCAGTCAATGTACCTCCAGTCGAAATCCCGACAGCAATTGACCGACGGTCAAAATACCGACATGTAAAATGCCGACAGGTCAAAATGCCGACGTGAGTTTTTCATTATTTTTTTCATTGAAACCGACTTGTTCATACTTTACCATCCCAGTGGACCTGGTGGGGGAATATAATAGTGTGCCGAGCACAGCGAGGCACCTTGCCCGAAGCATGGCGAGCGTACCGAGCTATGCGAGGGGACGCGGTACACTTACATGGTGTCCATGTCGACCTATGTCGACATACACACACAAAAAACAATGAAGGACACGTCGGTAATTTGACCTGTCGGCATTTTACATGTCAGTATTTTGACCTTGTCGGTATTTTAAATGTCGGTATTTTGTCCATGTCGGGATTTTGACCTTGTTGGGATTTTGACCATCGGTCAATTGCTGTCGGGATTTTGATTGGAGGTATTTCATACCGATCCCCTGCCAACAGTAACAGACCACCTCCTGAGTGTAGGTACAGTGCTGCCAACAGTGACGGACCAACTCCTAAGTGTAGGTACAGTGCTGCCAACAGTGACGGACCAACTCCTGAGTGTAGGTACAGTGCTGCCAACAGTGACGGACCACCTCCTGAGTGTAGGTACAGTGCTGCCAACAGTGACGGACAAACTCCTGAGTGTAGGTACAGTGCTGCCAACAGTGACGGACAAACTCCTGAGTGTAGGTACAGTGCCGCCAACAGTGACGGACCAACTCCTAAGTGTAGGTACAGTGCTGCCAACAGTGACGGACCAACTCCTAAGTGTAGGTACAGTGCCGCCAACAGTGACGGACCAACTCCTGAGTGTAGGTACAGTGCCGCCAACAGCGACGGACCAACTCCTCAGTGTAGGTACAGTGCCGCCAACAGTGAAGGACCAACTCCTGAGTGTAGGTACAGTGCCGCCAACAGCGACGGACCAACTCCTCAGTGTAGGTACAGTGCCGCCAACAGTGAAGGACCAACTCCTGAGTGTAGGTACAGTGCCGCCAACAGTGACGGACCAACTCCTGAGTGTAGGTACAGTGCCGCCAACAGTGACGAACCAACTCCTCAGTGTAGGTACAGTGCCGCCAACAGTGACGGACCAACTCCTGAGTGTAGGTACAGTGCCGCCAACAGCGACGGACCAACTCCTCAGTGTAGGTACAGTGCTGCCAACAGTGACGGACCAACTCCTGAGTGTAGGTACAGTGCCGCCAACAGTGACGGACCAACTCCTGAGTGTAGGTACAGTGCCGCCAACAGTGAAGGACCAACTCCTGAGTGTAGGTACAGTGCTGCCAACAGTGATGGACCAACTCCTAAGTGTAGGTACAGTGCTGCCAACAGTGACGGACCAACTCCTGAGTGTAGGTACAGTGCTGCCAACAGTGACGGACAAACTCCTGAGTGTAGGTACAGTGCTGCCAACAGTGACGGACCAACTCCTGAGTGTAGGTACAGTGCTGCCAACAGTGACGGACAAACTCCTGAGTGTAGGTACAGTGCTGCCAACAGTGACGGACAAACTCCTGAGTGTAGGTACAGTGCTGCCAACAGTGACGGACCAACTCCTAAGTGTAGGTACAGTGCTGCCAACAGTGACGGACCAACTCCTGAGTGTAGGTACAGTGCTGCCAACAGTGACGGACAAACTCCTGAGTGTAGGTACAGTGCTGCCAACAGTGACGGACAAACTCCTGAGTGTAGGTACAGTGCTGCCAACAGTGACGGACAAACTCCTGAGTGTAGGTACAGTGCTGCCAACAGTACCGGACCAACTCCTGAGTGTAGGTACAGTGCTGCCAACAGTGACGGACCAACTCCTGAGTGTAGGTACAGTGCTGCCAACAGTGACGAACCAACTCCTGAGTGTAGGTACAGTGCCGCCAACAGTGACGAACCAACTCCTGAGTGTAGGTACAGTGCCGCCAACAGTGACGAACCACCTCCTGAGTGTAGGTACAGTGCCGCCAACAGTAACAGACCACCTCCTGAGTGTAGGTACAGTGCTGCCAACAGTACCGGACCAACTCCTAAGTGTAGGTACAGTGCTGCCAACAGTGACGGACCAACTCCTGAGTGTAGGTACAGTGCTGCCAACAGTGACGGACAAACTCCTGAGTGTAGGTACAGTGCTGCCAACAGTGACGGACCAACTCCTGAGTGTAGGTACAGTGCTGCCAACAGTGACGGACAAACTCCTGAGTGTAGGTACAGTGCTGCCAACAGTGACGGACAAACTCCTGAGTGTAGGTACAGTGCTGCCAACAGTGACGGACCAACTCCTAAGTGTAGGTACAGTGCTGCCAACAGTGACGGACCAACTCCTGAGTGTAGGTACAGTGCTGCCAACAGTGACGGACAAACTCCTGAGTGTAGGTACAGTGCTGCCAACAGTGACGGACAAACTCCTGAGTGTAGGTACAGTGCTGCCAACAGTACCGGACCAACTCCTGAGTGTAGGTACAGTGCTGCCAACAGTGACGGACCAACTCCTGAGTGTAGGTACAGTGCTGCCAACAGTGACGAACCAACTCCTGAGTGTAGGTACAGTGCCGCCAACAGTGACGAACCACCTCCTGAGTGTAGGTACAGTGCCGCCAACAGTAACAGACCACCTCCTGAGTGTAGGTACAGTGCTGCCAACAGTACCGGACCAACTCCTAAGTGTAGGTACAGTGCTGCCAACAGTGACGGACCAACTCCTGAGTGTAGGTACAGTGCTGCCAACAGTGACGGACCAACTCCTGAGTGTAGGTACAGTGCTGCCAACAGTGACGGACAAACTCCTGAGTGTAGGTACAGTGCTGCCAACAGTACCGGACCAACTCCTGAGTGTAGGTACAGTGCTGCCAACAGTGACGGACCAACTCCTGAGTGTAGGTACAGTGCTGCCAACAGTACCGGACCAACTCCTGAGTGTAGGTACAGTGCTGCCAACAGTGACGGACCAACTCCTGAGTGTAGGTACAGTGCTGCCAACAGTACCGGACCAACTCCTGAGTGTAGGTACAGTGCTGCCAACAGTACCGGACCACCTCCTGAGTGTAGGTACAGTGCTGCCAACAGTACCGGACCAACTCCTGAGTGTAGGTACAGTGCTGCCAACAGTACCGGACCAACTCCTGAGTGTAGGTACAGTGCCGCCAACAGCGACGGACCAACTCCTGAGTGTAGGTACAGTGCCGCCAACAGCGACGGACCAACTCCTGAGTGTAGGTACAGTGCCGCCAACAGTGACGGACCAACTCCTGAGTGTAGGTACAGTGCTGCCAACAGTGACGGACCAACTCCTGAGTGTAGGTACAGTGCTGCCAACAGTGACGGACCAACTCCTGAGTGTAGGTACAGTGCTGCCAACAGTGACGGACCAACTCCTGAGTGTAGGTACAGTGCTGCCAACAGTGACGGACCAACTCCTGAGTGTAGGTACAGTGCTGCCAACAGTACCGGACCAACTCCTGAGTGTAGGTACAGTGCTGCCAACAGTGACGAACCACCTCCTGAGTGTAGGTACAGTGCTGCCAACAGTAACAGACCACCTCCTGAGTGTAGGTACAGTGCTGCCAACAGTGACGGACCAACTCCTCAGTGTAGGTACAGTGCCGCCAACAGTGACGGACCAACTCCTGAGTGTAGGTACAGTGCTGCCAACAGTACCGGACCAACTCCTGAGTGTAGGTACAGTGCTGCCAACAGTGACGGACCAACTCCTGAGTGTAGGTACAGTGCTGCCAACAGTGACGGACCAACTCCTGAGTGTAGGTACAGTGCTGCCAACAGTGACGGACCAACTCCTGAGTGTAGGTACAGTGCTGCCAACAGTACCGGACCAACTCCTGAGTGTAGGTACAGTGCTGCCAACAGTACCGGACCAACTCCTGAGTGTAGGTACAGTGCCGCCAACAGTGACGGACCAACTCCTGAGTGTAGGTACAGTGCTGCCAACAGTACCGGACCAACTCCTGAGTGTAGGTACAGTGCCGCCAACAGTGACGGACCAACTCCTCAGTGTAGGTACAGTGCTGCCAACAGTGACGGACCAACTCCTGAGTGTAGGTACAGTGCTGCCAACAGTGACGGACCAACTCCTGAGTGTAGGTACAGTGCTGCCAACAGTGACGGACCATCTCCTGAGTGTAGGTACAGTGCTGCCAACAGTGACGGACCAACTCCTGAGTGTAGGTACAGTGCTGCCAACAGTGAAGGACCAACTCCTGAGTGTAGGTACAGTGCTGCCAACAGTGACGGACCAACTCCTGAGTGTAGGTACAGTGCTGCCAACAGTGAAGGACCAACTCCTGAGTGTAGGTACAGTGCTGCCAATAGTGACGAACCAACTCCTGAGTGTAGGTACAGTGCTGCCAACAGTACCGGACCAACTCCTGAGTGTAGGTACAGTGCCGCCAACAGTGACGAACCACCTCCTGAGTGTAGGTACAGTGCCGCCAACAGTGACGGACCAACTCCTGAGTGTAGGAGTAAACACAGCTATAATGTTTCATTTTGTTTTTAATAGGTTTTACAAATTTACTGCCAGATGATCAAATAATATATGTTTGTACTGCGCTTGCTTAAATGTAAGCTGGCAGCCAGAGGTGGTGCAAAGGGTATGGGGTCATAATGTCGGCATGTTCAAAATGGCATTATGCATGTGTGATTAGGGTAAGGCAGCAGTTAGGGTTATGGTTAGACAGTATGGTCAGCTCTCTCCCCGTTGACATGCATATTGTCAACATATTGAACATGTCGACATTATGTCACTTTTGACATGTTAAGTATCGACCTTTAGACAGTATGATTGTCAGACTTGTATGCCACACCCAGTCTTTGTGCTTCCTACTAATCTGTCCTCCCTTTCCCTCTAACCAGTGATTCATAACTAGGGGTAATAGTACTCCCAGGGGTAAGTGAAATACTTTGTGTAATAAATCTCAATTTATAGCACATGTGTTGCTTTTATATGCAGTGGCCCTTAAACATTTATCTCATTATTCAATATAAATGTCTTGCTTTACAGATGTTAGGTTGAAAGGCAATGGCGAGCACTGGTGGGTGAAGGGTGAGTTCACATCACACATACTGCACCTATGTTCTTCTACACTTCCCTATCTGGAGTCCCGTGTCGGCAGCACAGCACAAACCATTGGAAAAATGTTACAGGGCTCCTTTTCCCGGAGATGCGCAGCAGACTCTGGCCTCAAGCCCAGTCTACTCCCTTGCGCCACTGGCTATAAAGGAGGGGGCACAGATGGAGACTGCATGCGAGCCCCATCCACTTATATTGGAGCAGAAATTCTTTCTTGGATATTATTTTTGGTAGACTGGCATTATTTACAATCTCTAGTCTGATCTAAGGCATGGCTTATTCCTAGATAAATGGGGTGATGTTCATGCAGTGGTAGAAGTAAGCTGGCCTGTGCTTCTAGCTCCCATTTATTAACCAGTTCTCTAGATATGAATTTCATGTACTCTGGCCCAAACATAGCACTGGACCAACAAATAGGCATAGCCATCAGCTACCTGTTCAATGACAAACAGAGCCATCTGCAGTGACAGAGAGGAGTGATTCAGTGGGGAACGCTATAGCAGTAGTCGCAGCCATTAGTGCAAAAGTATGCTGATGCTGCAGCCGATGAGCTGTCTACTGAGACACCCACCAGCAGCTGCTCTAATCCACCATGGTGCGCAATTAGTTGCTCTACAGGTTGGACATCGGCCATGCCATTGGACTTCTGAGAAACTCTTCTGAGGGAAGCTGACCGCCAGTGTGTTTTGATACAGTCCCTGATGCCGTGACCCCAAAACACCCGTCAATGCCAATCCACCCTATGGACTGTTTCTTGACATTTCATCCGTGCCCACTTGGTAAACGTCAACATGATGCAGGTCAATATTTCAACCATGTGGACATCCTCCCGTCTACATAGATAGATACTGTATATTACTTGAATTTATCTGCATTTTAGTGTTGTCTAAAGCATAGATGATACTGTAGGACTTGTGAAAATAGGGACACTTGAGCATAAATGCTTTGAACAAAGTATAAATCAATACCTCATACTTTCTTTTTACTAGATATTAGGTGTGAGTGACAATCCAGCTCAGCCTAGATCTTTAACAATGGTGCTGGATTGAGCTGTCCAGGTAAGACTGTGCTCAGTTCCTACTCTTTTTACAGAAAAACAGGGATGCAGTTATGTGACCGGCAGCCAGGAGACCGATCCCGCCCCCTCACAATCCCAACAGTTGGCATGCTGATTAACAGGGACAATTCCCACTTGTGGGTGTCCACGACACCCATAGAGTGAGAACAGAACCTGTGGCGAGAGCAGCAAGACTGCAAGGGGCTTCTTTGCGCACCCCCCCTTCTTCGCCAGGCATCTAAAATCCGGGATGCAGGCGTCGGTATGATAACCGGGGGTTGCACAAACTCAACCCACAAAAATAAAATGGTGTTCTGCATTTACTGTAGATGATTCAGGGGCATCCTCCTACATTAAGCATGCCATGATGATGTCCCGTTCCCTAACTACAATGCAACAGACTGCCTTCTCCTTTGCGTTGGTTTTATATATTCTACTTAATTTTTTCCAGTGCTTTGCAACATCGTTTATTTATATTCACTCTTAAAAAGGTATGCAGTTCTAATTTAAAGCTGATGCACACGTGGACCACTGTCTACAAACTATGTCTGTTGCTGTAATTAAAAAGATTTTATCCTTCCGTATAAATATGTCCTGGCATTAAATACATCTTACGTGAATTGTACATTTCATAGCATTTATTTTATCTGATCATAGATCCAAACGCTCTTGTCTGAGGTTCATACATATTGGTAGTTAAAGTGCTCTTTCTACAATTTGACATTTACTTTTTCTCGCGCAGCCTTTTCCTTGTTTTTAATCCCTAGTTCAGTGGTTCCCAAACTGGGTGACTCGGGGAACTTGAAGGGATGTCCTGGGTTGGAGGTCCAAGACCAACTCAAAGTAGTTATGGTCAGTGTGGTTTCCAATCATAACTATTTGGACAAAGAAAAGTGAATCCTATGCCTCACCATATACCTGGACCTAAGGATGACATATAAACACAATTTACTTTTTACTTTTTTATTTCTCAATAAGAAACTTTTGGCCTAGGGGTGCCGTGAAAAACTTCTGATACTCTAGGGCGCCATGATTCTAAAACGTTTGTGAATCACTGCCCTATTAAAGCCCTATTTCAGGTGTACCTAAATTTATGTTGGAAGAGAGGAAGTCATCATAGCTCTCTTTTAACTACCAAACAAACAAACAAAAAAAAAAAAATTAACAATAAATGACTCTTTTAAAAAGGTATTACATCCAAAGCCTCCGAAACTTGTAAGCTTTGGGAACAACAGTAGCTTAACACAATGAGCCTGTGTAATCCAATGACATGCCCGACTACACAAAAAAAGTACTTCATACTTTCCAGAATTTAAGTATAAAAAGCAGTTTGTGCTGGTGATCAGTATTACTCTGCAGAACTTTCTATTGGGTCATATTAAGGAAATGCGGACTCTGAAGACACCAGGGACGGGGGAGGGGGCAATCCACCTACTGTATACACTGCTGTACTACAGTACAATGGAAACTCCATTTTTCACAGTGTCCTGTTGCACATGTATTGGTGTTGAACATTGTTCCAGTGGTGTCTAACATAACTTCTGCTAAGGAACAGTATACAGTTACCAAACATTTATTATAAGAAATAAAGTTATCTGTGCAAACGTTTCATTCACAGAAAAAGATACATAGATCATTGTGGAGCAAGAGTGCCCTGTACAGTTTTATATTGTAAACAATAATATAAGATGTGACTATACAATGTATAAATATAAGATTGGGGGTTCTCTTAAGAACAGATGCGCTCAAAGTTTGGTATATAATAACCAAATAAGATATCAGTTTAGAGTACTAGGCCTACCTTCCTATGAAACCCCCAGTGACAAAACCCATAGGGATGTCACCTAGAACAATACGAGGTATATGACTGAAAATCCTGCTACATGCTGGTATTGTACGCCTCTGCTATGTAACTGCTGAAACGGTTCTGTATATCTACCACCTGTGCCGGTGATCAGATTGTTTTACTTGCTTGGTCATTTTTTCTTTTGCTATACGTGTTTGATTTGACGTGGCTGCTCAATATACTCTTATATCACACTACGGAGCACCCCCTTGCACTGTTATTTTTTAGATTGCAAGTATGCTCATGGCTGCTGAAGACTTGCGAAAGGAACACATGTAAGTATCCAGTGTTACTTTGGTATCAGAAGACTGCTGCCTGAAGGCGGTTTTGGTATTTTTGGAACAAGGATTTTGACTGTCCAAAAGTCTGAACAGTCAGAATTGGGAATTAGTGGTGATGCACACTGTAATGTCTTTACAGTAATGTTTCAGAGGGATCCGTTCAATTTGCCGGCTGTTGAGATCCCGGTTTAGGATACAGACGCCGGAATCCAGACAGTCCACAATGCCGCCAGCCGGAATGTTGGCAAAACAGGACTATTCCCACTCGTGGGTATCCATGACACCCATAGAGTGGAAATAGATCCTGTGACGAGTGCAGCGAGCCGCCAGGCCCGCAACGTGGCGAGCGCAGTGAGGTCGCAAGGGGACCCCTAGCATTCGCCCCGCTGCTGGGATTCTGACATACAGGACAGGATGCTGCTGTCGGGATCTTGACAGCTGGCAACCCGTCTTCCGGTAAATTATATGTATTCCATTTCAGATATATAAATATATGTATAAAACGACACCACTCAATAAATAGTGGTAGGTTCTTTAGATTATATAAACTAATTGAAACAAAAATAATACCATAATACTTTATCACAATCACATATATATTTGTTATTACCTTCACACAATTAATAAGCTCCCTAAAATGTGTTTGCCAGGTTAAATGATACAGATGTGTCCTTCACTTGAGCTAAATAGCGCGCCAGGAGTAAAAATACATGAGGTTGCATACCTCCAAACATTGACTACATATATATTGGGGCAGAGGGGTGGCGCCACCCTACCTTCAATTAAAAAAGAAAAAAATAGCTAAATTATTGTATGCACCAAAGGCAGCTGCACTTACCGTGGTTATGTCATCGCTTGTAACTTTCAGGAGACATGACATAAATGTCACCCATCTGGAGTGGACAATGGATCAATTTCTTCAAATCAAAACTGTCACCCCTAAACTGTTACAGTGTGCCTAACAATGATGCTTAGTCCCACCTGGCATAAAAACACTGCTATTGTTGGATTAAATGCAACGCTAAAATCTCAGGTAACAAGACCCATTCAGCTAAAATCATGAATAGAATTTTCTCCATGCTGATTTTCTAACAAAGACCTGACTGCCTGTGCGTTCAGCATCTACTGTCCCAAAGCACCGACTAACTGTACGTGTACATGATCTGCTTCTCTTCATCACAAAACCATGCTCGTGTCTGGGACATTAACTAGCGGGTGTGATACAGAAGCTAGACATAAACAAGATAGGCAGTCATTAGGTCTACACCATAGGGTCCACAGCCAAAATGTCAACAGGGTCAAAAGGTCGATATTGTTTTCAAACATTTTTTTATCCAAATTTCTTGAAATGCATCCGCACGCCACGCTTCGGGTTACTAAAGGTAATAGTTTGTGACATTGATAATAAAGTTGTTGAAAAGCATCCCCTCGCTGGCTCGCTCACCCCGCTTCGCTTGCCACAAGGTTACTAAACACAATAGTTGTGACATGAATACTGAGGGGTATATTCACTAAGAGTCGGATCCATTCTGACATGCATTTGTCGGAATGGATCCGATAACCCCTATTCAAAGAGTGCCCAAATCCGACTGTCGGATTTGGCCGATGTCCGTGCGGCTGTCAGCAGCTCCCCGTGTGTGAGAACACAGGGAGCTGCACATCATGCCCAGTGCCGAGCTGCAGGGAGAGAGGTGCCTTGTCGGGGGATGGCCGTCAAGGTACCTCTCATCCGCCGCACCCCTCCCAGTCTCCTCACCTCAATCCGACTTTTAAAAGTCGGATTGAGGTTGTCGCCACGAGGCCAAATCCTTTCGGATTTGGCCTTGTTTCTGACAAAAGCACGTGGATACGCGGCTATTCTGCCGATCCACGTGTTTTCCGCCTCTAATGAATAGGTCGGAACCCCTTCCGATCTGTTTATGTCGGAAGCTGCCATCTTTCTGACAACACGCCAGCTTCCGACACTTATTGAATACCCCCTTAAGTGCAGCAAAAGTTCTAAAACCGTGAAAACTTGTGTCGCCCATATGTCGACATTTCGATCCTGACGACCCTTTGACTGTCGACCTTTTAACTATCTATCAAGCAACTCCCTAAATGGGGGCCTATTTCTTCTACCTAGTAGCAGGTTCCTGGTATTTGTTGGAGTTCTCTTTTCTTATAAAAGTGAACTTGTTACCAAAGTGTGGCCTTCCAGTTACAGTGTGTATGTGCGATAGGGCCAAGCTGGCTCACCCATGTGCAGATGCACATAGTAGTACTGGTTGGTAAAGATTCCACTGATCATTGTCAGGCAGTAATGTCGGGACAATGTTTAGTAGGAAAAATAGAATTTTAATACCTACCGGTAAATCCTTTTCTCTTAGTCCGTAGAGGATGCTGGGGATGCTTCAAGAACCATGGGGTATAGACGGGATCCGCGGGAGACATGGGCACTTTAAGACTTTAAAAGGGGTGTGAACTAACTCCTCCCTTTATGCCCCTCCTCCAGACTCCAGTTATAGGAACTGTGCCCAGGGAGACGGACATTTTGAGGAAAAGGATTTATTTAATTTTTAAAACTAAGGTGAGATACATACCAGCTCACACCTCAAACACGCCGTACAACATGGCATTCAACAACAATGCATGCAACTGCACAACCAACATCAGCCACAGACTGACTGAACTTAACTCAACATGAGTGTAACCATAACCAAACTGCAGATACAGCCCGCACTGGGAAGGGCGCCCAGCATCCTCTACGGACTAAGAGAAAAGGATTTACCGGTAGGTATAAAAATCCTATTTTCTCATGCGTCCTAGAGGATGCTGGGGATGCTTTAAGAACCATGGGGTTTATACCAAAGCTCTAGAATGGGCGGGAGAGTGCGGATGACTCTGCAGCACCGATTGACCAAACAAGAGGTCCTCCTCAGCCAGGGTATCAAACTTGTAAAACTTTGCAAATGTGTTTGAACCCGACCAAGTAGCAGCTCGGCAAAGCTGTAATGCCGAGACCCCTCGGGCAGCCGCCCAGGATGAGCCCACCTTTCTGGTAGAATGGGCTTTCACCGATTTCGGTAACGGCAATCCTGCCGTAGAATGAGCCTGCTATATCGTATTACAGATCCAGCGCGCAATAGTCTGCTTAGAAGCAGGAGCCCCAATCTTGTTGGAAGCCCACAGGACAAACAGAGCCTCCATTTTCCTAATCTGCGCAGATTTTCAAAGCTCTGACCACATTGAGAGACTTCGATTCCGCCAAGGCGTCAGTAGCCACCGGCACCACAATAGGCTGGTTTACGTGAAATGATGAAACCACTTTTGGCAGAAATTGCTGACAAGTTCTCAACTCCGCTCTATCAGCATGGAAGATTAAATAGGGGCTTTTGTGAGACAAAGCCGCCAACTCAGACACCTGCCTTGCGGACGCCAAGGCCAACAACATGACTACTTTCCAAGTAAGGAATTTTAACTGAACCTTACGCAAAGCTTCAAACCAATGAGATTGCAGGAACTGCAATACCACATTAAGATCCCACGGTGCCACAAATGGAGGTTGGATGTGCAGCACGCCCTTCACGAAGGTCTGAACTTCTGGAAGGGAGGCCAATTCTTTCTGAAAGAAAATTGATAAGGCCGAAATTTGTACTTTAATAGAGCCTAACTTTAGGCCCGCATCCACACCTGCTTGCAAAAAATGGAGCAAACGCCCCAGCTGAAATTTTTCCGTAGGAGCCTTCTTGGATTCACACCAAGACACACATTTCCTCCAAATATGGTGGGTAATGCTTTGCCATTACTCCTTTTCTAGCCTGAAGAAGAGTGGGAATGACTTCACTAGGAATACCCTTTCGGCCTAGGATTTGGCGTTCAACCGCCATGCCGTCAAACGCAGCGCGGTAAGTCTTGATACATGCACGGTCCTTGTTGTAACAGGTCCTCCCGTAGAGGAAGAGGCCAGGGATCTTCTATGAGCAACTCCTGAAGATCTGGATACCAGGCCCTTTTTGGCCAATCCGGAACAATGAGTATCGCCTAAACCCTTGTTCTTCGTCTAATCTTTATCACCTTTGGAATGAGTGGAAGTGGAGGGAACACATAGACCGACGGAAACACCTACGGTGTCACTAGGGCATCCACCGCTATTGCTTGAACAATATCCCTGAAGTTTCTTGTTGAGGCGGGACGCCATCATGTCTATTTGAGGAATTCCCCAACGACTTGTCACTTCTGCAAAGACCTCTTGATGAAGACTCCACTCTCCTGGATGGAGATCGTGTCTGCTGAGGAAGTCTGCTTCCCAGTTGTCCATTCCTGGAATGAAGACTGCTGACAGAGCGCTTGCATGTCTCTCCGCCCAGCGAAGAACTTTCGTGGCCTCGGCCATCGCCGTTCTGCTCTTTTTTCCGCCCTGGCGGTTTATGTACGCCACTGCTGTTATGTTGTCTGACTGAATCAAGACGGGCAGACCGCGAATAAGATGTTCCGCTTGCAGAATGCCGTTGTAAATGGCCCTTCATTCCAGAACGTTTATGTGCAGAAAAGCTTCCTGGCTTGACCATTTTCCCTGAAAGTTTCTCCCGTGTGACTGCTCCCCAGCCTCTGAGACTTGCATCTGTGGTCACCAGGATCCAATCCCGAATCCCGAACCTGCGTCCCTCCAGAAGGTGAGAACTGTGCAGCCACCACAGAAGGGAGATCCTGGTCCTAGGATTATTTTCTGGTGCATGTCCAGGTGAGACCCGGACCACTTGTCCAACAGGTCCCACTGAAACAACCTGGCATGGAACCTGCCATATGGAATGGCCTCGTAGGCCGCCACCATCTTCCCCAGCAACCGAATGCATTGAAGAATTGACACTCTTGCCGGTTTCAGAATCTGTTTTACCATGTTCTGTATTTCCAGAGCCTTTTCCACTGGAAGAAAAACTCAGCCGTGTCGTCAGAACCAACTGTGATTTTGGCAAGTTTAGGAGCCAACCATATTGTTGCAGAATCGTCAGTGAGAGCGCAAGATTATTCAGCAATTGCTCCTTGGATCTCGCCTTTATGAGGAGATCGTCCAAGTACGGGATAATTGTGATTCCCTGCTTGCGCAGGAGAACCATCATTTCCACCATAATCTTGGTGAAAATCCTCGGAGCCGTGGACAGACCAAATGGCAACGTCTGAAATTGGTAATGACAATCCTGAACAGCAAACCTCAGGTATGCCTGATGTGGAGGATATATGGGAACGTGTAAGTAGGCATCCTTTATGTCGACGACACCATAAAATCCCCCTCCTCCAGACTGGAGATCACTGCTTGTAGAGATTCCATCTTGAATTTGAATTTTTTCAGAAAGAAATTGAGGGATTTTAGGTTCAGAATCGGTCTGACTGAGCCATCCGGCTTCGAGACCACGAACAGACTCGATTAAAAAATCTTCCCCTGTTGTGACAGGGGTGCTGTGACAATGACTTGATTTTGACACAGCTTTAGTATTGCAGCGCATACTACCTCCCTTTCTAGAAGAGAAGCTGGCAAGGCCGATTTGAAAAATCGGTGAGGGGGCACGTCTTGAAACTCTAATTTGTACCCTTGGGTTACTATTTCTAATATCCATGGATCCAGGTCCGAGTGCACCCAGAACTGACTGAAGAGTTTGAGACGTGCCCCCACCGATGCGGACTCCTGCAGAGGAGCCCCAGCATCATGCGGTGGATTTGGTAGAAGCCAGAGAGGACTTCTGCTCTTGGTAACTTGCCACAGCCTGTGCCCTTTTTCCCTTTCCTCTTCCTCTCGCAGCAAGGAAGGAGGACCCTCGTCCTTTTTTGAATTTAGTGGGCCGAAGGGACTGCATCTGATAGAGTGGCATTTTCTTCTGTTGTGCAGGAACATAAGGTAACAATTATGACTTACCTGCGGTAGCCGTAGATACCAGGTCAGTGAGGCCGTCACCAAACAAGACACTACCGTTAAACGGTAGAGACTCCATAGTCTTCTTAGAGTCAGCATCAGCATTCCATTGATGAATCCACAATGCCCTCCTAGCCGAGACTGCCATGGCATTGGCCCTTGAACCCAAATGGCCAATATCCCTTGCAGCTTCTTTTAAATATGCAGCTGCATCCCTGATATGACCCAGAGTCAAAAGCACGTTATCCCTGTCTAGGGTATCTATCTCAGATGACAAGTTATCTGCCCACTTTTCAATAGCGCTACTCACCCATGCTGAAGCAACGGCAGGCCTGAGTAGCGAACCCGTAGTGACATAAATGGATTTTAATGTATTTTCCTGCTTACGATCCGCAGGATCCTTTAGGGCTGCCGTGTCAGGAGACGGAAGCGCCACCTTTTTGGACAGACGCAATAGAGCTTTGTTCACCGTGGGGGTTGACTCCCACTTTTCCCTGTCCCCAGAGGGAAACGGATATGCCACTGGAATTCTTTTGGGAACATGTACCTTCTTGTCAGGATTTTCCCAAGCCTTTTCAAAAAGACCGTTCAGTTCATGAGAGGGAGGAAACGTTACCTCAGGTTTCTTTCCTTTATATATGCAGACCCTATTATCAGGAACAGCAGGGTCCACTGTGATATGCAATACTTCTTTTATTGCCACAATCATGTACTGAATGCTCTTAGCCAGTTTAGGATTTAATCTGGCATCACTATAGTTGACACTGGAATCAGAGTCCGTGTTGGTATCTGTATCTGCTATCTGGGTAAATGTACGTTTCTGTGACCCCGAAGGGGTCTGAGTTTGTGACAATGCATCCTCCATGGATTTCCTCCATGTCTGGTTCTTAGACTCAGATTTATCTAATCTCTTAGTCAACCGAGCCACATTTGCATTCAAAACACTCAACATATTTACCCAATCAGCCGTCGGCGGTGCCGACACGGTCACTCCCACAACCTTTTCTTTCTCCACTCCAGCCTCCTCCTGGGAAGAGCACTCAGCCTCAGACATGTCGACACACGCGTACCGACACCCACAACCACACTGGGGCTATAGGAGACAGACCCACAACAAAGACTGTTAGAGAAACACAGAGGGAGTTCTGCAAGCTCACAACCCAGCGCCTGTCCCGGTTCTGAAGCGAGTAATATACTGCCCAGACCCGTTAGCGCTTTTAATTTCAACAAATTAGCACCAAATCTCTTGTGCCCCCCCCCCCCCCCCCCCCATTTTGCAACCTGTTTCTTGTACACTAGTGTGGGAGGCCAGGCTCAGCGTCTCTGCAGCTTCTGTGAAGAGAAAATGGCGCTGGTCAGAGCTGTGAGGGCTAAGCCACGCCCCCTTAATGGCACGCTTCAGTCCCGCTTAATTTCACATATTTATACTGGCGGGGGTCTGTAATTAGTGCCCAGGCACTGTATACACTCTTGCCAGTCGCTATTTGAGGATTTATGCTGCCCAGGGCGCTCCCCTCTGCGCCCTGCACCCTGCAGTGCCGTTCTGTATGTGGGAGCATGGCGCGCAGCGCGGTACATCAAAAGCCGTCTTCTGCCGTCACTGAAGTCTTCTGATCTTCTTTTACTCACCCGGCTTCTGTCTTCTGGCTCTGCAAGGGGGTTGACGGCGAGACTCCGGGAACGAGCATATAGGCGTACCTAGCGATCAGACCCTCTGGAGCTAATGGTGTCCAGTAGCCTAAGAAGCAGAGCCTCAAAACTCACAGAAGTAGGTATGCTTCTCTCCCCTCAGTCCCACGATGCAGGGAGCCTGTTGCCAGCAGGTCTCCCTGAAAATAATAAACCTAACAAAAGTTTTTTTTCTGAGAAACTCCTCAGTGTGCATCCAGTCTCACTGGGCACAGAATCTAACTGGAGTCTGGAGGAGAGGCATAGAGGGAGGAGCCAGTTCACACCCCTTTTAAAGTCTTACAGTGCCCATGTCTCCTGCGGATCCCATCTATACCCCATGGTTCTTGAAGCATCCACAGCATCCTCTAGGACGTATGAGAAATTCAAGTTTCTTATTACCACAATGGAAAATATTATCGCGTCATCTTCAAATATACAGTATACCTATTAGACGTGATTTCCGAAGACATTTATCCTCAGAGCATGTACTAAAGTTCTGCATGTATTTGTCTACCAGCTTATTGTTTCAGACAGATATTTGGGACGTAGACACATCAGATACATTTATAGTACTTTTAAAAGAGTTTGAGGTAGTTCTGTAATACAGATACAGGGGTGTATTCAATTCTTGTTGGAACGGCCCTCTTGTCGGAAAGCCCGCCGTTTCCTACTTTTTCAGGTCGAATAGTGATTCAAACTATTCAATGATGATTAGCCGCGGATCCACGTGTTTTGTCGGATTTGCGGTCAAATCCACAGTTTTTAGCCCGGTTTTCGACAATGTAAATCCAACTTTAAAAAAAATTAATTCATTAAAGATTGACATTGTCGAGAACGCAAATTGAATTCGGCATTGTCGGATCCTTTCCGTCGGAAAGCATCCCACATGCATTGAATACACCCCATAGTAAGGCATGCCCAAAAAAACAGCTACTGGACAGAATTCAGTAGTTTATTCTTGATGTCATTAATGTCTGCAGACAGGCACTTGCAAATTGAAAGCGCCCTGTGATATAAGACAAACAATTCTTGAAAAAACCTGTGTGACTAGTTATTCTAAGGTAATCTGCGGCTAACTGTTCCCATCTGTCTCTAACTAGCTGGAAGGCAGGATTTTTGTGTCTTAGTATGAAAAGCTAGTGTATAGAAAAAATGCAGAGGATTAGCTGTTGAAGTACTTGGTTGGGTGCACACAGTGTTTAGACAGCCACTAATTAATTCAAGCAGACCATATCCTCTCCCCCTTTATCTCACTCTGACATCTGGAGCAGTAGTGTCAACTTACTTATTATGACTACAAATACTTTTTGTACTGTAAATATGCATCCATCAGCCATAACATTAAAACCAACTCCCTAATATTGTGTAGGTCCCCCTCGTGTGCCTCCAAAACATCTCTGAGCCATCGGGGCATGGACTCCACAAGACCTCTGTAGCTGTGCTATGGTATTTGGTACCAAGACGAAGGTGATACACACGGTGAGATATTGACTATGCGATTTCCCTTGAACTCCTCCAGATCCCAGAAGCACTGATTTTGACTATCTCTACTTGAGATTTTGCCTATGTACGAATTTGACTGAGTGCCAATTTTGACTATACTTTGTACTAGATGGTACACTAGATAGTCAAGATTGACTTGCCTGCACAGTCTATCTAGCCTTGCGATTCTGACCCCACGGGAGTGCGCATCAGGATCGCAAGGTGGCTAACACCTTGCGATTTGCACTAACTTTCCTTGCGATTTTGACTATGTAGTCAAAATCGATAGCAAAGATCTCACCGTGTGTACACACCTTAAGTCCTATAAGTTGTAAGATGGTGGCTTGTGACGCAGAATTGTTTTTCCAGCACATCTCACAAATTCTCAATCGGCCAAGTCAACACCTTGAACTTGTTCCTCAAACCATTCCTGAATAATATTTGCAGTCTCGCTGGGTGCATTATTCTGCTGAAAGAGGCCACTGCTATCAGGGAATACTGTTGCCATGAAGGCAGTGGCGGAACTACCAAGGCCTGCGACAATGACAGGGCCCACAGCCGCGGACATTGTTAGTACTAATAATGAGTCTGATTGACTCACTACAGTACGGTAGTCAGCCAGCCACAGGGGTGAAGAGAGACAAACTAGCAGGAGAAAAAGAAAGGAGAATAAAAAAAGGAGTTGGTGAAGAATGCTAGAGGGAGGAAGAGAAATAGAGGGGCAATGAGAGAGAGAGAGAGAGAGAGAGAGAGAGAGAGAGAGAAAGAGCAAGAGATGGTGAAGAGACAGTGAGAAGCGAGATATTATGTAAGAGGAGGGAGATACAGAAAATCCCAGGCAGCAATGGGGACAGGAGCTAGTACTACAGTATATAAAAGCCCTGTTACAAAAGGAGGCGCGATGGATACACCGCCTTAATACCATCGCCTCTAAGGGCCTAAATGAACATCTCCCCCTCAATTGTTTTCTTTGATCTGATTATATCCACGGTACATTAATTATGTGGTTGGTATAGGTATCAGATATGTCTAGATGTGTTTCCCCCACGATTTACTGATCAGTATGGCATAGTCTCTGCGTACAGCATCAATAGGTTATAGTTATTTTGTTTTGCTCCACGTCTATACGTATGGGATTATGATGAGTTATTGGTCTGTGTATCTCATTATCCTCAATATATGACAGGTTGAATTGATATCTGCTTATTTACCATGACGTTACACAGACGTTGCATTGTGTGGTCTGCTGCCCGGGATGTTTTTCTGCTTCATTCTTTTCACTGTTTTTGTTGTGCTAGGTTGCCTAGCTACCATCCGAAGCAGCCGGGCGCACAGGAAGTGCGCGATGCTAGAGGGTGTCGTCATAGGACCCGGCGCTGAGGATGCTGGCGTGGACAAATGAGGTGTGGTGAGTAGGTATATATTGCTTGTATTGTTTAAGTTATGTATCCTGATGACGTTATTAAATTAACGAAACGTTGATCTACTGAGTTGGTAACCGCTGTGTCCATTCTGTTCTGACTGAAAGTCCTACGAGTGCCACCATTTTTCCACTATATATATATATATATATATATATATGTATATATATATATATATATGTATATATATATATATATATATATATATATATATACATATATATATATATATATATATATATATAATGTTGTACAGTGATCAACAAATCTCAAAATACTATTTAAGGCACATTTACTAGCAATTACATAAACAACCTAGCACATAAATCACATTACTTAATTAATGCTTTGCCAAGTGAAGTATTAAATGATATTTGGAATTGCAGGTGGCTCTACCCTACATTTGATATGCCGCTGTCGAGATCCCGGCGCCGGAATCCCGACAGTCGGCATACCAACAACTATTTTCCTTCTTGGGGTGTCCACAACACCCCTGGAGGGAGAATAAATATGCTGGGCGCCGAGATCCCGAGCGCCGGCATACAGCAGTAGACCCCTACATACTGTGTTACCCATCTCCTGGTACCTGTGTAAACATTACATATTACAGGAATCATACACTATCTGGTAGTAACCATGTACGAGTAACAACTGATGTGATAAGGAACTTGAAATATACGGACTTGAAATAATAAAAATGAGCAATGATCAGTGCTGGAGAGGATAAAAAGGCAAATACAATATAAATTCCCTTTAGAAAATGTCACTGACACTGTTAAAAGCCCTTTGGGCTCTGGAGATTATGACTCTATATGAAATAATTAGTCTATGCAAGTCATGGGGAAATTAGCAATGCAGTTAAAACAAAACTAATTATCCAACAATCAGATTGGACTAATCCCATTTTATTATGTACTTCTGTTAGTTACCATCAAAGGGCTTGTAAAGCACATCCCAAGCGCATTGTATTGGTGCTGATTAACTGCTTAACAGCCGCGGGGTAGGTTCTTACTTGCGCCACCAGATTCTGACACCATAAAGGCTGGAAGAAGTCAGCCTGATTATAAACCATAAATTTCTCCAACAGAAAAAGACAGGATAATTAAATTAAGTAGATATTTTTCACTGATCCTACAACTACTGTATAAGGTGATAAAAGTTGTGTAATATGCTATCAATCGCTTGTGTCTGCAGAAAATCTAAGTGAAAGCTTACAGAATAAAAAGTCACAATAACATGGAAGGGGAATGGAAATATGCCATTTTCCAAGTATTGTTTCACTTCTGCTCATCAAGCTCACACATTCCTTCTTCGAAATGGGGAGGGGTGGGGGTGGGGGGGCGAAGGGGTAGGATGGTTAGGAGTACAGAACAGATGTGATTTTGGTGGGTTTGCAGCTAAATTTAATGCAGCAATGCGGTTGATTATGCAAATGTGGAAGAGCATACAGCAATATCCTTATTCTAGCCATACATCAGACCAACTTTCCTCCAACTCTCCAAACCTGCAACCGTCCAACTTGTCTGTCCAGCTAAAACAGTGCTCCACACATCTAACCAACATTTCGTCAGACCAGCAGACCAGCCAACTTCTCTCCAACTTGTGATGTCACAGATGTAGGCGGACACTGCCTGCCTACTTCTGCATGTTTTGAATAGTTACTTAAAAATATAAAAAGGAGTAGTGCACGCCAAAGACATGCGCCCCCAGAAAAGTGGCGTTGTCTTGCGAGGAAGGGGCACGGCCACTAAATAGCACCTCCAATTAAAATTATGCAGCACAGTAGTGCAACCTCATTCACATTACGCCATGCAGTAGAAACCTTTATTCACGCTACGTCACACAGAACAGAAGAGCCCCTTATTCACATTAGAAAAGGGAGGTGGGTGAGATTAGGCCAGTGAGAGAGAAAGGGGATGGGGGGGGGGGGTGATTATTGGTGATCCCGTGAGGGGTGATAACGAAGGGGAGTGATCACGGTGGTGGGGATTTGGGGGATGCAGGACCCTGTTGGCTCAGTAATAGAGACAAAGGATTTGCATCCATAGGGAGCTCATTCAGGAGGCTCAGCAGCCAGGGACCTACTATCCCTGCAGCAGCTTCCTGCCCCTACACTCCATGACTTGGTCCACACTTACAAGGGGATCATCATAAACCTCTTAGCAGCCACAAAATCCAGCTACCCCCTCACAGGAGCTCCAGTCCCAGCTGCACATCCCCAGCCCAGCAGTAATGTCCAGCATACAGGATGTCTTCATGCATCCTGATATATAGCCAGCTTTAACCCAGTACGAGAGCAGCTTTATGATGTACACTGAATCAACATTAACCATTGCTGGATTGATTATATATATATATATATATATATATGTCCTGTTAAAAAGCACACAAAAAAGCCAGAAATGTAAAATGAATGCAGTTTGTAGTGTACAAGTTGCCTGAAGGTGGTCAGAAACTTTTAGGGACACGTTATGCAGTGTGCAGTATGCCCCAAAAGAACTAGGAAGAGTTATACTGTAACAACTTGTTGCCTTCTATAGAAAAGGTCTGGGAGGTATTATTCTATAAAGTTAAGAAATTCTCTAAGTCTTTCACCTGACGCCTGCCTCATACTTGTAAAACACACTGACATTTGTCAGCAGCAGCACCGATCCTCCACATCCCGCTCTGCTACCACTGACATGAATGACAGGCGGAGGAACCCGGCTGCTCCAGTAGTAGCACCGATCTACACATCCTGCTCCGCAGCCGCCAGGGATCCCGGTATGACAGGGGCAGCAATGATGACTACCGCAGCATGCTCCTGATCAGCTGCTGCCTGGGAAGGATCCTGGACAGACAGGAACAACTATGACACTGATGGACTGCCACAGCCAGATCCTCTGCATGCTCCAACCCCCGCGGACGCTACCGCTCTCCTGCGCTGATGGGAGCCCCGGTGGCAATGGTGAACTAGTGGTGGTGGTGGTGGTGATCGTGGGGATTAGGGGTGTTGGCCGAACGCACGAGACTGGGGGTGGGGGTGTAATGGTGCGGCCATGGGACACTGGTGAGGCTGCCAGTGATGGTGATCGCGGTGGGGTTAGGGTTATCGGGTGATCGCATGTGAGAGGGGTGCAGTGGGGGGGGGGGGGAGGTTAGTGGTAGAGTGCAGGCAGGTGACACTGAAAAGTGGTGCACGATCCCCTCTCTAGGTCACTGCTGCCGCTGATCCCAATAGTGAAGAAGTGTCTGCCTATTTGTCGTTCAGTTGGGGGGAATAAGTGTAGGCAGACACTAGTCATGTCCATTCATTTCCATGACCTTCAATCCAAGATTCTTAAACTGAATGTATATGTATAGACAGCTTCTTCTTACACCTTTCTCAGTAACTTTACTAAACAGCAGCCAGGGCCAGCTGACACTCCAATACTGTAGCTACGCAGCTGTGTAGGGCACGGAGCAGAGGAGGGAGCTTTATGCAGCCAGATGAAACAAAGCCACATGAGCTAGATACCCTGCCCACCAATCTCACCACCAGCAATGCTTGGTCAGCGCCATGACACCGGAGTCCAGTATCACTTAATCAGCCTCCAATATAACCAGTGACCACAGGCAAGCCAATCAGGAGGCCAAACTATGTAATGGCTGGGAGGCGTCGCCATGCTCACTCAAAAGAATTTAAACGCTGGCATGTGCTGCACAGGGGTGCCTGTGGCTGAACAAGGGGACAATGTCCCCCTTAGTGGTTGACCCGGGCCCAGGTAATTAGAACCCACTCACTCCCCCTCCCGGCACCTCTGATTTTAATGTCAAACTACTTTATTGATAATAAAGGTGTTTCTACGGAATACATACTATTTACCGATGGCTGGGATGCCGGCTGTCAAGATAGCGACAGCAGGGCGAGCGCTACAAAGCCACTTGCGGGCTCGCTGTGCTCGCCATGCTGCACTCACAGTGGCTCACTGCACTCACCACAGGTTATATTCTCCCTCTATGGGTGTCGTGGACACCCACAGAGGGAGAATAGCCTGTGTAGCCGGTATTTTGCAGGCGGCATTTCACTGCCTATCGGGATTCCGGCGTCGGCATTGTGACCGCTGGGATCCCGACAAGCGGTCTTGTGATTGCCTCCCGTTTCTGCACAGGTGATAGCAATCACAAATTAAGAGGGAAGTGTAGGAGCAGAGCATTCTGTCCCTCCTGGAATGGGTTATGTTGTGAGGTAACTACTGTGCTTCCACTAGAAGAAAAGAGTGCTACTTATTTTGGATAAATGTAAAGGAGAGAGAATGTGTTTTAAATGCATCCCTGCCTAAGTGTCACAGAAGTTGGCAGGTTTGTCTCATTCAAAGTTGCTCTATACAGCAGTCTGACTGGAGGAATGAATGGGCAGCCTAACATTGCACACCGTCAGGAGCTTGCCCACAGCCCATTGGTGACACAGGCATGCCCTCTCAGTGATAAGGACATGGTTCAAGTCCCACATGGGAGAGCTAATATAAAGCTTAAACAAAGCAGAATAAGGGCCGCATGTAATAGTGTCCGAGTCTGCAGGACGTGCGAGTTGCCAGCCAAACACGGACATTTTTTAAAGAGGCAGTCACTTACAAGGCAAAACAACGCACGTCCAGGGAACTGGGGCGCTATTACAGCCTATTACATTACTGGACTGGACCGGTCTGAAAACACACATTCAGAACCATAATTTATATACAAACACACTCTTGGGGGGTTAATGGACTGTAGGCTTAACTGTATATGCCTTGGTAATGCCAGGCTCTCACTCAGGGTCTACATTATGAGAAAATAATGATTCTGAGTTAAGGATTGAAAAACAGGGGATACTACAGTAGGGAAATGTACAAGAAGTTAATTACATTTATTTGCATGTTCCTAAATGGCTATTTGTTGCACACAGATAAGGCAGCTGAAATGCTGGCAGCAAAAAACAGATGTAAAAATACCTAACATGGCAGAGATTACATTAAAAGCAATTACTCTTCATTTCATTTATATCACACACTCCCAAACATTTCAAATGTTTCATTAACAAGATGAAAGCAGAAAGAATCTGGCTTTCAAATCCATGTACACCCAGGTTAATGTAGCCTCTCACTTCAATAGTCCTGGAAATGAAGTCGCCATGCAAAGGAAAACATCTCAGCATTGGCTATTTTAAGGGTCAGAGCTTTTCAGATGACTTCATACAGTACATAAAACAGAATTTTCTGCTGACCTCTTTTGTCTCGGAGAAGGGAGCACTTTACCACACTTGAAAAGGTCTCTTATTATACAAGTGATCAATCTTTTCTTTTTTTCCAGGCTGCATGGCCTATTCCAAACAGTACAGGTAGATCAAAGCTCAGTGTGAATGAAAACCAAGTGGACAAAATTAAAGTATGGATCAGTGAAATGCACGAAGGGAAAGATAACCAAGGGAGACAGATATAAAGATACCAGGCATGAAAGGAAGCAGACAGAGGCTGATCGTGTGAAAGTATAGTAGAGTACACCGCAACAGCAAGTTAGGGATTTTAAACACTACATTTACCAAGGAAAATGCAGGTATCTGCATGGACACTGTGCTGACAGAGGTACATATCATCAGGAACCTTTGCCACCAAGTAGAACGAACGAGGAGATTAAAAACCTAGGTATCCGGGACTATGGTCGAAACCATATGGTTGACAGGCATTAGATCAACAGGGTTAAGAGGTCGACAGGTAAAAGGTAGACAGGTCAAAAGGTTAACAGGTTCAAAAGGTCAACATAGCAATAGTCAACACACATATGGTCGACACAGGTTTTTGGGAGGTTTTTCAAATTTGTTTAACTTTTACTTGGTTTACCACCCACTCGGACTATGATTGGGAATAGTAACCTGTGCAGAGAGCTGCGTATCGAGGCTCTTTGACCGAAGCATGGCAAGCGAAGCAAACCCATAGGGGTCTACATTACTATTAACTAGGCTCACAGGTGATGAAATATACAAAATTACATCATAAAAACTTGTGTTGACCTGTACTGTCGACCTACAGATGGAGTAACGCTCATTGAGCGTGGCTACATCGCAGGTGGGGGGAGTCCGGAGTGCCCGGGCACGCATGCGCCTAGGCACGCCACAGAGCGCACAGAGACGGTCCCATTCACTTTGAATGGGGCACATGTGCGCGTCTACGATGCACACATGTCCCATTCGTGCCCGGGAGTCCGCCTCGCTGGGCGCACTCAGTCGCAGATGGAGCCATGATTAGCATGGCACCATCTGTAATGCCTGCCGACCATATTGTGTTGACCTATTGACTATCTAATAACTGTAGATATTCTATGCCACACTTAAAAGCCTATTATACCCAAAACCTTTTTAATAAACACTGACGCAATGTCCATGAGCAGCTGAGTTGAGAATCATTTAAAATTTTAAGGAGCAAGCATAGGGGCCTAATAAGCATGCTGAATCCCGTCGGAATGTGTGCACAGCCGCTGTGACCCAAAAGATAGCGGGTTGCCGTCTGCCTTAGCAAATAGGCTGCATAGGCAGATGGCAACACTAAACATGCAAGAGCATCGCCGTTGTGCATGTTTGCGGGAGGGGGCGGCAGGACCTGGCATGCCGGGCGGACTTGCCCTGTGCTGGGCGCCCTCCCTTGCATGTCAGTGTAATGGGCTGTAGATGTGCGATTTTTCACAAATCTATGACCCATGCTGAATTAGGCCCATAGTCCTTTATAAACACTAAATCAAATAAGTGGCAAGAAAGTGTCAGGGAAGAGAGAGAATGCGCAGGTGGGGTGAGATGGAGTGAAAGACAAGAAAACAGTGATATACAGTACAAGATGATACAGGATAAGTACCATGTTTTATAAACATTGATGCGCGAGCAAGTAAGCAGCAGGGAGACAGAAAGAAACAGAATCAAATGTACTGACCAAGTATAAAAGAACATACACAAGGAATTATTCCTGGTGAATCACATTTCTTAAGACAAGAAACATAATCAACAACAATAAACAAGGGTTGTAAAGAGTATAGATGATAGTTTAAGGAAAACACATGAGGAAAGAGGGTGGTCTTCAGGTTGCCGGCGGCCGGGCTCCCGACGACCGGCATACCGACATCTTTTCTCCCTCATGGGGGTCCACGACCTCCCTGGAGGGAGAATAGATAGCGTGCCCGCAGCGTGGGGAGTGCAGCGAGCCCGCATGTGCTCATTTGCGCTCGCCCAGCTGTCGGTATGCAAGCGGTCGGGATTCCGGCGCCAGTATGCTGGCCGCCGGGAGCCCGACCGTCAGCTTCACATACTACACCCGAGGAAAGAGGGCCCTGCTTGTGAGAGCTTACTTTCTACGCATACACATAGCTCTACTGTAGGATCGGTTCAGATATAAAATATAAAACATAAATTGTGCAAGAACTTAAATCCTCTGGCCTGGTTGCCTCAAGAGTTTGTGTTTAGGAGACAATCAGCAATGAAATAATTACTGGTTTAAGATGACTGTTTTGCACATTATCTTTATAGAAGGGCTTGTTATAAACAGGTTGGGGTCGGGTGGCCAGCGGTCAGCATACCGATGCTGGGATACCGGCCGCCAGGATGCCAGCAGCGGGGTGAGAGCAACGAAGTGAGGGCTCGGTGACTTGCTGCGTTTGCCACAGGTTCTATGGGTGTCGTGGACACCCACGAGTGGGAATAGCCCTGGGCCCCCTGCCGGCATCCTGGCGTCGGTTTTCTGACCACCGGGATCCCGAAAGCCAGTCACCTGACTACATCCCGTATAAACATATGCAGAAAAAAAAGCCTGTGACTGTGTTCTACAACTGAGATATCTACTGTAAAAAAAAAATAAAAAAAAATAATCACCTGCTAGTTTAATTGTATTATATTATATTTTGTTTAATGACATCTGAATTGCAGAACCCTGGCTAAATACAGAGTTAGTAATATACAGTATATAAGCAAAGCAGAAGCATGCCTTAGAAAAAGAGAACAAGATCATATAGTGAAAAGTCAATCTTGTCAATGTGGAAATAGAGATAAACTGTAAAACGGTTTCCTTCATGATCACTACGACTTCACTGTGAGCTCGAATTATACACTCAGAGGCTCTGTAATTCTGTATGAATCATGTGACAGCACCACACAAAGAGATGACCAACAAGGGCCAATAAAATATCCATATATTAAAAAATATAGGAGCAGACTAGAGACTGCATGTGGAGTCTTAGTCATGGGACACAAAGCCGTCCACGTACTAAGCTGGTTAATCATGCATCCTATTACTGTTAGTGGCTCCACGTAAAGTTGAAACGTATGGTGCAGTACCAGTAAGCAGCATCATATCAGTGAATGTATAGGCGCAATTTACAAGCACTGACACATAGTAAAACTATCTTTCAGATGACATGGGAAATGATGCAATTCATTTACAGCACTAACAAATGTACATGTTATACATATTAGAGAATCACATAATGTATTATAGTTGCCTGTCTTAGTATACTGGGAACTCAATTGTCTTGTTTAGTGGGGGGACTGGACACATTGATGTCAATGTTATTATGGGCATTCTTTTTTCAGGACAGTTGTTGGACCTAAGTGTTTAAATAATAGGCCCTTTTTATACTTAACAATCCCATTGTGCCACTCCTTGTAGGACTATAAATGTAAGGCATGTGTTAATATTTCAGTGTAACCAGTATGAGATGAGTGTATGTGGGAAAGGAATAGCAGAGGCTGGAAGGGGAAAGTGATGCGATGAATGTATCCCCTTCTCTTGGCTGCACCTAGGACTGTCACAACAGATGCTGCAGGTTCCTTATTACACTACTGCCTGTGAAAGATTCCCCCACCTTCCTTAATTTTGTATCGTGCTGCCTTTACATACAGAAACAAAATGAAGTGGTCTGTTTATTAATAAGTGGTACACTGTACTTTTTATATTTAAGTCAAGGGCGTAGCTGCTATAGGTGCAGGGAGTGCAGCTGCTATGGGACCCAGAGCTAAGAGGGCCCATGTTCCCTGTCACAGTTACACGTGTTATATACAGGGGCAGGGAGTGTAGCTGCTATAGGGCCCAGAGCTGAGAGGGGCCCATCTTCCCTGTCACAGTCACATGTGTTATATACAAGGGTGCAGCTACAATAGGTGCAGGGAGTGCAGCTGCTATGGGCCCATAGCTGAGAGGGGCCAACCTTCCCTGTCACAGTTACATGTGTTATATAAAAGGGTGTAGCTACCATAGGTGCAGGGAATGCAGTGGGGTCCAGAGCTGAGAGGGACCCATCTTCCCTGCCACAGTTACATGTGTTATATACAAGCGCATAGCTGACATAGGTGCAGGGAATGCAGCTGTTATGGGGCCCGGAGCCGAGAGGCCCACCTTCCCTGTTACAGCTATATGTGTTATATACAGTACAAGGTCATGGCTACCGTAGGTGCAGGGAATGCAGTTGCTATCAAGTTCAGAGCTGAGAGGGGCCCATCTTCCTTGCTAGTTACATGTGTTATACACAAGGGCGTAGCTACCATAGGTGCAGGGGGTGGCAGCTGCTATGGGGCCCAGAGCAGCGAGGCCCACCTTCCCTGTCACAGCTATATGTGTTATATGCAGTACAAGGTCATGGCTACCATAGGTGCAGGGAGCGCAGCTGCTATGGGACCCAGAGCTGAGAGGGACCCACCTTCCCTGTCAAAGATACATGTATTATATACATTTTTCTCCACTGGCTGATACATAAAGGCACATACAAACTTTTGCTTTGGGGCCTACAAAATATCTAGTTATGTCCCTGGACCTGCTGATTGTAATATTGTATAAAATGAGCAGGAGGGCACTATACTGTTACATAATATGAACTGGGGGTACTGTAAAGTGACATAATATGAACTGGAGACAATGTATCTCATAATGTGTATTGAGGGTACTGTGTTGCATAATAACTGGCAGACATAAAATGTGACATAATGTGAACTAGGGAACCAGGAGCGGATTGGAATTGAAAACCAGCCCGGGGAAATTTATTGAAGCATCCCAAAGGGGTGTGTGGTCTGATGAGGTGGTGGGGTCTGTTGAGGGGGGCGGGAATGGCCTGATTGTTTGCAATTGTGGACATCCTTGCATCTTTTGCTGCAGTTGTGTCTGAGACCAGGGGCAAATCGGGAACCAAAAGTGGCCCTGTAAAATTTTGTAGAAGTGGCCCAGAGGCAGGATTGGATCACAGGGGTACAGGGTGAAACCCCCAGTGGACCCCACTACCTGGGCCCCCCACCTCCTTTTCTAGGGATCAGGTTCCAGACTGTGCACTTGAATTGCAAGGTACATAGGTTACTTTATACTGCACAGGACTATGGTAAACTTTCTACAGCGTGTTGCTGTTATTAATCTGGTACATTATCCTGCATGACCTAGCAGCATTTACTATACATATTTATCAAGGGGCCCAGACGATGCACTCTCTAATGGTTAGTCAAACCGCCGTAGCAGCTGACCACACCCCTACAGATGGGCCCCTACCACTGCATTCCCGTGGTGGGTCCTTCATGCCCCAGTCCGACACTGACCAGAGGTATAACATACCATGTAGCCATGGCAGCATCACTGGATGGTAGAGTTGCTGTACTGCAGAGATGGAATAACAGAATTAATGGGGACAATTTAGTGTACTGAGTGGGGTGGGCTGCCTGTCATGTGGGGGGTGGGGCCACATGACAACACACAAAACAGGCCCCACAGACATGACAATCTTCCTGGTAAGCCCATATGGCTAATCCACCCTGGGAACTACTGTGGTTCATAAAATAAACTAGGGCACTGGTATGGGGCATAAATGTAACAACTGCTGTGGAGAGGTGTCTCTCTAGAATCAGTGGGACAAGGGCCCCTTCAAAATGTTGCTATGGGACCCACAAACTACGATCCTGATTTAATTGGCTGTGTTTTAATGTAACTGTTTCCCTGTACAGCGCTACGGACACTTGGTGGACCATATACAGAATAATAACAGTAACCAGAAAGTAAAGTACTGCAACAAAATAATAATGATAAAAATTCAACCCTTAATCGGGTACAGCAAATAAACATTTTTGTTTATCATTACTGAATATATTACTCTTTCATCCATAACAATTTTCTTAGCATTCAGTTTTTATTAGATTCATGATATTAACGAAAGTAGGTTTAGACAACAAGAGTGACCAGTGCATTTGTTGTTAGGGTCGGCACTTAAGCCACAGTCAGCCTGAGTGACCAGTCAGTTTCTACACAATGATCAGCATTTGTAATAGAACAATTAGCTGGCAATATTATCAATAGACCTAGGGCTTTATTGACTAAGGAGCGAGTTTTCAAAGCTGCAGATTTGCCAAAAGGATTTTAAACGGCAATAGTATAAAATGTAATGGTTTTGCATTACATATAATTGTCAGTTTAAAACTCAAGGGCAAAACCGACAAAAAATGGCAACTTTGAAAGCCTGCAGCTTAGTAAATATATCACCCTAGGCTTGATGTAGTGCACAAATGGTTAAGCTGCTTGTAAGTGTAAAGTCCTTGTTGAGTGTTTTATTTCTTCCTCAATGAAACACTATAGAAGACTGTGCCAAGACACCTCGGAGTATATGACTCTAGCTTTCCTCTTCACATTTTGCCTTGAAATTAGCCGAGCTATTGAATGTATTTAATAGTAGCTTGGGAATTCTTGGCCTGGCAGTGGATGACATTGGAAAACCATTACACTTACTCTGCTGACTGTCTAAAGACTGAGCACTTTATAAATAAATACATTTACTGACATTTATTGCACCAGTTTAAAGATCTCCAAAATTCTAGAAATATAAAAATAGCGGATAAAAAAGTGGTTTCCACTTTCTATATATTTCTCTTTAAATGTCCTTTCTTACTCTATATAATATTTAGGAGAAGGTTTCCCTATACACCACTGCCAATATTTGTTCCATTTAACTATATTTCATCACTAACAGAACTGTCATTCTGCTTTGGCCGCTTGGAGTAGAAAATGAAAGTTTGAGGGTAAGGACCACCTACAGATACTGTACACTGAGCAAGGCAGGGCATTTAACCACCTACAGATACACTGAGCAAGGCAGGGCATTTAACCACCTACAGATACACTGAGTAAGGCAGGGCATTTAACCACCTACAGATACACTAAGCAAGTTAGGGCATTTAAACACCTACAGATACACTAAGCAAGGCAGGGCATTTAACCACCTACAGATACACTGAGCAAGGCAGAGCATTTAACCACCTACAGATACACTGAGCAAGGCAGAGCATTTAACCACCTACAGATACACTGAGGAAGGCAGGCATATAGTCACCTACAGATACACTGAGGAAGGCATGGCATTTGAAGAAAATATATCTAATTATGGAAAACCCCTTTAAGGTACAACAAAAATGTCTAAGGGGCCTATATATGAAATTAAAAAATGCGGTGTGTCCTCCGAAACGTCCATTTTCAGAGGATGGTCACAATTTACAGAATTGGTGCAATTAAGAAGGGGGTACAGTGGCAGATATAGAAGGATCTCAAAAGCACTCTGCTTAGCCTATGGGACTGTAATAAGAAGGTATGAAAAGCGTAGCCTATGGAACATGGCCCCATTACCATATTTAGACCGCGTTAGAAACTGTAGCCTATGTTCTACAGTACTGTTCTTTATTTGGAGCAGGATCTGATGGCACATGTGGCCAGCCATGTCCGAAGTGGGATATAAAGTAATCTTGGGGAGGTAGGAGACACAGATCAGACAGAACAGAAATGAAATGTTTTTCCTTACACTATGAGAAATATAAAGAAATCAGAAAAAAAAGCCACAAAACAAACAAACCATGAAGTTATGGAAAAACCTATATTTGGTACAGGTTGAAATATCTGAAAATCATCTTTCTGGTTTTTATTCTGTTCATAGAAACAAATTTGATTATTTTTTTTCTACTATAGTGTCAAGGAGAACTGTATATTTTATATTGTAGAAAACAAAACAAGGAGCACTGTAAACTTTCATCTAAAATATTACAGGCGTCAGCGATCGTCATGCTTACAGATTAGACGCCATGATGTTACAATGTTTTAAAATAAAATGGCATACAAAAGAGTCTATGGAGTTTGTCAATGGAATGGGATCCACACAAAAGCCATTTATGGCAGTGTTTGGCCCTTGGGTACCCAGTTGAAAGCCCTGTCCAATACATATAATCCAACTGTCCTTACTGACTGGTGGCCTGAAGCACAAAGATGATATGAGTGCATCTGTATTATGACCTATGATCATGTAATCATGATCTACATACACTACAAAGATCGGAACAAAAACCGTCATTACCTAATTCCATAGCTAAATCTGGGGTCCCTAGTATAGGCCACGCGCACTGCAGGGACTATACAGGATTACATCCCATGCGCTCAGCAGTATATTTGTAGGATAGTGGAAGAACAGCAGTGTAACTCAGCGCTGCACTAGAGGAGGTAATGAAAGCTCTCAGCCTCTGAGTGACCTCATTCTGCAGCCTATAACTCCTCTCCTCCTCACGTAAAAATCATGCCTTTAAAAACTCTCAGTCTAAAGAGTTTAGTGTGTCTGTGCACAGATTTACTAGACATATTGCTGATTTCATTTTAGGTCTCAAGCATGTCTTCCCTTTTACTGTCTGCCAGAGCCCATAAAACCACAGCAGCCGTGACATTTACAGTAATAAATGTAATGTTGTCTGCTACTTCCCCCTGTTATTGTTAACATTTGTTTACCATCTATTGTAAAATATGAAAAATAATCTGGAAGAAACAATCGTGAAATTACATGGCTGAGCAAACAGTCTTTCTTTTATATGTTAAAACCTGGGCTCCAGTCTCTGCAGCCCCAAACATTTCCATACGGCGGGAGCATAAAATGATGCTTAGAAATGTGATACACATTTTCATTTCACACTTCATCAGCTTTTACAACCGTGCCTTAGTGGAATATAAAACAGGGCCTGGAAATCCGCCACATTTACCAAGGTATAAACGGAAGATCACAGCACTGGCATATCTTTTTATTTTAATTAGTCAATAAAGTCCCAAATCCAAGAATATAAAGAGAAAACCTAATTTAAAAGGGGTTTAGTAGTTACATTCAATATAACACTCCATGTAACTAGAGATTATAAAAGTTTACCTCTCGCCAATACTTACGGGACTGTAGCCTCTAACAGTGACATCATCATACCTACCAGCATGCAAGAAATTGGAGTCGGTACAGAGCGTGTGCATGATAAGGGGTTGTGACAATGCCTCAAATGGGAATGTCTTTTCATGTTTGGAGCGAATGCTGGGAAACATCCAGTGGGACAGGCTTACAAACTGTCCCCGAATCAGTAAGTCTTGATAATCAGCCAAAATCTGGCACATCAATGGGACGTTTGGGTGGTATACATCAAAAATAATCCAATTAGCAATTCACCAAGGACCAGTGACAATACTGAGACCCAAAGTGAATTGGTAGCATATCTGCAATTCAGGACATGCACTTGGTAAGAGCTTTAGGTACTTAAGGACAACCTGTATGAAGCGGAACCACTTTTGGTTGCATTTTTACTGAGAAAAAACGTTATTACCACTTCTCCAAAATGTATGATGAAGAAAATGGATATTTCTAATAATGCCGCCGCAAGTTCTGGCTGAAACATGGCCGATACTAAGAGACTAAAAGGTCTGGCAATGGCACAATATATTAGCAATCCCGCTGTCTTCCATTGCCTTTATGTATGTGCCATCAGTCCTACTGGGATCTTATGCTTCACAAAATGTTGCACATGTGCACTGCGCCCTCGCTGACCTGTTCTGTATCACATCAGCACTAAGCTGATGGGACACAGGCACGGAAGCGCCGGTCAGAGAGGCCAGTTATCGTAACACTCCTCCGGTTACTCTATTTTTAATACTTCTCAGCCCTAAGACATCCTACATTGTTGTGACGAAGAATGTCTCCTCACACTGCCAAATATAGGACAGGATAATATATTTCCCACCATATTCATACAGTTATTTACATTCAACATAAAACACTACTGTTTTTTCTTTATAATAATATCTGCTTTAAAGCTAGGCCTACGCTATACTTAGCTCTGTCTAACGCCGTGGTTTGCCCTGTTGTGATGGGAAAACTGTAACTAAGTCCCTTACATCATGCTTTATGAATTATAAATACCTTACTTTCCTGTACATTCTCTGGCTATATGTATCCTACTGTTACTCGGAAAATGCCAAAATGTAAACACTGTATAAGCATATTTGTATGCTGTACACATTTGTACGGAGCGGAGCAGCTTTGATATAGCTACAAACTCCTTTACGCATTTATAGACAAGGAACTATTACTAGAGAAAAAGACAACTCTTTTTTGGGGAGCACTCTTGTAATTAATATGTCCCAATAATAAGTAAAATATAACTTTTATTACATATGTCTTAAAATAGATCAGAGGTCAAGTCCTGGCGATCTTTATTTAAACTCAAGACACACATATATTCATGTAACCAAGTCTTGCACAAACACACCAGGAAAACTAATCATAAAAACTTACAGCTCTTCTCCACATCCCCGCTTTTTTCCATCTGCTCTTCTTTCTTTCTTTCCTACCTTCACTTAATTCACCAGATTTGAAACCTTTTTAGATTTGTTTCAAGATTATTTTATGTTATTTCAAAATGTTCTGCCTTGTTTACCCATTTAATGAAGACCAATAAAATTAATTTGAACTAAAAACAACTCACAGATTTTAGACTTACAATACAGATTTTAGTTGGAAAATAAACACACTTACCTCTGATAAACCAGAAACTTTTCCCTTCTCTAGAGGCTTGGTGATGGACGGAGTGTAGACCTGTGAGTCTGACAATGGTTTTCCCTTCATATAATGTTTTCCTGCTTCAAAAATATGTACTTCAACCATTTTCCCAATGAATGCTGGATCTTTCGGAACAAGTACCTTGAGAAAACAAAGAACGAAAATAAATCACTATTGCTTAGTCAAAATGATAAATTAATGATATCAATGTTTTGTTTTATATGGGAATATTAAATTCAGTATTTCTCTTCCCAATCTATAGTAGCCAGATGTCGCCAGGAACAAAAACAGACATTTGTAAGGTACCCTTGTACCACCCAATGGTAGAATATTCAGAAGCTGTATAAGGTTTCTTTTGACATGATCTCCTAATATGTCTGGCTCTACCTAAGTTTGACTGCTAATGTTTCTATTTTTAGAGCAAAGATCAGAAGAAGAAATGCAATAAATGTATAGTTCCTTTTCAAAATCTGAATGGGATGACCACGAGATGGCTGTTGAAGGATTATGAAAACAACATCTAGATAACTTGGTATAAAATAAAAATTCAAACTGGAATCCCACTGCTTGTGTAGATTGTAGCATAAAAAGTAAAGAGATCCCACCAAATGTCTTCTGAGCAATCAAAGCAGGAACCAAAGAAGCTGTTGTGTATCTATACTAGCTGAAGTACTAGCCGTTTTCTGGGTTTAAATATTCTAGTTATTAAGTTATCAATGAGTTAGATGTAACTGTCAACATTTTAAAAATAATTAGCAGCTTACTAGGTCTTACAGCACACCCATGAGGTGGCTGCCCAGTGTGTTTTTTTAGGGGGGTGTTGCCAGTAGCCTTAATCCCCAGCTTTCCTTTCTGTCCAGTTTTATACCTAATTTTACTTTGCAAAATTAGTTTAAAGTTTTCTTTCTGTTATCTATGTTGCTATTCCAAGGCTTTTGGGGACACTATATTTTTATAGCTCAAAGTTCTGCCCAGTGAACACCAACGGAAGGACCAACCCGGGACCCTAACCCCACTAAAACCTGGCCAGGAGCCAACTGGACCACCTAACGTTCATTTCATCACAATCGGTGCAGGGGTATTCGAATGACCAATTAATTTTATATATAAGATAAATGGTGACTAAAGCGAATTGACTTCCAAGTGTTAGCTAGGGTTTGATTTCATGGGAGAAAACCTACCTGGATCTGGATCAGTTAGACCACGCACCAGTGGATGATATATGACTTGTCTAGACTAGGAGGCTCTGATTACTTTACTGGTTACTTCCAGAAAAGGACAGGTGTTTACAATTGGGTTGCTAGACTCATGAAACTCCTAGAGTTAATCTGATGTAAAAAGAAGTCTTTAGAATTTGTTACTAACCAGATCTTGTATAATCCCATTTCCTTCATGTGTCGTTTAAGTGCTTTGGAACCTTGATATGGTAAAGGTACTGATTTATTAAGATCCTTTGAAAGGATAGTATTAAATTCACAATATCAACACATATATAATGTAGACATTGTGTATGTCTACAGACGATCTTAGGGTTAGGTTAGGATGCAAGTAGGCTTAGGGTTTAGGGTGAAGCTGAAGGCCAGGTTTACATTGAAAATCATGGTAACAACATTTCTTACTTTTAACACCCACAATGTTGACATTAGGGGCCCCCGATTCAGCATGAGTTGTAGTTGTGTGAAAAGTCACACAACTACAACTCACTCCACTAGCCTACGAGGGGACGCCTAGCACAGAGCAATTCCGCCCCGCATGATGGGTCCTGCCCCCCCCGCGCTGAAATGCAAGCGCATCGCTGTATAGTGATGCACTTGTATCTTGAGGGTTGCCCCCTGCCTCCACAGCCATGTTTCGGGTCGCAGTGGCTGCATGTGGCGTCACGCAGCCGCTGCCACCCGCCCCGCAAATGGTCGGGACACGCCTGCATTGTCTGGCCTGCGCTCCCCCCCCCCACCCTTCAGTGCCGAGACAAGGCCCATGCCCACCCCACAAACACCTCTGTCAAACAGGCAGAGGCATTTGCATAAGTGAGATGCCGTCACATCTCACTGTTGCGCATGCGCAGTGCGACTCCTGCAAATGCGCACACTGCACAAGGTTGATGTGTTCCACACTGAATTAGGCCATATGTCAGTCCTGATATGTAAAATGTCACATTATGCTGTCAACGAAACACACGACATCCTAAAAAAACAATATTTCCTATCACAATATCATATCTAGCCAAACTATGTCTTAGAAGCTGTGGTTCCTATTGGAAAGGAGTTTCATAACAATATTTGCACTCCATTTTGACAGGTGTGATTAAGTAGGAAACACTTTAGAGGTCATGAAAGGGTGTCTGTTTCTACAATTAGGGTTTTTTTTTTGCTTTAAAGAGTATCACCACCATATCTGCAGAAAGAATCTAGGGTCAAAGATATTTTATGAGGTGTCTATTTTTAAGTCTAAATGTTTATTTGTACAGAGTCTTCATAGAGGATCCATTCGATTTTCCAGCTGTCGGGATCCCAGCGGTCAGGATGCCGGCACTTGCATACCAGCGCCTATTTTCACTCGTGGGTGTCCATGACACCCATAGAGTGTGAATAGAACCTGTGGCGAGCTCATTTTGCCACCGAGACAGCAGCGTGGTAAGCACAGCGAGTCTGCAAGGGGACTTGCACCACTCGCCCCACTGCCGGCATTCTGACACGTGGGATGCTGCTGTCGGGATACTGACAGACGTCATCCCGTCCGGCGGTATTACGTATGTAATCCCTTCATAGATAGGGAAAATTCCATACTGTACATAGGGAAAAGTAACACTTTTTACAAAGTGTAACTTATTTCCCTAAATACTTTATTCACACAACTGAAAATGACTGTATATAAATACCATGGGGTATAGACCAGGGACGTGCGGTGAGCTAAATGGCTCAGGAGGCACTGGCTAACCTCAGAGCCAGATTTACATGCAATATATGAGCCAAAGGGTACATCTGGCAGTATTTTTCATATACTTTATTCAGTCAAAACTCTGGTTTAAACGTAAGTATGACAGGAAAGGCTCTGCCTCACCTCACCGCACGTCACTGGTATAGACTGGTCCACTAGGAGCCTTGGGCACTTTAAGAATTTGATAGTGTGTGCTGGCTCCTCCCTCTGTGCCCCTCCTACCAGACTCAGTCTAGGAAACAGTGCCCGAGGAGACGGACATACTTTGAGAGAAGGATAGATAAGGAAAGTGGTGAGATTACGAACCAGCACACAGAACAATAGGAAAGCCATGCTTATCAAACTTGAAACATGAACAACAACAGCTGAACAAACCAGAATACTTAAAGTAATAGTGCAGGAAGAACGAAGTACCGGGCGCCCAGTATCCTCTATGGACTACGAGAAAAGGATTTACCGGTAGGTAATTAAAATCCTATTTTCTCTTACGTCCTAGGGGATACTGGGAATCCATTTAGTACCATGGGGAAGTACCAAAGCTCCCAAACCGGGTAGGAGAGTGCTGAGGTTCCTGCAGAACTGGTTGACCAAACTTTAGGTCCTCAGAGGCCAAAGTATCGAACATGTAAAACTTAGCAAACGTGTTCGAACCCGACCAAGTAGCTGCTAAGCAGAGCTGTAAAGCCGAGACACTCCGGGCAGCCGCCCAAGAAGAACCCACCGACCTAGTAGAATGGGCCCGTACAGATTTTGGAACCGGCAATCCTGCCGTGGAATAAGCATGCTGGATAGTGAGCCTGATCCAGCGTGCAATAGACTGCTTTGAAGCAGGACATACCATTTTAATGGGATCATATAGAACGAACAGTGAGTCGGATTTTCTGTGATGAGCTGTTCTCTTTACATACACCTTCAAAGCCCTCAGAACATCCAAAGACTTTGAAGTAGCAGAGGTGTCCGTCACAGCCGGAACCACAATAGGTTGGTTGATGTGAAAAGCAGAACCACCTTAGGAAGAAATTGCTGACGAGTTCGGAGTTCAGCTCTGTCCTCATGGAAAATTAAGTAGGGACTCTTGTGAGACAACGCCCCTAGCTCCGACACACATCTTGCTGAGGCCAAGACCAACAGTGTGACGGTCTTCCATGTAAGGTACTTTACGTCAACCTCCTGTAACGGTTCAAACCAGTTCGACTGGAGGAACTACAGCACCAAATTGAGATTTCAAGGTGCCGTGGGAGGCACAAAGGGAGGCTGTATGTGCAGAACACCTTTCAAAAACGTCTGGACCTCAGGCAGGGAGAGACGTCAATTGTTTCTGAAAGTAAATAGACAAGGCCGAAATTTGGACTTTAATGGAGCCTAGGCATAGGCCCACATCAACTCCCGACTGCAAAACAAGCAGGAGACATCCCAGATGAAATTCCACCACAGAATATTGTCTGGTTTCACACCAAGAGACATATTTCTTACACATACGGTGGTAATGTTTAGACGTTACCCCATTCCTGGCCTGGATTATAGTCGGGATGACCTTGTCAGGAATCCTCCTTCTGGCTAGAATCAGCCGTTCAACTTCCATGCCGTTAAACGTAGCCACGGTAAGTTTTGATAGACGAACGGGCCCTGTTGCAGAAGTTCCTCGCGAAGAGGTAGAGGCCACGGATCTTCGATCAGCATCTTTAGAAGATGCGCATACCAGGCCCTTCGAGGCCGGTCCGGAGCAATGAGAATTGCTTGAACCTTTTCCCTTTTTAATCTCTTTAGAATTCTTGGGATCAGAGGAAGTGGTGGAAACACGTACACCAGCTGATAGACCCACGGAGTTGTCAGGGCATCTACCACCACTGTTTGTGGGTCTCTCGACCTGGAACAATACCGTTTGAGCTACTTGTTGAGTCGAGAGGCCATCATGTCGATCTATGGATATCCCCACTGACGTGTCAACCACGGAACACCTCCGGGTGGAGGCCCCATTACCCCGGGTGTAGGTCGTGTCTGCTGAGGAAGTCTGGTTCCCAGTTGTCTACTCCCGGAATGAAGACCGTCATCAACTCCATGGCGTGTCTTTCCACCCAGAGGAGAATTTTTGACACCTCTGACATTGCTACTCTGCTTTTCGTTCCGCCCTGTCGGTTTATGTACGTCACCGCCGTTACATTGTCCGACTGGACTTGAATGGCCTGATTCCGAAGCAGAGATGAGGCCTGCAGAAGGGCATTGTAGATTGCCCTGAGTTCCAAGATGTTTATTGGAAGGACGACTTCCCGACTTGACCATCTTCCTTGAAACTGCACCCCATGGTTGACTGTTCCCCAACCTCTGAGGCTTGCATCTGTGGTTAGCAGAATCCAATTCTGAATCCCGAACCTCCGACCCTCGACGAGGTGAGAAGTCTGTAGCCACCACAGAAGAGAGATCCTGACTCTTGGTGACAGACAGATCCTCTTGTGCATGTGAAGATGCGATCCGGACCATTTGTCCAACAGATCCAGCTGGAAGGGCCTCGCATGAAACCTTCCGTACTGAAGCGCCTTGTAAGAGGCCACCATTTTCCCCAGAAGGCGAATGCACAGATGCACAGTGATCCGGATTGGCTTCAGGACAGCCCGAACTGGTAGTGGCAGTCCTGCAGTGCAAACCGTAGATAAGCCTGATGAGGCGGCCAGATCAGAATGTGAAGGTACGCATCATTGATATCCAGAGACACTAGGAATTCCCCCTCCTCCAGACCTGAGATTACCGCTCTTAGAGACTCGATCTTGAATTTGAACACCAGTAAGTACGGGTTCAACGACTTGAGGTTCAAAATCGGTCTTACTGAACTGTCCGGTTTCGGTACTACAAACAAGTTGGAATAATGGGGATCATTCCGACCCGTTCGCACGAAGCGGGTTATCGCTGCGGTGCGAACGGGTACGGAATGCGCATGCACAGCGGCCGCAGTGCGCGACGTTGCCCGGCGACCTTACGTAGCGTCTACCGAAGGAAGCGGTCGCAGAGCCGACCGCAAAGAAGATTAACAGGAAGAAGGCGTTCCAGGGCGGATCCGGACCGTTGGCTGCCGTTTTCAGGGAGTGGTAAGGAAAACGCAGGTGTGTCCAGAAGAACGGAGGGCGGATGCCTGACGTCAGAGGTGGCTTCAGCTTCGCAGGGATCGTCGCACAGGGTAAGTAGGTATAGGGCTGGTCAACTTCTGCTTGAAATTTTTTTAGCTTAGCAGGGCTGCACAAGCGATCGCAGCCCTGCTAAGCTTAAATACACTCCCCCATAGTTGATCGTAGCAGCAGCAAAAAGTTTCTGGCTGCGATCAACTCGGAATGACCAACAATATCGCTTGTTTTGCTGATGAGGTGGAACTGGAACAATGATCTGAGTCTGCACCAGTTTTTGAATGGTGTCCTGTAAGGTTATACTTGCTTCCTGTGAAACTGGTAAGTCTGATTTGAAGAATCTGTGAGGTGGGAGCTCCTGAAACTCCAGTCTGTAGCCCTGGGAAATAAGATCTATGACCCAGGAATCCTGGCATGATGTTGTCCAGATGTGACTGAAAGATTTTAGTCGGGCTCCCACCTGCAAGTCTTCCAGGCATTGCGGTCCACCATCATGCTGAAGGCTTTGAGGAAGCAGAGCTTGAGCTTTGCTCCTGTGAACCAGCAGTTGCTGGTTTTCATGGTTTACCTCTAGCGCCTCTGGTGGCTGTAGAAGAACCTCTGGTTTTGCCCTTGAACTTGGCAGTCCGAAAGGACTGTAGATAAGGTCCTGAGTAGGCCTTCCTGGATGGGGGAGCTGCAGAAGGAAGATACGTGGACTTACCTGCAGTAGCTTTGGAGATCCATTTGTCTAGTTCATCTCCAAATAAGGCCTCTTCTGTGAAGGGTAGGCATTCCGCGCCTTTCCTGGAATCCGCGTCAGCAGTCCACTGGCATAGCCATAAGCCTCTGCGTACTGACACTGCCATAGTAGTGGTGCATGCATTAAAAGAATCCTATTTTTTTTATGGCTTCCTCCATAAAATTTGCAGAGTCCTTTATATGTTGCAGGAGTAAAATAATCTCCCCTTGAGGCAAGGTACCTAACCCCTCAATTAGGTTACCGACCATTTGGCGATGGCCTTAGTAATCGACCCACATGCTATAGTGGGTCTTTGGGCCACGCCAGCAGCTGTATACAAAGATTTGAGCGTATTCTCAATTCTATGATCAGCCTTATCTTTTAGGGAGGCTGCACCTGAGACAGGCAATACAATTTTCTGTGACAACCTAGATACCAATGCATCCACGATCGGTGGATTTTCCCATTTTTCATATCCTCAGGAGGAAAGGGAAAAATGATATCAACCTTTTAGGGATTTGAAATTTCCTATCAGGATTAACCCACGGTTCTTCAAACAGGGTATTTAGTTCCTCTGACACAGGAAAAGTGGCTGAGGATTTCTTCTTTATATTAAAATAACATTCCTCAGTCTCCTCTGATATCTTATATCGGATATGTAGAACTTCTCTGATAGCTTCTATGAGAGCCTCTATTCCCTGTGACAGAGTAGCCTCCCCCACCACTGAGTCCACCTCCCCCTCCTCCCCTCATCATCAGAGTCAGACTGCAGGATATGGGACAAAGTATGTTTTTTGCTGAGAAATGGTAGGGGACTGAGACGCTGGTTTGGGTACTGTGTCTCGGTTCATAAACTCAGTCATCGATTTTCTTAAGTATTGCGTCTCTTTATCATTGCGGGATAATATAGTAGAAATATTGGAAATCAATCCCCTAATGGAATCCAGCCAAGCTGGCTCTGCCCCGCTAGCCTGGGAGGGTGTACTGCACTGAGTACACTGCAGTGAACTTCCCCTGGAGAAGAGGAACACTGTGCCTTGCATGAAACACACTCTTTGTCTGACATACTGTGACAGTACACACACACAAAGGAAAAGGTTAAATGCACAATTAACCCACAAAGAGCCCTTCAAGAGAGACACAGAGATAGCCTGGAGCCAGCACACAGCACCCTTACTGCTAATGCCAAGCTTAGTCGGGCCGCAGACTAAGTACCCAGATTGGGGACTTAGTACACTAGTAAGCGCTTCCCCCTGATATGACCCCCTGGTATGGCTGAGGTAACCTGAAGTTTCTCCGGAGGAGCTGCGCGTCCCTGTCAGTCAGCGTCTGTGTCCACTGCAGAGGGAAAAAGGTGCTGGTGAGCTGCTGTATCCGCTCATAGTGAAGCCCTGCCCCTTCAATGGCGCGCGGTCTTCCTGCTTTTTTATACTGGCTGAGGTAAATTTAGTGCTTAAAATGGAGTCAGCCGCCTTTTAAGTCTGTAATGCCAGTCTGGGTACTGTGTACACTCGTAGTGTAATAACTGTAGACTCGGTCGCTCCCTCAGAAGCGGTGCGTCCGCACTGTGTACTGAATCTGGAGACCCAGCAGCCCCACGTAGAAGCCGTGCGTTCCACTAACCGGAACGCCGGCTTAGTGTTCACCAATCTTCTAACTTTTGGCTCTGTTAGGGGTGGTGGCGTGGTGGGGCTTGCAAATCGTTCCCTCAGAAGCTAGTGTCCTGTCAGTGGGGAACGGGACCATTAATCCTTCAAGAGGTTGGGCCATTCCCCCCCTAAGTTCCATGAAGCAGGCAGGCTGGTGCCATCCAGACCTGCCTGAAAATAACAAACATACAAAATAAACGCAGAAAACTCTTCTGGAGATTCCAGCGACGTGACCGGCTCATCCGGGCACATTTTCTAAACTGAGTCTGGTAGGAGGGGCATAGAGGGAAGAGCCAGCGCACACTATCAAATTCTTAAAGTGCCCAAGGCTCCTAGTGGACCTGTCTATACCCCATGGTACTGAATGGATTCCCAGTATCCTCTAGGACGTAAGCGAAAGACTAGTAGTATCACACCTGAAAACAATCTACACGTGTCATTTTCTCTATATCCACTGTAATTATGGGATACATTTTAGGGAACAGAGCTAGATATGAAACCACATATAGTATCAGATTGAAGTTGTTACTGAACCTTTGCTGGTGCCTGCATGTAAGCCAAGGTCTGTCACATGACATTTTTCTATAGAATGCATTAAAGGTCTTATGAGCACCTATTATAAACCTTGTCTCTATGAAATTTACTCTTTACAAACGGCATGTAAAAGCTACACTGTAGCCAGAGTTGTGGTTTATATACAGTAAATAGGATATTAACAAGATAAAGGGGTAGTGACATTGAGGTGTCTGCGGACTGTCCTTCTGATAGCACATATGTTCCAGGCTTTCACTTTTTTTTTACTTTACTTGGAGCACTTCAGAAAAATATAAATAAAGAATGCAAAGTGAAGCAATACTAGAATAAAAGGGTTATTTTGCTTCACAGCTTCTAGGAGCAACATTTTTTTTCTTAAAGTTAGCAAATAACATTTATAAAGTCTTCATAAACTAACATAATACTTAACACGGTGGTTCTCAAGTTGTGTGCCATGGCACCCTGGGGTTCTTGCAGGGGTGCTTGGATTGGTGGTTCAGGACCAATTCCAATTATTTATGGTCAATGTAATAGGCAAAACCAGTGCTGGTGGCTGCCAATCATACACTACAGTATGTGGACAAAGAGAATCAATCTTGTCCCTCACCCACAATTTAACCTAAGAATGACATATAAACACAATTTAATTCAATATTTCTCAATAAGAAACGTTTGGCCTAGGGGTGTCGTGGAAAAACTTCTGAAACTCTAGGGCGCCGTGATTTAAAAGGATAATTATGTTTTGATTTATAATACTCCTAGATATAGACCAGAAATATGTTAATATGTAAAATGGTGCTTGGTCCTAAAAATTAGTGTAAGAAAAGCTTACACTAGGAATTAACCAAAGCATTAACATTAGATGAACTTTGTACTGCATTAGAACACCAATCAATGTTTTTGGAAAGAATGATAGTTCTTCCAAGTGTCTTATTTTGAAACAATATTTAAATATGGATTTTTCAGGTTGGGTGCAATTGGTCAGCAGTTATGATGTCAACGGTGAACATGTCGACAATGATGAAGCGTCGATAAACAGCCCTGGTGGTCTAGCGGTGTCTTATATGCAGCGGCTGCAGCATCTTCTTCCAGGTCCCTATAGTCACTTGAAGATCAGTTTCAATGGTGGTCTCAACAATGGAATTATGGTAAGCATTTTTCTCAATATCCTTAATTCTAATTCCTACCCTTAACCCTACCCCTGTCTAACCCAAATACTACTGTGAGGGTGACTTAAGAGGATCTCCTCTGTGCCTGCAAAGCATCCCAGTAGCTGATTGGTGGAGAGGAAACAGAACAAAGTTAGACAGTAGATCATAAAATTAAGAGAGCATTGTCAGCAAGTGCCACCAAGTATACAGTTGCATGCTTTCTAAGTAACATACATATAATACAGGGATGAATGTATATTATATTCTTGTTTCACGGAAATAAACACTATTATAGTATCTGAGTTTATAACTTATTGGATAGGGGAGAGATTAGCATCTATTTTTTTTCCCCTCCAATATATATGTTGCTATACTGGTAGAATCAGACACTTTCACGTTCACATCTTGTCATAATGAAAGTACAGTATATCTAGATCACTCACCTGTTCATAACATTGATTGTGAGCCACATAGTATTGGTGGTCAAAGGATTCTTCTGTGACTAAAACTTGCTGCTTTTGGCCAATCTGAAAAGCAAGCAATGTGCGTAAGACATATTGAACTTGGTGTGAACAGTAAATCTTTCTAATTCCAGCAAGTTTAACAATATCACAATTCCATAAAGTATATTCTAGCAGGTCTTTAGAGATAGGAACTTTGCTTTATGAGACGTTAAGCACTGCAAGGGACAGATATTACTCCCAAATACTGATCTATATAATATTTCTTAGTGCTGATAATAATGACATCATTAGTTCACATGGGACCTAACGTGTAGTGCATGAGCCTGCTTCTGGAGAGAACAAGCACCCCCACAATAACACCCTGCTAGAAGAGGGAAAGGGCTAAATTGAGCATGGTGCGAGTTTGTTTAATCTGTTTTAACACTAGTCACTTTTCCTAAATAAAACGCTTCTGTCTCAAACAATCCTCCGTTACCCCAACAGATGAAAGCAACAACACTGTAGAAGGGTAATGGAAACAAACAGTAAAAGTAGCTGCACTGGTGTTTCTATAATGGGTGCAGTGTGTGCGGTGCACACAGGCCCCTGAGTCCAGAGGGGGCCCCCACCGCACACGCTGCACCCATTTTCTAAATACTCACCCTTCCGGAGTCCCGCGGCGACGTCCATGGCGGTATTAAAACTCTGTGAAAATGGCCCAGCAGCTATTTTCACAGAGTTCTACGCATGCGCAGTAGAGAAATTTCAGGGAAAATGGCCGCCGCGCCATTTTCCCGGAGATCTGCGCATGCGCACTAAAGTCTGAGCGCTCTAGTGCTCAGACTCTCAGCACTGCCGGCAGAGAGGAGGGGGCCCGAACGGAGAAGGCTGCATCCGGGCCTCCTCCTCTCTTAAAGCGCCCCTGAGTAGCTGATATTACATAATTGCACTATATCGATCGTTACACAATAAGTAATTGAACTACACGTATTTTAAGTTCTCTGTCAGAGGACTTTTTATTAATGGATATGGAATCCTGAAACAAGGACAATTCCACATTCCCAGCTGTGAGAACTTATCATCTGGTCAGCCGGGGCTGTATGCATAGCTCACCAGTAATGTTGACTCCTTGTTACAAAGGGGTATAAGTAGAATGGGTTACTCATGTGACTCCAGCATAGCCTCTCATTTAAGGTCTGCAAAACAGGCGCATAAGCAGCATGTTTGGCTACAGTATATTATGCCGTACAGGGAATCCGATAAGAAAAGTGTTCATTAACTTTAGACTTTAGCGCTCCTTCAGTGGGCTAATCTTATCTTTAATTGAGTAAATACTGCCCTATAGATTTACTGGTCACTAGAGCGTCATTGCGCACAGGGCATTAAAACTTATTGTACGGTAGTAAATAGAAGGGATCAAACTCACTCAGCATTGCACAGAAAGTATTACAGAACAGATTTACATACGTATTCACACTTTATAAAATGAATATCAACTATTGTAGTCCGGACAGTTTAGGATTACTGGCATGACGCATTAAATTAGATACTTAAATTATAACATTTTGACTTTTTACTATTGACCAGTGGTTAGGATCAGCGGTGTACTATTGTTTGAGTACAAAAGTATTCAATTAAGGCATGCAACTTTTTACAGTGGTTAGTAGGTATAAAGTTTTGTGTGCAAATACCACACAAAGCACTCAGACCGTGACATTTAAATCTGGCGTACTGTGTGTTCCAGCTGATTAATTTATTTATGTTTTAAAGTCCATTTACTGATGTCATCAAATATCCAGGAAAACAGGAAAATGTATTGAACAAAAACGTAAGGCCCAAACACACTGGGTGATTTTGAGCTGATAGCAGGTCACTTTTGGTGTGTTGAGCTGCTTTCAGCTCAAAGCCGCCCAGTGTGTATGCCCCAGCGATGAGCGCTAATGAGCACTCCCGCTTCATCGCTGGCAGTCGCCGTTCATCTGCTGGTATCACCAGCAGAGGAACAGCGGGGTGAGCGGCTTTCCATAGCGTCCTGCTACGGAAGCGTTCACCCCCGCTGACATCGCTGGGCAGGAGGGAAAATAGCTCAGCGTGTAGGCACCTCTACAGTTGAATGAGTCAACACATATAGGCATTTTATATATCAAGGATAAAAGCGGAGTACACGCTAGCTGGTGGGCAAACGATAAAATGTCATCAACGATTTCTCCAATTCCTAGACAAGCGACATAGGTAATTCAGAGTTGATCGCAGTAGCAAATTTGTTAGCAGTTGGACAAAACCATGTGCACTGCAGGTGGGGCAAACATAACATGTGCAGAAAGAGTTAAAGTCCATACATATTAGACGCCGTCGCTCTGTGAGCGATGTCGTCTAATGTTTCCCTCTCCCGGGTCGGCCGGCTGGCGGCTGACTGTACACACTGAGCAATATGACTGCTCATATTGCTCAGAGACGTCACGCCTCCGCCAGCCCTGCGTGCAGGTCATGGATGACAGTCCAGATCCTGCATGCATACCCTACTGACAGTGATGATCGTTGGCGACCCGTGGGGCCTCGCATCGGTCGTCGCTGGCGGCATACACATTTGCCGATAAAATGAGCAACGTCGCTCAGGGAGGGGGAAAATGAGCGATGTCGCTCATTTTATCGGCAAGTGTGTATGGGCCTTTAGATTGGGTAGGTTATTTTGTTTCTGAACAGGGTAAATACTGGCTGCTTTATTTTTACACTGCAATTTAGATTTCAGTTTGAACACACCCCACCCAAATCTAACTCTCTCTGCACATGTTATATCTGCAACCCCCCCACCCGCAGTGCACAGTGGACATGGTTTTGCCCAACTGCTAACGAATTTGTTGCTGCGATTAACTCTGTATTAGACCCATAGTGCATACACACTGTGCAATCTTGCAAAAAAACTAAAGATATATTGTCAGTGGTCGCATCCTGGAGTATGCTGTCGTGGACGATATCCTCAGATTGAGCAGCATGTAGGGTCTATCTAAATATGTGGCGGATGACGCAGTGGGAGCACACATAGTGCATTACACACTGGACAATTTTAACGATTTATCATTCCGATCCGTCGGAATCTGGCAAATCGTTCAAAATAGCATTTTAAGCTTATCAGACTGGGTCAATCCCGACATGTACCTATCAATAAGAACAAAATAATCTGGAATTAATTATTTACAAATAGCATTTAATTACTGTCCCAAACAGAAGATCAGGCCGATAACTGAACTTCATTTTTGTCTGTCGGACATACAAAATTATCCAGCATGTCTGATAGATAAGTGGTGCACTGATTTTAATGATCTGCCCTGCTGACAGGCTGAACTCCTCCAATATTGTTGCCATAATCTGACAGTGTATAGCAACGATATTGGATGTTGTCAGAATTTTATTCTTAAGGTGCATGCCTAGCAGTAGTGCCCGAAAGAAAATAATAATCGGTGCTTAAAATTTAGAAGAATGAAAATAGCCGGGGTAAGGGGGGACAGTCTAGAGAATAAGTATGGTGAGAGGGAACAGCAGCAAAGCATGTGGAGGGGGATTGGGGGTGGAGAGCAAATCCACTTGGTGGAGGATTGGATAGTAAGGATGGCTATAAAAAAATCTTTATACAGAGATTTGACTTCTAGGGGAGGTATGACAAGAAACTGTAGACACTGTGTGACTATGGAAGAAAACCAAGGTGATTCAGGTTTAATGCAAAAAGAAAGAAAAGTCTCTCATTACACTCATCATGTAATTCAGTTGGCTTGTTTCACAAATTTGTTTGAAAAGTTGTAGGAATTGGGTTTCTTCCATGTTGTGGCAATTGGATAAGTAATTAAGCTAAAAATGTGCCTGAAGAGCCAGTGTCTGTACAGTATTTAGGAAGTCTCTGTCACAGGCGTGTCAGTTGAGTCCTGCCACAACAAGTAATTCCCACTCATCTGAGCTGAGTGCATAAAAAGAGGGGTGCCAACAACCTTGCCGGGCCCCGGTAATGGGAGCTGGTGTGGCTAGTGGAGGGGGTGCAGCAAAACTGCGCCACACACAGAGGGGTGCCAGTCCTCTATGCGGCGGGCAGCAGCGGCAGTAGCAGCAGAGGAGGACTGACTGCTTCTGCCTCTCTCTTTCCAGCACAGCACACTGCAGCGTGTGCCATATACTCTGCTGTGGAGAGAGTCAGCCATTCCCCTCTCTTCCTACAAAAAGTACCTCTGCAACGGGGGAGGGGGGTTTAGCGGGAACCTTCCAACATGCCCGGTCCGCTCCCTCCCCCCTCTTTCTCGGAACCAATGCATAAAAAATGGTAAAGACAAATCTTTAGGAGGAAGAGCCGCATATAATGAGGGGATGGACCATATCCCCTTAGGCCACAGGTTTTGCATGGCTGGTCTAGCTTATAGACTCTGGGAGTTACATGGAAGTGCATAATATGCAGGTATCGGAGAACCTGCTCCACTGACAACCCATGTATGTCTTGGAGGTCAAAAAAAGGTGTGAAGAACTCCAACTGTGTAAGGTCAAGGTCATTTAAAATCAACATTCACATTTTACCACTTTTATTTTTATTTAATTATTATGAGTTATTGATATAGCACATACAGTACATATTCTGCTGCACTTTACAGAGAATGTTTGTCTATCTACATCCTGCCCCAGTGGAGCTTACAATCAATATTCCCTACCACATACAGGTATGGGTCGTTGGGTCGACTCAACTTAGGTCGACATGCATTGGGTCGACAGGGACAATAGGTCAACATGGTCATTAGGTCGTCATGTACTAGGTCGACAGGTCAAAAGGTCGACACGGGTATTTGGAATTTTTTTGGTGTCGTTTTCTTCGTAAAGTGACAGGGAACCCCAATTGATGCACTGTGTTCGCTCGCCATGCTTCGGGCAAGGTGCCTCGCTGCGCTCGGCACAGGTTACCGTTCCCAATTGTAGTCCACGTGGATAGTCAAGTATGAAAAAGTTAAAAAAAATAATAATTTTTAAACTCATGTCGACCTAATGCATGTCGACCTACAGTGGTCGACCTAATGACTGTCAACCTAAGCTGTGTCGACCTAACGACCGTATCCCCCCCACACACAGTACACACTGGGGTTAATTTTCTACTGGGAGCCAATTAACCTATGAGTATATTTTTGTAGTGTGGGAGGAAACCGGAGTACCCAGAGTAAACTCACACAAGTACGGGGAGAATATACAAACTTCACACAGGGCCCATAATGTTAAACACCAAGGCCACAACCTTGAGGCAGCAATGCTAACCATAACACCAACCATGCTGCTCTATATGCAAGAATAAACCCAGTAGGAAAGGTGGATTACCCCACAGAGGGATTGGAGAGGCAAGACAATAGCGTATCCATAAGGAAATAGATAGCTGGATAATGTTCTGTTATCTGTGATTTCTTATTATGATAATTCCAACTTCCTTTAATTAAATCAAATTAAAGGCAAAGTTCTTTCTACATACACATATAGGTGGCAAAATACATATACACACACTTATTGCTGGTTTTTGCTGTATACTGTATATATTTTTCACAATGAAACCAAACTCAAAGCTGAATAAAAATGTATTAAATATAACTGAAGTCTAGTCACTCTAAAGCAGTGTTTCCCAACCACGGTCCTCAACGCACACTAACAGTCCTGGTTTTAGTGATATCCAGGCTTGAACACAGGTGACTTAATTAGTACCTCAATTATTTTGATTTAACCATCTGTGCTGTGCCTGCTCTAAAGTATAAGAGCATAAACGGTTAAATCCAAATGAAAACATATTATTATTATTATCCCTATTTATTTATATGGCGTCAGCATATTCCACGGCCTCCACTATTGAGAACTTATAATCCCCTTGTAACTAGTGATTTGTGACACATGTAAACATGGGGAGGGGTACAGGAAATCTCATCACAGTTTCTAGTGAGCACATAAAACACTGTGTGACAGGCTTTGCTCACATATCACAGCTTTCAACTGGAGAGCATTTTTATTGAGTGGTTGGGACAGATGCACAAAAAATCGCTGTCAGAAAAAACACACCTACAGTAAGTGATTACATTGCTTGTGTCCTCTCTCTGTTTTACTCATTGAATTGAATAATTTAAATAAAGTATATGTGGAGCGAAAGGCGCCAATGTGACAAAGCAGCAGAAAAAAAAATCAACATTTTTCTACACCATCTTACATATATTTAAATAAATATTACAACTAAAGTACTGCAGTTATCACTTCTAAAATACTCTTAAAAGGAAAATAGTAAATACACTACTATATAATTCTGAGGTCAGGATAACAACGGTTGAAATCCTGACAGATCCATATGGTCAGTACTAGTGTAAGAGATAGGCACTAGGAGGAATGTTAGTTTTAGGCTGTGCAAGGGTGGTTGTTAAGGTTGGGCTACGGGGGGGTGGGTGGGGATTTGGTTAGGGTTACGCTGTGAGAGGGGACGGTTAGGGTTAAAGTACTTACCGGAATCCATTGGGATTCTGAACATCAAGATAGATGACGTTGTCGACATTCTATCAGGAATTCATCTGCCGGGCTATAAATACCATCCCTAATTATATACTACCGTATGATATAATAGAATTTTTTTTCTATGTATTTAGTGTTGTCATAGAGTCTTGGGAGTTTTCCAACTCGGGTCAGTTAACTGGTGCCGGAAACCCGACAGCAGGCGAAATACCCCTGTCCGGAATCCCGATTACCGCAGGCTATTCCACACATGGTCGGTGGGTCCAAGCCACCAACCGAGTGGCTATATAACCTGTGGTGAGCAAAGCGAGCTACCGGGCCTAAAGCGTGGCGAGCGCAGCTAGCCCACGAGGGGACTCGCTGCTTCGATTCTGACAGATGGGATGCAACTCTCAGTATACTGACAGCCGGCATCCTGTCTGCCGGTAACTACTGAATCCCCCCCCCCGTCACATGTACAGTGCAATAATGTGGTATATATAGATCACCATCATCTAATTCATTATTGTACATATGTTACACATTATACAATATTCCCAGGACAATGGTGTATACACTACAGCGCATTGCTGTTATTATTCTAATACATTATCAAGCATACACTATACATATATATTTATAAAAGGGGCCCAAACCATGTCCTCTCTAATGGTTAGCCAAACCTCAGTGGTGCTGCCGACACACCCTCTGGTGACTGACCACACCCCTTTTATCATGGACCACCACCACCACTGCATTCCCCCGGATGGCCCTTCATGTCCCAGTCTGACACTGTGTAAGATTGATGTGTTTTTTTTTTTTTTATGTTGCACAGATGCTAGTTGTTGTTTGATCGGTATCCCCATCCATGTTGATGAAAAACTTGAGGGCACAAGAAGCTTGCGAAGCACCACACAAAATTTGTTTGGTATGTCAATTTCAAGCATCTTTGACTTAAGCATAAAGCAATACCATAAGGGAACTTTCCCTGAATTAAATTAAATTGCGAAAACTTCCACACCTCTATTTTAAACATGTCTTTGAACTCAGCATTAAGGGAGATTTTGAATACTGTATTACACTTCTGGGAAATGTATTTTATTGCTTATATTCTCTTAAGTAGTCAATAAAAAAAGAAAATGAGGTCCATCCCAGCTTCAATTTACACAGGAAAGTCCATTGCTACAGTACTGTATTTATTTAATTTGAACAGAGCCAAATATCTCACCCAAGCATGTAAGTCATACTTACCTACTTGTTAATGTTGCCTTCCCGGAGATCCCGGAGAGTATGTCCAGCTGGGAGATGTATGATGCCATGAAACTCATCTCCTGGGTACCCCATGCTGTGTAACGGAGTGACTTGCAGCATTAATTAGCAGTGGTGATGACATGATGGCATGAATCACATCACTACTGCAATTTCCACTTCACTGGGAAAGTGGGCAGGTTCTGGAAAGGGAGAGCTTGGGAGAAATCCATGGAGGAATTCAATTGAATGAGAGTTTGCTAAGCTACATGGATGAGTGCCTGGAACTATTCAATTACCTGTGCTTTTAACCAATGGCTAGTGGATTTATCCTTGCACACTCCTGAGGTGCAAGGAGAACGCCGAGGTAACTAGTGTCTTTTGCTATTCATGGTGTTACCGTATGTTAGGGGTGGGCAAAATACGGCCCGCTGCCTCCCACTACTGAGCAATGACAAGCGGCCTGACCAGCTGCTTGTCATTGTGCTACAATAGCTTCAAGCAGCAGCCACCGCTGAGTGTTACGGGAACAGGTCACTGTGTGCAGCCGGGTGTACTATAGCTGCCTGGACGCAGTGAACGTAAGGACCTGGTAGACGCCGAGCATCGGACGGAGACTTGGAGTTATGGGTGGAGCCAATGGCAGCCCTCTGACCCGGGAGATGTAAATGAAGCTGCGCTAGCCGCTATCTACAGTGGGGAAGCTCTGTCTGCGGCTGTAGATTGTCAGTGGTGCTACAGTAGGTCTGCCCAGTATGCAGGGGGTGGAAGGGGGAGCTGCTAAGTGTGCTGGTAATTGCCCATGGGAGGGGGGAAGGTGCGAATGAGCTGGTAACTGCCAGAGGGAGGGGGAAGGATCTGGTAACTGTACCAGAGGGAGGGGAAAGGAACTGGTAACTGTGCCAGAGGGAGGGGGAAGAAGCTGGTAACTGTGCCAGAGTGAGGGGGAAGAAGCTGGTAACTGTGCCAGAGTGAGGGGGAAGAAGCTGGTAATTGTGCCAGGCGGAGGGGGGAAGGAGCTGGTAACTCTGCCAGACGGAGGGGGGAAGGAGCTGGTAACTGTGCCAGAGGGAGGGGGGAATGAGCTGGTAACTGCCAGAGGGAGGGGGAAGGATATGGTAACTGTGACACAGGGAGGGGGAAGAAGCTGGTAACTGTGCCAGGCGGAGGGGGGAATGAGCTGGTAACTCTGCCAGACGGAGGGGGGAAGGAGCTGGTAACTGTGCCAGAGGGAGGGGGGAAGGAGCTGGTAACTGTGCCAGAGGGAGGGGGGAAGGAGCTTGTAACTGTGCCAGAGGGAGGGGGGTAAGGAGCTGGTAACTGTGCCAGAGGGAGAGCGGAAGGAGCTGGTAACTGTGCCAGAGGGAGGGGGGATGAGCTGGTAACTGTGCCCAAGAAGGGGGGGAGGGGGAAAGAAGCTGTTAAAAGTGCCAGTGGGAGGGGGATGAAGCTGGTAACTGTGCCCAAAGAGGGAGGGAGTGGAGCTGGTAACTGTGCCCAGGGAAAGAGAGAGATAGGGAGAGGAGCTGCTAATATACTGGATGCGGTTTCTTTGTTTTCACAAGTTTTTTATTTTATTTTTTAATTACTTACTTATAGTGGTTTCTGTACTTGAATGAAGGCCCTTCTGTTTGTTTATTTTTAGACATTGGTATTTATTTTTGCCAGCCCTTATTATTGATATGTGAATAATTATTTATCTAATGCATACATGGGTGGGTGGTTTCTGTAGTTACTGCAGAAAAATGCCAGTATATAAATAAAAAGGGCTTATTCTAATGGGCCCTACACACTGGCCGATATTTTGAAAGATATGAACGATCTCGTTCATAAATGAACGAGATCTCGTTCATATCTTTCAGTGTGGAGACTTAAGCGATGAACGATGCGCGTCCCCGCGCTCGTTCATCGCTGGTCTCCTGTCGGCTGTGCATGCAGGCCAATATGGACGATCTCGTCCATATTTGCCTGCACGTCTATGGAGCCGGGTGACGGGGGGAGTGAAGAAGCTTCACTCCCCCCGTCACTGCCCCCCCCGCCGCCGGGTCGCTCGTCGGCCGTATCGGCCGTCGGGCACCTCGGCCAGTGAGTAGGGCCCATAAGTGTGCGGCCCTCGAAAATTCACTTGAAAGTGTTAAGTGGCCCTCCAGCTGAAATAATTGCCCACCCCTGCCGTATGTGGTAACAGCATTGTGCCTGACACTTAAATCAGAAGGGGCAGTTTACAGCAACTAAGTCCCGGGCTTTAGTTGCAATAAACTGCATCTCCCGACTTAAGTTCGAAAATATGGACACTTAAATAGCTCCAGGCACTCAAACTTGTGCTCAGTTTAATTCCCACCTATTTAATTCCCCCCATGAGTCTCTCTTGGACATTACAGGAAAGCAGGCAAGTATGTTATAAATACACTACACATACAACAAAGAATATAACAATATAAGAATAAAACAACCCTGAAATGAGCCCAGTAATATATGGTTTTGAAACAGAAGATAGACATTAAAAAGATAGACAGTCATTAGGTCGACAGTCAAAATGTCGTCAGGGTCAAAAGGTCGACAGTCAAAAAAAATGTGGGTGTTGTTTTGTGTTTTTAAACATTTTTTTACATAAATTTTTAGAAATGCGTCCCCTCCCGGGCTCGCAACGTTTCGGGTGCAGTTACTAATGGTGATAATTTGTGACATGGATAGTCAATTTTATGAAATGCAGCCCCTTCGCTTGCCACGCTTCGGGCTCTATGGCTCGCTGCGCTCCGCTTCCCTCGGTAATAGTTTTCCTAAAGGTAATAGCTTGGGACATGGATAGTAAATGCAGTAAAAGTTGTAAAAAAACCCTAAAAAACATGTGTCGACCTTCTGACCCAATAGACCTATTGCATGTCGACCATTAGTGGTCGACCTATTGACCATAGACCTTTTTAGTGTAGATACCGTAATATACAGTACATGTGTATTAATTCTAATAATTTTATCCAATAATGGACTTACTAGTTCTTTAGGGACAAATGTGTCTAAACTGGAGTCTTTAAGCCAATCTCTTATCACTAGTGCTAAGTTATGCAGAGTCTTAAAATGTGTCCAAGTAATGTTGTCTAAAGAGAGTTCTAAGCACCAGTTAAAGCTAGTGCAACGTTATGTGATGTCATATAAATCTAAACATTTCATTGTATAGGTACATACAGTGCATCCAGCTCTTTTTCCACATTTTGTTATGTTACAGCCTTATTCCAAAATGGAATAAATTCATTTTCCCCCTCAAAATTTTACACACGAAACCCCATAATGACAATGTGAACAAAGTTTTTTTTTGAGATTTTTGCTAATTTATTAAAAATAAAAAAATAAGAAATCACATGTACATAAGTATTCACAGCCTTTGAGCAATACTTTGTTGATGCACCTTTGGCAGAAATTACAGCCTTAAGTCTTTTTGAATATGATGTTACAAGCTTGGCACACCTATCTTTGGGCAGTTTCGCCCATTCCGCTTTGCAGCACCTCTCAAGCTCCATCAGGGCGGATGGGAAGCGTCGGTGCACAGCCATTTTACAATCTCTCCAGAGATGTTCAATCGGATTCAAGTATGGGCTCTGGCTGGGCCACTCAAGAATATTCACAGAGTTGTCGTGAAGCCACTCCCTTGATATATTGGCTGTGTGCTTAGGGTTGTTGTCCTGCTGAAAGATGAACTGTCGCCCCAGTCTGAGGTCAAGAGCGCTCTGGAGCAGGTTTTCATACAAAATGTCTCTGTACATTGCTGCATTCATCTTTCCCTCTATCCTGACTAGTCTCCCAGTTCCTGCCGCTGAAAAGCATCCTCACAGCATGATACTGCCAATACCATGTTTCACTGTAGGGATGGTATTGTCCTGGTGATGAGCGGTGCCTGGTTTCCTCCAAACATGACGCCTGGCATTCATGCCAAAGAGTTGAATCTTTGCCTCATCAGACCAGAGTATTTTGTTTCTCATGGTCTGAGTCTCCTCAGGTGCATTTTGCAAACTCCAGGTGGGTTGCCATGTGCTTTTTTACTAAGGATTGGCTTCTGTCTGGCCACTCTACCATAGAGGCCTGATTGGTGGATTGCTGCAGAGATGGTTGTCCTTCTGGAAAGTTCTCCTCTCTCCACAGAGGAATGCTGTAGCTCTGACAGAGTGACCATGGGGTCCTTGGTTACCTCCCTGACTAGGGCCCTTCTCCCCTGATCGCTCAGTTTAGACGGCCGGCCAGCTCTAGGAAGAGTACTGGTGGTTCTGAGCTTCTTCCATTTACGGATGATGGAGGCCACTGTGCTCATTGGGACCTTCAAAGCAGCAGATATTTTTCTGTACCCTTCCCCAGATTTGTGCCTCGAGACAATTCTGTATCGGAGGTCTACAGACAGTTCCTTTGACTTCATGCTTGGTTTGTGCTCAGACATGCACTGTCAAGTGTGGGACCTTATATAGACAGGTGTGTGCCTTTCCAAATCATGTCCAATCAACTGAATTTACCACAGGTGGACTCCAATTAAGCTGTAGGAACATCTCAAGGATGATCAGTGAAAACAGGATGCGTCTGAGCTCAATTTTGAGCTTCATGGCAAAGGCTGTGAATATTTATGTACATGTGATTTCTTAGTTTTTTATTTTTAATAAATTTGCAAAAATCACAAAAAAACTTTTTCATGTTGTCATTATGGGGTATTGTGTGTAGAATTTTGAAGGAAAATGAATTTATTCCATTTTGGAACAAGACTGTAAAATAACAAAATGTGGAAAAAGTTAAGAGCTGTGAATACTTTCCGGATGCACTTTATCTACAAAATTAAACTTAATAAAACCTTATATCGTTTTATGGTTCATTGTAATGCTAGTCTGTAACACAACAGGTAACACACAGACACGCCGTGGTACTGTACATGGCTTCTTACTTTAGATATGTACTATTATAGTCTGCTGATATTGTACTACTGTCAAAGAAAAAATTTATTTTTTTTAAAGTTCTTTATTAGCCCAACACATTAAGTCTGATATGTATCATGTAAAATGAGTAAAACCAGAGTATATGGATGTTCTGAGCACTAGCTCAAGTTGACAGCATAATATAATAAACACATATTTCAATTGCATGTTACATTTTAGTAATTTCTATCCAAGGTTCATGCCGCACTATGTTTGGCTATGTTCCCAGAATTCAGACACCAAAAATACATTACCAACCTATTTCATATGTGAGAATGCTAACATGACACGGGTACAAATTGTTGTGAGAAGATCTTTTGTCACACATTATGACTGTATTCCATGACACATTAAATAATTAGATTAAATGTTAAAGGTTTAACTTGTATGTCATTTACTGCAGGTATCTACGCCATAAAAAAGTTCAGTTGTTACAGGTTCTCACTCTGTATGATACACTGATAGAATAATACCTTTAAACCACTGCATGGGACCAATCACTTCTTAGTTCATTGGACCAATAAACACACTAAAAACCTTTACATTGAAATATCATACAGGTTGAGTATCCCTTATCCAAAATGCTTGGGACCAGAGGTATTTTGGATATGGGATTTTTCCGTATTTTGGAATAATTGCATACCATAATGAGATATCATGGCGATGGGACCTAAGTCTAAGCACAGAATGCATTTATCTTTCATATACACCTTATACACAGCCTGAAGGTAATTTCGGCCAACATTTTTAACAACTTTGTGCATTAAACAAAGTGTGTGTACATTCACACAATTCATTTATATTTCGGAATATTTCGTATTTTGGAATATTTGGATATGGGATACTCAACCTGTATAAGATGGTATTGTACTATAATTCAAATTTGCCAGGTAAGAGATTTAAGGACATGTTTATCAAGTTAATTCTGCCCTTAAAACAAGGGGAAACAGCTCGAACCGCATGCTTAAGTACAGAAGAAAGAATCACTACGATGTTACAAGATACAAAGCAGGAGATTTCTGAGGAGCCATCTCCATAGCTTTCCATGGGCTCACTATGGGGCACACAAGCTGTGGCTATTAAATAACGAGACTGATGCTATAATTTACAGTACGTTTATTATATTAGGTACATATGAACTCCATTGGTCAAAGCCGTGCTGCAGCTCATTATCTGTCAGCTGTTTCAACAGCTCTGCTGGTTTCTTCATTGCCTCAGTAACTGATGCAAAACGAGCTACCTGAGTACAGATTTAACTTTAGGGTAAATAAGAAGTCATATGGAGCAAGGTCTGGTGAGTATAAAGGGTGCTCTAACACTGCAATCTGTTTCACGACCTGCTTCATAGAGAGCTGTGTGGGCTGGTGCATTGTCCTGATGGAGGATGAAACCATTTTTCCACAACTCAACACAAAATAAGAATCCACTTGAATTTGTTCCAAAACGTCTGTACAAATTTGCTTTCGTTTTGCTCGGCAGTGAACCATCTTAGCACAAACTTTTGTAAAGTTAAGATCTTGATGCAAAACTTGCCTAACGATTTCTCAATTTTTATCCATATTTTTATTTGTTTTTGATGTGCAAGGCCTTCTGGGACATTCATCTTCTTCGACAGCCTCAAGACCATCACTAAATCTTTTGTGCCAGTCAAACACATGTGCACGTGACAATTTGCCCCAGTTAGCATACAGAAAAAAAAAACAGTGATCCTTAATATTTCTAGATAGCCACCGAACACACTTATTAATATCCAGCAATTATATGGAGCTTGCTTGTGTTAGCTAACCTTAATGGAGCACCCTGCTGTGGCGGAATCTTGCAATCCCTCTCCTGAGGGCTGGAGCTGTTTGATCTACCATCAGAGGGCTATGCATGTGCAGTGGCATGGCTGGACCCAAACCCATTACAAAAGTAATGGCATAACAAACCACATTCCTCTTACTGAATGCCAGGACAGACTCTGATTGGATTCCATGTTCTGGCAACTGTAACTTCATCCATTCCCCGTCCCCAAACTATTGCTTATTTTAGCAATGTAGAATGTTAATATACTTTTGGGGGCATGTGGTAAATTTTAATAAACATACCCATAATAAAATCAGATTTTATAGGATATACAGAAAATGCATATACATGTGCTTTTTTTTTAAACTGTGCATTCGCAATTTTGCCAAATTCTCTAACCGCGCACGCATAATAAACAATATTGCTCTCGGGAAACATTGATGTTATTTTACGGATTACTTTCTGTATTAAATACAGTATGGTGATCCATTATACAGGGCCGTAACTAGGGAGGGGGGGCTAGGGGGTCACGCGTCCCGGGCGCTGGAACGAGGGGGCGCTAGGGAGGCTGTTGCCGCAGCCAAAATTACATGAGGGCACTGTGCGCGATGCTGTCACACGCATCGAGGGAGGAGAGGGAGAGAGGACGTAAACAAGAGTCTGGCAGCGGCTGAACCCTTGCGCGCGGGACTGATGAGGACATGCTGGCTCCAGTCAGTGATAGTGAATGAGTCACTGTCACTCACGCTGCAGCACTGCAGGCTCCTCTGACAGGGGAACTTTCACAACAGTCTTCGGCAGCCCTGAGCAGTGCACACAGCCATCTCCCATGCCTGGGAACAGGGGGAGGGACACAGTGCAGCGGCGTGGACTCTGAACGAGGGGGAACTGGAGTCGACCTGTGACAGAGAGAGGAGATTTACGAGGTATGTTTCTCTGCCAGACAGCTCCCCCTCTACAAAGTGTGTGTGTGTGTGTGTGTGTGTGTGTGTGTGTGTGTGTGTGTGTCAGTGTGCATCTGGTCCCTATACAGAGTGTGTGTGTGTGTGTGTCAGTGTGCATCTGGTCCCTATACAGCAGACAGCATCCCCTTTTTACACATTACGGCAGACAGCGTCCTTTTATTACACATTACGGCAGACAGCGTCCCCCTTTTTACACATTACGGCAGACAGCGTCCCCCTTTTTACACATTACGGAAGACAACGTCCCCCTTTTTATACATTACGGCAGACAGCGTCCCCCTTTTTACACATTACGGCAGCCAGTCCCCCTTTTTACACATTGTGGCAGAACAGAGAGAGAGAGAGAAAGAGAGAAAGAAAGAAAGAAAGAGAGAAAGAAAGAAAGAGAGAAAGAGAGAAAGAAAGAAAGAAAGAAAGAAAGAGAGAAAGAGAGAAAGAAAGAAAGAAAGAAAGAAAGAAAGAAAGAAAGAAAGAAAGAAAGAAAGAAAGAAAGAAATACTTACCATCTCTCCCCGCTGGCAGCAGGGCCGTTTCTAGCCAATTTGGCTCCCAGTGCGAGATTTCAAAATGCGCCCCCCCCTATAGCTATAAAAAGAAAAAGCATGCGCGCGCCAGAGGCACGCGCGCTCCCGACAAGGGGGCGTGACCTGATTAAAATGTCCGTGGTCTCATTAAAGTAGGCGTGGGCTCATCTGATATCATCACGGCCACCACAGGGAAAAAATTAAAATAAAACCAAAAGTCACCATTTTACACATTACAGCAGGCAAGTGTCCCCATTCTACACAGTATGGCAGGCAAGTGTCCCCATTTTACACAGTATGGCAGGCACGTGTCCCCATTTTACACAGTACGGCAGGCAAGTGTCCCCATTTTACACAGTACGCAGGCAGGTGTCCCCATTTTACACAGTGCGGCAGGCAGGTGTCCCCATTTTAAACAGCGCGGCAAACAGGTGTCCCCATTTTACACAGCACGGCAGGCAGGTGTCCCCATTTTACAGAGTGCGGCAGGCAGGTTTCCCCATTTTACACAGAACGGCAGGCAGGTTTACCCATTTTAAACAGTGCGGCAGGCAGGTGTCCCCATTTTAAACAGTGCTGCAGGCAGGTGTCCCCATTTTAAACAGTGCGACAGGCCAGTGTCAAGTTGGGGGGAAGGAAGGGAGAGGGAGGGAGACTACTTACATAGCAGATCTTCCCGCTCTTCGGGTCAGGCCGCCTCACCTCCCTCGCGCCGGCCACCTCCTCCTTCCAGTCTTGTCTGCTCCTCCTCCCTCTGGAGTACTCCTGCTCGGGGGTGCGGGGTTTCGCGGAATGACGCGATTGCGTTGTGACGTCACGACGCGATTGCGTTGTGACGTCACGACACAAACGCGTCATTCCGCAAAACTCTGCCCCCTGAGCAGGAGTGCTCAGGAAAAGGGAGGAGGGGGAGATAAGGACACGCAAAGTGCCGCGGCGGGCGCCCCGTGCGGTTGCACGGCTCGCCCGCCACTAGAAACGGAACTGGCTGGCAGTCAGGCTCCTCGTGCTGGCAGAGATCCCGGGCAGCCGCAGGGGAGAAGGAGGAGGAGGGAGGGGGACTGGAGCCGTAGCAGTGCTATGTCATTAGTAGTAGCGCCGCTGCAGCAGCCCCCTCTCCTTCCGCATTGGCTGCCCGCCGCTGTGAATGCTGGGATGAGGGAACCACATCCCAGTAGCGCCGGGCAGCCAATACGGAAGGAGAGGGGAGTGCTGCAGCAGCGCTACTACCAATTACATAGCGCTGCTGCGGCTCCAGTCCCCCTCCCTCCTCCTCCTTCCCTGCCTCCGGCGCTGCTGCTTCTCCTCCAGCGCGGCGCACGGCAAAAAACTGGTGGCTTGTAATGAGTCAATTTGACTCATTACAAGCCGCTGGCCGTGCGCCCTCAAGGTAACTGCGCTGTGTGCCAGGCACACCTGGCATACAGGTAGTTACGGCGCTGAATCCTGGTTCTACAATCTTTATTTTATCAACAATTTATTACCCCTAATTATATTTTGCCTAGCAAACGTTAAACAGAAAACCTTAATATAAAACTTGTCTTTCATTTAATGGCTTTTGTTTTATTTTAAATAAACAGCTGAACCCATGCACACAGTGTTGCTTGAAATTTAATACATCCATGATTTCACTGTAACAGAGTAATGCAAAGACCCAATGGCCTTGACATTTTTTTTTAATATATGTTCAATATACTGTAGTTGGTGTGCAAGTCCAGGCCACAGTCTGTGTGTACACCACCTGCGCTTGTGCTTAAGTAGACGTAGGAAAGACACCTCAACATATACAGTTATGTCAATGCAAATGCTCTGTCACAACGAGAGAGCGAGAGCGAGAGAGACTGTACTTTGCGATACAATAAAATAGCATGTTACCCTTGTAACACATGCATCCATGTAACCTTATTCATGCACATATTCTGATTGCCTGTGCCAGCTGTTAGGAAGTAGTTTGACTCTCAGAATAATGAATTCAGTATGGGTAGAAATAAATTATATTTTAGAGCTTAATAAATAACCTGCTTATTATAAGTTTTGCCTCTATCAGCAGAATAAATGTAATGAATTGCTTTCCATAATTCACTTTACACATAAATAAGACATTCGCAAGCTGTTTAGGGGAAGACGAAGAAAGACATTGAATAAGCAACAGACTCCTATCTCTGCAGCAAGATGGTCTTTCCTACCCCAGTCATTCTCCCCAAGCCTCTGTACACATGCGTGATGCAGGCATTAATGTTAATGTTAGGTTTACGCAACAGATGTAGCCCATGCAGGCAGTCGCCCTTTTGCCATTTGCTGCGCTGGTTTTTGGGCTGAGTGAGCAGGAAGGATTAAGTACAGTACTATAAAGGTTACAGATGGACAGACTCTAATGGTGCCAAATTAGCATAAGAAAAGAAAGCGCCTCAGTCTTTGAGCAGTGGGCAATGCATCTCATTAAAGGCTACTGAATAACCATTATTTGGTCCCCTTCTGAATACTTCTGGCAGGAATACAAGAGAGTGTGTGTGCGTTTGCTTTCTTGGCCCAGGCTTTCCAGCTTCAGGGTAAATAGCTCCTTTCTATGGTTGTGCACCTGCAACTGACTGCTTCATTTTGCTTTGGCCTCCTGCTGTGAAAATGTAGCTTCTTCAAGCATATACAAGCCCTGCCATGCAGTTCATAAGTAAATTATATTCAAGGATGTCAGTTGTGACCTAAAAATGACAAGTCTTTTCCAAACTATCTGCCTGCTGTTAGCTACTAGTCCACTGACTGATCAGGAAGACATTTGGCTTGCTCCCATTTTGCATATGCTCATTAGCAATCAAAATAAAATTGCATGAAGTTTTCTGGGTGAATTAAGCACATATGAGTGGATGTAAGATTCATATTTATCTTTTAAAAAAGACTTAAATAAGGTTAAATAGCGAATTAAAATTGCTCTGCAGATTCATGTTGTTAAACACTGACCACTACTCATGAGAGTTGAGGCTCGCAAAATCTCATAGCAGAAGTATTAATTAAGATAGTAGGGCATCCACATTGCATGTAAAATACACAATGTAAAAATAGATACACACTATAAATAGTACAATATTGTGTTTATTAATAATAAAAAAACAACAACCCACTCACGCAATGTAAAAACTTCTTTTAAACCAGTGGCTAGCTTGATGTGTAGACCCGGGTGCAGTAGTGCATATATAGTAATCAACTAGTGTTTGCCCGTGGCTTTGCTGGCGTGGATGTCTGTTATTGCACAGCGGAACTAATTTTACAAAGACAGTAGTGCCAGTCCGTTGCCACTTCACCTAACACCCAAAGGTTGCAAGTAACATGACCATTGACTCTATGCTATATATCAACTTGCATTGTGCATAAACATAGAGTGTAGTACTTATCTTGGTGTGCCATCTACTGGATTGACCTATAAACTGAACCTTCATGAATCAAGATAACCTGCCTGATTAGTGATTGATAGACAGGGCCGAATTCAATTAGCCCCAAAAAGCTGTTTTTGCAGTAAAAAAATATGAATTTACTGTGAATTGCAAAAAGTACCTATTTAATTGTTCGCAAATACGGATTTGCGATAATTTGTCAGCAAACTTCAATTCACTACTTCTGAGCAGGTGATAAACTTGGGGAAAATCCCTATTTTAAATTAAAAATGTTGGGATTTAGTTTAGAACCCCTAAGACACACCCTTGAATGAGTAATTAAGAACTTATAAGTTTGTAATTATTTTTAATTGCTCAATAATGACTTGTCATTTTTGGGGTGAAAAACTGCAAAAAGATGGAAATTGGGGTACCATGTATAGGACGGTTATATTGGGGTGCTTTATAAATGGGACAAGTCTTTTTAAGATTGTAGGTGGGAGTAATCGCTTTTTCAAAGTGGTCTCGGTGACACCTACATATACTTACACCAATTTTTATGTACCCCCAATTGAATTTGATCACTTATTGTAATGAAAAACACTTGCTTTCTATCATTTTTTTTTTACTTTAAAAAATACATAACAACCCAATTTATGTACTGAAAGACCATTATTATAATACCTTTATTATAATTAATAATAACCTTGTATACTGTTATTTGACGTTACCTTCGCTTTTTTTTGGGGGGGGGGGTACAAGCAGATTTACCCATTTTTCACTGCTGGCAACCATTTTCGTGGTAATCCCGTGAAGTCGGTTTTCACAGCAGAAACAGCAATTGCTGTAAATTACTGCAATTTCCTAACTAAATTTGGCATATAAATATATATGTATATATATATACACATATACACATACACAAAGATCCTGCACTCTCATCTCATTGTTTCCAAGGTGGCGGGTGCTCCCAATAAACCCAGTCGGTCTACTCGAACAGCAATGTTTCCACGATGTGGAGGGTGCACTCACGCGTATACACAAACAGTCCATGCATAAAAGAAAGACTTTTTATTGAAGTTGTCAAAAGCCTTATTGTCGACGTTTTGGTTCGATGACAAACCTTTCTCAAGACCAGCAACACATAATAGTTATATTGGCATCATTCATCATAGATTAACAATTTGTCTAAAACAAAAACACAAACAAATACGCATGTTAGGAGACTCCGCCTCCCAGGCCATATGACATCCAGCAAACACATATGGTTATAAATAGAGACAATCATGATATATCCATGATTGCAACTCAGCCCATCACCCAAGAAAAGAGTGTGTAACGGGAACGAATGCTATTGGACAATGCACCACCGCCACCTATAGTGTCACCAACTGCGAGTCCTTATGTGCTAAAACTCACCTAAGGTCAATTCCATCATGGTATATGATGGAAAGGAGGGTAGCAGATATAAACACCAAGGTAAAGGTCATAAATGCACACACAAAGTGTCACGTCTCTAAAATAACAATAGAACAAGGGTCATCAAACAAGACCAAGATAACTAGCCAGCAAAAGATCATCAAGGGGTCACACCGGACATACCTGAAAGTACATAAGCTGCTACTTAGATGCAGCAACAGGGCAGTATGGATACACTGGGTGCTGTATAACTAATGACAAAAAAAGATAATAAACTTCTAAGTCAATAACCTGAAGGTCACTATATCACACATGCCTTGCTAAAGTATTCACCCCCTTTGCATTTTTCATGTTTTGTTGCCTCACAACTTGGAATTAAAATGGATTGTTTGAAGGTTTGCACCATTTCATTCACAGAAGATGGCTACAACTTTGAAGATTTTTTTATTTTATTGTGAAGCAAACAACAAATAGGACAAAATAACAGAAAACTTCAGTGTGCATAACTATTCACCCCCCTAAAGTCAATACTTTGTAGAGCCACCTTTTGCGGCAATTACAGCTGCAAGTCGCTTTGGATAAGTCTCTATGAGCTTGCCACATCTTGCCACTGGGATTTTTGTCCATTCCTCAAGGCAAAACTGCTCCAGTTCCTTCATGTTGGATGGTTTCCGCTTGTGAAAAGCAATCTTCAAGTCTGACCACAGACTCTCAATTGGATTGAGATCTGGGCTTTGACTAGGCCATTCCAACACATTTAAATGTTTCCCCTTAAACCACTCGAGTGTTGCTTTAGCAGTATGCTTCGGGTCATTGTCCTGCTGGAAGGTGAACCTCCATCCCTGTCTCAAATCACAGGCAGACTGAAACAGGTTTTGTTCAAGAATATCCCTGTATTTAGCACCATCCATCTTTCCATCGACTCGGAACAGTGTCCCAGTCCCTGCTGCTGAAAAACATCCCCAGAGCATGATGCTGCCACCACCATGTTTCACTGAGGGGATGGTGTTCTTGGGGTAATGGGATATGTTGGGTTTGCGCCAGACATTACGTTTTCCTTGGTGGCTGAAAAGTCAAATTTTAGTCTCATCTGACCAGAGCACCTTCCTCCATACATTTGGGGAGTCATCCACATGCCTTTTGGCAAACTCAAAACGTGCCTTCTTATTTTTAACACTAAGTAATGTTTTTTTTTTCTGGCCACTCTTCCATAAAGCCCAGCTCTATGCTTATTGTGGTCACATGCGCAGATACACATGTCTCTGTTGTGGAACTCTGCAGCTCCTTCAGGTTTACCTTTGGTCTCTGTACTGCCTCTCTGATTGATGCCCTCCTTGCCCAGTCTGTGAGATTTGGTGACCAGCCCTCTCTTGGCAGGTTTGTTGTGGTACCATGTTCTATTTGAAGATGATGGATTTGATGGTGCTATGGGGGATCATCATAGATTTGGATATTTTTTTATAACCCAACCCTGACTTGTACTTCTCAACAACTTTGTCCCTGACTTGTTTGGAGAGCTCCATGGTCTTCATGGTGTGATGCCTCTTGCTTAGTGGTGTTGCAGCCTCTGGTGCCTTTCAGAAAAGGTGTGTTTATACTGACAGATCATGTGACACTTAGATTGCACACAGGTGGACTTCATTAAACTAATTATGTGACTTCTGAAGGTAATTGGTTGCACCAGAACTTTTGAGGGGCTTCATAGCAAAGGGGATGAATACTTATGCACATGACAATTTTCAAATTTTTATTTATACATTTTTTTTTTTTTTTTTTTTAAAGGTTTTATTGGGCGATTTACAGCAATACACAAAATCGGTATGTTTCACAGGAACAGAAACAAAAGATTATAGTATATGAATATACACAACAAAGAAACATTACAGCAATCAAATGAGTACATCTATTTTTGTTTTTTAAGCAAGGTGACAGAAGTAGGGTGAGAGAAAAGAGAAAGTCCCCTAGACCAATGGTGTGGCCAACCAGCCCAGGGGGATGGGAGAGCAGGAAAAAAAGAAGAAGAAAGAATAAGGAACAAGAGTGCGGGCAGAAAGGGGGACAAAAAGAAGAGAAGGAGGGGTCCGAGTGGTGGGACCCGGGCAGCCGATACAAAAAGGAGGGTACATAACTTAATTAGCTACAGAATGGGGAGGGGGCATTTTGAGAGGCGAGCCAGGGTGTCCATACTTTATCGAATGCCCTGGCAGATTGCCTAATGAGACTGGTCATATATTCCATCTTATAGACATACCAAATGTAGGCAATGACGGATTGCAAAGATGGTGGGGATGGCAGCCTCCAGGCCTTTGCAATCTGGCATGTCGTAGCAGTAGCTACATGACGTAATAGCTTGTTCTGGTGTTTAAAGTCGGGAGATCTAAAGGTAATAAGAAATATTTAGGATCCAGGGGGATTGGAATAGTGAATAAAAGCGAGAGAAGTTGAACAACGTCCTTCCATAAAGGTATTAATTTCGGGCAAGTCCACCAAATATGCATGTACGTCCCCTCAGCAGCACAACACCTCCAGCAACGGTCTGTAACATCAGGGTACATCGCCTTTAAGCGAGAGGGTACATAATACCAACGGTACAACAGTTTATACACATTTTCCTTTATCCTTACACAGATAGAGCTGGAGTTCGCATTACTCCATATTTCTCCCAATTCCTCCTCATCTAGAGTTGCACCTAGGTCTCTCTCCCAGGCCAATTCTCTGTGATCCTTGGGAGGGGCAGAGCCTTGCAATAGCAGAGCATAGAGGTCAGAAATAAGACCTTTCGTAGGAGAGCGTCTCATACATATATTTTCAAGAGTGGTGAGAGACCTAGAAGAGAGAGTAGTATGAACCCCGGAGTGGAAGTGCCTGAGTTGGAGGTATCGGAAGAATTCACTATGAGGGAGAGTGAATTGTGTCTGAATCTGAGTAAACAAAGGAAAAGATGAACTAGAGGTGATATCATTGAGAAAATGTACGCTCCCCCGTTTCCAGAGTGAGAAAGCAGATCTAACCACTCCCGGAGGAAAGGCAGGGTTATGGAACAGCGGTATGAGGGGGGACGGACTAGGGCAGTGATGGCTAACCTTGACACTCCAGCTGTTGTTGAACTACACATACCAGCATTCCCTGCATCAGTTTTAGCAAGCCCAAATAGCAAAACTGTAGCAGGGCATGCTGGGATGCGTAGTTCAACAACAGCTGGAGTGTCAAGGTTAGCCATCACTGGACTAGGGGCCAGCTGATGTTTTCTCATTACAAGGTCCCAAGTACACAAAGAGCGTGCCACCACAGGGTGAGATGAGGTGGCACGAGGGCGGATGGGTCTCGGAAGCCATAAGAGGGAAGAAAGCGTAGAGTCCCAACTCACCGGCTTCGATAGTTATCCAAACCCTGTCCGTCCCCGAGCCACACCACTGAACACAAGAAGCCATCTGAGCTGCATAGTAACGAAAAAGGACAGGAAAGATTGTCTCTTAGTTGGCGCACAAAAGGAAAAAGGATGATTTGATCTAAAATATAACTTTTAATAGTAATCAGTTAAAATAGATGTGAAATATATATAAAAAAATATATTTTATTAATAAAAGATATTATATCTGTTAAGGATATTCACTGTGTCACTTGTTTTATTTCCATTTGTATCATTGTTCTAAGGATCCAGACCACTCGTAATAGTCTGATAATTTCAGTATAAGCATATATCCACCAATAGTTGTGATTTATTAGATAGTGTGTCACACACCAGGGGACCTAAGAGAAAGCTTGTGTGGAATGTATAAATATATTACATTAAGATCTCCTTGCCACACTTTTAATTTATTACAGAAAAAGTATCTTGTAATGTAATGCACTTTTTAAGTGCGGTGCCATTTGTCCAACACCCCCGTCCTGTGATTTCTCATACAGGATTATTACTTGCCTGTTCGTATTATTAGGCTAAGTTATTGATGCATAGATACTGTAACAAATTAAATCATACAATGTTGCGATCCCCTTTTAAATTGACACAACACTGTAACCATTTACTTCTCTCCTGTAATAGGGAGGTTCGTGGATATAGTGGGATAAATTAATATATATTGTGCTTTATGTTCAGCATCATACGTGTATCTTTACAGTTTTATCCCATTGTACTATAGATAAAGGGCCATTGAGGGTAAGAAGTAACCACAATATTTTGTATCATGTAACTATAATTTTACACGTGTGTGTATGTGTTTGATCACTTCATACTTATGCCGTCTGATTTGGCATACGATATTAATGTTATAATTAATCTCTCATATGTTTCTCACAAAATAAAGGTGCAAAGCCACTGGGATATATGACATGTGTTATTCCTGCACACATACGTCCGGCCGTACACAGTTTGCAGTGGTTTTTCTATTACACGTGTTGTCACTTAGCCGCAATCAGGGTATCATTACAGCAGCTGTTTGAATTATAAGTACGATCTATACCGATTCCCCCCTGAATTCGTTACTGAGAGGATCAGTGCTTTTTCTATTGCAGGTATTATGATTTAACCACCATCAGTGTATACCTGCAGCAGCTGTTTTACTTATTAGTTCATACTATACAGATTCCCCCGAGTCCAATATTAACGGTGTCCGTACTTATTTTATTGCGGGTGTTATAATTTAATCACCATCAGTGTATCACTGCAATCTGTTTTAATTGTAAATGTAATTTGTACTGGTTTTCCCAAATTCAATGCTGAGAGCTTCAGTGCTTTTGCGGATATATTTTTGATCTTCGTCAGTACCTCCCTATACCAACTATAAATACGTCTGTAGCGCATGCATTCGTCCTACTGCCTAATCATGTGGCTCTCTTGGTTAATCAGCACCTCACTATAGCAACTACTGATGCATATGTGATACCTATTGTATTGGTTCACACAGATCCGTTGCTAGCAATATCCATACACATTTTCTTGCTACATATACGTGTGGTTCTCTTAATAGCTCCCTCGGCTCCCTCCTTATCTGGCTAAGTTATTATTCTATCAATACGAGTGGTCCTATTCCTATATCACATATTCATTAGCTGTATTGCATTTAAACAAGTGATTTCAACATTTTCAGTGAATAAAACAGGCAATTTTATGCCGCTCTGAAACGCCACCTATTCCTCTATCACATATTCAATAGCTATATTGCATTTAAACAGGTGGTTTCAGCATTTTCAGTGAAGCTGGAAGCTTCACTGAAGCTGATGTGAAACGTGCACGTTGGTGGCGTTTCAGAGCGGCATAAACTTGCCTGTTCCATTCACTGAAAATGCTGAAACCACCTGTTTAAATGCAATATAGCTATTGAATATGTGATAGAGGAATAGGTGGCGTTTCAGAGCGGCATAAAATTGCCTGTTTTATTCACTGAAAATGTTGAAATCACTTGTTTAAATGCAATACAGCTAATGAATATGTGATATAGGGATAGGACCACTCGTATTGATATAATAATAACTTAGCCAGATAAGGAGGGAGCCGAGGGAGCTATTAAGAGAACCACACGTATATGTAGCAAGAAAATGTGTATGGATATTGCTAGCAACGGATCTGTGTGAACCAATACAATAGGTATCACATATGCATCAGTAGTTGCTATAGTGAGGTGCTGATTAACCAAGAGAGCCACATGATTAGGCAGTAGGACGAATGCATGCGCTACAGACGTATTTATAGTTGGTATAGGGAGGTACTGACGACGATCAAAAATATATCCGCAAAAGCACTGAAGCTCTCAGCATTGAATTTGGGAAAACCAGTACAAATTACATTTACAATTAAAACAGATTGCAGTGATACACTGATGGTGATTAAATTATAACACCTGCAATAAAATAAGTACGGACACCGTTAATATTGGACTCGGGGGAATCTGTATAGTATAAACTAATAAGTAAAACAGCTGCTGCAGGTATACACTGATGGTGGTTAAATCATAATACCTGCAATAGAAAAAGCACTGATCCTCTCAGTAACGAATTCAGGGGGGAATCAGTATAGATCGTACTTATAATTCAAACAGCTGCTGTAATGATACCCTGATTGCGGCTAAGTGACAACACGTGTAATAGAAAAACCACTGCAAACTGTGTACGGCCGGACGTATGTGTGCAGGAATAACACATGTCATATATCCCAGTGGCTTTGCACCTTTATTTTGTGAGAAACATATGAGAGATTAATTATAACATTAATATCGTATGCCAAATCAGACGGCATAAGTATGAAGTGATCAAACACATACACACACGTGTAAAATTATAGTTACATGATACAAAATATTGTGGTTACTTCTTACCCTCAATGGCCCTTTATCTATAGTACAATGGGATAAAACTGTAAAGATACACGTATGATGCTGAACATAAAGCACAATATATATTAATTTATCCCACTATATCCACGAACCTCCCTATTACAGGAGAGAAGTAAATGGTTACAGTGTTGTGTCAATTTAAAAGGGGATCGCAACATTGTATGATTTAATTTGTTACAGTATCTATGCATCAATAACTTAGCCTAATAATACGAACAGGCAAGTAATAATCCTGTATGAGAAATCACAGGACGGGGGTGTTGGACAAATGGCACCGCACTTAAAAAGTGCATTACATTACAAGATACTTTTTCTGTAATAAATTAAAAGTGTGGCAAGGAGATCTTAATGTAATATATTTATACATTCCACACAAGCTTTCTCTTAGGTCCCCTGGTGTGTGACACACTATCTAATAAATCACAACTATTGGTGGATATATGCTTATACTGAAATTATCAGACTATTACGAGTGGTCTGGATCCTTAGAACAATGATACAAATGGAAATAAAACAAGTGACACAGTGAATATCCTTAACAGATATAATATCTTTTATTAATAAAATATATTTTTTTATATATATTTCACATCTATTTTAACTGATTACTATTAAAAGTTATATTTTAGATCAAATCATCCTTTTTCCTTTTGTGCGCCAACTAAGAGACAATCTTTCCTGTCCTTTTTCGTGTCTTCAACCTTATTGTCTATGGCGGCACCCCCAACATATGATAGTGAATTAACACCACAATACATGTATTAATGGGGCTTACACTATATCATAAAGAACACATGACTAACCTTTTGACTGGTGCAAAAGTTTTCCCCATTCCCTTTGTCCCTTTTCACTGGAGCTGCATAGTAATAATACTTAAAATTGGGTATGCCTAAACCTCCACACCAGGAAGGTCGTTGTAACAATGGGAGTTTAATTCTGGGGTGTTTATTGGCCCAAACGAAACGGGAGGTTTGATGCTGTAGGAATTTAAACACGTAGGGGGGAATATAGATCGGGAGCGTTTGGAAAACATATAAAATCCTAGGGAGAACGTTCATCTTTACGGAGTTGGCACGTCCAATCCATGAAATGAAATAAGAAGACCAAGTTTGAAGATCCGCGCGAATTTGGTCCAAAAGTCGTGGGAAATTCGCTTGAAAGAGTTGATGGTGTCTGTGGGTTAAGTAAATACCTAGATATTTGAGTTTTCGGTTATGCCAGGAGAACGGGAATGTCGATTCAAGTTGTGTCCTAGACGCAAGGGTAATGTAAAAATCGAGTACTTCTGTTTTAGTAGTATTAATCTTATAACCTGAGTATTGCGAGTAAAGGTCTATCTCAGAGAGGAGAGGAGGAAGTGACGATGCTGGGTTAGTAAGAGAAATTAATACATAGTCAGCGTAAAGTGCAATTTTGTGTTCTGTGTGGCCAATTTGAATTCCTTTAATATTCAGGTTGAGACGAACCCTAGCCGCTAAAGGTTCCATAATGAGGGCAAAAATCAAGGGCGAGAGTGGACATCCTTGCCTGGTACCATTAGATATCTCAAAACTTGGGGAGGTGATCCCATTGACCGAGACCCGCGCCGAGGGGTTGCGATATAAAGCAGAGACACCATCATAAAACTTACCGGAAAAGCCCATGTGTTGGAGAACAAAGAAGGCGAAAGGCCACGAAATGCGATCAAACGCCTTCTCCGCGTCCAAGGCTAATAACAGGGAAGGGGATTTTCGCTGATGGGTAGAGTGGATAACATCAATGGCCCTCCTGGTGTTATCAGAGGCCTGTCGGCCAGGGATAAATCCAACCTGATCGGGATGTACCAGTTCAGTAAGGAGGGGGGCCAGTCTCTGAGCCAAAATTTTTGCATACATTTTCAAATCGACATTTAGCAATGAGATAGGCCTATAATTGCCGCACTGGATGGGGTCTCTGTCAGGTTTAGGGATCACCACAATATCGGCTTGGGTAGTTGCTGGAGCAAAGGATGCGCCCCCTAAGATCTGGTTAAAGAGGACAGTAAGGTGAGGGGCTAATATTTTAGCAAAGTGTTTATAATATTGCGCCGTGAAACCGTCAGGGCCGGGAGCAGCGGAGGTCCGCATGGATTTCACGGCTGTTAACGTCTCCTCTACTGAGATATCCTGATTCAGAGTGTCTAATTGAGCTGTGGAAATGTTTGGCAGTGGGGTCGAGGACAGGTAGGAATGTAACTTCTCTGGGTCGAGGGAGGGGGAGTGCACCGAAGTCGTCAAGTTATAAAGAGAGCTATAATAGTCCCTAATCTCTTCAACCATATGTTTAGGGTCATAAGTAAAATCATTCAAAGTTCGGGAATACAGTTTGTCAATTGCGCTATTCGCTTGTTTACATCGCAATTTGTTCGCCAGTAGGGAATCTAATTTGTCCGCTTTGTCATAAAATTTCTGATTTAACTTTCGAAGAATGAGGGCCGCACGACAAGACAAAAGCGCGTTCAGTTGGCCTTGTAAATTAGTCATTTGCGTAAGTAAAGCAGGGCAGGGAGTTAGCTTATGCTGGGTGGCCAAGGAAGCTATTTGAGATTCTAATAAGTATCTCCTGTGTTGCTTTTTTGCGAAGCGAGGAGGTCCGTGCCACAAGAAGACCCCTCAAGGTGGCCTTATGAGCCTCCCAAATTATACCAGAAGAGACATCAGGTGTGTTATTCTCCGTAAAATATTGTTCTATCGCCAGTTGTATGTCCGCGGAAACTGACGGGTTAAGCAACAGGGACTCGTCAAATCGCCATTTGCGAGCAGCGTGTGCAGAATGATATAGATCGATAAGAACATAGACACCGGAATGGTCAGTCCAAATGAAGGGGGGTTATTCCTGCGTCAGCGATTCTAGAAGCAATGGAGGACGAGATGTGTAACATATCAATCTGGGTGTAGTGTTGATGTGGGGCTGAGTAGTGAGTATAATCTCTGGCAACAGAGTGACAGAGACGCCACGAGTCCCGTAGGTCATAAAATTTAAGGGAGGCTGCAAGCGTGTGTGAAGCTCTAGAGGCTAGGGGGGGACCAGTCCTATCTAATAGGGGGTCAAGAATAGTGTTAAAATCCCCGCCCAATACAATGTGACCCTGTGCAACCCTGCCAATGTGACGAAAGAGGGAGTGAAAAAATTGGGGTTGATCCTGGTTAGGAGCATAGACAGAGATAAGTGTTAAGACTTCAGAGCGGAGGGTACCAATAACCATCAAATACCGACCATCTGAATCCGCTATAGTTTTGGTATGTATAAATGGAATATGACGATTAATTAAGATTGCAACCCCACGTTTTTTACAATCCGCTGAAGCAAAAAAAGTCTGCGCAAATTGCCTACCACGGAGTTGGGTGTGGGAGCCCGTAAGGTGAGTTTCTTGGAGAAAAACTACATCCGCTTTCTCACGTCTACAAGCGCCCAGGAGCACCGTCCATTTTTTGGGGGAGTTGAGGCTGTTTACATTAACGGATAATATCTTTAGGGGCATGGTGGCCTATGCAAAAATAGAGGCCCTCCAGGGCCAAACTGGCCATAAAAAAAGAAGAGCAAGTGAAAGGGCTACCCGGATAGTAGAGAGAATGGGGGGAAAAGAAGGCCACAGAAGGAAAGCAGAGAAAAGCAAGAAGAGGGGAGAAAAAGCCCACTCGGGCAGAAACCCTGTAAAAATGGGGCCCATATCAGGACCGCCAAACAAAGGAAAAACATAATCAATAAAGTCATCAAAGAAGGGAGCATGGGGGTAGTGGTATGAACCAACATATCAGGCTGTGCGGCCTGACCGAGAACAAATTGGCCGTGACCAGAGATGTATACAACATGGAGATAGAACCTGTGTCAAGAAAGAAGGGAAGGAGGAGGGAGATGGGGGGGGGGCAGGAAGGAGGGTGATGGGAGGGGTACATCAAAAGGGAATAACGTAATAACATATGGTCCATATATCAAAATAAGGAGCGTAGGACCAAACTGCTAAACAACATTGTGTAACAAAGGACATATAGGCACAGTGTATAATGACATATGTAACAGGTGGAGCCTCTGAAGAACTATCATACAGAGTACCTGAGTTAAACCAAGGGGGTCCACGGAACTGGGACCGAATCAACCAATTCCGCGGAGGTCCCCTAGTAGTAAAAAATAAACAAAACACACTATTGTCAAGGTATATAGAACATTATGCACAAAATATCAAATCAACCTCTAGGAAGGAATGAAGGAGGTCTGGAGAGCAAAGGATGGTCAGTCCAGTCCAGGGGGGATCTCCAGCAAACAAATGCAAAGGCACAGTGAAATCAAAAGAAGGGAGGAGGGCGGGAGATCAGGATGGGGCATCATCACCATCCCTATGGCGAGACACTCTCGACCAGTCCGGCTGTGGCGAGCGGGATCGTTGAGGTTTTGGCAAAGCAGCTGGGTCGACAGAAGAGGACGTAGATTTCGCGAGAAGATCAAGCTTGTGTAGCAATTCTTGCCCTTGTGCCAGGGTCTTAATAACGTAGTTGATGCCATTAAAAGTAAGCTGCAACTGGAAGGGGAATCCCCAGCGGTATCGGATTTGGTGTTGGCGTAGAAGCCTAGTAATCGGTTGAAGGTCCCGCCATTTCTGAATGGTCGAGGGCGCCAAGTCCTGGTAAATTTGCAATTGCATACCCCGGAAGGTTATGTCGGAGGAATCCTGGACAGATTCAATTATTTTTTCCTTCGAGCGGAAATAATGGAGACGGGCTATAATGTCCCGAGGAGGTTGTGATGTGGAAGGTTTGGCCCGCAAGGCTCTATGCCAGAGGTTCTCAAACTCGGTTCTCGGGGGCACACACAGTGCATGTTTTGCAGGTAACCCAGCAGGTGCACAGGTGTATTAATTACTCACTGACACATTTTAAAAGGTCCACAGGTGGAGATAATTATTTCACTTGCGATTCTGTGAGGAGACCTGCAAAACATGCACTGTGTGTGCCAACGAGGACCGAGTTTGAGAACCTCTGCTCTATGCGCTCTGTCAAAAAGGCAGTCTTCATCAGATAAGTCTGGGGCCAAGTGCTGGAAAAGATCTTTCAAGAAGGAGGGCAACGTAGAGCTCTGGACTGACTCCGCCACGTTACGTATTCGCAAGTTATTGCGACGGGACCGGTTCTCTTGATCTTCCTGGTGCTCCTTCAGCGTCTCAACTTCAGTGTGAAGCCTCGAGAGCTCGTGGTCTAAACGCAGTTGTGAGCGACATAAAACATCGATCTTCGTCTCCAAAGTATCTGTACGGTGTCCAAGCGAGGCAATCTCCCTTTTGAATTCCGAAACAGCATTGGACAATTCCTGTTTGAAGGCTGTTTGCACGCCCTCTAGGAGGCCGGACATTACTGCCTGTATCTGAGGGTCAATACCTAATTCTGAAGAACGTGGGGACGAAGGAGACTTCGGGGAGTGCGCCAAGTTCTGGGAACCCTTAGCCTTGCTGCCGAAGAAGTTTGTGGGAGCCTGAGGGGCCTTCTTGTTCCTTTGTGACATAATGAGGGCCGGTAGGGGAGAGGTCTACATTTTCCAGTAAAGTTGCAATAGAGAGGGGAAGGGAGTGGCGAGGTAGGGAGAGGTAATTGACACAGGTGAGTTATGAGGCGGTCAGGCCGGCCATGATATATTATTCATCCAGAGACCATTGCGCCCACATGGAGCACTGGGGCCAGGCTGAGTAGGTAGATATAACGAAGAGAGTATACCGAAGCAGTGGGTAACAGTGACCACTGGAGGGGGCACTGTATCAAAAATAAACAAGCAGAATCCACGCAGGGAAGGTTAATCACAGATCACTGTAGCAACATAATTATATAACTATTGTGCCTCTTGGCAGATGACTGGCATCCCTCCGCGGTTTTCCTGCAGATGAAAGCCCAATAACCTACAGATGATGGGGAATCGCTTGCTAACGGCAGGCAGTGGGTGTGCAGGAGAAAGGATGGGTTTTCACAGACAGTGGTGCGTTTTATTCAGACCCTAGGACCTCCAGGCCACCCTCTGCCAGGCCAATCAGACAACACTGTGTGGAGTGTGGACACTGTTATATTATCTCTGTGCCCAGCAAGTGTGGGCACTATTGTAATATCCCCATCTCCAGTGAGCAGTGATCCAGGCTGGGCAGCTCCGGGTGGGGAGAAAGCCAACCCGCACGTCTGTGCTGGCAGGCAGTGAGACCCGTCTCCCAGCGCCGCCTCGCACCTTGACGCCGCCTCGCACCTTGACGCGCGTCTCAGCGGAGGACACAGTACTTTTGATGCCACAGCAGGCGCTTCTGCAGGCGGGGAACAGAGGGCCGCGGCTCGTCGTGTCCTCCGATGCTCCGATCCAGGCGAGAGGCAGTGAGGGAGCTGGCAGAGAGGCAGGGGGGGAGCCGTAGGCAGCAGCAGCAGCAGCGCGTCAGGTCCCCGGGTCTGTGCAGTGCAAGCACCGCGGCTCCGGCAAGGGACCGGGACGCTGCTCAGGCGGGGCGAGGATGCACGATCCCTGCGTCTCCGCCGAGTATAGTGGAGAGATCTGCGGGCCGTTCAGAGGGGGAACCAGGCGGCTAGGCACAGCGGTGTCAGGCGCAACCCGGGCCCTCTAACGGCAGCTTCTGGTCCGGCTCTGGCGGCAATCGAGGTCCCGGCTGGAGGTGGACGGGAGGGCCGCAACCCGCAGAGGGACAGGAGGTCTCTCCCGGCTCCGCGGACACCTATCCCGACAGCACAACAGGCAGCACCAGGGAGGGGGCACTATATGGGGTGAGACTGGCAGCAGTAAAGGGGTCTAGAGATGCCTAATTTGCCGGGTGGATACAGAGCCTCAGCGAGAGACATCCAGTCGTGATGGCTGCCAAGCCACGCCCCTTATTTATAAAAAAAAATTATATAAATGTTTCTCATTTCACTTCACCAACTAAGGGTGTTTACACACGGTGAGATCCCTGCCCAGACAGCACAGATTGTACAGATTTTGACTATCTGTGCTTGAGATTTGTCTATGTATGATTTTGACTAAGTGCCAATTTTGATTATACTTTGTACTAGATTGTACACTAGATAGTCAAGATTGACTTGCCTGCACAGTCTATCTAGCCTTACGATACCGACCCCATGGGAGCGCGCATCGGGATCGAATCTGTATCGCAAGATGCCTAGCGCCATGAGATATGCACTAACTTTTCATAAGATTTTGACTATATAGTCAAAATCTCACATTTATATCACCGTGTGTACACACGGTGTTTACACACAGTAAGATCCTTGCTATGCCCGATTTTCACTTGCGATTTCCCTTGAACTCCCCGGAGCCCAGATAGCACAGATTTTGACTAACTTTTCTTGAGATATGGACTATGTGTGCTTACGATTTTGGCTTATGTGAGATTTTGGCTTATGTGAGATGTCATTGACATGTGAGATGAACACCGATCTAGCAAGGATTGACTTGCCTGCACAGTCTATCTTTTCTTGCGATGCCGACCTGGCGGGACAGCGCATCGGGATCGCAAGGTGACTTTCACCTTGCGATCTGCACTAACTTTTCTTGCGATTTATATATAGTAAAAATTGAAAAAGTATCTCACCGTGTGTACACACCCTTAGACTATTTTGTGCAGAACCATCACATAAAATTAAGATTAAAAAAATAAAAAAATTAAATTACAGGTTGTAATGTAACAAAATAGGTAAAAAGCCAAGGGAGGTGAATACTTTAGCAAGGCACTATAGATAATACAAATATCAACTATCTTATAGTCATCACATGTAACAATATTAAGCAAGTTATCTTTACAAATTAAAATATCACTTGATATCATGTTAATCAGTATAGCAACAGTTAAAGGCAATTTTTAGTTTATTTCACTGATCAACATACTTAAAATACAAATAATAAATTGTTAGATCAATTTCACTAAACTGAAGTAAAGCATGCTTATGATGACAATGAATAGTTGAGTATCATATGAACTATTCTGTCATTAATATGACTGAACAACCAGAGTACAATATATAAGAACAGGACTGGTACTTCCATTAGGCAACTGCATAGGGAGCTGTGACCCGAGGAGGCAGCCTGCTGAAGTGGCCTGGGACAAAAATGAAGGATGTCTGACATGCTGCAGGGAGTGAATAGATTAACAGATGTTGAGAGAGAGTATTGATAGGTGCAGGTTGGGGGGATTTAATGGGTGCTGAGAGTGAAGGTATTCATAGGTGCTGGGTGGGGTGGAGGGGGGTTAATGAATGTTGAAAGGGGAATAAGTGTTGGGGGAGAGTGATTTAATAGGAGTTGGGTGGTGGCAGGTTAGTGGGTGCTGAAAGTTGGGTTAATGTTGCTGGGAGTGAATTGATTAATAGCTTTTGGTTTGGGGAGGATAGTGAGTGCTGAGTAGGTGGTTAATAGGTGCTGGGTGAGGGGAGGCTACTTGGTACTCAGAGGGGATTAACAAATTTTGGTGGTGAATGGACAAATGGGTGCTTGAGGTTTATGGATTAATAGGTGCTGGGGGGAATAAAGGGTGCTGACAGTGTAGACAAATGTGTTAATTGTTGTGAAGTATGTAAATTGATTAATGGGTAGTGGAAGGTTCATGGGTTCTGATTGTGGAAAAATGTGTTAAAGGATGCTGTGAGGGTGACTTGCTAAATACTTTAGTTTCTTAGATGTAGATTTACTAAAGTGCAGGTTTACAGAAGTGGTAATGTTCCTCATAGAAACCAGTCATTTTCTAGCTATTAACTTCTAGAAGGTGCTATATAAATGATAAGTAGAATCTGACTGGTTGCTATGGGCAAAATCTTCCCTTCTGTAAATCCCACTTTAGTAGGTATAACCCATAGAGAGGAACAGGTTAACGAGTGCTGAGTGGGTGAATTGATTAATAGATTCTTGAAGGGAATGGATGTGGGGAAATGGATAAATGAGTGCTGGTTCGTGAATGGATAACTAGGTTTCTAGGGGAGGGACGCTAATGGGTGCTGACAGTGTGGATGCATGTGTTAATGAGCGCTAGTATAGATCATTAATGGATTCTTGGAGAGGAATGGATTAATGGGTGCTGAATGGGAGAAGTTAATGGATGCTCAGTGGGGGGTGAATTTGTAAATGGAGGACAAGGTGAATGAGCATATTGGGTGTTCTGGTTCTGCAACAAAGTGTAATACAGTTGCAGTCAGTACGTGCACATGACAAATGACTCACCCAGTTGTCATAGACTTTGGTAAACACGTACAACATGTGTGGTTTTATGTAAATGGATTGGAAGGATATATTGAGAGATTAGGGGTGGTAATGTGAACCTTTGCCTAGGGCACCTAGAAACCTCGCACCGGTCCTGACAGGACACTATTATATTAAAATACAACAGGTTACTGACAACATTAGTTTGAAACGTTAAAAACCCCTTAAAGGCTATATATGATATGCATGTTCTAGTGGGATATGCTAGTAAATGTAGACAGAAAACCTAAGACAAAGGCTACTTTGATAATCTAAACTGCTCTGGAAAGAAACAGAAGTTAAAATCTGGTTTCTTTGAATAGGACATATAAGTTATCTTAAATCATATTTGATGATATCATTTATTTCCCCCTGTGTGCGGAACATGCATGCTCTACAATTATGCACTTCAATCAAAGAAATTGTTTAAAAATGTGATAACCAAAGTGTATACAAATCATTAGACTCATTTGTTTACTTCAAATATTAAGTAATTCATGTCATAGCAACCAATCAAACCACTGTTCAGTATATCTAAATCTTTCTCTTCCCTTTGCAATATGTTTGCACATAATCTACAACTCTTTTCCCTTGCACCATTTTTATTTGACCAATGTCTCCCAGTAAGTGAATGACACTGATGAAATGTCTGCGTTACCAGTAGCATGCACAAATCACAGCCTGAATAAGAACAATGTGAAAGCATACAGCATTTAGAAAGTTCTTTAGGTCCAAGACAGTGATTGTTACTGTTTCACACACGCAGTTTCAACTTGGCCAATTATTTAGCCTTTCAGAATGTACAATGTTAAATTAGGCTTTTCTAGGTAGAGACGGGCTTTCTTTGCAGTGCACACAGAAAATAAAAGCATTAAAAAAGAAGATATACAGCAGACAGGGCTTGTTGGATTGAATACAAAAAGCCCTCTCTTTATTCTTTGTGAAAAGGCTGATCACCACGGAGAGCAGATGGAGTTTACGTGACTCAGTAATGCATTAGCTGCCACACGTTCATCTGCATGTCCCAGAGCAACACACACAAAATGGTTGCACAGATGAGATGTGCCACATCACGCACACACAGCAAATGCAAAGCCTGTACTTCTCATTAGAAAGCTTACTGGCTGCGGTCCTTAATTTGTATCCCTTATTCTATCTTTTAGATTGTAAGTTCGCAAGAGCAGGGACTTCTTTCCTCATGTGCCATTCCTTTTCTTACTTACACTCTTATACTTCATACTCCCTTTGATGGCACCTAACCCCGGGTTTTCCATACCTGTCCTATATTGTCTTGAACTGTAAGTGCGGTTTTCTTGTTTGCTCATTTGATTATGTACTGTGTAATGGGCGCTGCGGATTCCTTGTGGCATCATATAAATAAAGGATAATAATAATAATAATAATATTAATATCCATCCCGTGCCTTAAATTACTATCATTTCTATGTAATACGTTCTACAGACTCTATAATGAGAATAATTGTATTACACAGTGACGTGCGGTGAGGTCACTGGTTGGGGAGGCACTGGCAGCTAACAAGCCCCCCCCCCCCCGAAAAATTAAAAATGAAAGTGTGGGCCCCCAACACATCAGTAAAACCAGCACTAGGCAGAACCAGCCAGGGGGAGTAATGCCATAGCAGGGGAGACACTCAGTGTGGTGTCCCCCTGCCATAACATTAATCTGCCCCCCCCCCCCCCAGCCAGTCAGCCCAGGGTTGGAATTCCTCGGAAAGTGGAAACCCCAAAAAATAAAAATGGGGTCCCCCCTCCTGAGCAATAACCAGCACTGGGCTGATAGCCCAGTGCTATGCCCCGCACCCCTGGTGGCGGTGGGTGCGGGGTTCATTGTGTGTTAATATTGTTCTTTACAGGTGGCCTACAGGTCCCAGCAAGCCTGCCCCAGCATGCTGGCACTTGGAGAACCACAAGTGCCAGCATGCCCGGACATAAAGGGCCTGCTGGCACCTGTAGTCCACCTGCAAAGAATAGTAATATTGTTCTCTACAGGTAGCCTACAGGTCCCAGCAAGCCTGCCCCAGCATGCTGGCACTTGGAGAACCACAAGTGCCAGCATGCCCGGACATAAAGGGCCCGCTGGCACCTGTAGTCCACCTGTAAAGAAAATATTAAAATAAAACCACACGTCTTGAAAATAAGCTTTATTAAACTGGGTCTTCACCTGGGGGCAGCGGCCTTTAAGCTCTTTTGCGTGGCCGCCGCCTTCCCAGGGCTTCCGGCGTCTTCACCTGGGGGGCGCCACCCCCCCAGGGCTTCCAGCGTCTTCACCTGGTGGGCTGCGGCTGCTAAGCTCTTTTGCATAGCCGCCGCCCAGCCAGGACTTCCGGCGTCTTCTTTCTTCAGGAGCTCTTCACTGCTCCTCCTCCGCCGTCGAACTGACTCTCCTCCGCCTCGCGCTGACTTATATAAGTCAGCCGGAGGGGGCGGGGCGATGACGCGGCGAGCCGTGATTGGCTCGCGGCGGCCATCTTGAATTTCAAAAATGACGCTGAGGCGCCATTTTTTAAACTGGAACCGCTCCGCTGCCAAACTCTGCAGGATAAAGGTAAATTTACGCAGCCGCACCGCCACCGCAACCCGCCGCCCGCACCATCGCCGCATCCAGCCGCCCGCACCTCCTCCGCCAGCGTCGCCCACACAGTGATTGACAGCGGATCCAGTGACGGATCCGCTGGCCAATCACTGTGGTCTCACTGACAGGGGCGTGCTTTCATAGGTTGAAAGCATGTCCCTGTATGAAAGCGGCACCACTAATGGTGCCGCTTTCCCATATATTTTCAATGGGCTTTTACAGCCCATGGCTAGTCCCCGCCCGTGCCCGCCCCCCGCTCCCCATAATTTCCCCAGTGACAACGGGAGGCACCACGATCGGTGCCTCCCAAACACAAAAAGAAAACAGCAATGCAAAGAATAATATTAAGAAGATACATATGACACAGAATATGTGTCATATGCATCTTCTTTGTATTATCTTAATCATTAATGACAGGGGAGGCACTGCCTCCCCTGCCTCCCCTGACTGCACGTCCCCGATATTACACAATAATACTACTGTACTACAAAAGCAAAGTTCATTTTACAAAAGTCATTATGCTTATATTCCTTCGTTTCTCTCAAGAAACACAAGTTGTAAAACACCTTTGAACCCAGTAATACACTTAAAAATATAATACACCAAAGCATCCTGTAGCTTAATGAAATTGTGTTGCTGCAGTATTTACAGAGTCGTGTGCTGTATACAGTAACAGCAGTGAAAAGAATGAAGGCAGCTTACAAGAGGGCTTATCAGTGTAAGTGTATGGTAACATAAATACAATCTAAGGTTGAGGCTTTCTGCACTAGACTAAAACATGCTGTATGTGCAAGTACTGTATACGGGTTTTGTATGTGAACTTAAGAGCAGGGCCCTCTGACCTCTCTGTCTGTTAATACCCACACTTGTTTTAGAACTGTGTTAGTTCCCACGTGTATAGTGCAATCATATATGAGGGTTCTATATAAATAAATATTAAATATGTTATTTATGCTACTTGTTTTAAGTCAAAACACAAAAAGGCACTGGCTTCTGTCTAGTGCGCAAGGGATAGGTGCAGCCTGAATCAAATTTCCACCATGGGGGCGTCTCCCACACCTCCAGAAAATATACAATGTGAAACAGGGAATTGGTGAAAATGATAAATGGCGATCCTCTAAATGGGTACTAAATATAAATCACAAAAGCATATGGAAAACAAGAAATATCTCAGCAGTATACATTCCTGTATGCCACTTGTATCTTCAGCATGTAATGAAATCCACCGCACTCTGTTAGATATTCGTCCTCTTGATTAATTCCCTCTCAGAGTAGACATGAAATAGAGGAAATGCGGACAGAATAGTGCACCAACGTTTTTCAATATATGACAAGCACAACAACATGAAACATAAAATCTTCAGTAAAATCCAGTCTGAATAAAATTGAGACACACAGGTAGCATGAGAGAAGCCCAGTGGGCAAAAAAAGGTGTGCAATTACCGGACACTCTGAGAACCAAGAGGCTCTCAGAATAGTTTGATTGTAAAAGTACCAGGTGGCCTCCCGGGTTTTCAGCCTCCTGGATCCGATAAGTGCCTCCACTAGGTGCCAACTAGGTGTTCTCCCTGCTCCTCACCAACGCGTTTCAGGTCCTGTCTGGACCCTTTTTCAAGGTAGTGTGTCTCCACAAGTACATTCCAATGCCAGGGACACTGCAGCTATTCACACAACCGAAAGAAGAATCTAAAACCAACCAGAAAAACAACTAAACAGTGACAGCACTCTTTAAATAAAGACGTTTTTCATTGTCTATTTGAATGTATCTGGACTGAAAGACAGCTGCCCCAGTAAAAGCATTTCTGTTTATGGAGATCACGGTTGCCTAGCAACATAATACGGACTGAGAGGGCGTAAGTGACGCGCCCGGCTGAAATATAGTTGGGGCTGAAGCGACGACACGAGAGGAGTCTATGTGAACACCGTGAGAAGACGCGTGTGTTTATTCCCGAACTCACGTCACGTGACACGGAAGCCGGAGTGGTTGCTGTGGCAACCGGAAATAACAGCACGGGGGCGGCCATTTGCACACAGGTGTAAACATTAATGATAGAACATTTTATTGGTGGACTGTACAATAAAGAGTGGAGCTAGGATTGTGGGGACACTACCTTGAAAAAGGGTCCAGATAGGACCTGAAACGCGTTGGTGAGGAGCAGGGAGAACACCTAGTTGGCACCTAGTGGAGGCACTTATCGGATCCAGGAGGCTGAAAACCCGGGAGGCCACCTGGTACTTTTACAATCAAACTATTCTGAGAGCCTCTTGGTTCTCAGAGTGTCCGGTAATTGCACACCTTTTTTTGCCCACTGGGCTTCTCTCATGCTACCTGTGTGTCTCAATTTTATTCAGACTGGATTTTACTGAAGATTTTATGTTTCATGTTGTTGTGCTTGTCATATATTGAAAAACGTTGGTGCACTATTCTGTCCGCATTTCCTCTATTTCATGTCTACTCTGAGAGGGAATTAATCAAGAGGACGAATATCTAACAGAGTGCGGTGGATTTCATTACATGCTGAAGATACAAGTGGCATACAGGAATGTATACTGCTGAGATATTTCTTGTTTTCCATATGCTTTTGTGATTTATATTTAGTACTTGTTTTAAGTGTATAGTTTTGGCACGGATCGTACCATGTTTAACAGTTGTGACATGTTGCCTACTGGCAGTAGCTAAAATCATACTATAGATTTTTTTCTGGTGTCTGTGGTATGCCTTTTCTCTGAGTGATGTAACTTTCTAAGTGAGAGGGGTATATTTATGAAGTACAAATGGACTGGTAGACCTCTCAGATAAACATAAAGATGTGGTTCTTATCTTTGGCATAACACAGAGAATAAAGCTTCTATAAGTTTATAAATGTATTGTGTTAATCAACCATATAAAATAGAGGATCACTGGCTTCACTTTTTTTTTTTATTAAAAAAAACAGATGTATTGTTTCACTCTGGTAAAAAATGTGTTGTTTGTTACAGCATGACTGCTGCATTCGCTGTGGACCACTATTTTCCATATTGTAAAAAAAAAAAAAAATCCAGTCACCTTATTACTTGCATTAAAACTCAGCACCTGCATGTAGTATAAATAATTTTTGGCAGTGAATAAAATTGACAATAAAATCTCACAAGACTGTTCTATGATAATGTACCATGAATTAAAAGAATCAGTAAATAAAGAACTGAAAATCTCTCCATGCTCCATAAATTGATGTTATCAGGCTGAACAGACACTAATTTACATAAGTAGTGAGCGCGTTCCACATGATTTGCATTAAAACAGATCTCTGTTGCTCAGATAACACAACGTAACATGCAAATCTTTGAATTTTGATTGGAGGGTCGTACTCATTTGCTACATAATCTGACATTCTCAGAGGGTATCACTAACCCAATCCGTGCATTTGTTTCTGAGGTAACGACTTACATTGTTAAAATGTTATTTAATTCCAGCACCCTGTGCCGAAATAAAGCTTGCTGACCTCAATGCAAACTGGAGTTAAGCTTATGTGTTTAACCGCTTGAATCCTATCTAGTAGAGATAAAGCTACTGTCTGGATCGCTCTTTGACACCTCAATGGAATCCTATTAAGACCCTTTCACTGCCACACATTACATTCACACAGCACAGCGAATCAGGATACTGGTATAGTCGGCCTTGTACTGCTCACATTACGTCTCTCGTTCATCTGAGCTATTTACCATTATAATGCATTTAACATTTGTTATGTCAAACAACATCATTCTATTGAGTAAAAATTATTTGTCCTAAACTATACTCAGTCAGCTGCCATTACATTGTTATGCTGCCGTTATAGTAGTTACAATATGCCTGTAGAAGCTTAAAGGTTTTTATGTGTTTATGTTATTTGGTGTCAGTGTTGTGGCAAATGGCAAGCTGTCGCCTTTGTTGTTTGCTTCCATAGAATATGATTTTCTAGTATAAAGTACAGTATTCTTACACTATGATAATGTATGACATGGGTTACACTGAGGAGAAACAAATGCCCTTGGATTTTTAAATCTCTAATACAAATGTATCAATGGAAAGAGACCATTAGTGTATTTGTCAGCTGAGGACACACTACAGCCTATATATCGCTAACAGACACACATGGGGCAAGGGGAGCATTGCAGAAAATGTCGGCCTCACGCTACCTACAACACATCAATACTTCAGGGCCAGTAGGGAAATGTAGCATTTGTGACAATCAAATCTGTAACCTTTGTGAAACAACCAACGACTGGGCTGACAATTGTGATGTTTCTTTCCTTTAATGATGAGGACACCTGTCTCGCTCGCATCAGCAAATCATTTCTCAAGTCAACAGTGAATAGCTGTGGTTGTAAACATCACACAGGATTGATGGTATCCAATGCTAGAGTTTCTCCATCACCTCTATTATTCTTGTTAGAGTAGATGGTTGATAGGTCCCCAGTGGGATCAGCTCTATAGCGCAGCAATGCTTGGCCACCTATAGCCCTATGAACATCGTAAATGAACTTTCCCTGTAACAATTAGTCTCCTAATTAGAATTACATTAATTACAGGCCTGATGTCATCTGCAGAGACTGCACTCAGTCCAACTTAGAGCAAAAAACAAATTCAACGATAATGGGAAAGGTCATACAAACATGCTATGGGTACAGAGTGCAATGCAATTGCTGTTACAATGAGTATCACATTATAGAGCTCACTCACTTTCAGGCTAATGGAAGAGGTTGTACATGCAACTTAAAAGGGAAAAAAATTATACCATACTTTATTCAACATGTACCCTGTGCACATTACAGCAGACTCTATGTAACAGACTATTTGCATTGTCTAAAATGCAGCTATTTTTACACACAGACACACACATCCATTTGTCCCAGACAAATCACAAACACTTGAGAGGTGCCAGTCAATGTCCTGCTCATGGGGCACAGTGCAGCCGCCACCTAGGCTTACCATGGGCAGTGTCAGGATGGAGACAATCCGCTTTCTGGATGCTCCACTTCCTCCCTTTCCACAGTCCATCTCCACCCACCTCCATGGCCCTTTGCTCTCTCCTGTACGCAGCTCCTGACCCTACAGGAGGGTACACACGCAGCAACGTTTACTTAGTTTCTAAGCAATCTGACCAGATTGCTTAGAAATGAAGATCACATCGCTCCGTGTGTAGGGGTGCCGGCGACAGCGATGCGCGGCCCCGCACGACGCTATCGCCGGTGCTAGATTGGCCGGCATGCAGGCACAATCTAGCAGGTCGCTAATTTCACCGCTGGGTGAAATGAGCGGCGCCCCGTGTCCGGCCCCCCTCGCTCAGCACATCGCGCTGTGCTGAGCGGGGGAGAGATGTGTGCTGAGCGGATCCCCCCTCAGCTACCCCTTCGTCCTCTCCCAGATACAGTAGATAGAACTGTCTATAGACAGAGATGTCTCTCTCTCGCTCTCTCTCTCTTTATATATATATATATATATATATATATATATATATATCTGTCATCAGGTAGGTGGTGTGGCGGGTACTTCCACCTGCCCGAGTGGGCGACATTCAGCAATTTATGGGGGCCAAAAGGAAATAATATCTTGTCCCCCCCAACTAAAAACTTTGTGGTGCCCCTGCTTCCAAGTGAGTGTTCCGGTTGATGAGGGGAGGGCTTGTGCCTCAGGCATCTGTGTATACCTCCCAAACATCCCACTATCATAAGGACATTCCCTATTTCAGTGCCCTGACCCACTGTCATGATTAGGACTGTATTGTCCCCATCTGCCTCGGAATTCTGAGGAATGACCCCATTCATATTGCTCTGAATAGCAGAGCAATAATGAGAGAGAGATAAGATAAGACGCAAGAGGGAGCTCTGAGTAATATAAAGGGTATAATCATGGGTGCCGAGGGGGGAAGCAAGTACTAAATAAGGCTTGTTGGAGGGGCCCATAGGCTGATACCTCAGCCGCCTGCTGTCACCCACATGTGGGAGGGCGTGTGGAATAGCTTTGGTATACAGTAAAACTACTATTATACCCTCCCATTCCACCACTGCGCTGCTGTGTAATATTTTTTTTTTGCGGGGGAGGGGTGTGGCTATGCCTTATGGATATGGCTATACCCTCTACAGTGCCTGGGCTACCCTCCAGTGCCTGGGCTAGTGTCCTCTCTCAACGGCAGTGGGTATGATCGGGCTCTACATATAATGGGGCATGAGGTATTTCTGTATTTGAGTGTCAAGAAAATGTCTTGAAATCTGTCAAAATGGGTGCAACCCCACTGCAGTTTTGGTGACACACCCAGTCCAGGTATCTGAAAATGCAAAATTGGTAACACAGATATGGCAAAAATTCTACAATTACCCAAAACATTTTTTGCAATAGAATCATACAGAAAAAAGAACATCCAGTACAAGCTTGGCAGCGAAGCAAAGGTGCAGACAAGCAGAGGGTACAAGAGCTTACAATCTCCAGGAAGTGAGGTGTTGCAATTTAAACCCTGGGCAAATCATTCCAATCCACAAACAACCTATAACTTAGTAAGCGAAGCAGGTACAGTAGGCAGGAATTAGTATTGCAACAAATTACATGTACAGTAACATACTGTAAAAAATAAAAAACCTTAAACATTTTTTGTTAAGATGAAGTAATACTTTAAGCACTTCTGGTTTCTTTAATACTGTAGATATATCAAGGTAATTACATTGTGATTAACTACAAAAATAAACTAACAGAAAATCTTAAGAGCTTGCCAATACATTTTTATTTCCCAATGGTAAATAACACTAAACCAAGATTATATATACTGGACATGCTACACAACAGGTCTGCTTATTCACAGATTTATTTATTTGTAGTAGAAAATGATCAAACATTTACTCACACATTTCCTTCTCATGAGTAAATTCAGGAATCTAGGACCCAAATGATCAGATGCATCTTATACCGTAATATGTTTGTATTAACAGCTGTGAGATACCTGTCTCTTACATCTGCTAAACCAGTTAAGGTGTGTTAATATTTAATCAGTCAAACATCAAAAGAATAACTTCATTTTACTTTGCATGAGTAATTTCCAGATTGTCAACACAAATACGGTATAGTATATGGGCATGACCAGGGAGTGCTGTTAGATGTGGATTGGGTAACAACATAATCTGTTATCATTTAAAACTACGGTAACAAGTTCACATAGAAGACCCAGATCTTTGCATTCTCAAATACTTTCCAACCCTACAGCACTGAAGCTTCCATGAACTGGTTAAGATTCACTAAAAGAGATGTGTAATTAGTTCTGGAAACCCACTGTAGCCAACACACAGTTAAAAGTCTTGACTTTTTTAAATTACAAATTCATTTTACATTTGCTCATTTGGGCAAAACTATTTACATTAAAAATATATATGATTTTGTGATCGGATCTGGCGGTTCCCCTATTACCTTGCCCAATCGGATGACTTTAAATCTTATCTTACGCTACACTGGAACAACTACATTGACAATAACCTGGAAAACTGGGACAACCCAGCCCTTTTCTGGGAAACTTCCAAAGCAGTGATGTGGGGACATGTCATTAGTTATGTGTCCCGAAAAAGGAAAGAGGCCACAGCGAATATAACAGTCTCAGAATGACGGTACAAGACTCATTTTTACAATACACACTGCATCCTTCTGAGGAGTCTTTGGACACTTACAAACAAACTAGACAACTTATTGAAACACGCTTGGCTATCCAAGCTCGACACACTTTCGAATACACAAAACACAGATTTTATCGTTGGGGAAATAAGGCGGGCAAAGTTCTAGCCTGCCTTACCAAACCGTTTAAGTCTAGATCTACTATTACCTCTTTGAAACATACCTCCACTGGCGCTATACTCACTAGATCCAATGATATAGTCTGCAATTTCAATCCCATTTTGAGGCTTTATTTTGTCCTTCCTCCGTTGACCCTACATTACAAGATACTGTCCTTACTGGCACGTTATTACCTAAATTGACCCCAGAACAGAGGACTATTTTAGCGGGTGACATTACCATGGAGGAACTTAACACGGCCATATCCAACCTCCCCCATGGTAAATCACCTGGCTCTGATGGATTTTCTGGAGAGTACTACCGTATTCTTCAACCCCATATTACCCCTGCCATTCTAGAATTATTCAGAAATATTCAAAACCACAAAGCTTCATACCCTACTTTTAACACCACCCATGTGATCCTTTTGCCCATACCTAACAAAGACCCCACTCTTATCACATCTTATAGACCCATCAGATTATTAAATGTGGACTACAAGCTCCTGGCTAAAATCATGGCGTCGCGTCTCCAAACTATCCTTCCCCATCTACTGACAGACCAACAAGTGGGATTTGTCCAAGGTCACCATGCTATTAAAGCAATTAGAACAGCGATAGCGGCTGTTGCAATGGCAACTAAGACACCCAATGTTGCAAATATTCTTTTAAGCCTTGATTTACACAAAGCATTTGATATGGTTTTAAGGCCACATTTGGTTGCGGTATTAGACAAACGGGACTTTGACACAGGGTTCACTGATCTAATCCATTCTCTCTACCACAATCCTTCAGCATCCTTATTGCTTAAAGGCATTGTGGGACCTCATTTTAAACTGGGTAGGTGCCGATTATCCCCCTTATTATTTAACCTTGCCCTAGTTCCCTTATTACGATCCCTTCAGAATGACCAATATTTTCATGGGATTAAACTTGGACATACAGAATTTAAACTCTCAGCGTTCGCTGATGATATCCTCCTTTATATAGGCAATCCTGAATTATCCCTTCCCCTCATGCTAGACAAAATTGGCCTCTTTAGTAAAATTTTGGGCCTATATATTAATATGGATAAGTCAACCGCTGTCACGATCCGGGTATCTGGACGCCATTTCTTACCCATCAGATGCCTCCTAAGGCTGGCTCAGCGCTCCAGCACCGGATCCCATCTGTTATCCTAATGTTCACATTCCTGCATCCTCTCCTGTCTCTCTGAGACGCTGTCACAGTAACGCCATAATACATCTGGCATTGCGTCTTCCGCGGCCTCCGCCGCCGTCCCTGAGCTTCTGCATGCAGAGTGTCAGAGTGGATTACGTCAGCCGCGGCCTCCGCTGTGTCCGCGTGGTTGGATGTGCACTTGTCTGCCTGGCGTCTCCTGTCTCCAGTGGCCGGCGCCGCCATTACTGTTTTCATTACCACATGGATTACAAACCAAACTTCCCTCCAAGTGTCTGCATGGGCGCAGCCATCTTGGATTCTGTCAGCTGATCATTTCCTCCAATCTGTTGTCAGTATTGTTAATCTGCATAATTGCCTAGCCAATCCCTTCCTTGCTGCAGGTATAAATACACTGTGCCTGAGCAAGGAAGGCGTCAGTGCTTTGGTTGTCAAACCTAGTTCCTGTTTGTCTCTCTCCTGTGATTGTCTTCCAGGTTCCAGCTCCTGTCTCAAGACTTCCACCATAGAGACCCGCACCAGCATTCCACCTGCGGTGTAGCCTGACTCTCCGATCCATTTTGGATTCATCTGTTTCCAGCCACAACTTTACCTGCTTCCAGCCCAGCTTCCAGCAGAGTACAGCTTCTCTTAAAGGGCCGGTGTCCTTTCTACAGTTTACCACTCTCCACCGGTATTATTATTTCTCCGCTCTCAAGTTCTACATTTCATTCATATTGCATCGCTCTCAAGCTTCATTTATTATTTAACTGGTTCCAGCCAGTATCCACTCCGTGCCAACATCTGTCTGGTTCCAACCAGAACCCACAGCAGCTATTTTATTTACAGCAGTCCAGCTTTCCCTGGAACACCAGCTGGTACGATCCTGGGCTTTCTTCATTGCTACAGTCGGGCCTGGTAAGGACTTTCCAACTCGCAGATAATAAGAACTGTCTCATACTACCAGAGCTCTGTGGTCCCTGCCACCCTGTAGTACCCAGGAACTGTATTATTTCTCTGCTGATTTTATGTTTCTTTTACTGCTACTGTGATGCATGGAGTTTGTCATAAATAAACATCATTGACTTTTATTCAAGTTGTCGTGGTCACGCCTTCGGGCGGTTATTCTTCATGTTACTTACATGTCCAGGGGTCTGATACAACCTCCCAGGTTCCGGTACATCTCAGCCCCTACAACTGAGGCTGCCTCCCGTCAGCTCAGGCCCTCAGTTGTGACAGTAAGCACTGACCTAATGAATCCAGCCGGAGACCAGGATCAAGCGGCCAGGCCGATGCAAGAACTGGCAGCCCGACTAGAACATCAGGAGGCTGCACAGGGCCACATCATCCGCTGTCTCCAGGATCTCTCTACTCGGCTGGATGGGATTCAGACAACTCTCCGTGGATCAGGCGCGTCTGGTGCGTCAACCACAGTGACTCCAGCTATAACCCCACCCACCTTACCCATTTCTGCTCCACGTCTTCATCTTCCAACGCCAGCAAAATTTGACGGATCTCCAAGATTCTGCAGGGGATTTCTCAACCAGTGTGAGATTCAGTTTGAGCTACAACCTGGCAATTTTCCCAGTGACCGTACAAAAATTGCCTACATTATTTCTCTTCTCAGTGGCTCAGCCCTTGATTGGGCATCACCGTTATGGGAGAGGTCCGACACCCTGCTATCTTCTTACACTGCATTCGTGTCAGCATTCAGGCGCATCTTCGACGAGCCAGGCCGGGTAACCTCAGCTTCATCCGAGATTCTCCGTTTACACCAGGGGTCACGTACTGTAGGACAATATCTGATACAGTTCCAGATCCTGGCATCCGAACTGGTCTGGAACGACGAGGCCCTGTATGCTGCATTCTGGCATGGCTTATCTGAGCGTATTAAAGATGAGTTAGCTACCAGAGACTTACCCTCTAAGTTAGATGAGCTAATCTCACTCTGCACGAAAGTTGATTTACGTTTCAGAGAGAGAGCAACTGAGCGTGGAAGATCATCTGCTCCAAAATCTTCTGCTCCTCCTCCTCGCCAACTGTCACCAACTAAAGATGAGCCCATGCAAATTGTCCGTTCCCGTTTAACTCCTGCTGAGCGCCGAAGACGTCTCTCCGAGTCTCTCTGTCTTTATTGTGCGGCTCCGTCTCACACCATTAATGCCTGTCCCAAACGTCCGGGAAACTCCAAATCCTAGCTCGCCAAGGAGAGGGTCGGCTAGGAGTAATGATCTCCTCTCCATCTCCTCAAGATTGTAATCTCCCAGTCTCGCTTCAAGTTGCTCAACGTTATCGGAACGTCATTGCCCTCCTTGATTCCGGAGCAGCTGGGAACTTTATTACCGAAGCCTATGTTAAACGGTGGTCCCTACCCACCGAGAGACTTCCTTCGTCCATCTCCTTAACTGCCGTGGATGGCAGCAAGATTTTTGATGCAGTTATTTCTCTAAGGACTCTACCAGTTCGTCTGAGAGTGGGAGTTCTTCATTCCGAATTCATTTCTTTTTTAGTGATTCCAAGAGCCACACATCCTGTGGTCCTGGGCCTTCCATGGCTCCGTCTTCACAATCCTATAATTGATTGGACGACTACGCAAATCCTGGCATGGGGTTCCTCCTGTGCTGAGACATGTTTGTTTAAAGTATTGCCTGTCTGTTCTTCCTCCCCCAGGTCATCTGATGTTCCACCTCCTCCATATCAAGATTTCACGGATGTGTTCAGTAAAGCTTCTGCTGATATCCTTCCTCCTCATAGAGAATGGGACTGCCCGATTCATCTCGTTCCAGGGAAGGTTCCACCTCGAGGCCGAACTTATCCGTTGTCTCTGCCTGAGACGCATTCTATGGAGGAATACATTAAAGAGAACCTAGCAAAGGGGTTCATTCGACCTTCTTCTTCTCCAGCCGGCGCAGGCTTCTTTTTTGTAAAGAAGAAAGATGGTGGTCTGCGGCCGTGCATCGACTACAGAGGTTTGAACGACATTACCATCAAGAACCGTTATCCTTTACCCCTGATTACTGAGCTCTTTGACAGAGTTAGCGGAGCTACCATCTTTACTAAGCTGGACTTGAGAGGTGCATACAATCTCATCCGGATCCGTGAGGGTGACGAGTGGAAGACCGCCTTTAACACCCGTGACGGACATTATGAGTACCTCGTCATGCCCTTCGGATTGAGCAATGCTCCAGCTGTCTTCCAGCATTTTGTCAATGAGATCTTCAGAGACATTCTATACCGTCATGTCGTGGTCTATCTAGACGATATCCTCATTTTTGCCAACGATTTAGAGGAACATCGTTTTTGGGTTAAAGAGGTTCTGTCCCGTCTCCGTGTCAATCATCTCTATTGCAAATTAGAGAAATGCGTCTTTGAAGTCAAGTCCATTCCGTTTCTAGGGTACATTGTGTCCGGTTCCGGACTAGAGATGGATCCTGAGAAACTACAAGCAATCCAAAATTGGCCGGTACCCTTAACCCTCAAAGGGGTCCAGAGGTTCTTAGGGTTCGCCAACTATTACCGAAAGTTTATACGAGACTTTTCCACCATTGTGGCGCCTATTACTGCTTTCACTAAGAAGGGTGCTAACCCGTCCAAGTGGTCTGAAGAAGCCATGCAAGCATTTCATCTGTTAAAACAAAGGTTCATCTCTGCGCCTGTTCTGAAACAGCCTGACATCGACTCTCCTTTCATCTTAGAGGTGGATGCCTCCTCCGTTGGAGTAGGAGCGGTGTTATCTCAGAGGGCTAAAGATGGCCATTTACACCCTTGCAGTTTCTTCTCCCGGAAGTTTTCCCCAGCTGAGCGCAACTATGCCATTGGCGACCAGGAGTTGCTAGCCATCAAGCTCGCTCTAGAAGAGTGGAGGTATCTGTTGGAGGGAGCTTCTCATTCAATCACCATACTTACAGACCACAAGAACCTTTTATATCTGAAAGGCGCACAATGTCTCAACCCAGGCCAGATGGGCACTTTTCTTTTCCAGGTTCGACTTTAAACTCCAGTTCTGTCCGGGCTCTCAGAATCGCAAGGCCGATGCCCTTTCCCGCTCATGGGAGCAAGAAAATGAGTCAGAGTCTTCAGACAAGCATCCTATTATAAATCCGTTGGCATTCTCCACGGTAAGGATGGACTCTACGCCCCCATCAGGGAAAAGTTTTGTGAAACCGATGCTAAGGAAGAAGCTCATGCATTGGGCCCATGCTTCCCGTTTTGCCGGACATACAGGTATCCAAAAAACCCTGGAGTTTATCTCTAGGTCCTATTGGTGGCCAACTCTGAAAAAGGACGTCTTGGAGTTTATTGCATCTTGCCCAAAGTGTGCTCAACATAAGGTATCCCGCCAGTCGCCTGCGGGGCAACTGGTTCCACTATCTGTTCCCCGTCGACCTTGGACCCATTTGTCGATGGATTTTATTACAGATTTACCCATGTGCAACAAGTTCAATACCATCTGGGTGGTAGTTGACCGGTTCACCAAGATGGCACACTTCATTCCTCTCACCGGTCTTCCGTCAGCTTCCAAGTTGGCTCAAGTATTCATACAAGAGATCTTCCGACTCCACGGTCTTCCTGAAGAAATTATCTCAGATCGAGGAGTTCAATTCACAGCCAAATTCTGGCGAAGTTTATGTCAAGTCCTCCAAGTCAAGCTAAAGTTTTCCACGGCTTACCATCCTCAGACCAATGGTCAAACCGAGAGGGTGAATCAGGACTTGGAGGCCTTCCTCCGCATCTATGTGTCCTCCTCTCAAGATGACTGGGTTCAATTACTTCCCTGGGCCGAGTTCTGTCATAACAACCAGTATCATTCTTCATCTGCTTCAACACCATTCTTCACTAACTTTGGATTCCACCCTAAAGTCCCTGAGTTCCAACCGCTTCCAGCAACTTCTGTTCCCGCAGTGGATATCACCTTGCATCAGTTTGCCAATATCTGGAAAAGCGTACGATCAGCTCTGCTCAAGGCATCGTTCAGGTACAAGAAGTTTGCGGATAGGAAGCGTCGAGCAGTTCCTGCTCTCAAGGTGGGTGATCGGGTATGGTTATCCACGAAGAATTTGAGGTTAAGAGTTCCCAGTATGAAGTTTGCACCTCGCTATATCGGTCCTTTCAAGATTGAACAAGTCATCAATCCTGTTGCTTACAGACTCCAGTTGCCTCCCTTCTTAAAAATACCCAGGACATTCCATGTTTCCCTGTTGAAACCGCTGATCTTAAATCGGTTTCATTCCTCACTTCCTCCAACTCCGAAAGTCCAAACTCAACGAGGCGTTGAGTATGAAGTGGCTAAGATCCTGGACTCACGTCACCGTTACGGTCAACTACAATATCTTATTGACTGGAAGGGTTACGGCCCTGAGGAACGTTCATGGACCAATGCTTCTGATGTCCATGCTCCTGCCTTGGTCCGGAGATTCCATTCCAAGTTTCCTCAAAAGCCAAAGAAGTGTCCTGGGGCCACTCCTAAAGGGGGGGGTGCTGTCACGATCCGGGTATCTGGACGTCATTTCTTACCCATCAGATGCCTCCTAAGGCTGGCTCAGCGCTCCAGCACCGGATCCCATCTGTTATCCTAATGTTCACATTCCTGCATCCTCTCCTGTCTCTCTGAGACGCTATCACAGTAACGCCATAATACATCTGGCATGGCGTCTTCCGCGGCCTCCGCCGCCGTCCCTGAGCTTCTGCATGCAGAGTGTCAGAGTGGATTACGTCAGCCGCGGCCTCCGCTGTGTCCGCGTGGTTGGATGTGCACTTGTCTGCCTGGCGTCTCCTGTCTCCAGTGGCCGGCGCCGCCATTACTGTTTTCATTACCACATGGATTACAAACCAAACTTCCCTCCAAGTGTCTGCATGGGCGCAGCCATCTTGGATTCTGTCAGCTGATCATTTCCTCCAATCTGTTGTCAGTATTGTTAATCTGCATAATTGCCTAGCCAATCCCTTCCTTGCTGCAGGTATAAATACACTGTGCCTGAGCAAGGAAGGCGTCAGTGCTTTGGTTGTCAAACCTAGTTCCTGTTTGTCTCTCTCCTGTGATTGTCTTCCAGGTTCCAGCTCCTGTCTCAAGACTTCCACCATAGAGACCCGCACCAGCATTCCACCTGCGGTGTAGCCTGACTCTCCGATCCATTTTGGATTCATCTGTTTCCAGCCACAACTTTACCTGCTTCCAGCCCAGCTTCCAGCAGAGTACAGCTTCTCTTAAAGGGCCGGTGTCCTTTCTACAGTTTACCACTCTCCACCGGTATTATTATTTCTCCGCTCTCAAGTTCTACATTTCATTCATATTGCATCGCTCTCAAGCTTCATTTATTATTTAACTGGTTCCAGCCAGTATCCACTCCGTGCCAACATCTGTCTGGTTCCAACCAGAACCCACAGCAGCTATTTTATTTACAGCAGTCCAGCTTTCCCTGGAACACCAGCTGGTACGATCCTGGGCTTTCTTCATTGCTACAGTCGGGCCTGGTAAGGACTTTCCAACTCGCAGATAATGAGAACTGTCTCATACTACCAGAGCTCTGTGGTCCCTGCCACCCTGTAGTACCCAGGAACTGTATTATTTCTCTGCTGATTTTATGTTTCTTTTACTGCTACTGTGATGCATGGAGTTTGTCATAAATAAACATCATTGACTTTTATTCAAGTTGTCGTGGTCACGCCTTCGGGCGGTTATTCTTCATGTTACTTACATGTCCAGGGGTCTGATACAACCTCCCAGGTTCCGGTACATCTCAGCCCCTACAACTGAGGCTGCCTCCCGTCAGCTCAGGCCCTCAGTTGTGACAACCGCATTGGCTTTGGATAATATGGTTGGACATCCCTGTTGGGCTAGGTGATTCCCATTTATTTGGGTGTCACGCCATATTTCTTATTTGGGTATACTGATGCCCCGAAATTTGAATTTGTTATATACCCTAAATGTTAAGAGGACGATTGCCGTGCTCACAGAGAATGTTAAATCTTGAAATCGATTGATGTTATCTTTTTTGGGTAGAGCTAACCTTCTAAAAATGGTGGCGATCCCGCGTTTATTGTACCCTATCCAATCGTTGGCAATACTCTTGACCAAAGCTGATTCTCTCCTTATTAATTCGATACTACGTAAATTTATCTGGAAAGGTGCCAGGGCTAGGATCGCTCTTAAAAACCTCCATCAACCAAAACATAATGGTGGAATAAATCTCCCTGATATTGTCACCTATAATCATGCAGCATTATTACGACACCTCCGAGATTGGATTTTTAAATCGTCAATTTACACTGACACATCCTTAGAACAAAACTTTCTAACAAACTGTGATCTCACTTGTTTCCTTCATTCACGTGACTATGATGTTTCGGATCAGGTACGGTCTAATCCACTACTGTGGTCGACTAAACGGTTATGGCATATACTGCGCCAGAAACACAACCTTAATGAATATTATTCCCTTTATTTACTCCTCCTTCGTAATCCCAACTTCCTTGATGGCATGGCTGCTCACCCTTTCGTTGAGTGGAGTTCAGCGGGTCTCAACACTTTACGTTCGTTTGCCTCTATTGACCAAGATCGCCTTCTAACATTCACGGAATTGACTTCTAGCCAACCCTGCAGTGGGATCCTCCCCACTGGCATTCGTACAACTAAAGTTTTACGCATCACATGTGCTGCAACATTTCTCTAACACTGATTGGAAAAATTCTTTGGAATTCCCTCCTGACCATCACATCCCCTCACCGTAGAGCTATATCGATACATTACAATATTTGACGGATATCATAGATAATGCTAAAACACCGGGGGGTATGTCAAAATGGTTACATTACTTCCCGACTCTATCGATACCAACTCTGGAGAAAGCTTTACTATATTCCCAAATAACCCTGTCAGCCAGCATGTATATGGAATTGTTTCTAAACACATACCACAACACTTACCTATCACCACTCAGACGCTATCATATGGGTACCTCGGAGAGCCATACCTGCATGCACTGCCATCAAGAGGAAGCTGACATCTTTCATTGTTTATGGGCTTGCCCCATGGTCAAGTCTTTTTGGCACCTAATCCGCAGATACGCGGAAGCCAATCTTATTAACCATGTTCCGTTCACACCGGAGTGGGCAATCCTGGGTGTATTTGACCCTGCCCAACGAATTACTCCTGAAAGTAAAAAACTCCTACTCGCACTAAGTGCAGCAGGGAGGAAATCCATACTCCAGGGTCGGTTAGATAGCGCGCACCCCCCCCCCCCCCCCCCCCGCAAATACCTCTGTTCTTATCTTAAGCTCAACTTTATTTTTAAGATGGATTGGATGGAAACACTATTGCAAAAAGATAAGAAGGTGGAACGGTTCTTTACAATGTGGGAATCATATACAGATACGCTACCTCTATTTGTTAAGCAACAACTTCACCATAGCTTAAAGAACACCGTATGGTACCTAACAAAAATTGCTGTGGGTGAACCACCAATCGTTTTACTGTAATCACTTCCAGGCTTCACATACTCTGTGCAACTATATGTTGCTTATTTCTGATATGTTACTTTTTACATGATATCCTGTCAAGCCTTTGGAATTTTAACATTCATATTCGAAATTATTTTTTGCTTTCATCTAAGTTGAATGTTGATTGTACGCTCTACTTATATATACGGGAAGACCTTGCACATAAGTCAATATTTATGACTTATCTTTCTTTTCCTGTAACGCATCTGTTAATACCTCAATAAAAAAAATGTAAAAAAAAATTACTATATACATATATATATATATATATATATATGATTTTGTACATTTTACTACTGTGTGATGTTTAAGCAGGTCGTTTTTACTATATAATTTACATTGTTTTAATGACAGGATGATTGCTTGACATGAATTGCTAAAAATGAAGCACTGCAAGTGAATAAAAGGAGCAGTGCCTTTTGCACTTTACTCTCAAAGTAAGTACAACTTCCCAAAGTGAGAGAAAAGTACCAACGCATATTCCTGTGCACAGATTGCCTCTTCATTGATTCACATCCTCAAATACAATAGAAAAAAACTGCAATTATGTTTTTATTATTATTTATTGTAAGAATAAAGAAAATGTGACTAATCTGAGAGGTGAAGCGCAGCACAGGTACAGAAATGTGATGTGCAGCACAGGTACAGAAATGTGAAGCGCGGCACAGGTACAGAAATTTGAAGTGTGGCACAGGTACAAAAATGTGAAGAGCGGAACACAAACAGAAATGTGAAGAGCGGCACACAAACAGAAATGTGAAGAGCGGCACACAAACAGAAATGTGAAGCTCTGCACAGGAACAGAAATGTGAAGCTCTGCACAGGTACAGAAATGTGAAGCTCTGCACAGGTGCATAAATGTGAAGCTCTGCACAGGTGCAGAAATGTGAAGAGCGGCACAGGTGCAGAAATGTGAAGAGCGGCACAGGTACAGAAATGTGAAGAGCGGCACAGGTACAGAAACGTGAAGAGCGGCACAGGTACAGAAACGTGAAGAGCGGCACAGGTACAGAAATGTGAAGAGCGGCACAGGTACAGAAATGTGAAGAGCGGCAGAGGTACAGAAATGTGAAGAGCGGCAGAGGTACAGAAATGTGAAGAGCGGCAGAGGAACACAAATGTGAAGAGCGGCACAGGTACACAAATGTGAAGAGCGGCACAGGTACAGAAATGTGAAGAGCGGCAGAGGAACACAAATGTGAAGAGCGGCACAGGTACAGAAATGTGAAGAGCGGCACAGGTACAGAAATGTGAAGAGCGGCACAGGTACACAAATGTGAAGAGCGGCAGAGGAACACAAATGTGAAGAGCGGCACAGGTACAGAAATGTGAAGAGCGGCACAGGTGCACAAATGTGAAGAGCGGCACAGGTACACAAATGTGAAGAGCGGCAGAGGTACAGAAATGTGAAGAGCGGCAGAGGTACACAAATGTGAAGAGCGGCACAGGTACAGAAATGTGAAGAGCGGCAGAGGTACACAAATGTGAAGAGCGGCACAGGTACACAAATGTGAAGCATGACACAGGTACAGAAATGTGATGTGCAGCACAGGTACAGAAATGTGAAGCGCGGCACAGGTACAGAAATTTGAAGTGTGGCACAGGTACAAAAATGTGAAGAGCGGAACACAAACAGAAATGTGAAGAGCGGCACACAAACAGAAATGTGAAGAGCGGCACACAAACAGAAATGTGAAGCTCTGTACAGGAACAGAAATGTGAAGCTCTGCACAGGTACAGAAATGGGAAGCTCTGCACAGGTGCAGAAATGTGAAGCTCTGCACAGGTACAGAAATGTGAAGCTCTGCACAGGTACAGAAATGTGAAGCTCGGCACAGGTGCAGAAATGTGAAGAGCGGCACAGGTGCAGAAATGTGAAGAGCGGCACAGGTACAGAAATGTGAAGAGCGGCACAGGTACAGAAACGTGAAGAGCGGCACAGGTACAGAAACGTGAAGAGCGGCACAGGTACAGAAATGTGAAGAGCGGCACAGGTACAGAAATGTGAAGAGCGGCAGAGGTACAGAAATGTGAAGAGCGGCAGAGGTACACAAATGTGAAGAGCGGCAGAGGAACACAAATGTGAAGAGCGGCACAGGTACACAAATGTGAAGAGCGGCACAGGTACACAAATGTGAAGAGCGGCAGAGGAACACAAATGTGAAGAGCGGCACAGGTACAGAAATGTGAAGAGCGGCACAGGTACACAAATGTGAAGAGCGGCACAGGTACACAAATGTGAAGAGCGGCACAGGTGCACAAATGTGAAGAGCGGCACAGGTGCACAAATGTGAAGAGCGGCACAGGTGCACAAATGTGAAGAGCGGCAGAGGTACACAAATGTGAAGAGCGGCAGAGGTACACAAATGTGAAGAGCGGCAGAGGTACACAAATGTGAAGAGCGGCAGAGGTACAGAAATGTGAAGAGCGGCACAGGTACAGAAATGTGAAGAGCGGCACAGGTACAGAAATGTGAAGAGCGGCACAGGTACAGAAATGTGAAGAGCGGCACAGGTACAGAAATGTGAAGAGCGGCACAGGTACACAAATGTGAAGAGCGGCACAGGTACACAAATGTGAAGAGCGGCACAGGTACAGAAATGTGAAGAGCGGCACAGGTACACAAATGTGAAGAGCGGCACAGGTACACAAATGTGAAGAGCGGCACAGGTACACAAATGTGAAGAGCGGCAGAGGAACACAAATGTGAAGAGCGGCAGAGGTACACAAATGTGAAGAGCGGCACAGGTACAGAAATGTGAAGAGCGGCAGAGGTACACAAATGTGAAGAGCGGCACAGGTACACAAATGTGAAGAGCGGCACAGGTACACAAATGTGAAGAGCGGCACAGGTACACAAATGTGAAGAGCGGCACAGGTACACAAATGTGAAGAGCGGCACAGGTACAGAAATGTGAAGAGCGGCACAGGTACAGAAATGTGAAGAACGGCACAGGTACACAAATGTGAAGAGCGGCAGAGGTACACAAATGTGAAGAGCGGCAGAGGTACACAAATGTGAAGAGCGGCACAGGTACAGAAATGTGAAGAGCGGCACAGGTACAGAAATGTGAAGAGCGGCAGAGGTACACAAATGTGAAGAGCGGCACAGGTACAGAAATGTGAAGAGCGGCACAGGTACAGAAATGTGAAGAGCGGCACAGGTACAGAAATGTGAAGAGCGGCACAGGTACAGAAATGTGAAGCATGACACAGGTACAGAAATGTGAACAGCGGCACAGGTACAGAAATGTGAAGAGCGGCACAGGTACAGAAATGTGAAGAGCGGCACAGGTACAGAAATGTGAAGAGCGGCACAGGTACAGAAATGTGAAGAGCGGCACAGGTACAGAAATGTGAAGAGCGGCACAGGTACAGAAATGTGAAGAGCGGCACAGGTACAGAAATGTGAAGAGCGGCACAGGTACACAAATGTGAAGCATGACACAGGTACAGAAATGTGAACAGCGGCACAGGTACAGAAATGTAAAGAGCGGCACAGGTATAGAAATGTGAAGCGCGGCACAGGTACAGAAATGTAAAGAGCGGCACAGGTACAGAAATATAAAGAGCGGCACAGGTACAGAAATGTAAAGAGCGGCACAGGTACAGAAATGTAAAGAGCGGCACAGGTACAGAAATGTAAACAGCGGCACACGTACAGAAATATGAAGCGTGGCACCGCGTACAGAAATGTGAAGCGTGGCACACGTACAGAAATGTAAAGCGCAGAACAGGTACAGAAATGTCAAGCACAAGTACAGATGTGTACTCACACACTGTGGCTTAAGTCGCACCAACCAACTCCACCTGGTGTGCCAGGTCCCAGGCGATCTGGACGTGTTGAATTTTTAACCAGTTCTCGCTCAAAATGTGAGTCTTATTCACATATAGTAAAACTGGAAACAACAAAACTACTTTGCTAGATTACGAGTGACATACATCTGTGTGAGTCTGAATCTGTATAGAAGTGCTATGTTACAGTGGATACAGCTTTTTCTCACGCTATGTTCTGCTGTGATTCATCTGTGACTTTGTATGTATTTAAAAGTCATTCAAATACATTTAAAGTCACAGCCCAGTGCTTCTACTACACTTTGAGTCGTGTTTCACTGCCTCTGTGATTCAAATAAGATGCACAATTTAAAGAAAAGATGGTACACTACACCTCTTGGAGCAGCTCAGTCACACCAGGCACCTCTCACTTACAGACACTAGGTGGTGCATTTACTAAAGTACAGGTTTATAGAAGTGGAAATGTTGCCCACAATCACTTCGACTGATTGCTATGGGCAACATCTTCACTTCTATAAACCCACACTTGAGTAAATATACCCCTAAGTGTATGAGGACACATATGTATAGAAATGTGGTGCGCACCACAAATACAGAAATGAGTAAATATAACATTGCTGTGCGTTTGCCTAAATATTGGCAGCATTTTAGTAATAAGGAAATAAATTCCCGTTGAATACAATGAATAAAAAAATGCTCAGTCTAAACTTATGTTCATGTTCAAATATTACTTACTACCAGCTTAAGATTCAGCAAAAAATTATTTTTAAAACTAAACCATTTGTGCCCAATCCTGTGTTCCCACTGTGTGCCTCCAACATCCTCATGTGTGAGGGCGGCTAACCTCAGGTTTTTTACCAGTTCTCATCATCTCACATACATAGCCGCTACTTCCAGTCATGTGGAAGCAGCATGAATGGCACCCTTGGTCTCTACTATCACACCAGTACATGACGGAAATACAGCAAGACAAGGAGTGTGTTGTGAACTTACAAACAACAGTGTATCACGTGTGTCCAGAAAGGTTTGTAATATGCTGCTACTGTTAATGTCCTTCATGACATGAATCTGCCCGGAGGACATTTCTGCTCATCACACATGAAGCATCTCTGAGCTCCCTCTCACGGGCAATGAGAAGTGACTGCTCGGGAAGAGTTTACATGTTTTATTACGGCGTCGTGCTGTGTGATTTCACACTACACGTAAACTCAAACAAAATGCACAGGACACAATTATATTGAACTGTAGCAATATTAGCATTTTATATGAATAAGGAAATGTGTAACTAGCAGGGTATATAGTCATTATGCCAACATTCAGAACGTCCACATGGTCTGACAGCTTTTTATTTATCCAATTAGGTAAAACCTCCTAGTGAGATTACCCCATTTATAACAAGGTCTGGACATCTAATATTTTAGGGTGTGGTTTCTTGGGGATGGTATCGGGATCCCGGCGCTTCGAATGCTGGCAGTCAAAGTACCGACAGCGGCATACCAACGCTTAGGATCTTGACACCTAGTTGGTAAATATACTAGCCCTAATCCCTAACCCACATTACTCGTAGCCTGACCCTAACCCCCCCCCCCCCCCCCCTTTCCTGCAGCCTAGCTCTCCCTGGTGATGCCTAACCCTAACCCCTCCTTCCTGCAGCATACCTCCCAAGTGTCCCGATTTTGGCGGGACAGTCCTGTTTTTCTGGGACTGTCCCACCCGAGGGTCGCAGTGTCCGGCTGTGGGGGTGGGAGGGCAGTTGGGAGACTCTCTCTCACTCGCTGCAGAGCAGTGGTGAATAGACGCTGTGCGCGCATCTGTTCACTGGAAGAGAGAGCCAGGGGCATGCCAGCAGCTCTCAGAGCACTTGACATGCCCCCCACAGATGCGAAAACGGGGGCGTGAACCGCGTTCATGGCACTTCCATGAAGACACGCCCCTTACCAGCGAGGCCAGGTCCCTATTATCAGACGTGCACCTTCGGCACTCGTCTGTATCCCTCCCCCCAACTTTCTAAAGTAGGGAGGTATGCTGCAGTCTAAACATAACACTTCCTCCCCCGCAGTCTAATCCTAACTCTGGGGTGCCTAACCAGAACCCGTCCTGCCCACAGCCTTACCCTAACCCTCACATCACGCACAGGGTTCTGGTATGAATGGTCGACCATGTTAAGGTCGACAGTCATTAGGTCGACCACTATTGGTCGACATTGACATGGTCAAATAGTCGACACATGAAAATGGTCAACATTAATTTTTTAACTGTTTTTGGTGTAATTTTTTCCATAACATGACCAGGAACCCTAATTAGTGTACCGCGTCCCCTTGCATGGCTCGCGTGCTTGGCACAGGTTACGATTCTCATTCGTAGTCCACGTGGATGGTAAAGTATGAAGAAGTTGAAAATCTGTAAAAAACAAACAAAGAAGACGCTATGTCGGCATTTTCATGTGTCGACCTGTCCGGTGTTGACCATTTTCATGTGTCGACCATGTCAATGTCGACCAATAGTGGTCGACCCAGTGACTGTCGACCTAAGTAGGGTCGACCTGTCAAATGGATACCCCCCCCGCAGCCTACACCTGATCTTGGTAGTTAGCCAAATGCTGTGATATGTTGTATTGCTGGCATTTGTGTCTTCTTTTTTCTCCTTGTACCATAAGCACATGCTCATCCCCCTTTACTTCAATTCTAAGTGTCCTTATTTCCCTATTTAAAGTAAAAAGAACAGAAGTAGTGACATACTGTATAGACTAAAGTTGCAAATAATAAGAAATTTGCAGGCAATAACAATTTTTTGTTGTGTTACTGTAACTCTGTAATTTACAATTTAAATCTTGGCCTGTCCCAGCAATACTGGTAATGCTTATACCACGGCTTAGTCGGGCAGTCTCATGGGATGTGTTGGTGCATTAGCCAGCAAGCTGGCTTACGCACGTGCAGTGAAACCAAAAGCCTAGAGTTGAGCTTTTGTTTCCACTAATTAAAACAGAAATAAAATAAATTGTCCAAAAAATAGTTCAAATATTAAGTACTATTTCTTTCCCAAGCTAAAACCCAAACCAAACACTTCTTCAAAAAATAAAACATTTTTTCCATTCTTTTCTTTCCAATTTGCAAGAGATTTTGAATAAATATCTCCATGTGTTTTTATTACACATCGATACTCCTGTTTGCAAACTCCCTCGCCTACTGTATCATTGTATGGTCATAGCATGTACTGGCTGTCCATGTGCAAAATACAGTATGGTAATAGAAACAATTTGATATTTCTGTAGATTTGTGTTCCATAGGTGTATACAGAACAGAGGTACACAAAAGGAACATTATATACTTGTTTGTATGACAAGAAGTTAGGAATCCAGCATTCCGCACATGTCGCAACGGCTGATATAAAAATGCTAAAAACTCTACTGCAATAATTATAAAGACAAAGAAACTCCTGCGTAGCTGTGAGATCCACATACTGTTATTAAGCATGCTATATATCTTTTCATTAAAACAAGAGCACCAATAAGACAAAGCATCACACTTACATAAAAGCAAAACAAATGAAAAGTAGTAACAGTTCCAGAAGTATAGGTTTATACTACTTGGCTATTATCCGCTCTATACACCAGCACTCATTTCACATCTGACTTTGACTTTAGATCTTCTGCAGCCCTGTATTCCTTCCTTCTACCCTCTTGTGTGCATGTTGTGTATCACCAAACAGGAGCACCGGGCTTAGACACAACAGCCAACTGAACATAAAGGAAAGGAGTCACCTGACTCATGGATCTATGTACCCGCTCTGTCACCTACATGCTGTGAATTTAAATGACCCATTTTATTGTACTTGCCCAGGCTTCTGAGGTGCATATTGTAATATCTGCAGTGAAGTCTGTCTCTTTCTTTACAAAAGCAGCTCAAGTTCTGTAAATAAATGTTTTTACCATAAAAAGAAAAAACAACTAGCAGACAGACACGCTTTCAATGTCATTGTTTTGGAACACCCCCCCCCCCCCCCCTTCCAATAAATAAGGGTGGAGGAAAACCCTAGCAGATGTGCTGATAGAACGCCACAATATAAATCAAGCAACCAATAAAGCAGTCTCCCCCTGCAGGACAGTAAGGGAAAATGCATGTTTGTCACTCACGCCGAAAACCGAGCTACATGCTGCCAATAAAATAAAGTACTATAGCAGAACGGGCTAACAAAGCTAAAGGGGCTCATTATAACCCAGAACGACAAGGTCTCTTGGGCAATCTGGAATGATTAAGCATCCACTGAAGAATTACAGAAGCAGGTTCTCAAGAGATCAGTTATAAATGCTTACTGGGTTCAGTGCATGTAAATGTAAGAACGTGTATGTCGAATACAGCGCTTCAGAAAGACTGCTTACTCCAAATGCCCTTTCCAACTATTAATTCCCTGAAATGAAATAAGTTATTATATAATAAATTGTATTTACACGTACACTGAACTACATTTTTCAGGTACTTCATTTAATTTGTTAGCCATGGATGTACAGTAATTCATTAAATTGCACATGACTTCAGGCATTTTTGGTAGTGAAGTTGTTTTTTCCCTCTGATAAATATTTTCTCAATGACATTTGAATAAGCCTCACCTGCACCTTCTGTTACCTGCAGTATTTGCTCCAGTGCATTAACTAAAACTCACCTGCACCTTCTATTACCTGCAATATTTGATCCAGTGCATATTTGCATCAGTGAATTCACTAAGCTTTACATGCACCTTCTGTTACCTTCACTATTTGCTCAAGTGCATTTACTAAGCATCACATGCACCTTCTATTACCTGCAATATTTGTTACAGTGCATTCACTAAGCTTTACATGCATCTGGTTACCTGAGATATTCGCACCAGTGCATTTACTAAGCCTCACATCCACCTTCTCTTACCTGCAGTATTTGTCCCAGTGCATTCACTAAACTTTACATGCAGCTTCTGTTACCTACGATATTTTCTCCAGTGCATTCACTAAGCCTCACATCCACCTTCTGTTATCTGCAGTAATTGTTCCAGCACATTCATTAAGCTTTACATACACCTGCTGTTATCTGCAATATGTGCTCCAGTGCATTTATTAAGCCTCACATGCAGAGGTGTAGCTAGGTGCCCGGAGCAAGAGTATGTTTTGGCGCCCCCCTCTCCCATGTACTAAATTGGGGGCCTAGCCAACATGTGGTGGCATGTTACATTTGAAAAGAAACCATATTTAAAAATCCTAAATTGGTGTCAGTGTCGGTTCTAGACCATGTGGAGCTGAGCTCAGGGTGAAAGTTTCCTTTGGGTGCCACCTATGTTTAAAATAGGGTCAGTGCGTGCTGAAGGCTTGCAACAACAATTATGGGGCATAGCAGTACGGACGGTGTAATGTTTAACATTACTGCCTCACAGCACTATAAAGAGGGTAGGCAGAGCTCCAGCATGTGCCGGCTGTCAGTGTCTCCTGCTGTCACCTCTGGCATACCCTGTTCCCTAACTAGTCTCCTAGTCAGTGTGCACCCCCTCTGCTTCTTCTCCTCCTGCTCTGTGGCTGCCAGTACAGTGTCCTGCGGAAATGTGGGGTGGTGGGCGACAGTGCGCCCTCTAACTTTTTCGGCGCCTGGAGCTCACACTCCACCGGAGCCACCCTCGCTACACCCCTGCTCACATGCACCTTCTGTTATCCGAGGTCAAGGGTGTAGCTACAATAGGTGCAGGGATGCAGCTGTTATGGGGCCTGGTCCGTCTCTAGGGGCCGACACTTCCCCTGTACCTAGTTGTTGAGCCCCAGATACTGGCTGCTTGTATCGCTTTCTCTTACAAGTGTGTTGTAGCACTGCAGCCATACCTACTCACTTGGCTGGCTCCGCCTCCCCTGAGTTCTAACTGATGTCGGGAAAAGGCGCAGCTGAGTCTGCAGGGCCGTCCCCGTACCACGGCAATACCTCCTCCCAGCCGTCCGGGAAAGCAGATGCGGCTTTAGTGCAGCAGCACACTGCTAACATGGTAAAAAGCACTAAACGGGGCCCCAATGGTGAATGCCCATATGGGGTGGGGGGTGCATTTGAGCAGTCAGTCGGGGTGGGGGGGGGGGGGGGCATGGAAATTATGCTATGGGGCCCCCATTGGCATAGATACGCCCCTGTCTGCAATATCTGCTCCAGTGCATTCACTAAACTTCACAGGCACCTTCTGTTACCTGAGATATTTGCTCCAGTGCATTTACTAAGCCTTGAATCCACCTTCTGTTATATGCAATATTTGCCCCAATGCAGCCTCACATTTGCCTTTTGTTATCTGCAGTACTTGCTCCAATGCATTTACTATGCCTCACATGCACCTTCCGTTATCTGCAATATTTGCTCCAGTGCATTTAGTAAGCCTCACATTTGCCTTCTGTTATCTGCAATACTTGCTCCAGTGCATTTACTAACCCTCACATGCACCTACTGTTATCTGCATTATTTGATCCAGTACTTTCACTAAGCCTCACATTCACCTTCTGTTTTCTGTGATATTTGCTCCAGTGCATTTGCTAAGCCTCACATTCGCCTTCTGTTACCTGCAATATTTTCTCCAGTGCATTCACTAAGCCTCACATGCACTTTCTGTTAACAGCAATTTTTACTCCAGTGCATTTAATAAGCCTCACATGCACCTTCTGTTATCTGCTATATTTGCTCCAATGCATTGAATAAGCCACAATTGTACCTTCTGTTATCTGCAATACTTGCTCCAGCGCATTTACTAAAGGGGGGTACGCACGGAGCGATCACCGCTTAAAATGTCTGCAATCTGACTAGATTGCTTAGATTTTAAGCAGTGATCTCTCCGTGTGTACCCCCACAGCGATAGCGATGCGCGGCCCCGTGCATCGCTATCGCTTGATTTTACTGCAAGCAGGCTCAATCTAGCAGGTCGCTCATTTCACCCGTTGGGTGAAATGAGCGCCCCCTCCCCCGTCTCCCCCCGCACGCTCAGCACACATCAAGCTGTGCTGAGCGGGGGGGGGGGGGGGGGGGGGAGATGTGTGATGAGCAGTTCGCTCAGCATACATCTCTCCCCAAATCGGCCCGTGAGGCCCTTAAGCCTCACATGCACCCAGAGGCGTATCTAGGGTAGGGCGAGTGGGGCACGTGCAGGCCCAGGAGAGGGGGGCGCCGCCGGCGGCCAGGGCATCATGCCCCACTCGCCCCCGTCACGCCGAAGGCCGAAATGTGAGGGGAGGAGAGCGCACCGTCTCTCCCTCCCCTCACCGCCGCTGAAAGCCATAGCAGCGCTGCCAGCAGCGCTGCTGTGTCCGGCCTCCAGCGGTGTTAGCCAATCAGAGCTTGCGGACCGGCTCCTGATTGGCTGCCGGTCCGCAGAGCACAGAGGGGCATGTAACTGGCACAGTGGGGCATGTAACTGGCAGAGTGGGCATTGTATCTGGCACTGTGGGACAATGTAACTGGCACTGTGGGGCATGTATCTGGCACTGTGGGGCATTGTATCTGGCACTGTGGGACAATGTAACTGGCACTGTGGGGCACGTATCTGGCACTGTGGGGCATTGTATCTGGCACTGTGGGGCATTGTATCTGGCACTGTGGGACAATGTAACTGGCACTGCAGGGCATGTATCTGGCACTGTGGGGCATTGTATCTGGCACTGTGGGGCAATGTAACTGGCACTGTGGGGCATTGTATCTGGCACTGTGGGACAATGTAACTGGCACTGTGGGGCATGTATCTGGCACTGTGGGACAATGTAACTGGCACTGTGGGGCATGTATCTGGCACTGTGGGGCAATGTAACTGGCACTGTGGGGCAATGTAACTGGCACTGTGGGGCATTGTATCTGGCACTGTGGGACAATGTAACTGGCACTGTGGGGCATGTATCTGGCACTGTGGGGCATTGTATCTGGCACTGTGGGACAATGTAACTGGCACTGCGGGGCATGTATCTGGCACTGTGGGGCATGTAACTGGCACAGTGGGCATTGTATCTGGCACTGTGGGACAATGTAACTGGCACTGTGGGGCATGTATCTGGCACTGTGGGGCATTGTATCTGGCACTGTGGGGCAATGCAATTGGCACTGTGGGGCATGTATCCGGCACTGTGGGGCAATGTAACTGGCACTGTGGGGCATGTATCCGGCACTGTGGGGCATGTATACGGCACTGTGGGGCATTGTATCTGGCACTGGGGGGCAATGTAACTGGCACTGTGGGCCATTTTCAGTGGCCACACCCCTTCTGGTGTGTGGCCACGCCCATTTTTTCGACGCGCGCGCACATGCTTCTTTTGCTATGTTTTTTTCCCTTTTGGGGGGGGGGGGGGGGGGGGGGGGGGCATTTTACATTTTGCCCTGGGCTCCAAAAACCCTAGTTACGCCTATGCATGCACCTTCTGTTATCTGCAATATTTGCTCCAGTGCATTTAGTAAGCCTCATATTTGCCTTTTGTTATCTGCAATACTTGCTCCAGTGCATTTACTAAACCTCATATGCACCTTCTGTTATCTGCAATATTTGCTCCAGTGAATTTAGCAAGCCTAGCATTTGCCTTTTGTTATCTGCAATACTTGTTCCAGCGCATTTACTAAGCCTCACATGTACCTTGTTATCTGCAATATTTGCTCCAGTGCATTTACTAAGCCTCACATTTTCCTTATGTTACCTGCAATACTTGCTCCAGCGCATTTACTAAGCCTCACATGCACCTTCTGTTATCTGCAATATTTGCTCCAGTACATTCACTAAGCCTCACATTCACCTTGTTTTCTGCAATATTTACACCAGTGCATTTGCTAAGCCTCACATTCGCCTTCTGTTACCTGCAATATTTTCTCCAGTGCATTCACTAAGCCTCACATGCACTTTCTATTAATGGCAATGTTTGCTCCAGTTAATTCACTAAGCCTCACATGCACTTTCTATTAACAGCAATATTTACTCCAGTGCATTTAATAAGCCTCACATGCACCTTTTGTTATCTGCAATATTTGCTCCAGTGAATTTAGTAAGCCTAGCATTTCCCTTTTGTTATCTGCAATACTTGCTCCAGTGAATTTACTAAGCCTCACGTGTACCTTCTGTTATCTGCAATTTTGCTCCAGTGCATTTACTAAGCCTCACATTCACCTTCTTCTGTTTTCTGCAATATTTGCTCCAGTGCATTTGCTAAGCCTCACATTTGCCTTCTGTTACCTGCAATTTTTTCTCTAGTGCATTCACTAATCCTCACATGCACTTTCTATTAACAGCAATATTTACTCCAGTGCATTTAATAAGCCTCACATGCACCTTCTGTTATCTGCTATATTTGCTCCAGTGCATTTATTAAGCCTCACATTTGCCTTTTGTTATCTGCAATATTTGCTCCAGTGCATTCACTAAGCCTCACATGCACCTTCTATTAATGGCAATATTTGCTCCAGTGCATTTACTAAGCCTCACTTGCACCTTCTGTTATCTGCAATATTTACTCCAGTGTATTTAATAATCCTCAATTGCACCCTCTGTTATCTGCAAAATTTACTCCAGTGCATTTAATAAGCCTCACATACACCTTCTGTTATCTGCAATATTTGCTCCAGTGCATTTACTAAGCCTCACATTTGCCTTTTGCTATCTGCAATACTTGCTCCAGTGCATTTACTAAGCCTCACATGCACCTTCTGTTATCTGAAATATTTGCTCCAGTGCATTTAATAAGCCTCAATTGCACCTTCTGTTTTCTGCAATATTTGCTCCAGTGCATTTAGTAAGCCTCACATTTGCCTTTTGTTATCTGCAATACTTGCTCCAGTGCATTTACTATGTCTTACATTCACCTTCTGTTGTCTGTAATATTTGCCCCAGTGCATTCACTAAGCCTCATATGCACCTTCTATTAATGGCAATGTTTGCTCCAGTGCATTTAATAAGCCTCAATTGCACCTTCTGTTATCTGCAATATTTACTCCAGTGTATTTAATAAGCCTCCCATGCACCTTCTGTTATCTGCAATACTTGCTCCAGTGCATCTACTAAGCCTCACATGTACAGTACCTTTTGTTATCTGCAATATTTGATCCAGTGCATTTACTTAAAAAAGAAAATAAATCACAGACAACCAGCATGCAGATTTTCATGTAAATGAACAGTAAAGTATAAGCTCTTTGGTATCTGTTCGTTTGGGGAATGGGACAAAAAAAATTTAACGTATGTAAAACCTTTGTTAGAAAATTGCTATATAAATACCATATACATATACCTTTATTTACCGCAACGTACTGTCTAAAAAACTCATACTGTCAAAAAAGATTTGTCACAAATATCAGCTTAGAATATTTGTTAAATGCACTTAAAAATGTGCATGGAGTGTAACAAGTGATTGTTAGGATACAGTAACTTTTAACTGTCTTTTACAGGTTGAGTATCCCATATCCAAATATTCCGAAATACGGAATATTCCGAAATACGGACTTTTTTGAGTGAGATAGTGAAACCTTTGTTTTTTGATAGCTCAATGTACACAAACTTTGTTTAATAGACAAAATTATTAAAAAATATTATATTAAATGACCTTCAGGCTGTGTGTATAAGGTGTATATGAAACATTAATTAATTGTGTGAATGTAGACACACTTTGTTTAATGCACAAAGTTATAAAAAATATTGGCTAAAATTTACTTCAGGCTGTGTGTATAATGTGTATATGAGACATAAATACATTCTGTGCTTAGACTTATGTCCCATCACCATGATATCTCATTATGGTATGCAATTATTCCAAAATACGGAAAAATCTGATATCCAAAATACCTCTGGTCCCAAGCATTTTGGATAAGGGATACTCAACCTGTATTAAGAAAATCAGAAAGAGAATCCTGCTGTTCATAAGCCATCGCCTAAAATGCTGGGTTTGCTTCTGCAGAGTCACAGCTACTAAAGATAGCAATTTTCATGTAGCATAGAGAATATACTCCAACAGCCACTTTCACCATGCCGAATAAGTGTATCACCTGCATTTATTACAAAAAAGAGCCATCTGCAATATTCACCAATTACTGCCATCTGGAAAATGCAGACTTCAGCAGCATCGTAATCAGAAATGGTAGCGTAACCATAGATGGGCTTGATAAATAACAATACACATCACTAAGTGATGGTTTCACTTCATCAGTGCAAAGCCATCACTAGACTATGGTGCCCTGTGTCAGAAAGAGAATTGGCGCTGCCACCTACCCCCCATTTTTCCCCTAGGGACATACAGTAAGGTGCATGCCCTCGTGGGAGAGAGGCATGACAAATCTGATCCCGGAGAAAGCCCATCCTCTCAAGTTTAGTACATGAATGCTGTATAGGTATTAGCGACGGAAGGGGTGGGGGAAGGAGATGGACAGTCAAGAGATGCCGAGCCTCAATGAAGAGGGAAGCTACAAGTGAAAGTAATTAAAACAGATAATTAACAAGTGCAGCCAACAGTGCCCCCTACCCTGCAGTGCTGTGTGAGGTAATATATCTTGTCTGAATGATAAACAATATAAGTTCTGCAATACTGAGTAGAAAAATGTTGCGCTCACTTGAGGAGTTATCATAGTATTGCATTACATTATGCATATTGCAGAGGTTCCCAAACGCGGTCCTCAAGGAACCCCAACAGTCCAGGTTTAAGGTATATCCATGGCTCAGCACTGATGGCTAAATCAAATTGACAAAGGTGCTTATTAAGTCACCTGTGGCCAAGCATGGATACATTTAAAACCAGGACCATTGGGGTGCCTTGAGGACCGCGTTTGGGAACCATTGGCATATTGGTTTTCTCATTTTCCCACACCACGGATGTGATACCATTCTCTGATAAATCGGACTGGCTGGGAAGCTTACACACAGTGGGCAGCACGATAAGAGGACCAAAAAGATCTTTTTAACACCTGAAGTTTTTAGGACTAGAGCTTGATAAGTGCACTGTATAGGCATAGGCATGCTGCAGAGGCAGAACTACCATTATTGCAGCAGGTGCATTGCACCGGGGCCCCTGAGGACTAAGTGGCCCGCTGCTGCCCAGACCAGAAATGAGTTATCCCCCAGCACCCAAGCAAACCGTTTTGAGCAATGTCGGATGAATGGCCCAGTGCAGAGACCTTAGGGAGGCAGGGCTGACCTTGTGTGTGCGGGACTGACAGAGGAGTCATGCCACATACTGCCTCTAATTAACAGACATCTGTACATGTATTCTAAATTCACTGTTGTCTGTGTATTAAAGGCAGCTCACAACCATTGTAACTGGCAGAGTCTGCCTGACAGAGTGGCAAACTAATGAAAGCACAGCATAAAGGTACATGCACCCTGTTCTCCGAACCACGCAGGACATTGTGCTTGTACCCCTGTCACCCACTGCCTCCCCCTATCACTCACTGCCTCTCTATGTTAACCTCTGCCTCCCACTCACTTACGCTGACTCTGATTTTCCCTGTCTCCCATTGCTATGTGGCATATAATGAACTTGGGATGGGGTGGAGGACAGGGGTCCACATTATATTTTTTTACCTTGGCCCACCACTCATAAGTTCCGACACTGACGTGGTGGGTCCAGTTGCTCAGAAACCCCTTTCCCTCAAGCAGCAGCACAAATCATCACCACAATAGCGATAGTATATACTATGATTTTGCTAGTGCTACAGCCAAAGCAAGCAACATAAGGGTACGAAGCTGCAGCACATCTGATAAGAGAGACCAAAGAGCAGCTGCCAGCAGGGCCATTTCAAGGGCAAGGCGAGCAGTGCAATCGCATGGTGCGCCTGTGGGCAAGGCCAGAGTTTGCTGTGGTAACAGTATTTAAAATATGAATTTAATACCTACCGCTAATTCCTTTTCTCCTAGTCCATAGTGGATACTGGGGTCTTGTACTTTAGTACCATGGGGTATAGATTGGGTCCACTGGAGCCTGGCACTTTCAAAACCTTTAGTGTGTGTATGTGTGTGCTGGCTTCTCCCCTCTATGCCCCTCCTACCAGATTCAGTCTAGGAAATCTGTGCCCGAAGAGACGGACATAATATGAGAGAAGCACAATACAACAGCGGTGAGGCAACAAGCCAACACACAACCATAAACGAAAGGAGGGCGCTAAACAGAACAGAGGATAGCAAAACCAACCTAATCCGGATAGCATAGCTATCCCAATAACATATTGGGACCGCAACCTCAGTCCAACCAAAAGTTACACAGGTAAGCAGGATTGAAGCACTGAGGTGGGCGCCCAGTATCCACTACGGACTAGGAGAAAAGGAATTACTGGTAGGTATTAAATTCCTATTTTCTCTTACGTCCTAGTAGATACTGGGGTCTTGTACTTTAGTACCATGGGGAAGTCCCAAAGCTCCCAAACGGGTGGGAGAGTGCGGAGACCCCTGTAAAACCGCCTGACCAAACTGAAGGTCATCATTGGCCAAGGTATCGAACCTATAGAATTTAACAAACGTGTTCGAACCAGACCAAGTTGCAGCATGGCACAACTGTAGGGCCGATACATCCCGGGCACCTCCCAGGAAGACCCCACCGACCTTGTTGAGTGAGCCTGAACAGACTTCGGTAAGGGCAGAGCCACCGAAGTATAGGCCTATTGAATGGTCAACCTGAGCCAAAGAGCAATAGATTACTTGGAAGCTGGCCGACCAATCTTGGAGGCATCATAAAGGACAAACAGCGAGTCAGATTTCCGATGATGTGCCGTCCTTTTGGCATAAAACTTCAGAGCCCTGACCACATCCAAGGACTCAGGACAAACGGAAGCGTCAGACAACATTGGAACCACAATAGGCTGATTCACATGAAAAGCTGACCCCACTTCAGGCAAAAACTGAGGACGGGTCCTAAGTTCCGGCCTGTCCTCATGAAAAACCAAATAAGGACTCTTACAAGATAAGGCCACTAATTCAGAAACACGCCTGGCAGATGCCAATGCCAATAACATCACCGTCTTCCAGGTGAGCAATTTTAACTTCACCTTATGTAAGGGTTCAAACCAATCCGATTGGAGAAAGGACAGAACCACATTGAGGTCCCACGGAGCTGTGGGATGCACAAAGGGTGGTTGCAAATAAAGAACTCCCTTTAGGAAAGTTTGTACTTCCGGCAACATGGCAAGCTGTTTCTGGAAGAAAATAGAGAGTGGCGAAATCTGGACTTTGATGGAGCCTAAACGTAGGCCCATATCCACTCCCACTTGCAGGAAAAGTAGAAAACGACCAATTCTAAATTCTACGGGAGAAACATTTCTACTTTCACTCCAGGAAACATACTTTTTCCAGATACGATGATAATGTTTTGACATAACCATCTTTCTGGCCTGGACTATGGTGGAAATAACCCAGGAGGGAAGACCCTTACTTGCTATAATCTCTCTCTCAACTTCCAAGCCTTCATACGTAGACGCTGTAAGTATGGATAGACGAACGGACCTTGCTGAAGATCGTCTTGGAGCGGTAGAGGCCAGGGATCCTCCACAGACATTGACAGGAGGTCCGAGTACCACGCCCCACGATTCCAATCCGGGGCAATTAGAATTGCCGGAACACTTTCCCTCCTTAGCTTTTTTAGCACCCATGGGATTAGCGGTAAAGGAGGGAACAGGTGCACAAACTGGTGCAGTCAGCACGTCCACTGCTACAGCCTGCGGATCCCTCGTTCTGGAACAGTAACGGCATAGCTTCTTGTTGAGACGAGAATCCATCAGATCTATCTGCGGACACCCTTACCGGTGAATTAACTGTTGAAACACCTGAGGATGTAGGCCCCATTCCCCCGGATGGAGGTCGTGCCTGCTGAGGAAGTCTGCTTCCCAGTTGTCCACTCCCAGAATGAATATGGCTGAGATGGGCCTTGCGTTGGTCTCTGCCCAGAGGAGGATTTTTGACACCTCTCGCATCGCTGCTCTGCTCCTTGTTCCCCCTTGTCGGTTTATGTACGCCACCGCCGTGGCATTGTCCGACTGAACCTGGATTGCCCGATCCTTTGGGAGATGCGAAGCCTGAAGAAGAGCATTGTAAATTGCCCTAAGTTCTAGGAAGTTTATGGGCAGAGCAGATTCCTGTCTTGACCATATCCCCTGGAACTGGGCCCCTTAGGTCACCGCCCCCCAACCCCGGAGGCTGGCATACGTCGTCAGTAGAATCCACGAGTGGATATTGAAACTCCTGCCCTCTACCAGGTGAGGAACTTGTAGCCACCATAATAGAGAACTCCGGCTTTTCAGAGATAAGGTCACTTCCTGATGCATGTGAAGGTGAGAACCCGCCCATTTGTCATCAGATCCAGTTGAAAGGGTCGGGCATAATATATACGTTATGGTAAGAACTTACCGTTGATAACGTGATTTCTCTTATGCCCACAGGTATCCACAGGATAACATTGGGATATTGTCGAGCGACAGCGAAAATGGCACCAACACGGTCACAAGCTTTCTGGCCTCCCAGGATGCATTGGGGCCTTCACCATATAGTCCCGCCCACTGACTCAGTCAAATCAGTTCTTTCCACAGCAATTTTAGGCAGGAACATCAGGTAGAAACCTGTTTAGGCGATAAGAACACACATGCACACCCTTCCATACAAGAAGGAAAAGGTTTTAGTGATTATCTAGATCCTCAAATCAGATGCGTCAGGGTGGGATCCCTGTGGACATAAGAGAAATCACGTTATCAACGGTAAGTTCTTACCATAACGTATATTTCTCTGGCTGGGTCCACAGGATTATCCACAGGATAACATTGGGATTCCCAAAGCCATTTTAGTGGTGGGGACGCTCCTGATTGCACAGGAGGACCTTTCGCCCGAAGTCTGCGTCATGAGAGGCAAAAGTATCCAAGGCATAATGTCTAATGAATGTGTTTATGGAAGACCATGTGGCTGCCCTACATATCTGTTCTGCTGAAGCACCCTGTTGTGCTGCCCAAGAAGGACCTACCTTACGTGTAGAGTGTGCAGAGACATTAGCCGGAATAGGGAGATCTGCATGAGAATAAGCTTCTGATATTACCATTCGGAGCCATCTCGCCAGCGTCTGTTTACTAGCAGGCCATCCTCTTCTATGGAATCCGTAGAGGATGAAAAGAGAATCTGTTTTTCTGATGGCACTAGTACGATCTATGTAGATTCTTAAAGCCCGGACCACATCCAGCTACGCTTCTCCCGCAGAAAGTCCCGATACCTGAAAAGCTGGGACTACAATCTCTTCATTCAGGTGAAACTTTGATACCACCTTTGGAAGATTACTAGATCTCGTTCTGAGAACTGCTCTGTCTGGAAAAAAACTTAGGAAAGGAGACTTACACGATAATGCTTCTAAATCTGACACTCTTCTGGCTGACGCCATTGCCAGTAAAAAAAAAGAACTTTAGCCGTTAACCACTTAAGATCTGCTCTCTTAAGTGGTTCAAACAGAGGACCCTGGAGAAATTTAAGAACTAAATTCAAATCCCAGGGAGCTGCAGGAGGAACAAATGGAGGTTGAATATGTACTACTCCTTGAAAAAACGTACGTACATCCTGTAAATCAGCAATCTTTCGCTGAAACCATACAGTTAACGCTGATACTTGAACCCTCAAGGAAGCAACTTTCAAACCTTTATCCAATCCTGCTTGAAGGAAATCCAAAATCCTGGACACTTTAAAAGATCTCGGATTGAAATTTTTTCCAGTACACCAATGAATATAGGCTTGCCATATACTATGATACACACGGGCCGAAGAAGGCTTTCTTGCTCTAATCATAGTTTGGATTACTTGTTTCGAAAATCCTTTAGCCTCTAAGATAGAGGCTTCAACAGCCACGCCGTCAAAGACAGGCGATCCAGATGACTGTGACAACAAGGACCCTGCATTAGTAGATCTGGACGTTGAGGGAGCAGTATCGGTGCTTCCACGGACATTCTCAACAGATCTGTGTACCAATGCCCTCTTGGCCAAGCTGGAGCTATTAGAATCATTGCTCCTTTTGCTTGTTTTATCTTTCTCACTACTCTGGGTAACAGAGATATTGGAGGGAACAGAAACGCCAGCTGAAACCTCCACTCTACTGACAGTGCGCCTACAAGGACCGCTCCTGGGTCCCTTGTTCTCGATCCGTACCTTGGAACTTTGTTGTTTAGACGAGACGCCGTAAGGCAGATGGGTAGACCCCATCTGTTCACCAGTGTCTGAAACACTTCTGGGTGTAGTGCCCATTTGGTTTCCTGAATGGTGTGTCGACTGAGAAAATCCGCTTACCAGTTTAGTACACCCGGGACAAATACTGCTGACAATGCTGGGAGATGGATTTCTGCCCATCTTAGAATGGGAGTTACTTCCTCCATCAGTCTCATGCTGTGAGTACCTCCCTGATGATTGAGGTACGCTATTGCCGTCGCATTGTCTGAGTGCATCTGGACTGGTCTTCCCTGCAGACTGTCCTTTGCCTGAACTAGAGCCAAGTAAATGGCCCTTATTTCTAACAGATTTATCGGCAGGCGACTTTCCCTTGCGGTCCATTTTCCCTGGAACCATAGGCTTCCGAGTACCGCACCCCAGCCCTGCAGGCTGGCATCTGTTGTCAGGACTTGCCACTCTTTTATCCAAAAGGGTCTCCCCTTGTTTAAATGGTCTGTCTGTAGTCACCACGCTAGAGACCTTTTTACGCTTACTGGAAACTTTATCATCTGCTTTTTTATCGTCTGATGATTTCCGTTCCATTTGGTCAGAATAAGGTGCTGCAATGGTCTGGAATGGAATTGCGCATATTCCACCATGTCGAAGGTTGATAACATCAAACCCAACAGTCGCATTGCTGCATGGACTGACATTGTCTGGGCGTGCAACGCTTCCTGAGCCATGACTTGCACCTTGACTATCTTTTTCTCTGTAGGAGAACTTTCTGTAGGTCTGAATCCAATATGGCCCCCAAATGAACCATTCGCTGTGACGGTTTCAGGGACGACTTTTCCCAATTTATGAGCCACCCGTGTCTCTGTTAACAAACTATCGTCTGTTGAAGATGGCTCAACAGTAAATCTTGCGACTGTGCTAAGATTAACAGGTCATCCAGGTATGGGAATATTCTTATCCCCTGTTTGCGCAGACAAGCTGCCATAACCACCATGATCTTGCTAAACTCCCTGGGTGCTGTAGCTAGCCCGAAGGGCAGAGCTTGGAACTGAAAATGTTCTTGGAGGATGGCAAACCTGAGGTAACATTGATGCGACAGTGCTATAGGCACATGTAGGTAAGCATCCCGTACATCCAGAGATACCATGTAGTCTCCCGGTTCCATTGCCAACATTATGGAGCGTAACGTCTCCATGTGGAACTTTGGGATCCATATGTATTTGTTCAACATTTTAAGATTTAGAATTGGTCGATATGACCCATTTGGTTTCTGGATTAGAAATAGATTGGAGTAATACCCCTGTCCCTTTTGTGATGGAGGTACTGGGACAATCACACCTGACTGCAGTAATTTTTGGACTGCTTCTTGCAGGGCATTGGCCTTCGACTCTATACGAGACGGGCTGGTGCAAAAAAATCTTTGAGGAGGCTGCCTCCTGAATGGGAACCCATACCCCTGAGATACTACCTTCTGCACCCAAGCATCTGCTGTTGACTGTTGCCATATGTGTGCAAAATGAAGGAGTCGGCCCCCAACCCTGGAATCCTCCAGGCGGAGGCCCGTCTCTCGTCAGGCTGACGGTTTCTGTTCAGGTTTGGAAGCTGGCTTTTTGCTAGCCCACTGCTTCCTACCTCTGGATTTAAACTGGGGTTGCTTAGGCTCCTCTTTAGCTTTCGCTTTACTTTGCCAACGAAATGAGCGAAATTTTAAACCCTTGGACTTAGGGTTATAAGTAGCCGGTAATCTGACCTTTTTCAATTCAGCCTCTGATTCTAGGATATCCGATAAAGGTTTTCCAAATAATATATTACCAACGAAAGGCAATGCTTCCAATTCATTCTTGGATTTCGCATCTGCCTTCCAGGTACGTAGCCAAACTGCTCTGCGAGCAACTACTGTCAAGGCTGAAGCTTTAGAGGCAACTGTACCTACATCAATTGCTGCTTCTTCCAAATACTGGGCAGATTGTCTTAAACGGCAAAAACGATCCTCTCGCTCCCTAGTAGGAGAAGGGATGTCATTCTCTAGTTCCTCTATCCATTCGCCCATTGCCTTTGCTATCCAGGCCGAAGCTATAGCAGGTCTTACCACTGCTCCTACTAGAGAAAATATATTTTTCAAAAGGCTCTCTACCCTTCTGTCTGTGACATCATTTAGTGAGGTAGATGACAGTGGTAAAGCAGATTTATGCACGAGTCGCAGAACATGTGCATCTACTTTTGGAGGATCTTCTATTTTCGAACAATCCACAGCTGGAAATGGATAATAAGAATCCCATCTTTTAGGAATCTTATACTTTTTACTGGGCGCCGCTCAAGACTCAGCCATCATTTCCGTCAGCTCATCTGACGCTGGGAAATCAGCTTTCACTGATTTTGTTCGTTTAAATACAGGTGCTTTAGCTTTTAACACTGTCTTGGCTGGCTCTTTCAACGAGAGAACAGCCTTCACAGCATTAATAAGTTCAGCTTACATCTTCTGAACTAAAACTCTGCGACTGATCATCATACGGAGTATTCGAATCTATTGTATCATCATCCGATGTATCATCTTGTGTAGTCTGCCACACAGACGTATCTGTCTTAGTCTTACCTGTCCCTTGGTTGCTTGTAGAGGCTACTGGAACCAAACCATAGGAAGGGAGCTGCATGTATGGGTTCATAGTGTAACCTAACCCTTGAGGTGGTGCTACCGGAGTTAACCTGTCCGCGATTGAAGATAGTCTTTGCGAACATATTCCATGGTGGCTCTGTTGGTGGTTGAACAAACTCCTGTTTTTTACTTCGCTGAAAAGCAAAACAGTTTGCACACAAACCCTCATAAGTGACCAATTGATTCATATCAATTACCCCTGACTTACAAGATAAGCATGTTAGGGATGTAGGAGTGCTTGATAAATTCTCCTCATCACTTTTGCCGCTCACAGACATGGTAATAATCTGTTATTGACTACACAATTTGTGACTGAAAATCACCCTATATGTCAGTATATAGAGGTGAGATCAATCTGACCACAGTGCACCTGATTTGAGGGTCAGAACAGGACTGACATTACACAGAAAAGTCAGCACACATACTAGCAGTCAGTCACATGTTAAAGCATTAGACATTGCCATATGAGAATACAACCTCCATAACAACTTATACATAAGTAGGAAAATTGTACTACTGTTTTTTAACTGGTTCTTTTTTCCAACATAACATGCAGAAAACACAGTAATATACAGGTCTCATATGCAATAGGTACTAAAAATTAACTATTCATACTAAGAAGTAGAGAGAATTTTTAGTACTGTATACCCTGCCTCCAGAGAGCGGGATACAGGGAGACTCACCACACTTCCATATCCAAGCAAATACGCTCGTAAGACGCTGAGTGGATTCAGACGCTACTGATGTACACTACCGCACTTGATAACTGATAACGGACACGGTCGCTCACTGACGGACACGGACGCTGAGCGGCTCCCACGTGTATGCAGACGCTAAGGCCTGCGACTCGGTCTGGGCGGGAACTCTAGTGTACACAACCGCAGCGTCTAAGCTGCGACCGAGTACCCTCGTGGTAACGTCTGAGCCGGAAGTGAGGTCATTCAGTTCATGAAACGGGACACACATGGAAACTGGCCATGAACTCGGAGGAGGGGCGGCCAGGAGAGCGTCTGAATCCCCCTGTTGACTTAAACTCCCAGGATCGCGGCCTCTACCTAGTCCTGGCGCCTATGATCCCCGGAGCGTAGCGCTGTCGCACTCGAGATGTTCGGCGCATCAACACACTGTTTGTAGTCTCCACCAAATCAGTGTAGCTGTGTCCTGACCCCTCTAGTAAGAGGAAGTCCATAGACTCACCGTCTCCCCATGCTCCGGCCACAGCCTGGTTACGTCTGCTGGACCTGCTAGAACATCCGACACAGACGCCCGTCGAGACAGCACTAATACCCGAAGGTAAGCGTTGTTGCGACCCGGTGGGGAGTTGTTGGAGCGACTCTTTCTAGTTTAAGACGCTGTTAAGAGAAGCCGCTCAAAAACATATAGTCAGTCTATAAAAATAAAATAATAAAAGCTTGAGGCTGCTACTCTCAGCAGCCCTGCGACCATGCGGCTTCCTGCCGCACCAAGCAAAAAACTGATTTAACTGAGTCAGTGGGCAGGACTATATGGTGAAGGCCCCGATGCATCCTGGGAGGCCAGAAAGCTTGTGACAGTGTTGGTGCCATTTTCGCTGTCGCTCAACAATATCCCAATGTAATCCTGTGGATAATCCTGTGGACCCAGCCAGAGAAATCTGCCATAGTGGATTGCCTCGTAAACAGCTCCCATCTTGCCCAGTAATCGGATGCAAAGATGTATGGATACCTTGCAAGGACAGAGCACCGAGCAGACCATAGCCTGGATAGTCAAGGCCTTGTCCACCGGGAGAAACACATTTTGAGATACAGTATCATTCCCAGGAACTGAAGACGTTGGGTCGGTTCCAGGTGAGATTTCTGAAAATTTAGGATCCACCCATGATCCATAAGTAGGCGAGTCGTCAGATCGATGCTGTGCAGCAGACGCTCCCTGGACACAGCCTTTATTAAGAGATCATTCTAGTAGGGGACTATGTTCATTCCCATCATGCACAGTTGCAGCATCATCTCCGCCATGACCTTGGTGAGGACCCTCGGAGCTGTGGACAATCCAAAAGGTAAGGCCTGAAACTGGAAATGGTCATCCAATATGGTGAACCTGAGGTAAGCCTGATGAGGGGGCCACATGGGGATGTGTAGGTAAGCATCCTTGACATCCAGAGACACTAGGAACTCCCCCACCTCCAGAGCGGACACCACCGCCCGCAGGGATTCCATCTTGAATTTGAACACCCGCAGATATGGGTTTAGAGACTTCAGGTTCAAGAGGGGGCGCGCCGAACCGTCCGGTTTGGGAACGACAAAAAGACTTACCCGCCGTCGCTTGGGAGATCTATTTATTTAATTTGTCTCCAAACAAGGCATCACCTGTAAAGGGAAGATTTTCTACACCCTTTTTGGAATCAGCGTCTGCTGACCACTGACGTTACCACAGAGCTCTGCGCGCCGAAACAGCCATAGCAGTGGTGCGGACATTTATCTTACACAACTCTTTAATAGCCTCGCTCATAAAATTTGCAGCATCTTGTATATGTTGCAGAGTAATGATCTCATCCCGGGGCAGAGAGTCTAAACCGTCAATAACAGCATCAGACCACTTGACTACCGCCCTGGAAATCCACCCACAAACTATTGTGGGACGTTGTGCAGCGCCTGCTGTCGTATAAATTGCCTTGAGCATTGTCTCAATTTTACGGTCAGCCGGCTCTTGCAGGGATATAGCCCCTGGTACTGGCAGTACCAATTTCTTAGATAGTCTGGATACAGACGTATCGACTGACGTTTATCAGGGATCAACCAAGCCTCCCTGGCCAGGGAGTTTAATTCCTTAGACACCGGAAAAGTTGCTCAGCACTTGGGTCTAACATTAAAGTATAACTCCTCATCTGGTTCTGCCTCCTGATCCGGTATGTGGAAGACCTCTCTCACAGCAAAAATGAGAGTCTCCACCCCAAGGGACAGCAAGCTGTCCTCATCCATATCATCATCATCCACATCAGGCTGATCAGAATCAGACTGGAGCACTTGTGGGAATAAGCGTTTATGTGAAACCCCTAAGAGGGGTCTGAGAAACCTTCTTGGTATCTGCTGCTTTAGCCACGCAATCAATAGAATGCTTTAACACCTGGCTCTCTCTTTTAGCTGCAGCTAATTCTGAACTGACATTATGAATCATCCTTTTAAAGCTGTGAAGCCAGTCAGGTGCCTGTGAGCTGGGTCTCTGTGGTGATAATGAACATTGCTCACACATGAGTGACCCCGCTGAAGACGGGGCTGAATTACAAGTAGTACACATTACCATGTCCACAGACATCCTACACAACTGTAAAACAGCACAGCCCACAATCCAAACCCCTCCACACAGATCCCAGAGAGCCCTTGGAGTGACATTGAGGAGCGGACATCAGCACACAGAACACAGCAGTATAAGTGTAACTAAATGTATGACCTGACAGTAGTACAGTGGCGCTGCCACTGATGTGCTCCCCCCCTTACTATGACCCCCTGGTACCAGTACAGAGTCCTGTAGCAGCGTGGGTCACCGGAGGAGCAGCGTGTATGCAGCCTGATCCGCAGCAGCAGGAAATAGCGCCTTCCCGCCTCAGGTCCCGCTCCGGGATGCCCCGCCCCCTGTAATGGCGCGCGGTCCCTGATCCAAATTTTTATACTGGCTATGTTACAAACAACGTCATATATGCAGACAGTACGCACAAAGCCTTTGTTGAGGCAGTGAGCACTGAGTGCTTAGCCAGTTTGTCCGCGGTGGGCACCACAGCTCTGGGGCCGTGACCGCCGCGTGACTTGCCGCCAAACTGCACCGGGGACCCGCTAACCAGGACCTCGTGTGACACTCACCGCACCTGGTACTTAGCCATCTGGGTGGCAGCTAGCTGCCGGTGTGGGCACACATACTGACGATATGTGATCAGCACCTCAGGAGCTCAGTGTCCTGTCATTTGGGATTATGAACCATTAACCGTCAGGAGGTTGGTTCGGGTCCCCCCCTCTAAATTCCACGAAGCATGTAGCCTGGTTGCCAACCAGGGCTACCTGAAAATAATAAAATAAAATAAAAACCAAAGGAAACTCTGGAGCTCCAGAGAAATGCACCCAGCTCCTGGGCACATTTTTCTAAACGGAGTCTGGTAGGAGGAGCATAGAGGGGAGGAGCCAGCACACATACACACACTAAAGGGTTTTAAAGTGCCAGGCTCCAGTGGACCCAATCTATACCCCAAGGTGCTAAAGTACAAAACCCCAGTATCCACTAGGAAGAAGAGAAAAACTGTTGAAAATGTCACTCCCAAAATGGCTGACGCCTCAGAGGAGACAGTTTTGAAGGATGCTAAAGGAGGAGGTGGGCATTTTGGGAGGGACATTTACTAAAGTTCTCAGGGAAAGGAGGAAGTGCTGCGAGGGGGGGGGGGGCAGCAGGGGATTCGAGATGCTGATTGATGCAGTGAGGCTGCATGAAACTTCCTCATAGAAACCGCTGACAATGAGCAGGTAGAGTTCCCTAATTTGCAAAACAAGATGTAAGTTGCTCATATCGATTTGACAATACACTTCAGGTGCTTGAAAGGGAGGGATTATTCTAAGAAAGAAACAAAATGGGAATTAATCCCTAATTTGCAACGGGCATTGTTACTGTGTGGGGTATAATGTGGTGACAGGGGCATAACTGTGGGGCATAATATGGTGCCAGGGGCATTCCTGTGTGGGGCATAATGTGACAGGGGCATTACTGTGTGGTGCATAATGTAGTGACGGGCATAACTGTGGAGGAGGCAAAATATGGTGTCAGGGGCATTTCTGTGTGGGGCATAATATGGTGACAGGAGCATTATGGTGTGGTGCATAATGTGTAATAAGAATTGCTACAAGGAGCCTAATGACAAAATGTAGGGGGCATGAATCAGGATTTTTTTTTTACTTGTGGTGGCTAATGTCTGGGGGTACAGGGTGAAAAAGACACTGACATCCCAAATAAGTCACCAGCCCAGCACCGGAATCCTGACGACCAGGATCCCGACCGAGCATCCCCAGGAATGCCGGAGAGGTAAGCCGCAGGAAGGGGGGGGAGTTAGAGGTTAGGTTTAGGCTGCGGGGAAAGGGTTAGGTTTAGGCTGCAGGTTCAGGCACCTCCACGAAGGGTTAGGGTTAGGTTGCGAGGGGGGGGGGGAGATTGTTAGGTTTACTTACCTTTTCCTGTCGGGATTCTGATAATCATGACCGCCAGCATCCCAAACTCCGCCATATCAATCCTAACCCTGTCATAGATGCATGACAATCATTAAAAGCCAGCAGAGGCGCCAGTGAGACTGGGTCTTCAATTTGAACTTGATCTTATTGGACGGTGTTCATCTTTATGATCTGATGATTACTTGCTGTCCTGGAGCTGTGATTTCTGTGGTTCACCTGAGCAGCTCTGTCACATTATTTAAAAGTATAGAAAATAAATAATCAAGCTGAGGGGAGAGGAGGACAACAGTGGTGGTGGTAGTGACAGGAGAAGAGAGAGGATTAGTTGGTGGGAGCGGGGAAAGGAGAAAAACACAATAAGGGGGGGAAAGAGCAAGAGAGCAAAGTTACTGGATGAAGGACAGAGCACATACAGTAGGACAAAGAAGAGTTAAGGGGAATAATGTTGTTTAATTGAGGGAGGTGGCCCGAGAGACCTAGATGGAGAAACATGCAGCTGCTGGTTAGGGCAGTCACAACGTTTTTAGGTTGGGGGGGCAAGATACCGGCCACACCACCTACCTGACAGATATAGATATATCTATCTGGGGGGGGGGGAGGGAAAAGAGCAGCGAGGGAGGCAGAGATAGGATGAAGGAGGAAGAGGGGAGGAACATGTGAAGTGGGAGGTGAGAAGGGCGCAGTAAGTAGTCACATACTGTAATGGCTGAAATTGGGTGTGGGGCAGAGGAGTGCCCAGGAGACGGACGGAGGAGTACCCCTCACCTGGTTTAGACACCTATGCCATTGCCGATCAGGATTGCCGGTAGAAAGTATGGTAGGAGTGGACCTGTGCACCAAGTATAATAAAAGAAATTGTGCAGTCAACGACATGAGGGTTTTTTTTTTGTATTTTTTACTGTATCTAACGTTCTGTGTACATGTGCGTATAATGCATGTACTGTACACACATATATATATATTATTATTTTTTATATGAGAGCACAGGGCTCCCATCTTAAATGCCCCTGCCACCCCAAAGGCTTAATCCAGCTCTACCCTTACAGCCTATACTATGGATCAGCTATAGTATTAATAATGTGTCCAGGCCAGCATGCCCCATTTTTTTAAATGCCCGCCTATCTGCACACAATGACCGCAATCAGGTGAAGCAAGGCCGTTTCTAGGGCTGGATGTGCCGTGACCACTGGCTGCAGCTGTATACCATGCGGACTGACAGTCAGTATGTGTAATACAACTGAAAATGTCCTTGCCAAAATGGCCGTCGCATGAGAGAAGACATTTTAGACATCCTACTAGTAGCAGAGAACTGACACAGGAGATCAGAGCGCTGACATTCCGGCAGCCGGTAGAAGGGGGAGAGGGTGCAGGGCACTAACCCCTGACAACGAGCAGTCACTTTATACATAAGTAGCCTGTGTGTGCCATCATTTGCAAGGGGCATTACTGTGTGGGGCATATTATTGTGTCAGGTGCATAATGTGTAAGAGGCATTACTGTGTGGGGCATATTATGGTGTCAGGGGCATTATTGTGTGTGGCATAATATAGTGTCAGGGGCACAACTGTGGAGTAAGATAGTCTTTTCCTGCAAGGCCAAGTTCCTTATATTGAGGCCACTTGCCCCTTCACTGCACACAAATGCTTTATTTTTTTAAATAATTTCCGGGGGGGGGGGGGGGGGGTGCATAATTAAATGTTCGCACTGGGAGCCTGATTGGCTAGAAACTGCTCTGAGGTGAAGTCTACTGCTGCAATAAGACAGGACCAGATCTGAACATCTGCACTGCGGCTCCTGCGTATATGCGAATCTAAAACCATCAATCAATTGTGAACACAGTCACGTCCAGGCCTGAATCAGCCCCAATATGATGCGCTAAATAGGGGCCCTGCCTCCTTGCATATACAGTATAGTATATCATACAAGGCAGCATCGAGAAGTACAATATAATGCAAACTGTGAAAAACAACTGTCTAGAACGGCATTTCTGTAAGGATAAAAGGAGAGAGAAAAGATGTAAAATATCCAGCCTCCAAAATATTTACTGCATATTTAAAAGAACTGGTTTCTGTGTTTGAGCTGCCTAAATTTGAGTCTGTACAGCAGTCTTAAGGTGACCTCGAAGCCTGTTGTTGTCATACTCATTTACTGGTTGTGAGCACGCTGGAAGGTATAGAAGCCAAAACCTATTTCTCCAGTGTCTTCACTGTGGCTTGGGGAGCCATTAGCCAATGGAGCCTTTATCCCCTGGATGAACATGTATCCAGAGATGTAGAAAAATCTAATAAAAAAATGCCTAAATTGTTATGGCCCCCCAGTGAGAAGCCAGCTCTGATCTGTAAAGTCAGTTTAAGGGATTGTGACAGCTCTGTCCCAGATATTAGCTGACCCAATCATATTAAATCTCCTGCTTCAGTGCTCATCCAACTTCATGTTAAACAAGCAACAAACAAGCAGATAAGAGATGAAAGAAACTACATCACCAAAAGGAATAGAAAAATAAGCCACATAAAATATATACTTTAGGAATGGGTTGTTTCAAACAAATGCTAAACCTAACTGGTTTCAGTTACCAGTCTATTACACTTACATCACTGACACCCACTTATGTCTTTATGCATATAACTCCAGAGAGAATCCTGATCTATGAAAGATGATACATTTATGGGAGGGTGGTTAATCTAGATAGAAAAAAACAACAACATATACATTCCCCCAGCACAACGCAATGGACCAGCAAGTGAGACATACATCCTACATGAAAAAAATAATGCAAAGGGTATACGTTCAGGATCCCGCCTGTCGGGATCCCAGCAACCAAAATACAGATGCTGGAATCCCGAACTGGTCAGCATCCCGACAGCTAGTATCCTGAAAATAAGTATACATGGAAGGGTTAGGATTTGGCCTCCGTGGGGTGTTAGATTTAGGGGGGGGGGGGGGGTGGGAAGTAGAGATCGGCTGTGGAGAGGGGGAGCTAGTGTCAGGTACCACTGGGGGAGGGGGTTAGGTTTAGGGACTAAGGGGGAGGGTTAGGGTTATGATGCAGAAAGAAGTGGGTATGTTTAGGCACTAAGGTTAGGGGTTGGGAGGTAGAATACTTACCTCACTCCTGTCGGGATCGTGAACATGTGGATGCCGCTGTTGGTATTCTGACCGCTGGGATCACATACCAATCCCATGCAGAAATCTTAATTACATACACTTAGAAATATATATATCATTTACTGTAGGATAAAGATCTCTTTTGCTGGTCGTGTGCTGGAGGGATTTATTTGTTTTACATGCACCTGTGATGGACCAATATATTGATTTGAGTAACTAACATTCTGTGAATCACTGTTTTGAGAGGCATGGATGGATCCTTGTAGTGCCATATTGGAAGACCTCCAGGTGAGTTGGCTCTAAATGTAGAAGTACATAAATGTATGAACCAAAGTGGGTGCTATGATCATGTAGTGTAGGACAACCAGAACAGAAATGCCTTGCCATGGCTTAAGGCTTATTATATATTTGCAAATGTATGTAACAAAGAATCATGCATTACTATTATGATGTAGAAAGTATGTAACTTTTGCTACTCCATTGTGGTGTGCAGGGGGAATTTTTTTTTTAAATCTATGAAAAGAACAGGATCGCAGAAAGCCAAAATAAAAAAACAACAGCACCTCTCAAAGCATGGTGCAATAATCATTCTTCCGCTAATGCTTAAGTCAGATGCTGAGTCCCAAGTAAGACGATTACACTGGCAACGGCAAGACAAGCATCTAAACTCATTAAATTAATCTCACAATCCTTGCATAATTGGAGAAGCTAGGGTGGAAATTCTACTGCCTGCTGAAAAATATTAAAATAACACGGCAGGACTGAAACCAGCCCATATGATGCCTGGAACAGTATCAATTATCTGTCAAGCTGGCCGCTGGGTACAAAAAAGCAAAGCAGATAGGGTCTTTCAGAGTGTTAACACCGGGGGGACTGACTTAAAACGCAGCACTTGGTTATTTGCTTACCACAACTGTGGGACTTGCCAAATTATTATACAGCTTATCTTGGAAGTGAGGAGTGAGGAATAAAGGTATTTTTCAAAACACAAACCACAACACTTACACATGTAATTTCTACAGAGAGGATGGAAACATTTATTGCACAGTGAATAAAAATAAGGCTATCATTAAGACTGGCAGCATAGTTGTATAACAGCATTGCTGACTGACAACACTAGGACTATGGGTTTGGTTCTGACATGTGTTTAATATGTATATTCTACTCATGTTTGCTAGGGTATACTTGGTGCTCTCATTGCTTCCCACACTCCAAAACATTCTGATAAAATTAGCTCTAGGGTCACTGGTATATTTATAATGGGTGCAGTGTGTGTGGTGCACATGGCCCCCGGGGTCCCACAACGCACACCCTGCACCCTTTTTAATACTTTCCCTCCGTAGTCCAGCGGCACTGCAGCAGCACTGGTGAAATCAATAGTAAAATGGCAAGGCGCAATTTTTCCGCGATCTGTGCATGTGCTGTACACCCAGGAACAGGACACGGGTCCCCTAGCGCTGCCAGCTAGAGAGGAGGGGGCCCAGACGGTGCCTGCACATGGGCCTCCTCCTTTCTAGAAACGCCCCTGCCTAGGGTGAATGTTTAGGAGGGCACTATGGACTGAAAGGTCCAATAAGACAGGGAAGGCTCATTCTCTGTAAAGACTTGTGGAATATATAGGCCACTCTATAAGTACTAAAGGTTACCGAAAACAAAGTAAAACAATGTAACATTGCTAGAGTTCTGTCCCATGTTAGGTGCAGGCATGACCAAAGGTCTTCTGACACAACCTCTGCCATGCCTATTTTGCAGCTAAGAGACACACGAGTTAACACAGGGATGTAAATCCTTGTTTTAATTAATTAAATTAACTGCAGTGGACACGTTGTCAGTTCTTGTCATTACGTCAGGCAACTAAATTCTAAATGAAAGAATGAGGATTTGATCATTGTTTTTACTGAAGAAAGCAATGCAATTACAATGCGGGTTGTAACTGGGATCTATAATGGAGACAGGAAATGAAGTCTGTTATTTATAAAGCACAAAGCTTACAGGTAATTCTGGAATGTTATTTCATATAACTACATGTATTCAGGTAAGGATAAAAATATTATTGATACACAAACTCAATTTTGGTACAACATAAGTAACTTTTCTTGGAGTAAGCGCTCTAATTATTTCTGTAATCAGTCAAATAATCGAATTCATAGATCACTATATACTAATCATGAAATGGATTACTTTTGGACATCCGAAAGTTATTCCCAATGATTATCCGATAAAAAATCCAGGGAGAAAATAGTACACCAAATTCTTCCCACTTCATCTTTTTTTTTCCCAAGTCAGGCTAATATGGTAGATGGCTCTCACATTCTGACAGATATGTCTGTCATCTTGTCAGGAGAGCTATAATGACTTCTACTCAGCAACATCTTATTATTCAGAAACGACGTCCATGGCTGTAAAGCATTACTTTTCCTTTAATCCGCCTCTAACTGTTCTGATTATAACCATGCAGGAGGGAAGGAGCAGAGGATTAGCACAGGGTCTAATCTGTATTCACTGCAGTTTTTGTGACATTTGACAAGTACATGTTTCCAATGGCAAGAATCATTTTCCACATTATCCAAAATTTAAAACAGACACAAATTGCAATATTATATATATATATATATATATAGAGAGAGAGAGAGAGAGAGAGAGAGAGAGAGAGAAATATATCTGCCTACAGAAATGGTTTACCATCAATATGCAACATGCTATATTGATGATAGACATGTCTAGTCCAAAGTAGACAAGCTGAAAGCCTTTGTTTGAGAAGAGAATAAGACATGACAAACAATAGGAAAAGTTTTTTTTTTCATGTTGAATGTATAACCAAATCAAATATTTATTTAAAAAAGTATATAATAGTTTAACTTTATAAACATGATCAAAGCTATAGACATTTGGAACCCAGTAAGGTTAAAAAAAAGAAAAGAAAAAAAGATGGGGATACGGCCATTAGGTCGACAGTCATTAGGTCGACCACTGAAGGATGCAGTAGGTCGACATGGTCAATAGGTCGACAGGGTCATTAGGTCGACATGTGCTAGGTCAACAGGTCAAAAGGTCGACATGAGTTTTTCAAAATTTTTCGGATTTTTCCATACTTGACGATCCACGTGGACTATGATTGGAACGGTAACCTGCCTGAAGCGAGCCATGCGAGGGGCCACGGTGCACTAATTGGGGTTCCCCGTCACTTTACAAAGAAAATGACACCAAAAACAGTCCAAAAACTCATGTCGACCTTTTCACCTGTCAACCTAGTACATGTCGACCTAATTCCCATGTCGACATATTGCCCATTTCAAACTTCAGTGGTTGACCTAATGACTGTCGACCTAAGTTGAGTCGACCCAACGACCCATACCCAAAAGATGATGGGTAGTGATGACTGGCTATCTCCAAATGGCTGCAGACTGTCACTCTAGTGACATCTGCAGTCGTAATGTGTCCAAAGTTCGGTACTTCACACTGTGCGATTCAGAACCTATGGGATCTGGATTAGGCCCTGTGCTTCAAAGCATTGGACAGAAGGAAGAACAGGACATTAAGTAAAACAGGGATTTACAATGTAAATGAAATAAATACTGACATGATAACAAAAGACAGGGAGGGCCCAGCTCATGGGAGGGCTATACAATAGAATTAAGTGTAGCTTGTAGTGGTGATTGGTGCAGCTGTGTGGGTACATCAGTGTGGGTACAGTAGCAGCTCTGATCCCCGCTCTCCTCAGCTGCAGCAGGTGCCGTGGGCTGTGTGGGCGCCCGCTGTAGCCGGCTCCAGTGACAGACACTAGAGATCATAATTGACCTCTAGTGTTTGTTAGAGATGAGCAGGTTCGGTTTCTCTGAAACCGAACCCGCACGAACTTCATGTTTTTTTCACGGGTCCGAGCAGACTCGGATCCTCCCGCCTTGCTCGGTTAACCCGAGCGCGCCCGAACGTCATCATGACGCTGTCGGATTCTCGCGAGACTCGGATTCTATATAAGGAGCCGCGCGTCGCCGCCATTTTCACACGTGCATTGAGATTGATAGGGAGAGGACGTGGCTGGCGTCCTCTCCATTAGAAATTAGATTAGAAGAGAGAGAGAGATTGTGCAGAGTCAGACAGAGTTTACCACAGTGACCAGTGCAGTTGTTGTTAGTTAACTTTTATTTATTTTAATATAATATATCCGTTCTCTGCTATATCCGTTCTCTGCCTGAAAAAAAACGATACACAGCAGCAGCCAGTCACACAGTGTGACTCAGTCTGTGTGCACTCAGCTCAGCCCAGTGTGCTGCACATCAATGTATAAAAGGCAAAGCTTATAATAATTGTGGGGGAGACTGGGGAGCACTGCAGGTTGTTATAGCAGGAGCCCCCAGGAGTACATAATATTATATTAATTTAAAATTAAACAGTGCACACTTTTGCTGCAGGAGTGCCACTGCCAGTGTGACTAGTGGTGACCAGTGCCTGACCACCAGTATAGTAGTATATTGTTGTATGTATTGTATACTATCTCTTTATCAACCAGTCTATATTAGCAGCAGACACAGTACAGTGCGGTAGTTCACGGCTGTGGCTACCTCTGTGTCGGCAGTCGGAACTCGGCAGGCAGTCCGTCCATCCATAATTGTATTACAATATATACCACCTAACCGTGGTATTTTTTTTTCTTTCTTTATACCGTCGTCATAGTGTCATACTAGTTGTTACGAGTATACTACTATCTCTTTATCAACCAGTGTACAGTGCGGTAGTTCACGGCTGTGGCTACCTCTGTGTCGGCAGTCGGCAGGCAGTCCGTCCATCCATAATTGTATTATTATTATAATATATACCACCTAACCGTGGTTTTTTTTTCATTCTTTATACCGTCATAGTGTCATACTAGTTGTTACGAGTATACTACTATCTCTTTATCAACCAGTGTACAGTGCGGTAGTTCACGGCTGTGGCTACCTCTGTGTCGGCAGTCGGCAGGCAGTCCGTCCATCCATAATTGTATTATTATTATAATATATACCACCTAACCGTGGTTTTTTTTTCATTCTTTATACCGTCGTCATAGTGTCATACTAGTTGTTACGAGTATACTACTATCTCTTTATCAACCAGTGTACAGTGCGGTAGTTCACGGCTGTGGCTACCTCTGTGTCGGCAGTCGGCAGGCAGTCCGTCCATCCATAATTGTATTATTATTATAATATATACCACCTAACCGTGGTTTTTTTTTCATTCTTTATACCGTCGTCATAGTGTCATACTAGTTGTTACGAGTATACTACTATCTCTTTATCAACCAGTGTACAGTGCGGTAGTTCACGGCTGTGGCTACCTCTGTGTCGGCAGTCGGCAGGCAGTCCGTCCATCCATAATTGTATTATTATTATAATATATACCACCTAACCGTGGTTTTTTTTTCATTCTTTATACCGTCGTCATAGTGTCATACTAGTTGTTACGAGTATACTACTATCTCTTTATCAACCAGTGTACAGTGCGGTAGTTCACGGCTGTGGCTACCTCTGTGTCGACAGTCGGCAGGCAGTCCGTCCATCCATAATTGTATTATTATTATAATATATACCACCTAACCGTGGTTTTTTTATACCACCTAACCGTGGCAGTCCGTCCATAATTGTATACTAGTATCCAATCCATCCATCTCCATTGTTTACCTGAGGTGCCTTTTAGTTCTGCCTATAAAATATGGAGAACAAAAAAGTTGAGGTTCCAAAATTAGGGAAAGATCAAGATCCACTTCCACCTCGTGCTGAAGCTGCTGCCACTAGTCATGGCCGAGACGATGAAATGCCAGCAACGTCGTCTGCCAAGGCCGATGCCCAATGTCATAGTACAGAGCATGTCAAATCCAAAACACCAAATATCAGAAAAAAAAGGACTCCAAAACCTAAAATAAAATTGTCGGAGGAGAAGCGTAAACTTGCCAATATGCCATTTACCACACGGAGTGGCAAGGAACGGCTGAGGCCCTGGCCTATGTTCATGGCTAGTGGTTCAGCTTCACATGAGGATGGAAGCACTCAGCCTCTCGCTAGAAAACTGAAAAGACTCAAGCTGGCAAAAGCACCGCAAAGAACTGTGCGTTCTTTGAAATCCCAAATCCACAAGGAGAGTCCAATTGTGTCGTTTGCGATGCCTGACCTTCCCAACACTGGACGTGAAGAGCATGCGCCTTCCACTATTTGCATGCCCCCTGCAAGTGCTGGAAGGAGCACCCGCAGTCCAGTTCCTGATAGTCAGATTGAAGATGTCAGTGTTGAAGTACACCAGGATGAGGAGGATATGGGTGTTGCTGGCGCTGGGGAGGAAATTGACCAGGAGGATTCTGATGGTGAGGTGGTTTGTTTAAGTCAGGCACCCGGGGAGACACCTGTTGTCCGTGGGAGGAATATGGCCGTTGACATGCCAGGTGAAAATACCAAAAAAATCAGCTCTTCGGTGTGGAGGTATTTCACCAGAAATGCGGACAACAGGTGTCAAGCCGTGTGTTCCCTTTGTCAAGCTGTAATAAGTAGGGGTAAGGACGTTAACCACCTCGGAACATCCTCCCTTATACGTCACCTGCAGCGCATTCATAATAAGTCAGTGACAAGTTCAAAAACTTTGGGTGACAGCGGAAGCAGTCCACTGACCAGTAAATCCCTTCCTCTTGTAACCAAGCTCACGCAAACCACCCCACCAACTCCCTCAGTGTCAATTTCCTCCTTCCCCAGGAATGCCAATAGTCCTGCAGGCCATGTCACTGGCAAGTCTGACGAGTCCTCTCCTGCCTGGGATTCCTCCGATGCATCCTTGCGTGTAACGCCTACTGCTGCTGGCGCTGCTGTTGTTGCCGCTGGGAGTCGATGGTCATCCCAGAGGGGAAGTCGTAAGCCCACTTGTACTACTTCCAGTAAGCAATTGACTGTTCAACAGTCCTTTGCGAGGAAGATGAAATATCACAGCAGTCATCCTACTGCAAAGCGGATAACTGAGTCCTTGACAACTATGTTGGTGTTAGACGTGCGTCCGGTATCCGCCGTTAGTTCACAGGGAACTAGACAATTTATTGAGGCAGTGTGCCCCCGTTACCAAATACCATCTAGGTTCCACTTCTCTAGGCAGGCGATACCGAGAATGTACACGGACGTCAGAAAAAGACTCACCAGTGTCCTAAAAAATGCAGTTGTACCCAATGTCCACTTAACCACGGACATGTGGACAAGTGGAGCAGGGCAGGGTCAGGACTATATGACTGTGACAGCCCACTGGGTAGATGTATGGACTCCCGCCGCAAGAACAGCAGCGGCGGCACCAGTAGCAGCATCTCGCAAACGCCAACTCTTTCCTAGGCAGGCTACGCTTTGTATCACCGCTTTCCAGAATACGCACACAGCTGAAAACCTCTTACGGCAACTGAGGAAGATCATCGCGGAATGGCTTACCCCAATTGGACTCTCCTGTGGATTTGTGGCATCGGACAACGCCAGCAATATTGTGTGTGCATTAAATATGGGCAAATTCCAGCACGTCCCATGTTTTGCACATACCTTGAATTTGGTGGTGCAGAATTTTTTAAAAAACGACAGGGGCGTGCAAGAGATGCTGTCGGTGGCCAGAAAAATTGCGGGACACTTTCGGCGTACAGGCACCACGTACAGAAGACTGGAGCACCACCAAAAACTACTGAACCTGCCCTGCCATCATCTGAAGCAAGAAGTGGTAACGAGGTGGAATTCAACCCTCTATATGCTTCAGAGGTTGGAGGAGCAGCAAAAGGCCATTCAAGCCTATACAATTGAGCACGATATAGGAGATGGAATGCACCTGTCTCAAGTGCAGTGGAGAATGATTTCAACGTTGTGCAAGGTTCTGATGCCCTTTGAACTTGCCACACGTGAAGTCAGTTCAGACACTGCCAGCCTGAGTCAGGTCATTCCCCTCATCAGGCTTTTGCAGAAGAAGCTGGAGGCATTGAAGAAGGAGCTAACACGGAGCGATTCCGCTAGGCATGTGGGACTTGTGGATGCAGCCCTTAATTCGCTTAACAAGGATTCACGGGTGGTCAATCTGTTGAAATCAGAGCACTACATTTTGGCCACCGTGCTCGATCCTAGATTTAAAGCCTACCTTGGATCTCTCTTTCCGGCAGACACAGGTCTGCTGGGGTTGAAAGACCTGCTGGTGACAAAATTGTCAAGTCAAGCGGAACGCGACCTGTCAACATCTCCTCCTTCACATTCTCCCGCAACTGGGGGTGCGAGGAAAAGGCTCAGAATTCCGAGCCCACCCGCTGGCGGTGATGCAGGGCAGTCTGGAGCGACTGCTGATGCTGACATCTGGTCCGGACTGAAGGACCTGACAACGATTACGGACATGTCGTCTACTGTCACTGCATATGATTCTCTCAACATTGATAGAATGGTGGAGGATTATATGAGTGACCGCATCCAAGTAGGCACGTCACACAGTCCGTACTTATACTGGCAGGAAAAAGAGGCAATTTGGAGGCCCTTGCACAAACTGGCTTTATTCTACCTAAGTTGCCCTCCCACAAGTGTGTACTCCGAAAGAGTGTTTAGTGCCGCCGCTCACCTTGTCAGCAATCGGCGTACGAGGTTACATCCAGAAAATGTGGAGAAGATGATGTTCATTAAAATGAATTATAATCAATTCCTCCGCGGAGACATTGACCAGCAGCAATTGCCTCCACAAAGTACACAGGGAGCTGAGATGGTGGATTCCAGTGGGGACGAATTGATAATCTGTGAGGAGGGGGATGTACACGGTGATATATCGGAGGGTGAAGATGAGGTGGACATCTTGCCTCTGTAGAGCCAGTTTGTGCAAGGAGAGATTAATTGCTTCTTTTTTGGGGGGGGTCCAAACCAACCCGTCATATCAGTCACAGTCGTGTGGCAGACCCTGTCACTGAAATGATGGGTTGGTTAAAGTGTGCATGTCCTGTTTTGTTTATACAACATAAGGGTGGGTGGGAGGGCCCAAGGATAATTCCATCTTGCACCTCTTTTTTCTTTTCTTTTTCTTTGCATCATGTGCTGATTGGGGAGGGTTTTTTGGAAGGGACATCCTGCGTGACACTGCAGTGCCACTCCTAGATGGGCCCGGTGTTTGTGTCGGCCACTAGGGTCGCTAATCTTACTCACACAGCTACCTCATTGCGCCTCTTTTTTTCTTTGCGTCATGTGCTGTTTGGGGAGGGTTTTTTGGAAGGGACATCCTGCGTGACACTGCAGTGCCACTCCTAGATGGGCCCGGTGTTTGTGTCGGCCACTAGGGTCGCTAATCTTACTCACACAGTCAGCTACCTCATTGCGCCTCTTTTTTTCTTTGCGTCATGTGCTGTTTGGGGAGGGTTTTTTGGAAGGGCCATCCTGCGTGACACTGCAGTGCCACTTCTAGATGGGCCCGGTGTTTGTGTCGGCCACTAGGGTCGCTAATCTTACTCACACAGCTACCTCATTGCGCCTCTTTTTTTCTTTGCGTCATGTGCTGTTTGGGGAGGGTTTTTTGGAAGGGACATCCTGCGTGACACTGCAGTGCCACTCCTAGATGGGCCCGGTGTTTGTGTCGGCCACTAGGGTCGCTTATCTTTCTCACACAGCTACCTCATTGCGCCTCTTTTTTTCTTTGCGTCATGTGCTGTTTGGGGAGGGTTTTTTGGAAGGGACATCCTGCGTGACACTGCAGTGCCACTCCTAGATGGGCCCGGTGTTTGTGTCGGCCACTAGGGTCGCTTATCTTTCTCACACAGTCAGCTACCTCATTGCGCCTCTTTTTTTCTTTGCGTCATGTGCTGTTTGGGGAGGGTTTTTTGGAAGGGACATCCTGCGTGACACTGCAGTGCCACTCCTAGATGGGCCCGGTGTTTGTGTCGGCCACTAGGGTCGCTTATCTTTCTCACACAGTCAGCTACCTCATTGCGCCTCTTTTTTTCTTTGCGTCATGTGCTGTTTGGGGAGGGTTTTTTGGAAGGGACATCCTGCGTGACACTGCAGTGCCACTCCTAGATGGGCCCGGTGTTTGTGTCGGCCACTAGGGTCGCTTATCTTTCTCACACAGTCAGCTACCTCATTGCGCCTCTTTTTTTCTTTGCGTCATGTGCTGTTTGGGGAGGGTTTTTTGGAAGGGACATCCTGCGTGACACTGCAGTGCCACTCCTAGATGGGCCCGGTGTTTGTGTCGGCCACTAGGGTCGCTAATCTTACTCACACAGCTACCTCATTGCGCCTCTTTTTTTCTTTGCGTCATGTGCTGTTTGGGGAGGGTTTTTTGGAAGGGACATCCTGCGTGACACTGCAGTGCCACTCCTAGATGGGCCCGGTGTTTGTGTCGGCCACTAGGGTCGCTTATCTTACTCACACAGCGACCTCGGTGCAAATTTTAGGACTAAAAATAATATTGTGAGGTGTGATGTGTTCAGAATAGGCTGAAAATGAGTGTAAATTATGTTTTTTGAGGTTAATAATACTTTGGGATCAAAATTACCCCCAAATTCTATGATTTAAGCTGTTTTTTAGGGTTTTTTGAAAAAAACACCCGAATCCAAAACACACCCGAATCCGACAAAAAAAATTCGGTGAGGTTTTGCCAAAACGCGGTCGAACCCAAAACACGGCCGCGGAACCGAACCCAAAACCAAAACACAAAACCCGAAAAATTTCCGGCGCTCATCTCTAGTGTTTGTGCAGCGCTGCTATGGGAGAGATGTCATGACGTCTCTCCCATAGAGAGGAGCCGACGGCCGGAGACGGAGTGCAGCGCAGTAGCGGTCCGGAAGCAGGAGCGGGGCTGGTAAGTATTGTTTTTATTTTGGTGTTTGCAAGCGGTGCTACTAAAGGGGGCACAGCTACAGGGTACACAACTACTGGGGGCACTGCTACAGGGGGCACTGCTACTGAGGGCACAGCTACAGGGGGCACTGCTACAGGTGGCAGAGCTACTAGGGGCAAATCTACTGGGGGTACAGCTACAGGGGGCACAGCTACTGGGAGCACAGCTACAGACGGATAACTGTGGCCAGGCCCCTTCCCTATGAATAAGCCACACCCCTATTTTGAACTCTATTTTACCTGGGAGGGGGGGACCACAGGAAACTTTCGCCCTGGGCACCACAAGGTCTAGAACCGGCCCTATGTGGGTAGTATAGTTGGAGTAGGGTTAGCTCTGTTAAATAGATGTGTCCTCGGAGAGAGCATCTGATTGGGCACAGCAGGGAATTCTGTAAGTGGCCAGTGGCACAGGAGAATATGTAGATCACTGTACATTTCTTAAAATCAAACATATAATAATGCAGCACCTAATATAACATTTTTATTAATTACCTTGGAGGCTAAATATAAATATGAAAACTGTAAAATACTCATTCTCTAAACATTTTCATTAGACATTATTAATTTTGAGAGCATTGAGGACTTCAGAATTATATCATATTAAATCACTATACACGAGTCTCCAGGCCAGGAGCCACATGAAGGATTCATAGCTGACTATAAGACAACATTAATTAAAAGTAAATGTTTTGAAGACACTATTTCCCACATGTGATTATGTCTCCTAACCAACACAGACAGCACTCCACATGAAGCGAAATCAAAGTATACTGACAATAAACTCTGGGAAACAAACTCTAATTGCACAAAGACTCAGATTGGCAGCATTATTTAAGATGAGACTAAACAATATTGCAAGCAAACCAATGGAAATGAATAACTGAACAAAAATCTTTTTTTGCACTGAATCTCCACCACCACATCAGAAGAGAATCCTTGTGAAACAGAAGAAACTCTTCCCAATAGAAACACAAACCAAATGATACTCCAGAACAGTGCCGTTTATTGCAAACGCAAAAAGACCTGGGGCGGAATGTAGTCTTTCCAGGCGAGACCAAGCCCATATTAGCAAGGCCACGCCCTCTCCTGGGGAGCATGCGTGCCCATGTCGAGTGCAAATTTACGTTTCTTATATCGGGCGGGTGGGGGCTTGGGGGTGCATTTTAAATCTCACACTGGGAGCCTAATTGGCTAGAAATGCCCCTGCTCCAGAGCTCTTAGCCTGGAAGTAAAACTAGAATTTTGTACATGTAGATTTGTCCAGTCAGCTGCCACCAGGTGTTTCCATTTTTTTATTTAAAGTTAACTGGCCACCACTGTATGCAATGTTATTGTAGCTTCATCACATGTTATAACGGAAAGGCTGCAGGGAGGTGGGGTTGGGTTTAGGCATCCACGGGTAGGGGAGGTTAGGGTTAGGCTGTGGGGGGAAGGGGGGCAGGAGGGTTCCAACCATCAGGATGCTGCGGTCGGAATTCTGACCGCCAACATCCCGACTGCCGGCATTTCAGCTCTAACCCGGCTGCGACACCCTTAGTATTATTCATAGTTTCTGTACTGTATTATGTTCATACTGTAAGCACCTTGAGTTCTACTGGAGAAAGTGTGTTATATAAATATAAAATTATCATCATCATCATCATCATCATCATATATATGAATCTTTAATGAACTCATCCATCCTACATTGTAGAAAACCTGCTGTTTGTGTAATTTCAAGTTCCACCATAATTGTGAAGTTATTATATATGGTGAGACACACTGAAAATAGATGTGAATAGTGGAACATGTCACACATGACAGACTTAGAGAAAATGATACAAGGAAGGTGACAGTATAAAATCAATCTTCATTATGTTGCAGCATCTTAAACATTGAACCACAAGTCAGTATTTTAAGTAAGTTTACATAGAAATAAGAACAATTCGTAAGTAAATATTTGCAAGAAGCACGAATGTTCATGGCATCATTTACTGAAGAACTGCACTGATTAATTCAATTTTAATAGGTGTATAAATCCAGTTTATAGCAAGTTAGAATATTAGAGAGTGAATTCTGATAGGTAAAAAAGCTATAAATTAGCCAATATGTAAAAAAAAATCTATTTAGCGTAGCGATTCAAAAGGTGCAACTCTTACATACATATCTCCAAGTTAGCATGACAATATTCATGACAGTAATCTAAATTTAGCTCCCTATAAAGTCCTGCAATTGTAGAACAAAAATTAATCAGGATCCTATTCAGCTTCTGAAGAGCACTCATAAAAGTCTGTGATTTGAAATTAATTTATGCAAAGAGAAAGTCTCTTGTATTATCGAAGTATACTTGTGAGACATAAATCTAGACTAAAGCTTTAAACCATTAATGACCACTTTCACACAGAGTCTTCAAGGATATAATTGAACGAGAAATCCTCAATTTCATCTGAACGCAAACAAAAGGCCTCATATACAAGGCACAACCACACTGCTGCAGGATTTTTTTTAAAGTACTGGTTCTGAATATGAATGACATAAGATTGCTTAAATATTTATGACTCCAGCATCCAAGCTATCCCTCACTGCAGCCTCAGTAAGTGAAAATTCCAGGCTTCGCACAGACGCTTTTAATATACTAAGGTAAGTTGTGCAATTCTATCTGATGATGAGACTGTAACAACTTCATACTGTACAATAAATGAGAAAATATATTACCAGCAACATATATAAGCAAGATAATAAAACATAAATAAGAGCCCACTTTGAGAAACACAAATCGTGTGGACGAAACACGTCAGTACGTCCCTCCCCCTTGCAGGTCACATGGTCTAGTGATCGGCAAGGAATCTTCAGTACCTATCTTCCACAAACACAGCAGCTGCTGAAGCAGCGATTTACTGGCAAAGCATCAACCAGGAGAGAGCAGTGGATTCCAGCCGATGGAGAAACTTCCAGAGGGTAACCACTCAAAGTAATGGTAACCCTGGTGTATATGTGGGATTCTCCAATTGAAAGTACACTTGCCTGTCATTCTGATCAGTAGCTAATACCATCAGTATATATGCACAACACACTTATAGGATTTGACCTCAGTGTTAGTGTTCCATCCCTGTTTCTCTCTGTCAGTAGTATATGAGGTATTGGCAATCACCATACACAGAGGAAGTGGAGACTTGTAAAGACTAGAAGACTAACATCGATATAGGAAGGAGACAGAGGAACTCACAGAAAAAGTCAAGACCAGGCAAGAGAGATTGGCACAGGCAAGAGAGACTGGCACAGGCAAGGGAAGAGAGGCTGGTAGATAGGCAGAGACTTGTGCTTAGTTTTAAGAAAAAGTGAATTATCAGCCCACCAGAGCCATTAAGACTGGGGAAAATGACAAGTTGACTACTTTCATTGGATCTTAGAGTGGGTACACACTAGATCGATATCAGCACGATTTGCCATATCGGAACGACAAATCAAGCATATCGCCTAGTATCTATGCAGGATTGCATGCTTCTGCAGATCGCATTCGACATCATCTGGTCAGCCGTGCTGCACTGCCAATCAGCCTATATGCACTGCCAATCAAACAATATTGTATGTGGCCCCGTGCAGTGTAATGAAGGACAGAACGAGACAAAGTTCATTTGTTCATTACATCGCTTAGTACGTACCGGAGATCTGGCATGGTGTGGGGCAAAGGAAAATCGCCCTGGCGAAGTATATTAAAAAAGAAGGCTCAAGAATTGTAATAATACTGTAGGGTTTCCAACAGGCCCGCTATCAGGGGGGTGCTGCGGGCACAGCTGTCTCGTGCCCGGCCTCTCTAACAGAGAGGGGAGGGCTCATGCCGCTGCCCACTCACCACCACCATCCGTCCGCCACCAATGCCTTTGTTTGCCCAGCGCCCGCAGGCTATTGAAAATGTCCCTCTCAAGAATTATCTGGATCGTCTCTGGCTTGCACATGCACCATCACCCCATCTCCCCAACATACACATCTCTGTCACAACACACAGGGCATGGACCCCGCTTGCCCCAACCTGGTCACACCACTGTGCGGGAGTTTTACCGGATATTCAGGGAGAACAACGGGTAAACATTCCTAGGGATACTTTATCGGACATGTACACTGCTCAAAAAAATAAAGGGAACACTAAAATAACACATCCAAGATCTGAATGAATGAAATATTCTTATTAAATACTTTGTTCTCTACATAGTTGAATGTGCTGACAACAAAATCACACAAAAATTATCAATGGAAATCAAATTTATTAACCCATGGAGGTCTGGATTTGGAGTCACACTCAAGATTAAAGTGGAAAAACACACTACAGGCTAATTCAACTTTGATGTAATGTCCTTAAAACAAGTCAAAATGAGGCTCAGTAGTGTGTGTGGCCTCCACGTGCCTGTATGACCTCCCTACAACCCACACAAGTGGCTCAGGTAGTGCAGCTCATCCAGAATGGCACATCAATGCGAGCTGTGGCAAGAAGGTTTGCTGTGTCTGTCAGCAAAACACTACGTCCAGAGCATGGAGGCGCTACCAGGAGACAGGCCAGTACATCAGGAGACGTGGAGGAGGACGTAGGAGGACAACAATCTAGCAGCAGGACCGCTACCTCCGCCTTTGTGAAAGGAGGAACAGGAGGAGCACTGCCAGAGCCCTGCAAAATGACCTCCAGCAAGCCACAAATGTGCATGTGTCTACTCAAACGATCAGAAACAGACTCCATAAGGGTGGTATGAGGACCCGACGTCCACAGGTGAGGGTTGTGCTTACAGCCCAACACCGTGCAGGACGTTTGGCATTTGCCAGAGAACACCAAGATTGGCAAATTCGCCACTGGCGCCCTGTGCTCTTCACAGATGAAAGCAGGTTCTCACTGAGCACATGTGACAGACGAGACATAGTCTGGAGACGCCAAGGAGAACGTTCTGCTGCCTGCAACATCCTCCAGCATGACCGGTTTGGTAGTGGGTCAGTAATGGTGTGGGGTGGCATTTCTTTGGGGGGCCGCACAGCCTTCCATGTGCTCGCCAGAGGTAGCCTGACTGCCATTAGGTACCGAGATGAGATCCTCATACCCCTTGTGAGACCATATGCTGGTGCGGTTGGCCCTGGGTTCCTCCTAATGCAAGACAATGCTAGACCTCATGTGGCTGGAGTGTGTCAGCAGTTCCTGCAAGATGAAGGCATTGATGCTATGGACTGGCCCGCCCGTTCCCCAGACTTGAATCCAATTGCACACATCTGGGACATCATGTCTCGCTCCATCCACCAATGCCACGTTGCACCACAGACTGTCCAGGAGTTGGCGGATGCTTTAGTCCAGGTCTGGAAGGAGATCCCTCAGGAGACCATCCGCCACCTCATCAGGAGCATGCCCAGGCATTGTAGGGAGGTCATACAGGCAGGTGGAGGCCACACACACTACTGAGCCTCATTTTGACTTGTTTTAAGGACATTACATCAAAGTTGGATCAGCCTGTAGTGTGTTTTTCCACTTTAATTTTGAGGGTGACTCCAAATCCAGACCTCCATGGGTTAATAAATTTGATTTCCAATGATAATTTTTGTGTGATTTTGTTGTCAGCACATTCAACTATGTAAAGAACAAAGTATTTAATAAGAATATTTCATTCATTCAGATCTAGGATGTGTTATTTTAGTGTTCCCTTTATTTTTTTGAGCAGTGTATATTTGTGCCAACAGTGCATGTAACGATCAGTGCAACATACGTCTTTATATAACAACATGACTTGAGCACTTGACAAGATCATACTATTCATGTAAGCAGCTTACAGTAAATTTAAAGACACATAAAACTGCATTAAGAAAACATTACCAATAGGCAACCAAAGTATGGGAACTACTATAAGGCAAATGCTCAAACATAGGAACAAGGCAAGCTGCCAGAAATAACAGTTCTAGAGACAAATCTACAACATGCTGTAATATCCCTGGAAAATGAGACCAGTTAGGTTAGCAAGCATGACATACAGTATGTATGGGGTGGGTGCATAAATGTACAGTGTGAACCTTTGACAAGTGCAGAAGTACCATTAGGTTCCTAAAGATTTATTTATCTTAGGTGTTATTCTTGCTTTTTGATGTGGGATATTTATATGCACAGTGGCCATAAAACGTATTCTGCCTTTAAGACTTACATCATGGAAGCTAAATAAATGTAGCCAGGTATTTTTGACACACAGAACACAAAGCTTTTTAAGTATAAATACAAAACACACTATTGCGCCTAGGTTTCACAAGTAGTAGATGTACCTTTAGCTGCATTTAAAGCTGTGAATTTATCGAATCGGTCTCATAAAGGACATAGGGGCAGATGTATTAACCTGGAGACGGCATAAGGAAGTGATAAACCAGTGATATGTGCAAGGTGATAAAGGCACCAGCCAATAAGATCCTAACTGTTAATTTACATATTGGAGCGGATTGGCTGGTGCCTTTATCACCTTGCACATATCACTGGTTTATCACTTCCTTATGCCGTTTCCAAGTTAATACATCTGCCCCATATTTATTAACCTAGACTTGCATACATTTTTGAAAGCTTGCTGCAATTTTTACACAGTGTAGATATTTATTATGGGGGTACTGCAGCAGATATTTATCATTCGCAAATCCCCATAGCTCTCTGTCTGGACTACACTAATGACAAATTTACCAAGATCTGAAAAGCTTACCGTTTCAATCTTGGCCCCAGTAGCTAATTCCATGTCAGATGGCATCAGCCTATGGGCTACTGTCTCAGAAAATTTGTACAAGACGGGTCTTCAGATCCCTCCCTGTCAGCCTGTGCTGGTGTATACCTAGCCTGACGGCCATGCATGTGCATTGGCCTCACTGAGTCTGTGCTAAAAAGGAATGTGATAGCATAAGCCTATTGTCTTATATGAGCCTACAAGATACATATGGTAAATTCCACATAATTATAATGTTTTATATATTCACATTATTGCTAAATATGTCTTTGTCTCTACCAGCTTTGTGCAATTTTTAACATTCTTCTTTGCAATTTTGTTAGAGTTGGCTTTAGACTGTAGACCAGTGGTTCCCAAACTTTACCAAATCACGGCACCCTAGAGTATCAGCATTTTTTTTCACAGCACCCCCAGGATAAAAGTTTTTTTTTAAATATAAAATGAAGTAAATTGTGTCTAGCGGTCATCCTTACATACCTCACAACATGACCCTTCCCAGGAAGGACAACATGCTCTATTACTGGACGTCTCTTTTAATTTATGATTGCCATCACCTGTGTTGGAACACCTTTCTTATCAATTAACTAGAACAACAAAGGTGATGACAACCAAAAATTAAAAGGGAAGTCCAGGAATAGAGCACTTTTCCCCTCCTGGGATGGGTCATGTTGGGAAGTATGTCCTTAGGGTCAGTTATGTGGGGGATGTACAGTTGTGCTTTGATTGTCCACATTTTATGACACACTAGCACTGGTTTTGACTATGACTTTAACCATAAATAATTTGATAAGGTCCTGGACCAGCCACCCGAAGCACCCTTGCAAGAGCCTTGTGGCACCCCCAGGGTGCCTAAGCACGCAGTTTGGGAACCACTGCTGTAGACTGTTGGTAAATATTGTTTTGTACAGACTATGCAAATTCAAACATACTGTACCCCCCCCCCCCCTATTTTGGGACACTCCCAAATGTCGCTCCTTTACAAGGTAGCAGCGAATATATCAACTTTGCGGCTGCGCTTTAATGGCACAAACTGCACGGAACATCCTCTGCACCTCCCAATTGGGCCTCCACTCCCAGGATAAATGGTAGGCAGGAACGGATACATATTTAGTGACTGCCGTGCAGTTCTCCCACCAACATCAGGATGGTTGGAGGTATAGATTATGACTCTTGGTGCAGGACAAGTCTTTTTACTTTGCAGTTGTTCTATTAAATACACATTTTCAGGCATACTCTAAAACCAGTGTACATGCTATCTTTTGTAATGCCAGAGGCAGCTGTGGAACAGACTGGTGTCTGAGTGCTCTACACAAAGACATGCATTCTCCCTGCAGAAGTACAAGATAAGGTAAAGAGACAAAGTGTGTATAGAAATCAGGTCTACACTTGCGGGAATGATATTTACCTGTGACCTTGGTAAAATCATTATCTACCTTTGTGTCACATTAATGAATTCCCCTTTTCTCTGCCACAGACTGGACTGCAGATGAGACTGCCAAACATCACAGCAAAGCAGTGACATCAAGCCTGGGCAAGCTGCATGTGGTGGATAAGGACTGCTGGGGAAAGTTTCAGCAGACAAATTGAAACAGATAGATGGCTCTGCAGTTAAACATCATCATTTGGTTCTGCCAGTAACTATCAAAATTTAAATACTGGAGCCAGAGCATTTGCATCATATAAGTGCTAAAGAGCAAATGTAACATGTCACAGCGTAATGTGGGAGTACATACAGTAAAAGGCTTTTACTGCTCATCTTGTGTGCCACTTGCAGTCCTGCCTAGATCTTAAATCACTCCGTGTAATTGTTCTGAATTTACTACTAGTAAAGGTTGAAACAGCAATGCTAGTAAAAGGTGGCCCATTATTTATTACCATGACAGAGATTAGTAAGAGGAGGGGGAAAGAAACATGAATACATGGGCTCAACTGAGTGCATCCATCCCAATTGTTTGATAAAAGTTTTATGTCAACAAAACCTTATCTACATTTGTGCCCAAACAGCAATCCTAATAAAGTAGCAGACGGTATGTTGTTATTGTGTCGACACTGTAAAGTCAAATGGATCATATTACCAATATGTTCATCATTTTCGACATATTGACATTATGCTTGTCTACATTATAAACATATGAGCATTAATGATAGGCTGCAGTTAGGGTTAGATAAATGTGTATGTCGACAGGCATCATGTCAACATTGTGATTTCCAAAGCACTTTCGGGTGTTGACATGTTGAACATGTCAACATTATGAATGTTAATACTGTTATTTTGAGGTTACTATCGTCCCATTCACCCCTGCATTTCTTATTTTCGATCTCATGATATTTTATATTTTGCTTATAGTATTTTTTATTTTAATATTTATAGTGCAACAGAATATGCTGCGCTATATAAGAAACGGTTAATAAATAAATAAATGTATATTTTGATTGCAATTATTTTATGCTTTAGGGTTGACGTCTCTTCAACTTTGAATAAACAGTACACTTATTATATACAGTATTGTTTTCTCTAGATTATTTAGCACTGCAGATTATTTAAATCCTTATACCAGAGGTTCCCAAACTGTGTGCCGTGGCTCCCAGGGGTGCCTCGGGACACTTGCAGAGGTGCCCTGGTTTGGTGGTCCAGAATTAATTAAAATTATTAATGGTCAATATAATAGGCAAAACCAGTGCTGGTGGATGCCAGTCATAATATATGTGGCCAAACAGAAGCAAATCTTGTCCCTCACCACACAACTGACCCTAAGGATGACATATAAACGCAATCTACTTAATGTAATATTTCTTTTTACATTTCTCAATAAGAATGTTTTGGCCTAGGGGTGCCGTGAAAAAAATTCTGATATTCTAGGGTGCCGTGATTCAAAAAAGTTTGGAAACCACTGCCTTATACCTCTCTGTAATGAGATAACAAGACTTTCTGCAGCAGGTTACATTGGTTTCCACAGGGAAACATTGGGGTATAGAGTGGACCTTGATCCAAAAGCACCAACAGGCTAAAGGGCCTCCTCTATAACCCCACCTCCAGGCACTGTGAGCTCAGTTTCAGTTGGTGTCTGCAGAAGCAAATCAGTTAATAGGTGGACTGCACTGAGCAGCCCTGAAATAGCTTTTTCTGACAGAAAATTTATTCAAAACTGGGCTGTCATGGTAACATTTCAGCGCTGCAGCTCCATCACCTCACAAGTGGCGTCGCATACTCCCTGCTGCCTGTTCCCGGGTACTTGCTGCGGAGACGCTCTGGCTTTATGCACACGGTCACAGTCGCTCTCCTGATTCACGTGGCTGCTACGGGGAGGAGGTAAGAGGGTCCCCCAGGCGGGACCCGCCATTACATTGCGTTCTGTCCGAGACCTAGGGAGATGGGTCGCGGCGCTGGCGTGGACACTATCAACGTGCAGGGACCCCGCTAGACCACCAGGGCAATAGAGCACAGGTCGGGTGTTCTAACGCCCCATTTAATAAGGCTCGCTAGTACCTGGGGTGGAAGTCCAGCATAGGGGAGCTGGCGCTTGACCTGTAGCCTCTCCCCGGCCCAGGTCGACATCTACTACAGATTTTCCCACCCTGGAGCTGCCTCACACTCTCCCTTACTCCCTGAGACGCTGGGCGCCATCTTATAAGCATAGTTGCGGCTAGTCTCTGGGACTGCAGGGCAAGGTCTCCCTTGTAAAGCCACCTATATACAACGCTGTGACTTTATAAACACTTGAGTATTCTACATGTCTCTATACAGACAGCTTTAGTTAATAAAAAGTGTACCTATTACAGGATATATTGTACGAGTATTCTGATATATACCTCCGGTCTAGGATCATGCTGTGTGTTTATATATATATATATATATATATATATATATATATATGTACATATACTAGTCCAGTGCAGTTTTATTGTCATAATAATTATCTGCATTTCCTGTGACTGTGTGTGCCTGTATGTGCTGAGTGGTTTCATTTTCAGTGTTTCCCAGATATATCTATCACTATATTCTGTACCCTAAGGGACTAGGTGCGTCAGGGTCATATATATAGTGCATCACGGTATATACCTCTTACGTGTATTCTACTGTGTATTCAGTCACATAATACCAGATTTATTCACTGGTGTTGTGTACTGTGTCTGCAGTCACATACTAACAGATTTATATGCAGGTATAGTACTCTGTCTGGCTTTATCGTACTCATTCGCTCTGTTGTTGCATTTGTGTACAATGTCTAACAAGAAGGGCAGTAAGTCTGTGGACGCTCCTGCATCATGCGCCAAAGATTTACCAGACAGGGAAGCTGTGTATGATGGTCTGTGTACTATGTATCATACATCTCCCAGTCAGTTCGCAGCTCCTGTAACCAATCAGGAGCCACCCTGGGCTGCATGCACAAACCTACTGGGTACTCTGGTGGAACGCCTTACGTCCCCTCTGGGACCACCTGTGCTATTACAGCCACAAATTGTCCCTATGGTTAATCCGCCTTGTGCGGAAAATTTTTCTAACCAGTTGCAGCAATTAAATCGTTCCTTGGTCAGACAAAAATCTACTTCAGATCACTCTACTGTCTCTGGGTCATCTAAGCGGGCTGCTTCCTCCTCACAATCCACAAATCTCTCAGATGTTTCATCTGAAGAGGAAGGGGAGCATACTGTCCTGTCAGACAATGAATCAGGTGTTTCAGACGAGGATTCTCCATTGCAAATTGATGTCCCTGCCCTTGTGGTTGCTATTAAGCAAATCCTACAAATCACTGATGAGGATTCCACTACTGTGGCTAAGAAAAATGATATGTTTAAATGGCAGATGGTGGTTAAAAATCTATTACCCCATTCTGACCATTTGGTGGACATCAGGTAGGAGCCCTGGTCGAATATGACCAAGGTTATATATCTGACAATGTCAGACAATACCTGTCTCACATTACCACCGCCACCTATTACATTCAGGAGGCGTCCTCTGAGGCAGGTGTGTTGGCAGCCAAGGCGTCGCCTACGTCTGTCCTGGCTCGCCGTATTCTGTGGTTGAGATCATGGAAGGTGGACCTAGACTCCAAAAAGACCTTGGAGGTACTCCCCTTTAAGAGGGACATTTTGTTTGGAGAAGACCTAAATAAAATTGTGTCTGAATTGGCGGCTGCTAAGGCTGCCTTTCTCCCAAATACTAATCCTTCTGCAGAGAAGACTAAAGGTACCACTTTTCGTTCCTTTCGGCCTCAAGGGAAAGCAAAAGGTCAGGCATACCCGAGACAATCTCATGCTCCCAAAACCACGAAGCCCAAGGCAAAGCAGTCCTGGGCAGCCCATCAGCCTGCTTCTAAACAAGACAAGCCTGACGCATGACGGGGTGGGCCTCCCACTGGGGGACCCCAGGGTGGGAGGCTGACTTCTGCAGTTCACCCAGGTCTGGTTAATGACCACTTCAGACACATGGGTGCGAGGAGTTTTTTCTCATGGGTACACAGTCTCCTTCAAGAGACTTCCCCCTCGTCAGTTTTGCACCACAGTTATCCCTTCGGATCTGTTAAAGGCGCAAGCTTTGCAAAAGGTTGTGGGTTCTCTCCTGAATACAGGAGTGGTAGTGCCGGTTCCTCTGACCCAGAGAAGCAGAGGTCACTACTCGACCCTGTTTCTAGTTTTGAAACCTAATGGGTCTTTCCAGCCTACTGTATACTCAACCTCAAATCACTAAACAAGTTTGTGAGAGTGTCCAAGTTCCGTATGGAAACAATGCGCTCAATTATACTGGCTATGCAACCAAGAGACTATATGGTATCCCTGGATATACAGGATGCGCACCTGCATATACATATTGCCATATTGCATCAGCAGTATCTGCGGTTTGCTATTGGCAACATCCACTATCAGTTCCAGGCTCTGCCATTTGGACTGGCTATGGCTCCTCTGATCTTCACCAAAGGTTATGGCCGTAACGACGGCCCATCTTCTTCGCCAGGGAGTCAGGATCCTGCCGTATCTGGACGACTTGCTGATTCCGGCAAACTCCAACAATGTCCTCCTCAGTCATCTACAACTAACAGTAAGCTTCCTACAAGCCCACTGGTGGCTCATCAATTGGAAGAAATCCCCGCTGGTCCCAGCTCAGAGCATGGTGCACCTGGGGGCACTCCTGGACACACACAGTCAACAACTGTTTCTGTCTCCAGAAAAAGTCCTGAGTCTTCAAGACCAGATAAGATGCTTCCTTTGTCGCACCAGAGTGTCGATACACAAGTACTTGGCCTGATGGTGTCGGCATTCGACATGGTAGAGTACGCTCAATTTCATTCTCGCCCTCTGCAGAGGTTAATCTTTTCCAAGTGGGACGGCCTACCTCATCGGATCAGATCTCACATGATCACTTTGACTCCGGAGGTTCGTCTGTAGCTGACCTGGTGGCTACAGGACCAGCAATTCAGCAGGGGCCGTCCCTTCTGGATCCCCGACTGGGTCCTGCTAACAACGGACGCCAGTCTGAGGGGATGAGGTGCAGTGTTGGAGCAACACTCTTTTCAGGGTTGCTGGACCAAGGAGGAGTCACTCCTCCCAAAAAACATTCTGGAGTTGCGGGCGGTGTTCAACTCTCGCCCTGCCTCTGGTACAGAATAGGCCGGTTCAAGTACGGTCAGACAATGCCACTACGGTGGCATACATAAACCATCAAGGCGGCCATCATGGCTATGACGGAAGTGTAAAAAATGCTTTGTTGGGCAGAATGCCATCTGCCAGCAATATCGGTAGTGTTCATTACGGGCGTCCTGAACTGGGAAGCGGATTTCCTCAGTCGCCAGGACTTGCACACCAGAGAGTGGAGTCTTCATCAAGAAGTCTTTCAACTTCTAGTGGATAAGTGGGGCTTACCAGACGTAGACCTAATGGCGTCTCGACACAATCACAAGGTTCCGGTCTTCGGATCAAGGACCAGGGACCTTCAAGCAGCATTCATGGATGCACTGGCAATTCCATGGAACTTTCGGCTGCCCTACGTGTTCCCTCCAGCATCACTTCTGCCCAGGATCACCCAACAGTCATACATGCTTTTGCTGTGCTAGATTTGACTCAGAAACCTGCGTTCATTCTTGACTGTCCCATCTCCACCTGCTCTACACCTCAAAAGTTTCAAAATAAACATGTATTTTTTTAAAAGGTTGTATGAATATCAATGTATATCAATGGAATTTCCACACAGGTTACATATACAGGTTGAGTATCCCTTATCCAAAATGCTTGGGACCAGAGGTATTTTGGATATGGGATTTTTCCGTATTTTGGAATAATTGCCTACCATAATGAGATATCATTGTGATGGGACCTAAATCTAAGCACAGAATGCATTTATGTTACATATACACCTTATACACACAGCCTGAAGGTGATTTTAGCCAATATTTCTTATAACTTTGTGCATTAAACAAAGTGTGTGTACATTCACACAATTCATTTATGTTTCATATACACCTTATACACACAGCCTAAAGGTCATTTAATACAATATTTTTAATAACTTTGTGTATTAAACAAAGTTTGTGTACATTGAGCAATCAGAAAACAAAGGTTTCACTATCTCACTCAAAAAAGTCCGTATTTCGGAATATTCCGTATTTTGGAATATTTGGATATGGGATACTCAACCTGTATATATATGTTTTGTATCAATAATAAAAGTACACTTCATTCCTATAAGGGAAAGACGGTTAGGATTAGTGTTTGGGGTAGGGTTAAAATACTTACCAGGATCCGTCGTATTCTGACCATCGGGATCCCAACCAAAGATGTTTCGATACCAACCCACAATCAAATTGTTTCAAAAGCTGCAGATTGGCCGCCCCAGAACTAAAAAGGAGCCATGTTGTTTACAATAGTGCATTATATTATGCATTTTATTTATCTTTAGACACTGTAATCTTCTATTTTACTCCAGTAGTTTTTAATATTACAAGATGTACAAAACAGGAGGATTTGTAGACTGCTATTAGCTGCACAACATTGCCCCTCTCCACCCCTGAGCTGCCCAAGACCCTCCCTTGCCCAGCTACGATTCCACCCTTCGCATGCTTTAATCAGGCTGACAGCCGCCAATCACAGCCAGCTGCCTGGCTGGGTCTTTCTTTAATAGTGAGAGCATTGTCTAGCAGTGCTTCTTGCAGCATTCACAGTGCTGACTGTACCAGCCTGGGTGGTGCCTGCTCCAAATGCACATGGGTACAACACAGCATTCATTCCTTTCTCTTAAAAAAAACAACTAAAAATAATATTTAGCTTTTAATATGATGCTTGGTGCAGCAAATGTAGGTGAGAGACACACAGTGTCAGAAGCCCCAGGCTGCAGGCTTAGGAGGGGGGAGAGGGGGGACGGGGGGAGTGGGCATGTATGAGGCATAGAGGCAACTCCCATAGAGGCAGCAAGCATCTTATTAATCCCCTGCAGTGCTGAAAATAGGGGTCCGCCCGCTAGACCAGTCTCCCGCATCGGGTGTCACCAGGGGCAGTGACGCCCCTGACATGGACCCCTTCCTTCCTTTATACACCCCTGCATACTGCATAAAAGTATGCAGAAGGAAAATAATGAGATAGCATGCCAAGTACAAGGTATTCGGATGTCTAATTATGTCACGAAATGCTTCTTCAATTGCAACATCCTGATAGCAGTCCCACGTGTAAGTCTCTTGAAATTCTCAAAGCTTACTGGAAGCTGAAGTCAGCTGGAAAAAAAAGGTCAGTTTCTAATCAAGAAAAGAAAAGAGTATGACAGGACAACATGCCCTGCAATAATACAAGTGTAATTCGATGCACTGAGGTTTTTAAACTTTCCCAGATGTTGGAAAGTGTTTATAAGTCAGAATTAGCATGAATAGGTTATTTTCCTCGCTAAACATAGTAAGATCACTTGAGTCCAAGGCCTAAAGAAATTCCACATGCAAATATCAGAAATAATTTCCACTCTTGTTTTGTACTTGTACACTTCTGACCACCTGCAACAAGACACTTCCACTTTCCTGGAGTTTAAATAAGGATACCTAAGGTAATACATAAATAGCAGTAGTACAGAATGTATGAATAATCAATAGGCATGTGACAGAGTTCCAGGGAAAAAAGTACTTGATAAAATTGGATAGTTTAGATTACTGTGGTGTGTGTAACACGTTTGTTTAATACATAACATTAAGTAGAAAGTTCACTCCAATTCTGCTGTCAGATTGAAAAGAGAGTGGGCATCAGACTGGCCGACTCCGCACACCCAGTTTTCCTGGCAAGCTGGTAAACTATTAATCAAACAGCTGTTGCCATTACGGGATGTGTTCGGCATCCCAGCAGTCGGGATGCGGACGGTCATGTGACTGACGCCAGAATCACAACACTACTCAGGAAACCGTCGCCAGAACACAGACAGCCGACATTATGAAGGTAAGTATGGTGATACAGGTTAGGGCCAGGGCTCGGGGAGGATTAGGCACTGGTGCCATAACAGACACCCCCAAGGGTTAGCGATAGCCACCACCTCCGGAGGGTTAGGTTAGGGGAGGAAGGAGGGTTAAAATACCCTGCCCGGTGTCGGGATGCCACTGTCAGTCATGTGACCGACGTCATCCCGACCATCTGTATTACATACCGAACCCCCCAAAACAAATGGTGCCTCCATTTTTATAATGATTGGAAGGTGAATTGAGATATGAATGTTAATAGAAAAATAATTAAAAAAAATAGTGTCTAACATCCAGAATTAATTGCGTTATACAGTATACTGACTATTGAATTAGCTGCTATATTGGCCTGCTCAGTGCAGCTCCTTTCGTACCCTGACCTTATAGAAGCCAGGGGCAGATGGTGAATAACAGTCACATCAGTGACAACTGCAGGATGATGCCATCCAATGCCAGGGGACCGGGGGAAGAGCAGTAAATAATTGTTGTGCCCCAGATGCACCTAATCAGTGAAGCATGGGGTAGAGCAGGAAATAAGTCTCTCCGCCCCTAGCTCTGCTGATTGGCTAGAGACATACTTGTGCAGTACCTGGCTTTATGTGTGTGATAGCGAAGGCCTATTTGTACACGACACACTAGGGATAATGTCATGACACCCACTTTTTTAACTGCTGATTAGGGGGTTTAAATACTTTTGCCTTTATATTCTACATACTCACTGATCAAAATAGAACAACCTGCCTAATAATGATTAGGCCCCCTGTGCTCTGCCTCGGCGAGGAATGGACTCCACGAGAACTATAAAGAAGTCCTGTGGTATCTAGTACCAAGATGTTGGCAGAAGGTCCTTTAGCCACATCAGATGTGACCACACCAGGCTGGGATTTTCCTGACATGGTTGCATCTTGTGCGACCAGTCAGAAATATCATGCAGCTGCTGGAATATAGTCTTCCCTCCTGGGGCCCTCTACATTCTTGTCCCTCCTGGGGCCCTCTACATTCTTGTCCCCCCCCCACCAGTGCCTGTCGTGCAGCCGATCACTTCTGCAGAGAGGAGCAAACACTGGAAAAATGTAAAGCTGCGATGGCCTGATCTTCGAAGGTCCTATAAATCTGTCATCGATTTGTTGAAATCAATATTTCATTATTATATATATGTTTTTAGTAATTGTTTTTTCTTTTTAAATAAAATCATGTTGGATATGTTTAAATAGATGTTCTTAACCTAATTCAATAATAATAATAAAAAAATTCTAAACATTTTTTTTTTCTTTCTTAAATATTAGCCAGTTAAGTGGTTAAGTCCTGTAAATTGCAAGGTGGCTCAGACTTGTTTTTACAGCACATCCCACAGATGCTCGATCAGATTGAGATTTAGGTTATTTGGAGGCCAACTCACCTAAAACTCTGTCATGTTCCTCCAACCATTACTGAACAATTGTGCAGTGCGGCAGGGAATATTAGCCTGCTGAAAAAGATCACTGCCATCAGGGACTATTCTTTCCATGAAGGGGTGTGCTTGGTCTGCAACAATGTTTAAGTAGGTGGAACGTGTCAAAGTAACATCCACGTGAATGCCGGGGGACCATTGCCCAGAGCATCACACTGCCTCAGCCGGCTTGCATTGTTCCCATAGTACACCTGACCTTCTACATGATGTAAGAAAAAAAAAAAATGTGATTCATCAGACCTGATTACCTTTTTCCACTGCACCATGGACCAGTTCCGATGCCCATTGTATTAGCTTTCAGTGGTGGACAAGGGTCAGCATGGGCACTCGGGCAGGTCTTGCGGCTACTGTGTTTTCTGTTCTGACACCTTTCTACCATAGCCAACATTCTTTTTTTTTTATAGCAATTTGTGTTACAGTAGATACCAGAGTACCAGATGGGCTAGACTTCGCTCTCCAAGCGCTTCAAACAGTGAGAGGGTCCTTCCTACCGTAAAGTGTGTAAACTTCCCAGAAAAATATGACAAACACATTTAGAAATATAGATTACATAATACTCCAAGTTCAAAACCCATTTACAAACTTGGCATTTGTCCGTGCATATGAAAGTAGACGTTACATGAGAGCGACCCTAAGAACCCCTCTCCTGATAAATGTTGTGAATGTAGGCCATGAACTTGGTACATTTTGAATTTTAGCAGCCCCATAGAAACCTATGTGGCTGCGTTTGTCCACAAATACTGGGGACAGCAGCTCACACCTCCAACATCTGCTGCAATCCTCTTCTTACCTTCTAAGGATCTCCCAATATCTGCTGCAATCCCCTTCTTACCTTCTAAGATCTCCAATATCTGCTGCAATCCCCTTCTTACCTTCTAGGGATCTCCAATATCTGCTGCAATCCCCTTCTTACCTTCTAAGGATCTCCAATATCTGCTGCAATTCCCTTCTTACCATCTAAGGATCTCCAATATCTGCTGCAATCCCCTTCTTACCATCTAAGGATCTCCAATATCTGCTGCAATCCCCTTCTTACCTTCTAGGGATCTCCAATATCTGCTGCAATCCCCTTCTTACCTTCTAAGGATCTCCAATATCTGCTGCAATCCCCTTCTTACCTTCTAAGGATCTCCAATATCTGCTGCATTCCCCTTCTTACCTTCTAAGGATCTCCAATATCTGCTGCAATCCCCTTCTTACCTTCTAAGGATCTCTAATATCTGCTGCAATCCCCTTCTTACCTTCTGGGTAATCATGAAATGCCGGCAATGAACAGCTATATCGTTGAACGATATAGCATGTACACACTAAAAGTTATCGTTCAACGATAACAATCAGAGACGTCACTACCGGCATTCCCGGACATGCAGCTCAATATTGGTGATCGCTGAACAACGTGCGGGACTGCGCACTGTTCACCAATATTACCCCATACACACTGGATGACATAAGCCTAAAAAATAAATGATAACATAATTTATGTCTGTATCGTTTATTTTTTAGGCTGAAATTGCCCAGTGTGTACTTGGCTTTAACTTCTAGGGATCTCCAATATCTGCTGCAATTCCCTTTATACCTTCTAGGGATACTTTACCTGTACAAATAGCTGTTTTTGAAGGACTTCACCCAAAAAAAGTTTAAAAATATGCCCAAGAGAGACACAGAGAGATTATTATTAGGCTTCTATGTACAGTTATATTCCATGGAAGATGGGTGACCTTGACATTGTTTGGGTTTTCCTTTGACAACAGTATTCACTCTATTACTTGTGCTGCGGAATTATCTACTTTTAATGCACAGCGCAGTTTAGGTACTTGATTAATTTCACTGTATTAGATGTACTTCAGCTAGAATACAGCTCCACCATACGCAATAACATTGCATTATCTTGTCTCAATGTTTCAATTCGATTTTTGTTTTGCCTTCACCTACACCAATTTGCCACTGCGAGTAATGCAACAAATACAAAAAATATAAGAAGGATGCAAAAAGCGTAGGAACACAAATGAAGGAAAGTGCTCCTTTATATGTTCACACTGATTCCTGAAGGAAACTGGTGGATTTGGTCATGAAGCAAACTTAGCAAGAGAGCTACAGAATGCCAGCTCCCACTGCGGCTCTATATAAAATGACACTAATTAGGCAGCACGGCATCAGACGCTACTATGTAACTTAATTACAAGGCTCTTGAAAGTTTCCTACGCTTCTCTTTGGCTCTCCGAAGCACTACAATGGGTGCCTGCTGCAGCCTCTACACACTGCCAAACCATAAACAAAACATCTATTAGCGCTTTGTATCAAGGACCTTTCCCCATAGCAGTAATTACTGCCGTGTCCTACCAGAGACGAGTCACTATAAGGCCTTAACTCTGACAAGCTGTTCTGTCCCAATCCTCCTCCTGCACAGATGTCAAGCCCGCTTGATTTTCATTCGCCCCTTTATTTCACTCGTTCTAATATGCAGAGATCAATGTATAAATCTAAGTAATGAAAACAGTCAGACCTCTTGGAAAATGTCATATTCCTCCTAGAGAGCAGTGTGCATATCATTTCTACTCCAGCCATTCTGTCAATCAGAGGTTCACTGCTCTGGCAATACATGAAAATATCTGACACAATTAAGCCCCTTTAATGCAAGGATGGAGGTGCAATGCATTGTGTAGCTTCCTTTCTCTAACACATTGGCAATGAAGATGTTAAAGGTAGTGGCTAAAAAAACCACAGACACTAAAAAGGCGACTGTCATATAGGCAGCAACAGCTCCAGCATTACAATTTACTGATTTGTCCCTTTAATCTCGTTCCGCAGAATGACACCACATGGTGCTATATGATAAATAATGCATGAGCAGGTGAAATAAAGGGGAGAAGGGTACAGCATGATAAGAGGTGTCTGCTATGTACATATAAGTTCTACATAATAGTAAGACACTAGAAATCAGGAATATGATTATATACTGTATACTACAATTATATTGTTGCTAGAAATGGTAGGGTTGATGGAAGAAAAAAATAATAGCATTCTTAATATAAACACAGATATGCAGAGGATAGATGTGACATTTAGAGCAAAATGTCACTGCATATCTTCAGATATGAATGCATGCTGTCAAGTGTTTGGCTCCAGACGATGTCATGAATGCTTTGATGGGTAAAGGGAGGGAAAACATACAACAAACTGTGGTTTCAAGCTGCTTACTCTTACCTGTTTATCCATGTACTCATTTGTGTGCTGAGATAGGAGCCATTCAAAGTGACTGTCACTCACAGGAAAGGTGGGTGGTGATTAAAGTGAAAGTCAACAGTTTTATCTCGTAAAATAAATATGCAATTGATTAGCTGTGTAGAATTATCTGCTTATGGCCTACTGTAGTGTCATATCTCTATGCACCTTTCTGTGTTAGCAGGGGCCACCGGGCTCTGCATGCCTTAAACCAAACTCTCATCTTCAAAGCGGTCTGGCCAGAACTGTATCAGAGGACAATGAGGAATCAAAACAGCGGTGTTGTTGATGAATACTTGACAGGCTGCTTCAGCAATCCCAAAGTATTACATTCACTAGCTGATGGGAAGAATAAACTATAAGAACGTCTTTCTTGACATTGTAAGATATTACAGTACATGGTATTTTTTCACTTGACTTTGCATTGTAGGTGGCAGAAATGCAAACATTTGAGGGGAGACTACCAGTGTACCCTGAGTATGCTCCAGACACGCACCATGCCATATGAAGCAGTAGATGTATGTGTGGTATTATCTGAAGATATTGTTAAGCACAATAAGTGCTTAATATTAAACAACTGTATACATTATGCCAGCAGATTATTTTCAATTGGCAAATTATAGGAATAAAGGCCAATAAACAACTATTTTTACTTATGTGTAACTATAGAAACATGCAGAAATAAAAAAAAAACCTACAAAAATCCTTGAAAAAAATAGACTGAACATAAATAGAATAGAACTCTCAGGTATGATCCTGAGACTGAATATGTTTCGGCACATGTTAGAGCTTTGGGTAACTTAAAGTAACTCACCGGGGGGCATATTTATCACAATCTGTATTTCTAATGTAGATGTGACAAACATTTTTGGCATAAATTCACAACATGAAAATGAATTTACTATTCTGCTCTTGCTAGGAGATGGGCTCCGATAAGAGCAAGTCCTGGCGAAAAGCTGCAGCAGTGTGATAGCGTAAAGCTATCACACTGATTCCTGACTCAGGTCCTTGGCACATGTGTCACCAGGGGCCGATAAAGAGGAACACCACAGCATTTCATTTACGTAATCCTTATTGCAGGGACCCCCATAACGGCTGTTTTCAGGGAATATCCTGCAAATATTTAATGAGAAATAAGCCGCTAACAATTTTGGAAAGATTCACAAATCTGTGTGAGTAGTCAGGTTTACTGGGGGGAATTGCAGCAAGTACAGTGACATCCCAGTGTACCCACGGAACCTGTGTGTTTTTCACTGTGCCAGAGTACTAACAGCGCTGCCGGCTATGGGAGAGGAGGGGGCCCACACATGGACACCGATGGACAGGACACCAGAAAGGTAAGTACAGAAGAAATGGGTGCAGTGTGTGCCCCCTCTGGACCCAGGAGCCCATGTGCACCGCACACACTGCACCCATTATAGATACGCCATTGTGTCTATTTATACAAGGCACCGTACCATACCCAGGTTCCATTCTCTTGCCTGGAGATTGTAATGTGGCTGTTCTTACATAGAGATCTATTTACTAAGCCTAGGATGGAGATAAAGTGGACGGAGATAAAGTACCAGCCAATCAGCTCCTAACTGTCATTTTTCAGACCCAGCCTGTGACATGTCAGTTAGGAGCGGATTGGCTGGTACTTTATCTCCATGCAAGGCTTATGTGATAAGAATATAAAAAGTTAATATGTATTCCTGTGCTTATGATTTATGCATATATTTAATTTGTTATCGAATGTGGTAATCTTTTAAAGTTATTTACAGCGGAGGAAAATGTCACCAAAGTGTTCCAGTTAAATAAATTCCTGCAACGAAATTGTAAAGTTAATGTCTGCAAGTAATCTACCTTGAGTGTGTGAACCTTGTGTTGTGATCTGACATTGATATTTATATTCCTGTAAGGCTTCTGCGATACTTACCTTGGTGGGTGTCACACTTAGTAAATAGACCCCATAGTCTGGTACAGAAATGATCCCCATTTGTTTTTAGTATATTATTAAAATGTTGATATATTGCCCACCACGAGCATGTCATTCTCTTATTGCCTACTATTTCTGAAGACAGGTGGATAAAGGAGGCTTTCTAGCTAGTATAAGCAGTGCTTAGGTAAGCTTTTATGGAAGCATTTTTTCCATACTCCAGATTCACTCAATTGGGTTGTTTTCCAGTCTTTCGGTGGAGATCCTAACATTTGTAGTTTGGGAGCTATTTAAGCAAACACCTATTTCCCATACTGTGCATAGAGATGGAGAAGATTAACCTTCAGTATAACACCATTTTCTCTCGATTTTTTTTTTATGTCAGGGATACTGTATATTGATATATTCACTTCAGGAACAGAAGGCCTTATTCAAGTTTGTAAGCAAAGCAAATAAACAAGCACCTGGCAAAACCAGATTGCACTGCAGATGGGGCAAAAGTAACATGTGCAGAGAGCTTTAGATTTGGGTACGTTATTTTGTTTCTGTAAATTGGGTAAATACTGGCTGCTTTTTGCATGTAGCCCACAACTGTTAGATAGCTTTGTTTTTAGACTACAATTTAGATTTCCAATGAAACCACCAACCCAAATCTAACTTTCTCTGTAGTGCAACATGGTTTTGCCCAGTTGTGTGCTCTTTTGCTTAGCCTACAAACCTGAATTAGACCTGGAATACGGTGCCTTGTATAAATAGACTCTATGGCCAGTATTTACTAAAAATCAGAGTTTTGCGATTTGTGTTTTTTTTTCTAAGTCCCAATCCGGGAATTCACTAAGCAGAAAACTCGGCAGTGTCTGGTCTATTTGTAATGGTTTGATTGGCAAAGTTCTGAAATACGAATGAATAGACCATCGGACAAACGCGGCTGTTATTTCATACAATACGGGTATTCACTATTCATTCGTATTTGGGTGTTAAGTCTCTGAGTGCTCAAGTGCGGGTCTATTTTTTTCAATTCGTTAAAAAAAGCAGGAAAAAAATAGACCTGCTTTTTCCAGTTGAGTTTGGATAACCATGCACGGATCAGTGAGATTTGTGCATGGTTATCTATGGGAAAGGGTGTGTTTAGTGTCAAAAGTGAAAAAAAAATTGAGTGGGGTCCCCCCTCCTAAGCACAACCAGCCTCGGGCTCTTTGAGCCGGTCCTGGTTGACAAAATATGGGGGAAAAAATGACAGGGGTTCCCCCATATTTCATCAACCAGCACCGGGCTCTGCGCCTGGTCCTGGTTCCAAAAATACGGGGGACAAAAAGCGTAGGGGTCCCCCGTATTTTTAAAACCAGCACCGGGCTCCACTAGCCAGGTACATAATGCCACAGCCGGGGGACACTTTTATAGTGGTCCCTGCGGCCCTGGCATTACATACCCAACTAGTCACCCCTGGCCGGGGTACCCTGGAGGAGTGGGAACCCCTTAAATCAAGGGGTCCCCCCTCCAGCCACCCAAGGGCCAGGGGTGAAGCCCGAGGCTGTCCCCCCCCATCCAAGGGCGGCGGATGGGGGGCTGATAGCCAAGTGTACAAAATGTGAATATTGTTTTTAGTAGCAGTACTACAAGTCCCAGCAAGCCTCCCCCGCAAGCTGGTACTTGGAGAACCACAAGTACCAGCATGCGGTGGAAAACCTGGGCCGCTGGTACCTGTAGTACTACTACTAAAAAAATACCCCCAAAAAAACAGAACACACACACACACACCGGGAAAGTATAAGTTTATTACATACATGCACACCTCCATACATACATACTTACCTATGTTCCCACGAGGCTCGGTCCTCTTCTCCATGTAGAATCCTTGGGGGACCTGTGAAAAAAAATATACTCACATAATCCAGTGTAGATTCTGTCCTTTGTATAATCCACGTACTTGGCAAAACAAAAAAACGGAAACCCGACCACGCACTGAAAGGGGTCCCATGTTTACACATGGGACCCCTTTCCCCGACTGCCAGGACCCCCCCTGACTCCTGTCAAAGAGGGTCCCTTCAGCCAATCAGGGAGCGCCACGTCGTGGCACTCTCCTGATTGGCTGTGTGCTCCTGTAGTGTCTGTGAGGCAGCACACGGCAGAGATACAATGTAGCGCCTATGCGCTCCATTGTATCCAATGGTGGGAACTTTGCAGTCAGCGGTTGACCGAAAGTAACCTCACCGGGGAAAATAAGAATTTACTCACCGGTAATTCTATTTCTCGTAGTCCGTAGTGGATGCTGGGAACTCCGAAAGGACCATGGGGAATAGCGGGCTCCGAAGGAGGCTGGGCACTCTAGAAAGATTTAGGACTACCTGGTGTGCACTGGCTCCTCCCACTATGACCCTCCACCAAGCCTCAGTTAGGACACTGTGCCCGGACGAGCGTACACAATAAGGAAGGATTTTGAATCCCGGGTAAGACTCATACCAGCCACACCAATCACACCGTACAACTCGTGATATGAATCCCAGTTAACAGTATGAAACAACTGAGCCTCTCAACAGATGGCTCAACAATAACCCGATTTAGTTAACAATAACTATGTACAAGTATTGCAGATAAACCGCACTTGGGATGGGCGCCCAGCATCCACTACGGACTACGAGAAATTCTCTAACGTCCTAGTGGATGCTGGGAACTCCGAAAGGACCATGGGGATTATACCAAAGCTCCCAAACGGGCGGGAGAGTGTGGATGACTCTGCAGCACCGAATGAGAGAACTCCAGGTCCTCCTCAGCCAGGGTATCAAATTTGTAGAATTTTGCAAACGTGTTTGCCCCTGACCAAGTAGCTGCTCGGCAAAGTTGTAAAGCCGAGACCCCTCGGGCAGCCGCCCAAGATGAGCCCACCTTCCTAGTGGAATGGGCATTTACAGATTTTGGCTGTGGCAGGCCTGCCACAGAATGAGCAAGCTGAATTGTACTACAAATCCAGCGAGCAATAGTCTGCTTAGAAGCAGGAGCACCCAGCTTGTTGGGTGCATACAGGATAAACAGCGAGTCAGATTTTCTGACTCCAGCCGTCCTGGAAACATATATTTTCAGGGCCCTGACAACGTCTAGCAACTTGGAGTCCTCCAAGTCCCTAGTAGCCGCAGGCACCACAATAGGCTGGTTCAGGTGAAACGCTGACACCACCTTTGGGAGAAATTGGGGACGAGTCCTCAATTCTGCCCTATCCATATGGAAAATCAGATAAGGGCTTTTACATGATAAAGCCGCCAATTCTGACACACGCCTGGCTGAAGCCAAAGCCAATAACATGACCACTTTCCACGTGAGATATTTCAGATCCACGGTTTTTAGTGGCTCAAACCAATGTGATTTTAAGAAACTCAACATCACGTTGAGATCCCAAGGTGCCACAGGAGGCACAAATGGGGGCTGAATATGCAGCACTCCTTTCACAAATGTCTGAACTTCAGGTACTGAAGCTAGTTCTTTTTGAAAGAAAATCGACAGAGCCGAGATCTGTACTTTAATGGAGCCTAGTTTTAGGCCCATATTCACTCCTGCTTGCAGGAAATGCAGAAAACGACCTAGTTGAAATTCCTCTGTTGGGGCCTTTTCGGCCTCACACCATGCAACATACTTCCGCCATATGCGGTGATAATGATTTGCTGTAACCTCTTTCCTAGCTTTAATAAGCGTAGGAATGACTTCCTCCGGAATGCCCTTTTCCTTCAGGATCCGGCGTTCAACCGCCATGCCGTCAAACACAGCCGCGGTAAGTCTTGGAACAGACAGGGCCCCTGCTGTAGCAGGTCTTGTCTGAGCGGCAGAGACCACGGGTCCTCTGAGATCATCTCTTGAAGTTCCGGGTACCACGCTCTTCTTGGCCAATCCGGAACCACGAGAATTGTGTTTACACCTCGCTTTCTTATTATTCTCAATACCTTTGGTATGAGAGGTAGAGGAGGGAACACAAACTGACTGGTACACCCACGGTGTCACTAGAGCGTCCACAGTTATCGCCTGAGGGTCTCTTGACCTGGCGCAATACCTCTCTATTTTTTTGTTTAGGCGGGACGCCATCATGTCCACCTGTGGACGACCCCACTGATTTACAATCATTTGGAAGACTTCTGGATGAAGTCCCCACTCTCCCGGGTGGAGGTCGTGCCTGCTGAGAAAGTCTGCTTCCCAGTTGTCCACTCCCGGGATGAACACTGCTGACAGTGCTAGTACATGATTTTCCGCCCATCGGAGAATCCTTGTGGCTTCTGCCATTGCCATCCTGCTTCTTGTGCCGCCCTGTCGATTCACATGGGCGACTGCCGTGATGTTATCTGACTGGATCAGCACCGGCTGGTGTAGGAGCAGGGATTTTGCTTGACTTAGGGCATTGTAAATGGCCCTTAGTTCCAGAATATTTATGTGAAGGGAAGTCTCCTGACTTGACCATAGTCCTTGGAAGCTTCTTCCCTTTGTGACTGCCCCCCAGCCTCGTAGGCTGGCATCCGTGGTCACCAGGACCCAGTCCTGTATGCCGAATCTGCGGCCCTCCAAAAGATGAGCACTCTGCAGCCACCACAGAAGAGACACCCTGGTTCTTGGGGACAGGGTTATCAAGCGATGCATCTGAAGATGCGATCCGGACCACTTGTCCAACAGGTCCCACTGAAAAATCCTGGCATGGAATCTGCCGAATGGAATTGCTTCGTAAGAAGCTACCATCTTTCCCAGGACCCGCGTGCAGTGATGCACCGATACCTGTTTTGGTTTTAGGAGGTCTCTGACTAGAGAAGACAACTCCCTGGCTTTCTCCTCCGGGAGAAACACTTTTTTCTGGACTGTGTCCAGAATCATTCCCAGGAACATTAGACGAGTCGTCGGGACCAGCTGTGACTTTGGGATATTCAGAATCCAGCCGTGCTGGCGCAGCACTTCCTGAGATAGTGCCACTCCCACTAACAACTGTTCCTTGGATCGTGCCTTTATTAGGAGATCGTCCAAGTATGGGATAATTAAAACTCCCTTTTTTCGAAGGAGTATCATCATTTCCGCCATAACCTTGGTAAATACCCTCGGTGCCGTGGAGAGTCCAAACGGCAGCGTCTGGAATTGGTAATGGCAATCCTGTACCACAAATCTGAGGTACTCCTGGTGAGGATGGTAAATGGGGACATGCAGCTAAGCATCCTTGATGTCCAGGGATACCATGTAATCCCCCTCCTCCAGGCTTGCAATAACCGCCCTGAGCGATTCCATCTTGAACTTGAATTTTTTTATGTATGTGTTCAAGGATTTCAAATTTAAAATGGGTCTCACCGAACCGTCCGGTTTCGGCACCACAAATAGTGTGGAATAGTAACCCCGGCCTTGTTGAAGTAGGCGTACCTTGATTATCACCTGCTGGGAATACAGCTTGTGAATCGCAGCTAGCACCGCCTCCCTGCCTGAGGGAGCAATCGGCAAGGCAGATTTTAGGAACCGGTGGGGTGGAGTCGCCTCGAATTCCAGCTTGTACCCCTGAGATACTATTTGAAGGATCCAGGGATCCACCTGTGAGCGAGCCACTGATCGCTGAAATTCATGAGGCGGGCCCCCACCGTACCTGGCTCCGCCTGTGGCGCCCCACCGTCATGCGGCGGACTTGGAAGAGGAAGCGGGGGAGGACTTTTGCTCCTGGGAACCTGCTGTTTGTTGCAGCCTTTTTCCCCTACCTCTGCCTCTAGAGAGAAAAGACCCTCCTTTTCCCCGCTTGTTTTTCTGGGTCCGAAAGAACTGAACCTGATAAAATGGCGCCTTCTTAGGCTGTGAGGGGACATGGGGTAAAAATGCTGACTTCCCAGACGTTGCTGTGGAAACGAGGTCGGAGAGACCATCCCCAAATAATTCCTCCCCCTTATAAGGCAAAACTTCCATGTGCCTTTTGGAATCTGCATCTCCAGTCCACTGGCGAGTCCATAAGCATCTCCTAGCAGAGATGGACAATGCACTTATTTTAGATGCCAGCCGGCAGACTTCCCTCTGTGCATCTCTCATATATAAGACTGAGTCTTTGATATGGTCAATTGTTAGCAGAATCGTGTCTCTGTCTAGTGTGTCAATATTTTCTGACAGTTTATCTGACCACGCAGCGGCAGCACTGCACATCCATGCTGACGCAATAGCTGGTCTAAGTATAATGCCTGAGTGTGTATATACAGACTTCAGGATCGCCTCCTGCTTTCTATCAGCAGGTTCCTTAAGGGCGGCCGTATCCTGAGACGGTAGTGCCACCTTTTTAGACAAACGTGTGAGCGCTTTATCCACCCTAGGAGGTGTTTCCCAACGTAACCTATCCTCTGGCGGGAAAGGGAACGCCATTAGTACCTTCTTAGGAATTACCAATTTCTTATCAGGGGAAGCCCACGCTTCTTCACACACTTCATTTAATTCATCTGACGGGGGAAAAACTACAGGTAGTTTTTTCTCCCCAAACATAATACCCTTTTTTGTGGTACCTGGATGTAAATCAGAGATATTTAACACCTCTTTCATTGCCTCAATCATGCAGTGAATGGCCTTAATGGGCATTAAATTTGACTCCTCGTCGTCGACACTGGTGTCAGTATCCGTGTCGACATCTACTTGTGCCATCTGAGATAGCGGGCGTTTCAGAGCCCCTGATGACTTTTGAGACACCTGAACAGGCACGAGCTGAGAACTCGGCTGTCCCGCAGTCGGCATGTCGTCAAATTTCTTATGTAATGAGTCTATACGTGCACTCATTTCTTTCCATAAGCACATCCACTCAGGTGTCTGCCCCCCAGGGGGTGACATCCCTTCTAAAGGCATCTGCTCCGCCTCCACCTCATTATCCTCATCAAACATGTCGACACAGCCGTACCGACACACTCCACACACACAGGGAATGCTCTATATAGAGGACAGGACCCACAAAAGCCCTTTCGGGGGACAGAGTGAGAGTATGCCAGCACACACCAGAGCGCTATATAAGGCAGGGACTAACTGAGTTATGTCCCTTATAGCTGCTTTTTAATATAACTATATACTGCGCCAAATTAAATGCCCCCCCACTCTCTTTTTTACCCTTTTCTGTAGAGTAGTCTGCAGGGGAGAGCCAGGGAGCTTCCTTCCAGCGGAACTGTGAGGGAAAATGGCGCCCAGTGTGATGAGGGAGATAGCTCCGCCCCTTTTCCGCAGCTGCAGTGCTGTGCGCTACCTTGGTGAAGACTGATGTCTTCATGCCGCCGATTTTCCGGACCATCTTCTTGCTTCTGGCTCTGTAAGGGGGACGGCGGCGCGGCTCCGGGACCGAACATCAAGGCTGGGCCTGCGGTCGATCCCTCTGGAGCTAATGGTGTCCAGTAGCCTTTCTTCTAAGAGCTCAGGAAAGCCCCTAGTGTGCATCCAACCTCGGCCGGGCACAAAATCTAACTGAGGCTTGGAGGAGGGTCATAGTGGGAGGAGCCAGTGCACACCAGGTAGTCCTAAATCTTTCTAGAGTGCCCAGCCTCCTTCGGAGCCCGCTATTCCCCATGGTCCTTTCGGAGTTCCCAGCATCCACGAGGACGTTAGAGAAAGTAACCTTACACTTGGCTATCAGCCCCCCAACCGCCGCCCTTGGATGGGGAGGACAGCCTCGGGCTTCACCCCTGGCCCTTGGGTGGCTGGAGGGGGGGACCCCTTGATTTAAGGGGTTCCCACTCCTCCAGGGTACCCCAGCCAGGGGTGACTAGTTGGGTATGTAATGCCAGGGCCGCAGCGACCACTATAAAAGTGTCCCCCGGCTGTGGAATTATGTACCTGGCTAGTGGAGCCCGGTGCTGGTTTTAAAAATACGGGGGACCCCTACGCTTTTTGTCCCCCGTATTTTTGGAACCAGGACCAGGCGCAGAGCCCGGTGCTGGTTGATGAAATATGGGGGAACCCCTGTCATTTCCCCCCCCATATTTTGTCAACCAGGTCCGGCTCAAAGAGCCCGAGGCTGGTTGTGCTTAGGAGGGGGGACCCCACGCATTTTTTTCCAGAATTTTAAAGACCTTTTTAAGGTACACAATGAAGCCCTGCACGGATCTCACAGATCCGTCCGGGATTCCTTGTGTTTTGTCAGGCAGTGTTTTACTCATCACTCCCGTAAAACACTGCCTGACATTACGAATCACATCGACATCGGAAAATACGAATTGTGAAAAGTCGGCAGCTTAGTGAATGACCGTATCAAGATTCAAAAAGTTGAAGTAAAATGCACCCGATACCATTCGAGATCAAACACCCTTCAAAACGGCAAAAACACGAATCTTTGTAAATATACTCCTATGTTGGAACTACAACTTTTTAGCGCGTGTATTGTCATATTGTCATATGTATTTTTTTTTGTCTATGTTTATGTGAGGTGACTCATATTTTGACATATTGTGGCTTTAGGGGGTTATTCAGGTTTGTTAGCAAACCATAAAAGCACATGTAGGCATCAATAGACTGTTTTACGATTTTTATGTAACTATTGCCCCGCTGCATTAAGAGAAATGGCAAGAGTTACCCCTGAATAAGTTGCATCATTCAATGGACAAAACGCGTTGGTACCATTTCTGACACAGCTGAACAATTCCTCCTACATGTGTACAAGAGGACAATTTTGATACAGTGACAGTAACCACTGATCATCATTCAGTGGTAAAGCAAAGCCTTCTGTACTGTGACACCTTTTAATCAATATTGCCAATCAATATTCTATAAACTGTGGGTACCAACTGAATATAGTTAGGGTTTTTGGAACTTTCCTATATATCCTATATATATTCCTATATATCTAATATTTTATTTTATGTGTTCTTTGCACAGGAGATTTTGATTTTCATGGTTGTACATATAAATGAGTGTTAAAAACTTGGTAAATCTATAGAGATGTAAATTTGAGACGTTGTAATGTAAGTAAATATTGATCTATGGTTCTTGGCGTTACCCGAGAAGCACCCGTAGCAGGTATGGTAAAAGGTGACAGAACCATTTTTGTAGTTTATTAAATTCTACACACTGGAGGTGCAATACAAATTTTGATCAGATTGTCTATTTGAGGGTGTTATCGTTCACGCAACGCAAGCCACGCATCAATAAAGATGTCATTATGTCACCCCCCTTTTTTATCCCCTTAGAGGAGGTTTATTAAAATTCCAAATACGTAGTTTTCCTATTTCACACTTGAAGAATACCTATACAGGTTGAGTATCCCATATCCAAATATTCCAAAATACGGAATATTCCGAAATACGGAATTTTTTGAGTGAGATAGTGAAACATTTGTTTTCTGATGGCTCAATGTACATAAACTTTGTTTAATACACAAAGTTATTAAAAAATATTGTATTAAATGACCTTCAGGCTGTGTGTATAAGGTGTATATGAAACATAAATGATTTGTGTAAATATACACACACATTGTTTAATGCACAGATTTATTAAAAATATTGTCTAAAATGACCTTCAGGCTGTGTATATAAGGTGTATATGAAACATAAATGCATTCTGTGCTTAGACTTCGGTCCCATCGCCATGATATCTCATTATGGTATGCAATTATTCCAAAACATGGAAAAATCCGATATCCAAAATACTTCTGGTCCCAAGCATTTTGGATAAGGGATACTCAACCTGTATTACATTTCAGCTTCCTAACATATCGTGAAGTAAAAGAATTAGTAATGAGTCAGTGAGTGAGTGAGTGCTTTCACAGTTATATATAAATATTAGAAGGGTATTTAAAATGTTATTTTATCTTAGCCAAAATAAAAACTTTATTGATACAAAAAACAGGTATATACCCTGTATTTGTTTACTTTCAGTATTTGAATAATTTAATTATATCCAATACCCTACATCATGGGAAATAAAATAAAACTTCATAATTTTTTTTACATTTTTATTCTTTTCCTCCCTCTCTCTCATTAACTTATACTAATAACATGGGATTTCTAATACAGTACACCAGTATAATTAATACAAATACTGACTTCTCCAAGCTGCACAAATAGATATCTATATGACAACAGAGGGGTATATTCAATAACTGTCGGAAGCTGCTGTCTTGTCGGGAAGACGGCAGCTTCCGACAGTTTTAGGTCAGAAAAGGTTCCGACCTATTCATTACGGCCCCATTTTTTCCGACAAGTCGGGAAACCCGACTTGTCGGAATGCACGCTGATCGGCGGCTTCAGCCGCCGATCAGCGTGCATTGCCGTAAGCGGGGCCAAACCAGACAGGTTTTACCCCCGTTTCCGACAATCCGACAATCTGAATCCGACTTTAAAAAAAAGTCGGATTGAGATAAGTGAACTGAGAGCAGGAGACGGGGGAGCAGCGGGGAGAGCAGGGACCCAGCGGCAGCGTTCACCCGGCTCCAGCAAGCGACGTCCCGCTGCTGAAGCCGCTGCTTCACCCGTCTCCTCCTCTCCTCCCTTGTCCGCTCCGTCTCCTCCGCTGCTCTCCCCCCCATCCCCCGGCACCACAGACATCTCCCCCTGCTCTCCGTCCCCCCCCCCCCGCCACTCACCTCCGGCACCGCTGACCGCTTCCCCCTCAGCTCCAGCGCCGCTGACCGCTACCCCCTCACCCCTGGCGCTGCTGACAGCTCCCCCTGCCGCTGCTGTCAGCGCACCCGCAGCGCTGACAGCAGCAGCAGGTCAGGAAACAGGGAACGGCCAAATCCGACAGTCGGATTTGGCCGCTCTTTTAAATAGGGGTTGTCGGGTCCATTCCGACAACTGCATGTCGGAATGGACCCAACTCTTATTGAATATACCCTGCCACAACCCATGCTGCTCCTCTTTTCTGCTGGGGTGTCGACCTCTGCTCTGGTGCTTCTAGCACATTCTGGTCTTTATCTCAGTTCTGAGATACAGAGCACCAGAGCATAGTGCAACACCCCAGGCAGGAAAGAGGAACTGCACGGGATGTGACAGACTGAACACTATGACACCACATGCAAATTCTAAATTAACACTAAAGATAATAGTTGAATAAGAACACATGATAAACACAAGGTCATATGAACGACACATATAAAGCAGCTTTGATACGAAGCACAGTCCAGTAGCAATAAGCTATTAAGTAGAGTATTCTTGTTGAATAACCTAAAAGTGAATTATTTTTTTCCTCGCCTATGAAACTCAGAAAAACCTACAGATACATTTCTCTTATTCTCATAATTTGGTTCTGCTTATTATTGGTGTTGCCAATTTTCTCATTTTCTGTAATATAGCTATAAGCACTTTTCACTTTTTCTGAAACTCTTGGCTTATACGCGTATAATACATCTGTACACCGAGTGGCCTTTAGGATTATCTTGCTGATTACCTCCCAATATCCTCAGCCTTAAGAATTACTCTGGGAAATGAAAGTTGTGGTCTGTGGACATGGACAATTGCAGAGTTTTTCTCGCTCCTTTTCTAGTGACTGCTGAATTAGAAAATGACAGTGACTTACTGTAAATGGAAACTTTCTTTAAGGGATAATGAGAGAAAAGAACACTATTACTCTTATCAGTTGTAATAGTCTATTCCTTATATCTCTATTGTACTCTTCTTTCTGAATCCTCATTATGGGATATCTTCACAATATTCCGTAATCTACAAAACTCAGTGGTATCATACATTTGTTGGCAGTTACTGACCCCCATCAGTTCTCGGAGAGGAGAGAAAGTTAATCAGTCATCTCCTGACACCCCAATGTACATTTCATATGCTAACACACACAGCATACTATAGATGTTAGCCACAAAGCTGTCAACAAAACCAGCAGTCTCGTTTAAGCAGTAGTTTATATGTTGCTGTAATGGTCTAGCTCTGCAATGTTTTCTCCTACTGAGGCGATTCCCATTTCCTCAATCTGGACAGTGTTGCTAATTATCCTTCCCTGGGAACATTCATAAGAGTGACGATAATGCTGTGGCCTGCATAAAAACAGGCATGTGGGTTGTATGATCAAGAATCAAAGAGTACATCCAGTAGATGGGTACAGGCAACAGCAGATCTACTGAAATCAGGAAGAAAGAACAAATAGACAAGAAAAAATTGTCAAATTCCTTAGCTGTTAAAAGTAAAGATGTGTACCGGACCATTTTTGCTGGATTTGGCTCTGATTCGTCATACAGCTTTGGATTTGCCAAACTGCTGTGACTGGCTTTGAATTTGTATCTGAATTTTTTTTTTATTGACAAAAAAGCTAAAATCACATACTTTTTTTGTTCCTAGAGTATTATTAACCCTAATAACATTAATTTCCAGTCATCTCCACTCAATTTTGACCACCTCGCAATATTGTTTTCACCAATATTGGCCAGAGGTTGCAGTAAGCTGGCTGGTTACTAAGCGACAGAGCAGTGGCACAGCAGTTTATAGAACATCTATGAAACATTGCCACAGCATACTGGCGTACAATGCACAGAACAATAGATCTATATATTATTTTTTTTTTTAAACTCGCCGCTTGGTTCAAACTGCGTGGAGTCACAGGGCTTTGAACAAAAGGCACTAGGATAAAGCACACCAAACAGTACAAATAATATGCATTATATATATATATATATATATATATATATAGAGGAAAGAAGGAGCGGCACTCGGCGTCTTGAGAGGAGAAAAGTGTATTAAACAACACAGCAAAAGAATCCGACGTTTCGGGGGCTCACATGCCCCTTTGTCAAGGTGTTACACACCTTGACAAAGGGGCATGTGAGCCCCGAAAAGTGTTTAATACACTTTTCTCCTCTCAAGACGCCGAGTACCGCTCCTTCTTTCCTCTCTATGCTAAAAGCATTTGGAAAAGGCACCGGTGCAGGCTTGATACTGTTTAGGGAGTGCCAATTCGCCTATGCTCTATATATATATATATATATATATATAAAAAGCTGAAAAAAATGAAGGCGCACTCAGTGAGTCTAAATATCAAGTAATCAAGTAATGTTTACTCAAAGTAACAAGCTCACGTACATCAAAGGTATAAAATCACCAGCATGTAGAAGAAATCCCCGCTGCCTCCAGAGCAGCTTGCAGCGGCTCGTCTCTCACGCTAGTAGCAGTAAGTTAAGTACAGCGTCTTAGCCCACGGATAAGGTGTTCATGGAAAGTGATGAACCCGTCCTCTTGAGGCCACGCCCAACGCGTTTCATCACTGTATGACTTCGTCAGGGGGTGTGGTCTTTGTTTCCAAGGTTGTCCTTTTGTAGCCAAGGCTTAATCTCATCAATTGCTCGCAGAGCGTAATCAGGTGCAGCATATTACAATGTTATACCCAAGTAAACATATACTATTCACACAATAAAAATTAGTTATAGACATCTAAAAACGGCTCGTCACGGTACCGCTTATCCAAAATATACAGTGCGATCATTAATTTATTTTATTGTAAACGTTTTAAAAGTACAATTTTAAAAAGCAAAACAATTTTTTAAAATGAGCAGTTTTTTGCTTTTTAAAATTATACTTTTAAAACGTTTACAATAAAATAAATTAATAATCGCACTGTATATTTTGGATAAGTGGTACCGTGACGAGCCGTTTTTAGATTTCTATAAATAATTTTTATTGTGTGAATATATATATGTATCGAATGAACAGTGTTGGCAACATTGTTTAACAGAAGTGTCTGCACTCACATCTTATAAGGACTACGGATTTTATAATAAGTAAGGTCTTGAGACATTGATCGCACAACTATCCAAACTACGTATATATATATATATATATATATATATATATATATATATATATATATATTTATTTATTTATTTTTCTGGTTTTGAACTGGCAGCTTAATTCAAACTGCATGGATCACAGGGCTTATAGATGCATGTGCACAAAGCAAACCAATCAGTACAAACAATAGTTAGTGTGAAATGGCGCAGAATCCTGTCCATCAGCGCTTATGCAGAATCCAAGTTCAGCGAGAATACGATGCTGGGAGGATGACGTTTGGCCTCAGCATGGGATCCCAGTCTGGCGGGAACACCAGAACTCTGATCCCCAATGTTCGGAGTGGTCCGAATTCCTTGGAATACAGACAGTTAATCTCTAATAGAAAGTATACACCAAAAGCATAACTATAAGGAGATTATTCTTGGGATTCACAGCTCCATATAGCGGGAGCATGGTTAAATTATGCAAATTTGTGCCATTTAGCCCCACCTCCTCCCCAGGGACCAGCAAATCACAGCATATTGCCTAGCGCATACTTGCCTACTTTATTTTGCACCTCTTCGGGAGAAGCAGTAGATCACTTTGGGGGGCGGGATAGGACTGTTATGTCATTAGGCTACGCCCCTCAAGCCAGAGAAATGCGGGGCACCCCCTTCCGGAGCTATGGGGGACAACCTAAACAATTGGTAGTTTTCCTGCAGCTTCCAGGAGGGTTGGCAAGTATGGTTTAGAGGTGAGACATGCCCGAAGTGTCCTGCAGTGCCTCCTTACTATGCTTCTCCCAGAGAGGAGACTATAGAGTAGGTAAGTATGCATTGTCTGTAGCAGTTATAAACAATGCTTCATATTAAGCAATGCTTTATAAGCATCTCTTTTCACACAAATAGTTTTCAGTAGTTTCTGCAGTTGGCTCCAGGAGGCTACTAAGTGAATATAGGAGGTGGTCACAGACCACTGAAATATGCTTACAATTTCATGTCTATTTGTTATATCCTCTTGTACCAAAAAAGGGTTAATGATAATTCTCACTTATATTCTGAAACAGAAAATAAACAAAACTAGGAAGCCAGCAAACATGATGCCTTACACATTCCCTAAAGACTTCAGTGCTTGTTAGCGACAATAATGTAGATTTGATTGCAATGTCTCACACTTTTGTATAATATGCAATTACTTACAGAAGGTCTATTTTCCTTTTTTTGTGTACAGCAAAAATTAACTGAAGCTTCCAACTGTGACAGAAATTACAGTTATCTTAGAGGTACAGATGGTGTAAAAAAAATGGAATCTAAGAAAACGTGATTAACAGACTGAAAATATTGTGGCCTTGCTCACCTTTGTTGTAGCTGCTGAGGAGCATATCTATAAACAAATTTACCAGGCGCCCTCACTGTAAACCATCTTTACTGCGATACACTTCGAAAAAATATACTTGCTCTAGGGTATACCTGCCTACTACATTAAAGCAATATGTGATCTTTCACACTCCTTATCAGCTCTATTAAAATTACACAATTATAACCAGATTACAGTAGGTATAATCTTGTATATTATGTAAGTGATATTTGACACTAGCATTTTATTTCTGACCATATGATTATAGCTAGTGCTGCTAGGTCATGGATTTCAGATCACGATTTATCATCATTCTGGTTACAACAAATAAAGCTAATGTCATTGTCAATGTTCTTCTTTGCAAATCTTAGAACATTAAATTAGTTTTGTAGCAATAATTTCTATGAGAGGGAAAGAGAGGGCTCAGGAGGAGAAAGTCGGAGGGCTCAGGAGGAGTAGGAGCTATAGAGAAGGAAAGGCTGCAAAAGGAGAGAGATGGAGAGAAAAGGCAAGGGGGAAGAGAGAAAGGGTGGAGAGGGGATTGATAAAGGGAATTGGGAAAGAGACTGGCTGAATGTACATAATAGGGCAAGGGTGGAAAGAGCGAGAAAGAGTAAAGTTGGAGAGATAATGAGAAAAAGGTCAGGAAGGAGAGGGAGAGAACAGGCATTTGGAAAGAGGAAGTAAAGGAAGTGAGAGGTGGAGTAAGAAAAAGAGCATGGTGGAGAGGGAGGGAAACAGTAAAAAAGTAGGCAAAGTGAAGAGAAGAAAAAGCAAGTGGCAGAGAAAGATGGCAAGCGGGGACAGATTAAGAAAGCACATGGGGAAAAGAATGAGAAAGAGTAATGTGGGAGAGAGAATGAGAGAACGGACAGGAAGTAAAGAAGGATAGTAAGAGAGAGCAATTCAAAAGGAAGGGCATCGGGAGAGAGGTAATAAAAGGAAGGCAGAGAGGAGGAGTTAGAAAAAGGGCAGAGTTGAGATGGAGAGAGAAAAGGTGCTAAGGGTAAAGGAAACAGAAAAAGGGCGTAGGGAAGATAGAAAGGAGGCAAACATAGCAAAGAAGAGCAAGTGCCAGAGAAAGAGAGAGGGCAAGGGGAGAAAGCAAAAAACGGCTTGTGGGGAGAGAGAAAAAGGCCAAGAGGTGAGAGAGTCAGAAAAGGCAAGGGTGGAGAGCAAAAAAGAGCAAGAGGGGAAAGATTAAAAAATAAAGGCGAGGGGAGAGAGCGAGAAAGTGCAAGGGGGAGAGGGCGAGAAAGGCAAGGGTGGAGAGAGTGAGAAAGGCAAGGATGGAGAGAGCGAGAGAGGGCATGGGGAGAGAGAGCGAGAGAGGGCATGGGGGAGGTAGCGAGAGAGGGCATGAGGGGAGAGAGCGAGAGAGGGCATGAGGGGAGAGAGCGAGAGAGGGCATGAGGGGAGAGGGCGAGAGAGGGCATGGGGGGACAGGGCGAGAAAGGGCATGGGCGAAGCGAGAGCAAGAAAGGGCATGGGGGTAGAGCAAGAAAGGGCATGGGGGTAGAGCAAGAAAGGGCATGGGGGTAGAGCGAGAAAGGGCAATGAGGAAGAGAGCGGGAAAGGGCAATGGGGGAGAGAGCAAGAAAGGGCAATGGGGGAGAGAGCAAGAAAGGGCAATGGGGAGAGAGCAAAAAAAAGGCAATGGGGAGAGCGGACAAGAAAGGGCAATGGGGAGAGCGGGCAAGACAGGGCAATGGGGAGAGCGGACAAGAAAGGGCAATGGGGAGAGCGGACAAGAAAGGGCAATGGGGAGAGCGGACAAGAAAGGGCAATGGGGAGAGCGGACAAGAAAGGACAATGGGGAGAGCGGGCAAGAAAGAGCAATGGGGAGAGCGGGCAAGAAAGGGCAATGGGGAGAGCGGGCAAGAAAGGGCAATGGAGAAAGCGGGCAAGAAAGGGAAAAGGGGAGAGAGGGCAAGGGGGAGAGAAGGCAAGAAAGGGCCAGGGGGAGAAAGGGCCAGGGGGAGAGAGGGCAAGAAAGGGCAAGGGAGAGAGAGCGAGAAAGGATAAGGGTGAGAAAGCGAGAAAGGGCAAGGGTGAGAAAGCGAGAAAGGGCAAGGGTGAGAAAGCGAGAAAGGGCAAGGGTGAGAAGGCGAGAAAGGGCAAGGGTGAGAGAGCGAGGAAAGACAATGAGATAGAGCAGCGTAGGAGGGAGCAAGAAAGGGCAAGGAAAAGATAGAGTGAGAAAAGGCAAGAGTAAAAAGGGGTGCAGAGCAGAGAAAAGAGGGGAGGAGAAGAGGGTGGAGTAGAAGGAGGGAAAAACACGGTGGAAGGGGGAAGAGTGAATGCCACAAAGAGACTTGATACATGACCAGATCTTCTAAAGTTTTCAGCAAACAGATGGGAAAATATAAAAGTCATATAAAAGTTTGGCAGGTTATTTTTTTTCTGAAATTCTAATAATTCTTTCATCTCTGTTAATTATCCTAATAGTGAGTTCCATATAATTCACTGAGAAACTTTCTAACATTCATTAAAGCAGCTCCTGGGCACAAAGGTGAACTAATGCTAAGGCCCTTATTTTTTAATCTATGACAATAAACAGATTTTTTTATAGCGAATTATATCCAAAATGTATTATTAATATATCACTTAAAGCAGCTGAGTAATATTCAGCTGCCTGACAATACTAGTTGCCAGCACTAAGAGTGGCCTTGGAGGATCTTGGTGGACGTCACCCAGCTTGCCATTCCACATACGGACAATAGAACTGACCTTGGGTTTCATTTCAACTTATACAAAAACAAAAGAAACTACAATCTTAAACACACACACAGTTAAAAAATATTTTTAAGTTACATTCAATTTGAAAAAATATAATTTAAATAAAATATTTTGGGTTTTTTTCTTCATTTAATATTTCCTGCTATCACCATCTTAATATACTGAAAGGAGGACTGTGACAACACTTGTACTGCTGCAGTCCTTTAAAAGTAAGGCTTATTCAGGCTTCACACTGATAAGAGACTGAGGAGGGATAAGACAGGAGGAGAGACAGAGATATGGAGAAAAATGATATGGAAGGGGGGTATACTGATAATGGAGGGGGGGGGGGGGGGGGGAGGCAACATTGGTTACAATAGCTAGTGACCCGGCAAATTACAGGGCCATAAAATTAGTTGAGTATACCAATCCAACACCGAAACACCCAACTGTACAACACCTGTGGTTAGATAATGTGTAATGGCAGTATTTTTTATTGGATCATTTATTGATTGTATTTTTTAATGAAGGGGGGTGAGGTTATTACTATAATCATAAAACCATTCATGTTAGAATTTTCAGTCTGACAAACCTTTAGTCAACAATGCAAAGTTGAGTCTCCTTAAAAAAGCAACTACCTCCCCATAATGTATGCTTAGACCATAGAGGGCACAGGGAATGTGTTGCACCCATCTGGCCATCACACAATCTACTGTACATATAGGGGCTAGCTCAAAATCAGATGTCTTCTAACACAGTATGGTTCTTGACAAATTGTACTGAAATTAGTTAAATTAGTTAATGCTAATACTACAATGCTTTTGCATTCTGCAAAAAGGATACAATACATACTTATCTTCTTCTGACCAGTTGGGTAAAGTCATCCCTCCCCCGTCATAGCTCACATATGGATGTGCAGTTGACATTTACCCTCTTGCAGGACAAAATGGTTTGTTTGAGTGAAATTTTTGCATCAGTTATTTGGATTTGTTCTTAACTCTAAATCTGCATTATATCCAGTGAATGTTGAGCAGATCAGTGCACAGCAGAGAAGTCACAGTTTCCTGCAAGGTTTGGGTAGAGCTAGAAAACATCACCGAGGATATACTTCCATCAGTGCTGCTTCTCAAGTACAGTACATCCCTTTATATCATGGCTTCAACTGGTATGCAGTTAGCATACCGATCGTCGGGTTCCCCGCTGTCACAATACCAGCGCGGACATTCCCATCTCCAGCAAATCCTACCTCACCAAGCAACAAACCATTACGGGCAGTAGAGGGGCATATTTACGATGCCTGTAAATCTATAATAACCAACACAGTATATCTGCCCAAAGTAGAATGGAAATGTTTTTCTTAAGTGGCCATCATCTTCAATAGCCGTATTAGACTAACAAAATAAATAGTTTCCTTGATTTCTATACCAATAAGAAAAGATTAATAGTCTTATTCTACAATCTGCCCAAACATAACAGTGATATTACAAGGCATCCTATATGAATATAATATCAATATAAAGTATGATACTATGAGAATGTTTTGTTCATAAGAAAACAAAGGTAAAAAAGGAAAGAAACTTAAAGCAATTTAATGGCAAGAAGTGACACAGTCATTTCTTGGTGGCACAAATCGAGCAGTTGGACTGGAATATGATTTCAAGCCGTTCTTAAGACGAGAACAAATGCAATTACTGATGGATCCTATAAATAACAACATAATCTGGTCTGCTTTCTTTTCCAGACATTTACAGCATGTTGTTTTCCGACATCAACACTGAATATAATACAGTAACTGAATAGAGAAAATAAGCTCTTGATGACTAAAGATTTTTCTTCATGTTCAGAAAACATTCTTGTCCTCGTTTGATCTTTGTGTTACGGAACAAACAATGTCTGCATAGAGAAGAAAAGCTGTAAACTTTCGACTGAGCTTAACTTGTGTATTCATTACTGAAATGGCCATGTGACTGCAGGGAAAGCACTGAGTCATCACACCGCTTTGGTATCATACAGCACAATGTAGAGTATTAAAGCTCTTTGCAATTATGCAGCGACTTTTTAAACATGAATATCTTATGAGAATAGACAGACTGATTCACAGTGAATCATGTGGCTGAATGTGCAATATCAGAGTGCCATCTTCTACCATCCTCACAGTATATACAATACACAGACAGAGATTAAGTCATGACTTTAAGTCTGTTCATTTTCTACATCAAACAAAAGTCCAGCCATAATTTTAAACTTAAAAGCTCCCTGTGCTTTTATGGAGTTCATAACTGGATCAAAAGAGAAATCGGACTCCACTGTAATCAGTACTAGGACCAATTTATTTTAAATAGAAGAATAAGACAATCAAGAAAACACTAAATATACAACTCCAACTTAGGGGCAGAAAACTTCTCTCCTGCCAAAAACTGATTTGAAGGCATCAGCATAGCAAATAAAGAAATTACAATTTCAATTTTAGCAGATGACGTTGTTAGATATTGCTAACCCAAGCCAATCACTGCAACAGGTAATGGAGAGAATCAAAGAATATTGCAGTCTCAGGTTTTTCAATTAATTTGACAAATCAACGGCTTTGTTCCTAAAGGGAAAGTTTAAAGTGTTATTCCTAATCAAATTAGGTCAAGAGATATTACCCATATTTGAGTATGCAACTTCCCAAACATCCAACACACCTATACTGCTTAAATATCACTAATACTGGGAATCTGGGGGGAGGGATGGGGAAAGGTGTGTGCGCGGGGGGGGGGGGGGGTCCTTTTATAGACTGATATATTTAAATTTAATCTTGACCACTTATAATTATTACAATTAAACAAATATATTAAGATAATGAGATCCCAATTTAGAAATTTCAAGTAGAGTGGTAAGGAAGCATAGAATTAGCTACATCACCCTAAATCAGACAGAGGCATTAACCATCCAAATATCTCTCACTTAAATGGCTCAGCTGTGTTAAGGTGCCTGCGAGACTAGTTGCAGTAACAGGATATATATGCCAATATCTTCTCAGGAAGATACTTCTTTATGGATATCAGTCTCACTGTTATGATCATGTCTGCAAAATTCAAGTTCTTGTATTTGTTATTGGATTTATCTTGTCAAGTTTCCATCTCCAGTCTTGCCCAGCTCAAGTATCTGACTACAGACCAGTACAAGGGCCTAATTCAGCATGGATCATAAAAGCAAAATCTTTCTCTGATGGGCAAAACCATGTGCAGTGCAGGTGGGGTAGATATAACATGTGCAGTGAGAGTTAGATTTGGGTGAAGTGTGTTCAAACTGAAATTTAAATTGAAGTGTAAAGATAAAGCAGCCAGTATTTACCCTGCACAGAAACAAAATAACCCACCCGAATCTAATCTCTGCACATGTTATATCTGTCCCACCTGCAGTGCACATGGTTTTGTCCATTAGAGAAAGACTTTGCTTTTTGTGATCCATGCTGAATTAGGTCCCAAGTCCAGTTCCAGTCTGCTCCAGTATTCAGTTGATACTAGTCCATTTCAGTATCCAATTCCGTTTTCAGTCAGACACTGGAAACAAACGGTTTCTCAGTGTAGGAGGAAAATACTCTTAATACTTCAGTGATAAGACTATCAAAATGCCATGTGTTTACATAATCTATGCTTTGTGAACAGTGCATGAGTATTGTAAATCAAGACTGTTGGCACAGTTCCCTAAAACTGTGCCCATCTCACCTAATGTAGGGGAGGTATAACGGAGTGTGATTTGTTAAACAGGCACACTGTGTACAAAGGAGAAGAACAGTAGATTACTGGACCAGGATGCAGCAAGCATGTCTGCCAAATCCAGAACTGTGTAATACCCCCTTTCACACTGCACAAATAACCCGGTATCGACCCGGGTCGATATGGGTAGGTGTGCGATGTGAAAGGGCCATGGTCGAGATCCCGGGTTGCCAGACCCCGGTAATAAAGCAGTGTTATTCCGGGGTTGAATACCGGGTCAGTGGCAGCGTGAATGGGTTCCCGGTCCCGTTCACTACATAGGGAGAGGCGACACTGAGATGAGCTCATCTCCCAGTGCCGTCTCCGTCCCCCCGCCTCTATGGCAACAAACCCGGCAAATTGCTGGGTCTGGAAACCGCCAGTTAGAGTCCAATGCCGGATCCCACTCGGGAAGGACCCGTTTCCAATTCCCGGGTGGCATCCGGCATTGGCAGTGGGAAAAGGGTATAAGATAAGTTAAAAGCAAAATATATCGTGAGCGGGTCTGCGAGTGTGTACAAACGATATGTCTGTGAACAACATCGCCCACATCACGTCGGCTTTGCAGCAAAGCCAATGGCAGATATATCTGCAGTTATATTGGCGCATCTGGCTGTGTATACACTTGTTGCAGGGCCTACAGACATAGCTAGGTGGGCAAATTCAAATGCCCTATCAGCTGTGACATCAGGATGACAGGCCGATCATAATTGTGTATGCCTGAAACAGCCATTTTTCTGGAGTTTTGTGTATGCGCAGTAAGGAAATCTCTGGGAAAATGTCCATGACACCATTTCCCCAGAGATTTGCGAATCCGTGCTCCTCTACTGCTCAGACTCTATTGTGCTGCTGGATGATGGCTACAGAGGTGGGAGCTCAGATGGCGGAGGTTGCACATGGGCCACTTCCTCTGTTAATGAGCCCCTGCCTGTGCAGCATAAGGTAACATATGTATAATATATCATTTAAATGCACAGTCTGGAACATGATCCCAAGCAGTGGGGCCCACCGGGTGTTTCCTCTGTACTGCTTTGGGCCAGTCCAACCCTGCCTACCACCATGATTTACTCAGAAGGTAACAGAGTGATATGCAGATGTCTGGCAGTGGTAACAGTATTCCACTTCGCCAGGGCAGTTTTTCTACATATGCGCATATATAAATGTTTTCAAAATAATTATTTTCATTGAATATTACCTGCAATCACCATTCTGAGATATCAATAGGAAAAGGAGGATTGTGGACGTACTTGTCCAACCTTGGTCCTGGTTAAATAGATTCCCCATGCTTTGGGGGAACTAACTTTTTTCCAGCTGGGAGAAAGATAGTGAAAGCAGACTGAGTCCCCCAGTGCTACAGAGTTCCCGATGTTTGCTGAAAATACATATTAGGAGCAGTATAGCTAATGCTGTTCTCCTACTGTAAAATTGGAGTAACAGAAAAGCTCTGAGGTTTCTTTTACAACATGACTTTATGTAAACTAATTCAATTGCTTCCCTTTCTGGCAGCATAATCACTTTACCGCCACCCTTGTCTAAGGCAGGTATGTATTTCCATCTAGGCACTGTGCTTAAAGCCACTGGCAATGGGCAGAATATGTAAAGAGCCAGGAGATGTACATGAAAATGCTCATTATATTTTAATATCTGTGATATGCAGAGATGACATGTATTTTACTTTAATAGACAGCCTTTATTAACGATTGTATTTGACAAGCGCATTTATCATCTACCTGTTTTATTATTCAAAATGTTATTTTGCAAGCTCATCATGCACAAGTATGATTAAAGTGCAGAAACCCATTAAAACTGTAGAATAAATAGTAATAAAAAACATCTATACAGTACACAAAGCATACATCATATTTATTATCCGAGCTTAACTAAAGAAACACACTCCAAATATGTGATACACTGTAGTTTTGATCTCCAAAACTATTTCATGTTTTAATAATTAAATCTTTATTTAGGTGGGAAAAATAAATGTGTACGGCTGCAGACAAAATGTTATCTGCTTAGTACAAAACTATACAGCTTTAAACCAGAACTGCTGACTGAAGTCAGCTGCCCAAAATTAAAGAGAATCCTGGAAATTGGGCATTAACCGGAGACACAGAAACCACAAGGAGGAGAATGTGAAATATTCTTTACAGGGGTAATTAAATCTATGCAAGAGGCATGCTATCTAGCAGAAACCGTATGCCAAAGCAGCCAAATTACCATTTTTGTTGTGCAGAACATTTCTGTGAACAAAAAATGGTTTTTCGCAGACTTTTGTTTTTTAATGTTTCCCTTCAGAGGCACAATCTACCTTTTCAGTAGCCAGAGAAGATTATAAGAAAAGAAAAACAAATTAGGGGTCCACAGCAAATCCAGCGCCTTTCCACAGATAATTCTGCCTGAGGCGTCAAGTCAATGGAGCAGGCGGCTCTCCACAGAAAATAACTCATGAGCGCTGTAATACACTGGTGTGTCAACTGCTATTAAAGACAAATGGCTTCTCGGCAATAACAATATCCTGTTTTCAAAATGAATAATTACATTGCTCAGTCTATGACGTGAGGAATAATTATAAACATCCAGTAATGAAGTTTTGTTCCCATTAGGTATCTCCATGCATTTGCTTTATATCAGTACACACACAGAATGTTGCTCGGTCAGGATCTGCCAAGCACTGAGACTGAAAAGCATTATATTCTATGCATTTTATTGTAATACAAAGAGCAAGGATTTTTCATATGCCTGTAAAAAGGTTCTTTCCGGCAGACAATGAAGGAAGTCTGTGGCAAATTGCATTGTCAATTAGGCAATTATTGAAGGCTCCTGCATGACAAGTCAGGCTATTTGCAAACGCACAATAATATACAATATTTCCAACTTAAACAATTCCTCAATTGTGCATGCAACACTTATCTACGAGCACAAGGTATGACCAGCGTCATACACAAATGGAATTTATTACAAGCTCAAAACAAGTCCTTGTACATATACACATTAGCATAATAGGCCACAGCAGCATGAGAATTACAGTCTAGACCCCGACTTATTGAAAGTTTACCCATAGTCGACATACACGGAAGGTAGACAGGGCTGAAAAGAAGATCTCTGCCCTGAGGGGCCTGACCGTCACCTGTATTACCATGCATTGTAATGATGCCCACAGCCACTGTAGACCGGTGGTTTTCCAACATGGTCATGTGCTGCACCACCCTGGCACCTGTTACTTTGTACGTCAAGTCCCACCAATAAAACCCTGCATACATTACGCTGATAATCAGGCATTTATTCTGACATGGCTAGATTGAGTGAGAGGTGAAGCTGGCATGTGATCACTGCAGTGGGAAGTCGGTAAAGAGTGACCAATTAAGCCAGGGATGGGGAACCTTCTGCTCTCCAGCTGCTTTTTCAACTACACATACCAGCATGCCTTGCTACAGTTTTGCTATTTGGCCATGCTAAAACTGTTGCAGGGCATGCTGGGATGTGTAGTTCAACAACAGCTGGAGGGCCGAAGGTTCCCCATCCCTGAATTAAGCCTTCAATGCAGCATCTATATAATAAGTGAGAATGGGCATGTACTGACACTTACATGCGCCTTCTGATCATAACTAATGGCTCCCACAGTGTGAAAAGAGTGAGGAATGACACAGCCAGGGTATGTGTTGGGGGGGGAGGGGAGAGGAGAGACCCCTTGCCTAGACTTGGTCCAATACACTAGTTTTTTTCTAGAATTTGATGGGAAATAATTTATTGCAGTCAGAACTCGAAGCAGACCAGTATTGTGCAACTTGGGGATTAGCAGGGCTAAATGATTGTTTGGAACCAGATTGACCCTGCTAAAGAATGTGTGTGTGTGTGTGTGTGTGTGTGTGTGTGTGTGTGTGTGTGTGTGTTTGTGTGTGTGTGTGTGTGTGTGTGTGGGGGGGGGGGGGGGGGGGGGGTTGTGTGTGAAGATAAACTATGGTAAGTAAATAGAATGACATGGGGGGACCAAGTATCTATACTGGGGCTTTACTCAGCTCTTGGTGGAGGCAGACAATAGGATTTTAATTACCTACGGTTAATCTTTCTCTCGTAGTCCGTAGAGGATGCTGGCGTCCACATTAGTACCATGGGGTATAGACGGGTCCACCAGTAGCCATTGGCACTTTAGGAGTTTGAGAGTGTGGGCTGGCTCCTCCCTCTATGCCCCCTCCTACCAGACAAATTCAAGAAACTGTGCTCGAGAAACGGACCTCTTTGAGAAAATGATTATACACAGATAGTGGCGAGATTCATACCAGCTCACTCATATAAGGTAAACCAAGCTTACTAGTTTGAAACTCAGCAAAAGCTGAAACAATACTTAACCAAGTAACAAGGCAGTACGCAACTAAGAACAAAGTCGTACTGAACCAGATAACCATTGCAGGATAACGAAGCGCTGGGCGGTGCGAGCCGCCCAGCATCCTCTACGGACTACGAGAAAAGGATTTACCGGTAGGTAATTAAAATCCTATTTTCTCTTACCTCTAAAGGATGCTGAGGTCCACATTAGTACCAAGGGATGTACCAAAGCTCCCAAAACGGGAGGGAGAGCGCGAAGGCTCATGCAGAACTGATTGACCAAAACTTTAGGTCCTCAGAGGCCAAAGTATCGAACTTGTAGAACTTAGCAACGTGTTCGACCCCTGACCAACTAGCCGCTCGGCAAAACTGTAAAGCCGAGACACCCCGGGCAGCCGCCCAGGAAGACCCCACCTTACGAGTAGAGTGGGCCTTAACCATTTCGGACATGGCAATCCTGCCGTAGAATATGCATGCTGGGATAGTGAACCTGATCCCAGCGAGAAATGGTCTGCTTTGAAGCAGAACACCCAATTTTCTTGGATCATACAGTACAAACAGAGAGTCCGATTTTCTGTGACGAGCAGTCCTTCTTCACATAGATTCTCAAAGCCCTCACAACATCCAAGGACTTTGATGCAATTGAGGAGTCAGTAGCAACTGGCACCACAATGATATGAAAAGCCGACACAACCTTTGGAAGGAACTGACGCGTCCTGAGCTCAGCTCTATCTTCATGGAAAATTAAGTAGGGGCTTTTACAGGACAAAGCCCCAATTCCAACACACGTCGAGCAGAAGCTAAGGCCAACAAAGTGACAGCCTTCCAGGTGAGAAATTTAACCGCAGCCTCCTGTAAAGGCTCAAACCATCCGACTGCAGGAACTCCAACACCACGTTAAGAATCCCAGGGTGCAGTCGGCGCCACAAAGGGAGGCTGGATGTGCAGACCCATTTCAAAAAGGGTCTGAACCTCAGGGAAGGCAGTCAATTGTTTCTGGAAGAAAATGGATAAGGACGAAATCTGACCTTTATGGATCCCAAACGCAGACCCATATCCACACCTGCTTGCAGGAAGAGGAGAAAACGTCCAAGTTGAAACTCCACCGTAGGAAATTTCTTGGATCACACCAAGACCCATATTTTTCCAAATGCAATGGTAATGTTTAGACGTTACCCCTTTCCTAGCCTGTATCAGGGTAGGAATAACCCTTGCTTGGAATACCCTTTGGGGCTAAGATCTGGCGTTCAACGCCATGCCGTCAAACGTAGCTGCGGTAAGTCCTGATAAGCAAACGACCCCTGTAGCAGAAGGTAACCGTGAAGAGGAAGAGGTCACGGTTCTTCTAGCAGTAGGTCCAGAAGATCCACGTACCAAGCTTGCCTTGGCTAGTCCGGAGCAATGAGAATTGCCTCTTTATGAGCTTCAGAATTCTTGGAATGAGTGGAAGTGGAGGGAACATGTACACTGACTTGAACACCCACGGAGTTACCAGGGCACCCTCCGCCACTGTTTGAGGGTCTCTCAACCTGGAACAGTACCTCTGAAGCTTCTTGTTGAGACATGAGGCCATCATGTCTATTTGAGGCACGCCCCAACGACTGGTCACGTCTGCGAACACCTCCGGATGGAGGCCCCATTCTCCTGGATGGAGATCGTGTCTGCTGAGGAAGTCTGCTTCCCAGTTGTCCACTCCTGGGACGAAGATCGCTGACAACGCCAACGCGTGCCTTTCTGCCCAGAGGAGGATTCTTGTCACCTCTGACATTGCAGCTCAGCTCTTTGTACCTCCCTGTCGGTTTATGTAGGCCACCGTTGTCCAACTGTACTTGTATGGCCCGATCTTGTAGAGGATGAGCCGCTTGGAGAAGACCATTGTACATGGCTCTTAATTCCAGAATGTTTATTGGAAGAATGACTTCCTGATTTGATCATCTTCCTTGGAAGGTTTCCCCCTGGGTGACCGCTCCCCAACCTCTGAGACGTGCATCCATGATCAAAAGGATCCAGTTCTGAATTTCGGATCTGCGGCCCTCCAGAAGGTGAGGCAGTTGCAGCCACCAGAGGAGCGAAATCCTTGCCCTCGGCGAGAAACGTATCCTCTGGTGCATGTGAAGATGAGATCCCGACCATTTGTCTAGGAGATCCAGCTGGAAGGGTCGAGAATGGAATCTTCCGTACTGTAGAGCCTCGTAGGAGGCAACCATCTTCCCCAGAAGGCGAATGCACTGATGAACCGATACCCGGGCAGGCTTCAAGACATCCCGGACCATGGATTGTATCACTAACACTTTCTCCAGTGGAAGAAACACCCTCTGCACTTCTGTGTCGAGGATCATCCCCAGGAAAGACAATCTCCTTGTCGGCTCCAAATGCGATTTTGGAAGGTTCAGGATCCAACCGTGATTCCTGAGCAGTCGAGTCATCAGAGCAATGGACTGCAACAACTTCTCCCTGAACACTGCCTTTATCAACAGATCTCCCAGATACGAAATTATGTTCACACCCTGCCTGCGCAGGAGAACCATCATCTCTGCCATCACCTTGGTGAACACCCTCGGTGCCGTGGAGAGACAGAATGGCAGTGCCTGGAACTGAAAGTGACTGTCTAACAGTGTGAATCGGAGCTAAGCCTGATGGGGCTGCCAAATTGGAATGTAGAGGTACGCATCTTTGATATCCAGGGAAACCATAAATTCTCCCTCCTCCAGACCTGAGATCACCGCTCCCAGAGATTCCATTTTGAATTTGAACTCCCTCAGATAGGGGTTTAACAATTTCAAATTCAAAATTGGCCTGACCGAACCATCCGGCTTTGATACCACGAAAAGGTTCAAATAATAACCCTTGTTTTGCATATGAGGTGGAACTGGGTCAATAACTTGTGACCCTACCAATTTTTGGATGGCTTCCTGTAGGATAGCCCTGTCTTGAAACTCCAGCCTGTACCCCTGGGACACAATATCCTGCAACCAGGGGTCCATGCCGGACGCCACCAAAATGTGGCTGAACCTTTTTAGCCTTGCCCCCACTGGTCCTTCCTCCAGGCCGTGTGGTCCACCGTAATGCGGAGGATTTTGATGTACCAGAAGTAGGCTTCTGGTCATGGGAGCCTACAGTAGTAGGTTTTTTGGATTTTGCCCGACCTCCTCTAAAGAAAGTGTTATGCAGATTGTTCTTTCTTGTTTTAGGTGTCCGAAAGGACTGTGACTTCGTAGCAGGCGCAGCTGAAGGAAGAAAAGGTGACTTACCCGCAGTTGCCGTGGAAATCCACTTTTAATAGATGATAACCACTCCGGTTCTCTTATAGGAATCTGTGCTAAAACATTACAATCCTGATTACATGGAATAGGATCATCCTGAGAGGACATATCCACTGCAGCATATGACACAGAGTCCCTAACATGCTTCTTATTGTGAACAAACAAGCACCCACACACAGGGAAATGCAGACAGAGTTTCCCCCCTAAGTATGCCAAGAGAGACACAGAGTTTGGAGCCAACCCACACACAGCGCTTCCAAAGATAAAGGACACCCTTTACCAGCGCCAACTGTGTACCTTAACAGGTTACAGAGTCTATTACACCACCTCCCCCCTTCTACAACCCCCTGGTACCGTACAGACAGCTGGAGTTGAAGTGGAGGGACAGCTCTCCCTGTCAGCGACTCTGCATGCAGGAAAGATGGTGCTGAACGCTGCTGGGTCCTCTCTGAGGAGAAGCTCCGCAACCTTTTTTGGCGCTGGCTCCCACTCTTGTTTGAAATTATACTGGTCTGAGGTATATTGCTGGCGGTGATCCAGGGTCCCCGACAGGCTGTGTGACCAGTTTAGGGTGTAGGCACTGACTCAGGGTGCCCCTCACAGCGCCGCACCATGTACTGCTGAGCCCCAGAGCACAGTTAATACTAACTCGCCACTGAAGTCTTCTGGCTCTGTAAGGGGTTGGCAGCATGCTGCTGGGGTGACCGATCCCCTGTGGCGGCGATCAATCTGTCCCCTTAGGAGCTCAGTGTCCTGTCAGCGGAGATAGTGGCTCAGACCCCTTAGGGCGGACACTGCTCCCCCCCCCCCCCTTAATCCCACCAAGCAGGGAGGCTGTTGCCAGCAGCCTCTCTGTGCCTAAACTCTTAAAATAAAAAAGCTACAGAAACTCCTATGGAGCTACCCTAGCTGTGACCGGCTCCTCCAGGCACATTATCTAAACTGAGTCTGGTAGGAGGGGCATAGAGGGAGGAGCCAGCCCACACTCTCAAACTCTTAAAGTGCCAATGGCTCCTGGTGGACTCGTCTATACCCCATGGCACTAATGTGGACCCCAGCATCCTCTAGGACGTAAGAGAAATTATTTATATGCATGCAGGCTATCAATTCACTAGATACTAGTGACATCACTGGTCAGCAGGTTAGTGCACAAAATGTCTACTTCCTTTGTGTATACCGCAAGTTATGGGTACACTAAGAATTTCTTATTGGGGAAAGTGTAACTTGATGTGTACAACAAGAGTCAGAAATATTTTTAACATCAATATATTCATATTCAGGCTGCCTACACATTGGCATTAAGAAAATGCCACTGACACTGCATGTCAAATACAAACATGTGGCAGTAACTAAAGACCGTGTTGTGGCTAAACACAAGTGAGAAGAATTGAAAAAAAGACACAGTGCTGACACCACTCCCGGCCACAAGTGCGTAGCGTGCTAGCAATGTATAATCTCTCCTCCCACCCCACAGGAAAGTCCCCAGAGGAGAGAAGCAGGTGATGACTATTTGGAAGGTTGGTGCTGTCATCACACCCATCTGCCTATTTTTCTAGGAAGTGGGCAGAATTGTGGAGGACAACCTACACTAGAGAAAGCAGGCAAGTATGATTTACCTACAAGAATTATTAAGAAAGTCCAGAGGCGTATTGTCCATAGGGCTCGTAGGGAAGATTCCCGGTGGGCCGACGCACCTGTGGGGCCTGTGTTGTTTGAGGACATGTGGTCCTTTTTATAGTCATAATGAATAAGATGCAAAATAATTTGCATATATGAAAATGACTTTGCCACTTAGCCTGTGATTGCAGATGATCTAGTGTATGCTCTGTCTGCCTGCTTGGCTGACATATAAGATTGAGTGAATAGTGATTGGGATACGGTTGGTGTAATAAGCAAGAAAATATGTCTTTCTAGAGAATTATATAGTTTCCTAAATTCTAAAGATGTATCATATAATGTGCTCATAATATTTAATTTTATTTCCTTTTAACTCCCCCCCTTGATGCTGGACAAGCCCACTATCTGGAAAGTCTTGGGGGGAGGGTGCTGCTGCCATGGCCCATGGCTAGACCTTACACCTCTGGTGCTGCCCATGTGGGGCCACTAGTACAAATTTTTCCAGGGCCGCTTTTTGTTCCCAATCCGCCCCTGAGAAAGTCAAACATTCATTAACAGGTGACATGCAAAAGCCTGCAGTGCCAGCAATCCATAAACTGTAACCCCTTGTACCTAGGGAAGACTGAGGATCTTAGAAAAAACAAACTGATCTTTAGCATGATGTTTAACAAACAATAATAATGACAACAACTTTTCAAGTATATAATAAAAAAAAAATCAAAAAAAAAAATCACTTTTAATACAGTTATTAAATCCACAAAGCAAATAAACCTGAACACAAAATCTATTGGGCAATGTGTATGGAATAATTGTTACTAATAGACTTCATTCCCATACCTGCATATATTCTTTCAATAGTGCTACAGACAATCATTGCTAGTGGATTTTAAGTAACATTAATACTATAACGTTTCAGCATGTGAAAAGACATGCAGGCCCACAAGCCAGTGCTGACTACATCCAGACATGAAACAGACATGTGCTGTGCAGTCACAGAGGACGTAAGCTGTCCAATGGCAGCTCCATGAGCAAAAAGATGAGAGGAAATATCAGGTGTATAAGGAGGCATTGAGGCTTGGATAGAGGCATTATATCGAGGCCCAACAATTCTTTTTTTTTTGGGGGGGGGTCTTCGTTCTTCAGTCCTAAATAACACTAATCTGACTATAAGAAAATGGAAATGAGCAACGTCCACATGTCTTGTGTAACATTACCTATCCTGAGGACTAGTGACCTAAATCCAGAATTCTAAGTCATTAACAAGCTCATGAAAGGCTAAGGCATGAAAAGGGAGTACAGTCATTTAAAGGTCATCACTACAGATGTCACAAAAACGCCAACAAGCAAGGTAAAGTAAGATAGCATTTAAACGCACTTAGCCAGAAGAGTTGTAATACACACGTGTATAATCTCCTGTAAAGTATAACATTGTACTAGACATGCATTAAAAGTAAACACAAAGATTACTTTTTTGCAGGGTTGTACTGCCATAAAGGCAAGTGCTATTTATTTCAGTTTTTTTTTTTTTTAAGGTTTACTCTTTGAAATGGAAATTTTACCCAGAGAAACTTCTGAAAACAGATGCAAAGGTAATATAACATTCATTCTCTACCATTACTGCTACAGCAGTTTTACTCCAGTAAGCCAGGCACCAGTGTTCCAGATTATTCCTAGTATACTTGCATGCAATAATGACTGTATTTACAAGACCATAAAAGCACACTTGCCCACTCTCTTTGAATGTCAGCAACCTCCCTGACTCCCTAGAGAGTCCAGCAATCTCCCTGTTTGCACCTTTCCCCATTATGTAGCGGTTATATACTTATAAAATAAAAAATCAGAGGTATACACGTTAAAATTGGATAATTCCCCTGCATTGGTTGTAAGGCATAAGGGGGCATATGTATTAAGCCTGGAGAATGCAAAAAGAAATGATAAAGCAGTGATACGTGCAAGGTGATAACGCACCAGCCAATCAGCTCATAACGGTCAATTTGCATATTGGAGCTGATTGACTGGTGCGTTATCACCTTGCACTTATCACTGCTTTATCACTTCTCCAGGCTTAATACATCTGCAGTTTTAGATACGTAGAAAAGTGGGTAGGTATTCAATGGAACAGTGTCCGTAGTTTTATGTATGTAGTCCATGTTTGGCTACGAGAAACATTCATTCTGGAACAAAGTATAAAATGTTGCAAGCGCCATAACTTCATGGAGAACAGTTCTGAAAACAAAATACACTGATACCTGTGTTGTATCCTAAAGCAAACAGACATCTCTATATATTTTCTGAACAGTGCATAAAAAACATACTTAGAACTTGACTAGCTGCTATATGTTACCACATTCATTGCAGAGCTACTACTAATGTCCCAATTGGTTTCAAAGTACAGTATATAATGCGTCAGAATAATGTCTCTTCCTGCCCTTCTGGGCTAGAATTACTGATGATGACACACAACTGTCCTGATACAGGCACTGTCATCCAGTGGCGCACCTACATTTTTGGGGCACTGAAGACTAAACTGTTATGGGGGCCCCTTTGCAACCAGCAACAATAGGGCAACATCCAATAAGGTCCAAAGGGCCATGCTGCCCTTGCAAGGACCTCGAGGTCCAAATGGTGGAGCAGCTATGCTGTACTAGAAGCCTGGTTGTCATGGTGTTATTGGTGACAAACTATAATTATACAGATCATAACAACAAGAGGTGAAAATGGGCTCCTCTAGGATAAGTGGCCCTGAAGCTTAAGCGTCATTAGTTTCATAGTAGATCCGCCCCTAACGCCATGCGCACTTGGCACTAGTGTGCGTGGTATTGAAGGGTGCTCTGCAAGAGGTGGGCCAACACTCAGACGTTCTCAGCCACAGGGAGGAAGTGGCAGGACTAAACATGATTAGGCCAAGCATCATCCCATGGGGGGTATGTAACAACAGATACAGTCTGAAGATTTAATAGAAACAACATATTGACACAGCAATAGCAAAATGTGGTTTTAATAAACATGGGAACTGAACAAGTATCTGAATGCAATATGGATAATGAAAGAGACCAGATCACCTACTCCATTCTATCACACACACACATCACTGAGCTAAGAGTCCAGAGTCCTGTGGTATCCCCCGTACATAAATCTTGGTCAGACCTGAAATTCTTGAGATCGACTGTAAGGAATTTGTTTAAAATAATTGTGGTAATGAAGAAAATGCCAAAATCCACCCTCTCACACTAACAAAACTATGCTAAGCAAAAGGCTGACATTTTCCTACTAAACAGCATTCTCATCAACACAGTAGGTGGGGGTGTTACCAAATACTGGGGTACGGTCACGCCTGCTAATGAAACTTATAGTAAAAATACCTGTGAGTGTGGGTAGTGTGCATGCCCCCAGCCCCCCCCCCCCCTCCTTATGCTGTCCTGGGCCCCAAACAATAATTAGAGTACCTATTTCACCCCCCCCCCCCCCAGTCAGCGTCCTTTTTTCTTTATGACAAAGCGTCTGATTTTTTATAGACTGAAGAATACTAATATTTTTTTTATTGTACAATATATGGTGCAATAAAGAATTTTAAAACAATAGGTCCTGCTGCAAATATCATATGTTCATCTAAATATCTCCTGATAGAAGATCAGCTATATTAGTCCATTTTCTTTAAGGATTGTTACATCAGTTACCACTGGAATCCGAAGGAGGAAATGATAAGTTATGTATAATCTATAAACCTCCATTATCCCTTATGCACATTCTCTCAAGTCATCATTCAGTTCAGTAATAACAATGAACAAGGATTACACTGAGACACATACAGGATGGAGCAATACCATGAAATGGTGAGCACATAGGGCTGATAAAACTCATTTGAGAGTTTTCTTTATTAAACTTTTAACATTTTTGATTAAATGTAAACTTCATATGAAAACAATTAACATATAATTGTAGATAATGACCTTACCAACAATACTGCTTCTAATCATGTTTTAAGGTTTACATTATTAACATAGTAACATAGTAATTGAGGCAAAATTGAGTAAAAGAGGCAAAAAGCCCATCGTGTTCAACCTGTATTCTGTATTAATATTAAGTTGAGTTGATTTTACTGTACCTGCTGAAGTAATGTTTTATGACTAGTTAACAACTATAAATCATGTTACACCCGGATTATCAACGTCAATATTTTAAATGTTGTAACCTTGTATTTCCTTTTCAATCAGAAATTCATCCAATCCTTTTTTAAATGCATTTACAGAGTCTGCCATTACCACTTTCTATGGCAAAGAATTCCAAATCCTGATAGCCCTAACAGTAAAGAACCCTTACAATTCAAAAATTGTGACTCATCATAGATTGTATTTGATATATATATATATATATATATATATACATACGGATGTAACAGATCTGGTATGGGTCAGTAATGGATTGAAGCTACTCATTTTGAAGGTATGGAGTATAACGTGGTGCAGGCTTTGTATCACCTAGGTCGCAGCCCTCTCAATTGAATGAAAGTTACATTTAGGGCGGGATGTAAAAGTCTGAGTTTGGCAGCCGTACGGGGTGCCGGATGAACTCAGACTTTTTTTTTTAAAGGGGCAATCATTTACAAGGCATGGTTTAGCGGGCCTTTTAAATAAATGCCCCTCTATAAAAATGTCAGAGTTCGGCTGACATCCCGCATGGCCACCAAACTCAGACTTCATTACATCCCAGCCTTAGATTTGGGTGGGGTGTGCTCAAACTGAAATCTAAGTTGCAGTGTAAAAATAAAGCTGTCTAACTATTCTTGCCTACATGCAAAAGCAGCCAATATTTACCTTGCACAGAAAAAATATATAAATATATTTGCTCCCCTTGAATGTTTTGTTCAGACACAGTTGCTTGATTTTTTGCTTTACTTACAAATCAGAATCAGGCCCACAGATGCTTCCACAAGGACTCTGGAATTAGGTTAAGTAGAATCAGAAAATGTACGAGAAGCTGGTTATGTTTATCAAGGGCCAGTGGAAAGTCCAACGGCACCAAAGACGGGATCCGGTCTGATGATCGACACTGTCTAAGTCGACAATGCCTAGGTCGACCACTATAGGTCGGCAGGGTTGGAAGGTCGACATGTGCTAGGTCGAAATGTATAAAGGTCGACGTGAGTTTATAAAAATTTTTTACACTTTTTCATATTTAACGATCCACGTGGACTACGATTGGAAAGGCAACCTGTGCCGAGCGAAGCGAGGCACCTTGCCCGAAGCTCGCGAGCCATGCGAGGGGACACGGTACACTAATTCGGCTTCCCGGTCACTGTACGCAGAAAACGACACAAAAAAATCTAAAAAAAACCCTCATGTCGACCTTTGGACCTGTCGACCTAGCACATGTCGACCTTCCAACCCTGTCGACCTAGTGACTGTCGACCTATAGTGGTCAACCTAAACATTGTCGACCTAGACACTGTCGATTTGATGATCCACCCCCCCAAAGACACCCCTCCCTTCACCACTTCCTGCTGCATACCTTGTCGTTCATTCAGTGTTTATGCCCCATAGGAAACCGCCTTAGTTTGCCTAATGTTAGCACTAGCCCTGTGAATATATTATTAATAGGAAACAAATGCATAGATAATCTTTATCGTGAATATTACATTCCTGCTTTGCCACACGTTTCTCTGCGTGTATGTTTTGGAATTCCTGGGACCTACACGCTGACATTATAATTTCCCATAATGTACCTGTACTACAGTAAGCTACTCATCGAGGTGGAAAGAATACATAAAACAAATAAACTCTGGCCTATCATAAGAATAAGGCAAAAGACAGGATTAGTGTTGACACTTAGGTAATGTAAAAGCTGGGGAGAATGCAATGCACTGTGACTCGCAGGCTGAGAACTCTGCTGATGTAAAAGTGGTGATCTAGACTAAAGACTTGGTGAACGTGGTTTGTACTCTGCCACGCTCATCATCACATCTGATCCTGACTAATAGTGTTCATGAGCAGCACGTCTGACTCTGGTAAAGGCTAAGATATACAAAATTACAGAAGTTCCCACATTTTCCCCTTTAATTCATCTTCAGTGTATATCAAGATGTGAACTGAAGATGCCCAATACAAGGTGAAGAAAACGTCAAAGCAGTGGCTGATATGTTTTCAAGTCAATACCTGGACTGACAGCGGTTAAATCTATAGTACAATAAAGGATAACACGTCGGTACCCTTCAGTCAACTTGTTTCAACATTTTCACAGCTGTAAGACTTGAAAACCAATGTTTTAGATCTCTAGAGTCTGTGTGGATGTGAGATGCACATCATGGGAGATGAAGCAAACACATAAATATTTCAATATAAGAAGAGGTGCATTAAAAGGTTGCTGAGAAACTCATCCTGCCAGGCCAGGATACAGCTTTCTATTTTTCTGTTCGACAACAAGGAGGAGGACGTTAAAAAGTTTCTGGCAAGTGTGTGTTCTCCACTCTGATAGAGCACTGAGAGGAACAGATGGCTTCTTATTCCCTACCAGGGCAAGGCTAAACATTTGGTAGCAGCAGCTGAAACAGTGAGATAAGATCAGCAAAATACATACGTGATTAACAGCATAAACATCTGCATGCATTGTGTGCATCCATACATAATGTTTCCTAACAGGATACCTGTTTAAGGTGAAGAACAAGAGGTAACATATAGCTATGTGACAGTACAGCATTGTGTGCAATCACCACTGACAGGGAACACATAAGCAAATTCACAGACACATTTCACACAGATTGAATTCTGTGGCAGAACAACAGGCGTTTCTATAATGGGGAGTTAGTGTGTGCGGTGCATAAAAGCTCCTGGGTCCTGGGGACCCACATCGCACACTCAGCACCCATGTTTAGTGACTTACATCTCCAGAGTCACATGTCGGCACTGCTGCTGTGGGAAAAAATCACTTGTGGTGGTATTTTCCCGATGTACTGTATGCGCAGTACAGATCTGTCTCCAGGAACATGGCAGGTGCCATGTTTTTGGAGATCCTTACATGCGCACTACAGATGAGATTAGTCTCCCGGAACACAGCGGGCACCATGTTTACAGAGAGATGCACATTCGCAGAGTCCACAGAACTGTAGAGAGGAGGGGGCCACACAGAGTCTGCACATGGGCCCCCTCCTCTCTTAAACCGCCCCAGGGCAGAACCCAAACCATTTAGTAGAGATGCAATGCTCTGTAAAAACAATCTTCCAGGTCTGTTTTAACTTCACCATTACACAAAAAGCCATTTTATATTGTGCAGTAGATTCAGTCTCCTGTATGGGAAGTTGGGGTAAAACCAGGACAAATTTCACCACCAAAAGATGAGACATTTAAACATAAAAATTTGGTAGTCAAATGTGGATTGAGGCCAGTACTTCATGAAACAGTGTTGAATCATTTACTCATCTCTACCTGAGAGAAAGGAGTATAAAGGTCCAATACATACTACTATTTTCTGCAAAGGGACCGGACAAATTATGCCCCGGGAGGGGGATGGTGGATGTATTACACAGCTCTGGAAATAAGGTGTTGTCCTGGGGTGCCTGCTCTCCTCACTCTTCCGCACTCCCCGGGGGAAACATCAGCAGTATATAGTGAATATTATATAGCCATAAATGACCAGTGCCAGGGTACCTGAAGCAGCTTCTGATTCCTTACTGTCACAATTGATTACTGCTATCTGTAGATGAAGGACTATTAACAGTACCTAGAATCTCCCTGAATTCATCTGGGGGTCAAGCTTTCAGCTTTGTGGCTCCAACTCTATGGAACTCTTTTCCCCGCACAGTTCGAGAAGCCCCCACTTTAGAATTCTCCAAAAACAGACTCGAAACTTACAGATTTACTCACACATTTTACTAATATCTACTGTTAAACTTGGTTTGTATTTTGTGTTGTACAGGCAAATGTACTTTGAGTCCTATTAGGAGAAAAGTCATTTTATATATATATATATATATATATATATATATATATTTATAGAGAGAGAGAGAGAGAGAGAGAGAGAGAAGAGAGAGAGAGAGAGAGAGAGAGAAGGTGATGGTAGACAGCACTCCCAAGTCTTTTTCTTACATGAACAAAAAGTGTTTATTGAGTCAACGTTTTGGGACACGTGACCCCATTAGTCATGTGCCCCTGATGATGGAGTCACGTGCCCCGAAACGTTGACTCAATAAACACTTTTTGTTCATGTAAGAAAGTCTTGGAGTGCCGCCTACCATCACCTTCTATTGTTCCGGATGAAGCTCCAGAGGAGGGCACACAAGCGAGTATTGATATCTGCAGGTCTGCAGACGTAGGAGGAGGAGTGCTGGAGTTTGTGCATCGAGATATATATGTATATATATATATATATATATATATATATATATATTTATTTATTATTATTATAACAACAACCCTAGTGCTATTTATAGTACGCTCTATTTTAATGATCCAGCCTCCAAGAGGGATAATACTTCTAGGGGTGAATCCAGGCTTTTAGTCACCCAGGGCAAATACTAAGGTCAGCATCACCGTCCCAGCTGTCACCCTCTACTAGCGAAATATATGACTGCCATTATTATACAGACAGCATTAGTGACCATTATATAATACAGACAGCATTGCTGACTGCCATATAATACTCAGTAGGTACAGGCCGGTCGACCATCAGCTCATTCCCCGTGTATTTCCAGCCTTATGTCACTTGTCTCTCCAAGCCTCATCCCACTCTGTATTTCTAAGCTTCATGCCCCAGTATCTGTAAGCCTCATGCCCACAATATTTAAATGATTTAATATTACAAATGTCATGTAAACATGATCATCTAAATAGAATATAGATTTATAAAACAATACAATGGATTTAGTCTTATCTGCATATGCATATATTCCATGAGTGAGGTTGCTGCATTACCACCAGACTACTGATATAACAGCGTTATGGATTGTGGGAACTGAGCACACTTATTATCACAGCTGTCCTTGTAGTGGTGGATGTATTTTATAATTTATTTTAGGGCACCCTCGGCTTAATGAGCAAAAGCAGTACCACCCCATCTCGTGATCATGTGACCAGGACACTGCACTATTTCCAGTGCCTATTGATATGTTTTCATGTTAGTAAGCGTAGAGTCTTGCATGCTATATTTTAGGTCACTGTACAGTAGGTATTACCACTGCATTTAACATGTGGTAAATGCACTGACGTGAACATAAACCCTCAGCAAAACTAGTAAAAACGTAAGTGCATACAGTGGCAATGGGTTTTGTTTATAGAGCAGTAAATCACATAAAATGAAAACCAGTGTGGTGCAAGGCCTTAAGGTTTATCAAAAGACAAAAGCAAAATACATTAACAATCTTAAGGCATTTGTGTTAAAATTGTAATAAAGCTAATGTTGAAAACAGCAAATGAAACTAAAACATACATGACTCAATATAGGCACAGATTTAATATAGCGGGCTGGAAACAAGTCACATATATCTCCTCCTACATGCTGCATCTCATCTCATCAACGTTACTTTACTACATAGCCATAACAAACTTCCCAATATCTCACATCGCTAAACAGGGACAATAAAGATATGTATAAATCAGTGTACTGCTCACTGCATGAGTATAACACATACCTCCCACACAAATGTAGCCAGAGTGTACCATGCACCCGATGCACACATCAACCAAAATGTTGGGACTGTCCCATCAAAATCAGGACTGTTAAGGGTATGTACAAAGTTTCCAAAAGACGAGTATAAAAATAATGTACACCTCCCTGGATTTGCTTCAAATACACCCGGCAGACTTGATCCTAGACAGTCCAACCCAGGGCCGTCTTTTCGTATGGGCTCAATGGGCTCTTGCCCAAGGGCCCCAAGAGTATAAGGGCCCTATGCTGATAGCTGAGGGTCCCCTCTTTCCAGGGGTACCAGATTTTTTTAAATCGGCCCTGGGGAACCGGAGATATCCGACTTGAAAGCAGTGGTCCCCATCCAAGCCTGTTAATTGCTCTTCCCAGCCAGATCTCTCGGGTTCTGTCTGACTTAGAGTATTTCTTAGGGTATTCTCCAAAAGGTGGGACTCTCCCCTTTTAGTGGACACTGGCAGCTTGTCTCTACTATGCCCAGAACCAGAGATATCAGCCTTCAAGCAGCTGGTCCCTGCTCCAGCCTCACGCGCCTAATATGCAGTTATAGATTTTCGTTGGTGAATTGCTCTTGCTCCTGAACTCTGATCCCCAAGTCCCCAGTATCTCCTGACAGGTGGGACTCTCTAGTTTTTTATCCCATTCAATGCTAAGAAATATATTTTCAGGAACTGGAGATATCTGCAGTCAAGCAAGCTGCCCTCCCACCGGAAAATGATGAATATTAAGCCCACTCCACTATCAACCCCTCCCCTGTGTATTAAACAACCCCTACCACCCCGGAAGTCATGTACCGGTGCTTCTTCATTCAGCCCAATGCCCCCTTCTACAGTTTAGCCCCATCTGTGCAGTAAAGGAGTAATTAGCAGAAATTACTGCTCCAGATCCTACATGCTGAGCGGTAGATAGAACACCCCCTACCGCCCACGGGACATCAAAGCTGCTGCTGATAGCACCCACCACCCCTACCGCTGGAGGATGGGTAGGGGGCCCAGTGCAGTGTTGTGCCCAGGGGCCTACACTGCTGTTAAGACGGCTCTGGTCCAACCCTTTGCAAAGGTTCTTTCAGCTCAGCTCCTGGTATAACTTGGAGTACCTGTTTAGAAGACCTTCCCTATCACCTATCAACAACAACTTATTGCCACACTTTTTCCTTTGTACTGTTTTCCTACTCTGATTTCTACCTACTGCTGCCATGTATTTTTTTTATTAATGTCAATAAGTCATTCTTTACAGCTGTCATAATCGCCACCACTTATTGTCTGATCAGACCGTGTTATTTACTGTATGTATACCTGTTACCTGAAGTTGGCCATTCCCTGGGGTTTAGTTTACTATATGGAGATACCATGATATTGTTTGATTTGTTTTATTTTGATATACATTATTCCTTTGTAATGTGTCAACCTTTCAATAAAATATTTAGAAAAATAAAACCAGACAGGCAATTACAGTGTATCCACATTCGGCAGCCACACAGGACCGACAATATGTTAGGAAAGGCGGAGACATGAAATAAAAAGGCTACCGTATGTCTGCAGGACTACTGTATATTATGCTTTGGACAGCACTGCTGCACACAGACCACGTTTCTACAATCAGCAACAGAAGCCCCCAGAGTGCAGTGTCAGTACAACATTCAACATCAAGAACCAAGGTGACAGCACTGGGATGACTTGGAATGTAATATTGATCACATTAATGTAGATCCGGTAAGATCACAGAGTGGATGTGTTTTCTTAATATGTCACTTTGATTCAAGCTATAGAACTGCAAACAGTCAATAAAACAAACAAATTATATTTTAATTAAATGTAACAAAAAGAAAACAGGATCTTTGCATTAAAAATACATGATTAAAGGAAAAATGGCAAAATCTTTCATGGGTAATATAAATATGAGATACCATTTAACATGACAAATGAAAAAATTGCATTTAAAAAATTCATTCATTCGAACAGGAATAACAGGAGAGAGGCCCCGGAACCAGAACACGTAAAGGTACAGAATTAATCACAATATTTAAAAAGAAACCTTGTGCTCTCACAACATAGAAGACATTAGCAAGAAGAGAAGTATGTAGCCGTGGGGATAAGCATTTAGAGGTATGCTGTAATCTATTTGCATTTAAAAATACTCTTTGTTAAAAAACACAACTGTCTGGAGAAACTATTTACTTTTCAGAAATATGCACCAAACGCAAGTCTAGCTGGCTTGGTGACTAAGCTCTGTTCTGACACTAAATAAGAATACATATTAAACAGTCATGCCTAGATTTTCCTAGTCCAAGATATGATTAATGCAGCCTATCAGGAGCCAGATGGTGCAGAACCAGCAGCATCAATCAAAATGAAAAGACCACTCAGTGCTATCTATAATGATGTGCTCACAGATGGAAATTTGTTTCATACAGCCTAGCCCATAATGCATAGACACAGGCACGTAAACATAGCGGCCGCATCCCAGAGGACCTGGATCCAATGCTCAGCTCGCGCTTTGTTAAGCAAAAAAATTGCAGACTTATGATTTGGGAAAAGCTACCAATCTACATGAGATTACCGCAATTTATACTAAAAAGTTGCACAGGACAAAATAGTTTTATGCACTGCATACAGTATTTGTAACACATTGTGCAGCACTTTAGGGAGACTGATTCCTTATCCTTTATATTTAATAGGACACACACGTTCATTAACACCTTCCTTTGTAATCATCTCTCACACCCCCAGTTAAGTAAACTATATTACACACAGAACGTTACTAATACCTACATCAGATTGTATTGGACAAATTACACTGAACAGAGAAAAAGCAAAGAGAATAACTTTCTTCAAGATGCACTGGTGATTCTAACACAACCAATTTATAAGTATGCATTGAAGCGTATGAGTAAATTTTGGTGATTATTTATTATTTATTTATTACCAGTTATTTATATAGCGCACACATATTCCGCAGCGCTTTACAGAGAATATTTATACATTCACATCAGTCCCTGCCCCAGTGGAGCTTACAATCTATATTTCCTACCACATGTACACACACATTCACGCTAGGGTTAATTTGTTGGAAGCCAATTAACCTACCACTATATTTTTGGATTGTGGGAGGAAACCGGAGCACCCGGAGGAAACCCACGCAAGTACGGGGAGAATATACAACCTCCGCACAGTTAGGGCCATGGTGGAAATCGAACCCATGACCTCATTGCTGTGAGGCAGTAATGCTAACCATTACACCATCCGTACTGCCCAATATCACATACTAGTGTGATTAAAAAGAGCAAAATGATCTAAAAAGAGTGAATGCAGAATTATAGTGGGTATAATGCAAAACTTTGCAACAGACAAGATTTCTGATATGGCTACAATGTTTTTTATTTATATTAAAAAATTAGTATAACTTCCCAAAAGATTGTAATAGTTCAACACAGCTATCATTTAATTTATTTTTTTATGAATTATTTATTTATTTACTGTTTACACACTGCCCAGTCCTGCAGTGCTGTACAGAGTAAGTAGTAGCACACCGCTTTATACACACTCAGTAGCGGATCTTGCCACGGGCAAGCAGGACTTTTGCCCGGGGCGCCGCCTTCCGGAGGGTGCCGCACCATGGCAAGAGCTGCCACTGTGCCCACCGCAGTGCCCCCAGCTTTGAAGGGAACCAGACGCGTAGCGTCTAGTTTCCCTTCACGGAGAGGACCTTTGTTGTGCGGTACGCAATGACGTCATCGCGCACCGCACAGCATAGTGGCAGCGACACTAGGGGTCATAATTGACCTCTAGTGTCTATGCTGTTCTATGGGAAAGACGTAATAACGTCTCTCCCATAGATCGAGGAGAGGAGAGGAGAAGAGCGGCGCCGGCGGCGGAGGTCTGCAGCGGTCTGGATCAGGAACGGGGATAGTAAGTATACTTTTTTTTTTTTCTTTCAGTGGCGCTACAGGGGGCACAAATGGGGGCGTAACTGACCACGCCCCCATTTGAAGCCACGCCCCTATAGTTTGCCCACGGCGCCACAAGGGCAAGAACCGGCCCTGTACACACTGTCCAGTCCTGCAGTGCTGTACAGAGTAAGTAGTAGCACACTGCTTTATACACACTGCCCAGTCCTGCAGTGCTGTACAGAGTAAGTAGTAGCACACTGCTTTATACACACTGCCCAGTCCTGCAGTGCTGTACAGAGTAAGCAGTAACACACTGCTTTATACACACTGCTCAGTCCTGCAGTGCTGTACAGAGTAAGGAGTAGCACACTGCTTTATACACACTGCCCAGTCCTGCAGTGCTGTACAGAGTAAGGAGTGGCACACTGCTTTATACACACTGCCCAGTCCTGCAGTGCTGTACAGAGTAAGGAGTAGCACACTGCTTTATACACACTGCCCAGTCCTGCAGTGCTGTGCAAAGTAAGTAGTAGCACACCGCTTTATGGGGGTCATTCCGAATTGATTGCTAGCTGCCGTTGTGCACTGCGTAGCGATCAGTGAAAAAAAATGGTGAATCTGCGCATGCGTATGCACCACAATGCGCACGCGCATCATACGGGTACGAAGTCCATTGTGGTTTTGCACTGGTTCTAGCGACGATTCCAATCGCACAGCCGATCGCAAGGAGACTGACAGAAAGAGGGCGTTTATGGGCGTCAACTGACCATTTTGTGGGAGTGTTTGGAAAAACGCCGGCGTGGCCGGGCATTTGCTGGGTGGGTATCTGACGTCATTACTGTGTCACTCATCGCAGCAATCATCACACAGGATAAGTAACTACAGGGCTGGTCTCATTTTGCACAAAATGTGTTTGCAGGCGCTCTGCTGCACAGGCGTTCGCACTCCTGCAAAGCGAAAATACACACACCCCCGCGGGCGGCGACTATGCATTTGCATGGCTGCTAAAAACTGCTAGCGAGCGACCAACTTGAAATGACCCCCTATACACACTGCCCAGTCCTGCAGTGCTGCACAGAGTAAGTAGTAGCACACTGCTTTATACACACTGCCCAGTCCTGAAGTGCTGTATAGAGTAAGTAGTAGCACACTGCTTTATACACACTGACCAATCCTGCAGTGCTGTACAGAGTAAGAAGTAGCACACTGCTTTATACACACTGCCCAGTCCTGCAGTGTTGTAAGTAGTAGCACACTGATTTATACATACTGAACAGTCCTGCAGTGCTGTAAGTAGTAGCACACTGAATTTATTAATGTATTTATTTACTGTACATTATTGTATTTTATTCACAACTGCATACCTCCCAACTTTTGGAAACTAAAGAGAGGGACTTTTGCAGTTTGCGCCGGAAAATAGGGGGCATGGCCTCATGGGAAGGACCTATAATGTACCTGCAAACAATGCACCACTATTTTCATCTCACTGGGGGTATGCCCAGCCCAGCACACTGTTAGCTGCTGGGCTGCCCCCCGTCCCTCTCTCCAGTCAATAGACAGTGAGTGCACGTGCATTGCATTTATCCTCCACTTACTCTGCTTCGTGACAAAAAAATAATAATAGGTCACAGAGGTGACCTTCAAATGGGGGTAACCTATGCTTCCTCAGACTTCCTGTAGGAAACCGACTGGCGTTCAGAGACTTCTTTACGTTACTATTTTAACTTTAAACAAAAATTTCAGAATACTCAATTACTAGGCCAATCTTGCAAGTTCCTTTAAATGTAATTATGTTGCAGACACCCTACATCTACACAGTCAGTTTATAATCATCTGAAGTGTGTTTTTCCAAAGGCAAGAAGAAGCACATTTCATGCTAGTGATAATGTATTTTTATGACTGGCTGTCCTCACACTAAGCTTTTAGGAGCACTTCTTACAGCACAAGCTCTAAGCCATTAATGACCTGAGCAGAATTTACACCAGTTTACATAGTGTAAATTGTGCAAATACACACTGCGCACGCCCACAAAGTGGAAGCACGCATATGCGCCAATGCAGACCTGTGAGTTTCTGGTACATGCAACTCTTCATACAGCGCAAGTATATAAAATAATATATTCACTATGCTTGCAGCTCATGCAGTCCAGGACAGACGCGCATGTATGCTGGTTAGGGGGCAGATGTTTTGCACATTCTACAGGGCAAATGCCAACACATGAGAAAGACGATGACGTGCCATAAACCAGGCGCACATGTTGTCGATGTCTAGCTGAGATGTAAACAGCTATGCTACCAACTCCAAACTGGGTTTCTAGGAGGAAAAGACAGAACAAATTTACATGTGCAGAGAACAGATCAATTGTCATCTGTGGGTCAGTGAGAAGAGACGTGTATTGTGTTGCTGCTTGTGAGCGTGACATTTCAGCAGCAGCCATACAGCACATTAGTGTGGGGAGTCTCCTTACGGATGTGGTCTGCTTTATTTAGGATCGATAAGGGAAACGCGAAACAAAATTATTGCCATGATTTTATTGCTTTATTGGCAGCCACTCCAGCAGGAGAAGTATATATGAGAGATCAAAGCACTTACATGCCATAAAGAGCATGGCCACTGTGGGTGTAAAACTTAGTAACAATTTATGTGTCAATGCTTGAAGAGGAAATAAAGTGGCGTTTAAGTGACTCACTTAGGATCATTAGCTCTCTGGCTAAGCTATGCACCACAGGATACACCAGGTTCAGGTGGAGTCAAGCATCCTTTTTAAGAAATGGGGAATGCAAATACTGTAGCATGTCTTGCAACGTCAACTAAATATATATGAGCAGCTTAAAAACTATAAAGGAGGTAATGCTATAATTGACATAAAAACATGGAGTAATACTTATTCTACAGTTGTCTGCAGCTTATACAAGATGAAGAATAAAAATGACAACAGTAACTGAAATAGCCACATATGTGAGAGCCTGATAATTCAGTCATTTCTGTATCTACCCTACAAATAGGCAAACAGCAGCGCAAAGTATGTCTGTGTTCATGGTTTATGAACTACAAGTTACACCTATATCCTTTCAACAGGGCTGGATTAAAGGCGACATGGTCCTCTGAAGGTGTCCTGTGGTATCTTGCACCTAGACATTAGCAGCAAAACTTTTAAGTTCTGTAGATTGTGAGGTGGGGTCTTCATGACTTTTTCCAGCACATCCTACAGAAGCTTGGTCGGATTGAGATCTGGGAAATCTGAAGGCCAAGTCAACACCTTGAAATCTTTTGCAGGTTATAAGTATGGAAAATATGATCTGGTTTCTAAAAAAGAGTGACGTGACAGGGATGGGCGGATGGCGGTGGCAGTAGCGCTGCGATGAGGAGGGGCTGACAGCAGCAGTGGTAGCGTTGGCGATGTTGGGCGGTGACACATGTGCAGCTCATAATCATGACTTGGCTGCCGAGTGCATTTGCAGGGACAGGGCTTTCTTACAAGCTCTGTCCCTGCATGTGATAATTGATATATCCGTGCGATGTAATAAATGATCGCATTGCGGATTGGGTTGGTTTTATCACAGCACATCTGCATCCTCAGATGCAGATGGTGATAAATCTGCCCCTTAAAGAGAAGTAATAATCAGAAAACACAGGGCATAGAATTCTGATCAAGCAAAGCTCATGTTTGCCCAGTTCCTCATACTGGTAAGTACTAAACATAAGAAATTGCAATGGCACCAGAACGCACTGTTTTTATATACTTCAAGGGTAAGATGACAAGTAAAAAGTAACAATGCTTTTTGATTGTTTATCAAAATGTTTATTATATTAGTTTTGTGAAAAAAATTTTTTTTATTATGAAGATTTTTTTTTAAACATGTTGTTTTCCTCTATTACAGTAACAGACAGTAGCAGTTGGATAAGTACATCAGCACAGACTAATGCTGCATTTAAAGAGCAGGAACTTAAATATATATTCCAATTAAAGCATTCATCATGAAACCAACAACTTTTCCAGCAAATCATTTTAACTGCATTAGTCTCTTTGCCCCTTCGCCAATTTCCTTTTTCTTTATTCTTCTTGAGCAGCTGGGGATAGGAGTGGACACGCTGCTATTTGTCAATTATCAGCCACACATAAATTTTCGGACAATACAACCAACATCTTTAACAATCACAGAGTCTGACAAGGCTGGCAGAATGCACATACCGTCCAGGGGCACAAAGGAAAGGTTACAACCTATGTAAATGAGGTCTCCCCAACAGCCCATGAAAGATAGGCCAGTTGTATGTCAAGACAGCTGTTCTGCAGAACATAGGACTCTCTAGATGCAGTTTATTTCTCTCCTCTGCCCCTCTAACATCATTATAACCCTTCAATTAGAACATACAGACACTGCTTTTTGCCAGTCCCTCAGTCTTCAATGCATGAATGATAAGGTACAAGAGATACAATTAAGTAATCTAATCTATAGGCGACATGGCATTTAAAATGCCTTGTGACAATACCGTACTATCACTGTAGATCACATGTAGTGATTATATGGATATTATCTGGAACTTTCATTTAAGACTTTTGACACCACAATAAGATCAAGAGTTTTTCAAAAATAACGCGGTCGACTCCAATGAAAAGTAGCACTCAACTGTCATGCATGGCAGAGCAAAAGGTAATTTCATTTGAAAATGCATGAACACAAATGTCATATGCGAGGAAGGCAGCAGGCAATCTAATGTATAAACAAGGGCTCAATGCTGGGAAAAAAAGACTAGCGAGATCTCAACTCTTAAACAGTTTCAGCTTCACACAACACAGAAATTTCTCAAATCGTAAACAGATTCAGCTTCATACAACTAAAATATTCTCCCAGTAAATTAAAAAAATAAAATAATACAATCTGACACAGTAGTGCGGTCTACAAAACTCAACTGGGACGCCAACTTGGACTGTCAAACTCCAGTGCTCGCTCCCAAGCTGGCGTCCTCGTCATGCTGTAGATTAACTGTTTAGCACATGGCAATAAACAGTATCAAAAATAAAAAACTTTTTTTTTTTTTTTAAATATTGGAGGACCTGGCAGCAGTCTTTAATTATCTACAGTTTTCTAAAAAAAGAAAACAAAAAAAGAATAGTCTAGTTACTCCACACTCTACTCTTCCCATAGAATGGCAATATTGTCTGGGTGATGACATGTGATTGGTAGGCCCATATTTTTGGCCTAAATTATGCTAAGCCCCTCAAATGTACTCTATATTGCAGAGTTTATTATAATTATTTTGATTAGCAGTGCTTAGTAGTGTGTGCACCTGCATTTTCACTTTTTTTCTGTGGAGATATACTGAGTCACCTGTGAACGGTTAAAGATATCCTGAAAACATTAGCTGTAGCAAACACATGAGAACTGGAGTAACGAAACACTGTTCCTAGACTAAGGATGCACTACCTATACCAGGATACAATTTATTTAGGAAGGATAGAATGGGAAGAATAGGAGGAGGGGTAGCAATGTATGTGAAAAAAGCATAAATGCTACTTTAATACAACATGTTGAGGACAAAACTGAGGCCCTTTGGGTCACCACGGAAACTGGGGAGGACATTATTCGCATTGGGGTGATCTATAGACCACCAGGCCAGGGGCAGGATTTGGACAGGAACCTATTGTTGGACATCTCTAAAATGGCTTTAAAGGGAGAAGTTATAATCATGGGAGACTTTAATTTACCTGATGTAAATTGGGAGGGGTCCTTTGCAAGTTCAGCTACAGGTGGCAAATTTCTAAATTCCTTACAGGGAGCATCTCTCAAGCAATTGGTGAGGGAGCCCACTCGCAAAGACTCAATATTATATTTGATTCTTACAAATGGTGACAGGATATCAGACATATATGTGGGTGAGCACCTGGGATCCAGTGATCATCAAGCAGTATGGTTTAGTATAAAGACAGGATCCAACTCCTGTCACACAAAAACAAAGGTGTTGGATTTTAGAAATGTTGACTTTGCAAAAATGGGGAGATGTTTAAGTGATTCATTGGCGGACTGGAGGAACTTGGAAGGAGTGCAGGAGAGATGGGAAAAACTGAAAAGTGAAACACTAAGGGCAACAGACCTTTGTATCAGAAGGGTTAGGAAAAGCACCATGAAAAGGAAGCCAATGTGGTTCACAAAAGAAGTATCAACTAGCGTGAAAGCAAAAAAGATGGCTTTTAGGAAATACAAACAGACTCAAAATAATAATGACAAAAAGGTGTATCTTGACAGATGGAAGGATGCTAAGAAAGTGATCAGACGTGCAAAGGCAGAAGCTGAGGAGACAATGGCCCAGTCGGTAGATAAAGGGGGCAAAACTTTTTTTAAGTATATAAATGAAAGGAGAAAATCAAATGGAGGAATAATGAGACTTAAGACAGAGAGTGAGAATTTGGTGGAGGGAGACAAGGCAATAACAGATCACCTAAATAATTATTTTTGCTCAGTATTTACTACAGAAGGAGAAGGGAAGGGGCCACAGTTATGTTGCAAGGACATTCATAAAAATAAGGTAGATGAAAGTACATTTACAGAGGAGAAGGTCCTAACTGAACTTTCAAAACTAAAAGTGGATAAATCAATGGGGCCAGATGGGATACACCCAAGGATAATAAAAGAGCTAAAAGATGTGCTGGTGGCACCATTAACAGAATTATTTAACCGGTCACTAAATACAGGTGCCATTCCAGAGGACTGGAAAAGAGCAAATGTAGTTCCATTGTACAAAAGTGGAAGCAAGGAAGAAGCAAGTAACTACAGACCAGTAAGCCTTACATCAGTAGTAGGGAAAGTAATGGAAAAACTACTAAAAGAAAGAGTTGTGGAATATCTTAAATCAAACAACTTACAGAATCCAAAACAGCATGGATTTACTGGTGGGAGATCATCCCAAACAAATTTTATTGACTTTTTTGACTCTGTGATGAAAATATTAGATCAAGGGGGAGCTGTAGATGTAGCATATCTAGACTTTAGTAAGGCATTTGACACTGTTCCACATCGCAGACTGCTAAATAAACTTGAAAGTGTGGGGGTGGATTATAGTATAGTTAAATGGATAAGAACCTGGTTGCAGGATAGGAAACAGACAGTTGTAGTAAATGGAGTGCAATCTATGGAGGGAAATGTTACCAGTGGAGTACCCCAGGGATCTGTACTCGGACCAGTTCTCTTTAATATCTTTGTTGGTGACATTGCAAATGGTATTGAAGGGAAAGTATGTCTTTTTGCAGATGATACAAAGATATGCAACAGGGTAGACACACCAGGAGGGGTAAAACAAATGATTGATGACCTAGCTAGGCTTGAAAAATGGTCAAGAACATGGCAACTACAGTTTAATGCTAAAAAATGCAAAATCATGCACTTAGGTCTCAAAAACCCAAAGGCTAAATATAGTATCAAGGGTACTATAATGGAAACTACTGAGGAGGAAAGGGATTTAGGAGTCACTATTTCAAGTGACTTAAAGGCAGGAAAGCAATGCAACAAAGCAATGAGAAAGGCAAGTCAGATGCTTGGTTGCATAGGGAGAGGAATCAGTAGCAGGAAAAGAGAAGTAATAATGCCACTGTATAGGTCATTGGTGCGGCCTCATCTGGAATACTGTGTCCAGTTCTGGAGACCATATCTCCAGAAGGATATAAATACATTAGAGAGTGTACAAAGAAGGGCAACTAAAATGGTGCATGGCCTACATCACAAAACTTACCCGGAAAGGCTAAAAGATCTTAACATGTATAGTATGGAGGAGAGAAGGGAAAGGGGAGACATGATAGAAACTTTCAAATATACCAAAGGTTTTAACAAAGTTCAGGAGGGAAACATTTTTCAAAGGAAGAGAAGTATTAGAACTCAAGGACATACACTGAAACTGGAGGGAGGCAGGTTCAGGGGAAATTTAAGGAAAAATTATTTCACAGAATGGGTAGTGGATAAGTGGAATAGCCTCCCACCAGAGGTGGTAGAGGCTAAGACTGTGGAGCAGTTTAAACATGCTTGGGATAGGCATGTGAATATCCTTACAAGGAATTAAGGTTCAAAGAGGGTTGTGATTACCTAAAGGATAAAAAAAATGGGCAGACTAGATGGGCCAAGTGGTTCTTATCTGCCGTCAAATTCTATGTTTCTATGTTACCTATTGATCCTAGGCTATTGGGAGGTAGCATTCAATTGTAGGGGTTGCAGTAAAACTTACTTGTTTACACATATAAACTACATTTGTTACAGGAAAAGAAGAACCTTGCAGCTATGCCAGAATCGCCAATACTGCCAGACTCCATGGGGAGAGAATTCTGTGCACTGCTGCACATTGGAATACATCACCAAAGAGGGTGTGACCATTCTGTGTAATATATGTGATTACATCATATACAGTAAGAGCCATTGTCCCTGTATTCATTATAACCCCCTTTTCATCTAGGATAACATACCTCATGACTTCTGTACTGACACATGTTGACCCTCACCCCTTAAGTAAAGCACCCCCGATCCACCATCACACATTCCCACCATTACCTCTGTAATATCGCCCCACCACCAGTGTAGTAACACATACTTCCCTCTCCCCTTGTGGAAACATATCCCCTGTCTTCCTGTAGTGACATATTCTTCCCACTGTAGCAGCCAATAAACACCTCCTTCCTGTAGCAACACTTCTCCTTGCACAAGTCTTACATATCCTCTTTAGTCTCTCTCATTTATTAACACTTTACATATCTTTGCGTTAAGATACATCCTGCATTGCAACTTATCACAAGGATGTGGAGCAATATGTTAAAAAGAAAGTCTCTGGAGAGGTATAGTTGAACTCACCCCTCTGACGATCTCGGGCCTGCGTGTATCTTATTATCCTACTGCTGATGTAATGGCTCCTGGGTGGCCTCACTGCGCATGTACAAGATATTGAAAAAAAAAAAAGCCAATGACCTCAATAAGAGTTAACCGTGCATGCGTGATAGCATCCGGAAGCTATGGCGGGACATGCAAGTAATCATAGCGTCATCCTTAGAGCTGAACTTTGATGTGGCTTTTATATTTTGCAAAGATGGAATTATTAAGAGAACCCAAAAGTGCTATTAGAGAAAACTTATTTATGCATCAATTAATAACTCCTTTTTTGTTGAAAATGCAGAAAAAAAGGGTTTTTTACCAAATGATGTATTTGCCCCTAAGTTCCATAATTGAACAGGGAAAGTCTGGCAGCAAATTGGACTGACCTAACAATGAATGACAGGCCACGCTGTGGTTCTAGCATGCGCAGTTTGCAGATACAGTATCTGCGGGATTCGCCCACATTTGGACTTGCATTGGACTGAAGCATGTCCTAACTGTATAATAGGTAAAACCGCCTTGACAAATTGTGCATAAATTGAAAATTTCTATGGTGTTTGCTGGAGTGGATTAGAACAGCTACAATTATAAGGCTATGCATATATCTTAGTGCTTTATTTTTTTTTACATACTGTATATTAATTTGCGGTATTCATTATATATGAATATTTAATCTGTTGTGTATATCGGATTTTATTTTCACTTATCTAATGTCTTCAATACACTTCTGAAGAACCTGAGCAACCTAGCTCAGAGAAACGTGTTAAGGTGATCGCTGAGGAACCCAAATCTTTTTATCAATAAGCTTGATCCAGATAAGGACTCTCTCTCTTTTACCACAATTGGATTTCCAAGGACTCCTAAACCTCCACATTCAATCAACACATCCAGCAATATATGGGAACCCCTTCAACCCTCTACGCAGATGAGCAATACAGCAACAATCTCACGGAACTGTGTGTGAGTTACAAATAGGGCATTACCAGCTGACTGTGTACAGAAATTGCATCTATAAGGAGGAATGAATCCATGTCTCTAAAGGGGGGTACTCACGGAGCGATCGCTGCTTAAAATCTAAGCAATCTGACTAGATTGCTTAGATTTTAAGCACGATCGCTCCGTGTGTAGCCCCCTCAGCGATAGCGATGCGCAGCCCCGCGCATCGCTATCGCTGCTGCTAGATTGGCCTGCATGCAGGCCAATCTAGCGGGTCGCTCACTTCACCCGCTGGGTGAAGTGAGCGCCCCCCCCGTCTCCCCCCGCACGCTCAGCACAGATCGCGCTGTGCTGAGCGCCGGGAGAGATGTGTGCTGAGCGGTTCGCTCAGCACACATCTCTCTGACATCGGCCAGTGAGTACTGGCCTTAAAGTCCGGGATCACAAATTATTGAACCGGTTCCTATCAGCAAAGTGAAAAACCCTCTAATATATCAGAGATAATGCTAAAGTATATATATAATTTTTTATATATTTTTTCTACTTTTAATTTATTTGAATTGTTGATTTTACAGCCGTAAAGGTGGTTTTATATATGATACTTTTTATCAGTGTTAAAATAAAATTTTGTGCAACTGATCAATCCTGTATGATAATTTTGGATTAGCAACTCCCAGTGCTGGTATCTAGATTTATTGTTTACTTTTATATTGGGGTTTGATAAACTCCTTCCAGCTGCAGTGGTAATCAGTGGGGACTATTTATTTTTTAAATACACTGTCTATATCCATTTTTTAGTTTGCATGCTATGATTTACTATATGTGCTATGACTTAAAAATAAATATGAATATAACTACACGGCCTTCATATGTCCATTTTCCACCTACCACAACATGCACCCCAACAGAAACAGAATAAGATTACTGGGAAAGATATCTTCTATTCTACATTCAAATACCCTATTAGCGCCTAACAATGTAGCTGTCTCTTTTCCCATACGTCTAACCATTCTGCAAGTAATTATATTTCTAAGTAATTAAAACAAATTACTCATTTTTGTTTCCTAATCTAATAAGCATATGCTCATATTGTTATTTTCAAAGAGCTTTGCAGACAACATGAATACATCAATACTGTTATACTGTTATTACTATAACACAATTATTGATATCCATTTTATCCATAGAAGCTGAAATGTTGCATTGACTGTTTCATATGGTGACATGTTCTACTTGTCTATGTAGAGATAGATCTTAAACATGAATTGTGAATTTCTACATACTTCAGGTGTATAATACACCTAATCTAATACGAGCATTTGCTCAGCAAAACGAATTTCTAAAAGACAGTAATGGTATCTAATAATTGTGATATATATTTTATATTGTAGAGACACTGATCACAAAAGGTCTTTGTAAACTATATTTGCAGTTTTTCCTTCAGGGATTAACACAAAAAGATGCTCAATGCGACACCTACTGGATTGACATGTACACTGCAGCTTCAGGAGTCAAGATAAGATGCCTGATTAATGATAAATAATTAGTCGGATTTTCCTCCCAAAAAAGTCTATTTGTATATGCATACATATATAACTGTGTTCGGGTGTACAATATATGTATATATATTGTGTGTGCATACATTTATATAGTCATTTTGGACTTGAGCCTGTGCAAATTTCACAAAAACTTTTTTTTGTCTTTATAGTTCATAAAAATCCCTATATTTATCCCCAAAAACTATAATACATATAGTAATTTTTGGCTTGAGAATTGTCAAGTGTCTGTTTTCTTTCTTGATTGCTCCTCTCCCTGATGTCACATTGAAATCATGCATACCTCATTTTATTTTTTGCATGATGCCGGAACGGACAAACAATGAAACAAAAATGTTTGTCTCTATAGTTCATACACAGTCCCAAGGGGTACATTTCTCCAAAAACATTTTTTTATGTACAGACACAACCATTACAACTTTATTATAAGTATAGGGAACATTTTGCAATAAAATTGCAAAGATCAGCTTTTGCACTTAAACCAGGACTTGGCAGTGGGAAAGAACAGATTTTGAGAGTGGTAAATAACATAAGATGTTGTGTTTTTTTTTCCTTTTTTTGTCTGAGCTAAACACTGACTCACATAAGCATGGATCATTTTAGATTAAAATATTGAAGACTTTATTACCAAATAACCCCACACCAACCCCATGCATAAATAAGTTTGATTCTAGCCAACAACAAATTCAAGGATTTCTGCCAACGCTGACAGCAAAATAATTCAATAGAACTGCAGGGATGTGCAAGGTCAAGCCTTGGCAGCAATGTTTTTAACGGGATGAATCCAACTTGTCCTAGGGGGTTTAAAAACGGTTTAATGTATGGTGGATTCCTAGCCATAAACAGCAGCTATGTACATAAAACATATTTATTGTGAAAGGAATGTTCTGTTAAAACAAAACCTCAGATTTCTTATTTCCCTCAAAGCATTGGACATTTTGTGCATTTTTTGCAGATGTTGCTAATTAATGTTATGTTAAGACAAATTCACACCAACTACAGTAGCATAGACAAAAGCGTTCCTATAACCAATCATTGGTTAATAGCATAATATGAAAAAAGTTGAACAAAATGCACCATTTAAATACTTATGCAGTATTACACTAAACCATATACTGTACGTACATAAGCAAATGTATATTTAAAGGGGAATCTAATTAGCTGCTGGTTTGTCACAGGCGGAAAAACTCAGTTTTTCCCAGTTTAGTAAACCATGGGTTAACGCAAGCTAATATTATCAAGGACTTTTCAGCACAGCTGCGGAAGCTGCAAGGAAAACTCCACTTCTGGGTCTTAATGTGCATGGTAAACCCCACTAATTGAATCTGCTGGTGTGGGTAATTAGATACCCCAGCAGACTGTTAGCTTTAATATGAGGGTATTCCCATACAAACTGGAGAATTACAGCTGTTTAATATGTAAAGATGTGTCCACTTACATCTAGCCTCCCTGCATGTTAAACAGCCCTTCTAGTCGGGTGGTCTTCTGTATGCCGAATGTCGGGATCCCAGCGCACAGTATACCGGCGCCGGAATCCCGACACAACTATTCTCCCTCGTGGGGGTCCACGACCACTCTGGAGGGAGAAGAAAAGTGCTCGCAGCGTGGCGAGCGCAGAGAGCCCGCAAGGGGCTCCTTTGCACTCACCACGCTGTCGGTATGCCGGCGGTCAGGCTCCCGGCGCCAGTATGCTGGTCGCCGGGAGCCCGAGCGCCGGCATACCGTACTAGACCCCTTCTAGTCATACCATGCCGTGGCTTAGTAGCGCCGAGCTTCTTTTGTGCGTCTTATTTGCAAAACTATGTGACTAGGACGAACAAGCAGCTTTTGCTGATTAAAATGATATGTGGCATGCCTATGGCCCTCATTCCGAGTTGTACGCTCGGTAATTTTCTTCGTATCGCAGCGATTTTCTGCTAATTGCGCATGCGTAATGTTCGCACTGCGACTGCGCCAAGTAAATTTGCTAAGAAGTTTGGTATTTTACTCACGGCATTACAAGGTTTTTTCTTCGTTCTGGTGATCGTAATGTGATTGACAGGAAGTGGGTATTTCTGGGCGGAAACTGGCCGTTTTATGGGTGTGTGTGAAAAAACGCTGCCGTTTCTGGGAAAAACGCGGGAGTGTCTGAAGAAACGGGGGAGTGTCTGGGCGAACGCTGGGTGTGTTTGTGACGTCAAACCAGGAACGAAACTGACTGAACTGATCGCAGTGGCAGAGTAAGTCCCGAGCTACTCAGAAACTGCTAAGAAATTTCTATTCGCAATTTTGAGAATCTTTCGTTCGCAATTTTGCTAAGCTAAGATTCACTCCCAGTAGGCGGCGGCTTAGCGTGTGCAATGCTGCTAAAAGCAGCTTGCGAGCGAACAACTCGGAATGAGGGCCTATATTCTGTGTGCGACCACGTCTGTAACAGATGCCGGTACACACAGAATATAGGCATGCTGCACGACATGTTAATCAGCAAATCAGTTGTGCATCCTATTTGCATCGTTTTGCAAATTAGAAACATTTTCAGCAAAATACGCCCAGTGCTATCGAAGTTTGCACAGGACCTGTCAGCTCACTCACGTCAGTCGTCTCACGCTGCGTGGTGTATTGAGGCAAGATGTAGGAGGACACATCTGGAGCCAGATTAGTAGACTGTGAAAAAAAAAAAAAAGAAGCGTAATAAACCAGCCCAGTTCTAGAACAGCATTATTTGGACAGCGGAAACTAAAATCAACCTGTACCAGAATGATGGGAAGTAAAACTATGGGGGAGGCGTGGAATGGCTCATGATCCCAATCATATCACATCATTTTTAAAACAGGTTGAGGCAGTTTGACGGTATGGGAATGCATGACTCCCAATATCACTGGGTCCGATAAGAGCCCATACCGGCAAAGAGGTAGAAGCAAAGCGATAGCATACACTGTTACTCTGCTTCCTGAAATATCTATCAGAAACATCTTCTGTGATCCCTGTTTTAATTCCCGATGATGCTTGATATTTTTTGCCCCCCCCCAAAACACCAGATATCCCACAAATATTATTTCATAAATATGGCAGTGTCTCTGTTCCTCTCCTGCCCCTCTTTTCCTTGCTGATCTCTCTCTTCTTTAGATTGTTGTTAGACTTCAGTACATCATCCTCTGTGGGCTGCATTGGTCCGCAAAGCGTGTGCATGAGAGACCAGAAACACATGAGCAAATTGTGTTTTCAAACTTTACAGAGGGCTGGTGTAATTATTTTGTATTTGTTTAGGGAGGAAGTGGTGGGTTGTGAGGTGCTCAGTGAATAAGACTCAGCAGTATGTATGCATTGTGCACAAGCGGTCCAATGTGCATGTATGTACACCAACGTTATGGTATAATTTCTATTAGCTCTTGATTTTATTATTAACTGTAGATTGACGTTAGCATTGCCTTTATTCTTTTTGTCTTTACTATTGTACTTTAAGGAAAGTCCTTTTTTCTTCTTTGAATGTGACTACTGCATCCCAGTGTGCCTTTTCGCTTTCTTCTATACACCTATAAATTTTTGGTTGTGGATAATGTTGTGATGTTGTTATTGGTTGATTTCTGCAGTGAATTTGCTTTCATCATGAGGTTGCAATTTGAGGCTTAAGTAAGGGAAATTACAGTTGTAGTGTGAGACTGTAGATGTGTATTATACCAGAACTCTCCGGAAGTAGTGTCACTGACATTGGTGGGAGGGGTTCGTACCAACGGTCAGTAAATGCCATGGGGATGATAACATTTTTATCAGCAGTTTTTTTTAATTGTACAGTCCAGTGGTTCCCAAACTTTTTTGAATCACGGCGCCCTAGAGCAGGCTTTTTCAACCAGTGTGCCGCGGAGCCAGAGCAGCTTCCTGCACCTTCAGAGTGAACTGTTGGCCCGGGCTCTTCTTAGAGGATCAGTCGTGCTCCAGCCGTGACCTATGCCTTGAAGATGCGGCGGTGTGATATCATAGGTCACGGCTGGCGCGTCTCACCACCCAGCCAGCCCACCCGCCTGCATACACATATTCCAGTTCCCGCCTGCATACACAGCTTTGCCTGCCCACCCACATCCACACCTGCCCGACCACCTGCTGCTCAGTATTCGCAGCACTGCACTATGAACAACCCCCGCCACTGAGGGACAGGGAGGAGGACAGCTAATCGGTAGGGGATAATATTTGTTATGTTATTTCTCCTGTGGGGAGCAAAAGGATTTATGCGGGGAACAATGTGAATAATTCATGTGGGAAGCAATAGGATTTATGTGGGGACTAATGTGATTGATTTATGTGGGGAGCAATAGGATTTATGTAGGGAGCGATGTGATTGTTTTTTCTGTGTAGGCCAATGTATGTGTGGAGTTTATTTATTTTTTTACTGTGAGGGCCAATGTGCATTTTTTGTTTTCTTCTGTAGGGAACTGATGGTGTGCCTTGGCAATTTTAAAAAATTGTTCGGTGTACCGCGAGTAAAAAAAGGTTGAAATTCACTGCCCTAGAGTATTAGACTTTCTTTCATGGCACCCCTAAGCCAAAAGTTTCTTATTGAGAAATAAAAATTAAGTAAAATGTGTTTATATGTCATCCTTAGGTTCAATTGTGTGGTGTGGAGACAAGATTTGCTTCTGTTTGTCCACATATTTTATAATTGGAAGCCACCAGCACTGGTTTTACCTATTACTATTCCCACAATTCATTTGAATTGGTCTTGGACCACCAACCCAGGGCACCCCTACAAGGTCCCCGAGGCACCCCAGGGTGACACGGCACACAGTTTGAGAACCACTGGTATAGAGTAACTCCTCTCTCCAATATAGTCAACTGATACCACATCTTTAACAGTGTCCTAGCAAGATTTGATACAGGTTTGATAATCACCTTCACCACTCAAGAATGTTGTTTCTGATTGGTCCTTCTGCTCACACACCTGCTCCTCCACTGTTAGATATTGGTTAGATTGTTAACAAAATTAATTTAGTGGAACTGTAATAGATAACTGGCAGAGTCCCTGAAAAAGTGGACCGCCGTTTTACGTTTCAACTTCACATCTAGTAGACTTTATGGGGGGAATTCAAATGTTTGAAAAATCGGTTGGGTGTCTGTTTTTTCCGGTCTCTTAGATAGGAAAAAAACCAAACCCAACTGACGTTTCAAACAATTGAATATCCCCCTATATGTGTTTCTGAAAGTTAAAAAAGTTTATCTGTTTAATGTTTGTGATAACCACATATTTCTAGATTATAACAGATTACGGGCAAGGGCAGTACGGATGGTGTAATGGTTAGCATTACTGCCTCACAGCACTGAGGTCATGGGTTCGATTCCCACCATGGCCCTAACTGTGTGGAGTTTGTATATTCTCCCCATACTTGCGTGGGTTTCCTCCGGGTACCCCGGTTTCCTCCCACAATCCAAAAATATACTGGTAGGTTAATTGGCATTCAACAATATTAACCCTAGTGTGAATGTGTGTGCGTGTACATGTGATAGGGAATATAGATTGTAAGCTCCACTGGGGCAGTGACTGATGTGAATGGGCAAATATTCTCTGTAACGCGCTGCGGAATATGTGTGCGCTATATAAATAACTGGTAATAAATAAACAATACATTGATTACTGTAATGTATTTATTTATGGAGAAGATAAATCTGATAGAGTTTAGGAATTCCATTTACTACAGAGCTAAAGCAAATCTTTCTTGTATCCCCTGGAAGCCCTGTAATTATATAATAAAATTTCTATTGACTTCCCTAGCATTAAAAGGAAGAATACAACAGTCAGGTGGGAGATGCAGGTTTCAGAATAAGAAAACCATTAATGGTTTGTGAATTTACAATCATTTCATACTATTACTATGGTCATTTCTTGGCAGCTGTATACTGTTAACATTTAATATTAAGCTGCTACTAATATCATACTTCGCAACATAAGAAAAAATTAAAGTACAATTAACCTCTCAGTTATTTCTGACGGCACCTGCAAGTGTTCAGAGGCAAACACCATGTGCACGTTATAACAGGCCATGAAAATACTTCTTGGCAGCTGAAAAAGTCCCTAGCAAGCCAGATGACTTATAATAATTTATTAAAAGGCTCTAAAACAAACATCAAACGGGATATATCTGCAGCCACATTCTATTCCACATAGCCTAATGACTCATTTGTAAAGGAGCGTGTAAGTCTTCACAACTAAAGCCAAATTCATTTGAGGACACTTTGATAAAATGCCACAAAGGATATGAATAGAGGAGGCAGCAGGAGAGGCGAATGGTCACGTTCCATTAAAAGTGTAATAAAGGAATAATGGAATTTCTTGTGCTATGAATAAAGAATTGTACTGCACAGGGGCATACAGAGAAGAGACAGGTATCCAACACTTAGCAGCTTTCTCCTTATACAGCGATTGATCAGCCAAGGCAGTTTCTTAAGCACTAATAACAGTTTTAGCACTCATTTTCAATAAAGTTTAAGTGAAACCTTAGAGAGCACCAGTCGCCCAGAGACATGCATTTTGTGTTAGCCGAATCAGTGTTCATGAGCATGTAGCTCATCCATTCCCAAGGAAAAAGTGTAATTGCTGATGCATCTTGTTTGCCGTTCTCGACGAATGTTTGGTATGTGGATGCACTTTTAATGGATACTAGTAAGAAAATAAGATTTTACTTACCGATAAATCTATTTCTCGTAGTCCGTAGTGGATGCTGGGGACTCCGTCAGGACCATGGGGATTAGCGGCTCCGCAGGAGACAGGGCACAAAACTAAAGCTTTAGGATCAGGTGGTGTGTACTGGCTCCTCCCCCTATGACCCTCCTCCAAGCCTCAGTTAGGATACTGTGCCCGGACGAGCGTACACAATAAGGAAGGATATTGAATCCCGGGTAAGACTCATACCAGCCACACCAATCACACCGTATAACTTGTGATCTAAACCCAGTTAACAGTATGACAAACGTAGGAGCCTCTGAACAGACGGCTCACAACAAATAACAACCCGATTTTTTTGTAACAATAACTATGTACAAGTATTGCAGACAATCCGCACTTGGGATGGGCGCCCAGCATCCACTACGGACTACGAGAAATAGATTTATCGGTAAGTAAAATCTTATTTTCTCTGACGTCCTAAGTGGATGCTGGGGACTCCGTCAGGACCATGGGGATTATACCAAAGCTCCCAAACGGGCGGGAGAGTGCGGATGACTCTGCAGCACCGAATGAGAGAACTCCAGGTCCTCTTTAGCCAGGGTATCAAATTTGTAGAATTTTACAAACGTGTTCTCCCCCGACCACGTAGCTGCTCGGCAGAGTTGTAATGCCGAGACCCCTCGGGCAGCCGCCCAGGATGAGCCCACCTTCCTTGTGGAATGGGCCTTGACAGATTTAGGCTGTGGCAGACCTGCCACAGAATGTGCAAGTTGAATTGTGCTACAAATCCAACGAGCAATCGTCTGCTTAGAAGCAGGAGCACCCAGCTTGTTGGGTGCATACAGTATAAACAGCGAGTCAGATTTTCTGACTCCAGCCGTCCTTGAAATGTATATTTTCAATGCCCTGACAACGTCCAGCAACTTGGAATCTTCCAAATCGCTAGTAGCCGCAGGCACCACAATAGGCTGGTTCAGGTGAAACGCTGACACCACCTTAGGCAGAAACTGAGGACGCGTCCGCAGTTCTGCCCTGTCCGAATGGAAAATCAGATATGGGCTCTTATACGATAAAGCCGCCAATTCTGATACTCTCCTGGCTGAAGCCAGGGCCAGTAGCATGGTTACTTTCCATGTAAGATATTTCAAATCCACCGATTTGAGTGGCTCATACCAATGGGATTTGAGAAAATCCAAAACTATATTCAGGTCCCACGGAGCCACTGGGGGCACAACCGGGGGCTGTATATGTAGTACTCCTTTTACAAAAGTCTGGACTTCAGGAACTGAAGCCAATTCTTTCTGGAAGAAAATTGACAGGGCCGAAATTTGAACCTTAATGGACCCCAATTTGAGGCCCATAGACAATCCTGTTTGCAGGAAATGTAGGAATCGACCCAGTTGAAATTCCTCCGTGGGGGCCTTCCTGGCCTCACACCACGCAACATATTTTCTCCAAATGCGGTGATAATGTTGTGCAGTCACCTCCTTCCTGGCTTTAACCAGTGTAGGAATGACCTCTTCTGGAATGCCTTTTTCCTTTAGAATTCGGCGTTCAACCGCCATGCCGTCAAACGCAGCCGCGGTAAGTCTTGGAATAGACACGGTCCCTGCTGAATCAGGTCCCGTCTTAGAGGTAGAGGCCACGGATTTTCCGTGAGCATCTCCTGAAGTTCCGGGTACCAAGTTCTTCTTGGCCAATCCGGAGCCACGAGTATCGTTCTTACTCCCCTTTGCCGTATAATTCTCAGTACTTTGGGTATGAGAGGCAGAGGAGGAAACACATACACTGACTGGTACACCCACGGTGTTACCAGAGCGTCCACAGCTATTGCCTGAGGGTCTCTTGACCTGGCGCAATACCTGTCCAGTTTTTTGTTGAGGCGAGACGCCATCATATCCACCTTTGGTTTTTCCCAACGGTTCACAATCATGTGGAAGACTTCTGGATGAAGTCCCCACTCTCCCGGGTGTAGATCGTGTCTGCTGAGGAAGTCTGCTTCCCAGTTGTCTACTCCCGGAATGAACACTGCTGACAGTGCTATCACATGATCTTCCGCCCAGCGAAGGATCCTTGCAGCTTCTGCCATTGCTCTCCTGCTTCTTGTGCCGCCCTGTCTGTTTACGTGGGCGACTGCCGTGATGTTGTCCGACTGGATCAACACCGGCTGACCCTGAAGCAGGGGTTTGCCAGGCTTAGAGCATTGTAAATTGCTCTTAGCTCCAGTATATTTATATGAAGAGACATCTCCAGGCTTGACCATACTCCCTGGAAGTTTCTTCCCTGTGTGACCGCTCCCCAGCCTCTCAGACTGGCATCCGTGGTCACCAGGACCCAGTCCTGTATGCCGAATCTGCGGCCCTCTAACAGATGAGCACTCTGCAACCACCACAGAAGAGACACCCTTGTCCGTGGCGATAAGGTTATCCGCTGATGCATCTGCAGATGCGATCCGGACCATTTGTCCAGCAGATCCCACTGAAAAGTTCGTGCGTGGAATCTGCCGAATGGAATTGCTTCGTAAGAAGCCACCATCTTTCCCAGGACTCTTGTGCATTGATGCACAGACACTTTTCCTGGTTTTAGGAGGTTCCTGACAAGTTCGGATAACTCCTTGGCTTTCTCCTCCGGAAGAAACACCTTTTTCTGAACCGTGTCCAGAATCATTCCCAGGAACAGCAGACGTGCTGTCGGGGTCAACTGAGATTTTGGAAAATTCAGAATCCACCCGTGTTGTTGCAGCACTACTTGGGTTAGTGCTACTCCGTCCTCCAGCTGTTCTCTGGACCTTGCCCTTATCAGGAGATCGTCCAAGTAAGGGATAATTAATACGCCTCTTCTTCGCAGAAGAATCATCATTTCGGCCATTACCTTGGTAAAGACCCGAGGTGCCGTGGACAATCCAAACGGCAGCGTCTGAAACTGATAATGACAGTTTTGCACCACGAACCTGAGGTACCCTTGATGTGAAGGGCAAATTGGGACATGCAGGTAAGCATCCTTTATGTCCAGGGACACCATAAAGTCCCCTTCTTCCAGATTCGCTATCACTGCTCTGAGTGATTCCATCTTGAACTTGAATTTTTGTATGTACAGGTTCAAAGATTTCAGATTTAGAATAGGTCTTACCGAGCCGTCCGGCTTCGGTACCACAAATAGCGTGGAGTAATACCCCTTTCCCTGTTGTAGGAGGGGTACCTTGACTATCACCTGCTGAGAAAACAGCTTGTGAATGGCTTCCAATACCGTCGCCCTGTCTGAGGGAGACGTTGGCAAAGCAGACTTTAGGAACCGGCGAGGGGGAGACTTCTCGAATTCCAACCTGTAACCCTGAGATACTACCTGCAGGATCCAAGGGTCCACCTGTGAGCAAGCCCACTGTGCGCTGAAATTCCTGAGTCGACCCCCCACCGCTCCTGAGTCCGCTTGTACAGCCCCAGCGTCATGCTGAGGGCTTTGCAGAACCCTGGGAGGGCTTCTGTTCCTGGGCAGGGGCTGCTTGCTGCCCTCTCTTACCCCTTCCTCTGCCCCGGGGCAGATATGACTGTCCTTTTGCCCTCTTGTTCTTATAGGACCGAAAGGACTGCGGCTGAAAAGACGGTGTCTTTTTCTGTTGGGAGGGGGTCTGAGGTAAAAAGGTGGATTTTCCGGCAGTTGCCGTGGCCACCAGATCCGATAGACCTACGCCAAATAATTCTTCCCCTTTATACGGCAATACTTCCATATGTCATTTGGAATCCGCATCACCTGACCACTGTCGTGTCCATAAACTTCTTCTGGCAGATATGGACATCGCACTTACTCTCGATGCCAGAGTGCAAATATCCCTCTAAGCATCTCGCATATAAAGAAAAGCATCCTTTAATTGCTCTATAGTCAATAAAATACTGTCCCTATCCAGGGTATCAATATTTTCAGTCAGGGAATCCGACCAGACCACCCCAGCACTGCACATCCAGGCTGAGGCGATGGCTGGTCGCAGTATAACACCAGTATGTGTGTATATACTCTTTAGGGTAGTTTCCAGCCTCCTATCAGCTGGATCCTTGAGGGCGGCCGTATCAGGAGACGGTAACGCCACTTGTTTTGATAAGCGTGTGAGCGCCTTATCCACCCTAGGGGGTGTTTCCCAGCGCGCCCTAACCTCTGGCGGGAAAGGGTATAATGCCAATAACTTTTTTGAAATTAGCACTTTTCTATCTGGGTTAACCCACGCTTCATCACATACATCATTCAATTCCTCTGATTCAGGAAAAACTACAGGTAGTTTTTTCACCCCCCACATAATGCCCCTTTTTGTGGTACTTGCAGTATCAGAGATATGCAAAGCCTCCTTCATTGCCGTGATCATATAACGTGTGGCTCTACTTGAAAATACGTTTGTTTCTTCACCGTCGACACTAGATTCAGTGTCCGTGTCTGGGTCTGTGTCGACCGACTGAGGTAAAGGGCGTTTTACAGCCCCTGACGGTGTCTGAGACGCCTGGGCAGGTACCAACTGGTTTTCCGGCCGTCTCATGTCGTCAACTGATTTTTGTAATGTGCTGACATTATCACGTAATTCCATAAACAAAGCCATCCATTCCGGTGTCGACTCCCTGGGGGGTGACATCACCATTACCGGCAATTGCTCTGCCTCCACACCAACATCGTCCTCATACATGTCGACACACACGTACCGACACACAGCAGACACACAGGGAATGCTCTTATCGAAGACAGGACCCCACTAGCCCTTTGGGGAGACAGAGGGAGAGTTTGCCAGCACACACCCAAGCGCTATAATATATATGGGAACAACCTTATATAAGTGTTGTATCCTTATAGCAGCTTAAATATATAAAATATCGCCATAAAAAGTGCCCCCCCTCTCTGTTTTACCCTGTTTCTGTAGTGCAGTGCAGGGGAGAGTCCTGGGAGCCTTCCTCACAGCGGAGCTGAGCAGGAAAATGGCGCTGTGTGCTGAGGAGAATAAGCCCCGCCCCCTATTCCGGCGGGCTTTTCTCCCGTAGTTTGTAATATCTGGCAGGGGTTAAATACATCCATATAGCCTTAAGGGCTATATGTGATGTATTTTTTAGCCATAAAAGGTATTTACATTGCTGCCCAGGGCGCCCCCAGCAGCGCCCTGCACCCTCCGTGACCGTTGGTGAGAAGTGTGTGACAAACAATGGCGCACAGCTGCAGTGCTGTGCGCTACCTTCAAGAAGACTGAAGAGCCTTCTGCCGCCGGTTTCTGGACCTTCAATCTTCAGCATCTGCAAGGGGGGTCGGCGGCGCGGCTCCGGGACGAACCCCAGGGTGAGACCTGTGTTCCGACTCCCTCTGGAGCTAATGGTGTCCAGTAGCCTAAGAAGCCAATCCATCCTGCACGCAGGTGAGTTGAACTTCTCTCCCCTAAGTCCCTCGATGCAGTGAGCCTGTTGCCAGCAGGACTCACTGAAAATAATAAACCTAAAAACTTTTTCTAAGCAGCTCCTTAAGAGAGCCACCTAGATTGCACCCTGCTCGGACGGGCACAAAAACCTAACTGAGGCTTGGAGGAGGGTCATAGGGGGAGGAGCCAGTACACACCACCTGATCCTAAAGCTTTAGTTTTGTGCCCTGTCTCCTGCGGAGCCGCTAATCCCCATGGTCCTGACGGAGTCCCCAGCATCCACTTAGGACGTCAGAGAAATATTAGAATGGCACGGTGGTATAGCATAAATAATCCAAGCATAAAGTGCTGATACAGTATGTCCTATTGGTATACAACCTAGGAGGCTAACAATAGGCACCAGTGGAACTGTGAAAATGTATATCTAGTGTAGAAACAGCAGTAACAGTGGTACAGGAGGTAGGGGTGTATCACCATCTAACAGTAGTAACACCAGTAGCAGGTGCTCACACCCTTTGAGGAGCTAGGCACTGCACTGCGACATAGTGACATGAGCGAGGTTGCACATGCGCAGTGACACTCTGGTGGCCATCTTTCTAATGGTGCCTGGTCGGCTTCACCACAGTACCGGAGAAAGGAGACAGCACTGGAGCACACATCTCTCCAACATAAAGTACTAATCGAAATGTAAAATGACCCCTTAAAAGATATTTTACAGCATTTTTTTGTAGAACCACATACAACAAACACATGTAAACCTTGAATTCCCTTGTAAAAGTATTAACAACTGAATAATAATAATAATAATGAAGAGTATAATCATAAACTGCATACACTCTAACAACCCTTAACACTCTCTAGGTCAGTTACCTGTGTCTTTACTACAGACCTCTATGTACAGTAAAATGAACATGCACAATTTTATTTCATAAACTGGACGCAAACATGGAATATAACGGTAGGTCAAACATGAGAGGAATGAAACTCTGAGGACTTCATACACAGATGTGTCCTCATACATCTTGCCTCAATACGCCATGCAGCAGGAGATGCCTGGGGGGAGTCCAGCAAAGAGGTAGGTTGACTCATGTAGCTCCAAGTTGTTTTTTCATTTGAATTTATAATATTTTTATTTTTTATTTTATCACCATGATATTTGCTATATTTCTTATTAGGCACTGTAGTGTGTAATAAAGCACAAACACACATGGGGTGGGACCCACGGCATATCCAGAACAGGACAAATTCCAGTAGCCAAGGGAACAAACAAATGTGCTACGGTGACTGCAGAAAGTCCCTCTGCTCCTTGTTGAGAACCAGTAGGATAAGGTTTAAGACATATAAAGGTGTAATCTACTATGAGACAGAGCCTGATTGTAGTGGGTATTCAATTAGCAGCAGGGTTTACCTTGCGACTAATTGCCATGCTGGAGCAATCCAATTAGCAGTTAATGCCCAGCGTGTGACTACCCGAAGTCAGACTGAACCTCGCAGTAAAGTCTGCATAAAATAGGCAAAATCTGGTTTGCACGCTGGAAATTTTTTTTTTATTCCGCAGTTCACAAGGAATCAGTGAGTTTTCGCACCTGAATCACGATTTTTAGGTGCAGGAAAAAGCTATTTAATTGAATAGCCTTTCCCCACACCACAGGGCTTTTTTGCCGGCAATTAGAGTAAACGCTGCAGCTAAATGAATACCTCCCTACTGCTTGTGTTGTGTACAAGCTGATATAGCGTATAGTATATAAAAATATGCTGGTCTTTTGAACCATTCATCAGATATGTTTTAGCAATCATTAACTATTCATTGTAAGGTATGATGCTGTTCAGTGCCAATATGTATAACAAAACTCCATTCCTAATAATGTTTGTATGGCTCGAAAATCTTCAAGTACACAAGTACTTGCTATATTTTTGAACATGTGTCCAAGCCTGGCCTAAGCACTAATGGAGTTTTAATCCATCACAGAAGTTGAAAAGACCCTTCATCACACATCCCCTAGATCTACTAAGGTAACTGAGCTTGGGAGTTTACTAGAGATGAGCGGGTTCGGTTTCTCTGAATCCGAACCCGCCAGAACTTCATGTTTTTTTTCACGGGTCCGAGCGACTCGGATCTTCCCGCCTTGCTCGGTTAACCCGAGCGCGCCCGAACGTCATCATGACGCTGTCGGATTCTCGCGAGACTCGGATTCTATATAAGGAGCCGCGCGTCGCCGCCATTTTCACACGTGCATTGAGATTGATAGGGAGAGGACGTGGCTGGCGTCCTCTCCGTTTAGACACTTGATTTACTAATTTTGGGGAGCATTAGGAGTACTCAGTAGTGTACAGTGCAGAGTTTTGCTGATAGTGACCAGTGACCACCACTTTTATTTATAATCCGTTCTCTGCCTGAAAAAAGCGATACACAGCACACAGTGACTCAGTCACATACATACCATATCTGTGTGCACTGCTCAGGCTCAGGCCAGTGTGCTGCATCATCTATATATATTATATATCTGTCTGACTGCTCAGCTCACACAGCTTATAATTGTGGGGGAGACTGGGGAGCACTACTGCAGTGCCAGTTATAGGTTATAGCAGGAGCCAGGAGTACATAATATTATATTAAAATTAAACAGTGCACACTTTTGCTGCAGGAGTGCCACTGCCAGTGTGACTAGTGACCAGTGACCTGACCACCAGTATATAATATTAGTAGTATACTATCTCTTTATCAACCAGTCTATATTAGCAGCAGACACAGTACAGTGCGGTAGTTCACGGCTGTGGCTACCTCTGTGTCGGCACTCGGCAGCCCGTCCATAATTGTATATACCAGTGACCTAACCGTGGTTTTTTTTTCTTTCTTTATACATACATACTAGTTACGAGTATACTATCTCTTTATCAACCAGTCTATATATTAGCAGCAGACACAGTACAGTGCGGTAGTTCACGGCTGTGGCTACCTCTGTGTCGGCACTCGGCAGCCCGTCCATAATTGTATATACCACCTAACCGTGGTTTTTTTTTCTTTCTTTATACATACATACTAGTTACGAGTATACTATCTCTTTATCAACCAGTCTATATATTAGCAGCAGACACAGTACAGTGCGGTAGTTCATGGCTGTGGCTACCTCTGTGTCGGCACTCGGCAGCCCGTCCATAATTGTATATACCACCTAACCGTGGTTTTTTTTTCTTTCTTTATACATACATACTAGTTACGAGTATACTATCTCTTTAACAACCAGTCTATATATTAGCAGCAGACACAGTACAGTGCGGTAGTTCACGGCTGTGGCTACCTCTGTGTCGGCACTCGGCAGCCCGTCCATAATTGTATATACCACCTAACCGTGGTTTTTTTTTCTTTCTTTATACATACATACTAGTTACGAGTATACTATCTCTTTATCAACCAGTCTATATATTAGCAGCAGACACAGTACAGTGCGGTAGTTCACGGCTGTGGCTACCTCTGTGTCGGCACTCGGCAGCCCGTCCATAATTGTATATACCACCTAACCGTGGTTTTTTTTTTCTTTCTTTATACATACATACTAGTTACGAGTATACTATCTCTTTATCAACCAGTCTATATATTAGCAGCAGACACAGTACAGTGCGGTAGTTCACGGCTGTGGCTACCTCTGTGTCGGCACTCGGCAGCCCGTCCATAATTGTATATACCACCTAACCGTGGTTTTTTTTTCTTTCTTTATACATACATACTAGTTACGAGTATACTATCTCTTTATCAACCAGTCTATATATTAGCAGCAGACACAGTACAGTGCGGTAGTTCACGGCTGTGGCTACCTCTGTGTCGGCACTCGGCAGCCCGTCCATAATTGTATACTAGTATCCAATCCATCCATCTCCATTGTTTACCTGAGGTGCCTTTTAGTTGTGCCTATTAAAATATGGAGAACAAAAATGTTGAGGTTCCAAAATTAGGGAAAGATCAAGATCCACTTCCACCTCGTGCTGAAGCTGCTGCCACTAGTCATGGCCGAGACGATGAAATGCCAGCAACGTCGTCTGCCAAGGCCGATGCCCAATGGCATAGTACAGAGCATGTCAAAACCAAAACACCAAATATCAGTAAAAAAAGGACTCCAAAACCTAAAATAAAATTGTCGGAGGAGAAGCGTAAACTTGCCAATATGCCATTTACCACACGGAGTGGCAAGGAACGGCTGAGGCCCTGGCCTATGTTCATGGCTAGTGGTTCAGCTTCACATGAGGATGGAAGCACTCAGCCTCTCGCTAGAAAACTGAAAAGACTCAAGCTGGCAAAAGCACCGCAAAGAACTGTGCGTTCTTTGAAATCCCAAATCCACAAGGAGAGTCCAATTGTGTCGGTTGCGATGCCTGACCTTCCCAACACTGGACGTGAAGAGCATGCGCCTTCCACCATTTGCACGCCCCCTGCAAGTGCTGGAAGGAGCACCCGCAGTCCAGTTCCTGATAGTCAGATTGAAGATGTCAGTGTTGAAGTACACCAGGATGAGGAGGATATGGGTGTTGCTGGCGCTGGGGAGGAAATTGACCAGGAGGATTCTGATGGTGAGGTGGTTTGTTTAAGTCAGGCACCCGGGGAGACACCTGTTGTCCGTGGGAGGAATATGGCCGTTGACATGCCAGGTGAAAATACCAAAAAAATCAGCTCTTCGGTGTGGAGGTATTTCACCAGAAATGCGGACAACAGGTGTCAAGCCGTGTGTTCCCTTTGTCAAGCTGTAATAAGTAGGGGTAAGGACGTTAACCACCTCGGAACATCCTCCCTTATACGTCACCTGCAGCGCATTCATAATAAGTCAGTGACAAGTTCAAAAACTTTGGGTGACAGCGGAAGCAGTCCACTGACCAGTAAATCCCTTCCTCTTGTAACCAAGCTCACGCAAACCACCCCACCAACTCCCTCAGTGTCAATTTCCTCCTTCCCCAGGAATGCCAATAGTCCTGCAGGCCATGTCACTGGCAAGTCTGACGAGTCCTCTCCTGCCTGGGATTCCTCCGATGCATCCTTGCGTGTAACGCCTACTGCTGCTGGCGCTGCTGTTGTTGCCGCTGGGAGTCGATGGTCATCCCAGAGGGGAAGTCGTAAGCCCACTTGTACTACTTCCAGTAAGCAATTGACTGTTCAACAGTCCTTTGCGAGGAAGATGAAATATCACAGCAGTCATCCTACTGCAAAGTGGATAACTGAGTCCTTGACAACTATGTTGGTGTTAGACGTGCGTCCGGTATCCGCCGTTAGTTCACAGGGAACTAGACAATTTATTGAGGCAGTGTGCCCCCGTTACCAAATACCATCTAGGTTCCACTTCTCTAGGCAGGCGATACCGAGAATGTACACGGACGTCAGAAAAAGACTCACCAGTCTCCTAAAAAATGCAGTTGTACCCAATGTCCACTTAACCACGGACATGTGGACAAGTGGAGCAGGGCAGGGTCAGGACTATATGACTGTGACAGCCCACTGGGTAGATGTATGGACTCCCGCCGCAAGAACAGCAGCGGCGGCACCAGTAGCAGCATCTCGCAAACGCCAACTCTTTCCTAGGCAGGCTACGCTTTGTATCACCGCTTTCCAGAATACGCACACAGCTGAAAACCTCTTACGGCAACTGAGGAAGATCATCGCGGAATGGCTTACCCCAATTGGACTCTCCTGTGGATTTGTGGCATCGGACAACGCCAGCAATATTGTGTGTGCATTAAATATGGGCAAATTCCAGCACGTCCCATGTTTTGCACATACCTTGAATTTGGTGGTGCAGAATTTTTTAAAAAACGACAGGGGCGTGCAAGAGATGCTGTCGGTGGCCAGAAAAATTGCGGGCCACTTTCGGCGTACAGGCACCACGTACAGAAGACTGGAGCACCACCAAAAACTACTGAACCTGCCCTGCCATCATCTGAAGCAAGAAGTGGTAACGAGGTGGAATTCAACCCTCTATATGCTTCAGAGGTTGGAGGAGCAGCAAAAGGCCATTCAAGCCTATACAATTGAGCACGATATAGGAGATGGAATGCACCTGTCTCAAGTGCAGTGGAGAATGATTTCAACGTTGTGCAAGGTTCTGATGCCCTTTGAACTTGCCACACGTGAAGTCAGTTCAGACACTGCCAGCCTGAGTCAGGTCATTCCCCTCATCAGGCTTTTGCAGAAGAAGCTGGAGGCATTGAAGAAGGAGCTAAAAGGGAGCGATTCCGCTAGGCATGTGGGACTTGTGGATGCAGCCCTTAATTCGCTTAACAAGGATTCACGGGTGGTCAATCTGTTGAAATCAGAGCACTACATTTTGGCCACCGTGCTCGATCCTAGATTTAAAGCCTACCTTGGATCTCTCTTTCCGGCAGACACAGGTCTGCTGGGGTTGAAAGACCTGCTGGTGACAAAATTGTCAAGTCAAGCGGAACGCGACCTGTAAACATCTCCTCCTTCACATTCTCCCGCAACTGGGGGTGCGAGGAAAAGGCTCAGAATTCCGAGCCCACCCGCTGGCGGTGATGCAGGGCAGTCTGGAGCGACTGCTGATGCTGACATCTGGTCCGGACTGAAGGACCTGACAACGATTACGGACATGTCGTCTACTGTCACTGCATATGATTCTCTCAACATTGATAGAATGGTGGAGGATTATATGAGTGACCGCATCCAAGTAGGCACGTCACACAGTCCGTACTTATACTGGCAGGAAAAAGAGGCAATTTGGAGGCCCTTGCACAAACTGGCTTTATTCTACCTAAGTTGCCCTCCCACAAGTGTGTACTCCGAAAGAGTGTTTAGTGCCGCCGCTCACCTTGTCAGCAATCGGCGTACGAGGTTACATCCAGAAAATGTGGAGAAGATGATGTTCATTAAAATGAATTATAATCAATTCCTCCGCGGAGACATTGACCAGCAGCAATTGCCTCCACAAAGTACACAGGGAGCTGAGATGGTGGATTCCAGTGGGGACGAATTGATAATCTGTGAGGAGGGGGATGTACACGGTGATATATCGGAGGGTGATGATGAGGTGGACATCTTGCCTCTGTAGAGCCAGTTTGTGCAAGGAGAGATTAATTGCTTCTTTTTTGGGGGGGGTCCAAACCAACCCGTCATATCAGTCACAGTCGTGTGGCAGACCCTGTCACTGAAATGATGGGTTGGTTAAAGTGTGCATGTCCTGTTTTGTTTATACAACATAAGGGTGGGTGGGAGGGCCCAAGGACAATTCCATCTTGCACCTCTTTTTTCTTTTCTTTTTCTTTGCATCATGTGCTGATTGGGGAGGGATTTTTGGAAGGGACATCCTGCGTGACACTGCAGTGCCACTCCTAGATGGGCCCGGTGTTTGTGTCGGCCACTAGGGTCGCTAATCTTACTCACACAGTCAGCTACCTCATTGCGCCTCTTTTTTTCTTTGCGTCATGTGCTGTTTGGGGAGGGTTTTTTGGAAGGGACATCCTGCGTGACACTGCAGTGCCACTCCTAGATGGGCCCGGTGTTTGTGTCGGCCACTAGGGTCGCTAATCTTACTCACACAGCTACCTCATTGCGCCTCTTTTTTTCTTTGCGTCATGTGCTGTTTGGGGAGGGTTTTTTGGAAGGGACATCCTGCGTGACACTGCAGTGCCACTCCTAGATGTGCCCGGTGTTTGTGTCGGCCACTAGGGTCGCTAATCTTACTCACACAGCTACCTCATTGCGCCTCTTTTTTTCTTTGCGTCATGTGCTGTTTGGGGAGGGTTTTTTGGAAGGGACATCCTGCGTGACACTGCAGTGCCACTCCTAGATGGGCCCGGTGTTTGTGTCGGCCACTAGGGTCGCTAATCTTACTCACACAGCTACCTCATTGCGCCTCTTTTTTTCTTTGCGTCATGTGCTGTTTGGGGAGGGTTTTTTGGAAGGGACATCCTGCGTGACACTGCAGTGCCACTCCTAGATGGGCCCGGTGTTTGTGTCGGCCACTAGGGTCGCTAATCTTACTCACACAGTCAGCTACCTCATTGCGCCTCTTTTTTTCTTTGCGTCATGTGCTGTTTGGGGAGGGTTTTTTGGAAGGGCCATCCTGCGTGACACTGCAGTGCCACTCCTAGATGGGCCCGGTGTTTGTGTCGGCCACTAGGGTCGCTAATCTTACTCACACAGTCAGCTACCTCATTGCGCCTCTTTTTTTCTTTGCGTCATGTGCTGTTTGGGGAGGGTTTTTTGGAAGGGCCATCCTGCGTGACACTGCAGTGCCACTCCTAGATGGGCCCGGTGTTTGTGTCGGCCACTAGGGTCGCTAATCTTACTCACACAGCTACCTCATTGCGCCTCTTTTTTTCTTTGCGTCATGTGCTGTTTGGGGAGGGTTTTTTGGAAGGGACATCCTGCGTGACACTGCAGTGCCACTCCTAGATGGGCCCGGTGTTTGTGTCGGCCACTAGGGTCGCTTATCTTACTCACACAGCGACCTCGGTGCAAATTTTAGGACTAAAAATAATATTGTGAGGTGTGAGGTATTCAGAATAGACTGAAAATGAGTGTAAATTATGGTTTTTGAGGTTAATAATACTTTGGGGTCAAAATGACCCCCAAATTCTATGATTTAAGCTGTTTTTTAGTGTTTTTGGAAAAAAACACCCGAATCCAAAACACACCCGAATCCGACAAAAATAATTCGGTGAGGTTTTGCCAAAACGCGTTCGAACCCAAAACACGGCCGCGGAACCGAACCCAAAACCAAAACACAAAACCCGAAAAATTTCAGGCGCTCATCTCTAGAGTTTACAGTACATAAAGGAAGTACACACTATTCTGCAGTTGGGACAAATAAAAACACACATTATTCTAATGCTGGCAGAGATGGGGTATAGCTGTAGAGGCTGGGTGGGAATTATATAGCTGTCATCACAAAGATGGCACTTACCACATACACTTCCATAAGACCTTATACAGGTCATTAATATAATGGGGGAAAAATGCAGTATATCCTAAATTTAAATGTACAAAGAATGATTGATAATGTAATTGTACTTTATTGGCCTGAGATGCCAAATGATGCATTTTAAATTAACATTGGCTTTCCATCTATTAGCAAAATAAGCACATTTCTTTATTTCAGGAGACTTTTATATAAATTAATAGTAAAAAAAATACATGATGATAAGAACTAAACAGCATACTGATATTATCAATATATTAGACTGTGAGGTCTCTAAGCTCCAGTTAGGAGCATACCGTGCAATGGGCGATACACAGTAGGCTATTTGCTCCAGGACTGATATCGCCAAGTATTTCCCCTCCCAGCCGTACATGCAGCTTTTGGACGATAGTAGAGGGGGGGTAAAAAATGAGCAATGTTGTTGACAATATTGCCTAGTGTGTACGGGCCTTTAGGCGTACTAGACAGGCTAAAACAGAAAAGCAGTGCAAAGTACTAGAAATGAATAACATGTTTTTTCCAGCAGAAAAAAATAAATTTTGAGTCTGAGTTCAAAGACCTAAAATTCTCAACAAAGGACGTAACAGTACCTTTGAATAAGCTACTGACCGCTATCATGATTAAAGGGATATATCAGCATTAAAAAAAACACTCCTCCCAAGTAAAGCATTGAGCAAACACAATAAGAGTGATGATGTGACTTGCCTTTGATGAACATTACATCTTACCTTGTGGTCGTATGGGTTGTATGAATGAAAAAGTTGGGACAGTTCTTTTGTTCGTTGTTTTTTCTGTAAACAAATAAAAAAATGTCATCTTCAACATGCTTGAAACAAAATGATCACAAAACATTATAAGAGTTTTCTTGTCAGTAAGTAAAACAAATATGGAGCCTATGTTTTTACTAAAACGTTTTGTTCTGCAGAAGTAAAATATTTTTCTACTGAAATGGACAAGGGAGTTAATGGATTAAAACTGCTTCATATAATAAAAGTGCATGAATAATTACAGTAAGTCTGTTTTGAAAGTAGAATTGCTTGCTGTATGATCTAATCAGAAGTACAAAGTTTGTATCACAGTCTCTTTAATGTTCTGTTTACTCAATGCTGTATCATCTGTTAGAAAGCATTATTAGATCTGACAGGCTATGTACTGTACTCTTTTACATGGGAAGTACCTGTAACGTCTCTCTGTTCAGCATATCACAACACAAAACATGGGCACACATCATGTGCTGTCCAGGACCCCATCAGGTAAACGGACACAAGCTCCCACAGACATGAGATTTTAGGGGCAACAAAGGTAGGTAATATATTTAAAATTAAATTTTTGTTTGGCTTCAAAGTAACATAGAAACATAGAATTTGTCGGCAGATAAGAACCACTTGGCCCATCTAGTCTGCCCCTTTTTTTTTTATATTATTTTTATCTCTAACCTTATTTAATCCTTATTTCTTTGTAAGGATATCCTTATGTCTATCCCATGCATGTTTAAATTGCTCTACTGTCTTAGCCTCTACCACCTCTGATGGGAGGCTATTCCACTTGTCCACTACCCTTTCTGTGAAATAATTTTTCCGCAAATTTCCCCTGAACCTCCCCCCCTCCAGTCTCAGTGCATGTCCTCGTGTCCTATTGCTTCTTTTCATTTGGAGAATGTTTCCCTCCTGGACTTTGTAAAGACCCTTGATATATTTGAAGGTTTCTATCATGTCCCCCCTTTCCCTTCTCTGCTCCAAACTATACATATTGAGATTTCTTAGTCTTTCTGGGTATGTTTTGTGATGTAGGCCATGCACCATTTTAGTTGCCCTCCTTTGTACAGTTTCTAATGTATTAATATCCTTTTGAAGATATGGCCTCCAGAACTGAATACAGTATTCAAGATGAGGCCGTACCAATGACCTATACAGTGGCATTATTACTTCTTTCTTTCTGCTGCTGATTCCTCTCCCAATGCAGCCAAGCATCTGACTAGCCTTCCTCATTGCCTTGTTACATTGCTTACCTGCCTTTAAGTCATCTGAAATAGTGACTCCTAGATCCCTTTCCTCCTCAGTAGTTTCCAGTATAGTGCCATTAATACTGTATTTAGCTTTAGGATTTTTGAGACCCAAGTGCATGATTTTGCATTTTTTGGCATTAAACTGTAATTGCCAGACTCTTGACCATTCCTCTAGTCTACCTAGATCCTCAATCATTTGTTTTACCCCACCTGGTGTGTCTACCCTGTTGCATACCTTTGTGTCATCTGCAAAAAGGCATACTTTCCCTTTAATGCCATTTGCAATGTCACCAATAAAGATATTAAAAAGCACTGGTCCAAGTACAGATCCCTGGGGTACTCCACTGGTAACATTTCCCTCCTGTGAATGCACTCCATTTACCACAACTCTCTGTTTTCTATCCTTCAACCAAGATCTTATCCATTCAATAATCCTAATATCCAATCCCAAACTTTCAAGTTTATTTAGCAGTCTGCGATGTGGAACTGTGTCAAAAGCCTTACTAAAGTCTAGATAAGCTATATCCATGGCTCCACCTTTATCCATCACTTTAGTCACACAATCAAAAAAGTCAATAAGATTTGTTTGACATGATCTCCCCCCAGTGAATCCATGCTGTTTGGGATCCAGTAAATTGCCGGATTTGAGATAATCTACAACTCTTTCTTTTAAGAGTGTTTCCATCAATTTCCCTACTACTGATGTAAGACTCACTGGTCTGTAGTTGTTTGCCTCTTCCTTGCTTCCACTTTTGTGCAGTGGGACTACGTTTGCTCTTTTCCAGTCCTCTGGAATTACTCCTGTAGCTAATGACTGGTTGAATAATTCTGTCAATGGTGCTACCAGCACCTCTTTAAGTTCTTTTAGTATCCTTGGATGTATCCCATCTGGCCCCATAGATTTGTCCACTTTCAGCTTTGAGAGTTCTGTTAGGACCTTCTCCTCTGTAAATGTACTTGTTTCATTTTCCTGAATATCCCTGCAACTTAACTGTGGCCCCCTTCCCCTCTCTTTCAGTAGTAAATACTGAGCAAAAATAATCATTAAGATGATCTGCTATTAAATTGTCTCCTTCACCAAGACTCCCAGTGTCCGTCTTTAGTTTTATAATTCCGCCTTTTGTTTTTCTCCTTTCGCTTATATACCTAAAAAAAAGTTTTGCCTCCTTTACCCACTGACTGGGCCATTTTCTCCTCAAGATTCAAAACACAAATGTGTGTCAGTCCCCTTTCAAAGCGCTCCCTTTAACTTGCAGCTGTGTTTCTTTTTATGTAGCAGATCAGCCTCAGAACTGCTTAAGCAAAAACTTGTATCTTACACCAGAACAAAAAAAGACTTTCACAGCGCTGTTCTTAAAAACCAGTCTCTAAAGGATACCAGGATTTCGAAATCAATATAAATTATTCATATATCTGATCCAAAAAAAAAAGGGCAATTATACTCTGGTATATTTGAATGGTATTATTTCTCCAGTGTATACCAGGTTGTTCAAATAATAATCTGTTATATGTCCACTTAAAAGTGAATGATTTTCCAATATGATGTCAGGGAAAGTTAAAAAGACACGCTTTATTTTTAAAAAATCCACCATTAAAAATCCACCATTAAAAATCAATCCGTACTTTCATTATCCAGTACATGAATATATATCTTCTTTCTCGTACACAGCAGCAATCAGAAACATTGGGTTTGGCAGTTAAGTTCTGGGATGGATGGATATTCCCAGGTGGGAGCTCACCAAATCCGCTGGACGCCGATGTCTAATGCGGGGGCTTTCTATTCGGGAATTGCGTTACCCGTGAATCGTAACCGTTCCCTCCGCTGGCTGTCCTCCGGCTGTGAACCTCCCGGCGCTGCACGCGCCTTCGACCGCTCTGCTCTCCTCCCGTTACGGAATGCTTTCTGCTGTCTCCCGGATAGTGACCACGTCCGCCTGCTGCAGCCAACGCGTTTCTCCCCTTAATTGGGTCTTTCTCAAGGCACAGGTGGTCATGGTCTGGTCACTCTCTTTATACTACCTGTGTAATATATATTAAACTGATTCCTGGGTATATCCATCCATCAGCCGGGGTTCTCGTAAAGTTACATATACTTTATAGAATATAGATAAATATTTCATAAAACAACAATAATTAATAAACATTAGCTTCATAAAACAACACTAATTTAAAAAAGGTATCTTTTACATCAAGGATTACACATGGAAACACATAAATGTTCTTACGAACAGAATCATTTCTAAGCTTATTGGTCATTGATTTTTAATTTAAAAACCACTTCAGCTCAAAACTACCGTTCAAACCTCTCGGCTGAAGTGTTTTGAGCTCGTGTATCCACCACATTTCTTTTTTAGCTAATGCCGTCGCTACATCATTTCTTCTCCAGTTACCTTTTACTTGATCAATAATTTTAAAACTCTCAATGCTGTCAGTGGAACAATTATGCACTTCCTTACAGTGTGCAGAAAAACAATGATTCTCTACACCCTTTTTAATATTTTTAAGATGCTCGCCCATTCTGATTTTAAACGGGCGACTTGTTCTTCCCACATACTGTCGATGGCATTTACGGTTACGATTCACGGGTAACGCAATTCCCGAATAGAAAGCCCCCGCATTAGACATCGGCGTCCAGCGGATTTGGTGAGCTCCCACCTGGGAATATCCATCCATCCCAGAACTTAACTGCCAAACCCAATGTTTCTGATTGCTGCTGTGTACGAGAAAGAAGATATATATTCATGTACTGGATAATGAAAGTACGGATTGATTTTTAATGGTGGATTTTTAATGGTGGATTTTTTAAAAATAAAGCGTGTCTTTTTAACTTTCCCTGACATCATATTGGAAAATCATTCACTTTTAAGTGGACATATAACAGATTATTATTTGAACAACCTGGTATACACTGGAGAAATAATACCATTCAAATATACCAGAGTATAATTGCCATTTTCTCCTCAGCTTGTGCCTTTGCACATCTGATTACCTTCTTTGTCTCCTTCTGTCTAACAAGATATATCTTTTTGTCTTCATTATTTTGTGTCTGCTTATATTTTCTAAAAGCCATCTTTTTTGCTCTCACAATATTTGCTACTTCTTTTGCAAACCACACTGGCTTCCTTTTCCTTGTGTTTTTCCTAACAGTTTTGATACAAAGGTCTGTTGCCTTCAATATTGCACATTTTAATGTTTCCCACCTCTCCTGCACTGTTTCCAAGTTCCTCCACTCTGCCAAAGAATCGCTTACACATTTTCCCATCCCTACAAAATCAGCCTTCCTAAAATCCAACACCTTTGTTTGTGTATGGGACGAGTCAGTCTCTGTCTTAATGCTGAACCATACTGCTTGATGATCACTGGATCCCAGGTTTTCACCCACTTTTACGTCCGATAATCTGTCTCCATTTGTAAGTATTAAGTCTAATATTGCGTCTTTCCGAGTGGGCTCCCTCACCAATTGGTTGAGGGATGCTCCCTGAAGGGAATTTAAAATGTTCCTACTTCTAGTGGAACTAGCAACAGACACCTCCCAGTTTACATCAGGAAGATTAAAGTCTCCCATGATTATTACCTCTCCTTTTAATGCCATTTTAGTTATGTCCTGCAATAGGTTCTTGTCAAGTTCCTCTTCCTGACCTGGTGGCCTGTATATCACGCCAATACGAATAATCAACTTTTCCCCTGTTTCTATGGTCACCCAAAGGGCCTCAGTTTTTTCTTCAATACTTTGTATTAATGTAGTATTTATGGCATTTTTTACATACATTGCTACCCCTCCTCCGATTTTTCCAATTCTGTCCTTCCTAAATAAAGTATATCCCGGTATATAAGTACTACACTAGTGACCTCTAACCTGTAATTTATAGTAGTAAATAATATAAGGAACTTGAGTACTAATTCGATTTTAAACTATGTTACATGACATATGCTTCTGTGCTAATTGGTGGTTGAGATGAATAACAATTTGGTCTTAAGGCCAGATCTATTTATTAAGACCCCTTCAAAAGCATTTCTATTGCTGCTCATAACAATCATAGAAAAAAATATTTTCAGCCTCACGGTGACACTGGATGACAATAAAAAGATTAGTCCTATGGCTTGCTAGGCCAGTTAGTTTTCCATCAGCGCATGCAAAAGCCAGGTTACTCGCTGCCACATACACACTAAAACTGGAAACCCAACTTGGATACCGCTTGCAATAAAAAATATAAACAAAAATGGAAAAAAACTCTTGTATAGTGATGGAATTTCTTTTTTGAGGACACTCGTGGCGAATGCCATCTTGAAATGGCATTCGTCATAGGAGGAAACCAGAGGAACTTGTACCGCCACTGACCAGGCTTCCCTAGGTATCTTCCTGGAATGGTTACTGTCTGTGAAAGCCATCACTGGGACTGGGGTTTGATAAACATGCAGAAGCAATCAATCCTGCGAAGACATCCTCATTTCACAGGATTAAGGGCTTTAGCATATGACAAATAAAACAACCAGTGTTCCAGCTCAACCACATCACATACAGAGCGGAATGGCTATTCTGCAGAAAAGAAAAAAGTTGTGTGTTGCTAGAACTTCTTATTTCACAAAACTTAAATCTTGCTATATTTTGATGAGATGCTTATGACAGACAACAGATTCTAATATTGCGTTATTTAAAACAACAGATTTATAAGAAATTACTGCTAGTGAATAAACCATTACTTGAAAACAAATGTATTGTCAAGTAAGTCAGCAGACTAATAAGGGGTATATTCATCCTTACTTACCGCAGGTAAAAAGGTTGTTTTTTCACTTACTTTAGTAGAAATGAAGTAACAGGGCTGTTTGTTATTATTATTATTATTATTATTATTATTATTACTATTATCATACACAGGAAATATCATACCTGCTTCGGCTTACTATGCAGTTGCGACGTGGCATGCCATTTCCATACAATAGTGAGGGGCTATACCGCAAATTCATTCAACTCTGAAAACTGAAAGCTTTTGGGAGTTTGAGGGAACTAATGTTAGTTCCCGGGGGTTTTAGTTATGTGACCGACGATCTCCTATCACATTACCGGCACCTACATCCCACCCCCTCCTAATGCCGACGAGCAGGGACTATTCCCACTCATGGGTGTAGTTTTCTATAAGCTATAAAAAGAAACCCTATTTCCATAGATTGATAAATAAGCACCTACGTCCTATAATATGAACAATATTATTATAATTATCAAGTCACACATCGTGTGTATAAACTGCAATTTGCCCCTAGATTGTAGTGTAATCAATCTACATATTACTGTAGAGAAAGAAAGAACGAACTGTTTAACGTACAAAATGACCTTCATCATTTTTTAGGATACAATGCAACGCTTCACACTTCAACCATGAATAGAGATGAGAGAATAGTCTTTTTAATTTGTATTTCACATAATGCTCAGACTGAGAGGTGAAAGTCTCTACAGGCACTCCTAATTTTCAGGCAACGCATTGTCTAGTTTTGGATAAATCCATTCTTTATTAAATTTTAGAACTTACAGTACACAAGAGAAACAACACAAGAAAACATCCCTTTGCTTGACTCTATTCAGCGATAAATATTAACAAATCACTAGACAAATTAAATAAGCATTCCAACAATTTTATTTCTGTATTCTTAGCGGACTATCCTTCTACACATCATTATCTCCTTTTTAAAAATCTCTCTGTAGGTTGCAAAATATGGCTGGCAGTTATACAGACACAGGCTTCCAGCATGTCAGGAGGAGTGGGTGATTTTACTAGAGAAGATTATAACCTAGTTTCATGGTAACCTACGTATGCAGAAGTATAAATAATTGATTGTAGTCAGAAGAAGAAACAAACCAAGGAAAAATGGTGCATACCAAGATTCTTCTTATAGTTTACCACAGCGATTTGGACTGCCCATCAGAATGCTGGGGTAATTTCCAGTGATCCCACAAACACAGAGTCCTGCTCACTACCGTAAGAATTATTTCTAGTCCGAGAGGTCCCTTCACGTATTTTTAATAAATGTGTTTAGTGTGTGAATTGGTCAGGATGGAACAGTGGGTTGGAGGGGTGCTGACATTACACTGGGCAGGGTAGGTGAGGTGCTATTACAGTGGTCTGGGGTTATGGCAGTACAGTATCAGTATATTGTACTGGCCTTGGTAGGGATCAGGAAATTATACTGGGCTGGGAGAGGCAGCGACATTCCCATGGGTTCAGAGAAGTTTAAGTGTGTCAATGTTACAGGTAGTCTGAAAGGGATGGAGTGGTGCTGAAATAATAGGCCTTGCAGAAGGGATCCGGTCTCTAGACTTAGGTCGACCACTATTGGTCGACAGTAAGTAGGTCGACATGGATTCTAGGTCAACAGGGACTTTAGGTCGACATGACAAAAGGTCGACATGAGTTTTTCAAATTTTTTCATTTTTTTAACTTTTTCATACTTTACGATCCACGTGGACTACAATTGGGAACGGTAACTGTGCCGAGCGCAGTGGTAGCGGAGCGAGGTATCTTGCCCGAAGCATGGTGAGTGAAGCGAGCCATGCGAGGGGACACGGTGCATTAATTGGGGTTCCCGGTCACTCTACGAAGAAAACGACACCAAAAAAATAAAACAAACTCATGTTGATAATAATAATAATAATAATTTTATTTATATAGCGCTCTTTCTCCAACAGGACTCAAGGCGCTTTACAGACATCAAAAACAATACACATGATACAGAGGATTTGAGTAATACAACAATAGACAAGCAACACAGACATAAAAGAAAAACCTTAAGCCCACAGAAAGCATAACGCAGGATTGGTGCAGGTATTTTGGGTAATAACTTCCAAGGGTTGTGTATTCCACCCTCACAGGTACCAAGTGCAGCAGCCATCTTGGGCGCTCCGCGTAGGATTACCCAGGGTGGAATAGTCTACCCCTAGAAGAGATGACACAAAATGGGGGTGATTTCAGAGTCCTACAGTTTAGAGTAGGGTTCCAACAAAACCACAAGGTCGATGTATTTTTCATCCCATCCACAAGTGTACCATATGGGGCAGCCATGTTGGGCGCACTTTGAAGGTTACACTGTGGGAGGTGAGCCATACAAGGGCCAAGTTCATATATTGGAAAACTGATGCTTATGTAGTAGTATGATGTACCCTGCATGTAGGGCACAATGGAAAGGTGTGCAATCAGTGGAGGTAAACATTACAGGAAAACACATGGTGGGGTGGAAGCGAGCAATGAAGAGGAAAGAAAAAAACAAAAAAAAACAAAACAAAAACACAATAGCAGGTAACTAGTGGCAGAAGTAGGAGTGGGATAACATTTTGATCAGATCTTAGTACGGGTGGGAAGGAGAATGTGGGGGGCATACTCAGACGCAATGGTGATGTCCCTGCTGATCCTGGTCCTCTTCCCCCACAGTTCCCTGTTCATCTTGATGGTTAGGCCCAGGGGCAGACTTGATGTTCTCAGCCAGAGAGGTGGTAAGCCTGGTCTTGGTGTTCTCATGTTTGAGGCGAGGAGAGGCCACATAAAGTTCCAGAGTATTTAGGTTGTAATGCAGTCGTTTGTTATCTTATTAGTTTGTTTGCCTTCTGTTTTCCTTCGGTTTAACACAGGTATAACACTGCTATTGATATTAGCTGCCACTTAATAACTAGCCACTTCATATACTAGCCACTGCAGCGTCCTAATAGGCCTGGCGTCCTATGCTGTACTGGTTAAGTAAGTCTACAAACACAAGCTCTTTGTGATTACAACCCCCTCCCCCACACAGCAACCCTCCTCCAAAAGGTGTTAATCACTACCAAATGTGAGATCACTAAACCCAGTCAATCACAAAGTTTTTGCTGACTACAGATATTAATCCACTTAACAATTTACCAAATATATCCTTTAGCTAGAAACAGTGGTCAGCCCTCTGCATTAGTTACCAAATATATCCTTTAGTACATGTCGACCTAGAGTCCCTGTCGACCTAGAAACCATGTCGACCTACTTACTGTCGACCAATAGTGGTTGACCTAAGTCTAGTCTATCTAACATAACACACCCTTGCAGAAGTAGGGTTTCCTCAAGAAAAGGGAGGATCTTGCACCGTATTATATGTGCAGTGTACAGTATATGTATTTATACATGTAACCAACAATAACAATTTAGATGAAGAAAACTCTACAGTTTATTTTTTCATATATTACAAATGCTGTTGGTGCTCCCAAGGTTTAACAAAAAAAACCTGTACATAACCAGGGGGTTCCTGCAGTGTGCAGGAGTAAAACAAAAACAAAACAAAAAAGAAGAAAAAAAACCTCTTTGGCCAAAAAATATATATATATTTCTTAAATGTAATCTTTATTAGGCATGTTAAAAAATGGTCAAACATGACCTCAATGAGCTACTCCTCAGAACAATTATTTGAAAAAGTAATTATATTTATCTACACTGATAATATATTCAGCAGTACCCTTATTTTGAATGGCCAGTGTACTAATAATTAATTGCTCATATTGATGTCTGGAAAGGAATACTTATACCCCTTTCAGACATCCTCCAAAATCCCGTGTTTTTGCACATGAATGCGCATAGTCCTGGGATTTTGATATGTCTGAAAGGCACCAACCCGGGAACATGTTCCTGGGTCGACAACCTTGCAATTAACCTGGGTTTTTACCGGGTCTTTCGTCCCGGGTAAACAATCCGGATTAAGTGTGAATGGTGCGACCCGGGAATTTACTCCCAGGTCGCACCTAGATGCCTCTGATTGGCGTTTACTCCCGCAGGGGCTGGGGCTGCCTGGAGGGGGCATGCGCCAACTGCTGCGGTCCGTGCTGCAGAATGTAGTAAAAGCAGCCTAGCAACAGAGACGCAGCCATTGTGGTGAGGTCTGGTGGCTGGTGTGTGACATGTACGTGTGTATGAGTTTGGCATATGTGTGTATATGACATGTAAGTGTGTGTTTGAGTGTGACAGTGTATGTGGAAGGTGTGTGTGTCTGTGTGTGTAAGACATGTATGTGTGATGTGTGTGCATGACATGTGACATGAGAGTAGCCTGGTCTGCCCTGGCTTATAGAATGCAAGGGCAGACCAGGCTTATGTCTGAAAGGGTCAACCAGCGAGTTTCCCAGGTCTCAGGTTTAGAGGTATATTCAATTGATGTTGCTGTCTGTGAATTGTTTACTGTTTTATTATGATTAGCCCTTTTTTAGGGTCTACCTTCTACAGGGTTTTGGCCTATTCAGGCCTATTTTTTCTTGTTTCTATATCTGGTTCTCCACTATCTCCCCTTCAAGCTTTTCTTTCTTTTTTTGTTGTTTTCTTCTCTCTTAATCAGGCTGGTTTCTTCATCTCAGGTTCATTGTTTGTAAGATACTTTATAGAGATTATCATGCCTTTATATTGACATGGGACTGAAGATTCTATTGTTAAATGTTAATGGCCTCAACTCCCCCAGATGACGCACTTTGGTTCTTGGAGTTTGTAGACGGAAAAAAGCAGATATAATATTTTTACAAGAAATACACCTGACAGGAGACCACTCTCAATTAAAAGGAAGGCATTTTCCGCAGACTTATTTTGCATCCGCCCCCTGTAAAAAACAAGATGTAGCAATTTTGTTTTCTAATAAGGTGCCCTTTGTCCTCTCAAAACTTGTTGCTGACCCTGATGGCAGATACCTTATTCTAATAGGCTCTATTAGGACTGAAACGGTCACTTTTGTTAATTTATATGCCCCTAACACAGGCCAAAGCTCTTTTTTTGCTAAATTATTCAACCAAGTAGAGAAACTTACCCAAGGCCACCTGATTATGGGCAGAGACTTCAATGCTGTGTTAGATCCCACAATTGATAAATCCTCTACTCAACAGCTAAAACACTCGTCAGAAGTAATACGCACATCATTTAATCTTAGTAGAGACTTAAATAGACTAGCTGTTTTAGATTTGTGGTGTTTAAAAAACTCTACAGCCAGAGACTACACTCACTTCTCTGTTCCTCACCAAATCTATTTTCGCATTGACATGATATTTGTTTTGCGTACTTTAGCTCCTATGGTTACAGTTGCGGATATCACACCCTTTTCATGGACGGACCATGCTGGTCCTTATATATTATTGGACATATTTGCTTTTCTACATAACCTCCGATCTTGGCGTCTAGATGATAATTTATTATTGGACCCCTCTACTTTCCAAGACATTAAAGCTGCCATATCTGAATATTTTGAATTTAATACATCTGATGAGTTAGCTAAGGGAATAATCTGGGAGGCTCATAAGGCAACGATTAGAGGGAAGTTTATTAGTAAAGCGTCTTTTTGCCGGAAACAGGCTCTAAGAGAAGTTTCCCAATTAAAAACTGAAATCTCCCTTCTTCTTGGTCAACATAAGCGTCAACCTACATCCTCATTACTAACTCAAATTAATTCTCTCAAAGGTAGACTTAATACCATATTGTCCCGAAAATCGGCCAACATTCTTAAAAAGTTGCAACAAAAATATGATAAGGCCAATAAGGCAGATTCTAGCCAGTAAACTGAGACAAAAAAGAGCTTCAGGTTTTATTAACAAAATCAAGGGCCATACTTCTGGAACACCATCCTTTGACCCCCAACAAATAGTCAGAATTTCAAACTTATTACAAAAAGCTATAAAACCTCTCAAGCTTTTCTGCCCAGCATAATCCACTGGAGATCCCCTATTTATCTGCCTTCTTCTCCGACAACTTGCTTCCTCATTTGACTGAACAACAACAGTTGGACTTGAACGCGGATATCACGGAGGAAGAGATACATATTGCCATTAAGGGGACTCAAAACGTCCTCTACCCCTGGTCCTGACGGATTCACATCTCAATACTATAAGAAATTTGCAACTGTTTTGATTCCTTTTCTAAAAGTTTTTTTTAATGAGCTACTGGATGGGGCATCCTTTGACCCCTTAACCTCCTTGGCCACAATAGTTGTAATCCCAAAACCGGATAGAGATCCAGAATTGGTCACTAGCTATAGACCCATCTCGCTTTTGACTGTGGATATTAAAATCTATGCAAAACTCTTAGCGGACCGACTAGGTCCTATACTCCCTATGCTAGTCCACCCAGACCAAGTCAGTTTTATACCAGGTTGTCAAGTGTTTGACAATACACGACGCAAGATTGACTTGATTCATGCAATCCATACTCAAAAACTACCAGCTTTGGTAATGAGTTTGGACGCCCGAAAAGGTGTTCGACCGAATTCAATGGCCTTTTATGTATTACGGTCTTCAATCGATAGGACTTCATGATCGTTTTTTTCAGGGACTATCTGCCCTTTATGATAACCCCAAAGCAGCTGTGTTGGCCAACGGGGTTGCATCCCCTCCATTTCACATCTTTAATGGAACCCGACAGGGTTGCCCCTTGTCTCCATTAATCTTTGCCTTAACAATTGAACCGCTTGCTGCCCGCATACGTACTAACCCAAAATAAAAGGTATTAAAATCGGATCTGCTGAACATAAAATAGCACTATATGCAGATTATGTTTTACTTACAATATCTGACCCCGTTCATTCTCTCCCTCATTTATTCAGAGCAATTGAGGAATATGGCGCTCTCTCAGGCTACAAGATTAACACATATAAAACTGAAACCCTAGATTTTTATATTCCACAAACTGTTAAAGCTTCTCTCAAACAATCCTTTTATTTTTCATGGAATAGACACCAAATTTCTTACCTCGGTATTGCTATCACCAAAACTATAGACAGCTCTTTCAAGCTAACTACCCAAAACTATTAGATCATTTCCAGAAGGACCTTGGAGACTGGGGTGGTTATCACATCTCTTGGATCGGGCGTATTAACGCCGTCAAAATGAATCTGTTACCTAGATTACTCTACTTATTTCAAACTCTTCCAGTTCGTGTTCCGCCCTGTGTCTTCAAGCTCCTTCAACATCATATAATGAAATTCATTCGGTCCAAAAAACGACCTAGAGTAAAACGCACCATCTTACAAAGACACACATCTACTGGTGAGTTGGGTGCCCCAAATTTCAAATCTTATTATCTTGCTGCAGGTCTGGCACAATGCATTTTGTGGAATACACCCATTTTGGAGAAAACATGGGTCCTGACAGAAACCTCCACTCTTAACATACATTCTTTGTCCTCTTTACTATGGCTTCCGAGATCATCCCGCCCTAAGACTCTTAATACATCGCCCAGTCATTTCTCATACCTTAGACATCTGGGACACAGCTAATAGACAATTTAAATTGGATCCTCACCCCAGTCCTCTGGTTCACTATTTGACAATCCGCATTTTCGCCCAGGCTGTTCTTCAACCTCCTTTGCGCACTGGCAGACTGGTGGAATCAGATGGCTTAATGATATAACACAGAATACCACATTCCCAACGTTTGCGGAAATTCAAGCTAAACACTCGATTCCACATACATTTTTCTTTCAATATTTACAAATTCGACATTTTCATTCTTCCATGATATCATATTTGTGCTCTAGACCACTTTCTACTGTTGAAAATCTGATTTTCCAAAAAGCATCTACTAAGGGGCTAATTTCTACTCTATATGCATTACCAGTCTGTAGATACTAGAGACTCCCACGAAACTGCATGGGAGAGGGACTTAGGCGAAACTTTAGATGACAATGTCTGGTCTGACATTTATACTAACATTTCTCCCAGCTCAACTTATGTTAGAATGAAAGAAAATGCATATAAAGTATTTTATAGGTGGTATTATGTCCCTACCAGACTCAACAAAATGCACCCCAATATTTCTCCTTTATGTTGTAAAAATGTTGACGGTACATTTCTCCACATATGGTGGGCCTGCCCCATGGTTGCTCCTCTATGGAGGGAGATTGAAGCCCTTGGAAGCTCAATTTTGGATATTCCAATCCCACTCTGCCCTAAATAATTCCTCCTCTAACTGGATATACCAGAAGTGTCCCATCCTCAGAACACATATTATTCACACACATTGCGGGTAATTCCGAGTTGATCGCAGCTGCAAGTTTGATCGCAGCTGCAAGTTTGTTAGCAATTGGGCAAAACCATGTGCAGTGCATGTGTGGCCAATATAACATTTGCAGAGAGAGTTAGATTTGGGTGGGTTATTTTGTTTCTGTGCAGGGTAAATACTGGCTGCTTTATTTTTACACTGCAATTTAGATTTCAGTTTGAACACAACCCACCCAAATCTAAATCTCTCCGCAAATGTTATATCTGCCCCCCCCCCCCCCCCTGCAGTACACATGGTTTTGCTCAACTGCTAACAAATTTGCTGCTGCGATCAACTCGGAATTAGGCCCATAATTCTAGCGGCTAGATGTACCACTGCAACTCATTGGAAGACTCCTGAAATCCCCCCTCTGGGAGAGATTATCGCTAAAACGTGGCATATTCATTCCATGGAATACATTACGAGCATACTGAAAGGTTCTTCTAAGACATTCATTCAAATTTGGGAGCCATGCACTTCTTACGTTAAGAATCCCCCGGCATTCACTTAAGAAATTCTTCCCATGTTTCTATTTTCACGATTAGGTCTATCAGATTGTTTAGTTTCCATCCTGGGATGAACATGACCAGTCTGATTTCCTCTCTTTTCTTTTTCTTTTCTTTTAGTTTATTAGCCATCTCTCTTTTTTTTCTCTCTCTCTTCTCTAACTTTCTTAAAAATGTAAAATAAGATGAGATTATATGTTTATGTTGGATTGTTCCCTCAGACCTGATCACATTTATCTGTTGTTCTGAATTTATGGTCTGAACTATCCTGTGATATTTTGATGTTCACATGCTATATTTGGACATCTTTGCAGGTCATGTCTGTTTTATCTCTCATCTTGCTAATAAAATTTTGTTTAAAAAAAAAAAAAGGATACATGGAAGCAATATACTTCCATTAAGTATGCCTTTCCAGCAATATATGCAATATATTTTTAGTACACTGGATATTCAAAAGAAGTCTTCTGCTGAACATATTCTCATCCAGGACAAAGTGTCCATAAATGTAATCACTTTTTAAAATAATTGCTCTCAGGAGATCAATGAGGTCATGAATGTTTGCATTTAAAGTGCCCCCACGTTTTTGTTGCTTCAGTCCTGGTCAGGAACACCCAGGTTTGATATCACAAACACGCGTTCGGCCAACCACGCCTGCGTTTTTCTTGGCACGCCTGCGTTTTTTCGAGTACTCCCTGAAAACGGTCAGTTGACACCCAGAAATGCCCACTTCATGTCAATCACTCTGCGGCGGCCATTGCGACTGAAAAGCTTCGTTAGACCTTGTGTAAAAATACATCATCCGTTGTGAAAGTACATCGCACGTGCGCCGCATACGCAGAAGTGCCAGTTTTTTACTCAATCGCAGCACAGCAAACATTTTCAGCTAGCGATCAACTCGGAATGACCCCCTTAGTCCACTGTTTTGGTATCCACCCAGCTACTAGCAGCAAGTTGTATACTACTTAGCAGTGCCTGATAAACAGAGCCCATGGAGAGGTGGTAACATTACAGTGGCCAGGGGAGACTGGAGCAGCAGTGTGATTACAGTAATCTGGGACTCTTTTGGGGAAGGGAGACCAAGAAGGATCACTCATTCCTAGACTTTCCACATTTCATACATGCACTCCAATTCCCACACAGGGACCAAGAACTTCAGGATCCAGACCAGCAGCAGCAGGTAATGAATCTGCAATAACAGGCAGGAGAGAGCAGTACAGTTTGTAAACTGCCCTGATACTGGTGTGACAGTGAAAATTCTGGGTGGGGTGGTCTTCAGTATACCGCCTGCCGGGATCCCAGCGACCAGCATATCGTCGCCGGCATGCCGACACATTTTCTCTCTTGGGGGTCCACGCCCCCCCCCCCCCCCTGGAGGGAGAATAAATAGCGTGCACCGTGCCCGCAGCGTTGGGGTTGGATTATTACTATCCCAATCTTTCGCATACACAGTTCTACAAGTACCATCACTCACATTTACATCATTTGAAGTACATTCTTTCAAACTTACACTCCTTTTTCTCTGCGTGTTGCAGCTATCTATCACCCACCTGGGCAACCCAAACAATTTCTAGATGATTTTTCTGCCTGGATCCCTCACTTCTTATCCTCTGACATCTCCACAATTATCATGGGAGATTTCAATATTGCTACTGATAGTCCAAAATCTGCTGCTCATGCCTCCAATCTACTCTCTCTAACCTCCTCTCTCGGCCTCTCACAATGGACTGACTCCTCTACTCATCAGGAGGGCCACTGCCTTAATCTAGTATTCACCTGGCTATGCTCCATTTCTGAACTCACTAACACTCATTTCCCTCTCTCAGATCACAACCTAATCACCTGCATGCTCTCCTCTAATACTTCAAACTCCGTGCCACTGACATCCTCCAATCCTTCTCAAACCTGCAGAAATATTAATGCAATTAATCTTCAAGAACTTTCCACCTCACTGCAACAACAGCTTTCACCAATTTCTGCATTCACTTCTCCTGAGATGGCTGTATCACACCTGAACCAGACTCTAGAGATAGCCCTTGACGAAGTGGCTCCATCTACCCATCACATTCCACGTAGACCTAGATGTCAACCGTGGCACTCTAAAGTAACAAGACACTTACAAAAACTGTCACGTATTCCAAGTGACTTCCTCACATATAAGACTGTCTACCACTCTTATCGTAATGCTCTGTACACTGCCAAACAAACATATTTCCAAACTCTCATCTCTGCTCAAGCCTCTAACCCCAAACGACTTTTTAATACATTTAAATCACTTCTCAACCCTCCTTCACCCAACCCGCCAGCCACTATCAAGGCACAAGATCTTGCTTCCTACTTCAAGGACAAGATTGACAAGATCCTCTTCCTCAACTAATGATCTACTCAAATCCTTACCTAAACCCTCTGGAACTTTCTCTTCATTTGATCCCACTAATGAAGATGAAGTATCAACACTCTTCTCATCCTGCTACTCTACTACATCTCCTCTTGATCCCATACCCTCACAAATAAGTAAAGCTCTGTCTCCTGTGCTCACCCCAACCTTGACGAACTTATGTAATCTCTCTTTCTCTGGTATCTTTCCTTCACTGTTCAAGCATGCAGTGATTACTCCCATTCTGAAAAAAAACAAAATTCTGACCCTAACTCTCTCTCAAACTAACAGCCCATCTCTCAGCTCCCATGTCTCTCCAAGCTACTTGAGAAACTTGCCTACACTCACCTCACACACTTTCTTAACTCATACAACTTATTGGACCCACATCAATCAGGCTTTCACTCCCAACACTCCACAGAGACAGCACTGACTAATGTAGTGAATGATCTAGTCACTGCGAAGTCTAAGGGCCATTACTCACTACTCATTCTTCTTGATCTCTCTGCTGCTTTTGACACTGTTGACCATTTTCTTCTCATACGAACACTGCAGTCCCTGGGTCTTCAGGACATGGCCCGCTCTTGGTTCCTATCCTACCTATCTAATCGCTCTTTCAGTGTCCGTTTCTCTGAATCCACCTCCTCTTCACTCCCTCTTTCAGTTGGAGTACCACAATGCTCGGTCTTAGGTCCTCTGCTTTTCTCAATCTATACCTCATCTCTTGGGAAACTAATCAGTTCTTTTGGATTTCAGTATTATCTGTACGCAGATGATACTCCAATCTACCTATCCTCCGCTGATTTGTCTCTATCTGTATTGGGTCGAGTCACTGAATGTCTCTCTGCCATTTCATCTTGGATGTCATCTCGCCACCTCAAACTTAATATTTCCAAAACAGAGTTAATTATATTTCCAACGGCCAATAGCAGTTACCAACCTGATATTTCTATCACTGTTGAGAACTCTAAAATCAACCCTACACCACAAGCTCGCTGCCTAGGTGTCATACTTGACTCAGATCTGTCCTTTGTTCCCCACATTCAATCTGTCTCAAAATCATGTTATATGCATCTAAGAAACATATCCAAAATACGACCATACCCTACACAAGACACTGCTAAAACCCTAATCCATGCTCTCATTATCTCCCGCATTGATTATTGCAATAGTCTTCTTACTGGTCTTACTAAGAGGAGACTCTCACCATTACAATCCATTCCGAATGCAGCTGTGAGGCTAATATTCCTCACAAGACGTTCATCGTCTGCAGACCCATTTTGTCAGTCCCTCCATTGGCTACCGGTATTCTACCGTATTCAATATAAAACTAAGATTTTACTTACCGGTAAATCTATTTCTCGTAGTCCGTAGAGGATGCTGGGGACTCCGTAAGGACCATGGGAAGAGACGGGCTCCGCAGGAGACATGGGCACTTTAAGAAAGAATTTAGTTCCTGGTGTGCACTGGCTCCTCCCTCTCTGCCCCTCCTCCAGACCTCAGTTAGAGAACTGTGACCAGAGGAGATGGACAGTACGAGGAAAGGATTTTTGTTAATCCAAGGGCAAGATTCATACCAGCCACACCAATCACACCGTATAACTTGTGATAACAATCCAGTAAACAGTATGACAATTACATAGCATCAGTTCATGCCCGATGCAACAATAACGTAACCCTTATTGAAGCAATAACTATATACAAGTATTGCAGAAGAAGTCCGCACTTGGGACGGGCGCCCAGCATCCTCTACGGACTACGAGAAATAGATTTACCGGTAAGTAAAATCTTATTTTCTCTAACGTCCTAGAGGATGCTGGGGACTCCGTAAGGACCATGGGGATTATACCAAAGCTCCCAAACGGGCGGGAGAGTGCGGATGACTCTGCAGCACCGATTGAGCAAACATGAGGTCCTCCTCAGCCAGGGTATCAAACTTATAGAATTTTGCAAAGGTGTTTGTACCCGACCAAGTAGCAGCTCGACACAGCTGTAGTGCCGAGACCCCTCGGGCAGCCGCCCAAGAAGAGCCCATTTTCCTAGTGGAATGGGCCTTGATCGATTTAGGTAATGGCAATCCTGCCGTAGAATGCGCCTGCTGAATCGTGTTACAGATCCAGCGAGCAAGAGTCTGCTTTGAAGCAGGGCCGCCAAGCTTGTTGGCTGCATACAGAACAAACAGTGCTTCTGTTTTTCGGACTCTAGCCGTCCTGGCTACATAAATTTTCAAAGCCCTGACCACATCAGGGGACTCGGGAATCCTCTAAGTCCCGTGTAGCCACAGGCACCACAATAGGTTGGTTCATATGAAAGGATGAAACCACTTTTGGCAGGAACTGAGGACGTGTCCGCAATTCCGCTCTATCCATATGGAAAACCAGATAGGGGCTTTTATGTGATAAAGCCGCTAATTCCGACACTCGCCTAGCCGAAGCCAGGGCTAATAACATGACCACCCTCCAAGTGAGATATTTCAACTCCACCGTTTTCAGTGGTTCAAACCAGTGTGACTTTAGGAAGCCCAAGACCACATTAAGGTCCCAAGGCGCCACCGGAGGCACAAACGGAGGCTGAATATGCAGTACTCCCTTAACAAAAGTCTGAACTTCTGGGAGAGAAGCCAATTCTTTTTAAAGAAAATGGATAGGGCCGAAATCTGGACCTTAATGGAGCCTAATTTAAGGCCCAAATTCACTCCAGTTTGTAGGAAGTGAAGGAGACGGCCCATATGGAATTCTTCCGAAGGAGCATTCCTGGCCTCACACCAAGAAACATATCTTCGCCATATACGGTGATAATGTTTTGCTGTTACTTCCTTCCTAGCCTTTATCAGCGTAGGGATAACCTCCACCGGAATACCTTTTTCCACTAGGATCCGGCGTTCAACCGCCATGCCGTCAAACGCAGCCGCGGTAAGTCTTGGAACAGACAGGGACCCTGTTGCAACAGGTCCTGCCTTAGAGGAAGAGGCCACGGATCTTCCGTGAGCATTTCCTGCAGATCTGGATACCAGGTCCGTCGTGGCCAATCTGGAACAACGAGGATTGTTCTCACTCCTTTTCTTCTTACTATTCTCAACACCTTTGGTATGAGAGGAAGAGGAGGAAATACATAGACGGACCGGAACACCTAAGGTGTCACTAGGGCGTCTACCGCTACTGCCTGAGGGTCTCTTGACCTGGCGCAATACCTCTGCAGCTTTTTGTTGAGGCGGGACGCCATCATGTCTATCTGTGGCAGTTCCCACCGACTCACAATCTGTGCGAAGACTTCTGGATGAAGTCCCCACTCTCCCGGGTGTAGGTCATGTCTGCTGAGGAAGTCTGCTTCCCAGTTGTCCACTCCCGGAATGAACACTGCTGACAGTGCACTAACATGATTCTCCGCCCAGTGAAGAATCCTGGTGGCTTCCGCCATTGCCGCTCTGCTCCTTGTGCCGCCTTGGCGGTTTACATGAGCCACTGTGGTGATGCTGTCTGACTGGATCAGAACTGGATGGTCGCGAAGTAAGGCCTCCGCTTGACGTAGGGCGTTGTATATGGCCCTTAGTTCCAGGATGTTGATGTGCAGATAAGTCTCTTGACTTGACCAAAGACCCTGGAAATTTCTTCCCTGTGCGACTGCTCCCCAACCGCGGAGGCTTGCGTCCGTGGTCACCAGGATCCAATCCTGAATGCCGAATCTGCGGCCCTCGAGAAGGTGAGCACTCTGCAGCCACCACAGGAGTGACACCCTGGCCCTGGGGGACAGGGTGATCAACCGATGCATCTGTAGATGTGATCCGGACCACTTGTCCAACAGATCCCATTGGAAAGTCCTCGCATGGAACCTGCCAAAGGGAATGGCCTCGTATGAGGCCACCATCTTTCTCAGGACTCGAGTGCAATGATGCACGGACACCTGTCTTGTTTTCAAAAGGTTCCTGACCAGAGTCATAAGTTCCTGGGCTTTTTCTAACGGAAGATAAACCCTTTTCTGGGTCGTGTCCAGAATCATGCCCAAGAAGGGCAGACGAGTCGTAGGAACCAACTGCGACTTTGGGATATTGAGAATCCAGCCATGTTGTTGTAACGCTTTCAGTGAAAGAGATACGCTGTTCAGCAACTGCTCTCTAGATCTCGCTTTTATGAGGAGATCATCCAAGTACGGGATAATTGTGACACCCTGCTTGCGCAGGAGCACCATCATTTCCGCCATTACCTTGGTGAAAATCCTCGAAGCCGTTGAGAGACCAAACGGCAACGTCTGAAATTGGTAATGACAGTCCTGTACCGCAAATCTTAGGTACGCCTGATGAGGTGGATAAATGGGGACATGAAGGTACGCATCCTTTATGTCCAGTGACACCATAAAATCCCCCCCTTCCAGGCTTGCGATGACCGCTCTTAGCGAATCCATCTTGAACTTGAACCTCTTCAAGTATAGGTTCAGAGATTTTAAATTCAATATGGGTCTGACCGAACCGTCCGGTTTCGGAACCACAAACATGGTCGAATAATACCCCCTTCCCTGTTGAAGGAGGGGAACCTCGACCACCACCTGCTGAAGATACAATTTTTGTATTGCATTTAACACTATCTCCCTCTCTAGAGGGGAAGACGGTAGGGCCAATTTGAAAAACCGGCAAGGAGGCACCTCTTCGAATTCCAGCTTGTAACCCTGAGACACAATCTCTATTGCCCAGGGATCCACCTGGGAGTGAACCCACATGTGGCTGAAATTCCGAAGACGCGCCCCCACTGGCCCCGACTCCGCCAGTGGAGCCCCAGCGTCATGCGGTGGATTTTGCAGAGGCCGGGGAGGACTTCTGTTCCTGGGAACTAGCTGTATTGTGCAGCTTCTTTCCTCTGCTCCTCCCTCTGGCAAGAAAGGACGCACCTCGGACTTTCTTGTTTCTTTGTGAACGAAAGGACTGCATTTGATAATGCGGTGCTCTCTTAGGCTGTGAGGGAACATAAGGCAAAAAATTTGACTTTCCAGCCGTAGCTGTGGAGACCAGGTCCGATAGACCTTCACCGAACAATTCCTCACCCCTGTAAGGTAAAACCTCCATATGCCGTTTTGAGTCTGCATCACCTGTCCATTGCAGAGTCCACAGAACCCTTCTGGCAGAAATCGACATAGCGTTTATTCTAGAACCCAGCAGACTAATGTCTCTTTGAGCATCTCTCATATAAAGGACAGCGTCTTTAATATGCCCCAGAGTCAATAAAACAGTATCCCTATCTAGGGTATCAAACTCCTCTGATAAGGTATCAGTCCATGCCGCTACTGCACTACAGACCCAGGCCGACGCGATTGCCGGTCTGAGCAAGGTACCTGAATGTGTATAAATGGACTTCAGGGTACCCTCCTGTTTGCGATCAGCAGCATCCTTGAGGGTAGCCGTATCCTGGGACGGCAGGGCTACCTTTTTGGATAAGCGAGTTAAAGCTTTGTGCACCCTAGGGGAGGATTCCCATCGTAACCTGTCCGTTGGCGGGAAAGGATACGCCATTAGAATCCGTTTGGAAATCTGCAGTTTTTTATCTGGAGATTCCCAAGCTTTTTCACATAACTCATTCAGTTCGTGTGAGGGGGGAAAAGTTACCTCAGGTTTCTTTCCCTTATACATATAAACCCTTGTGTCAGGGACAGGGCTTTCCTCTGTGATGTGCAAAACCTCCTTAATTGCTATAATCATATATCGGAGTGATTTAGCCAACTTTGGCTGTAACTTTGCATCATCGTAATCGACACTGGAGTCAGAATCCATGTCGGTATCTGTGTCTACAATTTGGGATAGTGGGCGCTTATGAGACCCTGACGGTCCCTGCGACATAGGATCAGGCACGGGTTGAGACCCTGACTGTCCCAATGCATCAGCCTTGTCTAATCTTTTATGCAAAGAATTAACATTATCATTTAAAACCTTCCACATATCCATCCAATCAGGTGTCGGCGCCGTCGGCGGAGACACCACATTCATTTGCTCCCGCTCCTCTCCCACATAGCCTTCCACATCAGACATGTCGACACAAGCGTACCGACACACCACACACACAGGGAATGTCCTTTCTGAAGACAGTTCCTCCACGAAGTCTTTTGGAGAGACAGAGAGAGAGTATGCCAGCACACACCCCAGCGCTATATAACCCAGGAATAACACAGTAACTTAATGTTAGCCCAGTAGCTGCTGTTAATATACTTTTTTGCGCCTAATTATGTGCCCCCCCTCTATTTTCAACCCTCTTCTACCGTGTATCAGCAGGGGAGAGCCTGGGGAGCTTCCTCTCAGCGTGCTGTGGAGAAAAAATGGCGCTGGTGAGTGCTGAGGGAGAAGCCCCGCCCCCTCGGCGGCGGGATTCTGTCCTGCTTAAATTTTATTTCTTTGGCGGGGGCTCCTACATATATACAGTGCCCAGCTGTATATGTGTGTTTATTTGCCAGAATAAGGTCCCAAATGCTGCCCAGGGCGCCACCCCCCCCTGCGCCCTGCACCCTAACAGTGACCGGAGTATGTGTAGGTGTGTGGAGCAATGGCGCACAGCTGCAGTGCTGTGCGTTACCTCCAGTGAAGATCACAAAGTCTTCTGCAGCCTGTGAAGTCTTCTTGCTTCTCATACTCACCCTGCTTCAGTCTTCCGGCTCTGCGAGGGGGGCGGCGGCGCGGTTCTGGGACGGACGGCGAGGGTGAGATCCTGCGTACCGATCCCTCTGGAGCTAATGGTGTCCAGTAGCCTAAGAAGCAGGACCTAGCTTCAGAGAGTAGGGCTGCTTCTCTCCCCTCAGTCCCACGATGCAGGGAGTCTGTTGCCAGCAGAGCTCCCTGAAATTAAAAAACCTAAAAAAAAACCTTTCTATCAGCAAACTCAGGACAGCTCACTGAAAAGCACCCAGCTCCTCTGGGCACAGAAACAAACGGAGGTCTGGAGGAGGGGCAGAGAGGGAGGAGCCAGTGCACACCAGGAACTAAATTCTTTCTTAAAGTGCCCATGTCTCCTGCGGAGCCCGTCTCTCCCCATGGTCCTTACGGAGTCCCCAGCATCCTCTAGGACGTCAGAGAAATACTGTTACTTACATACAAAGCTATTAACCATACTACACCAACATACATCTCTTCGCTTATCTCAAAATATCTCCCAACTGGCCCCTTCGCGCTACACAAGATCTACGTCTCTCATCCACACTCATTACTTGCTCCCATGCACGATTACAGGACTTTCTGTGGGCTGCACCCACTCTGTGGAATGCCCTACCACATACAATTATACCCCTTTTCCACTAGCTCAAAAAACACGGGTAAATGCACGGGGGCGCGCATTTACCCGTGTTTTTTGCAAGTGGGAAAGGGTAAACCCGGATCAAGTGACCCGTGAATCCTACCCGGCTATTTACCTGGGTAGGACACGGGACTGATCCGGGTAGGGTTGTAGTGTAAACGGGAGCCGTGTCGATGCGACACGGCTCCCATTTACACTGTATGGAAGGGCGGCGCTGGGAGATCATGTGATCTCCCTGCGCCGCCCCTGCCGTGTCACTAGAAGCGTCACCAACCCGGCATATGCCGGGTTGTGACTGCTGATGGGAAAGGGGCCGAGCACGGGTCGCAGCAGGGGGCAGCTCCCGTGTCAGGCTCCCGGCTGCGACCCGTGCTCGTAAGTGGAAAAGGGGTATAAGACTCTCCTCTAGTCTTCAAACCTTCAAGCGTTCCCTGAAAACTCACCTATTCAGACAAGCCTATCAAATTCCAGAACCGATCACATTACCTTCATAGCTTTCCTATCCAATATCATCCCCAGTACAGTTCACACATCCCCCACATATTTTCTTTCTTCACGCTCCCATCCTCCTGACCCTGGTTCATCACTGCTGTGATGTGATATCATGCAGCCCACCAAGAACCTTTGCAATCTGGTGGACAACTACTGTATGCAATAGATAGCACCTATCCTTGTGCATCAATGCCTATTTCCCCATAGATTGTAAGCTTGCGAGCAGGACCCTCCTACCTCTATGACGGTTTGTTTTTACCTGGTTTTGTCTTCTAATTGTGTCCAGTTGTAAAGCGCAACAGAATTTGCTGCGCTATATAAGAAACTGTTATTAATAAATAAAAAGTAATACGGTCAGAGTAGCTGGAGGTGCGGGACTTCGGGCGAGAATGCCCATACATTTTCCAAGGCAAAACCAGGTTAGTTTAAATATACGGCCAAAGTCTTGCACCTCCGGCAACTCGGACCCTATTATATTTACTCCTGGATGTCTATTGATGATGCAGAATAATACTGATTTACATGCTGCCTGATGACTAACTTACTGCACTTAGGTTTACTCTGAGCACAGATTTAATGAGTTCATGTTCTTTTTCATGCAATACGCCTACACTACTTGATTGCAGCTTTCCTTTCACTAATGAAGCTGTAAATATTCTGTGGCCCAAGGCAAGATAAAAACAAATTAATGTAAGAGGATGGACAAACACAACTGCTTACTAATGTCAATCCTTTTTATATTTTGCAGCAAACAGGTAATTACTCTTCTTCACATACCACAAATAATAGATTGTAAGCTTGAAGCAGGGCCTTCCTACCTCTATATCTGTCTGTTTTACCCAGTTTTGATCTATTACTGTTGTTCCAATTGTAAAGCGCAACGGAATATGTTGTGCTATATAAGGAACTGTTAGTAAATAAATAAATTACTCATGAAAATGAGATGTGGTGATTTCTATAGAAATCACCGCGTTTTTTTTTAGTGATGAGCGGGTCCGGTTCCTCGGGATCCGAACCCCCCCGAACTTCACCCATTTTACACGGTTCGGAGGCAGCCTCGGATCTTCCCGTCTTGCTCGGTTAACCCGAGTGCGCCCGAACGTCATCATCCCGCTGTTGGATTCTCGCGAGATTCGTATTCTATATAAGGAGCCGCGCGTCGCCGCCATTTTCACTCGTGCTTTGGAGATGATAGCGAGAGGACGTGGCTGCGTTCTCTCAGTTTCTGTGCTCAGTGTGCTGCAAATATCTGTGCTCAGTGTGCTTGCAAATATCTACGTTCTCTGCCTGAAAAACGCTCCATATCTGTGCTGCATTGTAGTATATAGTAGGAGGACAGTGCAGAATTTTGCTGTGACCACCAGTATATATATAGCAGTACGGTACAGTAGTCCACTGCTCTACCTCCGTGTCGTCAAGTATACTATGCATCCATACCTGTGCTGCATTTTAGTTGTGCGCAGTATATAGGAGGAGGACAATGCAGAATTTTGCTGACCACCAGTATATATATAGCAGTACGGTACAGTAGTCACTGCTCTACCTCTGTGTCGTCAAGTATACTATGCATCCATACCTGTGCTGCATTTTGGTTGTGCACAGTATATAGTAGGAGGACAGTGCAGAATTTTGCTGACCACCAGTATATATATAGCAGTACGGTACAGTAGTCACTGCTCTACCTCTTTGTCGTCAAGTATACTATGCATCCATACCTGTGCAACATTTTAGTTGTGCGCAGTATATAGTAGGAGGACAGTGCAGAATTTTGCTGACCACCAGTATATATTTAGCAGTACGGTACAGTAGTCCACTGCTCTACCTCTGTGTCGTCAAGTATACTATGCATCCATACCTGTGCTGCATTTTAGTTGTGCGCAGTATATAGGAGGACAGTGCAGAATTTTGCTGACCACCAGTATATATATAGCATTACAGTACATTAGTCCACTGCTCTACCTCTGTGTCGTTAAGTATACTATGCATCCATACCTGTGCTGCATTTTAGTTGTGCGCAGTATATAGTAGGAGGACAGTGCAGAATTTTGCTGACCACCAGTATATATATAGCAGTACGGTACAGTAGTCCACTGCTCTACCTCTGTGTCGTCAAGTATACTACAAAAGTTCAGTAAAATGACCCAAAAATTCAAATTAAAAGCGTCTGATGAGAAGCGTAAACTTGCCAATATGCCATTTAAGACACGGAGTGGCAAGGAATGGCTGAGGCCCTGGCCTATGTTCATGGCTAGTGGTTCAGATTCACATGAGGATGGAAGCACTCATCCTCTCGCTAGAAAACTGGAGTGCCACTCCTAGATGGGCCAGGTGTTTGTGTTGGCCACTTGGGTTGCTTAGCTTAGCCATCCGGTGACCTTGGTGCACCTCTTTTTTTCTTTGCATCATGTGCTGTTTGGGGACTATTTTTTAAATCTGCCATCCTGTCTGACACTGCAGTGCCACTCCTAGATGGGCCAGGTGTTTGTGTCGGCCACTTGGGTCGCTTAGCTTAGCCATCCAGCGACCTTGGTGCACCTCTTTTTTTCTTTGCATCATGTGCTGTTTGGGGACTTTTTTTTAAATCTGCCATCCTGTCTGACACTGCAGTGCCACTACTAGATGGGCCAGGTGTTTGTGTCGGCCACTTGGGTCGCTTAGCTTAGTCACACAGCTACCTCATTGCACCTCTTTTTTTCTTTGCATCATGTGCTGTTTGGGGACTATTTTTTAAATCTGCCATCCTGTCTGACATTGCAGTGCCACTCCTAGATGGGCCAGGTGTTTGTGTCGGCCACTTGGGTCGCTTAGCTTAGCCATCCAGCGACCTTGGTGCAAATTTTAGGACTAAAAATAATATTGTGAGGTGTTCAGAATAGACTGGAAATGAGTGGAAATTCTGGTTATTGAGGTTAATAATACTATGGGATCAAAATTACCCCAAATTCTATGATTTAAGCTGTTTTTGAGGGTTTTTTGTAAAACAAAACACCAGGATCCAAAACACACCCGAATCCGACAAAAAATTTTCAGGGAGGTTTTGCCAAAACGCGTCCGAATCCAAAAAAAGGCAGCGGAACAGACTCCAAAACCAAAACACAAAACCCGAAAAATTTCCGGTGCACATCACTAGTTTTTTTCATGCACCTCCAGACAAGTCAGATTTTTCCTAACATCATTCATTTTAGGAAAAATCACCAGGACTTGCTCTGTTACCCCGGCATCATGAAACCTTCCCCCCCACCCCAAATCTGAGGACTAATTCTAACAGCAATTGGAAGTTTCCAATTAGCGTAATTAGTAATTACTTACCTTCTGACGCGATGTCTTCGCCTCCAGTATCAGGATCCAATCAGCAGCGATGAGTATGTGAGTGCATTGCATTGTGTCTGTGTGTGTGCGAGACCACCCCCCCCCCCTCTGTGTGTACTGCCCCGACCCCCGAAGGCAGCGGCTGGGAGAACTACAACTCCCAGCAGCTGCCTCCCCAGTGTAAAGATGGAGGAGACATGGAGACCACCGGACAGGGTTTTGTTTTTTTTACTCACGCTGCAGAGTTTGAAGCTCTTTTTTAAAAGTTGGATACCACGGGTAACGGGACCGGTAATCCAAAATTGTGTGCAAGGTACACAAGGTTTTTTTTTTACCTCACTAAACTTTGCACCCAACTGAATAGCCCCCCAAAGAGTGAAGTAAAAGCTATGGAAGCAAATAAAGGTTAAATCCAGACCTGATAGTAAGATGCTGTAGTTTTCACATGCTTGCAAACTCTCCAGGAATGTTGGGTAAACTCCCAAAATAGTGGGTGATTTCCCAGAGACTAGTGAGTCTGGCAACCCTCCTGGAAGCCTGGCTGAACAGCAATACAACTTGTTTATTACATATTTTTAAATAGTCATATGAAAGACCAGCTACTGTACGTAATGTTAAGTCATATTCAGTTGACAATTGCTTAAGATATACTTACTGCATGTAAGCAAAAATAGTAATAAAAAATTAACCAAAATATCTCTAGCCCATGAAGCAATGTGTACTCGTGTCAGCAATTTCCATAATGACTGACAGGTGCACATGATAAAAGCTGCAGCCTCTCCAACCTAATGCCATAGGCTAACCATCACAATCTGCAAATAGAGTAAATGACACTGTAGCTCTTTAAAATCATCCCTGACAATTGACATTCTATTCAGACAGTAAATGTTAGCACATGTCGGAATGTAATGGGGAGGAGGGGGGACACAATTCTTCATACTGTTGTGTCCCACTTGTCCTAGCAGTAAGTCCAATTACCAAGGTAGAAATGTACCCAACTTCACAGGAAGCCCCTCGGGTAACTACACTGAGATTATAAGACACTAGTAACAAACCAGAGACACACTTCTGACCTTCACCACAATCTAGTGTTGGGGCAATATGATGTGTGAAGTTGTAAAATGAATGTGATAAACATTATTTCCTATGATTTATACTTATTGTTTCTGTAAAATCAGCATGTTGCACAAACATTGTGTCTTTTAGGTTATCATTACGTACTGATCTTTAATGGGCTACTGCACTAATGAGAGACAGCAAGAGAGAGAGAAACCATTCCAACAGTGTGCCCGCTGCTGCATGGGCTAGCAAATATGGCTTCCACTTGGTTTCCCCATAACAGAGAATACAAAGTCACTAAAAACATATGTACCTTCCAGGCACCTATTAACATGACCACAAAATCTCTAACACACTGGTACTTGCAGGGGCTGGCTGGAAACTTTCAGCCTGGGGGGGCAGACTCAAGCAAATGAACTAGCTTTTCACAGGGAATGCAATGCAAAAATGGCCCTGGAACACTTAAAATTGCACTGGCCCAGGGGGCAGATGGCACCCTGCTGCCCTGCCCAGCCAGCCCATGGGTACTTGGTCTCTTCTGACTCTTCTTGGTGTTTTACGGCATCTTTCTTCTCTCCTTCCCCAATCACCTTTCTCCTACATATTCTTTATAGCTGTTTGGGTAGCATTTTGTTTCCTGTTGGAACACCAGGTTCTGCTACCCCAGCTCTTTCACATCCTTTCTCTGTTATTTCTATTATTACTGTTCTTTACAAATATAAATCATAACAAAAGTTCTGTATTTTGTATATTGTTTCTATTGCTCTTAATGTATTTCTGGTGCTTAATTTATTTTTTCTTTTATTTTCCTTTTTCATGTGACCTTGATATATGTCTGTGATCTGATGAAAATGTCGAATATTAAAGGGCACTGAAACATTGCTGGGTGCGATACCATTTACCGGCGGTCATATGTCCGACAGCAGCATCCCGATGGAGGAGATCCTGACAGGGGTGAGGTAGGTATACTTACCTTTCTCCATGGTCCCACTGAAATTGGGGGATCAACCTTAACCATTCGTAGAACATACCAAGAGATATTACACAAAGAAATTTGGGTCTGTATGGTCGTTAAAGGGTCACAATAAAACTCCAACGTTAAAAAAAATGTTTTGGTTTTAGCCTCCTTTTCTTGCACCACCTCCAACCATATCATACTGAAAAGTAGGATGTTTAGGATGTATCCACACCTGTAAGATAGACTTCCAGGTATCTGTGCTGACCGCCTGTAGTAGTCAGCTACCTCACTTTGAAGTTTGAAGCCTTCTCGGGAGAATGGCAATTAGCGCCCATTGATCGGCGAATGACCTAGAATTAAAACAATGTTCCTGGGAGTAATTGAGCGACAGCACATTTTCTAAAGGCCTTTTTACTTTGCTTTGTATTGAAGCATTTTCTGTTTTCTAAAATGGCAGACAGTTGAAACTGGGCACTATGCATGTATGACATCTGTGGTTTACTGCTGCAGCCGAAGGTAAGCGGTCTCAGCAGTGCTTGAGTTCCTACTGTATATTAACTTTGGACACAGTTTTGATTTGTCCACTTGCTTCTCCTTTCTAAATGTATGCTATGATTATTGAAGACTGGTCATTTATTGCAGGGATATTTTACTGAAAGTGTACATTTTTTTTAAACATAGTAATATTTTGTTATACTCTTCCACTGATTAAACTTCCGAAATCTACAGGGCATATTTAATAACACTTGATATTGACTCATTACTAATCCTAAATGGTGCTCCAACCAATCCGTTCTTGTCATTTTTCAAAAACATGTCAGTTAGGAGCTGATTGGTTGGAGCACGATATAATATTAGTAACGATTGATAAGAAGAATACCACTCATTATTACATTTTCCCCTATGTGTTTTAAGCATTACTTGTTAATGTTTAAAATTGTAAAGCTAGACTAGATTTATTGGCAGCCCATCACATGCATTACCTCTTGGGCAATCCTGGGCTTGTCTAGCATTAGGTCTGCTTGCAGATTCCGGCAATAAAAAAATTACCAATAACCATAATGATCAATAAAATTGCACATTTGACAATTTTTTCCCAGAGCAAATGTCCCAGGGGCGAGTGTGGAGAACGTGGTGACTTAATTTGTACTATCACGCTGTAATTTGACAAACTGAATCCAGACGTGTCAAAAATACTAACGCCAGAATCCGAACATTGGTTTAGGCCACTGGGCGGTGGGGTTGTTAGGTTTAGGTTCCACCTGGGAGGGTTAAGGTTTAGGCTGCAGGAAGAGCGGGTTAGGTTCAGGCACCCCTGGGGAGGGTTAGGGTGATGTTTAGGCTGCGGGAAGGGTAGGTTAGGGTTAGGCTGCAGGGGAGGGTTAGAGTCAGGCTTGGACTGGCCCACAGGGGAAACCATCGGTGGGCCCCACTGCCTGGGGGCCCACCTCCTGCTCTAAGGATCAGGTTCCAGACTATGCACTTGAATTTTACATTATACATATGTTACCTTATACTGGACTATGGTGTATTTTCTACAGTGCATTGCTGTTATTATTCTGGGACATTATCATACATGCAGCATCTGAATTTACTGAATTTAATGAAGGGGCCCAGATGTTGCACTCTCTAATGGTTAGTCAAACCAACGTGGTGGCAGGCCACACCCCTCTGCAGACTGACCACATCCCTAAAACATGGGCCTCTACAACTGCATTCCTCCGGTGGGCCCTACATGCCCCAGTCCGACACTGGTTAGAGTTAAGGGGTTGGTGGAAAAAGGAGATGAGAGCAAACTTTATTAAGTTCACGTGTGATTTAATTGTAACTTTTATACTTGGTTGTCTTGTCATCTTGTGGGCCTTGGCCTACCCATGTCTGTTTTATTTGTTATGTTTTTACCATTGATGACAATATGACTGTCAGTGCTGTACCTATGCTTAATCAGTCCTTTGTATTCCTTCATGTTGGGTCTTCTTGACTGTGAATATGTAAATATTCCATTGTACCATGGCCCTCATTCCGAGTTGTTCGCTCGCAAGGCGAATGTAGCAGAGTTACACACGCTAAGCCGCCGCCTACTGGGAGTGAATCTTAGCTTCTTAAAATTGCGACCGACGTACGCGCAATATTGCGATTACAAACGAGTTAGCAGTTTCAGAGTAGCTCCAGACTTACTCTGCCTGTGCGATCATTTCAGTGCTTGTCGTTCCTGGTTGACGTCACAAACACACCCAGCGTTCGCCCAGGCACTCCCACCGTTTCTCCGGCCACTCCTGCGTTTTTTCCGGAAACGGTAGCGTTTTCATCCACACGCCCCTGAAACGCCGTGTATCCGCCCAGTAACACCCATTTCCTGTCAATCACATTACGATCGCCGGAGCGAAGAAAAAGCCGTGAGTAAAAATACTTTCTTCATAGTAAAGTTACTTGGCGCAGTCGCAGTGCGAACATTGCGCATGCGTACTAAGCGGATTTTCACTGCGATGCGATGAAAAATACCGAGCGAACAACTCGGAATGAGGGCCCATGTTCATTGTCTATTGATACATGCATTGCTTTAATAAAAATATATATAAAAATATATATTAAAAAAAAATGCTGTGTTGCTAAAGTGGAGCCTTTTGTAAGTTAGTACAATGGTCTTTTGTCTCTGTATACAAATGCCGGATGTATACAAATGCCAGAAGGAAGACACAAAGGTAACAAATGAAGACACAAAAGGTGAAAAATACTATTCATATTGATTTTAAAAAGCAAATATATGGACAAACTAATGTACCAAAAATTCAAATGCTATTGTAGATTTTATGGGGTACATTTATGAAGCAATGTTTGTGGTTTATCCCCTCAAAAAAACATCAATTTTCAGGGGGGTACCCACAAATATTAAGGATCCCTGGTATTTATCATGGAGGGTATACAAAGCAGCCCCCACTGGCTTATATTGGGGGTGCTAGGTTGTCGTATTTATCATTCTGGAGCTTGGCCCCAGTAGCTAAAACCACCTGAAGGCCTATAGTGGTCTATGGGCTATTATATCGGAGTTCTTTACAGAAAGGGATCGGCTCCCAATGACGCATCATCAGTACTCACACAGATGCTGAACCAGATACTGAATATTTTTGTGTGAAAATATTTCAAGTTGTGAATTTAGGACTAAAAAATTTATCACATCTATATTAAAAAGGTGGATTCTAATAAATATGTATCTGTACAATATGTTGTAATAATGATGATATCAAAGTTTAGGTTAAAATTTTCATGGATTTTTTAAAAACTCTTAATGTGGAAGGCTCAGAGAAGTAGACAAAAATAAAATAAATACAAGGAACGATACAAGGGAGACATTTTTGCAGGTAGGATAAAAACAGTTGTGCACATATATACTGTAAGTCGAACTGAAAATAGTACATAAGTAAAGGGATAGGGGAGAAGGGTAGGGGTACTAGGGGGAACAGGCTATAGGAAAGGTGCCATGAAGAACACTAGGCCACAATCAGAAAGTCATAAAGAAAAAAGGTGCAATGTGGGATACAAAGAGAGAGAGAAGAGAGACAAAAACATAGGATCTAAGTGATAAATCTGGGGAGGAGGATTGGGACCAAGTAAAGCATACTGTCCCATAGCGCATGTGGAAAACAGAGGTGGTTCGTGCAGGAAGCACAGGTTAAGGGGTGCCTTTATAAGAAAGCCAAGGGATCCATACCTGGGTAACATGTGGCCTCTAACATGGAGATAATAAGTAATAGCTTATGCTAAATTTGCGATTTCAAGGCAGATAGAGATGGAAGAGGTTATTTCCTGACACGGGCAATCAGGCTCTTAGCAGCAATGATATGTTGGACAGCAGTTTATCTGAAGATTTGCAAAGACTAGAAGGAGGATAGCTGCCCTAGGAGAAGGTTCCACGGGTCTTTCGGCATTAGGATTTACAGTAGGTTAGACAGGGAGGAATGAACAGAGGTCCAAAAAGACTTTGGACATTTTTGTCTTAAGCATTATAGGTGAATATTACAGTTTAAGGTTTGTTTGCCTGTTTTTAGTACTTTATATATGCTAAAAGTTTTATAACAATAGTAAATAGAAAGAGTAGTTATACATTTAAATGTAGGTTTTAACTGACCTGCAATTTCCCTCAGAAACTAGGTCAGATAACAATGGATTCCCCTGCATGACAATGGTATTGCTAAGACGCTTGCAAATGATTGAACTAGAAAATCAGTGTAATGAAAGTTTTACTTAACTACACATCATTTTCACAGGTTTTATATACAGTATGTTCCTCAATGTATTCCATGCTGTCTTGTCATGTCTCTTTAGTAAATGTTATCCACTGATTTTTATGTGGCGTTATTATTATATATATAAGTTGTTCTCAACCACAACCCACAGGTTTTTGTCAACAGGTCATGTTTTGAGTATGTCTGTCTGTGGAAGCAGGTGGGATAATTACTGACCCAGCAAAATAGATTAACTCACATGTGCTTCATTAAGTAATCCACAAAACATGACCTGTTGGTGGTGCTTGAGAACCCTTGACATAAATGCATGCAGAATATTTGTCACAGAATAAGCCTTCCCTACCTTAGGGAATATTAATGTGCGTTATAACGTGAGCAAGGAGATGTACCAGCATATGGAAGAAAGCACTGTGTAAGTGGTCAGTGGAGCAAAGCCATACATCAGCACACATGTGAAAAGCCCTACAATATTGCACTGTTTCAGCCATAATATATATTTGTACTATATTTTCAAATGGACCCATGCAATTGTTGCATAAATGTAATAGTTCACAGCTACTGTTTAAATAAACAACTAAAAAGGTGACTCAATGATATAACCCATCAAAGACTCTTGGATCTCTCCATAAGACACCAACACTCCTCATGTCCTATCCTGTGGTGGTCTCTCAATTTCTCATTCCCCTTGTCTTGAGGATTAACAAGGTGACAGTGTGGAAATCCTTCTCTCCCAGGGCCTAATTCAGACCCGATTGCTGTTGACGATTATCGAATGACTGCGCATTCATATGCACCGCAATGCGCAGACGCAAGCAAAGCTGGCCTTTGCTATAGGCAAGCTAGGCATTTGCTTACGGCATCCAAGCATGTCTAGGGGCATCCAAGCATGTCCCTGCAGTATCTCATGCTGGGACGGACAGTCTGCAAACTATCTGTTACTTACTAAATGTATTCAATCAGTACTTGTATACACTGCTGTTTACATTTGTCAAATAGAATGCAGACAGTCCCTTGAACTCCTTCCGACGTGCTTGAATGCCCTCAGACAGCAGAAGCCCAGTAACTGCAATTCCTGGACCTGTGACATTCTCACTGACTATATAATACCCCTTTCACATCGCACAAATAACCCGGTATCAACACGGCATATTGCCGTGTCGAAACGGGTCAGTGTGCAATGTGAAAGGTCCGTTGCCGATTTAGCGGGTCGCCTGACCCGGTAATTCAACCCGGTAAAAAAGAAGGGTTTTACCCGGGTTGATTACCGGGTCAGGTGCGGTGTGAATGGGAGCCGTGTCGATGCGACACGGTTCCCATTCACAGCATAGGCAGAGGCGGCGCAGGAGATGAGCTCATCTCCCGGCGCCGCCTCCACCCCCGCCCCTGCTGCGCCCTCCGTTGCTATGGCAACCGACCCGGTATATTGCCGGGTCGGAAAGCCAGCCACAGAGCGCAAATGCCGGATCCCACCCGGTAAGGACACGTTTCTCTTACCGGGTAGGATCCGGCATTTGCGATCTAAATGCAGCATAAGGTTATTACGGGATGGCTCCTAATGATACCACATGTGTATTTTGGAAGACTGCTCCACATAAATCTGACATCATCTATACTGCTTGTGCACATTGGGGAGGGGACCCTGCTATCCTGTGTCCCTTATCCCTGTGCAAACACCAGGTGTCTGCAGGGATATAACATGGGCAGTGTTCTCCCAATACTTTATTTCTCAGTCAGTCCATGCCATATAATTCCCCTGCCATCCAGCACTGTAACGTGGTCAGTAAGTTACGTTGCGCTATTTCTATATGAAACGTCAGTGCAGCGTGACTTTCAGACACGTCAGAGTGGAGAGCAGAGCATATTGCTCCCACAGTATAAAATAAAGGGCATGCAGTTGCCAGGAGTAACAGACACCAGCAAATACACAGAACAGTGAAGAGAATGGACAGTTGCTACATGTTTGATACTGGTCTTTTTGCATAACCAGCAAGTATGGCAGTATCTGGACTTTGCTGTCATCTGTTTCCAACCAGCAAGCTAAAACAAAGGATGAGGCTTGCAAAGGACAGCATACCCTGTGAGGTCGCATCCCTTGTACGGGTGCCCCTTTAATGTGTGCGAGCGCAAGCACTCACCCATCCTGCTACCCCCATCTCACAAAAAAAAACGCATTCACGGATCTAGGGAGCTGCATGGGCGCACACACTGACTGCACGCACACCAGCAAGCAAAAAATAAGATTTTACTCACCGGTAAATCTATTTCTCGTAGTCCGTAGTGGATGCTGGGACTCCGTAAGGACCATGGGGATTAGCGGCTCCGCAGGAGACTGGGCACAACTAAAGAAAGCTTTAGGACTACCTGGTGTGCACTGGCTCCTCCCACTAAGACCCTCCTCCAGACCTCAGTTAGGATACTGTGCCCGGAAGAGCTGACACAATAAGGAAGGATTTTGAATCCCGGGTAAGACTCATACCAGCCACAGCGTATAACTCGTGACACTATACCCAGTTAACAGTATGAAATATAACTGAGCCTCTCAACAGATGGCTCAACAATAACCCTTTAGTTAGGCAATAACTATAAACAAGTATTGAAGACAATCCGCACTTGGGATGGGCGCCCAGCATCCACTATGGACTACGAGAAATAGATTTACCGGTGAGTAAAATCTTATTTTCTCTGACGTCCTAAGTGGATGCTGGGACTCCGTAAGGACCATGGGGATTATACCAAAGCTCCCAATCGGGCGGGAGAGTACGGATGACTCTGCAGCACCGAATGAGAAAACTCTAGGTCCTCCTCAGCCAGGGTATCAAACTTGTAGACTCTTACAAAAATGTTTTAACCCGACCAAGTAACAGCTCGGCAAAGTTGTAAAGCCGAGACCCCTCGGGCAGCCGCCCAAGAAGAGCCCACTTTCCTCGTGGAATGGGCTTTTACAGATTTAGGGTGCGGCAGTCCAGCCGCAGAATGTGCAAGTTGAATCGTGCTACAGATCCAGCGAGCAATCGTCTGCTTAGAAGCAGGAGCACCCAGCTTGTTGGGTGCATACAGGAGAAATAGCGAGTCAGTTTTCCTGACTCCAGCTGTCCTGGAAACATATACTTTTCAGGGCCCTGACTACGTCCAGTAACTTGGAATCCTTCAAGTCCCAAGTAGCCGCAGGCACCACAATAGGTTGGTTCACATGAAAAACTGATACCACCTTAGGAAGGAATTGGGAACGAGTCCTCAATTCCGCCTTATCCATATAAATACAGATAAGGGCTTTTGTATGACAAAGCCGCCAATTCTGATACACGCCTGGCCGACGCCAAGGCCCACAGAATGACCACTTTCCACGTGAGGTATTATAGCTCCACGGATTTAAGTGGCTCAACCCAATGCGACTTCAGGAAATCCAACACCACGTTGAGATCCCACGGTGCCACTGGAGGCACAAACGGGGGCTGACTATGCAGCACTCCCTTAACAAAAGTCTGAACTTCAGGCAGTGAAGCCGGTTCAATTTTGGAAGAAAATCGATAGAGCCGAAATCTGGACCTTAATGGAACCCAATTTTAGGCCCATAGTCACCTCTGACTGTAGGAAGTGCAGAAATCGACCTAGCTGAAATTTCTCCTTAGGGGCCTTCCTGGCCTCACCGTACGCAACATATTTCCGCCATATGCGGTGATAATGGTTTGCGTTCACTTCTTTCCTAGCTTTAAATAGCGTAGGGATAACTTCCTCCGAAATTCCCTTTTCCTTCAGGATCCGGCGTTCAACCGCCATGCCGTCAAACGCAGCCGCGGTACGTCTTGGAACAGACAGGCCCCCTGCTGCAGCAGGTCCTGTCTGAGCGGCAGAGGCCATGGGTCCTCTGAGATCATTTCTTGGAGTTCTGGTTACCAAGCTCTTCTTGGCCAACCCGGAACAATGAGTATAGTTCTTACTCCTCTCCTTATTATTCTCATTACCCTGGGTAAGAGAGGCAGAGAAGGGAACACATACACCGACTGGTACACCCACGGTGTTACCAGAGCGTCCACAGCTATCGCCTGAGGGTCCTTGACCTGGCGCAATATCTTTGTAACTTTTAGTTGAGGCGGGACGCCATCATGTCCACCTGTGGCCTTTCCCAACGGTGTACAATCATTTGGAAGACTTCTGGATGAAGTCCCCACTCTCCCGGGTGGAGGTCGTGTCTTCTGAGAAAGTCTGCTTCTCAGTTGTCCACTCCGGGAATGAACACTGCTGACAGTGGTAACACATGATTTTCCGCCCATCGGAGAATCCTTGTGGCTTCTGCCATCGCCATCCTGCTTCTTGTGCCGCCCTGTCGGTTTACATGAGCGACCGCCGTGATGTTGTCTGACTGGATCAGCACCGGCCGGTGTTGAAGCAGGGGTCTAGCCTGACTTAGGGCATTGTAAATGGCCCTTAGTACCAGAATATTTATGTGTAGGGAAGTCTCCTGACTTTTCCATAGCCGTGGAAGTTTCTTCCCTGTGTGACTGCCCCCCAGCCTCAAAGGCTGGCATCCGTGGTCACCAGGACCCAGTCCTGTATGCCGAATCTGCGGCCCCCTAGAAGATGAGCACTCTGCAGCCACCACAACAGCGACACCCTGGCCCTTGGAGACAGGGTTATTCGCCGATGCATCTGAAGATGCGACCCGGACCACTTGTCCAACAGATCCCACTGGAAAATCCTTGCATGGGACCTGGCGAATGGAATTTCTTCGTAAGAAGCTACCATCTTTCCCAGGGCTCGCGTGCATTGATGCACCGACACCTGTATACGTATTAGGAGGTCTCTGTCTAGAGACGACAACTCCTTGGACTTCTCCTCCGGGAGAAACCCTTTTTATCCTTTTCTGTGTCCAGAACCATACCCAGGAACAGTAGACGCGTCGTAGGAACCAGCTGCGACTTTGGAATATTCAGAATCCAGCCGTGCTGTTGTAGCACTTCCCGAAATAGTGCTACTCCGACGAACAACTGCTCCCTGGACCTCGCCTTTATAAGGAGATCGTCCAAGTACGGGATAATTATTTCGGCCATTACCTTGGTAAATACCTCGGTGCCGGGGACAGAACAACGGCAACGTTTGGAATTGGTAATGACAATCCTGTACCACAATTTTGAGGTACTCCTGGTGAAGAGGGTAAATAGGGACATGCAGGTAAGCATCCTTGATGTCCAGTGATACCACGAAATTCTCCAGGCTTGCAATAACCGCCCTGAACGATTCCATTTTGAACTTGAACCTTCGTATATAAGTGTTCAAGGCTTTCAATTTTAGAATGGGTCTCACCGAACCATCTGGTTTCGGTACCACAACATTTTGGAATAGTAACCCCGGCCTTGTTGAAGGAGGGGTACCTTGATTTCACCTGCTGGAAGTACAGCTTGTGAATTGCCGCCAGTACTACCTTTCTCCGAGGGCAGCAGGCAAGGCTGATGTGAGGTAACGGCGAGGGGGAGTCGCCTCGAACTCCAGCCTGTATCCCTGTGATACTATTTGCAGAACCTAGGGATCCACCTGTGGGCAATCCCACTGGTCCCTGAAGTTCCCGAGACGCGCCCCTACCGCACCTGTCTCCACCTGTGGAGCCCCAGCGTCATGCGGTGGACTCAGAGGAAGCGGGGGAAGATTTTTGATCCTGGGAACTGGCTGCTGGTGCAGCTTTTTCCTTCTTCCCTTGTCTCTGTGCAGAAAGGAAGCGCCTTTGACCCGCTTGCTTTTCTGAAGCCGAAAGGACTGTACCTGAAAATACGGTGCTTTCTTAGGCTGTGAGGAAACCTGAGGTAAAAAAATCTCTTCCCAGCTGTTGCTGTGGATACGAGGTCCCAGAGACCATCCCCAAACAATTCCTCACCCTTATAAGGCAGAATCTCCATGTGCCTTTTACAGGCAGCATCACCTGTCCACTGCCGGGTTTCTAATACCCTCCTGGCAGAATGGACATTGCATGAACTCTGGATGCTAGCCGGCAAATATCCCTCTGTGCATCCTTTATATATAAGACGACGTCTTTAAAATGCTCTATGTTAGCAAAATATTATCCCTGTCTTAGAGTATTAATATTATCTGACAGGGTATCAGACCACGCTGCAGCAGCACTATTTATGCTGAGGCAATTGCAGGTCTCAGTATATAACCTGAGTGTGTATATACAGACTTCAGGATAGCCTCCTGCTTTTTATCAGCAGGCTCCTTCAAGGTGGCCGTATCCTAAGACGGCAGTGCCACCTTTTTTGACAAACGTGTGAGCATCTTATCCACCCTAAGGGATATCTCCCAACGTGACCTATCCTCTGGCGGGAAAGGGTACGCCATCAATAACTTTTTAGAAATTACCAGTTTCTTATCGGGGGAATTTACACACTTCATTCATTCATCTGATGGGGGAACAAAACACTGGCTGCTTTTTCTCCCCAAAAATAAAACCCCTTTTATGTGGTACTTGGGTTCATGTCAGAAATGCGTAACACATTTTTCATTGCCGAGATCATGTAACGGATGTTCCTAGTGGATTGTGTATATGTCTCAACCTCGTCGACACTGGAGTCAGACTCCGTGTCGACATCTGTGTCTGCCATCTGAGGTAACGGGCGTTTTTTGAGCCCCTGATGGCCTTTGAGACGCCTGGGCAGGCGCGGCTGAGAAGCCGGCTGTCCCACAGCTGCTACGTCATCCAGCCTTTTATGTAAGGAGTTGACATTGTCGGTTAATACCTTCCAGCTATCCATCCACTCTGGTGTCGGCCCCACAGGGGGCGACATCCCATTTATCGGCCTCTGCTCCGCCTCCACGTAACCTTCCTCATCCAACATGTCGACACAGCCGTACCGACACACCGCACACACACAGGGAATGCTCTGACTGAGGACATGACCCCACAAAGTCCTTTGGGGAGACAGAGAGAGAGTATGCCAGCACACACCAGAGCGCTATATAATGCAGGGATTAACACTATAACTGAGTGATTTTTCCCCCAATAGCTGCTTGTATACATATATTGCGCCTAAATTTAGTGTCCCCCCTCTCTTTTTAACCCTTTGAGCCTGAAAACTACAGGGGAGAGCCTGAGGAGCTGTCTTCCAGCTGCACTGTGAAGAAAAAATGGCGCCAGTGTGCTGAGGGAGAAGCCCCGCCCCTTTTTCGGCTGACTTTTCTCCCGCTTTTTATGGATTCTGGCAGGGGTAATTTATCACATATATAGCCCTGGGACTATATATTGTGATGATTTGCCAGCCAAGGTGTCTTATATTGCCCTCGGGGCTCCCCCCCCCCCCTCCAGCGCCCTGCACCCATCAGTGACCGGAGTGTGAGGTGTACATGAGGAGCAATGGCGCACAGCTGCAGTGCTGTGCGCTACCTTGGTGAAGACCGAAGTCTTCTGCCGCCGATTTTCCGGACTCTTCATGCTTCTGGCTCTGTAAGGGGGACGGCGGCGCGGCTCCGGGAACGAACACCAAGGTCGGGTCCTGCGGTCGATCCCTCTGGAGCTAATGGTGTCCAGTAGCCTAAGAAGCCCAAACTACCACCTGTTAGGTAGGTTCGCTTCTTCTCCCCTTAGTCCCTCGCTGCAGTGAGTCTGTTGCCAGCAGATCTCACTGTAAAATAAAAAACCTAAATATACTTTCTTTCTAGGAGCTCAGGAGAGCCCCTAGTGTGCATCCAGCTCAGCCGGGCACAAGAATCTAACTGAGGTCTGGAGGAGGGTCTTAGTGGGAGGAGCCAGTGCACACCAGGTAGTCCTAAAGCTTTCTTTAGTTGTGCCCAGTCTCCTGCGGAGCCGCTAATCCCCATGGTCCTTACGGAGTCCCAGCATCCACTTAGGACGTCAGAGAAATAAGTATTATTCAAAAAAAAAGCTACTAGTGCTACTAATGTGGGGCATATGTGTAAGGTGAATTGCTGTGTGGAATTATGTGTATTATGGGCATTACTGTGGGGCATTATGCAGGGTTGAACTGGCCCACAGGGGCACAGGGTAACCCCCTGGTGGGCCCACTGCCTGAGTGTTGCTGGGTCAGATGCATAACTATCGGCGGTGATAGGGGGCACCAGACAAAATTTTGCCTAGGGCATCAAATTGGTTAGGGCCGGCTCTGGGCGCGAGCACAAACAGCGACAGAATGGTGCAAAAATTTAAATTGCTAGGCATACGCAAGGTGATGGACAGGAAGCGGACGTTTGTGGGTGATTACTGGCTATTTTCTGGGAGTGTCAAAAAAATGCAGGCATTCCAAAGCGTTTTCAGGGAGGGTGTGTGACGTCACCCTGTTTGTATCGCACTATAAGAGTAAGTCCTGGGCTACGGACAGACTGGAAAAATCATTCGATTGTGAGTGAATTGTGAATGGATTTGCAGATGTCCGCATGCATTTGCACACTTGCACGGGGCAACTTTTTACTCTCTCTGAGCGGCAACTATCTGATCTAAGACCTCTGCAAATTTGCAGAGGAGCGATGAGGTCTGAATTAGTCCCCTAATGCAGTTTCTCCCATTTCTTACACCCAAAACCCTCTTCATCATTCTATTCATTTAAGAATCTCACCAGTCGCTTCTTCCACTCTGTTAACTTTCAAGTAGCAGTCCTCTAAACTTTAATATACTTATTGACATACCTATTGACTTAGTTCATTATTTTTTTTCTCTCTCATTGGACCTTTTGGCCCTCCCACTGAAACAGGTAATGCCTTGATCTAATCTTCAATCACCAATGTGATATTTCTGATGTCACACACTCCCTTTCCCTTCTATGACAATTATCTGCTTTGCTTTCCTTGTCCCTTACTCTTCCTCCGCTTTCCCTCCCAAAGGCTGTCATCACCAAACCTTTGGAGATTGACCACAACACCTTCTCCTCCTTGTTGAACGCATCTCTGGCCCCTATTACCACAACCTTGCCATTTCTAGATTAGCACATGCCTTGGATTCTTATAAAACTAAGTTTCCAGTTCATGTCTCAACCTTGGTATTACAATTGCACCAGTACCTAAAAATATTCTCATACTACTGTGTGACACAATAAAATCTTGCGCTCCCATGCTGACTTCCTCTACCTTAAATTCATTCTGTCCTCCTATAGCAGTGACTTTTCCCTTTCCAAAAATTTAATTTCAAAATCTTTATCTTCATTCAATTTTTAAACTCAGTTACTGTAACTCTCTCAGTATGTAACTTTACCAACCAATTCACATATGTATATGTAATCTACAGTATACATCTGGACCTCCCCTCACCCCTTCCTGCCTCTCACAAACCTCCCCCTTCAACCAGCCTGACTTCCTTCTCATCTGTTTCTGAAAAAATAGTTCTGGCCCTTATCCATTACTCCAAATACACTTCCTTCCTTAATCCTAATCTCTACTAGTCTCCTCTTTTTTGTTTCTATCCCAATGCCTGTTTTAATCTCACCTACCTCTTTAAACCCTCCCTCTCAACCTTGAGCTGTTTCCCATTTCTTTTCATCCACTCCTACTCTGACTCACTTCAGTTTAGTTTTCAACTTCATCCAACAGAAACTGCCCTCACTAATGTTTACTCCAAATCCTACACTACTTTTACATGAAACTACCCTTTCCTAGCTAACTTTCTACATCTCTGATCACTCCTTTTCCATCACTTCACCTCTCCCTTTACCAGTTGGCATCCATGAAGGCTCATTGGCACCTTCCCTCCTTCCTGTATACGTCCTTCCTTGATCAGCTCATGTGATGTTTATAATTACTACATAATTTCAGTGCTGTTACATTCAGATCAACCTCTATTGACCCCCACCTTTCTTAACACTCTTGTTTCCAGCTGTCTTTCTTCCATCTCCTTCAGGATGTCCCAGTGCTGTCTTAAACGTAACATTTTCCCACATTCCCTTGTCCCCTTCTCTTCCCTCTCTATTACAATTCATTGATAACATCTTCTTACTTATTCCACTGTCGAGAAGTGGTTCCGTACTGTCCTTTAAACCCCACATTTAGACCCCCTCATATTTTTGTTACTACCACCTTCATAATATCTCCAGGACTAGACCCTTTAAACCCTGGAGCCAATGAAGACCCTCATTTTTCACTTGTCGCCTTTCAAGTGTACTACAACCTCCTCTTATCCTCTAATGCAGGCCTGGCCAACCTGTGGCTCTCCAGATGTTGTGAAACTACACATCCCAGCATGCCCTGCTACAGTTTTAGCATTCCTTAATAGCAAAACTGTGGCAAAGCATGATGGGACTTGTAGTTTTACAACAGCTGGAGAGCCACAGGTTGGCCAGGCCTGCTCTAATGAAATACATCCTTAATGCCGCTAAGCTAATTTTTTTCGCTAACCACTCTGCATCTACCTCCCTCCTCTGCCAGGCACTAGACTGATTCTCCTAAATCTACACTCTCTTTAGTCTCACCTATAAAATCCTCACCCAATCCTTTCTCCATCTCTGACCAGCACACTTCCACTCATTCACTTAACTCTGCTAAAGATCACTACCTCTCTTTTCAACTGATAACCTCGCCCCACTCACTCCTCTAAGATTGCTCCAACTTCTGGAAACAACTTCCTCTTAAAACCTAAATCTTTAACAAAACCTATTAAGCCTCATCCTAAGGCGTCCTTTTCTGTCCCAGCAGACTGCCTGCTTCACCCCCCCACCCCGAAATTTCAGATTTTTCCCTGATGGTATTGTATGATGGATAAGTACCTGCCTGTATTTCTCAACATTAAAGCACAAAGAAGAAATAGTCAACGCTGAGGAATGTAGACGCAGTGATCGGCCAAGGAAACTTAGTGCATAAGCTGAAAGACAGATCATGCTTTCTTCCCTGCAAAATCGGAAAATGTCCAGCAGTACCATGGGCTTACAATGGCAGAAACCAGCAGGACCCAGGTACACCCATTTGCTGTTCAGAGAAGTATGGCTAGAAGTGGCCTTCATGGATTGCTACCAAAAACATCTTTGACGTGGAAACAAGGCCAAGCGACTCAACTATGCACAAAAACGGGTTCACTACGGCTGGCCGGCGGTCGGGCTCCCGGCGACCAGCATACCAGCGCCGGGAGCCCGACCGCCGGCTTACCGACAGTGTGGCGAGGGCAAATGAGCCCCTTGCGGGCTCGCTGCGCTCGCCACGCTACGGGCACGGTGGCGCGCGACTATTTTATTCTCCCTCTATGGGGGTCGTGGACCCCCACGAGGGAAAATAAGTATCGGTATGCCGGCTGTCGGGCTCCCGGCGCCGGTATACTGAGTGCCGGGAGCCCGACCGCCGGTATACAGAAGACCACCCCACAAAAACATAGGAACTGGGATGAAGACAAACGGCAGCAGGTGCTCTGGACTAATGAGTAAAAATTTAGCTGTAACAGAAGGCAGTTCGTTCGCCAAAAATAAGTGCCTGCAGGCAACAGTGAATAATGAAGCATTGTGGAGCTTCCTTGCAAGTCTGGGGCTGCATTTTGGCAAATGGAGTTAGGGATTTGGTCAGAATTAATAGTGTCCTCAATGCTGAGAAATACAGGCAAGTATTTATGCATCATGCAGTACTATCAGGGAGGCGTCTGATTGGCTCCAAACTTATTCTGCAGCAGGACAACGACCCCACACATACAGTCAATGTCAGCGTAAAGAAGAACAAGGAGTGATGATATGGCCCCCACATAGCCCTGATCTCAACATGAAGTCTGTCTAGAATAACATGAAGAGACAGAAGGATTTGAGCAAGCCTATATCCACAGAAAATCTGTGGTTAGTTCTCAGAGATGTTTGGAACAAACTCCCTGCCGAGTTCCTTGAAAAACTGTGAGCAAGCTAACCTAGAAGAATTTATGCTGTTTTGGAGGCAAAGGGTGGTCACATCAAAAATTGATTTGATTTAGAGTTCTCTTCATTCACTTTGCAATTTGTTAATTGATAAAAATTAACTATTAACACTTCTATTTTTTTTTTGAAAGTACTCTTACTTTGCATTTTTTTTCAACACCTGCCTAAAACTGTTGCATAGTAAAGTATATCTGTATATAGGGATGCCAAAATGAAATCATATCTCCCCTCAATCTACAAATGTTCTAGTGCCCCTGCACCCCCTATAGTTTTGTAAACTCTCATAAGTAGGGCCCTCTTACCTCATTTACTCTTTCCTTATTATTGCCATTATCCAGATCCTATCCCCTAAATCCATCAACTAGGGTACAGGTTTCAGCCAGTACTGAATTTGTAATTATGTCTATACATGCAAAATTGTTTTGTTTGTTATCCAGCTTATTGGTGTCATAATGTTATTAACTATATATACTGTTTGTTTTTTGCAGCAAATATCTGTATTCTGTAAGGCACTAAGGGGTATATTCAATTAGCGTCGGATCCATTCCGACATGCATTTGTCGGAATGGATCCGACAACCCCTATTCAAATCTCATCTCAATTCGACTTTTTCAAGTAGAATTGAGATGAGGGACCCAGAGGAGGAGAGAGCCGCAGGGAGACCAGCAGGGGCAGCCGCCGGCAGACAGAGGAGATCAGCGCTACAGTAGCGCTGCAGGAGGATGTCACACAGCCGCCCGACCTCACACCAGTGTCCACCCGGCTCTAGCAAGCGTGACCTCACTTGCTGGAGCCGGGTGGAAGCTGCCGTGAGCGGCGAGGCAGTGTGACATCCTGCTGCAGCGCTACTGTAGCGCTGATCTCCTCTATATGCCCACGGCTGTCCCCCATCTCCCTGCGGCTCCCCCCCCCCTTCCCCGCTCCTTCTCTAATCCCTCATCTCAGTCCGACATTTTTTTTATGTCGGACTGAGATGGTCGAAAAGGGGGCCAAAACCTGTCGGTTTTGGCCCTGTTCTCAACACAAGCACGTGGATCGGCAGCTATTCCGCCGATCCACATGCTTTTCGACAAGTTGAATTCATCGACTTGTCGAAAAATTTTGGGATATATTATATATATCTTTTTGACAGACGGCAGCTTTTGACTTTAATTGAATATACCCCTAAATATTACTACTACTAATCATCATCATCATTATCCAGGGGCGCCAGGATGAGCAGTAGATGTAGTCTTTTTTTATGCATGTATTTTTATTAACTTTTTCATTACATAGAGTTCTCCCATTCTATGCAATGGTCCTTTTATTTCAATGGAATTTGCGCATGTAGTGCTCACTCTATATATCTAAATGAATGCATTCACAGGACCCATTCGCACATGCATCATAATATGTCCAGGGCCGGCAACAGAAACCTTGGGGCCCAGTACAGTCACATCTCTGGGGCCCCTTCAGATTTTATTTATATATATTTACATATATACATACTTACTATCGGCACTCCAACGGTCATGGTGAAAATGAACATATTTTACATAAATTAACCATCATTTCAAAGCAAGAACGGCTTTTTCGTCACAGTGAAAATTGAAACGTTGGCTAATTTATGTAAATTATATTCATTTAACAAAGACCATTGGAGTGCCGCCTGGTCCATTCATATATTGAATCTCTGGATTATTTTATTGTGAAGGAAGGCACCCTGGCACATACAGTAACTAATTTCCAAGAGTGCCCAGCAACATGCAGATATGCAACGGCGCTATATAAGTAATTGTTAATAAATAAAAATAAATAAATACATAAATATATATATTGTGTATATGGTGCAAGAAGCGCTAACCCTTGAATTCAGAGGAACTCTTACACTTTAAACCAAATATAAGTGCTAATGAATGTGAATAAATACAATAAATAGATAAATAAATAAATAGTCCCTAGTTTAAACTAAGTGGACATAAAAACACTCCAAAAATGTATGTAGTGGCAGAGGCCAGATTTCAAGATAGTCCAATTTCCAAATGAACAAAGTAGTGAATATTGTTAGGTGGTAAATCGGCTGCGCCTTCAGTTTTCTAAAATAACAAGATATCCTTAAATAGTAACAAGATATGCGTACCAGACACACACAGAGTATTCGCTTCTCACAATTTTCTTTGAGTCGACCGTCTCCCTCCTTATTCACCTCCTCCTCTCATATCCACACGGATATCAGCATGAAATTCCTCACGCAAGGGGTAATGGAAAACAGTGGATTAGTGTAGTACACAGATTGAACTAAAGTGAAGCTGTGCTGTGTGTGTAGGATTTGATGCAAAAAACGTGCAATAAAGTGCTAAAGTGCTTAGTTAGTGCTAAGGTGGTTATTATACCAATACCCTTCTGGTAAATGTGCTTATTTACCGATCTTGAAGGTGTAGCACCTAGCTAAAATAAAAATACCATGGCAGCACTTACGTTTATCAAGGTATTATGTAACCGGATGGAGCCAGCAAAATCATCCAATAGACCGGAATACCTTAAAGCCAAAAAGTGCTCCCCAAGGGGAAGAAAACTCTAATAGTATAATTAAGTTTTTACACATTTAATGAGACAATTAAACAAAAAAAATGGACTCGTACAATTTAAATTAAATATGCATGCTTATCTGTCAATCAAGCAGGAGAACGGAGAACCCGTAGTTACCATCTATCTATATATATATATATATATATATATATATACACACACATATATAGACCAAAGTGATAGATGCGGCACTCAGAGACTTAGAAAAAGTTCAAATCAGCGGATGCTTTAATCATCGTTTCGGGGTGTTACCCCTTTCATCAGGATAACAATGTGATCCCAAATACATAAATTTATACTATACCTTCACCAATCCTAACCGCGGCATCTCCCGCCAGCCTGCCCGGGACCTGACCGTCACAGGATCGGTGAAGGTATGGTATAAATTTATGTATCTGTGTTCACATTGTTATCCTGATGAAGGGGGTAACACCCCGAAACGATGAATAAAGCATCCGCTGATTTGAACTTTTTCTAAGTCTCTGAGTGCCGCTTCCATCACTTTGGTCTGTGTGTGGGAGGCGCTGTTTCCGCAAAGAAGGCACCACAGCAGTTACAGCTTGTACACCATTGGAGTTTCGGATCGAGCCTTTTGGTATATATACATATATATATATATATATATATACACACACACACATATATATAAGTAGATACCTTCCTCCCCCCACACATACCACAGTCTATTCTTTCTCTCCTTCTTTACACACCCCACAGTGTCTCTCCATGCTGCATTCCAAGCTCCCACCATCACATTCAAATGCCCTGTATCCACTCACCTGCACTGCACTCCCCAGTATCCAGAGCCGAACACCACCACTGCAGGTACCATGTGGCCCTAACACCACACCAGATGAGGCCGGTGCAGGGCATGGGAATCTTGGCCAGCGGAGCTGCTGCCATGTCCCATAACTGTCTGCAAAAGAGCTGGACCCAAAAGAGCAGGCGCACACTCATGCAGCACAGTCACTGTGTGAGAGCTTCCTGTCACTCTGAGGCTGCGCCCACACAACCTGGAGTTCGCTGCCCTATTTGGACAAGATGACTCACATCCTTGCCGGGCACTAAGAGACATATCCTTTTGGCCCATCTGATCTTTGGGGCCCGGTACAGGTGTCCCCTTTGACCCTCCCCTGTTGCTGGCCCTGAATATGTCCAGCACATATCAACCATGGGTATAATGTATATGAACCACAGTGTTTATATGCATCATATTGTATATCTGATTCACAATTAAATTTTCTCCCAAAGAAAATACAACACCAGTGTGTAACTGGCCTCTATTTTATATACTATAAAACTGTGGCAAGCCTACCCAAGTCTGCCCATAATTCGGACTACCTACTTACTTATACTAACTTTAGCCAATTTTGTGCTATCAAACAATTGCTCTGCACGATTTTTGAATGGAGAATTTATTTATTTTAATCCTTACTTCAGAAAAATTTCTAACAGTAATTCAAGAAAAACAAATTGCTAATGACACTTGTTCAATTATCCACACTCAAGGCCATGGCCAAAGCAGATGAAGGGGTGGGTAGGACAAATGAAACCAAGAAAAAGTGGCAGCATGGACTTGTTTCCCAAAGGATAATGTGAACCAGATGCCGCTGTATTGTGCTCTGTATATGAGCTTTATTCTTTAAAGTCCATACGATAAGCAACCAATGATACTATTGGTCAGTATTTGGTATGTGTTGCACTTGCACAAGCACAGCATTTAACTGAGTGGACAACAGCAGGACCAGTGCCTTCAAATAATTCAGTCTCACCTGAGCCCACAAATTGCCACCTCGCCAACACATCATTTCTGACTACTTGGTAACAGGCTCAATGATCAGCACAGAGAACTATTTGCAGTTAGAATCTGACACTAGTGACAAAGTGATATTGTGGGGCTATAAAGCAGACAGGGCCTGTATTCACGTAGCAGTGACCCTTAGGGTGTAATTGTATACAATATGTAGGTTATATGTATCCTTTAAAGCAGTGATGGGGGACCTTTGGCACTCCAGCTGTTGTTGAACTACAGATCCCAGTATGTCCTGCTACAGTTTTAGCATGGCCAAATAGCAAAACTGTAGCAGAGCATGCAGGGTTGTGTAGTTCAACAAGAGATGGAGTGCTTCAGGTTCCCCATCACTGCTTTAAAGGTACTGCTAAATCTGATAAAAACTTCTCATCTTTGTTTTAAGAGATTCTAGCAATATGTACCTGGAAGTTTCTTACAAGTATCGCACACACTTGGCACACACATGATGCTGGTATATTTGAAAGCTTTAAATTATACAAGAGTTAAAAAACAGCTCACGCTTCTAATATCTATTGTGCAGATGACAAACACATAATGCAAAACCAGAGGACTTTTCATGGTAACTGCCCGCTCTGCGAGTGCAATAAAACAGGCGCTTCGGATAACATAAACCACTCTGCAATAGATTTACACAGTTATGGTACACATCCCTATATGATGGCTGCACAATTACTTTGACCTAGACCCAGGACTGCAAAAAAAAATGTTTTTCAAAATTTAATCAGAACCAATGAAATGACCTTGAGATATATTCCATCTCTGAAATATGGGATTTAAGATTGTTTTCTGTCACAGTGCAGAATGCCTTGATAAACTGCACCTCTCCAGCCGATGATGAAACACAACACTGGGTCCCAAAACAGTCTGTGCTGACGTGAAATCTTAACATTGTCTCCATCTCTACACAAACCTCTGTCAGTTCACATTTAATTTTTAGTCATTTGTTGTGGGAAAATTATCCAGCATTCAAAGTTTTCACAAGCTTTGTGTAAAAGGCAAAGCTTACAATACAGTGGTAAAACCTAGATTTGGAGCTTTGGAGCCACTTATGCAATAAATTCCATAAGGACAAGTGGTCTCATCTCTCTACTGTAGAATTAGGCCTGAAGGGAGCAGGCTTTAAGAATAGCACAGTATAATACTCTGGTTAGATTGGTGCAGCTGAAAGGTAGACTGCCAATGAAAGACTACTGAAGCATATAGTACAACAGTACACTTGTAGTTATGTTCCTAAGACAATGTGAACACATTTGTTATCTTCACCCAGGGCTGGATTAAGGATGGCGGGGGCCCCGTCAACGAACGAGTGGGTGCCACCACCACTAAAAATTTCGGCCAAAGACCCCACCCCCGTGTGCTAGCGGGTCAGCGGGCACTCCAACACTCACACTCACATACACACTCGCTCACACACACATACTCACCCCCATACGGAGAAGCAGCTTTACACAGCTGCGCACGCCGGTGGCTCAGTCAGTGTCTCGCGGGGTAGTGAAGTGAAATCCCGCGAGACACTGACTGAGCCGCCGGCGTGCGTTACTGAGTCAAGCATTAGGGGTCCCCACAGACTGCGTTTTAAATCGGAGCAGTCTCTGTCAGCAGCTGCCGAGGAGCTCCGTGTACACTCTGTACACGGAGCTCCTCGGCGGCTGCTGAGGGCGACTGCTCCGATTTATAAAGCAGTCCGTGGGGGCCCCGGGACAACCGCCCTTGTCGCCCCTAGGATAATCCGGCTCTGTCTTCACCAGTATTCTTACTGAATGGTCGAGTTACATTATTATGACCACCAGCTAATAGCCAGTGTAACCGCTGTGTGCAGCACAGACAGCAGCTAGACAGGCTAGGAGTGACTCAATCAGTTGCTGGTAGGTTGGCACAGGTAAATTTTAATGAGCTGCTCTATTGTAGCATGTCGGTCGGCCCTAACGCAACTTTGTAGTCAGTGTTCACCTCTCGAATCAATGGCACGTGGTGCTTCGTAGTTTCCACATCAGTTATGCACATTGGTGCCATTTGTCCAGTCACTATACACCTTCACCACAGCAGCACGCGAACAGTTCACAAACTGCGCTGTTTCAGAAATACTGTACTGCCACCCTTGGCCCAAAAAACGATATTCATCCCTTTTTGCAACTCGGATAAATCGTCCCTTTTACCCATGACAGCAAAGAGTGATACAGTATGTGTGCAGACGTCCTATTACACACTTTATATACGCACAAAGCAAGCGCAGGACACATGATGTACTTCATGGGCTACGCGCTGCCGACGTCAATGTATAATAATCATAATAATGTGACTTGACTGTGTATTTTTACCTTTGTTGTTTCACTGTTAAACATAATAGCCTGACTGTAAGAATCTGAATTTCAAGGAGCTCTTCCAGAATCCAGGTAAAGTACTGCACCCTACTGGATCAATAGGAAATGTGTGACTTAAGACATTGGGGGAAATCCAGTTGTGGACAGGAAATTAAAAAAAAACCTGCAGCGCAGGGTATTTCCCACAGCCGCAGGGTTTCGGTATTCGGGACTGAAAATGGGACACAGTGATTTCTATAGATATTACCGCGCCTTGTTTTACGCACCTCCAGACCATGTCTGATATTTCTTAAACTTGCTAATGATAGAAAAAATCCCCAGGACTTACTCTGGAACCCTGGCGATACCCCCCACCCCCATCCCGAGGACTAATTAAGATTCCAATTAGCTTAATTAGGCAGTATCTCTTCACCTTCAAAAGTGGTGTCTTCTCCAGCGTCGGGAGCCGGTCCGCTGGAGCAACGGTGAGTATGTGAGGTGTGTGGAGGGTGAGTGTTTGTGACTGTATGTAAGCGTGTGTAAGTGTGCATGAATGTGTGTGTGACCCCCCTTCATCTGAGTGTATTCCCCCCGGATCTGGCTGCTGGGAGAAGTACATCTCCCAGCAGCCCCCCACTTCTCCAGTGAGAAGGTATAGAGAGGTACATTTTTGTATTATATTTCTTTTTTTACACGCCGTGGGGTTTTCAGCTCTTAACACCCTGCAACCTTTAAAAAAAAAAAAAAACAACAAAAAAATAATAATAATATATATATATATATATATATATGTATGTATATTTTGAGTACCACGTTTGCGCATAGCTGTGGCCATCCAAACTTGGGCATGAGGTAAGCAAGGTTTTTTACCTCACTATACCTCACTCCCAATTGAATTCACCCCATTGTGTGATAAGATCCACACAATTATGATCTAAATGAACAACACCGAAAAGGGCTGAGGAGGAAAAAATAATATTTTTTAGTAAAAGCTACAAGAGAGCTAACAAGCCATTACATTCAAGTCACTCAAAGGTGTTAAATCTCCGTTGATGATTGCAAAATACTGACAGTGTCACATTTAAAGTAAAATATAAAATATTCTTATCCACCTTTTCTTCAAACCATAGCTTACATTTTGATTGCATGAAAGAAATCCATGTTGTGCCCAACTAATAGAAGTGCAATATCCCAAAATTTGAGCACGGGAAAGTGACCGAAACCATAATAAAATCATAAGTATATGTTCTAGAAGCAATATGAAAAATTAATAACTGCACCACTAAACAATGTTCTGTAATAACACCAGAAACACTGATGCACCTCTTTCTGTTAGGTGTTATGTTCTATATTCTGTCTGAAGTTATATACTGGAAACAAAGCCCCAAAAAACACACACACAAGAATGAGAGCAAACAGGTTCCAACTGGAGTGCCACACGGAACTGTGTTCTTGCCTTGAACTCTGACTTGTTATTAGAACCCAAACCATGTGAAAGTCAGGAAAACTACTGCTTTATCCCTCTCTGCACAGTACTGAGGCAAAGACAAGGCTACAAGTTCAAAAGACACCGCTCCAAGTTAAAGCCAATATCAATAGTTGCTCCTCCCCGTGGGCCAGGCTCCCTAGAGCCCAGCTGTGAATTGAGCTTATTGCACAAAGTCAGCCATGAGCAGAGTGATCAGTAAGTCTATTGTGGACTGTAGAAAAGACAGACAGGAGCTACAGTATGCATCAATAGCAGATGGGATTAGAACAAGCTTAGTGCAATTTCTTAATAAATCATTCCTACAACAAGAAAACAAAGTCTTCCCTTTTCAACATCTGGTTAGCTTGTCCCAAGGAAAATGCTGCAGTCTACAGAGGATGAAAATATATGAATTAACCTCTGGGGGGATTCTCTCTCCATGTAAATGTGAAGCAGACAAATGATGCGTCTAGAGGTATTAGTTACAACACCATTATTTGCTGTATTTTCTAATTCTCTTCTTTCCTTCTAGTTTTACAAACAGCGGATGGTGAATGGATATCTTGCACTCTAAAAACATGAGCTACTGTACTGGTACTATATTGTGCCCAGAACATGTTCGCTAACATGCTTTATCATGTATATGTGCTGCAAGTGAGTGATAAATTACAGGAATTTCCAGGATGTGCATAAACTGAGACCGCCCATACATCAGCTGACTATCCTTCCAACCAGACCACTGGCTAACACAATAATCAAGTAGTTTGTAGAAGTAATCGATAAAAGAAAGAATTATACTGTCAGCCTACTTCTGCAATTAAAATAAATAATTAACAAATAAAAAAAAATAAAAAAAGATTGGGGATTCCCCCAGTTTTTAATTACCAACTGGCATTTACAAACCGAGTGGGTTCCCCCAGATCTTAGAATAATCAGCACTGAGCTTTGCTAGCTCTTCAGTGGCAGGAGCTGAGTGCTGCATGATAAGGTCACAGTGCAGCATCCGCCTGACTTTCACTGCAGAGGAGTTGGCGTTTTGGTGTTACTCCCCCCAGAGGTGACACCCGGGTGTGATCTGCACCCCCACAGTGACGCCTCTGCTTGGATGTGCGGCCAGCTTAAGAAGTCAATATAAATGCAATTTTAATATATATATCACCAACATTGTGTTACTTAGCTCCCAATCAAGTCTGGGCAACTCGTTGATACCGAGTCAGGAGACAAGAAATAAATGCTGCGCTTATAACCTTATACTCTTCTTGATTAATAAAAGTTTGCCAATGGCCTAACAGGTGCACAGCAATGGACTATGCCGATAGCAGGTTTTAATAAATGCCTGAAACAGTCAGTTTAGCAACGGAACACGAGAGTCAACAGGATTCTTTGCAAATTTTGTCTCATTGGTCAGTGGTAAAACTGGACCAAAACTTTCAAGCTCAGGCTGAGTGTCGTGATCACGACCATCCTGAGAGCACTTGGAAGATGAGAGTATACAGTAACTCATGGAGGTCATCTCCTGACAATATTTACCATCATGTACAAATACTATTTCAATAGGATAATTGACATTACAGTTGACTGCCAAAACACTTGGATATCTACGAACAAATCCAGCTTTAGTCTACTTTATCAATGTCATTTCTAGCTAACATGAAATCATTGGATATATGCACCTTTTAGCTGATAATATCCAGACTCACTGGCACAAGCTAGACACACAGGGGGGTGACCAATTAGGCATGATAAAAGAAAAATGACAGTTTTTCTCGATTTTCCTGGTTTCACGGATATATTTTTTTTTACAGTCTATCCAATTATATCTCCCATAAAAAATAATTTTTCTCATGAAAACACATAGGTTCAGTGATACCTACCTGTTTTCACAGCGCAGATAAAACAAAATCCCTTATAAGCTGCGGCTTGTGCCGCCTTATCGGGGGTGATTGGATAGGCCCCGGGGATACAATTACCCATGGTAAATTACTGCGGGTAATTAGATAGGTTTAACATTTACAAAATAGACACAAATGGTCCAATCTATATTCGAATGTACAGAAGTATTCACATACATCTAGCCTCCCTGCACGTTAAACAGCCCTTCTAGTCACGCCATGCCGAGACTCAAGAGCGCTAAGCGTATTCACATGGAACTTTTTCCATTAAAATGCATCTTATCTGTAAAATGATGCTAATAGTACGCACAAGCAACTTATGCTGATTAAAATGATATGCGGCATGTCTATATTCTGTGTGTGGACGTGGCTGTATCTGCATATGAAATGGTACGCTACACAGTTTTCCTAGAAAACAATGTAATGTATCATTACAGTCAAGACTGACAGAGAATAAAAGCATGCCACATATTTTAATCAGCAGAGTCTGCTTGCACATTCTGTACACATAGCAATGCGTTAAAAAAAGGCCACCAACGGAGTTGCACAGGACATGTCAGCTCACTCACGCTAGGCATCTCCTGCTGCATGGCGTATTGAGGCAAGATGTTTGAGGACACATCTGTAAGTGCATTTCTGCAGCACAAATAGTGCGCATGCATACACTATCAATATTTACACTTGCATTTGACTTGTGCTTACAGCCCTCTGTCTTGGAAAGGTGGGCAAGGGTGTAAACACAGGAAAGCAGTCCAGCAAATGCAAGTGAAGCATGCCCATTTAGATGCTTCTTACATTGAACTGAATGGATCTTGAGATGTTAGCTATGACACGCAAGTTTTGTATAAACTATTTTTAAAGAGCTGATGATGAGCTTTGCACCAGATACATATGCATGCTAAATTTGAAGTTACACACTAAAATGGGGCATCGCCTTCCTGAAAGTGGAGTAGGCAACCTCTGGAATGCCAACTGCTGTGGTACTACATATGCCAGCATGTCCTGCCACATTTTTGATGTTAAGGCATGCTAAAATGGTGTGAGGGCAAACTGGGATGTGTATTTCCACAAGAGCAAAAGTGCCACAGGCCGCCAACCCCTGGTTTGCAGAATGACACATATAGTTCCCATCAGAGATTTCAAAGCTCTAATGCAGTTACAAACACATTATTAGCACCAAATGAATGCAAAATAATGCTAAAAATCAAGTAAGTCATGTTAAATGTTTGTTTTCTGTTAAAGCAACAGAAATATTGATACAAAAATAATGAACTTGAATGAGCTGTTTGCTGTAGGTAATGTACAAAAATCAATCTTGCCAATCATCATTTATATTACTTAATGAAGACAAAATTTAAGTTACATGTTAGATGAATGTAAATACTGAGAACTAATTAGCTTTTCAAAATTTCATCTTTTTCTAATTAAAAGCTTTTTCTATTGAAAATACTTTGGATCATAATTACCATTAACCGGGAATTGGTCAACGATAATTAACATTTTCTCTCATGGCAATTAGAACTTAGTACTGCCTGACTGTACAGTACAGGGACACTGGATCTGATAGAAGACTGTCCCTATGATTTGCAAAAAGTAAAATTATTGCAAATGTGATCATTTTACTTTCAGTTCGGACCACGGGACAGCTACTGTGCAAGTCCAGTTCCCGAAACAGCTACTGCGCATGCCCAGTCCCCAGTACAGCTACAGCATACATCCCAATTGTCCCGACTTTCGTGGGACATTACCTCTATTTGGGACTGTCCCACTGACATATCCGTGGGCCGCAGTGTGTGTGTGTGTGTGTGTGTGTGTGTATGTGTGAGGGGGGGGGGGGGGAGGGGGGGGATTTGGCCAGTTGGGAGGCTCCTGTTACCAATTAAGTTGCGCATAGCGTCTACTCACTGGAGGCAGAGAGGCTGGGGGCATGGCCAGCAGCTCACAGAGTGCTGGCCATACCTCCACAGTAACAAAAATGGGAGGCGTGGCTCGCGATGGTAGTATTCCTGCCAAGCCAGCCCCCTTTCGACGAGGCCACACTCCCTTTTCGGAAGCGTGCACAGGAGTCCCAATTCAAGAGTTTCAATTGTTGGGAGGTATGCTACAGTACTGCACATACCCAGACATCACAGACCCTGGCACAGCTACTGCGCATGCCCAGTCATCACAGACCCCGGCACAGCTACTGCACATGCCCAGTCATCATGACCCTGGCACAGCTACTGTGCATGCCCAGTCATCACTGACCCCGGCACAGCTATTGCGCATGACCAGTCATCACAGACCCCAGCACAGCTGCTGCGCATGCCCAGTCATCATGACCCTGGCACAGCTACTGTGCATACCCAGTCATCATTACGCTGACACAGCTATTGTGCGTGCGCAGTCATCATGACGCTGGCACAGCTACTGTGCGCACCTAGTCATCACTGACCCCGGCACAGCTATTGCACATGCCCAGTCATGACTGACCCTGGCACAGCTCAGCACATGCCCAGTCATCACTGACCCCAACACAGCTACTGTGCCTCCCAGTCATTAGACTGCACATGCAGAAATTACCAGTAAGAGGGATCCTTAGGATCCATCTCCATAAAAGTTAGCATGATGTAGCCTATAGGCTAAAATGGCATTAGCAGTCATGGCCAAGTTAAGGAGACCTATGCTTTCTGAAGATTGCACATTTTTTCATAATTTAGAATCAAGGCTGAATATACAAATGAAAATGGAGGGACCGCAGCAGATGTTAGCGACATCTGATGAGATCCCCCTTCAATCATCCTGGAGATACTTTTATAATACACAGTACATAAAAGGGTTTCCAGTGTTTCATAGAAAGCAGTCACAGAAGTACAGTATAGACTGCAAGAGTCATGGCATTGGCGGGAGCAGGCTAATCTGTGTTAGAGGGGATGGAGAGGAGGTGAGGAGCGGACTGTAATTGCACATTTACATGCATCCACTTATACTATACTACTCCTATTCCAGTGGCAGAAACTGAGATCAGTGATCTCCTTTCTCTAAGTCCTGAGAAGGTATTGTTACTGATCTAATCAATCAAATGCTAAGAAATTACAGTAAAACTAAACAGTTGATGTATCAAGTAGAGAAAAGAGTAGGCAAGTGGACCAGTAAAAAAGTTATACATTGTAAATTATGCCTATTTCTTTCTTTTCAAAGAAATACAAAATTACCACATCATAAAACTTGATTATATATGATTCAAATTTTTAAGATCTTTCAACACCATTGACCAATAAATCTTTGCAGTACTTTCAATTATGGAGACAAATTCCCACTTTTCCATCTTTAACACTCCTCAGGTATGTACATAGTAGGAAAAGCCATCGACCATCAATGATTACTAATAATCAATGGTTTATGGCCGATGTTGAATGCTTTTGCCATCGACAGGAGAAGTTCAGATGGTTTCCCTCCATCGCTCGCACAGCATACACAAATATTTTATTTTTATTGCACGGTGCAGGGACTCGGGGCATAGCTTCGCTTCTTGACACCTGCAAAATCCCGCCCCCTGGCTGTGATTGGCCATTATTCACTGATATAACAGCGATGACCATCGGTGGATGAAACCATCATTGTCTCCCATAGCATAGTTGGTGACCATCAAAGGCAACCATTGATGGTGAACACATCGATGGCCATCCCTAGTATATATAATACAAGCAGAAAATTAAAAAAAAATGCACAAGAATGGATTACCACTGGATCAGTATGATCAGCCATGATTAGTATGACGGCTGAAGTCATCTGCAAGCAATGGATGCAGAACAAGGGAGCTCATCTAGTTAATTATAGAGAGGGGACTTGTGGGGAAATGATAAAGTGTAAATGTTGTACAATTTAACACCTTTTTAGTTCAAACGCGGCTGCATTACTTTATGTAGAGTGTTTAAACACCACAGATGTGTTGTCAGTGGATAATGGGAAGCCGTCCCCAGGCTTCAGTGGCTCTCTTTGCACTTTTGCATTCCACTCACATATTCTAAAAGCATTCAAGGTTAAAGAGATTTTATTTAAGCAAATTTGATCTGATTTTGCCATCTAATATGATTCATTAGATCCTTGTCTAGTTGGGAAGAAAAAAATGATGAAAAGTAATAGTTTAATAATGTGTGTGCAGTTTCATTATCTCTTCACATTACAACAACATCATCTTAGTCTACGCTGAAAAAGCCTAATTGGATATTACCATATTTGCTGTAACATTCATTATTTCCTGTAACATTCAGAACTTTATCACTTCTTCATGCGCAAAAAAAAGAAGACATCTTCGATTATAGAGGTTTGACTACAACAGCCTATGCTAAATAGAGACAAATAGGATATAATGTGTATCAAGCACCCACTATGCCATAACCCAGTAATTTATGGCCTTATGTCTGATAGGTGGGGGTTTTAAGAGTTCGGTTCTATTAGAATGCTGAAATACTTGTCAGACCTTGGATATAGAGATTCAATCCACAAATGTGTAATGTCATAAAGGTAGGTTGAAACACTATTATAGCAGAGCTAAAAAAAACGCAATAAAAAATAAAATTATGATGATACTATAGTCTTGTTTAAAGTTGCACTTTTTACCCCAGTTTCTTTATTCCACTTTAGTAACTGTTATCCATATGTCCTTTATATTGTTTAAATAAATTCAGTACTGATAAGTTTCACTTTAAAAGACAGCCATATAGAAGGAATAAAAATGATTAGTCAGCATTTATGCTATCTATAGAGATTAATGGACAGATTCAATTAGATGCGGTAATTTACTGCAACGGAAAAAAATGTTTAATGCCCAGCGATACTAAATTACAGCCAAATGTCCATGCATGATAAAATACCCGCTAATGCACGTTAACCCATAGAATCCAGGATAAGTTCCTGGATCTATGGGTGAACAGGTTCACGGCACCTACAATCAGTGCATGTAATGTGGATTTCTGTTTAATCCTCCTCAGGCTTGAACAAAGATCCATGATAACTGCAGCCAGCAGGCTATAATTGAATAGCCCCGGCAGATCAATTAGACCACGGCAAATAACTGCGGCTAATTGAATACGGCACCATGTAATTTAAAAGAACACATCTGTTATAATGTTTTATAACAGTGATAGGGTCATATCCTATTAACAGCGGTAATTTGCAGCTGCTAATCGATTCGCATGGAGGTATCCTATTAGTCCTGATGCCACGTTGTGATGATTCCCCGATGCCAGCACTTATCAGTGATTATGCTGAAGAACGCAAAGCATAATCCCCAATAAGCAGCCCTTCAGAGACGCGATAACACATGGGTCCGGGGACTTATCCCGGATTCCATATGTTATCTCCAAAAAATGGGAATTTTTGGCGAAAAAATTGGGGCTTTAATAGGATATGGGCTCTTAAGCATCACAAACATACTGCCTTAAGGGGGCAATTGTGGGGGGGGGGGGGAAGAGTGCACCTGGAAAGTATTCACACCCCTTCACTTTTTCCACATTTTTTTATGTTACAGCCTTATTCCAAAATTTAATACATTCATTTTTCCCCTCAAAATTCTACACACAATACCCCATAATGACAACGTGAAAAAAGTGTTTTTGAGAATTTTGAAAATGTATTAAAAATAAAAAACTAAGAAATCACATGTACATAAGTATTCACAACCTTTGCCATGAAGCTCAAAATTGAGCTCAAGTGCATCCTGTTTCCACTGATCATCCTTGAGATGTTCCTACAGCTTAATTGGAGTCCACCTGTGGTAAATTCACTTGATTGGACATGATTTGGAATGGCACATACCTGTCTATATAAGGTCCCACACTTGACAGTGCATGTCTGAGCACAAACCAAGCATGAAGTCAAAGGAACGGTCTGTAGACCTCCGAGAGCGTCTGGGGGAGAAGAGCCCTAGTCAGGGAGGAGATCAAGAACCAGATGGTCACTCTGCCAGAGCTACAGCATTACTCTGTGGAGAGAGGAGAACCTTCCAGAAGGATAACCATCTCTGCAGCAATCCACCAATCAGGCCTGTATGGTAGAGTGGCCAGACGGAAGCCATTCCTTAGTAAAAAGCACATGGCAGGCCATCTGGAGTTTGCTAAAATGCACCTGAAGGACTCTCAGACCATGGGAAACAAAATACTCTGGTCTCATGAGATAAAGAATTGAACTCTTTGGCGTAAATGCCAGGCATCATGTTTGGAGGAAACCAGGCATCGCTCATCACCAGGCCAATACCATCCCTACAGTGAAGCATGGTGGTGGCAGCATCATGCTGTGGGGATGTTTTTCAGCGGCATGACCTGGAAGACTAGTCAGGATAGAGGGAAAGATGAATGCAACAATGTACAGAGACATCCTGGATGAAAACCTGCTCCAGAGAGCTCTTGACCTCTACCAGGGGTAACGGTTCATCTTTCAGCAGGACAACGACCCTAAGCACACAGCCAAGATATCAATGGAGTGGCTTCAGGACAACTCTGTGAATGTTCTTGAGTGGCCCAGCCAGAGCCCAGACTTGAACCCGATTGAACATCTCTGGAGAGTTCTGAAAATGGCTGTGCACCGACGCTTCCCATCCAACCTGATGGAGCTTGAGAAGTGCTGCAAAGAGGAATGGGCGAAAATGCCCAAAAATAGGGGTGCCAAGCTTGTGGCATCATATTCAAAAACACTTGAGGCTGTAATTGCTGTCAAAGGTGCATCAACAAAGTATTGAGCAATGGCTGTGAATACTTATGTACATGAGATTTCTTCGTTTTTTATTTTTAATAAATTAGCAAAAATTTTAAAAACCAACTTTTTTCAAATTGTCTTTATGGGGTATTGTGTGTAAAATTTTGATGGAAAATTAGTTTATTCCATTTTGGAATAAGGCTGTAACATAACAAAATGTGGAAAAAGTGAAGCTCTGTGAATACTTTCCGGATGCACTGTACACTGTGTGACCATCACTGTAACCAAACATGTGGATACTTGATAAAAGTTTTTTGTAAAAAGTTACAGAAATATTTATTATTATGAGATCAAAGACTATTGTGCATTTCAATTTATAGCAATCATAGTAAATAGCTTCAGCAGTTAGCATTTCCTGCCATCTGTAGCTGCTAAATCATATTATACATGCATTTGCATAGGATTAGATAAGGATTTGGTAAAAGTTGCTTGTTAGGGAATACTTTTAAAATATTAAGAAGCTTATTTATCAACGAATGATAAAACTTGTTGCATATGATAAATGGTGTTCCAGCCTCTCAGCTCCTAACTGTCATGTGAGCTGATTGGGTGGAGCACCATTTATCATACGCAACAAGTTTTATCACTTGTTAATAAATGGGCCCCTAAGTTCTGTAAGCCTTGCTACAGCATTCCTTGACATGACAGATACATTTTCAGCCACAGCTGAGAAAGCTGCAACAGCTCAGCTATGGAAACTTCCCTTATTTTACCTCACCTTCTTCCCCATTAAATCCCACTCATACAGTTAATGGTCTCCATATACAGCATGGGGTAAATTTACTAAGGTGGGAGATTTTTAGAACTGGTGATGTTGCCCATAGCAACCAATCAGATTATATCTATTATCTGCTAGAAGCAGCTATAAAAATGGTAAGAAGAATCTGATTGGTTGCCATGGGCAACATCACCAGTTCTAAAAATCTCCCACCTTAGTAAATTTACCCCTATGTTTCTAAGACTGTCTGGGGGAGATGTACTAAGCAGTGATATAAGTGGAAAAGTTTCCCATGGCAACCAATCAGCATTGACTTAAAATGTATAATTTGCATACTATAAAAGTATACAGAGCAGTTGATTGGTTGCCATGGGCAACTCCTCCACTGGCTCACTTCTCCACTTTTATCACTGCTTAGTACATGTCCCCCTCTGTCTCTTTGTGGGACTACTGGGGACATATGACCTTCTCAGGTGTTCAGGAAGTTGGAGCCTCCCCTTAAATAGTCCTCTTCCCATTCAGTCACTCTCTTATGGTCTATTACATATTCATGCATAATGCTCTTCATATGGTCTTTAATGACAATATCAGAGCTTCATGGCTGATATGTACATCGCTAATTTTACCCTAACATTTTGAAAAATAAAACAAATAAAAAAAATACGAAGAAAAACTCAATTTATGGGGCAGATGTATTAACCTGGAGAAGGCATAAGGAAGTGATAAAGCAGTGATATGTGCAAGGTGATAAAGGAACCAGCCAATCAGCTCCAATATGTAAATTAACAGTTAGGATCTGATTGGCTGGTGCCTTTATCACCATGCACATATCACTGGTTTATCACTTCCTTATGCCTTCTCTAGGTTAATACATCTGCCCCAATATGTGAAATTTTGGTGGACTTACATAAGTAAAACATAAATTAAGTATCAACTTCCCTTGTTTGTGGTGACCCATCATATGCTGTCAGCAAAAGCAAATACAGCCTCCCATGTCCATAGTAGACACGGAGGATGTACCCAAACAGGTACCCTAGGTCGCTGTGCCCTACTAGCAAGAGTCAGCACTTCATTTCTCTTACGTCCTAGAGGATGCTGGGGACTCCGTAAGGACCATGGGGTATAGACGGGCTCCGCAGGAGACAGGGCACCTAAAAGAACTTTGACTATGGGTGTGCACTGGCTCCTCCCTCTATGCCCCTCCTTCAGACCTCAGTTAGATTCTGTGCCCAGAGGAGAAAGGGTACAAAGCAGTGAGCTCTCAAGAGTTTGCTGTTTTAAAGAATTTTGTTAGGTTTTTTATTTTCAGGGAGTCCTGTTGGCAACAGGCTCCCTGCATCGTGGGACTGAGGAGAGAGAAGCAGAGCTGGCTTGTAAGGTTGGGCACTGCTTCTAGGCTACTGGACACCATTAGCTCCAGAGGGAGTCGGAACACAGGTCTCACCTGGGGTTCGTCCCGGAGCCGCGCCGCCGTCCTCCTCACAGATGCCGGGTGAGTATTGAGGAAAAGACTTCAGGCGGCAGAAGACATCAGATCTTCATGAGGTAAGCGTGCAGCGGTAAGCTGCGCGACATTGCTCCCAGTCACACACACACAAGAGGCACTGTAGGGTGCAGGGTGCAGGGGGGGGCGCCCTGGGCAGCAATAAACCTCAATTTGGGCATAAATATGTTGGATTAGGCTGTGGGACAGTAAATCCACGCACCCCCGCCATTTTCTTACAATATCATGAGGGTACCGAAGCCCGCCGTCGGGTGGGCGGGGCTTGATCCTCGGCACTAACCAGCACCATTTTCTCCACAGAGGCTGCATGAGAAAACGCTGGCTCCTTGTTCTCTCCCCTGCTGAGCTTCACAGGCTGGAAAAAAGAGGAGGGGGGCACATTGGCGACGCAGTGAGTGGAGAGTAACATTATAAATATATAAAAGCGCTATCTGGTCATATATTCCAGTGTTTGGGCGCTGGGTGTGTGCTGGCATTCTCTCTCTGTCTCCCCTAAGGGCCTGGTTGGGGTTTTGTCCCCTTATAGGTAACCCCCGGTGTGTGTGAGGTGTCGGTAAGTGTGTGTCGACATGTCTGAAGCGGAAGGCTTCTCCAAGGAGGAGGTGGAGCAAATGAGTGGTGTGTCCCCGTCGCTGGTGCCGACTCAGGATTGGATGAGCATGTGGCATAGGTTAAATGCAAGTGTGACATCTTTACATGAAAGGCTTGATAAGGCTGAATTAAGGGGAACATCAGGGGGTCAATTCCTCGGATTGGACCGATTCACAGGGCCCGTCGGGGTCTCAAAAACGTCCCTTAACACAAGACACTACTTCCGACACGGACTCTGATTCCAGTGTCGACTATGACGAAGTAAAATTGCACCCTAGGGTGACTAAAACCATTCAGTGTATGATTGTGGCTATTAGGGATGTCTTGCATATTGAGGATGAACCCTCGGTCCCCGACACAAGGGTACACATGTTTAAGGAAAAGAAACAGATTATTCATTTTCTCACATCTCATGAATTAAATGAATTCTTTATAAAAGCTTGGGAGACTCCGGAGAAGAGGCCGCAGATCCCCAAAAGAATTTATATGGCATACCCCTTCCCTAAACAGGACAGGGAGATTTGGGAATCACCTCCCACTGTGGACAAGGCCCTGACGCGCTTGTCCAAGAAGGTGGCGCTACCGTCTCCAGACACAGCTGCCCTTAAGGACCCTGCAGATCGCAGGCAAGAAACTACCTTAAAGTGTATTTATTCTCATACGGGTGCTGTACTACGACCGACGATTGCGTCGGCATGGGTATGTAGCGCAGTTGCAGCTTGGGCAGATGAGCCGACAGATAATTTTGAAAATATGGATAAGGATACTATATTCTTAACGCTAGCCCATATAAAAGACGCAGTCTTATTTATGAGGGATGCTCAAAGAGACATTGGATTGCTGGCTTCTAGGGCCAATGCCATGTCGATCTCAGCGAGATGATCCTTATGGACTCGCCAATGGACGGGTGATGCGGATTCCAAAAAGCATATGGAAGTACTACCCTATAAGGGTGATGTATTGTTTGGGGATGGGCTGACGGACCTGGTTTCCACAGCTACAGCAGGTAAATCAAATTTTTTACCATATATTCCCCAACAGCAAAAGAAAATGCCACCCTATCAGATGCAGTCCTTTCGGTCGCACAAGTCCAGAAGAGGTCGGGGGTCCTCCTTCCTTGCCAGAGGTAAGGGCAGAGGCAAAAGAGCACCTGCTTCGGCAGGCACCCAGGAACAAAAGTCCTCCCCGGCTACTCCAAAACCCACAGCATGACGCCGGGACTCCCCTGAGGGAGTCCGCACCGGTGGGCGCACGTCTTCGACTTTTCAGCCAGGTCTGGGTCAGCTCAGACGTGAATCCCTGGATATTAGAAATAGTTTCCCAGGGTTACAAACTGGAATTCGAAGAGGTGCCCCCGCACCGATTTTTCAAGTCGGCCCTACCAGTTTCCACGTCGGAACGGGATGTAGTGTTAGCTGCAATTCAAACGCTGTGTATACAGCAAGTGATAATCAGGGTTCCCATGAACCAGCAGGGAAGCGGTTACTACTCAACCCTATTTGTGGTCCCGAAACCGGACGGTTCGGTCAGACCTATCTTGAATCTGAAATCCCTAAACCTGTACATAAAAAGATTCAAATTCAAAATGGAATCGCTCAGAGCGATAATAGCCAATATGGAGGAGGGGGAGTTTACGGTGTCTCTGGACATAAAGGATGCGTACCTTCATGTCCCCATATATCCCCCCCATCAAGAATTCCTGAGATTCGCTGTACAGGATTGTCATTACCAATTTCAGACGTTGCCGTTTGGACTTTCCACGGTCCCGAGGATATTCACCAAGATAATGGCGGAAATGATGGTGGTCCTGCGCAAGCATGGAGTCACAATTATCCCATATTTGGACGATCTCCTGATAAAAGCGAGATCAAGGGAGAAATTGTTGAGCAGTGTGGCGCTCTCTCTGAGAGTGCTCCAGCAACACGGTTGGATTCTAAATCTACCGAAGTCACAGTTGATTCCGACAACTCGACTACCGTTCCTAGGTATGATACTGGATACGGAACAAATGAAGGTCTTCCTTCCAATGGAGAAAGCCCAGGACATCCAGAACATGGTCAGAGACCTGCTGAAACTGAAAAGGGTGTCTGTTCACCAGTGCACTCGAGTTCTGGGAAAGATGGTGGCGGCCTACGAGGCCATTCCATTCGGAAGGTTCCATGCAAGGACTTTTCAATGGGACCTTCTGGACAAGTGGTCCGGGTCCCATCTACACTTACATCGAAAAATTACTCTGTCCCCAGGGGCCAGGGTGTCTCTCCTGTGGTGGTTGCAAAGTGCTCACCTACTGGAGGGTCGCAGATTCGGAATTCAGGATTGGATCCTGGTTACCACGGACGCGAGCCTCCGTGGATGGGGAGCAGTCACACAAGGAAGAAATTTTCAGGGACTTTGGTCAGACCAGGAGTCATGTCTACACATCAATGTGTTGGAACTCAGGGCAATATACAACAGCCTTCGACAAGCGGAGAGTCTTCTTTGAAACCTACCGGTTCTGATTCAGTCAGACAATGTCACAGCAGTGGCTCATGTGAACCACCAAGGCGGGACAAGAAGCAGAGTCGCGATGGCGAAAGCCACCAGGATTCTTCGCTGGGCGGAAAATCATGTGAGCGCTCTGTCGGCTGTCTTCATTCCGGGAGTAGACAACTGGGAAGCAGACTTCCTCAGCAGACACGATCTCCATCCAGGAGAGTGGGGACTTCATCAAGAAGTCTTTGCAGACATAATACGTCTTTGGGGAACTCCTCAAATAGACATGATGGCGTCACGAATCAAAAAAAAACTTCGGAGGTATTGTGCCAGGTCTCGGGACCCTCAGGCAGTAGCAGTAGACGCTCTGATAACACCGTGGGTGTTCAAATTGGTCTACGTGTTTCCTCCTCTTCCTCTCATCACAAAAGTGTTGAGGATCATAAGACGAAGAAGAGTACAGATGATACTCGTTGTCCCAGACTGGCCTCGAAGGGCCTGGTACTCAGATCTACAAGAGAACCTCACAGGAGATCCCTGGCCTCTTCCGCTGAGGGAACACCTTGACAATGCTAAATTCCTTTGTCGTATAAACAACCCTTTATGAAGCTAAGAACACTGTACGCTGTTTACTTAAAAAAAAATACCGTAATGGTACGCTATCTGCGTAACGATCGCTCAGCCGTAGGCGAGACGCTCAAGCGTCACGTTCGCTCACGGCCCAGTGATCACAGGACACGTTATTGGTTATGTCTAGGGGAATGATTCGCTGTAGCGTAGCATACGCTCGAGACCACGAGGAGGTCACCAGCGATGCAGACGCTTACAACACTATACCTTTATGTTAAAACCTTATACCAATGAAATACACTGAATACCTTAATGTGAGTACAGGGTGTAAGTGCAACCTTGTGTAACCTGACTATCTACAAAGCTGCATGAGCGTCACCGACGCTCAAATGAACACTTATCACTATAGAAAATACACAGATGCTGGTTTAGGTTCCAAGGCCTATTAACTGTATTATATCTAATATACTTGTAAAAGGGGATAACAGTACAAATGATACACTACAATATAACAAAGACTTCCTAACCAGATAACTACACAAGAAATACAATACAATACAATTACTATTTATGGGAAAATGGAAGGGGAAGAGAAGAAGAGAGAGATAGAGAGAAATGGCTCATGATAACATTAAATAAGAGACAACATGGTTGCAGATAAAACTACACATGTGAGAGACAATCGCTGCGCAGTTAGTCAATGCTGAATACAGCATGGGATGGAAGCTAGACTCCATTTTGAGAAACCTCCACTTGATTCCAAAGACCACACCACATGGCTGAAAGGGGGAGGGGAAGACATCCAGCAGCAACCATTTTAGATTTGCAGGTCCAAACACATGGCACTCTATACTAAACCACAATCACATAGCAGAAAACACAAGACTCCATTTTCTTCCAAAATGTCCAAGCCTCAAAACAATGCATATGTTCTGATTTTACAATTCCAAACCATCTAAAACACCTTTCACAATGTAATCCAACTTCCTAGAACCATCTCATAATTTCACATCCCAAACAACTTCAGTATCTCAATAACCAGAGCATATTCATCACAAGACCAGATCACAATGTAATTAACACAAACGTAACTGCATGGTGGTATTTATGATTAACAGGATATATATTATAACTAACCAGCACAATCTATTTTAAATCTCCATTGGCAAACAAATACCACAAATATTATGCTACAGATTGTATACTGTTCCAATTTATCACAGACTTCACAGAGTATCCACAAACACCCAACAATCACACAACCAAGTTACAATATCCTATTTAAACCAGAAAGCAATCCGTCTGTTTCCTTATCTAGCCATGTGAAGTTCAATACTTAGCCTTTAGTTTGGAAGATGTCCTGGGGATTCAGCCGCCATGCTGCTTGGTGCCAGGTAGCTGTGTGTGTGTCTGTGAGTGTAGCTACATTACATCTGTTCTCTGAGGCCACACCTGACCACTACCTTCCTGTTTGACCAGTACCTGGGGGAGGGGTCTTTCTTTCTCCTTTGTATTGAGTCACCATTCTCTTTGTATACAAATCCAGCCCCATTTGTAAACACAGGTGTTGACCCTCCTCATTGAGTCTCAAAAGCTCAGTGTAATTAAAGACTATTGTACTCCGTCTGCGGGAAAGATACTGATTTGGAGTACAATTGATCTTCAATTACTATTCCTGTGTTTACCTTATGCATGTGTAGAGATGAGGCCCTCTTAACATGCAAACTATTGTTTGGGGGATCTCTGAGGTCAAAGAGACATTTGAGACCTACTGATGCCTGTCTCCAACTGTTCAGATGCATGACTAAGTAAGGACAAATAATAATGAATAAATGGACATAACTTCTTATGTCCATAACTATTCGCACGAGCAATTAATCTGCTCCAAACCAACACCGGAATATTGCTATTTAAATACTCTTCCGATAGGTACCAAACACCACTGTCTGACTCCTGTTAGACCCTTCGCACAATACAAAGAGGGATTCCTCCGTTCAGGGACATTCTATATTAACCAAACTTTCAGAATCTATCAAAGGGACCATACTCTATAAACTACATTAATTGTGAAAATATGTAACGAATGAGTCGCACGCTACGACTACGTAAACTCTACCGTAAATACGCATACCGCGCCTGTGAGTGCACGCTATTGCGGGTATGCGCCTCCACGGGAGAGCGCACGCACGCGCAGCGCGGACCAGTGTGCGGTGCAAATATGGCAACGTGCATAGAGACATTTTTCTGACTTCGACAACCTGTTGCAACAGGGGCCCTGTGTATTTCAAGACTTACCGCGGTTACGTTTGACAGCATGGCGGTTGAACACCGAATCCTAGCAAAAAAGGGGATTCCGGAAGAGGTCATCCCTACTTTAATAAAGGCTAGGAAGGATGTGATGGTTAAGCATTATCACCGTATCTGGCGAAAGTATGTGTCTTGGTGTGAGACCAAGAATGCACCTACGGAAGATTTTCATCAAACAGGAGTGGATATGGGCCTGAAATTAGGCTCTGTTAAGGTTCAGATTTCGGCCCTCTCGATTTTCTTTTAGAAGGAATTGGCTTCTCTTCCAGAAGTCCAGACGTTTGTGAAGGGAGTGCTGCACATCCAGCCCCCTTTTGTGCCTCCAGTGGCACCATGGGACCTCAACGTGGTGTTGCAGTTCCTAAAATCACACTGGTTTGAACCGCTTAACAAGGTTGAGTTGAAATTTCTTACTTGGAAGGTGGTCATGTTGTTGGCCTTGGCATCGGCAAGGCGAGTATCAGAATTGGCGGCTTTGTCACACAAAAGCCCCTACTTGATTTTTCATGTGGATCGAGCTGAATTGAGGACACGTCCACAATTTTTGCCTAAGGTGGTTTCTTCATTCCATGTGAATCAACCTATTGTGGTGCCTGTGGCTACAAGTGACCTGGAGGATTCCAGATCCCTGGACGTAGTCAGGGCCTTAAAGATTTATGTAGCCAGGACGGCTAGAATTAGGAAAACAGAGGTCCTGTTTGTCCTGTATGCTGCCAATAAGATTGGCGCACCTGCTTCGAAGCAGACTATTGCTCGCTGGATCTGTAATACGATTCAGCAGGCTCACTCCACGGCTGGATTGCCGATACCAAATTCGGTTAAGGCCCATTCCACTAGGAAGGTGGGCTCTTCTTGGGCGGCAGCCCGAGGCGTCTCGGCATTACAACTTTGCCGAGCGGCGACTTGGTCGGGGTCAAACACTTTTGCCAAATTCTACAAGTTTGATACCCTGGCTGATGAGGACCTAGCGTTTGCTCAGTCGGTGCTGCAGAGTCATACGCACTCTCCCGCCCGATTGGATGCTTTGGTATAAACCCCATGGTCCTTACGGAGTCCCCAGCATCCTCTAGGACGTAAGAGAAAATAAGATTTTAAACCTACCGGTAAATCTATTTCTCCTAGCCCGTAGAGGATGCTGGGCGCCCGTCCCAGTGCGGAAACTCTGCAAGACTTGTATATAGTTGTTGATTACATAAGGGTTATGTTACAGTTGGAATCGGTCTTGGACCGTTGCTGTTTTTTGTTCATACGGTTAACTGGTTACGTATGATCCAGGTTACATGGTGTGATTGGTGTGGGCTGGTATGAATCTTGCCCTTGGATTTCCAATTCCTGCCTTGTAGTGTCCATCTCCTCTGGGCACAGTTCTCTAACTGAGGTCTGGAGGAGGGGCATAGAGGGAGGAGCCAGTGCACACCCATAGTCAAAGTTCTTTTAGGTGCCCTGTCTCCTGCGGAGCCCGTCTATGCCCCATGGTCCTTACGGAGTCCCCAGCATCCTCTACGGACTAGGAGAAATAGATTTACCGGTAGGTTTAAAATCTTATTTTTACCTTGTGCAATGCCACCCAGAATATAAAGTTTTGGGTGTAATCAGTCTGCGTGAAACTTACACCCAATGAAATATCTCAATGCTAGCTAGTACATTCCAAAGTTGAATTGACAATAAATAATTATATAACTAGATTACACAAATATCCCTTTAATCACAAAACCATATTTAGCCTATATTCTGACATTAATGATATGCTTGTTGAACATGTAAATTGGCTATGGTGAATATTTTTAGAGATATGTCTATTTAATAAATCCAATGGCAATGCTCAAATTCCACTTGAACAAGGATGTGGGTTCAAAAACCCACTTTTTAGTTGGCACTGACAGGTGGAAATCAGCCAGACAAAGTCACCCACACATCTCAAAAATAAATAAAAATTAAGATGTATTCCCTACCATACAAATTGTATTATTCTGGGTACTGAATGCCTGTGGCATTACACTGGGTACTGAATGCCTGTGGCATTATTCTGGGTACTGAATGCCTGTGGCATTATTTTGAGTACTGAATGCAAGTGCCATTATTCTGGGTACTGAATGCTTGTGGCATTATTCTGGGTACTGAATGCCTGTTATTCTGGGTTCTGAATGCCTGTGGCATTATTCTGGGTACTGAATGCCTGTGGCATTATTCTGGTTACTGAATGCCTGTGGCATTATTCTGGTTACTGAATGCCTGTGGCATTATTCTGAGTACTGAATGCAAGTGCCATTTTTCTGGGTATTGAATGCATGTGGCATAACTCTGACTACTGAATGCCTGTGACATTATTATGGGTGCTGAATTCATGTGGCATTATTCTGGGTGCTGAATGCCTGTGGCATTATTCTGGTTACTGAATGCCTGTGGCATTATTCTGGGTTCTGAATGCCTGTGGCATTATTCTGGGTACTGAATGCATGTGGCATTATTCTGGGTATTGAATGCCTGTGCCATTATTCTGGGTACTGAATGCCTGTGCCATTATACTGGTTACTGAATGCCTGTGGCATTATTCTGGGTACTGAATGCCTGTGGCATGATTCTGGGTACAGAATGCCTGTGGCATGATTCTGGGTACTGAATGCCTGTGGCATGATTCTGGGTACTGAATGCCTGTGGCATGATTCTGGTTACTGAATGCCTGTGGCATTATTCTGGGTACTGAATGCCTGTGGCATTATTCTGGGTACTGAATGCATGTGGCATTATTCTGGGTACTGAATGCCTGTGGCATTATTCTGGGTACTGAATGCCTGTGGCATTATTCTGGGTACTGAATGCCTGTGGCATTATTCTGGGCACTGAATATGCCTGTGACAATCTGGGTAATGAATGCCTGTGCCATTATTCTGGGTACTGAATGCCTGTGGCGTTATTCTGGGTACTGAATGCCTGTGCCATAATTCTGGGTACTGAATGCCTGTGCCATTATTCTGGGTACTGAATTCCTGTGGCATTATTCTGGTTATTGAATGCCTGTGGCATTATTCTGGGTACTGAATGCAAGTGCCATTTTTCGGGGTACTGAATGCCTGTGGCATTATTCTGGGTACTGAATGCCTGTGGTATTATTCTGGGTACTGAATGCCTGTGGCATTATACTGAGTACTGAATGCAAGTGCCATTATTCTGGGTACTGAATGCCTGTGGCATTGTTCTAGGTACTGAATGCCTGTGGCATTATTCTGGGTACTGAATGCCTGTGGCATTATTCTGGGTACTGAATGACTGTGGCATTATTCTGGTTACTGAATGCCTGTGGCATTATTCTGAGTACTGAATGCCTGTGGCATTATTCTGGTTACTGAATGCCTGTGGCATTATTCTGAGTACTGAATGCAAGTGCCATTTTTCTGGGTATTGAATGCATGTGGCATAACTCTGACTACTGAATGCCTGTGACATTATTATGGGTGCTGAATTCATGTGGCATTATTCTGGGTATTGAATGCCTGTGGCATTATTCTGGGTACTGAATGCAAGTGCCATTTTTCGGGGTACTGAATGCCTGTGGCATTATTCTGGGTACTGAATGCCTGTGGTATTATTCTGGGTACTGAATGCCTGTGGCATTATACTGAGTACTGAATGCAAGTGCCATTATTCTGGGTACTGAATGCCTGTGGCATTGTTCTAGGTACTGAATGCCTGTGGCATTATTCTGGGTACTGAATGCCTGTGGCATTATTCTGGGTACTGAATGACTGTGGCATTATTCTGGTTACTGAATGCCTGTGGCATTATTCTGAGTACTGAATGCCTGTGGCATTATTCTGGTTACTGAATGCCTGTGGCATTATTCTGAGTACTGAATGCAAGTGCCATTTTTCTGGGTATTGAATGCATGTGGCATAACTCTGACTACTGAATGCCTGTGACATTATTATGGGTGCTGAATTCATGTGGCATTATTCTGGGTATTGAATGCCTGTGGCATTATTCTGGGTACTGAATGCAAGTGCCATTTTTCGGGGTACTGAATGCCTGTGGCATTATTCTGGGTACTGAATGCCTGTGGTATTATTCTGGGTACTGAATGCCTGTGGCATTATACTGAGTACTGAATGCAAGTGCCATTATTCTGGGTGCTGAATGCCTGTGGCATTATTCTGGGTGCTGAATGCCTGTGGCATTATTCTGGGTGCTGAATGCCTGTGGCATTATTCTGGTTACTGAATGCCTGTGGCATTATTCTGGGTTCTGAATGCCTGTGGCATTATTCTGGGTACTGAATGCATGTGGCATTATTCTGGGTACTGAATGCCTGTGTCATTATTCTGGGTACTGAATGCCTGTGCCATTATACTGGTTACTGAATGCCTGTGGCATTATTCTGGGTACTGAATGCCTGTGGCATGATTCTGGGTACAGAATGCCTGTGGCATAATTCTGGGTACTGAATGCCTGTGGCATGATTCTGGGTACTGAATGCCTGTGGCATGATTCTGGTTACTGAATGCCTGTGGCATTATTCTGGGTACTGAATGCCTGTGGCATTATTCTGGGTACTGAATGCATGTGGCATTATTCTGGGTACTGAATGCCTGTGGCATTATTCTGGGTACTGAATGCCTGTGGCATTATTCTTGGTACTAAATGCCTGTGGCATTATTCTGGGCACTGAATATGCCTGTGACAATCTGGGTAATGAATGCCTGTGCCATTATTCTGGGTACTGAATGCCTGTGGCGTTATTCTGGGTACTGAATGCCTGTGCCATAATTCTGGGTACTGAATGCCTGTGCCATTATTCTGGGTACTGAATGCCTGTGGCATTATTCTGGTTATTGAATGCCTGTGGCATTATTCTGGGTACTGAATGCAAGTGCCATTTTTCGGGGTACTGAATGCCTGTGGCATTATTCTGGGTACTGAATGCCTGTGGTATTATTCTGGGTACTGAATGCCTGTGGCATTATACTGAGTACTGAATGCAAGTGCCATTATTCTGGGTACTGAATGCCTGTGGCATTATTCTAGGTACTGAATGCCTGTGGCATTATTCTGGGTACTGAATGCCTGTGGCATTATTCTGGGTACTGAATGCCTGTGGCATTATTCTGGGTACTGAATGACTGTGGCATTATTCTGGGTTCTGACTGCCTGTGGCATTATTCTGGGTACTGAATGCCTGTGGCATTATTCTGGTTACTGAATGCCTGTGGCATTATTCTGGTTACTGAATGCCTGTGGCATTATTCTGAGTACTGAATGCAAGTGCCATTTTTCTGGGTATTGAATGCATGTGGCATAACTCTGACTACTGAATGCCTGTGACATTATTATGGGTGCTGAATTCATGTGGCATTATTCTGGGTGCTGAATGCCTGTGGCATTATTCTGGTTACTGAATGCCTGTGGCATTATTCTGGGTTCTGAATGCCTGTGGCATTATTCTGGGTACAGAATGCATGTGGCATTATTCTGGGTACTGAATGCCTGTGCCATTATTCTGGGTACTGAATGCCTGTGGCATAATACTGGTTACTGAATGCCTGTGGCATTATTCTGGGTACTGAATGCCTGTGGCATGATTCTGGGTACAGAATGCCTGTGGCATGATTCTGGGTACTGAATGCCTGTGGCATGATTCTGGGTACTGAATGCCTGTGGCATGATTCTGGATACTGAATGCCTGTGGCATTATTCTGGGTACTGAATGCCTGTGGCATGATTCTGGTTACTGAATGCCTGTGGCATTATTCTGGGTACTGAATGCCTGTGCCATAATTCTGGGTACTGAATGCCTGTGCCATTATTCTGGGTACTGAATGCCTGTGGCATTATTCTGGTTATTGAATGCCTGTGGCATTATTCTGTGTACTGAATGCAAGTGCCATTTTTCGGGGTACTGAATGCCTGTGGCATTATTCTGGGTACTGAATGCCTGTGGTATTATTCTGGGTACTGAATGCCTGTGGCATTATACTGAGTACTGAATGCAAGTGCCATTATTCTGGGTACTGAATGCCTGTGGCATTATTCTAGGTACTGAATGCCTGTGGCATTATTCTGGGTACTGAATGCCTGTGGCATTATTCTGGGTACTGAATGCCTGTGGCATTATTCTGGGTACTGAATGCCTGTGGCATTATTCTGGGTACTGAATGACTGTGGCATTATTCTGGGTACTGAATGCCTGTGGCATTATTCTGGGTACTGAATGCCTGTGGCATTATTCTGGTTACTGAATGCCTGTGGCATTATTCTGGTTACTGAATGCCTGTGGCATTATTCTGAGTACTGAATGCAAGTGCCATTTTTCTGGGTATTGAATGCATGTGACATTATTATGGGTGCTGAATTCATGTGGCATTATTCTGGGTACCGAATGCATGTGGCATTATTCTGGGTACCGAATGCATGTGGCATTATTCTGCGTACCGAATGCATGTGGCATTAATCTGGGTACCGAATGCATGTGGCATTATTCTGGGTACTGAATGCATGTGGCATTATTCTGGGTACTGTATGCATGTGGCATTATTCAGGTTAATCAATTCATGTGCATTATTATGGGTACTGAATGCAAGTGGCATTATTCTGGGTACTGACTGCATATGGCATTATTCTGGTTACTGAATGCCTGTGGCATTATTCTGGGTACTGAATGTCCGTGGCATTGTTCTGGGTACTGAATGCCTGTGGGATTATTCTGGGTACTGAATGTCTGTGGCATTATTCTGGGTACTGAATGCCTGTGGCATTATTCTGGGTAATGAATGCCTGTGGCATAATTCTGGGTACTGAATGCCTGTGGCATTATTCTGGGTACTGAATGCCTGTGGTATTATTCTGGGTACTGATTGCCTGTGGCATTATTCTGGGTAATTAATGCCTGTGGCATAATTCTGGGTACTGAATGCCTGTGGCATTATTCTGGGTACTGAATGCCTGTGGCATTATTCTGGGTAATGAATGCCTGTGACATTTTTCTGGGTTCTGAATGCCTGTGGCATTATTTTTGGTACTGAATGCAATAGCCATTTTTCTGGGTACTGAATGCATGTGGCATTACTCTGGCTACTGAATGCATGTGGTAGGGAATATAGATTGTAAGCTCCACTGGGCAGGGACTGATGTGAATGGCCAAATATTCTCTGTAAAGCGCTGCGGAATATATTTGTGCTACTGTATATAAATAACTGGTAATAATAATAATGTGGCATTATTCTGGCTACTGAATGCGTGTGGCATTGTTCTGGTTAGTGAATGCATGTGACATCATGGGTACTGAATTCATGTGGCATTATTCTGGGTACTGAATGCCTGTGGCATTATTCTGGGTACTGAATACCTGTGGCATTATTCTGGGTACTGAATGACTGTGGCATTATTCTTTGTACTGAATGCCTGTGGCATTATTCTGGGTACTGAATGCCTGTGGGATTATTCTGGGTACTGAATGCCTGTGGCATTATTCTGGGTAATGAATGCCTGTGAAATTTTTCTGGGTTCTGAATACCTGTGGCATTATTTTGGGTACTGAATGCAATTGCCATTTTTCTGGGTACTAAATGCATGTGGCATTACTCTGGCTACTGAATGCATGTGGCAGGGAATATAAATTGTAAGCTCCACTGGGCAGGGGCTGATGTGAATGGCCAAATATTCTCTGTAAAGCGCTGCGGAATATATTTGTGCTATATAAATAACTGGTAATAATAATAATGTGGCATTATTCTGGCTACTGAATGCGTGTGGCATTGTTCTGGTTACTGAAAGCGTGTTGCCTTTTTCTGGTTAGTGAATGCATGTGACATCATGGGTACTGAATGCATGTGGTATTATTCTGGGTACTGAATGCATGTGGCATTATTCTGGGTACTGAATGCATGTGGCATTATTCTGGGTACCGAATGCATGTGGCATTATTCTGGGTACCGAATGCATGTGGCATTATTCTGGGTACTGAATGCATATGGCATTATTCAGGTTAATCAAATTATGTGCATTATTGTGGGTACTGAATGCAAGTGGCATTATTCTGGGTACTGACTGCATATGGCATTATCCTGGGTACTGACTGAATATGGCATTATTCTGGGTACTGACTGCAAGTGGCATTATTCTGGGTACTGAACGCATGTGGCATATACAAATTCTGAGAATGTAACAAACTTTTTATATTTTATCACTTATCTCCTTTTTTTTCTTTGTTTATTTATTTTTCAGGTTAAAAAAGGGACAACAATGTCTCCTAATATCAAGGAGAGAATATATTCATAAAACTACGTAACATACAGATCAGGAGTATAACAATATTGAATAAGCAATAGGGTACACAGAGTAGTAAACATTACACTGGAAGGAATAGACACTGTGAGAAACAAAAGCATGTTATACGTGGAGAAACTAAGTGATAGACTAGTAATAGCACAAAAAGCAGAAGGAAGAAAGAAGAAGAGGTAAGAGAAGAAGAAGGAAGGGAAAGAAGGGAAAGGTACAGATTAGGGGAGAAGAGAAAGGGGTGGAGGACCCGCTGGTGCGTCCCCTTACACAAAATATACATCCCATGATTCTAATGCTAGGTTGGAAGTATTGGCTGAAATAACCGGTTATGTTAGTGCAAAGTACGTTCTCATGGCAGCGTAATTGATTAAGGGCTTACAAAAGTCACAGGAGGAATGCTAGAGATCCCCTAGAGGAGCGTGAGCTGAATGTGGGAGCTTTAGAGTTGAACCACATGTCCCATACCTGTAGAAACTTGAATGACCTGTTATTGAGGTATTCAGTGATCTTTTCCATGCTTGCTAAGTACCAGACTTTATCAATGACCCGACTAAGAGGAGGGGCCAACAGCTGTTTCCAGTGGAGAGCAATTAAGCATCTGGCAGCGTTTAATATCTGCGTTATTAATTTACCGGAATTTGGAGCAATATTTACAATGGGGAGGCCTAGGAGGAAAGACCAAGGATCTTTAGACACCGGGGCGTTGATCACTGTACTTATTAGGTTTGCGATCTTATCCCAAAACATCAACAATCTTAGGACATGACCACCAGATATGGAGGAAAGTGCCTTGCCCATCGCAACCTCTCCAGCACAAGGAAGAAGAAGAGGGGAATATTTTGTGTAGTTTAGTGAGACAAAATAACATCTATATAAAATGTAGGCATTTTCTTTTATTAGGGTTGAAATAAAGGATTTCGAAACAGCAGTGAAGATGTCCGACCAACAATGTTCACCAAGCGGTGGGCCTAAATCCCATTCCCACTGAAGTATGAATGACGGGGTCGATGACTGACCACAGTCCATGAGGAGGGAATATAGTAATGAAATTATTCCACGAACAAGCGGTTTATGATAGCAAAAAGACTCTAATGTGGATAGGGGCTGAAATGGGGAAGATTCGACAGAAAGGAGACAAAATGTCTTATCTGAAAATAAGTGAAAGGGTTTGCCTCTGGAAAGTGATATCTTGTCATGAGATCCTATGAGGGCACGCAGGAGCCCTCAGACAATACATCCAGAACAAAACGGATATTCTTGCCAGACCATAGATGGGAACAAGCCAAGGTCGACCTGGAGTAAAAGAAGGATTGTACCACAGGGGGGTAGGAGAAGAAGAGGAGGATGACAACAAATTAAAGTGACGTGTGCAATAGTCCCAGATAGGACATGAAAATTCCAGCACAGGACGCAATTGCATGTGAGGAGGTCTGGTTTTAGAGGGAGACAAGAGCAAGGACGTCAAACAAATAGTGTGACAAAGCGCCAATTCCAGCTGAAGCCACCTATGACTATGAGCCGGTGCAAACCAAGCGATAGCTTGACTTAGGTGAGTGGCCAAATAGTATAGGCGAATATCAGGGAAGCCTCTGCCTCCTTCCAGTACCGATTTGCGTAGAGCAGGGAAACCTATCCTAGGAACTTTGTTTCTCCAGACAAAACGAAGGAACCAGGAGTGTATTTGTGCTAAGATTGAGTCCGGGACTTCTACTGGCAATGTTTGAAACAAATAAAGAAGGTGGAGGATAATATTAATTTTTAGGGCCACTGTACGTCCTAGCCAGGAGATAATCAAAGACTGCCACCTATGAAGATCGGCCTTAATAGTTATAAGTAAAGGGGAGAAATTCTCTTTATACAGATCTCCAAAGTGGCATGTAATAGAAATCCACAAATATCGGATTTTGGAGCAACACCAGGAAAATGTATAGTTGGATTGCATATGGGACAGTTGGGTTAGGGGTATGTGGAAGGGAAGAGCTTCAGTTTTAGACCAATTAACTTTGTAACCAGACACACGTCCGTACTCAGAAAGAAGGCTGAAAAGGCTGGGTAAGGAAGACGGTGGTGAGGAAAGAGAGAGGAGAACATCATCTGCGAACAATCTTATAGGCAGGGCCCCCCAAGTCAACCCCCTAATAGTATCCGAGGTCCGAATACGAGCCGCTAATGGTTCGATTACTAAAGCGAATATCAGGGGCGAGAGCGGGCAGCCCTGCCTAGTACCATTGGAGATCTGCAGAGGGTCTGACAACACTCCGTTTACAGAGACCCTTGCTGAGGGGCCCGAGTACATGGCCTGAATCGCTTTGAGAAATTCACCCCTAAAGCCAAAATGTGTGAGAACTTCGAACATGAAGAGCCAGCTGATCCTGTCGAATGCTTTCTCCGCGTCCAGAGAAAGCAAAAGAGCAGGAGTATGTTTGAAATTTATATTATGGCCAAGGCTAATAACACGCCTTATATTATCTCAAACCTGTCTACCAGGAATAAAGCCCACTTGGTCATTATGGATAAGCTGAGGTAACAAATTGTTCAATCGGAGGGCCAAGATTTTCGCATATACTGTATCTTGAGATCAAGATTAAGTAATGATAGAGGTCTATAATTAATACAGTTGGAAGAATCCTTGCCATCTTTAGGAATAACTATAATCCTAGGCTCCAGAGCTGATTTGGAAAAAGATGCTCCCTGTAAAACAGCATTAAAGAGATTAGAAAGATGGGTGGTAAACTGGGGAAGAAAAGTCTTGTAGTAGCCGAGAGCTTTATGAAGTTTTAAGTTTTTAATAACATTGGCAATCTCTTCTTCGGAGATCCTAGAATTAAGCTCCGAGGCTACTGCTGACAATAAGCAGGGCAGGTGTCATTGGGACAGAAAGTTACGGGTTTCCATAATAAAATCAGGGATGGACTGGGAGGATCCAAAAGCATTGTATAGTTTCTCGTACAAACGAGAAAAAGTCTCAGTGATGAGTTCAGGATTGCAAGTTTGTTTACATGGGGAAGATTGGATAGAGAAAACATTACTTCTTGCCAATCTAGTCCGAAGCCTAGAAGCTAGCAGCCGATCAGCCTTATCTCCTTTCTCATAAAAAGACTGGTTGAGCTATTTCAAACTGGACTCTGCTTTAGCAGTCAAGAGTAAGTTCAGCTCACCTCTGGTAGTGTGCAAAGAGGAAAGATCTGCCTTGGACCCTGAGAGTTTATGCTTCAGACAAAGGGATCTAATCTGATCCGAGAGTTCCCCGATGCATTTAGACCTTGATTTCGCATTATGGGAGGAGGCACTTATCAAGTAACCACATAGGACCGCCTTGTGAGCATCCCACAGCAACATAGGAGAAGTAGTCGGAGATGCATTTATGTTAAAGTAATGGGAAATTTTATCAGCAATTTCGGCTTTCATTGAGGGATTAAGGAGGACTCTATCATTTAAATGCCACGTGGGATGGCGTGTGGGAATTTGGGGGCCAGGGACATCCATGGCAATCGGGCCATGGTCCGACCACGTACTAGGATAGAGATATCAAGGAAACACTGAGCAGGCTCTGTATTCAAAAAGATCATGTCCAATCTTGTGTAAACATCATATATAGGGGAGTAGTAGGTGTAATCTCGAGCACTCTTTTCCTTCATTCTCCATGCGTCAAAAAGGAGATGTTGGGACAGCAGAAGATTCAAAGCAGCAGAATTGCGGGAATGAGAGAAGCGCAGCGTTCAGGGCAGAGGTTTAGATCTGTCCAGATGGCTGTCCAAGGTTATATTAAAATCCCCTTCTAAGACAATACCTCATCTATGTAAGGCTAGTAGACTATTTAGGGAATGGAAAAAAGGGGCCTGTGACTGGTTTGGAGCGTAGACATTCATGAATGTGTAGGGAATCCCATTCAAGGACCCCACTAACAGCAGGTACCTACCCTCAGGGTCTCTTAATATATCGGAAGGGGTGAAAGCCAGGTGACTAGCGAAGAGTATGGAAACCCCCTTCTCCTTGCGTACGGGATCACATGCATGGAAAGTGTGTGGGAATTTTCTAGATTTAAGTTCAGGGTGAGACATACCAGTAAGGTGGGTCTCTTGTAGAAATATAATATCACCTCGCAGCTACTTAAGGGACTGAAATAAGAGAGAACGTTTATTAGGGCTGTTCAAGCCTTTCGTATTCAGGGATATTATTCTAAGAACCATGGAATAAGAGCGTAACACTATTCAGGTAGAGTCGCACCAGCAGGACCACAGAAAAGAAAGGGGAAGAGAGAGAAAAAAAGACCAGAGAAAGAAGGAGAGAAATAGGAGGAGAACAGATGATAAGCAAGAATACAATAGTACCAACGACTGGAAAATGGATAGAATCTACTCTTACTAATCGGACCCAAAGGGTAGGTAGACCCGCAGGCCTATTATGTCCGATGTCGGACATGAAGGGCGAATGGGGGGAAAGGTGCCCACAGCTGCTCGAAGGAGGGACTTGCGGAAGTCGAGTTCCATGTGTGGACAAGACATAAACAGTATGTGTAATGTAATTAGTAGGCAAAAGGAGCTTATGAGGAGGGGAGAGAGGGAAGAGAGGGGAAGGGGGGGAGGAGGGGAGAGTGGGAAGGACATCTCAGAATGAATTATGGGAATGTGGTGTTTCAGCTAGGTATCCTTAGAAGAGGCAGAGACACTGGGGCACTAGAACAAGAGAGGGCCTAAGTGTTAGTATAAGGATTGCATGTGTCACATCTGGGCGCAGGAGCGGGTCCCCACCCCATTTAATACAGGTGAATAATACCTAACCCAGCGACCCAGAAAAGAACAAGTCGAACAAGGAAGGAAAGAACAGAAACACATACAAAAAGAAAAGGGGGAGACTGTATCAAAAGGTCCAGGCGTACATGGACACAGAGGACCGAAGACCCGCAACAACTGAACCCCAAAATTACATACATTAGAATATAGAAAGAGAGAAAACCTATAACTTTATAATCATATAAAACAGAATCATGAGGCATGACCAGAATGGAACTCTCGGGGTCTGGGGTCTACATACATGCAGATATGAGATATAATACCAAAATATGTATTTAACAGTAAGAACAAAGTGAACTGTCCCACACTGTACGGGCAAAATACTTATAAGCTTGTGAGGCTATCTGCTAATAACACAAACCCCGAGGTCCAAGCAGGCCCAACCGCCTCAGCCGAGTAGGCCTAAAAGACAGCAGTTGTTAACTAATATCGTAACATAGGACTCTGCAGGCTATGAGAACAGTGGTGACACACAAAAAAGTAACCTGAGGTCCAACAAGGACCACTGTGAAAGCAGGACCAGCTCAAGGAATGTTGCATAGTAAACTTAATGGACAGAACTAAAGTGAGTTGCCCTGGTTACTAGGCAAGCATAATTGAAATAGGCTAGTTGGAGTCAGGTATCCGGAGGAGTATGGGAGGTTGATCCAACAGTGTTCCAAGCTGATGGTGGGGCTTTGAGGGAAGTGGAGGTGTTGACTGGAGGAGAATGCTGAGAGGCAATCAGAGTGCCGGAAATATGCAATCGGTGGAGCAATTGAAGGGCCTCGTCAGGAGATCTGGCAGTTAAAACTTTACCGTTCAACCTGACTTGTAGGGCAAAGGGAAAGCCCCATCTGTATCTGATGTTATTGTCTCTCAGGGTCTTGGTGATGTCCTTTAGTTCCCGTCGTCTGTTCAGCGTGACCGGAGACAGATCCTGGAAAACAAGAAGATTGGAGCCTTCGAAAAAAATGGCAGGGGACATCCGAGCTTTAGCATAAACTTGGTCTTTGACAGCAAAGTAGTGAAATTTTAGGACCACGTCTCTTGGCACTTTAGCATCCTGAGATCTAGGGCGGAGGGCCCTGTGAGCTCTATCCAGGAATAGCATGACATCAGGAACAGAGGGAGCGAGAAAACGGAAAAGGCGTAGCAGATAGTCAGTGAGATGGGCCGTTTCTACTGTCTCGGGGATATTACGTATTCTGAGGTTGTTTGTTCCGACGGCCTCAATTATCCAATTCTGTGCGACATCTGTGCACATTTGTGACACCTCCTGTTCTGATTCTTGCTGAAAAGTGATAATCTCTTCTTGTTTCCCTTCTATTGCATCAACTCTAGATCCCAAGCTGTCCATATCCGTTTTTAGGCCAGAAATAGCCTCTTGCACCTCCGCGCGGATCGTTTTCTTTTATATTGCGCATCTCGGACAGAAGACGAGCAACATCTGCTTTAGCGGCGGGTGTCGAGGAAGAGTCGTCATCCGAGTAACGATCGTAGGCCGCCGTCGCAGGCGGAGGTGTTAATGATTTCTGGGAAGAAGACGGAGTAGAGTTCTTGAAGTAATCGACTAAGTTATGGGCACTCGTCTTTTTCCCCCCCTTTAGGCATAGTGATGCAAATGAAGGAGGTAGCTTGGTAGTCAACACCAGGATTGGGATGGAGAAGCTGCTAAGGCATCTGGGTCACATACGGGACAGGGTGATTTACATAGCCAGATCACTTCGTAGGCAGTTTGCTGTAGAAAAACAATTCACAATTTTTACAGCAGGTAATCCAGGTAAATTTGCATCAGAATTAGTGATGAGCGGGTTCGGATCCTCGGGATCCGAACCCACCCGAACGTCACCTTTTTTTTTCACGGGTCCGAGCAACTCGGATCCTCCCGCCTTGCTCGGTTAACCCAAGCGCGCCCGAACGTCATCATCCCGCGGTCAGATTCTCGCGAGATTCGTATTCTATATAAGGAGCCGCGCGTCGCCGCCATTTTTCACTCGTGCACTGGAGATGATCGTGAGAGGACGTGGCTGGCGTCCTCTCAGTTTCTATGTTCAGTGGGAGGCAAATTGTGCTGCAAATATCTGTGCTCAGTGTGCTGCAAGTGCAAATATCTGCGTTCTCTGCCTGAAAAACGCTCCATATCTGACTGTGCTCAGTGTGCTGCAAATATCTGTGCTCAGTGTGCTAATTGCTTTATTGTGGGGACTGGGGACCAGCAGTATTATATAGTAGGAAGACAGTGCAGAGTTTTGCTGACCAGTGACCACCAGTATTATACGTTCTCTGCCTGAAAAAAGCTCCATATCTGTGCTGCATTGTAGTATATAGTAGGAGGACAGTACAGAATTTTGCTGACCACCAGTAAAACTATATATAGAGCAGTACGGTACAGTAGTCCACTGCTCTACCTACCTCTGTGTCGTCAAGTATACTATCCATCCATACCTGTGGTGCATTTCAGTTTTGCACAGCTTGCCGACCACCAGAATATACTATATAGCAGTACTGTACAGAAGGCCACTGCTCTGCCTACCTCTGTGTCGTCAAGTATACTATCCATCCATACCTGTGGTGCATTTCAGTTTTGCAAAGTTAGCTAATCACCAGTTTATACTATATAGCAGTACGGTACAGAAGGCCACTGCTCTACCTACCTCTGTGTCGTCAAGTATACTATCCATCCATACCTGTGGTGCATTTCAGTTTTGCACAATTTGCTGACCACCAGTATATAATATATAGCAGTACGGTACAGTAGGCCACTGCTCTACCTACCTCTGTGTCGTCAAGTATACTATCCATCCATACCTGTGGTGCATTTCAGTTTTGCACAATTTGCTGACCACCAGTATATAATATATAGCAGTACGGTACAGTAGGCCACTGCTCTACCTACCTCTGTGTCGTCAAGTATACTATCCATCCATGCCTGTGGTGCATTTCAGTTTTGCACAGTTTGCTGACCACCAGTATATACTATATAGCAGTACGGTACAGTAGGCCACTGCTCTCCCTACGTCTGTGTCGTCAAGTATACTATCCATCCATACCTGTGGTGCATTTCAGTTTTGCACAGTTTGCTGTCCACCAGTATATAATATATAGCAGTACGGTACAGTAGGCCACTGCTCTACTTACCTCTGTGTCGTCAAGTATACTATCCATCCATACCTGTGGTGCATTTCAGTTTTGCACAGTTTGCTGACCACCAGTATATACTATATAGCAGTACGGTAAAGTAGGCCACTGCTCTACCTACCTCTGTATCGCCAAGTATACTATCCATCCATACCTGTGGTGCATTTCAGTTTTGCACAGTTTGCTGACCACCAGTAAATACTATATAGCAGTACGGTACAGAAGGCCACTGCTCTACCTACCTCTGTGTCGTCAAGTATACTATCCATCAATACCTGTGGTGCATTTCAGTGTTTTGCACAGTTTGCTGACCACCAGTATATAATATATAGCAGTACGGTACAGTAGGCCACTGCTCTACCTACCTTTGTGTCGTCAAGTATACTATCCATCCATACCTGTGGTGCATTTCAGTTTTGCACAGTTTGCTGTCCACCAGTATATAATATATAGCAGTACGGTACAGTAGGCCACTGCTCTACCTACCTCTGTGTCGTCAAGTATACTATCCATCCATACCTCTGGTGCATTTCAGTTTTGCAGTTTGCTGTCCACCAGTATATAATATATAGCAGTACGGTACAGTAGGCCACTGCTCTACCTACCTCTGTGTCGTCAAGCTTACTATCCATCCATACCTGTGGTGCATTTCAGTTTTGCACAGTTTGCTGACCACCAGTATATACTATATAGCAGTACGGTACAGTAGGCCACTGCTCTACCTACCTCTGTGTCGTCAAGTATACTATCCATCCATACCTATGGTGCATTTCAGTTGTGCGCAGTATATATAGTAGTAGGCCATTGCTATTGATATATCACTGGCATATAATTCCACACATTAAAAAATGGAGAACAAAAATGTGGAGGGTAAAATAGGGAAAGATCAAGATCCACTTCCACCTCGTGCTGAAGCTGCTGCCACTAGTCATGGCCGAGTTGCTGAAATGCCATCAACGTCGTCTGCCAAGGCCGATGCCCAATGTCATAGTAGAGAGCATATAAAATCCAAAAAAATAAAGCTCAGTAAAATGACCCAAAAATCTAAATCAAAATCGTCTGAGGAGAAGCGTAAACTTGCCAATGTGCCATTTACGACACGGAGTGGCAAGGAACGGCTGAGGCCCTGGCCTATGTTCAAGGCTAGTGGTTCAGCTTCACCTGAGGATGGAAGCACTCATCCTCCTGCTAGAAAACTTAAAAGAGTTAAGATGGCAAAAGCACAGCAAAGAACTGTGCGTTCTTCTAAATCACAAATCCCCAAGGAGAGTCCAATTGTGTCGGTTGCGATGCCTGACCTTCCCAACACTGGACGGGAAGAGGTTGCGCCTTCCACCATTTGCACGCCCCCTGCAAGTGCTGGAAGGAGCACCCGCAGTCCAGTTCCTGATAGTCAAATTGAAGATGTCACTGTTGAAGTACACCAGGATGAGGATATGGGTGTTGCTGGCGCTGGGGAGGAAATTGACAAAGAGGATTCTGATGGTGAGGTGGTTTGTTTAAGTCAGGCACCCGGGGAGACACCTGTTGTCCGTGGGACGAATATGGCCTTTGACATGCCTGGTCAAAATACAAAAAAAATCACCTCTTCGGTGTGGAATTATTTCAACAGAAATGCGGACAACTGGTGTCAAGCTGTAATAAGTAGGGGTAAGGACGTTAACCACCTAGGAACATCCTCCCTTATACGTCACCTGGACCGCATTCATCAGAAGTCAGTGGCAAGTTCAAAAACTTTGGATGACAGCGGAAGCAGTCCACTGATTACTAAATCCCTTCCTCTTGTAACCAAGCTTCTGCAAACCACACCACCAACTCCCTCAGTGTCAATTTCCTCCTTACAGAGGAAAGCCAATAGTCCTGCAGGCCATATCACTGTCAAGTCTGACGAGTCCTCTCCTGCCTGGGATTCCTCTGATGCATCCTTGAGTGTAACGCCTACTGCTGCTGGCGCTGCTGTTGTTGCTACTGGGAGTCGATCGTCATCCCAGAGGGGAAGTCGGAAGACCACTTGTACTACTTCCAGTAAGCAATTGACTGTCCAACAGTCCTTTGCGAGGAAGATGAAATATCACAGCAGTCATCCTGCTGCAAAGCGGATAACTCAGGCCTTGGCAGCCTGGATGGTGAGAAACGTGTATCCGGTATCCACCGTTAATTCACAGGGAACTAGAGACTTGATTGAGGTACTGTGTCCCCGGTACCAAATACCATCTAGGTTCCATTTCTCTAGGCAGGCGATACCGAAAATGTACACAGACGTCAGAAAAAGAGTCACCAGTGTCCTAAAAAATGCAGTTGTACCCAATGTCCACTTAACCACGGACATGTGGACAAGTGGAGCAGGGCAGACTCAGGACTATATGACTGTGACAGCCCACTGGGTAGATGTATTGCCTCCCGCAGCAAGAACAGCAGCGGCGGCACCTGTAGCAGCATCTCGCAAACACCAACTCGTTCCTAGGCAGGCTACGCTTTGTATCACCGCTTTCCATAAGAGGCACACAGCTGACAACCTCTTACGGAAACTGAGGAACATCATCGCAGAATGGCTTACCCCAATTGGACTCTCCTGGGGATTTGGGACATCGGACAACGCCACCAATATTGTGCGTGCATTACATCTGGGCAAATTCCAGCACGTCCCATGTTTTGCACATACATTGAATTTGGTGGTGCAGAATTATTTAAAAAACGACAGGGGCGTGCAAGAGATGCTGTCGGTGGCCCGAAGAATTGTGGGCCACTTTCGGCATTCAGCCACCGCGTGCCGAAGACTGGAGCACCAGCAAATAGTCCTGAACCTGCCCTGACATTATCTGAAGCAAGAGGTGGTAACAAGGTGGAATTCAACCCTCTATATGCTTCAGAGGATGGAGGAGCAGCAAAAGGCCATTCAAGCCTATACATCTGCCTACGATATATAGGCAAAGGAGGGGGAATGCACCTGTCTCAAGTGCAGTGGAGAATTATTTCAACGTTGTGCAAGGTTCTGATGCCCTTTGAACTTGCCACACGTGAAGTCAGTTCAGACACTGCCAGCCTGAGTCAGGTCATTCCCCTCATCAGGCTTTTGCAGAAGAAGCTGGAGACATTGAAGGAGGAGCTAAAACAGAGCGATTCCGCTAGGCATGTGGGACTTGTGGATGGAGCCCTTAATTCGCTTAACCAGGATTCACGGGTGGTCAATCTGTTGAAATCAGAGCACTACATTTTGGCCACCGTGCTCGATCCTAGATTTAAAACCTACATTGCATCTCTCTTTCCGGTAGACACAAGTCTGCAGAGGTTCAAAGACCTGCTGGTGACAAAATTGTCAAGTCAAGCGGAACGTGACCAGTCAACAGCTCCTCCTTCACATTCTCCAGCAACTGGGGGGGCGAGGAAAAGGCTAAGAATTCTGAGCCCACCCGCTGGCGGTGATGCAGGGCAGTCTGGAGCGAGTGCTGAGATCTGGTCTGGACTGAAGGACCTGCCAACGATTACGGACATGTCGTCTACTGTCACTGCATATGATTCTGTCACCATTGAAAGAATCGTGGAGGATTATATGAGTGACCGCATCCAAGTAGGCACGTCAGACAGTCCGTACGTATACTGGCAGGAAAAAGAGGCAATTTGGAGGCCCTTACACAAACTGGCTTTATTTTACCTAAGTTGCCCCCCCTCCAGTGTGTACTCCAAAAGAGTGTTTAGTGCAGCCGCTCACCTTGTCAGCAATCGGCGTACGAGGTTACTTCCAGAAAATGTGGAGAAGATGATGTTCATCAAAATGAATTATAATCAATTCCTCCGTGGAGACATTCACCAGCAATTGCCTCCAGAAAGTACACAGGGACCTGAGATGGTGGATTCCAGTGTGGACGAATTAATAATCTGTGAGGAGGGGGATGTACACAGTGAAAGGGGTGAGGAATCGGACGATGAGGAGGAAGTGGACATCTTGCCTCTGTAGAGCCAGTTTGTGCAAGGAGAGATTGATTGCTTCTTTTTTGGTGGGGGCCCAAACCAACCAGTCATTTCAGTCACAGTCGTGTGGCAGACCCTGTCGCTGAAATGATGGGTTTGTTAAAGTGTGCATATCCTGTTTTTACAACATAAGGGTGGGTGGGAGGGCCCAAGGACAATTCCATCTTGCACCTCTTTTTTCTTTAATTTTTCTTTGCATCATGTGCTGTTTGGGGACTATTTTTTTGAAGTGCCATCCTGCCTGACACTGCAGTGCCACTCCTAGATGGGCCAGGTGTTTGTGTCGGCCACTTGGGTCGCTTAGTTTAGTCACACAGCGACCTTGGTGCACCTCTTTTTTTCTTTGCATCATGTGCTGTTTGGGGACTATTTTTTAAATCTGCCATCCTGTCTGACACTGCAGTGCCACTCCTAGATGGCTCAGGTGTTTGTGTCGGCCACTTGGGTCGCTTAGCTTAGTCATCCAGCGACCTCGGTGCAAATTTTAGGACTAAAAATAATATTGTGAGGTGTTCAGAATAGACTGATAATGAGTGGAAATTATGGTTATTGAGGTTAATAATACTATGGGATCAAAATGACCCCCAAATTCTATGATTTAAGCTGTTTTTGAGTTTTTTTTGTAAAAAAACACCCGAATCCAAAACACGCCCGAATCCGACAAAAAATTTTCAGGGAGGTTTTGCCAAAACGCGTCCGAATCCAAAACACGACCTCGGAACCGAATCCAAAACCCGAAAAATTTCCGGTGCACATCACTAATCAGAATGGAGTGGAGCGTGGGGTCCCAAAGGAAGAGCACACTGCGGCCCCCGTGAGCCGGGGTCACGTTCCCTAATACCTCAAAACCCCTCCCCCGCTCTCAACAGTAATGCCACAAAAGTGTTCCAGATAAAAAAAAAACTGGGAGATCCCAGAGAAAAACAGTGTAATGTATAATTATGATCCGCGCCACTGTGCAGTAAGCATACAGTCTGAGATGCAGTATAGTAGTAGAAATGGGGCATATTTGTGGGTTAATAGGAAGGTCCAATAAGAAAAGTTAGGAAGGGGGGGAGGTTGTGCCCCTCACCACCCTGGGTACTCCAGCAAACTGTGTTCCACAGTGGGCACTTGTGCTGGGACGAGAAGTACAGAGGGTGAGGAGAGAGCTCTGCTGCTAGTCAGAGAGAAGGCAGGGAAACTTGTAATAGGTTGTGCTGCAAGACCACACTCACCCTTCCTGTAAGGAGTGCAGTTCTGGAGACTAATTATGGGGTATTGGTCAGCCCGCTCAAGCCGCAGAAGGGAGGCAGTCACAGGATCCAGTGGTCCGGAAGCAGTGCAGCCTGCTGCATCACCAGAGACCCGGACAGCAGTGGGTAGGCAGGAGCCGCTTCACGTAATATCCCCTCCACAGCCAGCACCTCCACCAGAGACTCAGACAGCAGCAAGGAGACAGGAACCACGGTGAGCCGCTCACTGAGCGGACGTCGTGGGAGCGGTGAGGAGTCCAGGTACCCGCAGCGGCCACGCCGATCATGGCAGTCCGCAGCTGTGGTGACAAGTGGAGGCCGCAACCCGTGGGGATCAGAATATGGGTCCCTCCACTCCGCGGCCCTCTCCACTGCACTGGGGGAGACCTGAGGGGGAGAATCGGGCAGGTTAGAGGTCCGGACACAGGCTGTGCCCCGAGATAGAGAGGGAAATAGCGGTGTGGTGCAGAAGCGCTAAAGAGTACCGTCCCTCCATCTTGCCAGCCAGGCCACGCCCCAATTTATCCCCTTTTGACAAACATGATGAGTGGGACCGGCTAACAAGAATCGGGAAAAAAATAGGATTTTAATACCTACTGGTAAATCCTTTTCTCTTAGTCCGTAGAGGATGCTGGGGACACTTCAAGAACCATGCGGAATAGACGGGATCCACAGGAGACATGGGCACTTTAAGACTTTCAAAGGGGTGTGAAATGGCTCCTCCCTCTATGCCCCTCCTCTAGACTCCAGTTATAGGAACTGTGCCCAGGGAGACGGACATTTCGAGGAAAAGGATTTATTGTTAAACTAAGGTGAGATACATACCAGCTCACACCTCAAGCACGCCGTACAACATGGCATTCAACAACGCAAGTCAACGGCATGAACAACATCAGCAACAGGCTGACCATAAACGTAACACAACATGTGTGTAACCATAACTAATAACTGCAGATACAGTACGCACTGGGACGGGCACCCAGCATCCTCTACGGATTAAGAGAAAAGGATTTACCGGTAGGTATTAAAATCCTATTTTCTCATACGTACTAGAGGATCGTGGGGAAACTTCAAGAACCATGAGGTTTATACCAAAGCACTACAATGGGCGGGAGAGTGCGGCTGACTCAGTAGCACCGATTGACCAAACATGAGGTCCTCATCAGCCAGGGTATCAAACTTGTAGAACTTCGCAAAGGTGTTTGAACCCGACCAAGTAGCCGCTCGGCAAAGTTGTAAAGCCGAGACCCCTCGGTCAGCCGCCTAGGATGAGCCCACCTTTCTGGTAGAATGGGCCTTCACCGATTTCGGTAACGGCAATCCAGCCACAGAATGAGCCTGCTGAATCGTATGACAGATCCAGCGCGCAATAGTCTGCTTAGAAGCAGGAGCCTCAATTATATTGTGAGCATATAGGACAAACAGAGCCTCTGTTTTCCTAAACTGAGCCGTTCTGGCGACATAAATTTTCAAAGCTCTTACTACATCGAGAAGCTTCGATTCCAGCAAGGCGTCAGTAGCCACTGGCACCACAATAGGCTGGTTCAAGTGGAACGATGAAACCACTTTCGGCAGAAACTGCTGACGAGTCCTCAATTCTGCTCTATCTTCATGGAAGATCAAATGAGGGCTCTTGTGAGACAAGGCCGCCAATTCAGACACCCACCTTGCGGATGCCAAGGCCAACAGCATGACCACTTTCCAAGTAAGGAATTTCAACTCTACCTCCTGTAAAGGTTCAAACCAATGAGACTGAAGGAACTTCAACACCACGTTAAGATCCCATGGTGCCACAGGGGGCACAAAGGGAGGTTGGATGTGCAATGTGCCTTTCACGAAGGTCTGAACTTCTGGAAAGGAGGCCAATTGTTTTGGGAAGAAAACCGATAAAGCCGAAATTTGAACTTTAATTGAGCCCAACTTTAGGCCCGCATCCACACCGGCTTGAAGAAAATGGAGAAAACATCCTAACTGAAATTCTTCCGTAGGAGCTTTTGGGATTCACACCAAGACACATATTTTCTCCAAATACGGTGGTAATGTTTAGACGTTACTCCTTTCCTGGCATGAATAAGAGGATGACTTCCTTGGGAATACCCTTTTGGGCTAGGATCCGGCGTTCAACCTCCAAGCCGTCAAACGAAGTCGCGGTAAGTCTTGGAACACGCACGATCCCTGCCGTAATAGATCCTCCCTCAGAGGAAGAGGCCAGGGATCTCCTATGAGTAATTCCTGAAGATCTGGATACCAAGCCCTCCTTGGCCAATCTGGAACAATGAGGATCGCTTGAACCTTTGTTCTTCTTATGATCTTTATCACTTTTGGAATGAGTGGAAGTGGAGGAAACACGTACACCGACCGAAGCACCCACGGTGTCACTAGGGCATCCACTGCTATTGCTTGAGGGTCTCTCGACCTCGAACAATATCTCTGAAGTTTCTTGTTGAGGCGAGACACCATCATGTCTATTTGAGGAATTCCCCAAAGACTTGACTCTTGATGAAGACCCCACTCTCCTGGATGGAGATCGTGTCTGCTGAGGAAGTCTGCTTCCCAGTTGTCCACTCCTGGAATGAAGATCGCTGACAGAGCACTTGTATGTCTTTCCGCCCAACTGAGCACCCAACTGTGGCCTCTGCCATTGCCGCTCTGCTCCTTGTTCCGCCCTGGCGGTTTATGTACGCCACTGCTGTTATGTTGTCCGACTCAATCAAGACGGGTCGATTACGAAGATGTATCGCTTGCAGAAGGCCGTTGTGAACGGCCCTTAACTCCAGAACGTTTATGTGCAGACACATTTCCTGGCTTGACCATTTTCCCTGGAAGCTTCCCCCCTGCGTGACTGCTACGCAGCCTCGTAGACTCGCATCCGTGGTCACTACGATCCAGTCCTGGACCCCAAACCTGCGTCCCTCTAGGAGGTGAGAGCTGTGCAGCCACCACAGGAGTGAAATTCTGGTCTTGGAGGAGAGGGTTATCCTTCGGTGCATGTGCAGATGGGACCTGGACCATTTGTCCAGTAGGTCCCACTGAAACACTCTGGCATGGAATCTGCCAAACTGAATGGACTCGTAGGCCGCCACCATCTTCCCCAGCAATTGAGTGCATTGATGGATCGATACTCTTGCTGGTTTCAGAATTTGTTTGACCAGGTTCTGAATTTCCAGAGCCTTTTCCACTAGAAGAAAAACTCTCTGTAATTCTGTGTCCAGAATCATTCCCAAAAACGACAGCCGTCTCGTCGGAACCAACTGCGATTTTGGCAGGTTTAGGAGCCAACCATGTTGCTGCAAAATTGTCAGAGAGAGCGTAATGTTCTGCAGTAATTGGACCCTGGATCTCGCCTTTATCAGGAGATCGTCCAAGTACGGGATAATTGTGACTTCTTGTTTGTGCAGGAGAACCATCATTTCGGCCATTACTTTGGTGAAAACCCTCTGAGCTGTGGACAGACCAAACGGCAACATCTGAAATTGGTAATGACAATCCTGAACAGCAAACCTCAGGTAAGCCTGATGTGGAGGATAAATGGGAACATGTAAGTAGGCATCCTTTATGTCTACCGACACCATAAAATCCTCCTCCTCCAGACTGGAGATCACAGCCCGGAGAGATTCCATCTTGAATTTGAATTTTTTTAGGTAGAAATTGAGGGATTTGACTTGACTGTGACACAATTTTTGTATTGCAGCACATTCCACTTCCCTGTTTGGAAGAGAAGCTGGTAAGGCCGATTTGAAAAATCGGTGAGGGGGGAGTCTTGAAACTCCAGTTTGTACCCTTGGGACACTATTTCTAAAACCCATGGGTCCAGGCCCGAACGAGCCCAGAACTGACTGAAGAGCCTGAGACGTGCCCCCACCGGTGCGGACTCCCGCAGAGGAGCCCTAGCATCATGCGGTGGACTTGGCAGAAGCCGGGGAGGACTTCTGCTCCTAGAAACCGGCCACGGCCGGTGATCGCTTACCCTTTCCTCTAAGTAGCAAGGAAGGAAGATCCTCGGCCTTTTCTGTATTTATTGGTCCGAAAGGACTGCATCTGATAGTGTGTTTTCTTTTGTGGTGCATGCACATAAGGTAAAAATGATGATTACCCGCGGTAGCCGTAGATATCAACTCAGCAAGGCCGTCACCAAACAATACACCACCTTTATACGGTAGAGACTCCATAGCTTTCTTAGAGTCAGCATCAGCATTCCATTGATGAATCCACAATGCTCTCCTAGCTGAGACTGCCATGGCATTGGCCCGTGATCCCAAGAGGCCAATATCTCTCGCAGCTTCCTTTAGGTAGACTGCAGCGTCCCTGATATGACCTAGTGTCAGAAGAATGCTATCCCTATCCAGGGTATCCATTTCAGATGACAAGTTATCTGCCCATTTTTCGATAGCACTACTCACCCACGCCGATGCAATGGCTGGTCTTAGTAGCGTACCCGTGGTGATATAAATGGATTTCAATGTACTTTCCTGCCTACGATCCACAGGATCCTTTAGGGTTGCCTTGTCAGGGGACGGAAGAGCCACCTTTTTGGACAGGCGTGATAACGCTTTGTCCACAATGGGGGGTGACTCCCATTTTTCCCTACCCCCAGAGGGAAACTGATACGCCACTGCAATCCTTTTGGGAATCTGAAACAATTTGTCAGGACTTTCCCAAACCTTTTCACAAAGCACGTTCAGTTCATGAGAGGGAGGAAATGTTACCTTAGGTTTCTTCCCTTTATACATACATACCCTAGTATCAGGAACAGTAGGGTCCTCCGTTGCCAGTCAGATATTTGAGGTTTATATGCTGCCCAGGGCGCCCCCCCCCCCCCCCCCCACGCCCTGCACCCTGTAGTGCCGCTGAATGTGGGAGCATGGCGCGCAGCGTGGCCGCTGTGCGGTACCTCAAAGCCATCACTGAAGTCTTCTGATCTTCTTCTACTCACCTGTCTTCTGACTACTGGCTCTGCAAGGGGGGTGACGGCGGGCTCTGGGAACGAGCATCTAGGCGTACCTAGCAATCAGACCCTCAGGAGCTAATGGTGTCCTGTAGCCAAAGAAGCAGAGCCTTTAAACTCACAGAAGTAGGTCTGACTTCTCTCCCCTAAGTCCCATTAAGCAGGGAGACCGTTGCCAGCAGCCTCCCTGAAAATAAAAAACCTAACAAAGTCTTTTCAGAGAAACTCAGTAGAGCTCCTCAGTATGCATCCAGTCTGCCTGGGCACAGATTATAAACTGGAGGAGGGGCATAGAGGGAGGAGCCAGTTCACACCTCTTTGAAAGTGCCCATGTCTCCTGTGGATCCCGTCTATACCCCATGGTTCTTGAAGTGTCCCCAGCATCCTCTAGGACGTATGAGAAAAACGATATGAAAAAAAAAAAATAGAAAATAATAAGTTTTGATTTTATGCAAACTGGAAACAAGATGTAGACTGTTGCTTCATGAAGTTATTTATAAAAATAAAATACAAATAAGGGGCATATGTATCAAAACTTGGAGAGTGATAAAGTACCTATCAGCACCTGTTATTTTTCGAACACAGCCTGTAAACTGACAGTTAGGTGCTGCTTGGATGGTACTTGATTCATATACCCCTAAGGAAGCTTGTTGGTTCAAGGTTATAGACAACCTAACTGGAAACAAATGCACAGGGATATTACAATATCTCTGCTTGTCAGCCAGAAATGGTTATCCTAGAAAACAAGAAGGGTTAATCTTATGAGTCTATTAAAGCATGGATATATTTTAATATATAAATAATATCAGGATGCACTGTTGGTTTTTACATTTTTCTTTTTCTTGTTTGCTGCTCTTATGTCTTCCATATTACTTGCTCAATGCTTGTATGAGTTTGGGGAGTGGTACCCCCAAGGTCTGGTGTGACTGGGCTACCTTGGGGTAGCACGCCATATTATTTATTCAGAACTTATGTAACACTCCGATTTTTCCACTAATATTACTCTTTTGAGTATTTTATTAACACCCTTATTTTGTAGCACTTTCTAACCCATAGCTTCTGCTTCTTTCTTAACACATATTAACACTTTAGTATCTCAATGGTGTGCTGCCCTAGGGTGGTCGGGCCTGAGCCGACTTTGTGGGGTCCAAGCCCTGGACTTATGCTTAGTTAGGGACCTCCAGTAATAGAGCAGCCGTGAAGTGGCCTGGAGGCTTATCATATCTTTTGCAAAACATATGTAACGAAGAGCTCTACATTTTCTATTATTACATAGTATATAGTTCTTCTTACTAACAGCCAGCAGAGTGCGTGGGAAAAATCCCTTTTGTTTTTCAATGCTTTATCTACAAGAAGACAATCCACTAGCAGGTCTACCCTCAGAGCCAGAAATTGGCTGATGCAGAAGAGAAATGCAGCTGTCTCTACAGTCACGCTACTGTGCAGAGGTCTATTAGTTGCTGTCTTCCTGGGACTAGAATACAAAATGCAGAGTATTAGCATGGAGTAGGCCGGCTTCAAGAAAAATGGTTGTGGAATACTGCAGCTGAGAAATACATAAAGCAATCACAAGAACCATCATTCTCTTAAGTGAAACAGTAAGAACTTGTATTAATTGCAATTTACTATTTACTGTAAAACACAGATACTGTATTCTTTGAAGGTCTTAATCTCTCAAAAGCAGTTAATTATGCAAAACAGAACAAAGTAAAAAATTCAGACAGTTGAGATATAGGTACACTGTAACACTGCCTATGCATTTCCAGTGTGACTATATTCATATTAAACTTTCACCAATATTATAATAAAATATACTGCATAAATGCAAATTGTAGCAAATTCACCCAATACTAGGTTGATTTAGCCTTCAACAAAATAGCTGCTTTAAATCCTGGGGCAAAAACGACAAAAAAATCAGCATTTTTAACAAAGTAGGACCTATTACATTGTCTCCATAGAGAGGATGGTCCATAAGTGTGGAAACACCCTTATAAAATGGAAACAGTATGGCGGCCATTTTGAAGTCAGACCTTCTTGGTTGCAACCGTAATTTTTTAAATGGGAAGGTAGTCATGTGACATATCAAACAGAACAGTGTTCTTCATTTAATGTATCTTTATTCAATCTCAAATTTTATTTTGCAGGTAGTGACATTAAAGACAATGGGTGTATTCAACAACTGTCGGAAGCTGCCGTCTTGTCAGAAAGACGGCAGCATCCGACAGTAATAGGTCGGAAGGGGTTCCGACCTATTCAACAGGGGATGATATTTTTCCGACAAGTTGGGAATTCCCAATTTGTCGGAAAACACGTGGATCGGCGGAATAGCTGCCGATTCACTTGCTTCTGACCTCTCTCCCTGCAGCGCCTCCCCCGTCGCCGCAGACATGTACTCCCGCAGCCAGCTCCCCACGCCAGCCACCGATCTCAGCTCCCCCCGTTGCCCGCAGGCACCTCTTTCCCTGCAGCGCCTCCACCCACCACCCCAGACATGTCCCCTCGCAGCCAGCTCCGGCCGCCGATCTCTGCTCCCCCCGCTGCCCAGCTTACCCCCGCCGCTGTCCCGCTCACGGCTGCCGCCATCTGCACTCCTGGCCGCTGCTGTCAGCGCATTCGCTGCCACTGACAGCGGCAGGACAGGACCCTGTGTACGGCCAAATCCGACAGGCGGATTTGGCCGTCCTTGGAATAGGGGTTGTCGGATCCATTCTGACAACTTCATATCGGAATGAATCCGACTCTTCTTGAATATACCCCAATGACACGAACAGAAAGAAAACGTGTTGAGATTGTCTTGATATCTGGAGAATGAAGCACACGTGCTAATGCAAATGATTTCAACCAACCTCACACAAATAGGCCACCCATCTCTAACAGTGTAGTTGCCAAACTCCTTACCAAATTTATAGAAACCGGATCAGTGGCAGATCAATCAAAAAGTGGGCGACTACAAACTGCTACAGATGAAGCAACAACAACTGTTATGCTGGCATAATTTTCAAAGAGCCCACAGTGTAGGACTCGTCGTCTGTCTTGTGAATTTGGGGTTAGTTATATGGTCATTTGAGAATTGTATCTACACATAAATGGCATCCCTACAAGAAGCAGATATTGCAACTCCTGCCTGAGGATGACCCAGACCATCAGGTGAAGTTTACACACTGGGTAACACAGCAACTTCAACTGAATCCTCATTTTCCACACAAGGAAGTGGTTAGCGATGAGGCAAATTTCTTCATTAACTGTGAGGAAAATAAACAGAACCATAGGTACTGGTCAGAGACAAACCCTCACTGGATATATGCCTGTAGGGTTGAAGCTTTGGCAAAACAGTTGCTATGGTGCCCTTTGTGAGGTACCCTTATTGTCAGACCATTCTTCACTGATGGAACATTAACAGCAGCACGTTACAATAGATTGTTAGACAAAGAGATTTTTCCCTAATTGTTATCAGAGGATAGGTCAAATCCTAATTTCTCCCAGCACAAGATGGTGCCCCACCTCATTATGGACTCATTGTCAGGGGATACCTTGATGTGCAGTTTTCCCAAATAAGGATTGGCCGTAGAGGCCCAGTCCAGTGGCCACCAAGATCCCCAGATTTAACTCTGTTGGATTTCGTTCTGTGGGGTTACCTGAAGGAATGTGTTTATGCTGTGAATATACAAGATCGTTATCATCTGCAACAACAAATTATTGATGCTTGTGCTCAGATTCAGCCAGACGTGTTGGTCAAGGTTCATTAAGAATGGGAAAAGAGAATAGCCTTAACACTGCAACATGGTGGACAGCACGTCGAACATACAGTATTCTATAAAATTGGTTAAAACTTGAGAATAAATAAAGATTCATTAAAATGAAGAACACCATTGTCACATGACTACATTCAGTGGCAAATGCAGGTTTTCTAGAGGGGGGTTTAAATATGAAGTCCACAATCTCCCACTCTTCGAAACATTGGAGCAAGTGCGGGAGACTTTGTGAGCGATAGAAGAACATAGTAACAACCTTCAACATTAATTTAAACATTGGTCTGTTTATACACTGGATACTGTATGGAACACAGTATTAACATTTAATACTATAAATAAACTCTAACTATACAGTGCATCCGGAAAGTATTCACAGTGTTTCACTTTCTACACATTTTGTTATGTTACAGTCTTATTCCATAATGGAATAAATTAATTTTTTCCATCAAAATTCTACACACAATACCCCATAATGACGGGTGTAGTATGGTATGCCGGCGGTCGGGCTCCCGACGACCAGCATACCGGCGCCGGGAGCCCAACCGCCGGCATACCTACAGTGTGGCGAGCGCAAATAAGCCCCTTGCGGGCTCGCTGTGCTCGCCACACTATTTAATTCTCCCTCCAGGGGGGTCGTGGACGCCCTCGAGGGAGAATAAGTGTCGGTAAGCCGGCTGTCGGGATCCCGGCGCCGGTATACTGTGCGCCGGGATCCCGACAGCCGGCATACTGAAGACCAACCCATAATGACTATGTGAAACAGTTTTTTTTTTAGATTTTTGTAAATGTATTAAATACTAAGAAATAACATGTACATAAGTATTCACAGCCTTTGCCATGAAGCTCAAAATTGAGCTCAGGTGCATCCTGTTTCCACTGATCATCCTTGAGATGTTCCTACAGCTTAATTGGAGTCCACCTGTGGTAAATTCTGTTGATTGGACATGATTTGGAAAGGCACACACCTGCTATATAAGGTCCCACACTTGACAGTGCATGTCTGAGCACAAACCAAGCATAAAGTCAAGGGAATTGTCTGTAGACCTACGAGACAAATTTTTCTCGAGGCACAAATCTGGGGAAGGGTACAGAAAAATATCTGCTGCTTTGAAGGTCCCAATGAGCACAGTGGCCTCCATCATCCTTAAATGGAAGAAGTTCGGAACCACCAGGACTCTTCCTAGAGCTAGCCGGTCATCTAAACTAAGTGATCGGGGAGAAGGGCCCTAGTAAGGGGGGTGACCAAGAACCCGATGGTCACTCTGCCAGAGCTACAGCATTCCTCTGTGGAGAGAAGAACCTTCCAGAAGAACACACAAAACAAATGAGAGATCACGTCTGCGCTCATCAAAAGATAATACACATCAAGGAGTTGGGTTTGTGGTGCACAGTCTTTGATGGATGGTAAGTTCTTTATCTCAGTTCCTTTTCCTAAAAATATGCTTGTCGGCTTAATATGTCCCGTACTCACGTTGATACGTGATAGACCCCTCCTATGACGATATCTTTAGAACTTCATTCCTGTCTTTCCTCCCACTTCTCCGAGTCGGATCTTCAGTAGATTCGTATCCTCGGGGGTAAGAGGAGAGAGACAACCAATAGTGTAGTAAGTTCGTAATGAATGAGGAACGTCTATTTCCTTTTCTCTTTTAATGAGGGAGTGCGTAGTGGGATGGTGAATGGACCTAAATATGACGGTGCCTTTAGGGTGGTTCCAATCCGAGAGATTAGGGTGAATAATGACTTCGTGCGTACCGTACTCACGTTAAAACGTGATGTGCTTCTCCTATAAAGGTATCTTTGGTATTCGTTCTCCGTGTTTTCTCCTATGCATCCGACCAGGACACCAGGATGGTTCTTATCCTCAAAAGTTGGAGACAGAGAGACAGAAACAACGGCTGATAGTGTAGTAGGTGCGTCGTAAAAGGTGTCCTTAACTACTAAAGGTGATTCAGGAGATTATACTATAAGTGAGCCAAAGAAGGTGGAAATGGGCGTACCAGACTCACGTGAAATTATACGAGAACATTTACGTAAGGGTATCTTTAAGGAGGTCTTGAATTAAAGTAGCAACTACTTAGTGCGTACCGTACTCACGTGAAACCGTGATGTACCCCTTGTGTAAAGGTATCTTTAATATCCCTGTGTTTTTCTCCTCTTCCTCCAGACAGGATCCTTTATGGTTCTTATCTGGTTGTCTGTCCCCTCTGTAACAGGCTAGTCCCTGTGGCTGACTGGCAGATCACGTTTTAACGTGAGTACAGTACGCATGAAGTCATTATTCACCCTAATCTCTCGGATTGGAACCACCCTAAAGGCACCGTCATATTTAGGTCCATTCACCATCCCACTATGCACTCCCTCATTAAAAGAGAAAAGGAAATAGACGCTCCTCATTCATTACGAACTTACTACACTATTGGTTGTCTCTCTCCTCTTACCCCCGATGATACGAATCTACTGAAGATCCGACTCGGAGAAGTGGGAGGAAAGACAGGAATGAAGTTCTAAAGATATCGTCATAGGAGGGGTCTATCACGTATCAACGTGAGTACGGGACATATTAAGCAGACAAGCATATTTTTAGGAAAAGGAACTGAGATAAAGAACTTACCATCCATCAAAGACTGTGCACCACAAACCAAACTCCTTGATGTGTATTATCTTTTGATGAGCGCAGACGTGATCTCTCATTTGTTTTGTGTATCCATATTTTAGGGGTTGAGTGACCACCTTCAGATATCACTACTGCTGCTCTCTGGGGCGCGGCAGTCCTCTATAAGCCCATTTTACTTCCAGAAGGACAACCATCTCTGCAGCAATCCACCAATCAGGTCTGTATGGTAGAGTGGCCAGACGGAAGCCACTCCTTAGCAAAAAGCACATGGCAGCTCACTTGGAGTTTGCCAAAATGCAACTGAAAGGGCCATGACAAACAAAAATCTCTGGTCTGATGAGACAAAGATTTAACTCTTTGGTGTGAATGCCAGACGTCATGTTTGGAGGAAACCAGGCACTGCTCATCACCAGGCCAATACAATCCCTACAGTGAAGCATGGTTGTGGCAGCATCATGCTGTGGGGATGTTTTTCAGCGGCAGGGACTGGGAGACTAGTCAGGAAAAAGGGAACGATGAATGCAGCAATGTACAGAGACATCCTGGATGAAAACCTGCTCCAGATCGCTCTTAACCTCAGACTGGGGTAACGGTTCATCTTTCAGCAGGACAACAACCCTAAGCACACAGCCAAGATATCAAAGGAGTGGCTTCAGGACAACTATGTGAATGTCCTTGAGTGGCCCAGCCAGAGCCCAGACTTGAATCCTATTGAACATCTCTGGAGAGATCTGAAAATGGCTGTGCACCAATGCTTCCCATCCAACCTGATGGAGCTTGAGAGGTGCTTCAAAGAGGAATGGGCAAAACTGCCCAAAAATAGGTGTGCCAAGCTTGTGGCATCATACTCAAAAACACTTGAGGCTGTAATTGCTGCCAAACGTGCAAAGGCTGTGAATACTTATGTGCATGTAATTTCTTAGTTTTTAAGATTGAATAAATTTGCAAAAATCTCAAAAAAACTTTTTTCAGGTTGTCATTAAGGGGTACTGTGTGTAGAATTACGAGGGGAAAAAATAATTTATTTCATTTTGGAATAAGGCTGTAACATAACAAAATGTGGAAAAAGTGAAGCGCTGTGAATACTTTTCGGATGCACTGTAGATGGTCTCTAGAATAAGCTTTATCAAACATTTAAATAATATAAATAAGTTGTCAGGAAAAGGTTAAACATACAATAATAAATTAATACAAAAACATAATAGAACCAGTACTGCACTTTCTAAGCACACATTCTCCCACCTCATGGTAAGGCTCCTGTCTCTTCTCCCTAGTATCTACTCTCTGGTCCAGACAAGGAACATTGAGGACTCAAACATTGAGGAGACACACACAGCAAACTTGGTAGAAGATGCCGATACCATTCCATTGAGCATATGCAGCAGCTATACTCTGACCCTGAAACTGCATGAGGTGGCGGCAGCTCTAGTAATCATATTATATACCAATGCTATTGTTGTCATAATTTGAGCTACTTGCCAAGTTGCCCGAAACCCCCCCAACACACATTTGCCTATGATCTTCTTATTAAAATATAGAGTTGCATCCAAGATGTCTGACATACCCTAAAATGTTTTCCCCCACTCCCTATCTACGTGTAGATACTGGATTAATATTTCCTTACTCATTTCCTTTTTATAAGGGTGTTTCCACACTTATGGACCACCCTGTATATTGTGTGGCAGTATCATCAAAAATGGCTCTGATGAGCAAATGATTCAGTGTGGTGTTGCAGGAATCTGCCCACACAGGGAACAAAAGGGGCGTGTGACTGCACCTAGAGGCTGCGTGGGAGAAAGTACCCAGTTAGGGTTCCAGTAGTCAGACAGTCCAGGTGGGGACTGCAGTCAGAGACTAGTGTGTACTCGCCACTGGAAGCTAGGAAGCCATGTTCTTACCTGCAGGAGGCAGGGTGAACTAGAAAACTGACTCTGCATTTGGGAAGCTGTGACAGCCAGCCAGGCTAGGCTGGAGACTGTGATAAACATGCAGGAAGCAGGCAAGACTGTGAGACTTTGTGACTTTATGAGAGAGCCTTATTGTTTGCAGACTAGCTGCCCAAGTACAGTGAGGGGTGAAGCAGTGAGATAGTGCCTTACACAGGGGCTTGGCTTTTATTATCTTCTGTTTTATTTATGCTGACAGTAGAGCATTACTCCATTTATTCACTGGAAAAGTTGTGTGTGGATCCTATTTAAGCACATAGACACTGCACCAATACACTCTTCTACCGAGCTAATTACCCCAGGTCATCACAATTGTTATTTAAAGAAAAAATGCAGTGTTTTCTGCCTAACATGGACTTTTCTATCTGCTCTTCCAAATGTGCAATGTGACTACTAAGGGAAGTGCTAAGAGCCTCTATTTTCATACTTCTTTAGCATTAGACCAGTGAAACACAGTGTGAGTTATATGCTGTTTGCAGCTTTTATGATTAGATCAATACAGATGATTTTCGAAAGTAGTCACATTCCTAATGTCTCACACAGGTGGGCAACCCACACTGTGACATCCAACTGACATAAATGTGGTTGAAGAGAGACAAAATGGTCTCAGACGGAGCCTTAAAACTGCATCAGTAATCCTTAACAGGTTCACAAATGCAATTCACATGCAAGTTCAGGGTAATACAGGCAATGGTGGATTCGGGGGGGCGGGGGAGGGGGGAGCACCAAGGCACGTGCCTTTTCCCTGTCATTTTGGCAAATTTTTGTTGTTATTATTTAGACATGAGGGGGGCCGGTGGAACTAGCGGCGGTGCTGCATGAATCATATTGACTCATTATACTGTATGTCGCCTTCGCCCCTCCCCTAGTAGAGCAGCTGACAGGCTGAGCTGGCAGCTGCTATCTCAGTGCGGTCTGGCCACAGGGGGAGGAGGGGCTGTGATCCCTTCTCCTATGCCAATAGTTTTGTCTCGGCTTCCTTTACAGAGGAGGCCCTTGCCACCGAGGATCTCTAATGACCGTTCCCACCGTTAAACCCATGAAGTAGCAGCCATCCATGCCCTACAGTTCTGGGCGCAGTCCAGGTAAGAAAACTGCAATACTATTTGTCACCCTCTCCCTGTTACCCACTGCTGTCACTCTCTCCCTGGCATCACCATATCCCTGCCACGTACCACTGTCACCCTCTCCCTGGCATCACCAACTGCTATCACTCTCTCCCTGGTGTCACCCTTTCCCTGGCACCCATCACTGTCACCCAATTGCTGTCACCTTATCCCTGGCATCACTCTTCCCTGTCCCCAGCACTGTCACTCTCTCCCTGTTACCCATCGCTGTCACTCTCTCCCTGGCGTCACCCACTGCTATGACCCTTTTCCTGTCACCAACTGCTGTCACTCTCTCCCTGACATTGACCCTCTCCCTGGCATCACCCTCTCCCTGTCACCCACTGCTGTCAGCCTCTCCATGTCTTAAAGTCAGATTACTGTTGTTAATAGTAATATACAACTGACATGTAAGGCTGGGTACACCCCTTGACTGACACGTTGGCAGACCCGATATATCAGCCAGTGTGTAACCATTAAAATTGTCGGCTCACAGCAGCACTTTAAAATTGGAAACACACAGTAATAATGCAACAGACTTGATATGTCTATTAATGAGTTGTCTCACTCCATCCATTACCCTCATAATTAGAACCAAAAGCTTCTGTATACATACTGTATATGTGTAGTCCAGTGATGGAAATTGAGAGTGGTGGGCCCAGGTTCAAAAATATAATTTGGGCCCCCCTCCTTCACCCCAACCAAAGTTTGTAATATGCCAAACGGTAGTGGGTGACAGGAAGACAGTGGGTGACATGGAGAGGGTTACAAGGAGAGACAGTGGGTGACAGGGGTACAAGCACAATGTATTGTGGTGCAGAGAACAGGGGGCATGTACCTTGGTGGCGCAGGAATACTGTGGCCTCATCTCTGTTTGTAATAGGGGTCCTTGGCCCTTGTGCTATCCTCATGTTGGCACTCGGTCAGGCAGACTGACAGTGCCAGTTACACAACGGTTGTGAGCTGCCTTTAATTCACAGACAGCAGTGAATAAGAAAAAACGTACAGTGGTCTGTTAATTAGAGGCAATATGTGGCTGTGATCATTAGCACTGATAGCAGGCAGTCCACACACACAAGGTCAGCCCTGCCTCAATAAGGTAAGGGGAAGGCGTCTCAGGCAGTGGGACCCACCCTGCTCTCTGCACTGGGCCATTCATCTGACATTTTTCTAAATGGTCTGCGGAGGGACCAGGGGATAACTCATCACTGGTCTGGGTAACAGTGGGCTCCATAGCAATGCAATGCACCTGCTGCACCAATGGTAGTTCCACCTCTGGTGTAGTCAGATTGATCCAGACAATCTGACATAGTCTGCATGGCCTCCTTAATAAAACAGATATTGTCACACCTATATACATTTTACCACGGGCCCTGCCAAAATACAAAGAGCTCTTTGTGTGAACTCATTGAGCAAGTTGTATTCATAAACATGGACTGTCTGACTGAAAAGGATGCGTGTGTGTTTTAATATAACAATTACAGAATGTCTACAATATACTGTAAAACAAAGAGTAAAATAATAAGCCAGAATATCACACTATACTAAAACACAGAATTTGACGTAAATCTTTTTATTTGTACAGTAACTTAGTGCTGTAAACACTTTAGATAAGACAATATACTGGTGGACATGCAGAGCTCCTGACATACAAAATGTAACACACGGCCACATTCTATACCACCATCTTAGAACAGTGACCAGTTCCTCAGTCCTTAATCCCAACATTACAGGAACGGATCGATATTCATACTTGTGTTGTCTGTACCAGAAATTACTGTATCATTTCCCATACCCAGCTAGCAGAATGCTTAACATGTTTTATGTTTGTTTCTTTTGGTAGCATACTGAATTACTGTACACAGCTCTATATAATGTTATTTACTTTACTTATTTTTTTTTGCTAGCGAAAGGCAGAAAAAATGGGCAAAATATAAATAAAATATTGAACAGTATACCGCCAAAATTCTTCAAATGGTTAATTTACATTCTTCATGCAATCCAAGAAACTACTGATGACATTTGTCAAGTTTCCTGAGTACAGGTTTACCAAAATATCTGTACTTTTTACCAAGGTTTCAGAATGTTCTAAAAGAACTACCAGTGTGCAGAGGAACACGCAAGGACACGGGAGTACGCTCTCCAAGGACTATTACACTGTCCATCAGTCTCCCTATTATTGATCCCCTGAGCTGAGAAAACTGCGATCCTTGCTAGTGGCTGCCTAATCTGGGACAGACGAATCCTGAAACCACTTGCTGCGGGGGATACAGTTTTGTGGCTATTCACCTACCCCACCTACCATTCATCAGCTGTGATATACGGAAAAGCTCTATAACCCCCTAGCCTGATGTTGGCAGCACCATATGGAGCTGTTTGCCTGCTTACCGCTGCAGAACTGGGAGTAATGTCCAGTCCTCTTAGTGGCTATACACTGTATGTGGATCCATGCACCTATTCTAACCACTTGTTATGACACACTTGTGGGATATACTGTACTTAGTGTATGACAGCATTGAGACTGACTGGAGTTGCTGATAGTTCCTGCAGTTACAGATGAGACAGATGTGCATTGCCTAAGGAGCAGATCATTACATGTCTACTTGAGGAATATCGAGAACAGTTTGCAATATAAATTATCGGCTGAGCATTGCTCATTTTATTACCCCTCTGGAACCTGTATTCTTACGATTGTGAGTTCTGCACTGAGTAGTCTGATTTATTGCTCTTTCGTAGCCCTGAAACACTTGGATCACTGGGAGACCCATATTTTGATAGTTTAGAGATATTGGAATATTAAAATTTATTGTTATTTAAGCAAAGCTACACACTTACCTTCTAGTGGGAGATCAAATTTGTCTTTTATTATTACGAATATATATTTTTTACTGCTGTTTTGCTCCCGGAAGATATTCTTGTATGTGTGGATGTTTTTAATCAATTTTACAGATCTTAATAAACATTCCTAATTTTTTTTGTGTACAACCACCACCTAGCTTTTGTTGCAGCATATAATATATGTATATACACACACACACACACACACACACACACACACACACGAAGGTGGATGGCACTCATGGTTTACTGCAGAGTTCAGTATTTTGCCTGGTGCCCTCCAGGGGGTTCTGTTCCAGACAGGGGATCAAATGCAGCAAGGAGAGGGCAACACACTCAGGTCTGTTAAACAATACAAGCAGGCAGCAAGAACTATCCAATGATTCAATGTACTTGAACACCAAGAAAGACAATGTGAAGCAAATATGTTGAAACGGTAGATCAATGCTGCTGCCTGCTTGTATTGTTTGACAGACCTGAGCGCTGCCCTTTCCTTTTATATATATATATATATACACATACACACACACACACACACACACACACACACACACACACACACATGAAGGTGGATGGCACTCATGGTTTACTGCGGAGTTCAGTATTTTGCCTGGTGCCCTCCAGGGGGTTCTGTTCCAGACAGGGGATCAAATGCAGCAAGGAGAGGGCAACACACTCAGGTCTGTTAAACAATACAAGCAGGCAGCAAGAACTATCCAATGATTCAATGTACTTGAACACCAAGAAAGACAATGTGAAGCAAATATGTTGAAACGGTAGATCAATGCTGCTGCCTGCTTGTATTGTTTGACAGACCTGAGCGCTGCCCTTTCCTTTTATATATATATATATATATATATACACACACACACACACACATACACAGACGGGATGCAGGCTGTCACTATACTGACATCCCGTCTGTTGGAATCCTGGCAGTGGGTCCCCTTGCAGGCTTGCTGCGCTAACCACGCTTTGGGTTATATTCCAACTCGGTTGGTGGCATGGACCCACCAACACAGTAGGAATAACCCATGTTTGTCAGGATTCAGTCCAACGGCATTTCACATGCTGTCGGGATTCCAATATCAGTCTACTGAACGCCGGGATCCAGACAGCCGGTATATTAACTGCATCCCATATAGACATATATATATATATATATATATATATATATATACACACACACATACATACATACATACATACACACACACACACACACACACACACACACACACACACACACACACACAGGTTGAGTATCCCATATCCAAATATTCCGAAATACGGAATTTTTTGAGTGAGAGGGAGATAGTGAAAACTTTGTTTTCTGATGGCTCAATGTACACAAACTTTGTTTAATACACAAAGTTATTAAAAATATTGTATTAAATGACCTTCAGGCTGTGTGTGTAAGGTGTATATGAAACATAAATGAATTGTGTGAATGTACACACACTTTGTTTAATGCACAAAGTTATTAAAAATATTGGCTGAAATGACCTTCAGGCTGTGTGTATAAGGTGTATATGAAACATAAATGAATTGTGTGAATGTACACACACTTTGTTTAATGCACAAAGTTATAAAAAATATTGGCTGAAATGACCTTCAGGCTGTGTATATAAGGTGTATATGAAACATAAATGCATTCTGTGCTTAGACTTGGGTCCCATCGCCAGGATATCTCATTATGGTATGCAATTATTCCAAAATACGGAAAAATCCGATATACAAAATGCTTCTAGTCCTAAGCATTTTGGATAAGGGATACTCAACCTGTATAACATTCTCAGGTGCGGCACTCCCGCTAACCGGCCTAGATTACCCGTGCCTTCACAACCCATAAAGTTCTATAAACGCATAGGTGCAGCACTCAGGTTCTCTTAAAATAGCAGGGTACGGACAATATAGTTTCAATATAGGATGACAATATATTATATATATATATATATATATATATATATATATTCAGATGCTTCAATTTACTGCTGCTACTTAGTGACTTTGGGAAAAAAGGTAACGCAAATTTGTTGCATTACAATTTTGACTTTCTCTTACTATATTTTACGATAAAAAATTACTTTACTTTTCCCTTTGCAATTATTTTCCCATTGGTGCTGCAAAAGTTGTAATAATTTTTGAGTCTTTATTAGTGTTTGAGAAGCTGGAGTTTTTGGGCAGCATAATAGCTTTTACATCTGATCTAGTTATTATGCCTTAAAAAGCAGATGAACTGCAAAGCTATGGGTGTAAAGATTGATTTGTTTCTTTTTCAGTTCACCTTACAAGTCTGTATTTCATAAAGTAAAAAGATCTCATACTGACAGAGAAAAAATAAGAATTTACTTAACGATAATTCTATTTCTCATAGTCCGTAGTGGATGCTGGGGACTCCGTAAGGACCATGGGGAATAGCGGCTCCGCAGGAGACTGGGCACATCTAAAGAAAGCTTTAGGACTATCTGGTGTGCACTGGCTCCTCCCCCTATGACCCTCCTCCAAGCCTCAGTTAGGATACTGTGCCCGGACGAGCGTACACAATAAGGAAGGATTTTGAATCCCGGGTAAGACTCATACCAGCCACACCAATCACACCGTACAACTTGTGATCTGAACCCAGTTAACAGCATGATAACAGAGGAGCCTCTAGAAAAGATGGCTCACTACAGCAATAACCCGATTTTTTGGTAACAATAACTATGTACCAGTATTGCAGACAATCCGCACTTGGGATGGGCACCCAGCATCCACTATGGACTATGAGAAATAGAATTATCGGTAAGTAAATTCTTATTTTCTCTAACGTCCTAAGTGGATGCTGGGGACTCCGTAAGGACCATGGGGATTATACCAAAGCTCCCAAACGGGCGGGAGAGTGCGGATGACTCTGCAGCACCAAATGAGAGAACTCCAGGTCCTCCTCAGCCAGGATATCAATTTTGTAGAATTTTACAAACGTATTTGCTCCTGACCAAGTAGCTGCTCGGCAAAGTTGTAAAGCCGAGACCCCTCGGGCAGCCGCCCAAGATGAGCCCACCTTCCTTGTGGAGTGGGCATTTACAGATTTTTGGCTGTGGCAGGCCTGCCACAGAATGTGCAAGCTGAATTGTACTACAAATCCAACGAGCAATAGTCTGCTTAGAAGCAGGAGCACCCAGCTTGTTGGGTGCATACAGGATAAACAGCGAGTCAGATTTCCTGACTCCAGCCGTCCTGGAAACATATATTTTCAGGGCCCTGACAACGTCTAGCAACTTGGAGTCCTCCAAGTCCCTAGTAGCCGCAGGCACCACAAATAGGTTGGTTCAGGTGAAACGCTGAAAACACCTTAGGGAGAAAATGAGGACAAGTCCTCAATTCCGCCCTGTCCGAATGGAAAATCAGATAAGGGCTTTTTCAGGATAAAGCCGCCAATACTGACACGCGCCTGGCCCAGGCCAGGGCCAACAGCATGACCACTTTCCATGTGAGAAATTTTAACTCCACAGATTTAAGTGGTTCAAACCAATGTGACTTTTGAAACCCAAAACTACAGTGAGATCCCAAAGTGCCACTGGAGGCACAAAAGGAGGCTGTATATGCAGTACCCCTTTTACAAACGTCTGAACTTCAGGGACTGAAGCTAGTTCTTTTTGGAAGAAAATTGACAGGGCCGAAATTTGAACCTTAATGGACCCCAATTTCAGGCCCATAGACACTCCTGTTTGCAGGAAATGTAGGAATCGACCCAGTTGAATTTCCTCCGTCGGGCCTACTGGCCTCGCACCACGCAACATATTTTCGCCAAATGCGGTGATAATGTTTTTCGGTTACATCCTTCCTGGCTTTGATCAGGATAGGGATGACTTCATCCGGAATGCCGTTTTTCCTTCAGGATCCGGCGTTCAACCGCCATGCCGTCAAACGCAGCCGCGGTAAGTCTTGGAACAGACAGGGTCCTTGCTGGAGCAGGTCCCTTCTTAGAGGTAGAGGCCACGGATCCTCCGTGAGCATCTCTTGAAGTTCCGGTTACCAAGTCCTTCTTGGCCAATCCGGAGCCACGAATATAGTGCTTACTCCTCTCCATCTTATCAATCTCAGTACCTTGGGTATGAGAGGCAGAGGAGGGAACACATACACTGACTGGTACACCCACGGTGTTACCAGAGCGTCTACAGCTATTGCCTGAGGGTCCCTTGACCTGGCGCAATACCTGTCGAGTTTTTCCCAACGGTTTATAAACAAGTGGAAGACTTCTGGGTGAAGTCCCCACTCTCCCGGGTGGAGGTCGTGCTGAGGAAGTCTGCTTCCCAGTTGTCCACTCCCGGAATGAATACTGCTGACAGTGCTATCACATGATTTTCCGCCCAGCGAAGAATCCTTGCAGCTTCTGCCATTGCCCTCCTGCTTCTTGTGCCACCCTGTCTGTTTACGTGGGTGACTGCCGTGATGTTGTCCGACTGGATCAACACCGGCTGACCTTGAAGCAGAGGTCTTGCTAAGCTTAGAGCATTGTAAATGTCCCTTAGCATCAGGATATTTTTGTGAAGTGATGTCTCCAGGCTTGACCATAAGCAATGGATATTCCTTCCCTGTGTGACTGCTCCCCAGCCTCGCAGGCTGGCATCCGTGGTCACCAGGACCCAGTCCTGAATGCCGAATCTGCGGCCCTCTAGAAGATGAGCACTCTGCAACCACCACAGGAGGGACACCCTTATCCTTGGTGACAGGGTTATCCGCTGATGCATCTGAAGATGCGACCCGGACCATTTGTCCAGCAGGTCCCACTGGAAAGTTCTTGCGTGGAATCTGCCGAATGGGATTGCTTCGTAGGAAGCCACCATTTTACCCAGAACCCTTGTGCATTGATGCACTGAGACTTGGCTCGGTTTTAGGAGGTTCCTGACTAGCTCGGATAACTCCCTGGCTTTCTCCTCCGGGAGAAACACCTTTTTCTGGACTGTGTCCAGGATCATCCCTAGGAACAGAAGATAAGTCGTCGGAACCAGCTGCGATTTTGGAATATTGAGAATCCAATCGTGCTGCCGCAACACTACCTGAGATAGTGCTACACCGACCTCCAACTGTTCCCTGGATCTTACCCTTATCAGGGAATTGTCCAAGTAAGGGATAACTAAAATTCCCTTCCTTCGAAGGAATATCATTATTTCGGCCATTACCTTGGTAAAGACCCGGGGTGCCGTGGACCATCCATACGGCAGCGTCTGAACTGATAGTGACAGTTCTGTACCATAAACCTGAGGTACCCTTGGTGAGAAGGGTAAATTTTGACATGAAGGTAAGCATCCCTGATGTCCCGAGACATCATGTAGTCCCCTTCTTCCAGGTTCGCAATCACTGCTCTGAGTGACTCAATCTTGAATTTGAACCTCTGTATGTAAGTGTTCAAAGATTTTAGATTTAGAATCGGTCTCACCGAGCCGTCCGGCTTCGGTACCACAACAGTGTGGAATAATACCCCGTTCCCTGTTGCAGGAGGGGTATCTTGATTATCACCTGCTGGGAATACAGCTTGTGAATGGCTTCCAAAACTGTCTCCCTGTCAGAAGGAGACATCGGTAAAGCCGACTTTAGGAAACGGCGAGGGGGAGACGTCTCGAATTCTAATTTGTACCCCTGAGATATCACCTGAAGGATCCAGGGGTCTACTTGCGAGTGAGCCCACTGCGCGCTGAAATTCATTGAGACGGGCCCCCCACCGTGCCTGATTCTGCTTGTAAAGCCCCAGCGTATACTGAGGGCTTGGCAGAGGCGGGAGAGGGCTTCTGTTCCTGGGAACTGGCTGATTTCTGCAGCCTTTTTCCTCTCCCTCTGTCACGGGGCAGAAATGAGGAACCTTTTGCCCGCTTGTCCATGAAAAGACTGCGCCTGATAATACGGCGTCTTCTCATGTTGAGAGGCGACCTGGGGTACAAACGTGGATTACCCAGCTGTTGCCGTGGCCACCAGGTCTGAAAGAGCGACCCCAAATAACTCCTCCCCTTAATAAGGCAATACTTCCAAATGCCGTTTGGAATACGCATCACCTGACCACTGACGTGTCCATAACCCTCTACTGGTAGAAATGGACAACGCACTTAGACTTGATGCCAGTCGGCAAATATTCCGCTGTGCATCACGCATGTATAGAAATGCATCTTTTAAATGCTCTATAGGCAAAAATATACTGTCCCTATCTAGGGTATCAATATTTTCAGTCAGGGAATCCGACCACGCCAACCCAGCACTGCACATCCAGGCTGAGGCGATTGCTGGTCGCAGTATAACACCAGTATGTGTGTAAATACATTTTAGGATACCCTCCTGCTTTCTATCAGCAGGATCCTTAAGGGCGGCCATCTCAGGAGAGGGTAGAGCCCTTACAAGCGTGTGAGCGCTTTATCCACCCTAGGGGGTGTTTCCCAACGCACCCTAACCTCTGGCGGGAAAGGATATAATGCCAATAACATTATAGAAATTATCAGTTGTTATCGGGGGAAACCCACGCATCATCACACACCTCATTTAATTTCTCAGATTCAGGAAAACTACAGGTAGTTTTTCCTCACCGAACATAATACCCCTTTTTGGTGGTACTCGTATTATCAGAAATGTGTAAAACATTTTTCATTGCCTCAATCATGTAACGTGTGGCCCTACTGGAAGTCACATTTGTCTCTTCACCGTCGACACTGGAGTCAGTATCTGTGTCGGCGTCTATATCTGCCATCTGAGGTAACGGGCGCTTTAGAGCCCCTGACGGCCTATGAGACGTCTGGACAGGCACAAGCTGAGTAGCCGGCTGTCTCATGTCAACCACTGTCTTTTATACAGAGCTGACACTGTCACGTAATTTCCAACAGTTCATCCACTCAGGTGTCGACCCCCTAGGGGGTGACATCACTATTACAGGCAATCTGCTCCGTCTCCACATCATTTTTCTCCTCATACATGTCGACACAAAAGTACCGACATACAGCACACACACAGGGAATGTTCTGATAGAGGACAGGACCCCACTAGCCCTTTGGGGAGACAGAGGGAGAGTTTGCCAGCACACACCAGAGCGCTATATATATACAGGGATAACCTTATATAAGTGTTTTTCCCCTTATAGCTGCTGTATAGTTAATACTGCTTCTAATTAGTGCCCCCCTCTCTTTTTTAACCCTTTCTGTAGTGTAGTGACTGCAGGGGAGAGCCAGGGAGCTTCCCTCCAACGGAGCTGTGAGGGAAAATGGCGCCAGTGTGCTGAGGAGATAGGCTCCGCCCCTTTTTCGCGGACTTTTCTCCTGCTTTTTTATGGATTCTGGCAGGGGTTAAATGCATCCATATAGCCCAGGAGCTATATGTGATGCATTTTTTGCCATCCAAGGTGTTTTTATTGCGTCTCAGGGCGCCCCCCCCCCCAGCGCCCTGCACCCTCAGTGACCGGAGTGTGAAGTGTGCTGAGAGCAATGGCGCACAGCTGCAGTGCTGTGCGCTACCTTGTTGAAGACAGGACGTCTTCTGCCGCCGATTTTCCGGACCTCTTCTGCCTTCTGGCTCTGTAAGGGGGCCGGCGGCGCGGCTCTGGGACCCATCCAAGCTGGGCCTGTGATCGTCCCTCTGGAGCTAATGTCCAGTAGCCTAAGAAGCCCAATCCACTCTGCACGCAGGTGAGTTTGCTTCTTCTCCCCTTAGTCCCTCGATGCAGTGAGCCTGTTGCCAGCAGGTCTCACTGAAAATAAAAAACCTAAACTAAAACTTTCACTAAGAAGCTCAGGAGAGCCCCTAGTGTGCACCCTTCTCGTTCGGGCACAGAGATCTAACTGAGGCTTGGAGGAGGGTCATAGGGGGAGGAGCCAGTGCACACCAGATAGTCCTAAAGCTTTCTTTAGATGTGCCCAGTCTCCTGCGGAGCCGCTATTCCCCATGGTCCTTACGGAGTCCCCAGCATCCACTTAGGACATTAGAGAAAAGTACAATTTGGGTCATGTTATCCTCCTGTAGCTGTGCTGCTAGTGGCCAGCTGAAACATACAGCATGCAGGAAATGCCTGTACAGCTACACACCTTACTTTGGGATAAAATCGCTTACCACATGAGCTGGAACCTGCAGCATTTTAGCAGCTGGAGTCCCCGGGCGTGGGTAAAACTGATTAATGAAGAGGCTTGGGAATCTGTATTCTTCAACTAGTTTTAAAGTCTCCTTAAAATCTTCATCTGTCTCCCCAGGAAAGCCACAGATGATGTCCGTAGCGATTGTAATTCCGGGCACTCTACAAGACAGATGGTAAAAACACGTTAAACTGTAACCTAAGGACTTCACATTCAAGCAATTTTCTACGACAAATTTCCCAGAGGTATATGATTATTGTTATATTAACCACTACACTGCTGGCGGATCAGACATATTTCACTGGGACTTAACTGGAGAGTGCAGTCTCATTACATATTATTATATATTATTCCCACAACTGCTAATGTCTAATTAACCTAATTAATATACATAATATATAGTTTATAATAGTAAGACTATGCATACATGTATATATATATATATATATATATATTATTATTATTTTTGCTCGGTCAATGTGCAAAAGTACAGTATGAACCTGGAGTGTTGAATAAATACTGAGAGAAACATAAAACACCCCACCCCACTGGTACAAGGGAGCAGGGCAGCAAGTGCAGCTGCTGTCCGGAACCAATAATTAGTTACCGTAATTGCTGCGCTCTTTCGCCAGTGCTGTCATTTACTACATTTAATGCACCAAAAGATGAATTACTTCTTTAATTTGGTTTATTTTTTTTCTGACATGAAGTGATTTACGGTAGGAGGACCTTTTTAGGTGTAATGTGAACCCTTTACAATTGTAATGGTTCTATCATATTAAATAAAAATGCAAAGGAAGTCTGCACTGAATATATCACATGGATCAGAAATAATCCCTTCAATAATGTGATGTACGAGTCAAACAAGAAATTTCATAAAAAGAAAGTTCTGATAAAACTCAAGAGTAATACAGGAGCAATCAAGCGGTTTCAGTATGGAAGCAAAGGGCAATCAGCTACAAGCCATTTGCTGAAATGGAAGCAGTAAAATATTGTAATTACACAAAGCAATCAGCAGCACTGACATTTTGTTAGTGGTTGGCGCCTTGTGACATGACTGTTGTTCATTTCCATTATATACATTTTAGAACACAAAAGGTCTAGAATATAGTTCAGAGACTAATTACTACAGGTAGTAGGCTAGACATGGCAAAACCATAATCTACCAAATGAAGTATAATCCAGCATGGTTTAGAATGTCTTTTTTCAAAACTGAAAATTCTACCTAATTTCTAAATGCTGACTGCAAAAAGCAGTGACAGTGGTCTACTTTAGTTATACCAATCTGCAACGGGAAAGGAGAAAAAGGCAGCGCACAGGGGAAGTAAATCATCACAGGTAATGGATCAGTTGCCGAAATGACCTAGGGACAGTAAATCTGAGACCGCACGCCGTCTCAAGTGAGCCCTGGTCCCAGCAGCACTCGCAGTGCAGAAGTGGAGATGGTCCTGGACCCTGCAGCATATAGACCAGCACCTAAGGAGGAGTGTACAAGTAGTGGCTTCCTACTGTAATTCCTATTGGAATCTCTCAGTGCTGCTAGTCACACACTAGGCTGTGTGCAATTAGCATCATTAAGAGCTTGCAGCAGAAAGCCCACACTTTTAACCACTTATATTGCTTCTTGGGGCTGCAGACTCTGCAGTCCCTAGAAGTTGTTTCAGTGCCACTGCATAAAAATTGATGGGTATGCTGGTGGCGGCAGAAATCCAACATCAGCATGGTAGGAGCCGATGCTGGTAATGAAAGGTGGTAAAGGAGATCACGAAGAAGGTTCAAGAGCTATCAGTAGTACCCACTTTCTCATATTCTGTACAACCTAGGCATTAGGTAACCAGGGTAATGCCCAGCCACACTAGGCCACTAGGGTGATAGTCTCTAATACCCCTTTCACACACACAGCAAAAACTTGGGTTTGTGGGCCTAATTCAGTAAGGATTGCAAATTCTGCGAACTAGCAGAATTTGCCATCCTTTTGCCAGCATGCTGGGGGCCGCCCATTGCAGGGAAAGGCCGCCCAGCATGCTGTCTGCTGCCTTCCCCACCTTGATGAAGCAGAAATTGCAATTTTTGCTTCATCGTATAAATTAGTGATGCCTCCTGCCACCGCAGTTTAGCTGCGCCCGCAGGAGGCAGCATATTCACGCCATACCACCATTGTGGAAACGGAGCATTGCCCCCCTGCCTCTGCCTGTTTGACAGGCAGAGGCGATCGCATTTTCTGCCACCCCCACAGAAAGTGTGGGCGCATGTGCAGGACAGTCGTTGCGCATGCATCCGTGGGGCAATCATAATAATTGCGATTTGCGATCCAACCTGAATTAGCCCCTTTGCCCGTTAATGTGCATTGACCTGGGATTTTGCTATGTGTGAACAGAAACAACCCGGGTCGAAGTCCCAAGTCCATGGCCCTGCTCTTTACCAGGGTTTTATCCGGGTGTGACCCGGGTCGCCTCTAGTGTGAACGCAACCAACCCGGGTTTTTAGAACTGGATTAGAAGAAAAGTGTCTGATTGGCTGTTCGGCTAATGGCTATAACATAACCCTGCTAAGTTGAGAATATTACACAGTAGACTATGCACTTACAGGAAGTTCAAACACAAGAAGAGCAGATCTGAAACTGAGGAATGGTAATACTGGCTGATAGCTGGGTGTGGGAGGGGGATGAGTGTGTGAGAACCTTAGCAATAAAAATTAAAAAATAATTGCCTAGTAAGTAGCACATTATTAAAGAAAAAGGTATTTAATGAGGAAATAAAACCACAAATTTGCCATTAACAAATATTAAAGGCTGAACAATATACATGAAAGTGTCCTCTTTAAATCCACACCAAATTCCAGGGCAGACCTGAGTTCCGAGTTTTTGGTATAGTGTGAATGGGGGACTCAGACTTAGACCAGGGAAATTCTCTGGTTGACAGACCTGGGTCGTACCCGTGTATTTCCCAGGTCTTACGGTATGTCTGAAAGTGGTATAGCCCAAGGTTGTTAAAAGCACCTTTACACCCATGTGTGTTAAACCTGGAAAATCTCTCCTTTTTGTACTGAATTCTGTGCTGCTGCATCTGGGACTGTGCGTTTTTAGTTGAGGTGTTTTGTGCACAATGTGTAATTATTTCATAATTATATACTGATTATTACATGGGTAAGAGGTGGTGATGGAGCTGAGGAAAGCTGTTGAAAAAGTAAACACTGATAATAAGAATTTACTCACCGGTAATTCTATTTCTCGTAGTCCGTAGTGGATGCTGGGAACTCCGTAAGGATCATGGGGAATAGACTGGCTCCGCAGGAGACTGGGCACTCTAAAAGAAAGATTAGGTACTATCTGGTGTGCACTGGCTCCTCCCTCTATGCCCCTCCTCCAGACCTCAGTTAAGGAAACTGTGCCCGGAAGAGCTGACACAACAAGGAAAGGATTTGGAATCCAGGGTAAGACTCATACCAGCCACACCAATCACACCGTACAACTTGTGATAACCATACCCAGTTAACAGTATGAACAACAACTGAGCCTCAGTAACAGATGGCTCATAACAATAACCCTTTAGTTAAGCAATAACTATATACATGTATTGCAGAGAGTCCGCACTTGGGACGGGCGCCCAGCATCCACTACGGACTACGAGAAATAGAATTACCGGTGAGTAAATTCTTATTTTCTCTGACGTCCTAGTGGATGCTGGGAACTCCGTAAGGACCATGGGGATTATACCAAAGCTCCCAAACGGGCGGGAGAGTGCGGATGACTCTGCAGCAGCGCATGAGCAAACTCAAGGTCCTCCTCAGCCAGGGTATCAAACCTGTAGAACTTAGCAAACGTGTTTGACCCCGACCAAGTAGCAGCTCGGCAAAGCTGTAAAGCAGAGACCCCTCGGGCAGCCGCCCAAGAAGAGCCCACCTTCCTTGTGGAATGGGCTTTCACCGATTTTTAATGCGGCAATCCAGCCGCAGAGTGAACCAGCTGAATCGTGCTATAGATCCAGCGAACAATAGTCTGCTTCGAAGCAGGAGCGCCAACCTTGTTGGCTGCATACAGAATAAACAGCGAGTCAGACTTTCTGACTCCCGCCATTCAGGAAATATAAATTTTCAAAGCCCGGACTACGTCCAGCAACTTGGAATCCTCCAAGTCCCTAGTAGCCGCAGGCACCACAGTAGGCTGGTTCAAATGAAACGATGATACCACCCTAGGAAGAAATTGGGGACGAGTCCTCAATTCTGCCCTGTCCATATGGAAGATCAGATAAGGGTTTTTACATGACAAAACCGCCAATACTGACACACGTCTAGCCGAAGCTAAGGCCAATAGCATGACCACTTTCCACGTGAGATATTTTAGCTCCATGGTCTTAAGTGGCTCAAACCAGTGGGATTTCAGGAAATCCAACACAACGTTAAGATCCCAAGGTGCCACCGGTGGCACAAAAGGAGGCTGAATATGCAGCACCCCCGGAACAACGTCTGAACTTCAGGCAGTGAAGCCAGTTCATTTTTAGAGAAAATGTATAGGGCCGAAATCTTGACCTTTACGGATCCTAATTTTAGGCCCATAGTCACTCCTGACTGTAGGAAGTGCAGGAATCGACCCCGCTGGAATTCCTCTGCAGGGCCTTCCCGGCCTCACACCAAGCAACCCTTTTTTCGCCATATACAGTGAAAAAGTCTTGCTGTCACGTCTTTCCTAGCCTTTATCAGCGTAGGAATAACTGCATCCGGAATGCCCTTTTCCGCTAGGATCCGGCGTTCAACCGCCATGCCGTCAAATGCAGCCGCGGTAAGTCTTGGAACAGACAGGGCCCCTGTTGCAACATGTCCTGTCTGAGAAGCAGAAGCCCTGAGTCCTCTGAGAGCATTTCCTGCAGCTCCGGGTACCGAGTCCTTCTTGGCCAATTCGGAGCAAAGAATATTGTTTTCACTCCTCCTTTTATTACAATTCTCAGCCCTTGGGTATGAGAGGAAGAGGAGGGAATACATAGACCGACTGGAACACCCACAGTGTTACTAGTGCGACCACAGCTATCACCTGAGGGTCCCTTGACCCGGCGTAAAACCTTTTTTAGCTTTTCATTGAGGTGGGACACCATCTAGTCCACCTTAGGCAGTTCCCATCAATTTGCAAACTGCGTGAAGACTTCCTGATGAAGTCCCCATTTTCCCGGGTGGAGGTCGTGCCTGCTGAGGAAGTCTGCTTCCCAGTTGTCCACTCCCGGAATGAACACTGCTGACAGTGTGCTTACTTTATTTTCCACCTAGTGAAGAATTCTGGTGGCTTCTACCCTCGCCACCCTGCTCCTTGTGCCGCCTTGGCGGTTCACCTGAACCCCTGCAGTCTGACTGGATCAGAACTGGTTGGTCGCGAAGCAGGATCTCCGCTTGACTTAGGGCGTTGTATATGGCTCTTAGTTCCAGGATATTGGCGTGAAGGCAAGTCTGTTAACTTGACCACAGACCTTGGAAATTTCTTCCCTGTGTAACTGCCCCCCACCCTCGGAAGCTTGCATCCGTGGTCACCAGGATCCAGTCCTGAATGCCGAATCTGCGGCCCTCGAGAAGGTGAGCCCTCTGCAGCCACCTCAGGAGAGACACCCTGGCCCTGGGGGATAGGGTGATTAACCGATGCCTCTGAAGAGGTGATCCGGACCACTTGTCCAGTAAGTCCCCTTGGAAGGTCCTCGCATGGAACCTGCCTAAGGGGATGGCCTCGTATGATGCCACCATCCTTCCCAGGACTCGAGTGCAGTGATGCACTGACACCTGTTTTGGTTTTAATAGATTCCTGACCAGTGTCATGAGCTCATGAGCTCTCTCTATCGGGAGATAAACCCTTTTCTGGTCTGTGTCTAGGATCGTGCCTAGGAGAGGCAGATAAGCTGTAGGAACCAACTGCGACTTTGGAATATATAGAATCCAGCCGTGTTGCCGTTACACTTCCAGACAAAGTGATACGCTGTTCAGCAACTGCTCTCTTGATCTCGCTTTTATGAGGAGATCGTCCCAGTACGTGATAATAGTGACACCTTGCTTCCGCAGGAGCACAATCATATCCGCCATTACCATGGTGAATATTCTCGGGGCCGTGGAGAGACCAAACGGCAACATCTGAAAATGGTAATGACAATCCCGTACCGCAATTCTGAGGTACGCCTAATGAGGTGGATAAATGGGGACCTGAAGGTATGCATCCCTTATGTCCCGATTCACAATAAAGTCTTCCCCTTTTTAGGCTTGCACTGACCGCTCTTAGCGATTCCATCTTGAACTTGAACCTTCTCAGGTATATGTCCAGGGATTTTTAATTCAATATGGGTCTGACCGAACCGTCTGGTTTCGGGATTACAACATGGTCGAATAATAACACCCTCTTGTTGAAGGAGGGGACCCTTGACCACCACCTGTTAAAGATACAATTTGTGAATTGCAGTTAACACTGGCTCCCTCTCTTGGGGGGAAGCCCGCAGGGCCGTCGGTGAGGGGGCCTCTTCTCACAGTCCAGCTTGTATCCCCGAGACACAATCTCTATTGCCCAGGGATCGAACAGGGAGTGAACCCACTTGTGGCTGAACTTACGAAGGCGTGTCCCCACCGGGCCTAGCTCCGCCTGTGGAGCCCAAGCGACATTGGTGGATTTTTGTAGGGGCCGGGGAGGACTTCTGTTCCTGGGAACTAGCTGCCCGGCTCTGACAAAAGAGGACGCACCTCAGACTTTCTTGTTTCTTTATTCGAAAGGCTGCATTTAATAATGTCGTGCTTTCTTAGGCTGTGCAGGAATATAAGGCAAACTAGCAGAATTACCAGCTATAGTTGTGGAGACCAGGCCCGAGAACCCTTCTCCACACAATCCTCAGCCTTCCATATGCCTCTTAAGTCGGCATCATCTGTCCAATGCATATTCTACAGGACACGTCAAGCAGAGATCGACATAGCTTTGACTCTAGGACCCAGTATACTCATGTCTCTTTGGGCATGCTTTATAACTATATATCTATCACTTAAGACAGCATCTTTAATATATTTATATTGCATACTAGGGTCTCATCTCTGCTGATAAGGTACCTGTCCACGCTGCCACAGCGCTATAAACCCATGCCGACACAGTCGCCGGTCTGGGTAGTATACTAGAATGTGCAGGATCCCTGAGAATAGCAAGTGCTACCGTCTGTGCAAACAGGACACCCCAGGGGAAGATTCTCAACATATCCTGGCCCTAGTGGGGAAAAAATACAGCCTGAGAATTCTCTTGTGGGAAGCTGCCGTCTCTTGTCTGGAGATTCCCGCTCTTTTTCCTCATGAGAGGAGGGAAATTTACCTCAGCATTCTTCCCCTTAAACATGTGTACTCTCGTGTCAGGGACAGATGAGTCATCAGTGATATGCAAATCATCTATTATTTCAATAATCATATATTGAATACCTTATAGCCATCTTGGCTGTAACTTTGCATTATCGTAATCGACAGTGGAGTTAAACTCCATGTCGATACCAGTGTTTTTTATTATGGATAGTGAGCATTGAGAGACTCTGAAGGTCTCTGTGACATAGGGACAGACATGGGTAGATTTCCTGTCTGTTCCCTAACCTTTTTGTGCAATAAATTCACCTTAGCACTTACACATATCCAAACAGGTGTCGGCGTTGTCGACGGAGACACCCTCTCACACACATATCCGCTCTATCACCTCCTTAGAGGAGCCTTTTACCTAAGACATGTCGACACACGCGTACCGACACACCACACACACAGGGGATGCTCTATTTGAGGACAGTTCCCCCACAAGGCCCTTTGGAGAGACAGAGAGAGAGTATGCCAGCACACACCCCAGCGCTATATAACCCAGGGATTACACTACAACTCAGTGTTTACCCAGTAGCTGCTGTATATACAAATTTTGCGCCTAAATTTATGTGCCCCCCTCTCTCTTTTTACCAATTGTGTACCAGGATACTGCAGGGGAGAGCCTGGGGAGCTTCCTTCCAGCGGAGCTGTGAAGAGAAAATGGCGCTGGTGTGCTGAGGAAGAAGGCCCGGCCCCCTCAGCGGCGGGCTTCTGTCCTGTTTCTGACTAAAAATGGCGGGGGTTTTACACATATACAGTTTTCCAGACTGTATTATGTGTATATATTGCCAAAAGGTATTCTTATTGCTGCCCAGGGCGCCCCCCAGCGCCCTGCACCCTACAGTGACCGGAGTGTGTGGTGTGCAGTGGGAGCAATGGCGCACAGCTGCAGTGCTGTACTCTAGCTTAACGAAGACCGGAGTCTTCTGCCGCCGATTTCATCTCCTTCTTTTCTGTCTTCTGGCTCTGCAAGGGGGACGGCGGCGCGGCTCCGGGAACGGACGATCGAGGTCAGGCCCTGTGTTCGAACCCTCTGGAGCTAATGGTGTCCAGTAGCCTAAGAAGCACAAGCTAGCTGCAAGCAGGTAGGTTTGCTTCTCTCCCCTCAGTCCCACGTAGCAGTGAGTCTGTTGCCAGCAGATCTCACTGAAAATAACAAAATACATATACAAATACAAATAACAAATACAAATACTTTCTTTTCTAGTGAGCTCAGGAGAGCCCACTAGGTGCATCCAGCTCTGGCCGGGCACAGATTCTAACTGAGGTCTGGAGGAGGGGCATAGAGGGAGGAGCCAGTGCACACCAGATAGTACCTAATCTTTCTTTTAGAGTGCCCAGTCTCCTGCGGAGCCCGTCTATTCCCCATGGTCCTTACGGAGTTCCCAGCATCCACTAGGACGTCAGAGAAAAGGTGTTACACAAAAATGCAGTAAGGCAAGAGGCAGATCACAAAAAGACAGAGCGGGCCTATATGATTACATTAGGTTAAGTCTGTATATGGAGGAACCTTCATAATGCAGAGTACCTGAGGTGAGAGGACAGAGGTGATTTACAATAAACATGACATGAGGCACAAGTAGAAATGTCAAATCACAAGCAGTTAAAGAGAGGACTGTTGTATAAAAATGTGGCTGTACACCATAATAAAGATATAGACAATGGGCCTGATTCAGAGCTGTACACAATCCCAATGGAGGAGTCTCTTTACCCAAGACTCCTCCTGCAGCATTTGCATATTTTTGTACAGTAGCTGCATCCAAAAACACAGCTATTGAACAAACTACGTCCATCCATGAATCAGGCCCAAAGTTTGCCACATTCACCTACGTTGTAGCTGTCCCAGTTACAGTTGTCTAGAAGCAACTTTTGCATGCTATACTTACTGTACAATAAAATGAACAAAAAAAAGCTAAAAGCTAAAAGACAGAATGATCAGCATACATTTTACACGGCAACATCAATTGTATAAACCCTATTAACAGTATTAAAGTGATTACATTTTGAACAATAATCTACATTTAAGAGCACATGACAGGAATTAGTGGAGTAAGGCAAGGTAGTATTACTCTGGTCTCTGAATGATGTCAGACTGTAATGTACAGCTAATAAATAATATCCAGCATTGCCTGCATTCTCCCAGATATTCCTCAGACACAGAAACATCATGTGGAGATGGCATGGTGGAAATTATTAGTAAGATGCATAATGTGACACTGACAAAAATGATAAAACAAGAAAAAAACAACAACATTAAGCTTGACACAATTGTTATTCACTAGTTATCTCAACTACTGTTATAATACTAGTGGCAACACTGAAAGTCTTTAATACAAACTGTACTGGCAGCCCAGACTTGTTAAGTGTCTGTTCCTATGGTAACAGTTTATGGGAGCAACTTGATTCAACGAAATGTGTATCTGTTGCACTTAATCTGGGGTAAGAAAAACATATTTTAGAATCAGAAACATGCATTACTTCTCTTCAGAGACAAGGTTATGTTTATAACAGTAATTAGACTTGCCCAGGATTGATTGTTCTTTCTGCACTTCTAGAATTAACTGGATCTGTAGTAGCAAGAACATTACATAAAAACCAAGCCAATAAATAGACTTGTAACATTTGTTAACCTGTACTTAAAGGAAAGAATACACAAGGAGGACCCATGTCCTGAGCCAGTTGTTACCCTGTACGACTGGCTTTGTCACAGCTTAATTTAAACATACACAGGAGATATATTGCTGGTAAAAGTAAACCCAGGAACAAAAACATCTACAAGAAGTCCCCACCCGCCTTCCCCCCCAAAAAAATAAATAAATATATATATATATATATACTGCAAACCATTGGATCTAGTCCCGCAAAATATCGATCACTTGGCAAATAATTCAATAAATCAATTAATTTCTAGGAATTTTAACAATCATCATGTTTAAACATGTAAAATACACTATGAGCTGCATTACAACAAAGCATCTGAAAGATAAATGAGGAATGAGATGCAACCTTGAAAAGACATGTTGGAGACTAGAAGCTGGTTGGTTATGTAACATACAGAACTTAGGGGTGTGCTCTAAGACTCTCCTGATGACTGGAGACTATCATTTACCAACTCATCAACAACAAGGACTACTATTGCAAAAGCTCTACTTGGAACACCTCACCATGATTTGTTGCAAGGCACTGGAACTCCTCATGGAGCCATGATTTGTGGCCAAATGACAAGATACACCAGACCCTGCCTCACAAAGTGATCAATTGCATCTTCCCCCTGAGCAGTTACAGGTGTGTTGGGCCCAGCAAGTTCTGGCAGTAGCCTGGGTCATAGAAGAGGGAGCTCATTAAGCGCCCTGTTGAAAGTAAGCACCACAGATTGGAAATAGGTACCAAAGTATAACAACACCCTTGGGCTTTGCCAGCTTCTGTCACACTATCCAGCCATTTAAGCAGCTGTTGGATATTGTTTCAGCAAAAAAAACAAAACAAAAAAACGGGGACATTTTTATTTAAACTGTTTCATCCTAACACAGGTTTTGGGCAACAAGCTCTGTATTAAAAACTAATGTATTAATCTTTGGCAGTAACACCCTTGATATCTTGAAGTGCTTTTGGGCCCTTAGACAGCTAATTAAAGCCCACACCTGCATGTACACTCAGCTTCAAATGTGTGAGTGTTGTGCGTCCATCTAGTGTTTGTGCACAGCTTTCAGCTTAAGCCAATGATGCAATGGAGGCCTAAGAGAGGTGTGACCAAGTGGACCAATAAGAAGCAAATAGTCTACACAGTAATTTTCCCCAACCTATATTGCTCAGATTGAGTTGCGGATGGTGGGACAGGACCTACTCTGGACTCCAAGGGAAGCTTGAGCACTGTGCACCTTCCCCCTTCTCTTAGCAACCCTGTGGATCCCTTTTCTTTACATGTTATTTTAATTTTTTGTCTCTAATATTTTGTCTCCACCTTTATTAAAAATGCAAGAAATGGTGATTTTAAATGTTGAATTAATTTTCCCTAGTTTTCAGCTACCACAAGTTTGACCATGAAACCCAAGTGCTAACATTATATTGAAGCAGATACTGTTTGCAAATGCTGCAATCAGTGGGAGAAAAACCAATACAAAAGCTGTGAGGAAGTCTCCATACAGTGTGAAATCTGGCATAGTTTAACTCACTCCACGTAGCTGTAATTACAGCACACATTTCCTATAGTAAACAATTTTAACAAAATCCACATCCAATGAAGCAGCTAAATGAAGAGGCACTAGGAGGTAAAATGGAATTCATTAACACCTTCCACAGCTCTCGTCGTCTCCTGGCATTACTTGGAACATGACAATATATTCAGCTCTCACAGCTGCCCTCGTATGGATTCCTCACCGCTAATAAATACATACTTGTAGTCTGTGAAAGCAGCAGTGCATTAGCACTACCTGTAAGGAGAACAATAACACCAGCACCTGCTATTAGGATTATCTTCCGGAGTATTACAGCTTCATGACTAAAATAAAATTGGATTGAGCATTTTAATTAGAATGATACTTCATGAAAAACAAACTACTGTACAGCACCTAAATGATAAAGGAAAATATTGGAACAAGATTTGTGGCCTCTGAATAACATCATTATCAGATTGTCCTCAATCCTAATCTATTTGTCCATGTACATGGCTAATGTGATAAGTACTGTGTGAATATTTATTACTACTTGTCGATGCAATTGTCTTGGGTAGCAATGTTGAGATGCTTAGCTTTTTCAAATGTACTCTTTATTCTATTTCAGTTTTGCAAACTAAGCTTCAGAATATAGGGACATGGTCTTATATTGCTGGTTGGAAAGCACAGATTACAAATTTAAATATGTTTAGCAGAAGAGTAGATATACCAATGGGGGCCCCACAACACAATTTCCGTGCCCACCCTCCCGGCTGACTGCTCAGACCGCAACACCCCCCCCCCACCCCCCCTTGGACTACTCACACACACCAAATTACCCCCTCCCCACAACCCACCGTGTGGACTGCCCACACACAGAGACACCCTCCCCCTGTGGACTAACCAAAGTCCCCACCACAAGTGTCAGCAGGCGGGCACTTACCATCGGTGCCCCATTGCCTGCTTTTTATTTCTCAGCAGTTTGCTGCTCTGCTCTCCGTCCCGGCCGTCTCCGTCTCATCTGTCCTTACTGATGCTGGGAGGAGGCATGGCCGTGGGTCAGAGATGCCCTTGCAGGCTGAGCCGCGCCTCCTCCCAGCATAAGTTAGGACTCCGGAGAGGGGGAGCTGGCCGCCAGAGCAGATGTGGCTGCAGTGAAGCAGCACACTGCTGAGAAATAAACGCACTTAAAGTAGCTAACGGGGCTCAGCAACAAGGTGGCAGGAGGAGGGACGGGCCCCTGAGGCGGTATGGGCCCCGGATCAGCCACACCACCTGCACCTGTTGTGGCTACGCCCTTGATGTTTAGGCTAAACAAGTCTATTCAGATACTAATCATTAAAATGGATAAAGGGCTCAAGTTAGTTAAAAAAATGCGGTAATAGAGTGAAATACAGTATACTGTATCATGGCATATTTAAAAACTATTACCATGCAACTTAAACTGAACTTCATTCTGGAACAGATCTTATTTCCCGCATATAAACCTCACTTCTTTGAAGCAAGATTTATCTCCACTGCACATGCGCTGCCAGGTCTGGCACGTCACGTGACACCAGACCCAGCCGGATAGGGGGACGAGAGTGTATGGCAAGACCAAGTGCAGTATTAAAATAATGGGTGCTGCTGCTGCATCTCTACCCTCGAGTACTACAGTGTCCGTGGGGTACGGTCATTAGGTCGACATGCATTATAATAACCATGCAAACCTAATTACTGTTGACCTAATGACCCATACCCGTGTCCGCACCCATCATTTTACCAGTGCTGCTTGTTCTTCTAGGGGCTCCTGCATTGTTTAATCTACTCTTCAGTTTACAGTATTATATTTCCAATATACTGTACATATTAGTGTGAGATCTGACACAGCAAGTCAGTCTGCCAGTATATTTTTTTTAAGGTGCAATCTTCAAACAGCACAGCAATTATATTCCTGATATAAAGTTTGGTTAATTAATGGTTTTAGAAATTATACCCAGGGGCGGATTAGACAGTCCTGATTGGCATATGCCAGGTCACGTGAGACTCTGCAAGCATTTGCCAAAAATGCTTCTTACGTACAATGGCATGTGGCTAGGACGCACCAGGAAATTGTACTGATTAAAGTAATATGCAACACTTGTATATCTGTGCGGGATTTAGTCTCCTAATCTGTATACGAAGTACAACAAAGTACCAGCCACAGCTTTTTCCCCAATACAAATTCTGTTGTGCTTCATATACAGCAGTTGTACACAATGGGGGTAATTCTAAGTTGATCGCAGCACGATTTTTGATAGCAATTGGGCAAAACCATGTGCACTGCAGGGGAGGCAGATATAACATGTGCAGAAAGAGTTAGATTTGGGTGGGTTATTTTATTTCTGTGCAGGGTAAATACTGGCTGCTTTATTTTTACACTGCAAATTAGATTGCAGATTGAACACACCCCACCCAAATCTAACTCTCTCTGCACATGTAATATCTGCCTCCCCTGCAGTGCACATGGTTTTGCCCAATTGCTAACAAAAATCCTGCTGCGATCAACTTGGAATTACCCCCAATATGCGTCATAGTTGCATCTTTAAGTCTAGAATGAACGAGATAAATCAGGAGATGCTAAATCAAAAGTGTCCAACCACTCTGAGTTGTGTATAGATGGACAGAGGTGATATCACTGCACTTGTGTGGCATGTTTTATGCAGGTACTGTAGCTATTTTATAGTGTCAAAATTGACACAATTTTAGAGAGGCCACCTGAATTGTCCCCCGATTCAGATTATCCATAATTTCATGTACTGTTGGCCATCTGCGAGACTGAACAAGTCTGCTCACTAACCCAGAGGTCTTGAGTTTAGATCTAGTATTTTCTGTGCTGGTCCCCTCTGTGTACAATTTAACAACTAACACCCTTAAACAATTCACCAGTACAGCCATTTTGCTAGTGCTTGCACTGCTGCTGTGAGCTCCAACAATAATTCTATGGCGTAATTTACCCATTATTTCATTAGTCTCTGCATACCTTCTTGTATCTGACTGTATACAGATCCAGACATCCAAATCAGCATTATCTACGGAATAGCTGCTTTATATAAACTCACCTGTTGTTCATAATAAATTGGCCATAGTAGTGTATGATTTAATATTAATAGTGATATAGTAATAGTAATAATAACAGTAACCACCATATAGGGGTATATTCAATTGAAGTCGGATCCATTCCGATATTCATTTGTCGGAATGGATCCGACCTGGGCTATTCAATGCAATCCCAATTCGAATTTAAAAAAAGTCGAATTGAGATGCGGGAGCTGAGACGGGGGAGAGCAGCGCTACAGCAGCGGCTATATAGCCACTGCTGTAGCACTGCTCTCCCGCATCTGCACGCGGCTCTCCCACCCCCTGCCTCTCCCCCGTCTCTGCTCCCGCATCATAGCTGCCGCACACGGCAGCGTCCACCCCCGACTCTCCCCCGTCTCTGCTCCCGCATCATAGCTGCCGCGCACAGCAGCGTCCACCCGGCTCTAGCAAGCGAGGTCTCGCTTGCTGAAGCCGGGTGGACGCTGCTATGATACATCCTCTGGCGCTGCTCTCCCCGTCTCTGCTCCCGCATCTCAATTCGACTTTTTTTAAAGTCGAATTGAGATGGTCGTAAAGTGGACCACAACATGTCGGTTTTGGCCCCATTTTTGACACAAGCATGCAGATCGGCAGCTATTCCGCCGATCCACGTGCTCTTCGACAAGTCGAATTCCTCGACTTGTCGAATAATTTGTGGTTAGATTGAATAGATCAGAACCCCTTCCAAACTAAAAAAATCGAAAACTGCCGTCTTTTTGACAGACGGCAGCTTGCGACTTCAATTGAATATACCTCAGTGTATACAGCTTCCGAGTGACAGCCATACAGAAAAGATCCAGTATCTTGTCCTAAATTACCATACAAATCTTATAACCATGTATTTTTTCTCATTTTAATTAAATAGTCCAGTTTAGTGATATTGCACATTGTTTTAACTGAAGGTTTTTTAATCCACTTTTCATAACGAATAAAAACCAATATACCACATCTGAGGTTCCAAAACACATCCTCAAGGCATCCTAACGGTCCAGGTTTTAAGGACAACCATGCTTGGGCATAGGTGACCTAATTAGGACCCCAGTCCATTTGATTAGAGTGCCTTAAGGACCGAGTTTGGGAACAATCGTACTACACAATGGGGGTAATTCCAAGTTGATCGCAGCAGGAATTTTGTTAGTAGATGGGCAAAACCATGTGCACTGCAGGGGAGGCAGATATAACATGTGCAGAAAGAGTTAGATTTGGGTGGGTTATTTTGTTTCTGTGCAGGGTAAATACTGGCTGCTTTATTTTTACACTGCAAATTAGATTGCAGATTGAACACACCACACCCAAATCTAACTCTCTCTGCACGTTAAATCTGCCTCCCCTGCAGTGCACATGGGTGGTCATTCCGAGTTGTTCGCTCTGTCATTTTCTTCGCATCGCAGCGACTTTCCGCTAATTGTGCATGCGCAATGTTCGCACTGCGACTGCGCCAAGTAAATTTGCTATGCAGTTAGGAATTTTACTCACGGCATTACAAGGTTTTTTCTTCGTTCTGGTGATCGTAATGTGATTGACAGGAAGTGGGTGTTTCTGGGCGGAAACTGGCCGTTTTATGGGTGTGCGTGGAAAAACGCGGGAGTGTCTGAAGAAACGGGGGAGTGTCTGGGCGAACGCTGGGAGTGTTTGTGACGTCAAACCAGGAACGAAACTGACTGAACTGATCGCAGTTGCCGAGTAAGTGTGGAGCTACTCAGAAACTGCTAAGAAGTGTCTATTCGCAATTCTGCTAATCTTTCGTTCGCAATTTTACTATGCTAAGATTCACTCCCAGTAGGCGGCGGCTTAGCGTGTGCAAAGCTGCTAAAAGCAGCTTGCGAGCGAACAACTCGGAATGAGGGCCATGGTTTTGCCCAACTGCTAACAAAATTCCTGCTGCGATCAACTTGGAATTACTCCCATTAAGTGGTCTTTAGGCCTTCTTGTTTGGTGCTACGGAATCATGATTATGAATACAGGAATACTGACATTTTTCAAAGAAAACCAAGGTCATTTTGATGTACAGCACATTTAAAGTATTTTGTGTTTGTATCGGTGGTATCCATATAACAACTTTTTAAAACTACCACACCATCAGCGTCCTCCTGGTGCATATGGTTTGTAAAATGATTACGGTGTTCAGACACTAACAAGTGCTTTTACTGAACTTTTCTTGTTTCTGAATTTGCCAAATTTTTTATTATGAACATCTGAAGGAAAATAAGTTGGCGTGAACCGAGAGAGGGTGGATGAGGGCACATGCAGAGCTTGGCGAGTGTAATGCTTAAAGGAGTAAAGACAATCTAAAGCAGATCAATCTGTATGGCATGATGGTTGCATACTGTGTTAACTATGGCCTACCTGACTTTATCTCACATATACAGTGTGTGTGTATACATATATATATATATATATATATATATATATATATTGGATATTTGAGGATATTGATGGTAAATGAAACAGAAGCACTGAAGAGTGACGTGACACCTAGAACAAGGCTATTTTAGGGACTATACCACTGTAATCACAGTAGTTAGGTATGGTCTCAGAATGATGTCCATGTTTTACTGATTGACTCCTTCCATGCTCCCAGATAATGACACAAGAAGCATTCAGTCCCCAGAATGACCTTATGCGTACACATGTGCCTATAGACATTACATTATTATCCATGCTGCTTTCTTAAAAAATATATATTTTATGTCTCAATAATGCAGAAGTAGCCATTTAATCTTTCTGAATTATCACTGCCTCCACTACACCTAAGCACAAAGTCACATACTGTACACTGCACACATTCTCCTTATGCACTGAGGGACATTTATATACACTGTTCTACAGGTAACTGCAACCAATCACAGTCCGTTTATTGTCAAATAGAATTAATAAAGTAAATTTCTTATTGGCTGTAATGGGCAGAACATCCTCTTTCATAATTAAGTGTACAAAGGTTTTCATAAATTTCTCAAATCTGTGCAATAAATAATAAAAAATACCTGTCAATCTGATGACATATCCTACTAATTAATGGGACTAAAACAGATATGGCCATAAAATTAATGCATTTCGAGCCCTTAAAACCTAACCATGGGGGTCATTCCGAGTTGATCGCTAGCTGCCGTTGTTCGCAGCGCAGTGATCAGGCTAAAAATCTGCATTTCTGCGCATGCACCGCAATGCACACGCGCACGTAGGGGTACAAAGTCCTTTGTGGTTTTGTACAGGTTCTCGCGAAGCTTTCAGTCGCACGTTAGAAGGCAGGAAGATTGACAGGAAGGGGGTGTTTCTGGGTGTCAACTGACCGTTTTCTGGGAGTGTTTGGAAAAACGCAGGCGTGGCTGGGCGGGTGTGTGACATCAAAAGCCAACCCGCCAACGTTAGAATCAATGCACGCGAAGAGTAAGTCCAGGGCTGGTCTTGTTTTGCACAGAATGTTTTTGCAGGCGCTCTGCTGCACAGGCGTTCGCACTTCTGCAAAGCGAAAATACACTCCCCAGTGGGCGGCGGCAATGCGTTTGCACGGTTGCTAAAAACTGCTAGCGAGCGAACAACTTGGAATGACCCCCCCATATGCAGTAACATCCATCAGCCTTTGCAAGTTCAGCACATTCCCTAGGGACATGGGCAAGCCAAACACCCCCTTCACCTGGCCCAGGAAAACCAGCTCAGTGCTAACAACAATAGAACTCTTCCCAAACACACCTGGGCTGTAGCAAGATATCATGCCTAAACTGCAGGATCAGGCTGTCAGTAACTAAGCTCTGCCCCCAAAATGATTCGCAGGTCCGTAAATTCGCGACCTTGAGCTTCACTAGGAAGCAGGTGAGATGACAGATTTGGCCACTCTTCCGCGGCTGTGGGGAACTGCTCGAACACGGGTCGCGAGAGTGCACATGTTGAAAATAGCCCATAAAATGCATGTTAAGAATACCTACCGTAAAATCTCAACTTAACAGGGCTAATTAAATTGGCCCCTTACTATATATTCTATAGTGGTGGATTTGACCTATGGACTGCAGCCCCCCCATGGTAAAATCCGCCACCCAGCTCAGGGTCAGTGAAGCCAGATGCAGTCCGTGTCTGTACTGGTTTCACTGTGACTGGCAGTGACTTCCTATTGGAAGTCCTACCTGTCAGCCTCTGTGAAAAGCAGACAGCTGCCTTCCTATAGGAAGCCACTCCCTACCTTTGGCGCAGACCAATACAATCTGGCTTCTATGGCATCTGCCGGATCCATTGCAAAAGTGCCAGGATCCGGGCCTGGCGGCTGGTTGTCTTCTCTCCTGTCCAGGGCCAGATTAAGCCCTTGGCACCTAAGACAGGGGCCCCCCCACCAGCAACCACCCCCCGCAGGGGCAAAAGCAGGATTCGGAAGGGGGGGGTTTCCTTTGATGCACGCACATGTGTTTATATATATATATATATATATATATATATGTTACATAGAACTCATACACCAACATACACACACACACAAAATATACACACATACATATACACGAATAGAACATATACACATACATACAGTATACATAGAGCGAACACATACACACACTTACAACACAAACTGTGCGCACACTTACAATTAAGCTTGCCCGGAGGAAAGGGGTGAGGATGCCACATCCAGGACATATTGCTAGGAGCAAGGCCCCAGACAGGGGTACAGTTCACCATTAAGCCTACATGACGTGAATCTATAACAGTTATTTAATATTAGCTCCGCCCCCTCTGCTCCGACCCCCGAATCGCGGCATACAGTCACGAGGGTGCGGGGCTCCGAATGCCGGCAATAGGATGGCGGCCATTGGGAAAAAAAATAAGAATTTACTTACCGATAATTCTATTTCTCGGAGTCCGTAGTGGATGCTGGGGTTCCTGAAAGGACCATGGGGAATAGCGGCTCCGCAGGAGACAGGGCACAAAAAGTAAAGCTTTTCCAGATCAGGTGGTGTGCACTGGCTCCTCCCCCTATGACCCTCCTCCAGACTCCAGTTAGGTACTGTGCCCGGACGAGCGTACACAATAAGGGAGGCTTTTGAATCCCGGGTAAGACTCATACCAGCCACACCAATCACACCGTACAACTTGTGATCTAAACCCAGTTAACAGTATGATAACAGAGGAGCCTCTGAAAGATGGCTCCCTAAACAATAACCCGAATTAGTTAACAATAACTATGTACAAGTATTGCAGATAATCCGCACTTGGGATGGGCGCCCAGCATCCACTACGGACTCCGAGAAATAGAATTATCGGTAAGTAAATTCTTATTTTCTCTATCGTCCTAGTGGATGCTGGGGTTCCTGAAAGGACCATGGGGATTATACCAAAGCTCCCAAACGGGCGGGAGAGTGCGGATGACTCTGCAGCACCGAATGAGAGAACTCCAGGTCCTCCTTTGCCAGGGTATCAAATTTGTAGAATTTTACAAACGTGTTCTCCCCTGACCACGTAGCTGCTCGGCAGAGTTGTAATGCCGAGACCCCTCGGGCAGCCGCCCAAGATGAGCCCACCTTCCTTGTGGAATGGGCCTTAACAGATTTAGGCTGTGGCAGGCCTGCCACAGAATGTGCAAGTTGAATTGTGTTACAAATCCAACGAGCAATCGCCTGCTTAGAAGCAGGCGCACCCAACTTGTTGGGTGCATACAGTATAAACAGCGAGTCAGATTTTCTGACTCCAGCTGTCCTGGAACATATTTTCAGGGCCCTGACAACTCCTAGCAACTTGGAGTCCTCCAAGTCCCTAGTAGGTGCAAGGCACCACAATAAGCTGGTTCAGGTGAAACACTGACACCACCTTAGGGAGAGAACTGGGGACGAGTCCGCAGCTCTGCCCTGTCCGAATGGACAAACAGATATGGGCTTTTTTGAGAAAAAAACACCAATTTGACACTCGCCTGGTCCAGGCCAGGGCCAAGAGCATGGTCACTTTTTATGTGAGATGCTTCAAATCCACATATTTGACTGGTTTTAAACCAATGTGATTTGAGGAATCCCAGAACTACGTTGAGATCCCACAGTGCCACTGGAGGCACAAAAAAGGGGTTTGTATATGCAATACTCCCTTGACAAACTTCTGGACTTCAGGAACTGAAGCCAATTCTTTCTGGAAGAAAATTTACAGGGCCGAATTTGAACCTTAATGGACCCCAATTTGAGGCCCATAGACACTCCTGTTTTCAGGAAATGCAGGAAACGACCGAGTTGAAATTTCTTTGTGGGCCTTCCTGGCCTCACACCACGCAACATATTTTCGCCACACGTGGTGATAATGTTGTGCGGTCACCTCCTTTCTGGCTTTGACCAGGGTAGGAATGACCTCTTCCGGAATGCCTTTTTTCCCTTAGGATCCGGCTTTCCATCGCCATGCCGACAAACGCCGCTGCGGTAAGTCTTGGAACAGACATGGTACTTGCTGAAGCAAGTCCCTTCTTAGCGGCAGAGGCCATAAGACCTCTGTAAGCATCTCTTGAAGTTCCGGGTACCAAGTCCTTCTTGGCCAATCCGGAGCCATGAGTATAGTTCTTACTCCTCTACGTCTTATAATTCTCAGCACCTTAGGTATGAGAAGCAGAGGAGGGAACACATACACCGACTGGTACACCCACGGTGTTACCAGAACGTCCACATCTATTGCCTGAGGGTCTTGACCTGGCGCAATACCTGTCCCGTTTTTTGTTCAGACGGGACGCCATCATGTCCACCTTTGGTATTTCCCAACGGTTTACAATCATGTGGAAAAAACTTCTCAATGAAGTTTCCACTCTCCCGGGTGGAGGTCGTGCTGAGGAAGTCTGCTTCCCAGTTTCCATTCCCGGGATGAAAAACTGCTGACAGTGTTATCACATGATTTTCCGCCCAGCGAAAAGTCCTTGCAGTTTCTGCCATTGCCCTCCTGCTTCTTGTGTCGCCCTGTCTGTTTACGTGGGCGACTGCCGTGATGTTTTTCCCACTGGATCAATACCGGCTGACCTTGAAGCAGAGGTCTTGCTAAGCTTAGAGCATTATAAATTTACCCTTAGCTCCAGTATATTTATGTGGAGAAAAGTCTCCATGCTTGATCACACTCCCTGGAAATTTTTTCCTTGTGTGACTGCTCCCCAGCCTCTCAGGCTGGGCTCCGTGGTTACCAGCATCCAATCCTGAATGCCGAATCTGCTGCCCTCTAGAAGATGAGCACTCTATAACCACCACAGGAGAGACACCCTTGTCCTTGGATATTGGGTTATCCGCTGATGCATCTGAAGATGCGATCCGGACCATTTGTCCAGCAGATCCCACTGAAAAGTTCTTACGTGAAATCTGCCGAATGGAATTGCTTCGTAGGAAGCCACCATTTTTACCAGGACCCTTGTGCAATGATGCACTGTTTTTAGGAGGTTCCTGACTTGCTCGGATAACTCCCTGGCTTTCTCTTCCGGGAGAAACACCTTTTTCTGGACTGTGTCCAGAATCATCCCTAGGCACAGCAGACGTGTCGTCGGGATCAGCTGCGATTTTGGAATATTTAGAATCCACCCGTGCTGATTGTAGCAGTATCCGAGATAGTGCTACTCCGACCTCCAACTGTTCCCTGGACTATGCCCCTATCAGGAGATCGTCCAAGTAAGGGATAATTAAGACGCCTTTTCTTCGAAGAAGAATCATCAATTCGGCCATTACCTTGGTAAAGACCCCAGGGTGCCGTGGACAATCCAAACGGCAGCGTATGAAACTGACAGTGACAGTTCTGCACCACGAACCTGAGGTACCCTTAGTGAGAAGGGCAAATTTGGGACATAGAGGTAAGCATCCCTGATGTCCCGGGACACTATATAGTCCCCTTATTCCTGGTTCGTTATCACTGCTCTGAGTGACTTCATCTTAATTTGAACCTTTGTAAGTGTTCAAAAAAAAATTTTTAGAATAAGTCTCACCTAGCCTTCTGGCTTCAGTACCACAATATAGTGTGGAATAATACCCCTTTTCTGTAGTAGGAGGGGTAATTTAATTATCACCTGCTGGGAATACAGCTTGTGAATTTTTTCCCATACTACCTCCGTGTCGGAGGGAGACTTGGTAAAGCAGACTTCAGGAGCCTGCGAAGGGGAAACGTCTCGACATTCCCATCTGTACCCCCGGGATACTACTTGTAGGATCCAGGGGTCCTGTACGGTCTCAGCGCCATGCTGAGAACTTGTCAGACGCGGTGGAACGCTTCTGTTCCTGGGAATGGGCTGCCTGCTGCAGTCTTCTTCCCTTTCCTCTATCCCTGGGCAGATATGATCTTATAGGGACGAGAGGACTGAGGCTGAAAAGACGGTGTCTTTTTCTGCAGAGATGTGACTTAGGGTAAAAAACGGTGGATTTTCCAGCAGTTGCCGTGACCACCAGGTCCGATGGACCGACCCCAAACAAGTCCTCTTCCTGTATACTGACAATGCTAAATTCCTATGTCGTATAAACAACCCTTATGAAGCTAAGAACACTGTACGCTGTTTACTTAAGAAATACCGTAATGGTACGCTATTTGCGTAACGATCGCTCAGCCGTAGGCGAGACGCTCAAGCGTCACGTTCGCTCACGGCCCAGCGATCACAGGACACGTTATTGGTTATGTCTAGGGGAAAGATTCGCTATGGCGTAGCATACACTCGAGACCACGAGGAGGTCACCAGCGATGCAGACGCTCACAACACTATACCTTGATATTAAACCTTATACCGACGAAACACACAGAATACCTTTAATGTGAGTACAGGGTGTAAATGCAACTTTGTGTAGCCTGACTACCTACAAAGCTGTTTGAGCGTCACCGACGCTCAAGTGAACACTTAACACTATAGTAAATACACAGATACTGTTTTAGGGTTCCAAAGCCTATTATCTGTATTATATCTAGTATACTTGTAAAAGAGTAACACAGTACAAATGATACACTACAATATAACAAAGACTTCCTAACCAAACACCTAACTAAGGGATAAACTACAATACTATCCTGGCCTAACACAATACAATACAATACTATAAAGTTTAGTCTAGGGGAGTTACGAGAGAAAAGAGAAAATAAAGAGAGAGAAATAGACACAGAGGGAGAGAGAGGAATTGGCTCACAGAAAGACAATGATTACGGAGAGAACTTACGCACAAAGGGTATGATCGCCTGCGCCTCGATATCCAGCTCCCGATTATCAGCAGATAACCGTTGATGAGAGTGAGAGCTGGATGTGGTCGGCCTGCCTATTTATGCCCCACACACAATGCAATCTCCTGGTCCTACAATCCTTCAGTTTATTGGACACAGGAATTCGGCCCTGTACTGTAACCAAAGGTCATAGGTTGATTCATACAGGTGGGCTGTGCTGAGTTTAAACGGCTCAGGTGGGTGGGAAACTGGGTTTCCCGCCGCATACCTGAGTATGGGTAAATAATAGAAATGGACATAAACTTCTTATGTTCATAACTATTCGCACGAGCGATTAATACGCTCCAAACCAACACCGGAATATTGCTAATTAAATACTCTTCCGATGGGTACCAAATACTGCTGTATGACTCCTGTTAGACCCTTCGTACAATACAAAGAGGGATTCCTCCGCTCAGGGACATTCTATCTAAACCAAACTTACAGAAACTATTGAGGGGAACATGATCTATAAACGACATTAATTGTGAACTTTTGTAACGAATGAGTCGCACGCTACGATCACATAAACTCTACCGTAAATGCGCATACTGCGCGTGCGAGTGCACGCTATTGCGGGTATGCGCTTCCACGGGAGAGCGTACGCATGCGCAGCACGGACCAGTGTGCGGTGCAAATATGGCAGTGTGCATTGAGACATTTTTTTCTGACTTCGACAGTCCACCCTTTGGCAGTCAATAATAACTGCCACAAAATATTTAAGGAGAAAAATGTAAGTCAGGGGTTAATTGATTTCCATGGTGGGGAAAGGAGGAAGAATGGAGTAGGTGTGAAGAGAGTATGACCTAGTGAGAAAGCAGGAGCATGTGTGTATGAGTCCATGTTTGGGGGGGTCATGTATCATCGTGCCGTACGTGTGGTAAATCAAGCTTCGAGGTATTGCGAAGTATACATTTGAATTCCTTCTTATCCTGTGGTACAGGTCTGTGGATGGGCTGTCAAACTCTACCGAGCTCATTTCGGCTGTGGTTGTAACACAATGGGGATGCACATTTTAGTTGATGATACATGAATTGGGGGGGTATGTGGTTGCTGCTATCTGTGCCTGTATTCCCTATCGACTATGTGTGTTATTACCTGAGGGTTGCAGAGATGAAGATAAAGAACACTTACGAAAAATGCAATGATATTCTATGTCAGGTTAATGTACGTTCGTCGATTGAGGTCTTGATTGGTGTCGTTTGATTGCAGTCTTCTTCTTTGTGCTTTTGCTCATAAATCGTGAGTAAAGCAAACAACGTCCATGGATTTACAAAAAATGTTGGGCTAGCGTGATTTTAAAGTTCCTAGGGAAACTGGGGTACCCATGGCATTGTCCATAAAATCTTGTATATCAGGTCGTCTGCTCTTCTTCTTTCCATCTTTCCGTTGTCGGCCCCTTGGCTCATCAGGTCCTTCGTCTACGTGGGTCTTTGTACCTCGGAGGAAAACATAGAAATGGGTGAAAGACGGACCGTATACTCATTACATCATTACGTCATGGTTTCTAGCATTGGGTCATAAATCAAATCCAGGTTAATTACAGTTTCCTCACTCCTCAAGCTCATCACTTTCGTACTTTGTTTGCACCTCATTAAAGCCTGCCCGCATCTAAATATCAATCCAATAGATATAACGACACCCAAAATACATAGGAGAAACTTTCCAACATCCATTATGACTCCTTGAGCCCACTCTCCCAAACTGGAGAACCAATTTCGCGGGTTCAACCATGACACCCAACCAGTCAGCTCATTACCTACAGCAGCAAGGGTGAGATTGTGTTTCCGACGAAATTCCCACTTTAATTGCAGAATATCGTCCATCTTTTGGTCTATGACCTCTACCGGATCCTCGGTGTTATTTGTGATATACGTGCAACACTTTATACCGTACTGTGTTGCCAATGTAACACAATATCCGCCTGTTACTGCTGTAAGGTAATTAAGAACCATCCTATGCTGAACTAGTTCTGTTTTGTAAGCTTGAAGTTCTCTTCCAGTGTATCTAAACGTGTCATCATACATTTCAGTGATATTATCTAACAAATTGGCGAGTGCGGAAATGTATTTATAATTCATCACTCCTCGAGCGGTACGAGTGAAATCTAACGCTACCAGAACCTGAATCCCGGTGGATTCATGGATAAGATCAGAGGCCGGATGCTCTAACCTTTCTGACAGTTGTCTTTTAACTCGGTGTTCGTAGTGAGTGTGAGTATAAGGAGCTTGGGCACCACGGTGTATGTCTTTCATTTTGTCATGTGTTACAGTCATCACTTCAGGCAATACTTTTCCAATATAACACAATCCTTCAGAGTTTGGGGCAAGCCACTTGTACGCCTTTCTCCCGCATATGAAATATGCATCATCGGGGAGAACATAAGGGACGGAGAAGGACATGACCATGTTACAAACCTTCCAGGTGAAATCTCCTGACCCTAATTCTTCCATCTGTCTAATACACGTATCAGTCTGTATGATATGTGCACAGTATCCTGGTGATACCTCTCCCACTTTAGTAATTCTATTTCCTAAGGTATACCTATACCGGAAAGATTTTCCTCTACTGGCTATGTGGCGTACAAGCTCTGTATCTGTAGGCATTCTATCTGCTCTGTGTGAAAAGGTCATGGTAAGGTTGCTCCATGACACTTCCCAATTTCCCGGTTTTCTGGGATTGGAGATGTTAAAACATAAGAGGGACCTATCCACATGGTATTGGTGGAGCTTCAAACTAGGAGGGCTGGAGATGTTAAACCTCCGGTCCACCGGTCTCCCACCACTTAGCTCAAGTACTTCCCCTAACGTTAAAGGAAATGGTACTAGCCCTGATTTGCTGTGACCCTGAGGTACTTGAGAGCATACCCAACAATCTGTTTGGTTCAACACGTTACCCACTAGAGAGTGATAGTCACTCAATGGATGCCGGTCCATATGGATATTAAAACTAGATTGGCATTGCTTTATGCATCCATCTTCAACCAGATTACCACAGAGCCTACAGATACAATTTTCCTCAGCTAACAATCCATCACAATTTCTTCTATCGGATCGTTTTCTGATACTCGCCTTTGCTTGTTGGATTGGTTGATCTTGGAAAACTACGCCTCCATCATCATAATCGGAACCCATTCCAGAACCTCTCTCGACCTCTATGGTACTCTCGCCGGAACAGACTGCTCTGGTCAACATCATGGTTAACATCAAAATCCGGATCACAGTCTCTTTGGGCAAGTCCATCTTTGAGGAGGAAATGGAGAAGAATGAGAAAGGGGAAAAAGAAATATCAAGGGAGAAGGGATGGGAAGTGGAGAAAAACAATAAAAGGGAGAAGGGAGTCGACAACTGCTTTCGATCTTCAAGGCTCAGGTGCCGCCTCAGTCCTCCTGGAACAGACACTCCAGTGATACAACCTCTACCGTCTGTTCCTTATCACGGGACTTCTCTGGGTCAGCAACCTTCTTGCAGTGGGATGAATGGACCCAAGTCTCTCTCTCAGCAACCTTCAATGCTGTGGTGCTAGTCAATAAGACCTGGTATGGTCCTTCCCATCTATCAATAAGACAACCTGAGCGTAGAAAATTTCGTATCATTACATAATCCCCAGGTTCAATGTCATGACAATTACTATCTGGTAAATCAGGAATCACCAACTTCAGATTATCATTTTGACTCCTCAACTGCTTACTCATGTTAATTAAGTACTTTACAGTTACTTCATTGTTACATTTCAAATCATCCTGAGGGTTAATCATGACATGCGGTTGTCGACCAAACAGAATTTCAAAAGGAGACAGATTAAGAGGGGACCTGGGAGTGGTTCTGATGCTATACAAAACAATGGGTAAAGCTTCTGGCCATGTCAATCCTGTCTCTGCCATTACTTTACTCAATTTATTTTTAATAGTGCTGTTCACTCTTTCGACCTTCGCACTCGCCTGTGGACGGTACGGAGTGTGCAGCTTGCTATCAATTCCCATCAACTTACACATTCCTTGAAAGACATCACCTGTAAAATGGGTACCCCTATCACTTTCAATGATTCTAGGGATACCATATCTACATACAAATTCCTGCACAATTTTCTTAGCTGTAAACATAGCGGTATTTGTAGCTGCTGGAAAAGCTTCGACCCAATTCGAGAAAACATCTATACAAACAAGTACATACTTTAAGTTTCTACATGGGGGCAATTGGATGAAGTCAATTTGTATTACTTGGAAAGGGCCGCCGGCAGGTGGGATATGGGAGGGTTCTGTAGGTATTGCCTTTCCAATATTCTTTCTCAGACAGGTAAGGCATGACATTGCTCTTTTACCAGCATGAGAGGAGAATCCTGGGGCGCACCAGTATGCTCTTACCAATTTGCACATCCCCTCCTTGCCTAGATGAGTCAGCCCGTGAGCTGCTTCAGCCAGACATGGAAGGTATGCCCTGGGGGCCACTGGTTTACCATGTCCATCCGTCCAGAGCCCTGAGGGCTCCTGGCCATATCCCTTTGCCTTCCAGACTGCTCTCTCTTGAGTGGAACACAAATTCTGCATCTCACACAACTTCTGTGTGTTGATGGTATTAAATACCATCAACTGTGTGGTGTCTGTCCGTATGGGGGTAGCAGCTGCAAGCTTTGCAGCTTCGTCTGCTCGGCTGTTACCAAGGGATACTGGGTCTTGGCTATACGTATGTGCTTTACATTTGATAACAGCCACTCTGTCGGGTTCTTGTATCGCTGTTAGAAGCCTTTTTATATACGCTGCATGCGCTATCGGTGTGCCAGCTGCCGTCATGAAATTTCTGAGCCGCCATAGGGCTCCGAAATCATGGACTACCCCGAACGCGTATCTAGAATCGGTGTAGATATTGGCAGACTTGCCCTTAGCCAATTCACATGCTCTGGTTAGGGCGACCAGTTCAGCAACCTGGGCTGAGTGAGGTGGGCCTAGCGGTTCCGCTTCTATGGTGTCTTGGTCATCTACGACTGCGTATCCAGTACACAAGTCTCCCGAGTCTGACTGTCTGTGACAACTACCGTCCGTGTAGAACGTGAGTTCTGCATCTTCTAGTGGATTGTCACTGATGTCAGGCCTTGCGGTAAAATTTTGGGTCAAATATTCCATACAATCATGTGCATCCTCCTTTGTATAAAATCCTCCTTCCCCATCACTCTCACCTCCCACCCTTTGTGCCTGTCCAGGCACACCTGGGAGAAATGTTGCAGGGTTTAATGCGCTGCATCTCCTTATGGTGATGTTTACTGGGGCCATTAATGCCAATTCCCATCTCGTAAACCTTGCTGATGAGACATGTCTGGTTTGGGCAGAATTTAATAAGGCAGATACTGCATGTGGTGTATGGATTGTGAGGTTGTGGCCTAGCACGACATCTTCGCTTTTCGTCACTAGCAATGCTATCGCCGCAACGCTACGCAAGCATGTGGGGAGGGACCGCGCTACCGTATCTAGCTGAGCGCTGTAGTATGCAACTGGCCTGCTGGTGTCACCGTGTTTTTGTGTTAGTACACCTGCTGCGCACCCAGCACTTTCTGTTCCGTATAGTTCAAAGGGTTTCCCATAGTCTGGCATACCTAGTGCAGGTGCCTGTGTTAGACACTGTTTGAGTCTCTCAAATGCCGTTTCAGATTCGTCTGTATGCGAAATCCGATCAGGTTTGTTTGAGGAGACCATTTCCTGCAGAGGTAGTGCCAATATGGAAAACCCTGGGATCCAATTACGGCAATACCCACACATTCCTAAAAACGTTCTGATCTGTTGCTGGGTTTGTGGTAGTGTCATGTCTCTAATGGCTTGGATTCTATCAGCGGTCAGGTGTCTCAGTCCTTGTGTTAGACAGTGTCCCAAATATTTTACCTTAGCTTGGCATAATTGCAACTTGTCTTTGGAGACCTTGTGACCTGTGTCTGAAAGATGAAACAGGAGCTGTTTCGTATCTTTCAGGGATGCCTCCAATGAATCAGAACACAGTAGTAGATCATCCACATACTGTATCAACACTGATCCACTTTCTGGTTGAAAAGACTGTAAACAATCATGCAAAGCCTGAGAAAATATACTTGGACTATCTATGAAACCTTGGGGTAATCGAGTCCACGTGTATTGGACTCCTCTGTATGTAAATGCAAACAAATATTGGCTGTCAGGGTGCAGAGGTACCGAAAAGAAAGCGGAGCAGAGGTCAATAACAGTGAAAAATTTGGCAGTGGGAGGAATTTGCATTAGGATGACAGCTGGATTAGGCACTACGGGGAACTGACTCTCGACTATTTTGTTAATCCCCCTTAGATCCTGCACTAGCCTGTAACCCCTCCCCCCACTCTTTTTAACAGGGAAGATGGGACTATTTGCTGTGCTGGACGTTCTTACTAGAATGCCCTGTTGTAGCAAGCGCTCTATTACGGGAAAAACTCCTAACTCCACCTCTGGCTTCAGAGGATACTGTGGGATTTTTGGAGCTATCCTACCATCTTTTACTTGCACTACTACTGGAGCTACGTTTGCCATTAATCCAGTGTCTTGTCCATCTTTTGTCCAAAGTGAATCTGGTATCTGAGATGTCATCTCTTCTACCTGGGATGGATTCCTATTTGTCATAATGGAATGTGACATTAATTTTGATGGGGAGTCTAACATATCTCGTACTTCTTGAGCGTGATTCTCAGGTATGTCCAAGAATACACCTTCAGGAGTACAATAAATGACGCAACCCATTTTACATAGTAAGTCTCTTCCCAGGAGATTGGTCGGTGCCGATGCAGCCAGCAAAAAGGAATGCTTGGTGTGCAGAGGCCCTATTGTAATCTCGGCTGGTTTGCTAACAGGGTAGTGCTGGACTACTCCTGTTACTCCTATGGCTGGAACTGTCCTACCAGTGGTTCTCATGCCCACTGTCGAATTTATCACTGACTTGGCCGCCCCTGTGTCTACAAGAAAGTTTAAAGTTTTACCAGCCACATTGATTGCAATCTCTGGTTCGCTTCCAAGACTGGCAATCAATTTAACTGGTTGCAGATTACAGGTATGGCCACACCCCTATTGGGTATGCTGACCGCCCTGAATCCCATTGGCAGCAACTACTTGTGCGGGGGTTAGCTGGGAACTACCAGAGGCATGCCAATCTCTGTTTGGGGGATATCTTTTTGTTTCCCCTGTATGTGGCTCAAAACTCCGCCTCTGTGGACCCTGCTCCCAATGTCGTGTGTGGTGTTGTTGTCTAGGGGGTTGAAAAGATCTTTGTACATTTCTTACTCTACAGTCTCGTGCAAAATGTCCTGGTTTGTTACAAGAAAAACATGTTATCATACTTGCCTTATCCACAGGATTCGGTGGTACATACGCAGGCTGCCTTGTGGTCAGCGCCTGTATACTTACGGACATCAACTTATCACTTTGCGACTCCCTGTGCCTAGTGATGTTTTTGTCGTGATCAACAGCAGCCTCTCTCAAAGTGGACACTGACAGACCTCGCCAGCATGGCTGCGTGGTCTGTACCCTAGCCTTTAATGTTTCTTTCAAACCATCCATCAGTACAGATACTGCTACTTCTCGATGGTTTGGGTTGGTCTTTATGTCTTCTATACCAGTGTATTTTGCCATTTCTGATAATGCCCGGTGGAAATATTCTGCTGCCGTTTCAGACTCCTTTTGTTTAATGGAGAATAGTTTATTCCATTTAGCAACGGCTGGGAAATATTCTTTTAGCTGCAAATTTATCCTTTTTACATTATCCTGGTCGTACACATCTGTAAGTGGTACATCTTTATCTAATAGACAATCAGCTAAGAATTTAACTGAGTCGACACTGGGAGGTAAGCAAGCTCTTAACACTATCTGCCAATCCTTATTATTGGGCTCTAAAGTGTTTCCTAAATCCCTGATGTATTTTTGGCTTGCCACTAAATCCTTTCTGGGGTCTGGGAATTCAGACACTATGGTCCTTAATTCCATTCTAGTTAACGGGCAATACATGGCAATGTTCCTGACGGGTGTGACTCCTGATGCATCTGTTTTCCCATTGGGAACTACTATCACCTTTACAGGAGCAATTCTAACAACTTCATTCTGTGTAGATTCTACAACTTGTGGTACAATTGTTTCAGTGTAATGCATGGTGCCGTACTTACCCGCTGACACGACCTCACCTATCCCTCCGCTAGGGGCCTTCACTAATCTCGTGGGTGGTGCTGTGCCTACTGTGGTCTCTGCTATGGTGGCCGCTAGAGAGAGCGCTGAAATCGTTGCCGAATCGTCTTCTTGTTCACACTCCTGAGGAAGGTTCAAAACAGGGTACAACTTGCACGGGTTAATACTTGCATGAGTTATTTGGTTAACATCATTAACATTTACATTGTTACTAAGAGTTTGTGTTTTACAACCCAGTGCGTTTCTCTCCGCAATCAACTTCTCTCCTGCAATATATGGTGGAGGAGGAGCTGTGGCAATCAACTTCCTGACTGCCCCAGATCCTGCCGCCAGAGCCAAACCTCTCTGTATCTCACCTTCCTGGTGCCATAACTGTAAGTAATCATGATGCTGAATTCGTCTCTTTGATGATTTTACGAGACATATCCTCCTCCTTAAATTTTGTAACACTTCCGGACTGAAGCTACCTATTCTTGGGAACTTGTCCCTGTCTTGTACAGTCATTCTCTCCCATTCATCACATAAAGATTCGGTGTGAATTCCATATTTTTCACACATTACATATCGTGCCGACCCAACTGGTCGGTTCACAGAATCAACCTGAACCAGGGTTGATCGCCCCCTACCTGAGCAACTGGCCCCCATCGTCTGTAGGTGTTGCTTAGTCCTCCTTGGATTTTCTGTATCAAGGTTTTCAGCAAGCCTTTACAGACAACCAAATTACTCCGCAGTAGGCCGGCGGTGGCGGTTTACCGAGTACCCCACTCACTCGCCCACCTCGACCAATACGACCTGATCACACCGACGTGGTGCTGGCGTACTCGATACAGGGCCCCTATGGAACCTTCAGTTTACTGGAACATATGAGGGATACCCGCAGGACACTTACTCTTTCCAGTAAACGTTGGGGTTGTTAGATAGTTCCTGAGTGACCAGCGAACTTCCCTTCCAAAAATAAAAAATTACACAAATCACGTCAGAATGTACAAATAGCGTTTATGACCTTCGTACACAAATAGTACCGGTCAGGTTTACTAATGCACACAATTACGTGCGGTACAATCGTTCAGCACATAAGCAACTAATCTTATGTGCGGAGCGACCAGTGGAATCGAAAATTTCGGCTGCGAATTCCTTCAGCCAGAGCTTAATGGCCTATATGGGTTCTGCACCAACACCCCAGGCGTTGTGCCACTGGACTTTTATAGCGGACCTTTTTACCTTATGACCTCCTGGTCTTGTTCCTTATGACCTCCTGGTCTTGTTACCTTATGACCTCCTGGTCTTGTTACCTTATGACCTCCTGGTCTTGTTACCTTATGGTCCGCTATACTCTAATGCTCAAATATTATTTAACCAGAGATGCCTCCCTGGCCACCGTATATGTCACTTACACGTATGTTCCTTAACGAGTACCCGACTTTCCTTTTGGTTCCACCTTAAAGTTATATAAACTTTTGTATACAAAACACACTCACTCAACACATGTACACTTTTGTTTCTATATCTATTTCTGCGCAGAAATTGTCTTCAGGCCAAGAGTGTTACCAATTAGGAGCAGGATCTGTTAAACTAAATTTCAGATTTTCCAAAAATAGATTTGCGTTATTTACCGCGTCGCGTTATCTACCGCTGTGCGTTACTTATCGCCTTTGCGCCACTTATCGCTTTTGCGCTACTTATCGCTTTTGCGCTAATTCAACTTTATCACAACTTGAGCTACGTGGGCGTAACCAGACGCTACGTTGCGTAATGTACGCTGCGTGCGTCCTGCCTTTCGGATTGCGTACACTAGTCTTTGTTAGCGACACGTGTACGCAATGCAAAGGATCCACCGTAACACAATATATATTTTATCAATGTAGATGATCCCTGATCATCTACCGCAATCCACACTGCACACTGGCTGCCTCGTCTCTCGGACAAGCCGTGTGTTGTTCTATTCTTTAACTATTACCTCTACTTATTAAATAACAGCAAATCTCCTTTTAGCCCTTTCTATCAACTATAAAATTTGGCAAACAGGAATAGTGATATACGAAAAATGAAACAGAAATGCAGATATATGCGTGCGTACGCAAGACAAAAGACAAATAAACAGTTTTAAAAAGACACAAGCGTTTTGTTCTTACTTCCGGTTACCGGATTCCTTCAGCACTCTTTACCTAAGTGAAGCAGACGCTTATCCCGTCAGCAACTGCGAGACAACCTCCCACCCTTTTGCTGGGGGATAATGTCTGCTGATCTACCTAGTGCAGATGTGAAAAGGATCGGACGAGTCCCCAATTGACAATGCTAAATTCCTATGTCGTATAAACAACCCTTATGAAGCTAAGAACACTGTACGCTGTTTACTTAAGAAATACCGTAATGGTACGCTATTTGCGTAACGATCGCTCAGCCGTAGGCGAGACGCTCAAGCGTCACGTTCGCTCACGGCCCAGCGATCACAGGACACGTTATTGGTTATGTCTAGGGGAAAGATTCGCTATGGCGTAGCATACACTCGAGACCACGAGGAGGTCACCAGCGATGCAGACGCTCACAACACTATACCTTGATATTAAACCTTATACCGACGAAACACACAGAATACCTTTAATGTGAGTACAGGGTGTAAATGCAACTTTGTGTAGCCTGACTACCTACAAAGCTGTTTGAGCGTCACCGACGCTCAAGTGAACACTTAACACTATAGTAAATACACAGATACTGTTTTAGGGTTCCAAAGCCTATTATCTGTATTATATCTAGTATACTTGTAAAAGAGTAACACAGTACAAATGATACACTACAATATAACAAAGACTTCCTAACCAAACACCTAACTAAGGGATAAACTACAATACTATCCTGGCCTAACACAATACAATACAATACTATAAAGTTTAGTCTAGGGGAGTTACGAGAGAAAAGAGAAAATAAAGAGAGAGAAATAGACACAGAGGGAGAGAGAGGAATTGGCTCACAGAAAGACAATGATTACGGAGAGAACTTACGCACAAAGGGTATGATCGCCTGCGCCTCGATATCCAGCTCCCGATTATCAGCAGATAACCGTTGATGAGAGTGAGAGCTGGATGTGGTCGGCCTGCCTATTTATGCCCCACACACAATGCAATCTCCTGGTCCTACAATCCTTCAGTTTATTGGACACAGGAATTCGGCCCTGTACTGTAACCAAAGGTCATAGGTTGATTCATACAGGTGGGCTGTGCTGAGTTTAAACGGCTCAGGTGGGTGGGAAACTGGGTTTCCCGCCGCATACCTGAGTATGGGTAAATAATAGAAATGGACATAAACTTCTTATGTTCATAACTATTCGCACGAGCGATTAATACGCTCCAAACCAACACCGGAATATTGCTAATTAAATACTCTTCCGATGGGTACCAAATACTGCTGTATGACTCCTGTTAGACCCTTCGTACAATACAAAGAGGGATTCCTCCGCTCAGGGACATTCTATCTAAACCAAACTTACAGAAACTATTGAGGGGAACATGATCTATAAACGACATTAATTGTGAACTTTTGTAACGAATGAGTCGCACGCTACGATCACATAAACTCTACCGTAAATGCGCATACTGCGCGTGCGAGTGCACGCTATTGCGGGTATGCGCTTCCACGGGAGAGCGTACGCATGCGCAGCACGGACCAGTGTGCGGTGCAAATATGGCAGTGTGCATTGAGACATTTTTTTCTGACTTCGACAATACGGCCATACTGTGCCGTTTGGAATCTGCATCACCTGACCACTGTCGTGTCCATAACATCTTCTGGCAGTTATGGACATCGCGTTTATTCATGATGCCAGAGTGCAAATATCCCTCTGTGCATCTCGCATATATAGAAATGCTCTATAGTCAATAAAATACTGTCCCTGTCAAGGGTATCAATATTTTTAGTCAGGGAATCCGACCAAGCCACCCTAGCTCTGCACATCCAGGCTGAGGCGATCGCTGGCCGCAGTATAACACCAGTATGTGTGTATATACTTTTTATTATATTTTCCAGCCTTGTCAGCTGGTCCTTGAGGACGGCCCTATCTATAGACGGTACCGCCACTTGTTTTGATAAGCGTGTGAGCGCCTTATCCACCTTAAAGGGTGTTTCCCAACGCGCCCTAACTTCTGGCGGGAAAGGGTATACCGCCCATAATTTTCTATCGGGGGGAACCCACGCATTTTAATTTATCTGATTCAGGAAAAACTATGGTAGTTTTTTCACATCCCACATAATACCCTCTTTTGTGGTACTTGTAGTATCAGAAATACGTAACACCTCCTTCATTGCCTTTAACGTGTGGCCCTAATAAGGAATACGTTTGTTTATTCACCGTCGACACTGGATTCAGTGTCCCTGTCTGTGTCTGTGTCGACCGACTAAAGTAAACGGGCGTTTTAAAACCCTTGACGGTGTTTTTGAGACGTCTGGACCGTACTAACTGTTTGTCGGCCGTCTCATGTCGTCAACCGACCTTGCAGCGTGTTGACATTATCACGTAATTTCCTAAATAAGCCATCCATTCCGGTGTCGACTCCCTAGAGAGTGACATCACCATTACAGGCAATTGCTCCGCCTCCTCACCAACATCGTCCTCCTACCTGTCGACACACACGTACCGACACACAGCACACACACAGGGAATGCTCTGATAGAGGACAGGACCCACTAGCCCTTTGGAGAGACAGAGGGAGAGTTTGCCAGCACACACCAAAACGCTATAATTATATAGGGACAACCTTATATAAGTGTTTTCCCTTATAGCATCTTAATATATATATAAGCATATCGCCAAATTAGTGCCCCCCCTCTCTGTTTTAACCCTGTTTCTGTAGTGCAGTGCAGGGGAGAGCCTGGGAGCCTTCCCTCCAGCCTTTCTGTGAGGGAAAATGGCGCTGTGTGCTGAGGAGATAGGCCCCGCCCCTTTTTCGGCGGCCTCGTCTCCCGCTCTTAACGGATTCTGGCAGGGGTTAAATATCTCCATATAGCCTCCGGAGGCTATATGTGAGGTATTTTTAGCCAAATTAGGTATTCATTTGCCTCCCAGGGCGCCCCCCTCCCAGCGCCCTGCACCCTCAGTGACTGCCGTGTGAAGTGTGCTGAGAGGAAAATGGCGCACAGCTGCAGTGCTGTGCGCTACCTTTAGAAGACTGAGGAGTCTTCTGCCGCCGATTCTGGACCTCTTCTTACTTCAGCATCTGCAAGGGGGCCGGCGGCAAGGCTCCGGTGACCATCCAGGCTGTACCTGTGATCGTCCCTCTGGAGCTGATGTCCAGTAGCCAAGAAGCCAATCCATCCTGCACGCAGGTGAGTTCACTTCTTCTCCCCTAAGTCCCTCGTTGCAGTGATCCTGTTGCCAGCAGGACTCACTGTAAAATAAAAAACCTAAGCTAAACTTTCCTAAGCAGCTCTTTAGGAGAGCCACCTAGATTGCACCCTTCTCGGCCGGGCACAAAAATCTAACTGGAGTCTGGAGGAGGGTCATAGGGGGAGGAGCCAGTGCACACCACCTGATCTGGAAAAGCTTTACTTTTTGTGCCCTGTCTCCTGCGGAGCCGCTATTCCCCATGGTCCTTTCAGGAACCCCAGCATCCACTAGGACGATAGAGAAATAAGATTTTACTCACCGGTAAATCTATTTCTCGTAGTCCGTAGTGGATGCTGGGACTCCGTAAGGACCATGGGGATTAGCGGCTCCGCAGGAGACTGGGCACAACTAAAGAAAGCTTTATGACTACCTGGTGTGCACTGGCTCCTCCCACCAAGACCCTCCTCCAGACCTCAGTTAGGATACTGTGCCCGGAAGAGCTGACACAATAAGGAAGGATTTTGAATCCCGGGTAAGACTCATACCAGCCACACCAATCACACCGTATAACTCGTGATACTATACCCAGTTAACAGTATGAAATATAACTGAGCCTCTCAACAGATGGCTCAACAATAACCCTTTAGTTAGGCAATAACTATAAACAAGTATTGCAGACAATCCGCACTTGGGATGGGCGCCCAGCATCCACTACGGACTACGAGAAATAGATTTACCGGTGAGTAAAATCTTATTTTCTCTGACGTCCTAAGTGGATGCTGGGACTCCGTAAGGACCATGGGGATTATACCAAAGCTCCCAAACGGGCGGGAGAGTGCGGATGACTCTGCAGCACCGAATGAGCAAACTCTAGGTCCTCCTCAGCCAGGGTATCAAACTTGTAGACTCTTACAAAAATGTTTTAACCCGACCAAGTAACAGCTCGGCAAAGTTGTAAAGCCGAGACCCCTCGGGCAGCCGCCCAAGAAGAGCCCACTTTTCTCGTGGAATGGGCTTTTACAGAATTAGGGTGCGGCAGTCCAGCCGCAGAATGTGCAAGTTGAATCGTGCTACAGATCCAGCGAGCAATCGTCTGCTTAGAAGCAGGAGCAGCCAGCTTGTTGGGTGCATACAGGAGAAATAGCGAGTCAGTTTTCCTGACTCCAGCTGTCCTGGAAACATATACATTTCAGGGCCCTGACTACGTCCAGTAACTTGGAATCCTCCAAGTCCCAAGTAGCCGCAGGCACCACAATAGGTTGGTTCACATTAAAAAATTATACCACCTTAGGAAGGAATTGGGAACGAGTCCTCAATTCCGCCTTATCCATATAAAATACAGATAAGGGCTTTTGTATGACAAAGCCGCCAATTCTGATACACGCCTGGCCGACGCCAAGGCCCACAGACTGACCACTTTCCACGTGAGGTATTATAGCTCCACGGATTTAAGTGGCTCAACCCAATGCGACTTCAGGAAATCCAACACCACGTTGAGATCCCACAGTGCCACTGGAGGCACAAACGGGGGCTGACTATGCAGCACTCCCTTAACAAAAGTCTGAACTTCAGGCAGTGAAGCCAGTTCAATTTTGGAAGAAAATCGATAGAGCCGAAATCTGGACCTTAATGGAACCCAATTTTAGGCCCATAGTCACCTCTGACTGTAGGAAGTGCAGAAATCGACCTAGCTGAAATTTCTCCTTTGGGGCCTTCCTGACCTCACAGTACGCAACATATTTCCGCCATATGCGGTGATAATGGTTTGCGTTCACTTCTTTCCTAGCTTCAAATAGCGTAGGGATAACTTCCTCCGGAATTCCCTTTTCCTTCAGGATCCGGCGTTCAACCGCCATGCCGTCAACGCAGCCGCGGTACGTCTTAGAACAGACAGGCCCCCTGCTGCAGCAGGTCCTGTCTGAGCGGCAGAGGCCATGGGTCCTCTGAGATCATTTCTTGGAGTTCTGGTTACCAAGCTCTTCTTGGCCAACCCGGAACAATGAGTATAGTTCTTACTCCTCTCCTTCTTATTATTCTCATTACCCTGGGTAAGAGAGGCAGAGAAGGGAACACATACACCGACTGGTACACCCACGGTGTTACTAGAGCGTCCACAGCTATCGCCTGAGGGTCCTTGACCTGGCACAATATCTTTGTAACTTTTAGTTGAGGCGGGACGCCATCATATCCACCTGTGGCCTTTCCCAACGGTGTACAATCATTTGGAAGACTTCTGGATGAAGTCCCCACTCTCCCGGGTGGAGGTTTCTTAGTTGTCCACTCCGGGAATGAACACTGCTGACAGTGCTAACACATGATTTGTCCGCCCATCGGAGAATCCTTGTGGCTTCTGCCATCGCCATCCTGCTTCTTGTGCCGCCCTGTCGGTTTACATGAGCGACCGCCGTGATGTTGTCTGACTGGATCAGCACCGGCCGGTGTTGAAGCAGAGGTCTGGCCTGACTTAGGGCATTGTAAATGGCCCTCAGTTCCAGAATATTTATGTGTAGGGAAGTCTCCTGACTTTTCCATAGCCTTGGAAGTTCCTTCCCTGTGTGACTGCCCCCCAGCCTCGAAGGCTGGCATCCATGGTCACCAGGACCCAGTCCTGTATGCCGAATCTGCGGCCCCCTAGAAGATGAGCACTCTGCAGCCACCACAACAGCGACACCCTGACCCTTGGAGACAGGGTTATCCGCCGATGCATCTGAAGATGCGACCCGGACCACTTGTCCAACAGATCCCACTGGAAAATCCTTGCATGGGACCTGGCGAATGGAATTTCTTCGTAAGAAGCTACCATCTTTCCCAGGGCTCGCGTGCATTGATGCACCAACACCTGTATACGTATTAGGAGGTCTCTGTCTAGAGACAACAACTCCTTGGACTTCTCCTCCGGGAGAAACCCTTTTTATCCTGTTCTGTGTCCAGAACCATACCCAGGACCAGTAGACGCGTCGTAGGAACCAGCTGCGACTTTGGAATATTCAGAATCCAGCCGTGCTGTTGTAGCACTTCCCGAGATAGTGCTACTCCGACGAACAACTGCTCCCTGGACCTCGCCTTTATAAGGAGATCGTCCAAGTACGGGATAATTATTTCGGCCATTACCTTGGTACATACCTCGGTGCCGGGAACAGACCAACGGCAACGTCTGGAATTGGTAATGACAATCCTGTACCACAATATTGAGGTACTCCTGGTGAAGAGGGTAAATAGGGACATGCAGGTAATCATCCTTGATGTCCAGTGATACCATGAAATTCTCCAGGCTTGCAATAATCGCCCTGAGCGATTCCATTTTGAACTTGAACCTTCGTATATAAGTGTTCAAGGCTTTCAATTTTAGAATGGGTCTCACCGAACCGTCTGGTTTCGATACCACAACATTTTGGAATAGTAACCCCGGCCTTGTTGAAGGAGGGGTACCTTGCTTTCACCTGCTGGAAGTACAGCTTGTGAATTGCCGCCAGTACTACCTTTCTCCGAGGGCAGCCGGCAAGGCTGATGTGAGGTAACGGCGAGGGGGAGTCGCCTCGAACTCCAGCCTGTATCCCTGTGATACTATTTGCAGAACCTAGAGATCCACCTGTGGGCAAGCCCACTGGTCCCTGAAGTTCCCGAGACGCGCCCCTACCGCACCTGTCTCCACCTGTGGAGCCCCAGCGTCATGCGGTGGACTCAGAGGAAGCGGGGGAAGATTTTTGATCCTGGGAACTGGCTGCTGGTGCAGCTTTTTTCCTTCTTACCTTGTCTCTGTGCAGAAAGGAAGCGCCTTTGACCCGCTTGCTTTTCTGAAGCCGAAAGGACTGTACCTGAAAATAAGGTGCTTTCTTAGGCTGTGAGGAAACCTGAGGTAAAAAAATTTCTTCCCAGCTGTTGCTGTGGATACGAGTTCCCAGAGACCATCCCCAAACAATTCCTCACCCTTATAAGGCAGAATCTCCATGTGCCTTTTACAGGCAGCATCACCTGTCCACTGCCGGGTTTCTAATACCCTCCTGGCAGAATGGACATTGCATTAATTCTGGATGCCAGCCAGCAAATATCCCTCTGTGCATCCTTTATATATAAGACAACGTCTTAAATATGCTCAATGTTAGCAAAATATTATCCCTGTCTTAGCGTATTAATATTATCTGACAGGGTATCAGACCACGCTGCAGCAGCCCTATTTATGCTGAGGCAATTGCAGGTCTCAGTATATAACCTGAGTGTGTAAATACAGACTTCAGGATCGCCTCCTGCTTTTTATCAGCAGGTTCCTTCAAGGTGGCCGTATCCTAAGACGGCAGTGCCACCTTTTGACAAACGTGTGAGCGCCTTATCCACCCTAAGGGATATCTCCCAACGTGACCTATCCTCTGGCGGGAAAGGGTACGCCATCAGTAACTTTTTAGAAATTACCAGTTTCTTATCGGGGGAAACCACGCTTCTTTACACACTTCATTCATTCATCTGATGGGGGAACAAAACACTGGCTGCTTTTTCTCCCCAAAAATAAAACCCCTTTTATGTGGTACTTGGGTTCATGTCAGAAAATGCGTAACACATTTTTCATTGCCGAGATCATGTAACGGATGTTCCTAGTGGATTGTGTATATGTCTCAACCTCGTCGCCACTGGAGTCAGACTCCGTGTCGACATCTGTGTCTGCCATCTGAGGTAACGGGCGTTTTTTGAGCCCCTGATGGCCTTTGAGACGCCTGGGCAGGCGCGGGCTGAGAAGCCGGCTGTCCCACAGCTGTTACGTCATCCAGCCTTTTATGTAAGGAGTTGACACTGTCGGTTAATACCTTCCACCTATCCATCCACTCTGGTGTCGGCCCCACAGGGGGCAACATCCCATTTATCGGCCTCTGCTCCGCCTCCACGTAACCTTCCTCATCCAACATGTCGACACAGCCGTACCGACACACCGCACACACACAGGGAATGCTCTGACTGAGGACAGGACCCCACAAAGTCCTTTGGGGAGACAGAGAGAGAGTATGCCAGCACACACCAGAGCGCTATATAATGCAGGGATTAACACTATAACTGAGTGATTTTTCCCCAAATAGCTGCTTGTATACATATATTGCGCCTAAATGTAGTGCCCCCCCTCTCTTTTTAACCCTTTGAGCCTGAAAACTACAGGGGAGAGCCTGGGGAGCTGTCTTCCAGCTGCACTGTGAAGAGAAAATGGCGCCAGTGTGCTGAGGGAGAAGCCCCGCCCCTTTTTCAACTGACTTTCTCACGCTTTTTCTGGAATACTGGCAGGGGTAATTTTACATCTATATAGCCTCTAGGACTATATATGATGTAGATTTGCCAGCCAAGGTGTCACATATTGCCCTCAGGGCGCCCCCCCCAGCGCCCTACACCCATCAGTGACCGGAGTGTGAGGTGTACATGAGGAGCAATGGCGCACAGCTGCAGTGCTGTGCGCTACCTTGGTGAAGACCGAAGTCTTCTGCCGCCGATTTTCCGGACTCTTCATGCTTCTGGCTCTGTAAGGGGGACGGCGGCGCGGCTCCGGAAACGAACACCAATGTCGGGTCCTGCGGTCGATCCCTCTGGAGCTAATGGTGTCCAGTAGCCTAAGAAGCCCAAACTACCACCTGTTAGGTAAGTTCGCTTCTTCTCCCCTTAGTCCCTCGCTGCAGTGAGTCTGTTGCCAGCAGATCTCACTGTAAAATAAAAAACCTAAATATACTTTCTTTCTAGGAGCTCAGGAGAGCCCCTAGTGTGCATCCAGCTCAGCCGGGCACAAGAATCTAACTGAGGTCTGGAGGAGGGTCTTGGTGGGAGGAGCCAGTGCACACCAGGTAGTCATAAAGCTTTCTTTAGTTGTGCCCAGTCTCCTGCGGAGCCGCTAATCCCCATGGTCCTTACGGAGTCCCAGCATCCACTTAGGACGTCAGAGAAAAACATTTGGTCCACCACCACCAAACCCCCCCTCGCCCCAAACAAAGCCAGACACCGGCAAGGCCCCAAGCTGCAGCGTGGAGGAGAAGACTACCGGCTGCTGAGGAGGGAGGATTGTGCATGTGGTTCCCTCCTCATAGGCAGCACAGGTCAGGGACTGATACAGGACAGGCAGCTATCTCCAGCCTCCGCTGCTGCCAGAGAGGGGACAGCAGCACCAGAGCGTGGCAGAGTAGCGAGCCAGTAGTATGACAGAGGGGCCCAAGGTACTGACCCTTTAGGTCCCCCCCTTAATCCGGCTCTGCTCCTCTCCCCGGCACGGGGGTAGCGGCAGCCCTCCTACTAAACATAAGTAGGAGCCGCTACTGCTGATAACTATAAAAAGATTTCACATCTTCTGGCATGTTCTTTTCAGATTTTATTACAGATATAAAGAGATCAAAATGAGCAAATAAAATAGTTTATTGCAAAAGTATTCACACCACTTGTCATAAAACTTGGAATATAGGGCCTAATTCAGACCTGATCGTAGCAGCAAATTTGTTAGCAGATGGGCAAAACCATGTGCACTGCAGGGGGGACAGATATAACATGTGCAAAGAGAGTTAGATTTGGGTGGGGTGTGTTCAAACTGAAATCTAAATTGCAGTGTAAAAATAAAGCAGCCAGTATTTATACTGCACAGAAACAAAATAACCCACCCAAATCTAACTCTCTCTGAAAATGTTATATTTGCCCCCCCTGCAGTGCACATGGTTTTGCCCATCTGCTAACAAATTTGCTGCTACGATCAACTCTGAATTATCCCCATAGTACAATCACAGCGGTGAGTGTATTTCCTTACGTCTCTATCAACGTTGCACTTCTGGGCACTGCATTTTTAACTAATTTTTGCAATATTGCAAAGTTTTATTAGGCTGAATGGAGGCAGATGATGAATAGCAATTTTAAAATAACTCCACAAACTATTAATAAAATAAAGGTCTATGCTCCAGCTACTATAAGGCTTATAAATAGTTTATTTAGCAACAAAGCATTTTTTCCTTTACTTACTAGTGCTACTTTTACCACTGCTGTGCTTGTTAAATTAACAATATCAAGCTTCCTCTATCTCTAGAAATTGCCACCAAACATAGTAGAAACCTAGATAATAATGTCAGAGCTTAATAAATATACCCATTAGTTCAGGGGCATAAATTCATCCGAGATGCCCAGAGGCAACTTAGAGTTTGGTGCACCCCACCCCATCCCCCTTATATGGTATGTGTGTGTTTATAGATATATAAAGGGGAGGCACTCGATATCCCGGCTGCCGGGATCCCAGCGCTCTGCATACCAGCGCCGGGATCCCGACAACTATTCTCTCTCTTGGGGTGTCCACGACAACCCAGGAGAGTGAATAAATAGCCCTACTGCTCTCGCCCCGCTGCCGGCATTCCGGCGGTCAGGCTCCCGGCGCCAGTATGCTGGACGCCGGGATCCCAAGCGCTGGTATATCGTAGCACACCCATATAAACAGATATGACTTACAGAACACTATAGATAGTGCTCTTAGCCAATCTACAGGGCCAGAGCTGGCAGTGAATAGGTAGGGCTCCAGCCACGCTGTGATTCAGCCGTTTACGGCATACAGAATCAGGGTTTACCATCAGGTCCCATCTCACAGTCCAGCAGCAGCGGATGCACAGTCGATTGCTGCAGTGCATGCTGAACAGTACCAGGCAGGAGCCATCCTGTTCCCATTTTCCAGGGGTTACCTAGGCTCCTGGTAAACAGCCAATTAACTCTGCAGCAGCAGCAGCTGGTGTTCCACAGAGCACCGTTCGAAGAGCAGTGAGCACACTTGGATCCTGCTGTGAACCATACAGGTGCTGCTGTACATATAGGTGCCCCTTCAGGGCTTGGAGCCCGGAGGCAGATGTCTCCATTGCCTCTGGGAGTTACACCCCTGCATTAGACTCTTTTAGGTTCTCCCCTGAGATCTTTGTGTCCGCCTAATATTATTCTCATATTTATTACAAGTTATTTATATAGCGCACACATATTCCGCAGCACTTAACAGAGAATATTTGCCTACCCCAGTGGAACTTACAATCTACATTCCCTAATACACATACATTCACGCAAGGGTTAATTTTGTTGGGAGCCAATTAACCTACCAATATATTTTTGGATTGTGGGAGGAAATCAGAGTACCTGGAGGAAACTCACGCAAGCACAGGGAGAATATACAAACTCCACACAGTTAGGGTCATAGTGGCAATCAAACCCATGACCTCAGTGCTGTGAGGCAGTTACCATTACACAGACCGTGCTACCCATCTCTCACCACCATACTTCACAATAGGGATAGTCTGCTTGTAACGCTGTACAGTGTTTGGCTTATGCCAAACAAAGCAACTAGTGTTGAGGAAAAAAAGCTCAATCTTGGTCTCAAACCACAGAATCCTTTGTCTACTTGGTATGTGGGTTTCCCACGTTTCCAGCAAAAATAGGCAAGTTTTCCTCAGTGCGGTTTTCTTTTTGCAACTCAACCATATGCTGCCGGATTTGTAAATTGCTCCAGCTACTGTCTCATGGACAGTGTAAACATAACTTAGCCGTGGAAATCTATGGGGTGTATTCAATAACTGTCGGAAGCTGCCGTCTTGTCGGAAAGACAGCAGCAATCGCAAGATCTCACATGCAGCCTGGATCACCGCAAGAAGGGACTGAGCCAGGGACGTGCAGTCAGGGGAGGCAGTGCCTCCCCTGTCATTCCTGATTAAAAGAATACAAAGAAGATAGTTATGGCACATATTGTGTGTCATAAGTATCTTTTTTATATCATGTTAATGTTTTTACAAGTAAAATTGCTTTGTAAAAGCTTTTGTGCGGCACCGAGAACAGTGCCTCCCGCTGTGCACTGTAAGTGGGCGGAAGCAGGGGGCGGGGTCATGTAAAGGGCTGTAAAAGCCCATTGAAAATAGTCATGCAAGCGGCACCTATGTAAGTGCCGCAGAACAGCAGGGGCATTGTGATTGGGCAGCACTGACAGTGACTATATCCGGCTGTCACTGCCAGTGCTGTACGGGGGAACATCTAAACGACCTGCACAGAATGGAAGCGTCTGGAGCAGCCAGCGTCTGGTAAGTGGACGAGTCAGTGTGTGTGTGTGTGTGTCTGACTCGATCTGTCCCCGCGTCTCTGTCTCCTAGGCCCCGCTGTCAGTGCCCCCTGCCCGTCCGGCATTGACACCCCCGCTCTCCGTCCGCGGCGGCAGTGTAACAACTACTGCTGCGCCGCGGCCAGTTTGTGATAGCAGCGCAGCGGAAGGCTTTCATAGCCCTCCCTGCGCCGCATACTCACTGGGACCCGGCGCCTTCTCCCCCACGTGTGATGCCACCGCCACCGGCGCGCCCAGATCCCTGGACTCCACATCCCAGCACCTGACCAAAGTGATGGAGAAGGAACGGGCAGAGCGGGTGCCGCTGCGGGGAGGTGATGTTTGGACGCCGCACAGATATTACAGGTGAGTGCTTTACTGTTGCTTCTCCCTATGCCCTCCCTATCGCCCAACATCTCTCTATGCCCTCCCTACCACCCCTCATATCTATGCTCTCCCTACCGCCCTACATCTCTATACCCTCTCTACCGCCCCACGTCTCTATGCCCTCCCTACCGTCCCGCGTCTCTATGCCCTCCCTACCGTCCCGCGTCTCTATGCCCTCTTTACCGCCGCGCGTCTCTATGCCCTCTTTACCGCCGCGCGTCTCTATGCCTTCCCTACCACCCTGCGTCTCTATGCCCTCCCTACCACCCTGCGTCTCTATGCCCTCCCTACCGTCCTGCGTCTCTATGCCCTCTTTACCGCCGCGCGTCTCTATGCCCTCTTTACCGCCGCGCGTCTCTATGCCTTCCCTACCACCCTGCGTCTCTATGCCCTCCCTACCACCCTGCGTCTCTATGCCCTCCCTACCACCCTGCGTCTCTATGCCCTCCCTACCACCCTGCGTCTCTATGCCCTCCCTACCGCCCTGCGTCTCTATGCCTTCCCTACCACCCTGCGTCTCTATGCCCTACCTACCGCCCTGCGTCTCTATGCCCTCCCTACCGCCCTGCGTCTCTATGCCTTCCCTACCACCCTGCGTCTCTATGCCCTACCTACCGCCCTGCGTCTCTATGGCTTCCCTACCACCCTGCGTCTCTATACCCTCCCTACCACCCTGCGTCTCTATGCCCTCCCTACCGCCCTGCGTCTCTATGCCCTCCCTACCGCCCTGCGTCTCTATGCCCTCCCTACCACCCTGCGTCTCTATGCCCTCCCTACCGTCCTGCGTCTCTATGCCCTCTTTACCGCCGCGCGTCTCTATGCCCTCTTTACCGCCGCGCGTCTCTATGCCTTCCCTACCACCCTGCGTCTCTATGCCCTCCCTACCACCCTGCGTCTCTATGCCCTCTCTACCACCCTGCGTCTCTATGCCCTCCCTACCGCCCTGCGTCTCTATGCCCTCCCTACCACCCTGCGTCTCTATGCCCTCCCTACCGCCCTGCGTCTCTATGCCTTCCCTACCGCCCTGCGTCTCTATGCCCTACCTACCGCCCTGCGTCTCTATGCCCTCCCTACCGCCCTGCGTCTCTATGCCCTCCCTACCGCCCTGCGTCTCTATGCCTTCCCTACCGCCCTGCGTCTCTATGCCCTACCTACCGCCCTGCGTCTCTATGCCTTCCCTACCACCCTGCGTCTCTATGCCCTCCCTACCACCCTGTGTCTCTATGCCCTCCCTACCACCCTGCGTCTCTATGCCCTCCCTACCACCCTGCGTCTCTATGCCCTCCCTACCGCCCTGCGTCTCTATGCCTTCCCTACCACCCTGCGTCTCTATGCCTTCCCTACCGCCCTGCGTCTCTATGCCTTCCCTACCGCCCTGCGTCTCTATGCCTTCCCTACCACCCTGCGTCTCTATGCCCTACCTACCGCCCTGCGTCTCTATGCCCTCCCTACCGCCCTGCGTCTCTATACCTTCCCTACCGCCCTGCGTCTCTATACCTTCCCTACCGCCCTGCGTCTCTATACCTTCCCTACCACCCTGCGTCTGTATACCTTCCCTACCACCCTGCGTCTGTATGCCCTCTTTGCCGCCCCGCGTCTGTATGCCCTCTTTGCCGCCCCGCGTCTCTATGCCCTCTTTGCTGCCCCGCATCTCTATGCCCTCCCTACCGCGCCGCGTCTCTCTGCCCTACCTACTGCCCCACGTCTCTCTGCCCTCCCTACCGCCCCGTGTCTATATACCCTCCCTACGGCCCCACGTCTCTCTATGCTGTCAATGCCGCCCTGCGTCTCTCTATGCCCTCCCTGCCAGGACAGTCGGGAAGTATGTAATAGGTCTTGCAGAAATTTAACTCCAGGCCCATGAGGATCTTAATCTGGCACTGTGTAGGGATACACACTACATGTGTAAGGCAGGTGACACCTCTCCTCTCCCGTATAGCTCCCTGCAGCCCAGCTCATTACCAGTTCATTAGTAGCCTAGAAATTATTAATAGGAACCACAGGCAGAGCCGCGGAGAACATGAAACTAGCATTTCTGCCCGAAAATGTTTTTTTTTTTTTTAAATTGTGATCACTTTCCTCTCTCGACACTTCACCTCTGTTGCACCTCTATGCCAGATGCTCCGTCAGCTCTCTGTCCTTTGCAGAATCAATCCCCCTTCTCCCCCCTTCTCCCTCCCCCCTCTCGCTCTCTCTCCCCTCCCCTGTCTCTTTCTCCCCTCCCGTCTCTCTCTCCCCCCCTCTCACCCCCCTCCCTCTCTCTCTCTCCCCTCCTCTGGATTAGAATAAAGTTTGTAAGTATAATTTTCATTTTTACAGGTACCCCTAATGGATTCTACATGGACAAGTGGACGTGATCGGCGTGGGATGTAGGTAAGTTATCTCTCTCTCATTTTACAGGTACCCCTATTGGATTCTACTGGACAAGGGGACGTGACCGGCGTGGGATGTAGGTAAGTATGTGTGAGTGTGTAAGTGTGTGTTAATAAATTTTTACTTTCACGGTGTGTGTGTTGTGTTTTTATTTGGGTATTTTTGTTGTTGTAGAACTACAGGTACCAGCGGGCCCGTTATTTCCCTGCATGCTGGTACTTGAGGTTCTCCAAGTACCAGCAAGCGGGGGAGGCTTGCTGGGCCTTGTAGTTCCACAACAAAAAAACATATTCCTTTGTTTTACACACTTATGGCTATCAGCCCGGCACCCACCGCCCAGGGGTGCTGGGGACAGCCTCGGGCTTCACCTCTGGCCCTTGGGTGCCTGGAGGGGGGGGGACCTCTTGATTTAAGGGGTCCCCACTCCTCCAGGGAACCCCGGCCAGGGGTGACTAGTTGGGGGGGTAATGCCATGGCCGCAAGGACCTACATGAATGTGTCCCACGGCTGTGGCATTATGTCCCTGGCTAGTGGAGCCCGGTGCTGGTTTTAAAAATATGGGGGACCCCTACATCTTTTGTCCCCCATGTTTTTGGAACCAGGACCGGACTGAGCCCGGTGCTGGTTGTCTAAATACGGGGAACCCCTGTCCAATTTTTTTCCCTGTATTTAAACAACCAGGACCGGCTCAAAGAACCCGAGGCTGGTTATACTTAGGAGGGGGACCTCACGCATTTTTTCCCCCCATTTTTTAAATCATTCAGACCCTTTTCCATTAAGTTAATGGAAGCCCTGGACAGCAAAATTGCATTCATGTCCTCCTCCCACTCCCTTCCCAGTCCCAAACACTAATTTTATTTTTTTTCTATAAAAAAGTACAATATATCACAAGTATGATGAGCAGGCAGGCAGCGGGCATTGGCGTCATCAGACTGAGATGCAAATTAGTGGCGGAGGGCTGGGTCAGTTGATGGTGGGCGAGTTTGTAAGCCATTGGTGGTGGCAGCGGGCATCGGCTCAGGGGCAGTAGTGGGCATTGGCTCAGCGGCGGTAGGGGTCATCGACCGGATTTGGCGGACATTATGGCTGTAGTGCCTCACCAGCCACTGACCTCACCGCACGCCACTGGACTGAGCTGTCTCTGCTGTGTTGTATGGGCAACAAAATTAATAGCTGCAGGTGTCAGCACGGTCAGTACCACTGACCGTTCATATATTGTCCTGTATATTGGCACACTATCTTGCAGGTCCCTGTCAAGCAGCACATACTGCCACATTAATAGATGGGGGAAGGAAGCGGTATCAGCGCACACATCAACTCATCATACATCTACCCCATGGTCTTTTGTAGCTTTAAATAATAAGAATTTACTTACCGATAATTCTATTTCTCATAGTCCGTAGTGGATGCTGGGGACTCCGAAAGGACCATGGGGAATAGCGGCTCCGCAGGAGACTGGGCACAAAAGTAAAAAGCTTTAGGACTACCTGGTGTGCACTGGCTCCTCCCCCCATGACCCTCCTCCAAGCCTCAGTTAGGATACTGTGCCCGGACGAGCGTACACAATAAGGAAGGATTTTGAATCCCGGGTAAGACTCATACCAGCCACACCAATCACACCGTACAACTTGTGATCTGAACCCAGTTAACAGCATGATAACAGAAGGAGCCTCTGAAAAGATGGCTCACAACAACAATAACCCGATTTTTGTAACAATAACTATGTACAAGTAATGCAGACAATCCGCACTTGGGATGGGCGCCCAGCATCCACTACGGACTATGAGAAATAGAATTATCGGTAAGTAAATTCTTATTTTCTCTAACGTCCTAGTGGATGCTGGGGACTCCGAAAGGCCATGGGGATTATACCAAAGCTCCCAAACGGGCGGGAGAGTGCGGATGACTCTGCAGCACCGAATGAGAGAACTCCAGGTCCTCCTCAGCCAGGGTATCAAATTTGTAGAATTTAGCAAACGTGTTTGCCCCTGACCAAGTAGCTGCTCGGCAAAGTTGTAAAGCCGAGACCCCTCGGGCAGCCGCCCAAGATGAGCCCACTTTCCGTGTGGAATGGGCTTTTACAGATTTTGGCTGTGGCAGGCCTGCCACAGAATGTGCAAGCTGAATTGTACTACAAATCCAACGAGCAATCGTCTGCTTAGAAGCAGGAGCACCCAGCTTGTTGGGTGCATACAGGATAAACAGCGAATCAGATTTTCTGACTCCAGCCGTCCTGGAAACATATATTTTCAGGGCCCTGACTACGTCCAGCAACTTGGAATCCTCCAAGTCCCTAGTAGCCGCAGGCACCACAATAGGCTGGTTTAAGTGAAATGCTGAAACCACCTTAGGGAGAAATTGAGGACGAGTCCTCAATTCTGCCCTGTCCGTATGAAAAATTAGGTAAGGGCTTTTATAGGATAAAGCCGCCAATTCTGAGACACGCCTGGCTGAAGCCAGGGCTAACAGCATTACCACTTTCCATGTGAGATATTTTAAGTCCACAGTGGTGAGTGGTTCAAACCAATGTGATTTTAGGAATCCCAAAACTACATTGAGATCCCAAGGTGCCACTGGAGGCACAAAAGGAGGCTGTATATGCAGTACTCCCTTGACAAACGTCTGAACTTCAGGAACAGAAGCTAGTTCTTTTTGGAAGAATATTGACAGGGCCGAAATTTGAACCTTAATGGACCCTAATTTGAGGCCCATAGACAGTCCTGTTTGCAGGAAATGTAGGAATCGACCCAGTTGAAATTCCCCTGTAGGGGCCTTCCTGGCCTCACACCACGCAACATATTTACGCCAAATACGGTGATAATGTTGTACGGTTACATCCTTCCTGGCTTTGATCAGGGTAGGGATGACTTCATCCGGAATGCCTTTTTCCTTCAGGATCCGGCGTTCAACCGCCATGCCGTCAAACGCAGCCGCGGTAAGTCTTGGAACAGACATGGTCCCTGCTGGAGCAGGTCCTTTCTTAGAGGTAGAGGCCACGGTCTTCCGTGAGCATCTCTTGAATTTCCGGGTACCAAGTCCTTCTTGGCCAATCCGGAGCCACGAGTATAGTCTTTACTCCTCTCCTTCTTATGATTCTCAGTACTTTTGGTATGAGAGGAAGAGGAGGGAACACATACACTGACTGGTACACCCACGGTGTTACCAGAGCGTCCACAGCTATTGCCTGAGGGTCCCTTGACCTGGCGCAATATCTGTCCAGTTTTTTGTTGAGGCGGGACGCCATCATGTCCACCTTTGGTTTTTCCCAACGGTTCACAATCATGTGGAAGACTTCTGGGTGAAGTCCCCACTCCCCCGGGTGAAGATCGTGTCTGCTGAGGAAGTCTGCTTCCCAGTTTTCCACTCCCGGAATGAACACTGCTGACAGTGCTATCACATGATTTTCCGCCCAGCGAAGAATCCTTGCCACTTCCATCATTGCCCTCCTGCTGCTTGTGCCGCCCTGTCTGTTTACGTGGGCGACTGCCGTGATGTTATCCGACTGGATCAACACCGGCTGACCCTGAAGCAGAGGTCTTGCCTGACTTAGGGCATTGTAAATGGCCCTTAGTTCCAGGATATTTATGTGAAGTGACGTTTCCATGCTTGACCACAAGCCCTGGAAATTTCTTCCCTGTGTGACTGCTCCCCAGCCTCTCAGGCTGGCATCCGTGGTCACCAGGACCCAATCCTGAATGCCGAATCTGCGGCCTTCTAGGAGATGAGCACTTTGTAACCACCACAGGAGAGACACCCTTGTCCTTGGAGACAGGGTTATCCGCTGATGCATTTGAAGATGCGATCCGGACCATTTGTCCAGCAGATCCCACTGAAAAGTTCTTGCGTGGAATCTGCCGAATGGAATCGCTTCGTAAGAAGCCACCATCTTTCCCAGGACCCTTGTGCATTGATGTACTGACACTTGGCCTGGTCTTAGGAGGTTCCTGACTAGGTCGGATAACTCCTTGGTTTTCTCTTCCGGGAGAAACACCTTTTTCTGTACTGTGTCCAGAATCATCCCTAGGAACAGCAGACGTGTCGTCGGAATCAGCTGCGATTTTGGAATATTTAGAATCCATCCGTGCTGTCGTAGTACTACTTGAGATAGTGCTACTCCGACCTCTAACTGTTCTCTGGACCTTGCCCTTATCAGGAGATCGTCCAAGTAAGGGATAATTAAGACGCCTTTTCTTCGAAGAAGAATCATCATTTCGGCCATTACCTTGGTAAAGACCCGGGGTGCCGTGGACAATCCAAACGGCAGCGTCTGAAACTGATAGTGACAGTTCTGTACCACAAACCTGAGGTACCCTTGGTGAGAAGGGCAAATTGGGACATGGAGGTAAGCATCTTTGATGTCCAGCGACACCATATAGTCCCCTTCTTCCAGGTTCGCTATCACTGCTCTGAGTGACTCCATCTTGAACTTGAACCTTTTTATGTAAGTGTTCAAGGATTTCAGATTTAAAATGGGTCTCACCGAGCCGTCCGGCTTCGGTACCACAAACAGCGTGGAATAATACCCCTTTCCCTGTTGTAGGAGGGGTACCTTGATTATCACCTGCTGGGAATACAGCTTGTGAATGGCTTCCAATACCGCCTCCCTGTCGGGGGGAGACGTTGGTAAAGCAGACTTCAGGAACCGGCGAGGGGGAGACGTCTCGAATTCCAATTTGTACCCCTGAGATACTTTAAACTTTTACACTAAGCAGCTCAGGAGAGCCCCTTAGCCTGCACCCGTCTCGTTCGGGCACAAAAATCTAACTGAGGCTTGGAGGAGGGTCATGGGGGGAGGAGCCAGTGCACACCAGGTAGTCCTAAAGCTTTTTACTTTTGTGCCCAGTCTCCTGCGGAGCCGCTATTCCCATGGTCCTTTCGGAGTCCCCAGCATCCACTAGGACGTTAGAGAAAAAACAATTGGAAGATATGAAACTGCACGACTGAGTGGTAAATGTAGAATTTGTCAATATGGAGGATAAGCAGTATCAGTGCGCATAATGTGCGCTGATACCTCTTCTCCCCGTGTATGACTGTGCCGGTGTGTGCTCAATGACAGGGGCACTATGCGCCCCGTCTATAGCGGAAAAAAAATCGATCCTGGAGCTGATAGTAATACTAATAAGTAAACACCTGTGTCTCCAGTAGCCTCCGATAAGGGGATACTCAGCCTCTAAATATTTAACAGAAAAACTGAAAAGAAATTGAGGCGCTTGAGAATCAGGCAATTTTAATAATAAAAATGACAACAAATCACAACACCTCCCCCTACATCCCGCCCCGTGAAAATCCCGACAGTCGGCATGCCAACCAAGAGGGACTATTCCCACTTGTGGGTGTCCACGACACCCATCGAGTGAGAATAGAATCTGTGTCCCGGGATTGCCGGAGGGGGGAATTTTCACTCCCCTACTCTCGTCGCTAGTACTTCCTGCTTCACCTCGGTAAAGAGACAAAGCAGGAAGAGAAATACCAGCAGGATCAGTGCCAGGATGGATACATCTACCCCCCCCCCCCCCCCCCCCCCCCAGGCTCTTATATTAAGCTAAGCTACAGAATACAGTACAAATTGAAAGCTTTTATAGACTAAATTATCAGTGTATCCTGACAGGGGTGTTGCTATGCCACAATGAGCACAAGGCTAGCCTATACTCCCCATCACACACTGCCTGATCTATTGCTAAATGTACCAATGATACTATCCAATTTCCCTGCCTGATCTGAACAAAGATATACTGAAGGGAAAAGAAGGACAGAACGTTCTTTCAGGACCATCCCACTTAAATCAGTACAGTTGGCAGAGATACATAAATACTGTATTCTTCACATTTTAATATACTTCTGTATATGTAAACAATATGTTACTAAGCAGTTTTCAAGATGTGATTCCCTAGGGTCCTGACAGGTTCTAATGTAACTCCATTGATGTGTGGCCTCTGCCACAAGGTAGGAGAGCAGATGAGGATAACGTTCTCTACTAATAATGAAAGCCACATGAAATGGACAATGAATATAATGTCTAAATAGTCTCGCTATTTCATCACGGCACATATTTTGAGTATTAGGAATATAGACCATGGTACATTGGGTCACATGCTAATTTAGGGACACGGAATTGCTGAGTCATATGACATGATTTTATAGCTGCATGAATATAAAGGTCTCTGTTCCTTATTTATCAAATGTTTCCCCCACCTTTTATATTGTAAGCTCAAATGGGTGGGTTATTCTCTACATTTTGTTTCATAACACTGGAAATCTCCAACCTGAGAGATCAGTGGACTCTTCGCTCCCCCTAAACAGTGGTGACATGCCTCCAAAACGGAAGCCATCGCCACCCCCTCCCCACCCCCTGATGGTAGCATACTGCCAATCACTGACAGTCTGCTGCTGGTCCCGCCACAGTCATTGCATGTGCAAAGTAATCGGTACTTTGAGCATCCAGCAGCAGTTGCTATGGGATCTGAATAACCCCCACTATGGGGTGTATTCAATGCTTATCGGATCCTTTCCGACGGAAAGGATCCGACAATGCAGTATTCAATTAGCTGCCAAATCCGATAGGATTTGGCTGTTACCGACACTGCAAATCCAACTTTTTTTAAAGTCGGCTTGACATCGTCGGATTTGGAGCTAAAACGGATTTGGCCGAGAATCTGACAAAACAAGTGGATCCACATGCTTTCTGACAAGTCGGATTTTCTGACTTGTCGGAGAAACGGGAGTATGATTGAATAGGTCGAATCTGGATTCAATCCTTAAACTCCTTTAATCTGACAAGTCGGGAAATCCGACTTGGATTGTATACACCCCTTAGTGTTATTTGTGCCTCAAACCCCTCAATGTCCAAGGCTGAGTAATATTTTGGTACTTGATAAATAAGACATAATAATAATGATGAAGAAGAAATAATAATAATAATAATAATAATAATTATTATTATATACAGTGTATATAAATATAGATATATAAATATATTTTTTTTAACAAAATCTTATTCTATACTATAGCAATTGTAATATAATTACTGCAATGTGCTTGTGATTTTAATATTAGCTCATATTTCTATAGAAATAGTAATTTGGCATTGAACACATCAGATATGGTCCATTCTACCATATCTATACAGTCCATGCAAAACAATGCCTTCATCACGCCACATAAAGTAATACTATACTAGTAGGAGAAGGAAACAGATTTGTCCTCTGCTTTATAATACATCACTTATAGGAGCAGAATTGTGTCTGACATGATTTTAACAAAATAAATGGCAAAACCTAATGTTGTAGAAAAAAAGGGAAACCTATATCTGCAGCTGAACATGATATTGATTTATTACATTATGAATTGGAGGACCACAGCATGTAACTACTTTGTGTTTGTTGCTTCAGATCATACATTAAATCAATGCTGTCAAAGTTGTACATGGGGAAAGCACATTGTACAGCATGCTGTACATTAATGTGCAATAGCTTTATGCCATAAACATGGTCCTACAGTAGTGTGAATGGAGCACAGGGACAGAAGACGACTTGCAGTGCATCCAACATATGGCTAGTCCTGCATTAATCCAGTGTTGTCCTGCTTCTGTTATATGCATTAGTTTGTGTGTACCTACATGCTGAAACGAATACCAGCATATAGAAAATAAAAACTCCAATTTCATGGTTAGATGGGAAATAAAGTATGTCATAAAAAGAATGACACAAAAGGGAAAAAAAATATTGCATATATGGAAAGGCAAAACATAGAAACACAGAATTTGACAGCAGATAAGGACCACTTGGCCCATCTAGTCTACCCCTTTATAACCTATGGGCAACCTCAACCCTATTTGGTTCTTAGTTCTTTGTAAAGCTATTCACAAGCCTATCCCAAGCATGTTTAAATTGCTGTACAGTCCTTGCATATTTGGATGCACAGAAATACACCAGGGAAGGGAGCGGCATTAGCATAAAGTTAGAGATGCAACTGCAGCAAAATACGCAAAGAAGTCTGCAACTGTGTCCAACTCGGAATCAGACCCCATGAGGAGAAATCCCATCCCCTTAATATATCTCACCTCCACAGCAGACCACGCGCCCATAGGGCTGTTTCCATACATTTCCCAGACTGGTTTTCCATCCCAATCCGCCCCTGTATATACAGTATTATCCGCATAGCAGATTCAATTTTCTAGTGACTGCAACTTTTTATATTGGCAAGTGTCCAGCAGATAAAGTTATATCTCGGGCTTAATGTTCTTACATTCTCAACATACACTCCCATGCTGATCATAACATCCACATTCCCACTACAGTCAGTGCTGTACTGACAAAGAAAGTGTGAGTTGCTGTAACAGCAGGGCTGGCCGGCCGATTAGGCATGACATGCAACAGCTGCAAGGGCGCCCAGTCACAACCTGCCACGCTTGTGATTACGTGAAGTCTGGGCTTCCAGTAGAGTGCACGTGTGTTCTGCTTCATATATTCACAGATATATACAGGACAGTCTTGTTGGCAAAGTAGTCACAGCCACTATCGCCAAGGATTGAAAACCACTCAACTGTGCAGGTGACATTTATTAGTAAATTGTGGTGGCAACTGAATTTCTTTTAGAGAAAAATGTTGCTATTGCATAAATATACCCCCTTCCCACCCCTGACACAGTGTCCAATAAGAAACCAGGAATTGGGTATCTCTGTCCCCCTGCTTCCTTCTTCTCTTATTTGTTTTATTAACCACAAAACTGCAGTCAATTTAAAATTGATGAAGAAATAAAAAAACCTCTGGAAGCATTTCTAGCCAACAGCTCTCTAGCCTCCTCCTCTCTAGTCAGCAGCACTGTGTAGACTCTGGGCATTAGGGTCCCTAGGGGACCCTAGCGCTGTCCTAGAGTCTACAGCGCATGCGCAGATCTCCGGGAAAATGGCATGGCGTCCATTTCCCCAGTGATTTACCTACTGCGCATGCGCGAAACACCATTTTCCCAGTGATTTCGCCAGCGCTGCTGCTGCGCCGCAGCACTCCGGAGGGTAAGTATTTCTATTAATGAGTGCAGGGTGTGCGCTGTGGGCCCCCCTGGTCCCCCGGGGGCCCGTGTGCACCACACACACTGCACCCATTATAAATACTCCAGTGAGTATACTGTATGCAGTAATTTCCACATAATACAACCTCACATTTAATTCTAAAAGTTACATTGCTGCCTCACAACATTGGGAGTACTGGGTTTCAGTCTCAACGAGACCTTATCGGTGTGGAGTTTTCATGCCATCCTCATGTATATGTGGGTTTTCTCCCAGTTCTCCAGTTTCCTGCCACAAAGAACAAAAAATACACTGGTAGGTCAAATGGATGCCCAATACACTGCAATAATGTAACATTCTCTGTGTATTTTTAAAAAGATAATTTTAAATTAACAAATCAAAGATTACAAACCACTATCTGTGAGTAGTCATAATCCTTTCAGTTGAGAACTAAATCAGAATGCCTATGGCTGTAAATCAATAGGTCAGAGAACGGGATCCGTTCGACAGTATCTAGGTCGACAATGTTTAGGTCGACCACTATAGGTCGACAGTCACTAGGTCGACATGGATGGAAGATCGACAAGGTTTCTAGGTCGACATGTGCTAGGTCGACAGGTCTAAAGGTCGACATGAGTTTTTCACATTTTTTTCTTTTTTTTAACTTTTTTCATACTTAACGATCCACGTGGACTACGATTGGAATGGTAAAGTGTGCCGAGCGCAGCGGTAGCGGAGTGAAGGCACCATGCGAGGGGACGCGGTGCACTAATTTGGGATCCCGGTCACTCTACGAAGAAAACGACACAAAAACAAACAAACCTCATGTCGACCTTTAGACATGTCGACCTAGCAGATGTCGACCTAGAAACCCTGTCGACCTTCCATCCATGTCGACCTAGTGACTGTCGACCTATAGTGGTCGACCTAGATACTGTTGTTTTGATGAACCACACCCCAGAGAACACTTCTTTATCGGTTACTATCAGAAAGGGTCAGTGTCTATTAAGAATAAGTGTCAGGATAGACGTTCATTTTTCCCTCCAACAGTTATCAGTTTCTTTTTTTTACAGATCTTAGCGTCAGATACTCAGTAAATACCATAAAGTGCTATTTCATTAGTTTTAAAAATAAAAAATAAGGACAAATTTTGAAGCCAGCTATAACTTGTAGATTATGTAAAACAGATACTTGTAATAGGGACTCAGTAGGCAGTTATCCGGTGAATGCACAGCATCTTTTTACTGGCATCAGACACTGAAGTACAGCATAATCAGGCTCAGGCCCGAAAATACAGGGACATACAGAAAACAAGTAAATAAACACAAAAACTCCAAGCACCCCTCGTGCTTTAGCAGTTAGTCCGCTGTAGTGGCTTGCAGCCACAATTGGCCATGATCTCCCAGCATAGCTCTTTGGTCCCTGGCACTTCAGTCACTTTCCCTACTAACTGGCCTCTAACAGGCTCTATATTCAGCTGAAATTTGCTAAAAAAATACAGTACATTTATGGATTATGCACAATCCTATTAAAGTTTATGCAGAATAAATGCATAGGATATTAATTTCATCACAATACTAGTAATCTGAGATCTAAATGTAAGGCTGGCCAGTAATAAGGGCCTCACAGAGGTTTGGATGCAAATTGCATTTAAACGCTAAAGTAAATGTATAATGCCGGGTACACATCAGAACGATGCATCCCCGGCTGACCGGCCCGCTGGCCGACATATCACGCTGTGCGTACACACTTGCACGATGCAGTGATACGATGGCACAATGTACCATGCCATGTCGCATTCAGCAGTATGGCATCATACACAGTATCTTATGATTGGCCATGCAGCATGGCCAACCGAAAGATACTGTGTACGAGCCGCAGGAGCGTGCAATTTGGCGTACACACTGTACGATCCAGCTGATATGTCTAATTTGGCCGGAATCTACATATCATGAAGAAATCATTCTGACGTGTACCCAGCCTTAGAAAAACTGACAAAACAACCATCTTGCTACATGCCATTTCTCAGGACACAAGCTACATATGCCAATAGTTGCAAAATGTGTCAATATAAAGAGCTGTATGAATCCCTCAGATCCATGCATTAGTATTCTTTATAACAAAATAAAAAATATATTTATTTATTTATTTATAACATGTAATGTAAGATTCAAGCTGCTGATTGCCATCATCATAGGATAAGATCTTGCACCTGGGCACATGCAGTCACAACGGATACTCCTAAAAGGAGGCCCTGCACCAGGGAACTTGCCCTTACTGCCCATATGACAGTCCACCCTTCACAAGCCCCATTCCACCTCCCTCAAGTGCAGAGAAGCAGAAAGGGGAGATATATCTCAGTGTACATGCACACTTGCACAGGATGTAGCTATGTGACCCACATTGACGGCGCAAGGATCCCGAACACTTGAACGCCCAACAGTCGGCATGCCAACTAGCAGGGACCATTCCCACTTGTGGGTGTCCAAGACACCCATAGAGTGGGAACAGAATCTGTGGCGAGCACAGCAAGCCACCAAGCCCACAGCGAGGTGAGCAAAGCGAGGCAGGCACAGCGAGCCCGCAAGGGGCTTTATTGCGCTCGCCCCAGCCGGCATTCTAAACCTCGGGATCCCGGCGTTGGTATGGTGACCGGCGGGATCTTAAACGCTGGTCACCCATACCCAACCCATTTGCACAGTAGGAATTTTTTTTTAACTCTACATGGGGCCAATAGGGTTTCTATTAGATATAGTATATACCTGATAATGCTTACAGAGGAAAGGACAAACCACATAAATGCTGTCCTACATACACAGTATTGGATCAAAACCATTCAAGCAGATCAGTCAGCAAAGACTAAAGAAAAAGTGTGAAACTGATGGCAGAAGATGTTCATACTATAGAGACCAACAGCTCTTCATTTACAATACTGATTTATTTATGGTGATACTTAATTCAACTCATGCATGAGCTCACATCAAGCTATACACTCGTGACTATGTATAATTGGGGCTATGCCCACTGAGGGTGGGGAAATGCTCCAATTAGTGAGGGTATGCCTCTTTCATGCTCATCCTTTATGTTAGGACTGGACTCAGTCACAGCACTGGCTAAAGTCATGTGTGTGTCTAGGTTGGAGATTTTACAAGCAAATGCAGAGCTGTAAGTAGACTTTGTGGTGCCCTGTGCCAGAGAAAGAATTGGCACCCCACCCCACCCACCTTTTTTTCTAACAGGGACATGAGGCACATTTATAAATAATACACACACATTTATAGACCACTGCATGAAAATGGACACAAATCCTATTTATACCACACTCATGCATTTAACTTGAGAGCTTGTCGTTATTCAGTTACAATACCCTATATTAAATACCACATTTCAATATACTGCCATACATATGAATCAGCATTGCAATTGAGCAGATCTATGTAGTGTGCAGCCACACACTACACAGATCTGCTCAGCTGCAACGCTGATCATTTTTTCACAAAGTAAAACGTAGGTTTGAAATAGTTAGATTTCTCTAGCTTAGAATTCTCTAACAGGGTAGATAGCTCAATGAATAGATTGTCTCACTGCAATGTCACAGGCAATGTGTTTGAATCCCGGGTATGCCAGCATCTTGAAATGTAATCATGGACAGATTGTGAGTAAATAACAAAGAAATCTCAAGTTGAGATCATCAATGTTGTATAGGTATTAGTGACAGAATGGGTCAGGGTAGGAGAAGTGTTCTGAGGAGATGCTGGGCTTCAACGACATGCGGGAGCGTGCATCATTCACTAATTTTACACACTGGACGATATAAGCCTAAAAATAAATGATAGCGACATTTGTGTCATTATCATTTATGTTTTAGGCTGAAATCGTGCAGTGTGTATCCGGCTTTAGTACCAATGTGTCTGTGATGGTGCGGCTTCCCTGATTATGAACAGTTAACAGCACACTTTGAGGGATGTACAACACTGAGCAATGGAGTATTTTACTTTCTAATTGGACCAAGGTAAAACATTTTTACAGAAAGCCTTTTATAAATAAGGTCATCCTTCCTCAGGTCATTGCACCTGGCCTAATATGGCTACAACTACTTTATAACATGCTAGTTACATATATTCTACATCTATCCTACTAGTAGTGCTTTAGCTGCTCTGTAGACAAGAGAATCATACACAAGCAAGGCAGGAGCTTCCGATATTAGTTCATCACACCATTCCCATTCAGCCAACGTCTTCCACAAGCTTTAATTAGGCGTTTACATATTCCTATCATTGTTTTATAGCTAAAAGAAGAGTGACTTAATACAAAATGCTCAGCATCCTTAACTTCATTTCTTTTCACCCTCTAATAAATGCCATCTGGTGTGTACTTTAGGGATATAATACCCGTCAAAAACCCTGCCGTATTATTAGAACCGGCACAAACTTGATCTCAAATGCATATTTGAACAGATGTGTCTAAATTACATCTCCAACAACCAACATGCATAAATTCAGAGCAAGTGTGCACTATTTTAAAATGTACAAAGGGACAGACTTGGAAAAACAGCAGAAGTGAACAGCATCTCAATGAACCAAGGCTCTTGTTACAAAAGGTAATTCCTAAAAAATATATAATGCACTGCATTTATCACTACTTGGGTGGAAATAAATCACGAGTCCACGGCAACAAAGTCCTGTGTAACAGAAAAGGTAAATCCACACTCTAATTTTGCCTTCTTAATTGCCTAAACTGAATCACTTGCTGGATATCCCCTGATACATATGCTAGGACTTCTTGCTGAGATCAGTAGTTGGAAGACTCAGATATGTTAGTACATGGCTATACTAACCATGAATTGTTGCTGGAAATAAAAGTTTACAAGAAAGCTACCATAGCTGAACTTATCAAAACATAAGATATAGCGTGTATGACATAAGACCTAGTTACACAAAAGCACAGTCCATATTTCATACGTTTCTTTAAAAACCAGTTATCCGGTGTCCACTGCTTAAGAGTGGGAAGTGGAGTGGCAAACTGTTATAAAACAACCTCCATGGGAAAATATCAGTTTATATGAATTTGCCCCCTAACTTCTATATGGGTTCACAGTTTGTATCATCTACAGTCCTCAGGGAGAAGAGAAAAAATTCCAATAAGAAATTGCCTGCTGTAGATCTTGTCTTCGCATTTTTTTCCTAATGTTTCACCATTTTTTTTTTTACGGGTATTCAATTAGCACTACAGTTAAAAAAAACAGGATTTTGATACCTACCGGTAAATCCTTTTCTCCTAGTCCGTAGAGGATGCTGGGGACGACATCAAGACCATGGGGTATAGACGGGATCCGCAGGATCTAAAGACTTTTCATTGGGTGTGAACTGGCTCCTCCCTCTATGCTCCTCCTCCCGACCTCAGTTGTAGGAACTGTGCCCAGGGAGACGGACAATTCGAGGAAAGGATTTAACTTTAAACTAGTGGTGAGATACATACCAACTCACACCCTCAACCATGTCGCACACATGGCATTCAACATAACACACGCCAACAGGCATGAACCAATTGCAGCAACATGCTGAACCAAGATAACACAACTTGTGTAACTCAAATAACTAAACTGCAGGTACAGTACGCACTGGGACGGGCGCCCAGCATCCTCTACGGACTAGGAGAAAAGGATTTACCGGTAGGTATCAAAATCCTGTTTTCTCATACGTCCTAGAGGATGCTGGGGACGACATCAAGACCATGGGGTTTATACCAAAGCTTCAGTACGGGCGGGAGAGTGCGGATGACCCTGCAGCACCGATTGACCAAAATTAAAGTCCTCATCGGCCAAGGTGTCAAACTTGTAGAACTTAGCGAATGTGTTTGACCCTGACCAGGTAGCTGCTCGGCAAAGTTGTAATGCAGAGACCCCCCTGGCAGCCGCCCAGGATGAGCCTACCTTCCTAGTGGAGTGGGCCTTCACCGACGTCGGTAACGGTAATGCAGCCGTAGTATGAGCTTGCTGAATCGTAGCTCTAACCCAATGTGCAATAGTCTGCTTGGAAGCAGGACACCCAATCTTGTTGTGACCATACAGGACAAACAGGGCCTCTGTTTTCCATATTCGCTCTGTTCTAGCAACATAGATTTTCAAAACCCTAACCACATCTAGAGACTTTGACTCAGTGAATGTATCAGTAACTACTGGCACTACAATAGGTTGGTTTATGTGGAAAGATGAAACCACCTTTGGAAGAAAATGTGGACGAGTTCTCAACTCTGCCCTATCTTCATGGAAGATCAGGTAAGGGCTCTTGTGAGACAAGGCCCCCAATTCAGACACCCATCTTGCAGATGCCAATGCCAAAAGCATCACCACTTTCCAAGTGAGAAACTTCAACTCTATCTTTTGTAGAGGCTCAAACCAATCAGATTTAAGGAACTGCAACACCACGTTAAGGTCCCATGGTGCCACTGGAGGCACGAATGGAGGCTGGATGTGCAGAACCCCTTTCACGAAGGTCTGAACCTCTGGAAGAGAGGCCAATTATTTTTGGAAGAACACTGACAAGGCTGAAATCAGGACCTTGATTGATACCAATTGGAGACCTGCTTCCACACCAGCCTGTAGAAAATGGAGGAACCGTCCTAAGTGAAACTCTTCCGTAGGAGCTTTCTTGGATTCACATCAAGACACATATTTTCTCCAAATACGGTGGTAATGTTTTGACGTTACTCCTTTCCTGGCCTGAATAAGAGTGGGGATGACTTCCTTGGGAATACCCTTTCGGGCTAGGATCAGGCGCTCAACAGCCATGCCGTCAAACGTAGCAGCGGTAAGTCTTGATACACGCATGGCCCCTGCTGCAGCAGGTCCTCGCGAGGAGGAAGAGGCAGAGGATCTTCTACGAGCAACTGCTGAAGATCCGGGTACCAAGCCCTCCTTGGCTAGTCTGGGGCAATGAAGATTGCTCAAACCCTTGTTCTTCTTATGATCCAGAGTACTTTTGGGATCAGCGGAAAAGTGGAGGGTAGACATACACTGACGGGAAAACCCACTGGGTCACTAGCGCATCCACCGCTATTGCTTGAGGGTCTCTCGACCTGGAACAATATATATGAAGCTTCTTGTTGAGACGAGATGCCATCATGTCTATTTGAGGAACTCCCCAAAGACTTGTCACCTCTGCAAAGACTTCTTGGTGGAGGCCCCACTCTCCCGGATGTAGATAGTGTCTGCTGAGGAAGTCTGCTTCCCAGATGTCTACTCCCGGAATGAATATTGCCGACAGAGCTTTTAGATGTTTTTCTGCCAAGAGGAGGATTCTTGTCACCTCTGCCATTGCCGCTCTGCTTTTCCTTCTGCCCTGACTGTTTATGTATGCGACTGTTGTTACATTGTCCGCCTGGATCTGTGCGGGACGGTCTTGAAGAAGATGTACCGCTTGTTGAAGGCCGTTGTAAATGGCTCTCAGCTCCTGCACGTTTATGTGCAGGCAGGCTTCCTGAAGTGACCAACGTCCATGGAAGTTTTCACCTTGAGTAACTGCTCCCCAGCCTCGGAGACTTGCATCCGTGGTTACCAGGACCCAGTCCTGAATCCCAAACCTGTGTCCTTCCAGTAGTTGAGAGCTGTGTAGCCACCACAGGAGCAAAATCATGGTTTTTGATGACAGGATTATCTTCCGGTGCATGTGTAGGTGTGACCCCGACCAAATGACCAACAGGTCCCACTGGAATATTCTGGCATGGAACTTGCCAAACTGTATGGCCTCGTAGGGCGCCACCATCTTCCCCAACAACCGAATGCACTGATGGATCGACACAGAGGATGGTTTCAGTATCTGTTTTACCATTTTCTGCATTTCCAAGGCCTTTTCCGCCGGCAGAAATACTTTCTGAACTTCTGTGTCCAGAATCATCCCGAGGAAAGACAACCTTGTCGTTGGTTCCAACTGTGATAATTTATGATCCAACCGTGTTGTTGGAGTATTGACAGAGAGAGTGAGATGTTTTGTATCAACTGCTCCCTGGATCTCGCCTTTATCAGGAGATCGTCCAGATAAGGAATTATATTGACTCCTTGCTGTCAAAGGAGGACCATCATCTCCGCTATCACCTTAGTGAATACCCTTGGCGCTGTGGAGAGGCCGAAAGGTAACGTCTGGAATTGGTAATGGCAATCCTGAACCGTAAATCTCAGATAAGCCTGGTGAGGAGGATAAATGGGAACATGCAGGTAAGCATCCTTTATGTCTACAGACACCATGTAGTCCCCCTCCTCCAGACTGGAAATCACTGCTCTCAGTGATTCCATCTTGAACCTGAACCGTTTTAAATAGAAATTCAGATCTTTTAGATTTAGGATCGGTCTGACCGAGCCGTCCGGCTTCGGAACTACAAAGAGGCTTGAATAAAAACCCTTCCCTTGTTGTGACAACGGTACCAGGACTATGACCTGGTCCTGACATAATTTTTGGATTGCCACGGTTACTGCTTCTCTCTCTGGCAGAGAAACTGGCAAGGTCGATTTGAAAAATCAGCATGGGGGAACGTCTTGAAACTCCAATTTGTATCCCTGGGATACTATTTGCAATACCCAGGGATCCAGGCCAGACAGAAGGCCAGGGGGAACCTCTCGCTTTTTTGTATTTATTAGGCCGAAAGGACTGCATGTGTGGGTGATATGTCTTTTTTGCCAGTGCAGAGGGCAAAAACATTGACTTACCTGCGGTAGCCGACGAAACTAACGCATCCAGGCCATCGCCAAATAAGGCCTCACCTTTGTACGGGAGAGCCTCCATGTTTCTTTTGGAATCTGCATCCGTGTTCCACTGGCGAATCCACAACGCCCGCCGAGCCGATACTGCCATGGTAGCGGCTTGTGAACTCAAGAGTCCAATATCCTTCATTGCTTCCAGCATGTAGGCGGCAGCGTCCTTGATATTCCCTAACTTAAGGAGTATCTCATCTTTATCAATCGTGTCTATTTCTGATGACACGCTTTCTGACCATTTTTCAACAGCGCGACTCACCCACGCGCAGGCAATAGTGGGCCTGAGGATTGTAACATTGGCTACATAAATGGATTTCAATGTAGTTTCCATTTTACGGTCTGCCAGCTCCTTTAGTGTAGCTGTGCCAGGTGCAGGGAGAATTACCTTCTTTGTCAACCTGGACAATGCACTGTCTAACACAGGGGGTGATTCCCATTTTTTCCTGTCCTCTGCTGGGAAAGGGTAAGCTATCTGAATCCTCTTGGGAATACGAAATTTATTTTCAGGATTCACCCACATCCCTTCAAAAAGAGTATTTAGCTTGTGAGAAGGTGGGAAAGTGACTTTGGATTTCTTTTCCTTATAAAAATATGCCTTCTCCTGAGGTACAGGAGTGGCTTCTGTAACTTCCAGCACCTCCCGTATAGCCACAATCATATATTATATATTTTTTTGCAAATTTATTATCTATTTCCCTGAAGTCACTATCGTCGACACAAGAATCAGTGTCTGTGTCGGTATCGGTATTCACAACATTTGCAAATGGTCTCTTATGTGACCCAGAGGGGCCTGCAGAAGGAAGAACATGGGGGCAGATGTATTAACCTGGAGAAGGCATAAGGAAGTGATAAACCAGTGATATGTGCAAGGGGATAAAGGCACCAGCCAATCAGCTCCAATATGTAAATTAACAGAATGGATCTGATTGGCTGGTGCATTTATCACCTTGCACATATCACTGGTTTATCACTTCCTTATGCCTTCTCCAGGTTAATACATCTGCCCCAGAGTCCTGAAAAATCACATTTTCCACAGATTTTCTCCAGCATGCAGCATTAGATTCAGACTTATCTAATCTCCTGTTAATCAGATGCATATTGTCACATATCTCCTTCACCCATGCAGGCTCTTGGTGTGCCGGCAGCGCCACCACATTACAACTCTGTGTCCCTAAAATGGCTTCCTCCGGGGAGGAACTCCCTGCCTCAGACATGCCTCACACTTGTACAGCACACTCACAGACACACTGGGACTTATTTGGGGACAGATCCACAGTAAAATCTTTCAGAGGAACACAGTATAGGAGCAGCCAGTTCACAACCCCAGCGCCAGTATGTAATGTCTGTGAACACAGAATGCCCACAGACAAATAGCGCTTTTATATATAGTTAATTACACTATAAAATGCACCACAAACGCCTTGTGCCCCCCCTGTTTTGCACCCTGTACTTGTCAGAAGTGGAGGAGAGGACCAGCGTGTTCTCTGCAGCCTGAGGAGAGAGAGAAAATGGTTGCTGAGCAGTGTGCTGGCTGCCTGAGGAAGAAGCTCCGCCCTTTTTACCTCAGAGACTTTGTAATATTTATACTGGCGGGGGTAGGGCTGTGCCTGGGCATCTTAAGCCCCCTATTAGCCAGTTTATAGAGGTATTTTGCTGCCCAGGGCCCCCCCCCCCCGGTACCCTGCGTGTGTGGGCAGCAATGGCGCGCTGCGCTCCTGCCAGCCGCGCCGTACCTCAGCCGTCACTTACTTGATTGAAGTTCAATCGTCTTATACTCACCTGTCTTCTGACTTCTGGCTCTGCGAGGGGGGTGACGGCGTGCTGTGGAAGTGAGCATCTAGACACGGCTAGCGTTCAGTACCCTTCAGGAGCTAATGGTGTCCTGTCAGCCAGAAGCAGAGCCATGAAACTCTTTAGGAAGTTGGTTCTGCTTCTGCCCCCTCAGTCCCATGAAGCATACTGTTTCAGTTCTCCCTGAAAATAAAAAACCTAACTTAAGTCTTTTCAGAGAAACTCAGTAGAGCTCCTCAGGGTGCATCCAGTCTGCCTGGGCACATTTCTACAACTGAGGTCTGGAGGAGGGGCATAGAGGGAGGAGCCAGTTCACACCCAATTAAAAGTCTTTAGAGTGCCCATGTCTCCTGCGGATCCCGTCTATACCCCATGGTCTTGATGTCGTCCCCAGCATCCTCTAGGACGTATGATAAACTACTGTTTAGTGCGAAAACACACAGGTTCAGTGAAAACTGTGTATTTTAACTGCCATAGCCCCCAAAAGCCGACACATATTGAGGATTTTGTGGCAGGTGAAACAAAATACCCAATAAGCTGTGACGCGTGCCGGCTTATCGGGGCTAACAGGATAGTGGGTAATTGGATCCCGCCTTTATCCTTCTGCGCCTCACAAAACTAGTTTTTCCTGCTACCTACAAAAGTGGTAGCACAACCAATTTGAGTAGCTTAACGCATCAATCCAATGTCTTTCTTTCAAACCCACTATTACACCTTTGTTCCACCATTAAAGCTTGCACTGCTCTGAACTAATATCGTGGACTGTAGCAAAGGTCCCTGAGGACTTTGGTATTGCCATTTCTATAAAAATTTTAGATGGACTGTCTTATTTGAACTGGATACAGTGAACTCAATGCCTAATATCACCTCTAGGTAGCTACTGTACCTACATGGGGAATTAACTAACACCAATTTGTTTGTCTGTTTAGTATTAGTTTCTAATAGCAAATTCAGGCAGTATTTAGAACATGAACATCTATGGCAAAGATATATAGATGACTAGTTGATACACTGGAGGGTTACCAACAAATAATTGAAGATTTAATTCAGGAGTTGAACATTAAACATATCCATTTAAAATTTACACAGGAAATGAGCTAACAAAAAAAAAATCTGCTAACTACCTATATTTAAAGACAACAGTGCATTAACAACTGATGTATATCTGAAAAAGATCAATCAGTAGTGTACTCCACAGTGGTTGGTCACAGCTGTTATCAAACAAAGAAATCCAAGACAAATTTCTTCATAATAAATTTATTTGTTCAGGATTTTTAAAGTAGATCTGAGGTTTCAACTCTCAGTGATGTACTCATGGCCAAGAAAATAGGATTTTGGTACTTACCAGGTAAATCCTTTTCTTTGAATCCATAGGGGGCACTGGAGTACTCTTGGGATATGGACGGTTCCACAGGAACTAGGCACTGAATAGTTAAAATTTGACTATACCTCCCCTCCATATCCCAGAGTACCTCAGTGTTATTTTACTGAGCCGAACTGGAGCTATAGAGGTTGACAATGGAGAAATACATATAACTAAAAACGGACAACAATAAAGTTGACACAAAACGAAACTGACAACTAACAGTTGACACCAACCCGATAGAATTTTTAATTTGAAACAGTCGGTAAGAGTGTGTTACCATAATATTCCCTGCATTTACCACAACCAGGTAAACAACTGCTCTGGGTGGGCGTCCAGTGCCCCTTATGGATTCAAAGAAAAGGATTTACCTGGTAAGTACCAAAATCCTATTTTCTTTTTCATCCACTAGGGGTCACTGGAGTACTCTTGGGACGTACCAAAGTTTACCCCGTGGGCGGGAGAGCTATTTGGCACCTGTAACACTAAACGGCCAAAGCTAGATGCTGATGTCGCAAAAGTATCATACTTATAAAAGCGCACAAACGTGTGCACTGACGACCATGTAGCCGCACGGCAAAGCTGTGTCGTGGAAGCTCCACGACCAGCCCATGAAGTTCCCACAGCACGTGTGGAATGAGCTGTTACCGATGTAGGCGGCTGTAACCTAGCCTGAAGGTAAGCCTGACGTATGGTCAGTTTTATCCATCTGGATAAGGTCTGCTTAGAGGCTGGCCAACCCCTCTTGGCAGCATCATAGAGAACAAACAACGTATCCGTCTTACGAACTGTAGACGTTCGGGATACATAAACGCGTAATGCGCGTACCACATCCAGAGTTTCAGAATGTCCTGTTAACACAGGAACTACTATTTGTTGGTTGATGTGAAAAGATGACACTACTTTTGGTAGGAAAGCGGGAGTCGTCCGAAGTTCCGCTCTGTCATCATGAAACACCAAATATGGTGGCTTGCAAGACAAGGCTTCCAAATCTGAAACACGCCTTGCCGAAGCCAAGGCTAGGAGAAAAATTGTTTTCCAAGTGAGAAACTTAATATCCACTTGTTGTAAGGGTTCAAAATGAAAAGACTGTAAGAAATCTAAAACCAGATTCAAGTCCCATGGCGCAGTAGGTGGAGTGAATGGAGGCTGTACTCTGAGGACACCCTGCATAAAGGTGTGTACCGACGGCAATAGAGCCAATCTTCTTTGGAAATAAAGTGACAACGCAGATATCTGCACTTTTAGTGTGGATAAACGTAGACCTCCATCTAACCCCATCTGTAGAAATAACAAAAGACGGGATAACTTTAAAGAAGATGTCGGAAACTTCCGAGCTTCACACCAACCTATATAGGCACGCCAAATTCTGTAATAATGAGCTGCCGTAACCGGCTTTCTAGCTCGTAACATGGTTGGAATGACTGATTCTAGATGCCCTCTCTTCTTAAGAGGGCGGTCTCAACAGCCACCCCGTCAAACGCAGCCGCGCTAAATCGGGGTAAAGGAACGGACCCTGTTGTAACAGGTCCGGACGTAGTGGGAGCGGCCAAGGATCATCTGCGAGTAATCCGCGAAGATCCGAGAACCAAGCTCTCCGAGGCCAATGAGGCGCCACTAGTATGACTGTGACGGACTCTCTCTTGATCCGTTTTAGCAACAGAGGGAGCAGCGGAAACCGTGGAAACAGATACACGAGGCTGTATGGCCACGCGACTGTGAGAGCATCCACCGCCACCGCCTTTGGATCTCTCGTTCTGGACACATACTGGGGCGTTTGATGATTGTGGCGAGATGCAATCAGGTCCACCTGCGGGTAACCCCACTTCTGGACCAGCATGTGAAACACTTCTGGATTTAATGCCCATTCTCCTGGATGAAAATCCCGACGACTGAGATAATCCGCCTCCCAGTTGTCCACTCCCGGAATGAACACTGCCGACAATATCACTTGGTGATATTCGGCCCAATCGAGGATTTGAGCTACTTCCCACATTGCTATGCGGCTTCTCGTTCCGCCTTGTTTGTTGATGTATGCGACCGCCGTCGCATTGTCTGACTGCACCTGAACAGCCTGAGCCTGCAGCATGCTTGTCGCAATGCTTTGTAAATTGCCCGGAGTTCCAGGACATTAATAGACAGCAATCTTTCGTGATCCGCCCAGAGACCCTGGAGCTGAAAATTTTGAACTACAGCTCCCCAACCTCTGAGACTTGCGTCTGCCAAGAGAATTATCCAATTCCAGGCGCCGAACCGTTTCCCTGCGGTTAGATTCTGTACTTTGAGCCACCAGAGTAGAGATACTCTGGTCCTTGGAGACAACCTCACCCTGTGGTGAATCTGTAAATGCGAGCCCGACCACTGTGCGAGCACATCCAGTTGAAAAGGACGTGAGTGAAGTATTCCGAACTTTAGCGCTTCGAAAGCCGCCACCATTGTGCCTAAGAGGCGAATGCACAAATGAACCGAAACCGTGCGTGGCTTGAGCACTAATTGTACCAGATGACGAATGACCTGTACTTTGTTCGGGTAGGTAAATTCTTTGATCTACCGTGTCGAGAACCATACCTAGGAATTGAAGTCGTTGAGACGGAACTAGATGTGATTTCTTGAAGTTGACAATCCAACCGTGGTGAACCAGTACATTGTATGTCAGCAATGCCTGTTGAAGGAGGATTTGTTGAGACGGAGCTTTGATGAGTAAGTCGTCCAAGTATGGAACTATTATCACTCCTAGGGATCTGAGATGAGCTATCATCACAGACATCACCTTGGTGAATAACCGAGGCGCTGACGAGAGGCCAAATGGTAGAGCCTGAAACTGGTAATGGTTCTGTCGTATTGCAAACTGCAAAAACCTTTGATGAGGAGGCCAAATCGGAATGTGTAAGTACGCATCCTTGAGATCCAGCGCAATCATAAATTCCTGTGGCTCTAGACCTGCAATTACTGACCGTAGAGATTCCATCTTGAATCTGTAGTAAGTGACGTACTGATTGAGGCCCCTTAAGTTCAATATTGGCCTGACCGAGCCATCCGGCTTCGGTACCACAAACAGACTGGAATAATAACCCTGACCCTGTTGGTGCACAGGGACCGGAATCAAAACTGCTGCGTCCAGCAGAGACTGAATGGCAGTCTGCAGAATCGCCCTCTTGCCGTCCGACAGAGGCAGTCCTGTCCTGAAAAACCGCATTGGCGGGAGACAGTCGAACTCTATTTTGTAACCTGTTAAAACTAAATTGCAGATCTACCCATCTGTGGACGTCTGAAGCCACGCCAACTGGAATGACTGAAGACGTGCTCCCACAATAGGAGATCCGAGATGGGCTGGGAGCCCGTCATGCCACTGGCTTACCGGTGACTTTAGTATCCTGACGAGTGGTATTGGTTCGTTGGAAACTACGTCCCCGACCTCGTCTACCTGGTGTGGCCGTTCCCCTGCCATGCCCGCGAAAGAACTGAGGTGTAAAGGATTTGAACGCCGGTCCAGAATACCTTTTTCTAGGAACTGTTGGGAGGAAATGGTAAGAAAACTGACTTTCCTCCCGTGGCCTCAGAAATCCATTTGTCCAATTCAGGACTGAATAACTTTTCGCCCTCGTAAGGTAACGCTTCTATTCCTTTTTTGACCTCTGTCTCCGCTCGCCAAGAACGTAGCCAGAGCGCACGTCGTGCTGTGACTAGCGATGATGAAAGGCGAGAAGTGAGCTGACAAACGTCAGTAGAAGCTGTACATAAATAGTCAGCCGCTTCCCAGATTTGATCAGCGAGAAGTATAAGATGATCATCAGTTAAGGCAGATCTGAGTTCTGTTATCCATACCATTAGAGCCTTAGTTACCCAAATGCCACTCAACCCAGCTCTAAGCAGCACTCCTGCTGCTGTATACATGGACTTTAGCAAAACTTCTATTTTACGGTCCGAAGGGTCCTTGAGTGTAGTTGCAGCTGGTACTGGTATGGTCAATTTCTTTGTAAGTTTAGACAGATGAATCCACCAACGGCGGATTCTCCCATGTAGCTGTCATAGACTCTGGAAACGGATAACTAGACCTAAATCTGTGAGGTACAGAAAACCGTTTATCCGGATTCTTCCTTGTTTCTAGTAACATTTTATTAAGAGATTCTGAAACAGGGAAACATATTGGAGTTCTCTGTCGTTTAGTAAAAACGACCTCATCATTTGTCAGAGGCTCCTCAGTCTCTGTAAAATTCAGAGACTGACGCACCGCTCTGATGAGATTATCAATGCCCGGGCTGTCGAAATCGTCACCATCTGACTGGTCTACTTCGCCCTCCTCAACCACATCTTGTACAGTGAGGTCTGGCGAAGAATCATCAGACAGTAACATAGCAGAAATCGGTAGTTTATATGCAAAATCAAAAGACCGGCGTGGCTCAGAGCGGCGGGAGAGGCAATTACACAGCGGCACTGGAAGTGGCGGCGGGCGGCTGAGGGCAGCGGCGGGCGGCACATACACACACAGTAATCTCACACAGCGGGGCGGCAGCATGAGATGACCGCCCCTATCAACATACCTGGACCCTGTGGTGAGGGCAATGACGGGGCTTCTCTGTAAGCACTGTCAGCCTTTTACTGCAGGAGTCCTGCACGTGGTAGTGAGGGAGCTCTTCTAGAGAGGTCCGACACCCACAGCTGCTTCAGCAGCTTTCACTATCCCAGACCCTCGCCTTCCTGGAAGGGGGAAAGGGATGTGTCTCAAACAAAAAGTATCAAAAAATCAATAATTGTGGGCCGAGTTCCACAAGCCTAGTTGCTCGGTGAGCACCGAAAAAACACTGAGGTACTCTGGGATATGGAGGGGAGGTATAGTCAAATTTTAACTATTCAGTGCCTAGTTCCTGTGGAACCGTCCATATCCCAAGAGTACTCCAGTGACCCCTAGTGGATGAAAAAGAAATATGGTTCAGTAACATTGCAGTTTTCCCTTTGTACCTCTATGGACTGCAAAGGAAAATCATTTATGTTAGTGGAGGCTGCAGGTAAACAGTCCAAAAAGGTCAAAATGCTTCCAACTTGTGGCCATCACCGACAACTGAGCTGCTATCTAACAGAGATTAGAATAAAAAAAATAAGAAAGCATACAATATGGTCAATATATAAAGATTACCTGTTCTACCCGTTTTTCGCATATGAGTTTCTGATTTTCATGGTTGTAAATATAAATGAGTGTTAATGTAAGTAAATATTCATTCATTGTTCGTGGCGTTACCCGAGGTGCACCCGTAGCAGATACGGTAAAAAGTATCAGGACTATTTTTGTATTTTATTAAATTCTACACACTGGAGGTGCAATCCAAATTTTGATCCGGTTGTCCATTTGGGCGTTATCGCTCACACAACGCAAGCCACACATTGGTAATGGCGTTATTATGTCAACCCCCTTTTCATCCCCTTAAGGGGAGGTTTATTAAAATTCTAATTACGTAGTTTTCCTATTTCCCAACTGAAGAATACCTATGTTACATTTCATCTTCCTAACATATCTGGAAGTAGGAGAAATTAGTGATGAGTGAGTGCTTCCACATTTATATACTGTATATAGATCTGATTTATAACAAGTTGCCTCCTTAGGAGTTCATATACATTCATGAAAGTACCTAGTATGGCAACCTACTGTAGAATACAGTATCTAACAATTGCATAAAAGAGCAACATCTCCAAGGCAATGGAATATGAAAATTTCCAAGTGTATTTTCCCCCAAACTATTAAAACATATACTTTCAACAACCTACGATTCCCCTATGGGAACCATTGATTAAACATAAAAGTGACTGCGGAAAAGGATTTGAGCCCTCCACACAGAAGACAAGTCTTAATGAACAAAACAGACAGAAGATCAGAATTCTCTATTCCCACATCAATTAAATAAACTTCTTGTAGGATTTATTCAAGGTGGAACCATGTTTCTATGTTTTCCCTTCTCTTTTGTGTAAACAAAATTATTTCTATCCTATATGGTAAATTTGTCAAACAATGAGTACCTTTTTGATCCTAGAGGTCACTGAGCCCTTATAGTCAGTTCTCCTAAATTTGCCCATCTCCCACCTTTGTAGAGACTCTAATAGATTTACAATCAACTTAGTCTAGACAGCTCAAGGTTCAGTAGCACACAATTCTCCCTACCCATTATAGTAAAATCAAGATTTTGTTGATACTGTAGATTCAATGGAAAAAAAATTACTACATATGTGGTTCTCAATTCAGAGGATAAATTGCTTCACAGCTATAATGGGCTGTATTTTTCTTTTTTTTTTTATCATTCATAACTATATACTGTATCTATTTTTCATTCTTATCTATATATTCTATCCACATTGAATTCTTAATTAGACTTGTTCTAACTATCTCTCTCATTATTAACACCATTATATTACTAATGCAGATGGACAATAAACATTGCTTATGCCAGTGGTTTCCAAATGCAGCCTTCAAGGCACCCCAACAGTTCAGGTTTTAGGGACTGCTTGTTCGTGGATTGTATCATCAATCTGACTGAGGTACTGATTAAGTTATCTGTGTCTAAGCATGGATAGCCTTAAAACCTGGACTGTCGGGGTGCATTGAGGGCCGTGTTTGGGAACTACTTGGTTATGCTGTTACAGCATACTAACGGACAATGCAACATATTATAGACAATGACGTAAAATACACTGAAAAAGTGTCACATATGCACCGGTTACTATAGTTTCTGTTAGTATACAACCCTGTACTTTTTACTGTGTCATCAGTGTAATTTTTAGGGCTGGGCCAGCTGTGCAATACTGTGTGGGACATTACTGTGTGGGGTATACTTTGGCGCAAGGTGCATTACTGTGTGGGGCCTAACAAGTGGCATTACTGTGTGGGGCATACTTTGGTGCAAGGGACATTACAGTGTGGGGCACAATATGGTGCTAGTGGCATTACTGTTTGGGGCATATAGTGAACTTGGGTTGGGATGGAGGACGGGGGCCCAAAATTATATTTTTGCACCTTGGCCCACCACTGACAAGTTCCGACACTTGAAAGCTCTCATCAGAAAAGTCTCTGTCTTATTTGAATTAAGTTTTAGCCAGTTGCCATTCATCTACTTGAACGCAGCCATGCAACCATTGAGAACCGATATTTAATATTCAATACATAATGCAAAGGCAGACAGACTTGCCTAAATGCTAGCCCTGGTCATATTGTCACCCAGTGCTGGAAAATATTCCACAAATAATATGGAGTCATAATGTACAGCCGTGTAACACCCCACCGGGGACTTTCTGTAGATGAGAGCACTCCAGGCAACACTCAGACCTACCAGTGAAATTTTTTATCAGCTGGATCACTTAGTCCACATACTGTAAATCAAGTGCTCTATTAGGATCCCATGGTCTAGTGTACCAAATGCCATAAAGAGGTCAAGAAGGATTATGTTTGAAAAATCACTTTATCTTCTTGTCTTACCAGAAAATGTTTCAGCACATCAAAACAAAGCTGATTTATTTCTAAGTTGAATCCTGACTGAAATGAGTCATAAATATAGTGGGTTGAAAGGAGGACCTATGGTTAAAATGCAGCCAATCTCTCAGTAATCTTCAATTTGATAGTTGCTTGCAGTTTGAAGGGTAGACTTGATCTGAAGAAGGTTTTGTTGAAAAGTGTACGGAGTACAATTTTTTTTTAGTGAATTTGTTTGCAAAAATTATTGTGTGTATTTTTTTTTTTTAATACAACCACCTATTTCAGTGCATTGTACTTTAAGTTATGTTGGGCCTGACTCCAGGTGGTAGTGGAAAGTTATTCTGGTTAATTTTAACAATATTTTATATAGTCAAATTATAAAACATGATCTATAGTAGCCCCATTCGCAAGGATGGTAAGAATTTCATCCCAACACAGAAAGAGGATAGATTCTTAACAATGGAGATGACCAAAATATCACATGGTGCAGGAAGAAGACACATCTGTCTGCAGGCACGCTCATCTGCAGAGACTCTCTACTCTCTGTTCTGGTGTTACTCAACCACGCTTGGTTAACTTTAGCTTGCCTCTGCCACACTCGTCCTTGTCCAGTATTTTTCAAGCTTGTGGCCCCTCTTCCTCAACTCCTTGAAAGTGCTGTCAAATAAGATATATGACACACAGGGCTGTTTCTGGCCAATTTACTGGAGAATACGTGTATGCCCCAGTAAAAGGGGTGTGTTCTTGCTAAAATGTGTGTGGTCTTGCAGAGGACAGATTTATATTTCTTGCAATTAACCACCACGTGGAAAGAGAGGGCACTCACCAGGCTTTTAGCACATACAAACTTGAAGTTTATTCCATTACATTAAAAAAATAAGATTTTAAACCTACCGGTAAATCTTTTTCTCCTAGTCCGTAGAGGATGCTGGGGATACCGTAAGGACCATGGGGTATAGACGGGCTCCGCAGGAGACATGGGCACTCTAAAGACTTTAGATGGGTGTGCACTGGCTCCTCCCTCTATGCCCCTCCTCCAGACCTCAGTTAAAGAACTGTGCCCAGAGGAGACGGATAGTACGAGGAAAGGATTTTTGTTAATCTAAGGGCAAGATTCATACCAGCCCACACCATCGACACCGTATAACATGGAATATACGCAACCAGTTAACAGTATGAACAAAACAGCATCAGCAAAAGACTGATCTTAACTGTAACATAACCCTTATGTAAGCAATAACTATATACAAGCCTTGCAGAAATATGTCCGCACTGGGACGGGCGTCCAGCATCCTCTACGGACTAGGAGAAAAAGATTTACCGGTAGGTTTAAAATCTTATTTTCTCTTACGTCCTAGAGGATGCTGGGGACTCCGTAAGGACCATGGGGATTATACCAAAGCTCCAGACCGGGCGGGAGAGTGCGGATGACTCTGCAGCACCGATTGAGCAAACATGAGGTCCTCATCAGCCAGGGTATCAAACTTGTAGAATTTTGCAAAAGGGTTTGAACCCGACCAAGTCGCCGCTCTGCAAAGCTGTAATGCCGAGACGCCTCGGGCAGCCGCCCAAGAAGAGCCCACCTTCCTAGTGGAATAGGCCTTTACCGAATTTGGTAACGGCAAACCAGCCATAGAATGAGCCTGCTGAATCGTGTTACAGATCCAGCGAGCAATAGTCTACTTAGAAGCAGGAGCGCCAACCTTGTTCGCTGCATACAGAACAAACAGTGCCTCTGTTTTCCTAACCTGAGCCGAACCGGCTACATACATTTTTAAGGCCCTGACTACATCAAGGGACTTGGATTTCTCCAAGTCACCCGTAGCCACAGGTACCACAATAGGTTGGTTCATATGAAACGATGAAACCACCTTAGGCAAAAATTGAGGACGAGTCCTCAACTCTGCTCTATCCACATGGAAAATCAGATAGGGGCTTTTGTGAGATAAAGCCGCCAATTCGGACACCCGCCTTGCAGATGCCAAGGCCAACAACATGACCACCTTCCAAGTGAGAAATTTTAATTCAACCGTTTGAAGAGGTTCAAACCAGTGAGATTTTAGGAACTGTAACACCACGTTAAGGTCCCATGGTGCCACTGGGGGCACAAAAGGAGGCTGGATGTGCAGCACTCCCTTTAAAAAAGTCTGGACTTCTGGGAGAGAAGCCAATTCCTTCTGAAAGAAAATTGATAGGGCCGAAATCTGTACCTTAATGGAGCCTAACTTTAGGCCCATATCCACTCCTGTCTGTAGAAAGTGGAGAAAACGGCCCAGATGGAAATCTTCCGTAGGAGCATTCTTGGCTTCACACCAAGATACATACTTCCTCCAGATACAGTGATGTTTCGCCGTCACCTCCTGCCTAGCCTTTATCAGAGTAGGGATGACTTCCTCCGGAATACCTTTCCCAGCTAGGATTTGGTGTTCAACCGTCATGCCGTGAAACGTAACCGCGGTAAGTCTTGGAACACGCAGGGCCCCTGCTTCAACAGGTCCTCCCTGAGAGGAAGAGGCCACGGATCTTCTGTGAGCATTTCCTGAAGATCTGAATACCAGGCCCTTCGAGGCCAATCTGGAACAATGAGTATTGTCTGCACTCTTTTTCGTCTTATGATTCTCAATATTTTTGAGATGAGCGGAAGAGGAGGGAACACATAGACCGACTGAAACACCCATGGTGTCACCAGGGCGTCTACCGCTACTACCTGAGGGTCCCTTGACCTGGCACAATACCTCCGAAGCTTCTTGTTGAGGCGTGACGCCATCATGTTTATTTGAGGAAGTCCCCAATGACTTGTTATCTCTGCAAAAACTTCTTGATGAAGTCCCCACTCTCCTGGATGGAGATCGTGTCTGCTGAGGAAGTCTGCTTCCCAGTTGTCCACTCCCGGTATGAAGACAGCTGACAGAGCGCTTATGTGATTTTCCGCCCAGCAAAGAATCCTGGTGGCTTCCGCCATTGACACTCTGCTCCTTGTCCCGCCTTGGCGGTTTACATGAGCCACGGCTGTGACGTTGTCTGATTGAATCAGAACCGGTAAGTCGCGAAGAAGATTCTCCGCTTGTCGTAGGCCGTTGTATATGGCCCTCAATTCCAGTACGTTGATGTGTAGACAAGCCTCCTGGCTTGACCATAGTCCCTGAAAATGTCTTCCTTGTGTGACTGCTCCCCATCCTCGGAGGTTCACATCCGTGGTCACCAGAACCCAATCTTGAATACCGAACCTGCGACCCTCGACAAGGTGAGCACTCTGCAGCCACCACAGAAGAGACACCCTGGCCATGGGGGACAGGCTTATTTTCTGATGTATTTGAAGATGGGAACCCAACCACTTGTCCAGAAGGTCCCACTGAAATGTCCTCGCATGGAACCTGCCGAAGGGGATGGCCTCGTAGGCAGCCACCATTTTTCCCAGTACTCGAGTGCATTGATGGAGTGACACTCTTTTTGGTTTTAGCAGGTCTCTGACCATGTTCTGGAGTTCCTGGGCTTTTTCCATTGGGAGAAAAACCCTCTTCCGTGTCCAGAATCATGCCTAAGAAAGATAGCCGAGTCGTTGGAATCAACTGTGAATTTGGTAGATTTAGCATCCAGCCGTGCTGCTGCAGCACTCTCAAGGAGAGCGACATGCTTTTCAGCAATTGATCTCTCGATCTCGCTTTTATCAGGAGATCGTTCAAGTACGGGATAATTGTGACTCCCTGCCCGCGCAGGAGCACCATCATTTCTGCCATTACCTTGGTGAAAATCCTCGGGGCCGTGGAAAGCCAAACGCAACGTCTGAAACTGGTAATGACAGTCCTGTACAGCGAATCTCAGGTACGCCTGATGAGGAGGATATATGGGGACATGAAGGTATGCATTCTTTATGTCTAGTGACACCATAAAATCCCCCCCTTCCAGACTGGAGATAACTGCCCGGGCGATTCCATCTTGAATTTGAACTTTTTCAAGTACAGGTTTAGGGATTTTAGATTCAGAATGGGTCTGACCGAGCCATCCGGTTTCGGGACCACAAACAGGGTTGAATAGTACCCTTTCCCCTGTTGGACTAGGGAAACCTTGATAATCACTTGCTGTTGATACAGCTTTTGAATTGCAGCTAAAACTATTTCCCTCTCTGGAGGAGAAGCTGGCAAAGCTGACTTAAAAAATCGGCAAGGAGGCACCTCTTCGAATTCCAGTTTGTAGCCTTGGGATATAATTTCCATCGCCCAAGGATCCACGTCTGACAGAACCCAGACCTGGCTGAAGAGTCGAAGATGTGCCCCCACCGGCGCGGACTCCCTCAGTGGAGCCCCAGCGTCATGCGGTGGATTTAGTAGAAGCCGGGGAGGACTTCTGCTCCTGGGAACTAGCCGTAGCAGGCATTCTTTTCCCTCTACTCTTACCTCTGGCGAGGAATGAAGAGCCCCAACCTCTTCTGGACTTATGCGACCGAAAGGACTGCATCTGGTATTGTGGTGTTTTCTTCTGCTGTGGGGGAACATAAGGCAAAAAAGATTTACCCACGGTAGCCGTGGAAACCAGGTCCGCGAGACCCTCCCCAAATAAAACCTCACCCATGTAAGGTAAAACTTCCATATGTCTCTTTGAGTCGGCATCACCCGTCCATTGGCGGGTCCACAGGGCTCACCTAGCAGAAATAGCCATGGCGTTGGCTCTTGAACCTAACAGCCCAACGTCTCTCGCAGCGTCTCTCATATATAAGGTTGCGTCTTTAATGTGACCCAAGGTCAATAAAATGCTATCCCTATCTAGGGTGTCAATGTCAGATGACAAGTTATCTGCCCATGCTGCTACTGCGCTACAGACCCATGCCGACGCTACTGCCGGTCTGAGCAAGGCACCCGTATGTGTATAGATTGATTTTAAGGTAGTTTCCTGTCTGCGATCAGCAGGATCCTTGAGGGCTGCCATGTCCGGAGATGGTAGCGCCACCTTTATTGACAAGCGCGTTAAAGCCTTGTCCACCCTGGGCAAGGATTCCCACCATAACCTCTCCTGTGCGGGGAAAGGGTACGCCATAAGAATTCTCTTGGGAATCTGCAGTTTCTTGTCTGGAGTTTCCCAAGCCTTTTCAAATAAAGCGTACAGCTCATGAATCGGGGGGAAAGGTTACCTCAGGTTTATTTTCCTTAAACATGCATACCCTCGTGTCAGGGACAGAGGGGTCATCTGTGATATGCAAAACATCTTTTATTGCAATAATCATATAATGAATACTTTTGGCCACCCTTGGGTGTAACCTTGCATCATCGTAGTCGACACTGGAGTCGGAATCCGTGTCGGTATCAGTGTCTGCTATGTGGGACAGGGGACGTTTCTGAGACCCTGAAGGGCCCTGTGACACAGCCAAAGCCATGGATTGACTCCCTGTTTCATCCCTGCACTCTGCTTTGTTCAATCTCTTATGTAATAAAGACACATTTGCATTTAAAACATTCCACATATCCAACCAATCAGGTGTCGGCGTCACCGACGGAGACACCACAATCATCTGCTCCACCTCCTCTTTAGATGAGCCTTCCGCTTCAGACATGCCGACACACACGTACCGACACCCCCACACACTCAGGGATATATATCTATATGGAGACAGTCCCCCAATCTATATGGAGACAGTCCCCCAATAAGGCCCTTTGGAGAGACAGAGAGAGAGTATGCCAGCACACACCCAGTGCCACTGGACACTGGAATAAAATCCCAGTCAGTACAACGTTTTTATATATATATATATATATATATATATATATATGTATATATATATATATACACTCAGTGCGCCAAATAAATGTGCCCCCCCCCCCCTCTTTTGTGCCCTCTGTACTTGTGTTCAGCAGGGGAGAGTCCGGGGAGCCAGCTTCTCTGCAGCGTGCTGTGGAGAAAATGGCGCTGGTTAGTGCTGGAGGATCAAGCTCCGCCCCCTCAACGACGGGCTTCGGTCCCGCTCAAATCTTTATACTGGTGGGGGTTTCTGTAATATACTGCCTCCGCAGTATATATATATATATATATATCTATGCCAGTGTCCCTAGAAGTTTATAATTGCTGCCCAGGGCGACCCCCATTGCGCCCTGCACCCATACAGTGCCGTCAGTGTGTGTGAATGTGGGAGCAATGGCGCGCAGCGTTACCGCTGCGTGGTACCTCAGTGAAGATCAGAAGTCTTCTTTCTTCTTATACTCACCCGGCTTCTATCTTCCGGCTCCGTGAGGAGGACGGTGGCGCGGCTCCGGGACGAACAACGAGGGTGAGACCTGTGTTCCGACCCTCTGGAGCTAATGGTGTCCGGTAGCCTAAGAAGCAGAGCCTATCATTTAAGTAGGTCTGCTTCTCTCCCCTCAGTAACACGATGCAGGGAGCCTGTTGCCAGCAGTGCTCCCTGAAAATAAAAAAAACGAACAAAGGTCTTTTTCAGAGAAACTCAGTAGAGCTCCCCTGCAGTGCATCCAGTCTCCTCTGGGCACAGGATCTAACTGAGGTCTGGAGGAGGGGCATAGAGGGAGGAGCCAGTGCACACCCATCCAAAGTCTTTAGAGTGCCCATGTCTCCTGCGGAGCCCGTCTATACCCCATGGTCCTTACGGAGTCCCCAGCATCCTCTTGGACGTAAGAGAAATATATAGTTCGACGTTTCGGCCTTCAGTAGACCCTTTTTCAAGACCACATCTGTGCACAAGGCACCCAAACAATAAAGTGCAGACAAAACATTACTTACCCAAGGGTCCTAAATATACCACTCCTCATTAGTGTTTCAATTAACCGCGTCAGATGACACCGGAAGTGACATCACGCGAAGAGATCAGCTTAATATCTATCTCTATCCATATAATGCACACTTCATAGCATATGATAAATCTAACTACAAAAGGTGCTTACCAACTCAGTGTCCCCTTAGCTCCACTAAAGTCGATCGCCATAGCAAAGTTCTAACTCCATTCACGGCACCTCCGCCGCTGTACCCAGCTTCCTGCGCCTGAATTCCTGTGTATGGAACGCAGGAACAGGAAGTGGCGCGGTTCATCTATGTTTTCATTGGAACGCCAGTTCCGATAGGCAGCATCAAAGACAATACAATTTAATTTATCATTCCTCTCAATACCTTTCTACAAAAGAAATAACTAGATGATAGTTATATAAAACCTATGGTGGGTAGTTTACATTCACCGTTATGAATATGTTACAAATACCATTCTGCATATATAGAAAAGCACATATGATATTATAAAAACAGGAACAAAGACAAAAAGGTGGAATGTCATAAAAACTCGCTTTTATAGTGCCAAGTCATTAAACGATGACAGCCTCACTACTCATTTCAAATGAACATACAGAGTGTGTTATTCTCATTCAGCCCTCTAGGAGCAACAGTATCCAAAGAATGAATCCACTTCACTTCACACTGCAACAATGTCAATGCACGATTTCCCCCCCTTTCCAGTCGTATCCAATCTATTATCATATATCTCAATGTGGTCAATTGATGCCTTGCATCCAGAAGATGTTGTGCCACGGGTTTGTCCGTAGTGCCAGTGGAATAAGCCAACCTGATGGCAACCTGTGTTGGTTCATCAGTTCGCGAAAAGTCCAAATCATCTTGCCAACATACATCAGTCCGCATGGACACATTAGAATATAGATGATATGATCCATCTGGCAAGATAACCAATGCTTGAGGTAAATTTTCTTCCCATTGTGAGGATGTCTCCAAGTGGAATTGACGGAACGCAGTTCTGCCCCGTTGCAACTCACTTTAACCCCTGTCCTTAATAGTCCGTCCTCTGCTCACACTGAGTAACAGCTTGGACCTCTTGAGCCGTTTAAATGCAGGGTCAGTAGCTACCAATGGCCAATGTTTCCGAATGGCACCATGTACCACCTTATAGTTGGTGTCACAAATGGTCCCTAAAATAATGCGTTCAGTATGTTTTGAATTGATTCGCTTGGGATTGTCTCCTCTCAAATCATGCTCTAGCCCTGGTTAGGCATCTCTCAATGGTGGGGTTCTTATAATCACGTTCGCGAAAGTGCTCACAACATTCCATTAGTTGTATCTCAGCCAAATCTCGTTGTTCCTCAATATCTGAATGAATTGTGAGATAGGAAAATTGGACTTAAGTGCGTCTGGGTGATGGCTTGTAGCTAGCGGTGGAGGTGCCGTGAGTGGAGTTAGAACTTTGCTATGGCGATTGGCTTTAGTGGAGCAAATGGGACAATGAGTTGATAAGCACCTTCTGTAGTTAGACTTATCATATGCGATGAAGTGTGCATTATATGGATAGAGCTAGATATTAAGCTGATCTCTTCGGGTGATGTCACGTCCGGTGGCGTCTGACGCAGTTAATTGAAACACTAATGAGGAGTGTTATATTTAGGACCCTTGTTTGGGGTAAGTAATGTTTTGTCTGCACTTTATTGTTTGGGTGCCTTGTGCACAGATGTGGTCTTGAAAAAGGCTCTGCGGAGGGCCGAAACCTCGACCTATATATTTTTTAATATAATGGAATAAACTTCAAGTTTTTATGTGTTAAAAGCCTGGTGAGTGCGTTCTCTTTCCACATGGTATATGTAGGCATGAATGGACTTCTGTGACTCTGAGAATGTCACCTCAGCCGATGTGAGGATTCGAATGAGAGTGCGGACCGTCTTGGAATTCTATTCTCTTGCAATTAAGCAAGAGACCCAAAACTGAAATTTAATTTTGATCTGTACAGTCTGTTGGAAATTTGATGTTGTGTTTCATGGTGTCTTGATTTGTAAGATCAGGTCAAAGCAGTGATCATTTATTACATTTTCCAATGGAGGAACATAGTCATGACTATGCTTTGAATATATCCATATGATATTATTTCAGTGATGATGGGGTTTGTGTTATCAGGCCATGACTACAGTGATCTACTCTACCTGGAACACCAGTAATTAGCTGTGCCATCTGGCGAAAGCAAGGAATGCAATATGACATGGTCCTACCACATTATGCCTGTTTTCCATTCTCTAAACTGCCAGACATTCTGCTTGTTAATCATCAGCACTCATGCTATTTTATGCAAATTCTGTCCCAAAATGCACCCACTCACACACTGCAATGGCCTATCAGCAGTATCTAGAATCTACCAGCGTTCTACCATGCAGCTCCTGCTCTTTGGAATGCTCTCTCACATAACCTAAGAAAAGGCTTCTTTTCCTGATATTATTAAGAACAGGTTCCAAATTTACACACTCACAAAGACATGTGCCAAATGCACGGTCAGCCACTTCTTTGCCTAATCTTTCATTTATAACAATTGATTATCCAACCAGCAAACACTTTTGGGTCATAATTTGAAAAAAGCCCAGTGCATAATAATAATAATAATAATAATAATAATAATAATTCATCATCATCATGTCTGATTTTTCCAGTTGCTGAATGTGGATAATATTCATCTATCATGTATCAAAAGTTACCAAACAAAATTATTTTATTAAGTTAAAACAATTTGTTATAATTCTTGAGAGGTGGCTGCGGAAGTTAGGGTTAGGATTAGGGTAAACATACTTACCTGGATGTGTCGGGATTCCATCCGTTGTGATCCCACTGTCATTCTTCTGCTGGTATTTCATACTCAACCCGAATCTCCAGCTCACCACGTTCAACCAAAAAGGTAACTCTCAGATAACCAAAGGCAGTTCACAATAGCTTATAAACAGTTCAATACTTGTGAAGTAGATTTGAGGATGTGCTCGTTGCCAGTACACAACATCCTTTAAACAGTGTAGTATGCACTGATAGATAAGCTCGACATCGCCATCTAAACAATCCTTCCTTGTCCATTTTTGTCTTCCGAACCCCTCACAATCCTGCAGCCTTCCTAAAGAGATCTAACAAACTCTAGAGGCTGGGAGAGAAGGCAAAGTTTCACTATACTACAGCTAAATACAAGAATTAAGTTAAAGTTGTATGGAATGCTGAGGCTAATACCTCACACTGCATTTTAAGGACTATAAATTGGTGTGTACAGCAGAGACAAGTAATGAATCAAGTACATTGTACATGACTAGGCTAGCAGATGATCATACAGGAGTTGCCTGTGAAACGATTTATATGGATATTTAAATGGATGGCTGTGCGATCAGCATGTCTTCCTCACTTCTATGCACATGCTAGAAACTAACTGCTGTTGGCATTTCTGACAAATGAAAACAGGCAACAAGCAAGTGAATGTGACAAAACAAGGGAATACATAATGAGACTGCAAAGTCATGGGACGTCATGGTCAAGTCAGTAATATTTTAACCTGAAACTAATTTAGCGGATGGGACAGAAGACAGACAACAGTCAGATAATTACAAGCTGTTGGCAGTCCATCCATTCATTCATACCTGATTTTATTTTATTTTCCATTTCAACAGACGTATGCTAGCAAATGCTATATAATAGGTGCAATGTCACAAAATGCAATATTTGCCAGATAAATTGGGCATATTGTCTTGTAATACAAACGTGATGCTACAGAGAAAATACAGTTTCAGCAATTTCATGGATTAGTCACATAGTAAAATTAAACACTGTAATAAATGCTTAATTGGAAACCATTTTAAAACGCTTCTACTGTATTTGGTTTGTCAATGCTATTAAATGAGAATCATGAATAATACCCCTTTAACGCCACACAAATAACCCGGTATCGACCTGGTATATTACCGGGTCGCTGTGCAGTGTGACATAGGTCACTCCCGAACTCCCGGGTCACCAGACCCGGTATTTCAACCCGGGAATAAAGAAGGGTTATTCCCGGGTCAGGTGCAGTACGAACGGGTTCCGCGGTCGATGCAACCCAGGACCTATTCACATTATAGGCAGAGGCAGTGTGGAGATGATCTCATCTCCCAGCACCACCTCTGCACCCGCCCCCAATGTCTTCAGTGCCGGCTCCGCCCCCACCAGCAATGGCAACCTGAAAGGGTCCAATACCGTGTCGCACCTGGGAAGGACCCATTTCCAATTCCCGGGTGCAACCCGACATTGCGATGTAAAAACGGCATAATACACACAAATCCTCTTCAGGCATACGTGTGCAGTTGTGCACCAGTTAATATGAAACAGGTGCGATTGCTGCATTCCACTCACGTTAAGGCTTCAACAGATACATTAAATGCCTTGATATTATTTGACTAAATAGTTGTACACTTTACCCATTGATGTAAAACCAAAATTCGCCAGTTGTATCAAAATTCCACAAATAAATAATAAAAAATCTCCAGTGATAAAGACAATGGTCTTTCATGCACTGCACAGGCCAACATGGAGCAGCTAGCTGCAGGAATGCACTTGCGCATCCTCAGCACAAAATGTCTTGCCTATGTCAAGTCTTAGACCAGTGGTTCCCAAACTCGGTCCTCAAGGCACCCTGGCAGTCCAGGCTCAAAGGATATCCATGGCTGACCATATATGGTTAAATCATATTAACGGAGTTACTAATTAAGTCCCCTGTACACAAGCATGAATATGCTTAAAGCCTGGACCAATAGGATGCCTTAAAAAACAAGTTTGGGAACCTCTGCCTTAGATTCTACTTACCATCAATTAGGCTGCATGATGGTAATGTAACTGTAACACAAGCAGTGTACAACTGTATGCAACAAACAGCTAAACTTTTCAGCACCCTCTCCCATACATATCCCTTCAGTTTAATGATCTTCTAAAACATTATCTTTGCTTAGAACAGAAGTCGGTCAGTACCACCTGAGACTCTGGCACCACTGGACACATGAGTAGAGTACCATGCCAGATAACAAGTCGGGAATTACAGAAGATTCTGCTAAATTGGCAGACCTAGGTTAACACTCATACTGTATGTAATATTTCCACATTAGTAATTACAGTTTATATCATCAGGTTTTCCACTAAGTATTTCAGTACAGTACTAAGTTTTCTTCCACCTATATACACATGCCATACACACTATAATTACAAGAAGTAGAAACTTAACTGCATGTGTCACAATGAGTTCATAAAGAACTAGCTGCTGCCATATAAAAAAGCTGTTAAATAAAGATTAAAAGTAAAATGTACAGTAGTTGGCTAGAAAACATATTTCCAGTGACAGCTGTTGCATGAGGGCAGAGTAAGTGATCTTCAAGCAGAACCAAATGAAATAGCCCCCTTTATTGTGTACTCTATGAAACAGACTTTGCTTTGTATTCCTGTACAATTACTACATTTCAGATTAATACAGAAGCAAGATTATAGTGCAACAGAACTCACAGGTATTCTTAAAAAATGAACAAATGATAAACCAAATTATTTTTACTGTTTTTTAAGTTGGATGTTCAGCCTCACAATCACATATAGTATGGTGATAAATTCATTTTTAACAAAGAACGCTGACAAAACCTTCCATTAAATGTTAATTCAGTGCGTTTTTGACTTTTTATTTCTGTCACTGGTTTTAAACGGTTATTTTCAAATGTAATGACAAGCAGCCATGGCTGTGCCATATACAGTGCTCAGCTGTTTAAAGAAATGGGAAATGGAGTGGTTGTATAAAAAGGTATCTGGAATAACTGCTAGGATTAAACGATTTTAGTCACATGTAATGTGGAACAGGATTAAATAAATTTTGATGTCAGCATCTTGTCAATTAAATCTTTTAAAGACTTCTTATATAATTTTCTCCTACCTGCTAACTCACAGCATCATTTTTTTTAATATGTCACTAAATAACTGGCACGTACATACGTTTATGGATAAAATAAACACCTAACTTTTATTTTTAGCAAGCAGATTATCTAATTGACAATTTTTTATTAGTGTTTTCAAGGTTTTGAAATCTGGAAATGCACAAATATTTCCACAGACGTCAATGCAACATGTCAAAGCACCAATGGCTGCGGCAACACTAGAAATAATTATTTATAGTATCAGACCCGTTTATGTTTGTTTTTGTACAAATGTTGAAAACAGATGTAAAACACATTTAAAAAAATCACTAGAGAGGATGAAGCTTTTACCAAGTCTAATCAGAATTTAAGACACCTTTGAAAGTCATTGTTTGTTGTACAGTACAACATATAGGGCCTGAAGTGGGAGTAAAGCAAAATCGGAGCAACAGTAACTGCACAGATATAAACCATGGTGCAATGCAAGGTAAACAAATACATTTATTGTTTTTGCATGCAGGGTAAATACTGGCTGCTTTAGCATGTAGTTCACAAATACCGGGATGTTTTTTACACAGCAAATTATACCGCTTTCACTTCGTGTTTAGGGACTTGTGCATGGGTCCTTCCAGGGTGCGAACCGCTTGAGACCCCTTTCAGACAGGTGGCCCTGACACAACATATTGCCCTGATGATGATGTCACCGCGCCACGTGATCTCCAAGCGGTGAGCGCCATCTGCTCTCATGCAGTGAAGGGGTAGCGGGTCGCATCAATCCGGCAACACGTTCACACTGCACTTCAACCTGGGTCGTACCCATGTAAATCCCTGCTTTAATAATGGGTTGAAATACTGAGTTGCTCAACCCGTGTTATTTCCCCTGGCCCCTATCACACTGCACAAAAACCCAGGTTGCTGCGCATTCACGTGCAATAACCCACATTATTTCTGGAAGAGTAAAAGGGGTATACGATATAAGTTTAGACACACCCCTCTCATATTTAAACCTCTCCCCATTTTACATCTGCCCCACCTGCTGAGCAGCATGGTTTTTGCGAAGGTGCAAAGGTACTTGTTATTTTTTGCTTTACTCCCACCTCAGAATCAGGCCCATATTCTCATTATCTTCTGGCATCCAACCAAAGATACTCCTGCCAGGCTTCATGTTTATTATTTATTTATTAGCAGTTTCTTATATAGAGCAGCATATTCCGTTGCGCTTTACAATTAGAACAGTTATAGAACAAAACTGGGCAAAAAACAGACATAGAGAATGATCAGTAGCGGATCTTGCCACGGGCATGCAGGACTTTTGCCCGGGGCGCCGGCGCCATCCGGAGGACGCCGCACCATGGCAAGATCCGCCACTGTGCCCCCCGCTGCCGCTGTCCCCGTCCCCCCCCCCCCCGCAGTGAAGGGAACTAGATGCTATCCATCTAGTTTCCCTTCGTGCAGAGGACCTTTGCTGTGCGGTGCGCGATGACGCACAGCATTGTGGGACTGGCACAGACGCTAGGGGTCATGATTGACCTCTAGTGTCTATGCTGTGCTATGGGAGAGACATCATGACGTCTCTCCCATAGATCCGACGAGAGGAGCGGCGGCGGCGGTCTGCAACGGCCGGGACTCGGAAGCAGGAATTGTAAGTATCCTTTTGTTTTTTTTAAGCGGCGCTACTGGGGACACACATGGCGCTACTGGGGACACAAATGGCGCTACTGGGGACACAAATGGCGCTACTGGGGACACAAATGGCGCTACTGGGGGCACAAATGGGGGTACAACTCTACAGGGGGCGTAACTGACCACGCCCCTGTATGAAGCCACGCCCCTATTTTCCACCCGGGGCACCACAAGGGCTAGAACCGGCCATGAGAATGATCTATGTATTTGGGGAATGTCACACCATTGGGGACGTATTAAGGTCTAGATGGACCAAAAAGCAACCTAGAGCCGTCAAAGGAAACTCGGACAGAGCCCGCTACATTTCCACATAGCTTTTTTAGACAGCTACAGTAATTTAAAGTGTGTAGGATATGCTGTATTAGGTACAATTAATAGATGGGAATGTTTGAGGTGTTAGCATTAGTATATTTTTTCCTTGATTTAGTAGCTAATATAAGAATTGCTCTTCTGTAAGTTTTCCAGACAAGCTAGGTAAAATACTGTAGTGAAAGACATTCATCCATTTGGAGTCTTGTGGGATTTACTGTCAGTCATGGGGGCTGCTCAGAGTTCTTCCTTTCTCGTACAGGCCCGGATTAAAAAAAAAAAATGTAAAAACAAATGAATTAGAAACTATATCTTGAATACAGCTTATGATTGGCCTTCCGGCTCACACTTTCCATTCGCCACCATTTTAAACTGGCAGATCAATTGATTGTACAGCATAAGCGAATTAGCCAAACCTTGAGACAAGCTATGAGTAGCAACCTCCACTCTCTTGGTATGGGTGGGAAGGTAGTCCACATTCCCATCTTTCACCAGCATTTCATGCACAGCTAAATCAGGTTTCTAAAAAGTTATATAATACAGAGCAATCTGCAAACAGAAAATTAGCCTGCTTATGAAGATGAACTTATTTATACAACCAGTTCAAAATTGTAAAAGTTTGCTTTTATAAAGCAACTTGTTTTATAGCAAAATTATTAGGACCATGATGGAAACCAAGGTGGACCACAGCATAAGTATATAAGGACAAAAAGAGTAGCAATTGTGTAACAACTAGTCAGTGTAAATATGAGGCATATTAAATTATCTGCAGGGTTTTCTCCATGGCTGTCGGCTAATTACCATGAAGCACTGGAAATGCTATTCTTCCATAAATCGGGGACTACAGTGCAGAAACTCACTGATGAACCCCCCAATTGTGCAGTTTTCTTGTGGACTTTTCCTCGCAGCTCCTGAAGTTGGGAGGAAAAGTACATCCTCAGGGATTCGTGCTAAGTAATAATTAGATATGCCTGCTAAGCTGCAAACTAAGAACAATGCACAATCAACAGTAAATATTTAATCTGAGATAACTAAATATGCAAATCAACAACATTTTATAGAGGCTAATTTATTTACATATATGTGCAAGTAAGATTATTATTAGTTCTGGTGGACAGAATGCAGGATTAAAATTATTTGCATAGTCACTGCTCACCCACTCGTAAGGCCTCATGTTTTTTTCTATTACAGTGGATTCACTGAATGCATTGAATGTCAGTAGGGGGAAATAATCATCACACTCTGGGATTTTTCCTTTATAGGTACAGAGTTTTTTTTTCTTTTAAACAACAATTTTGCACCATTTTAATATACTAAAAAGCCAAAAGCTATTTCTTCCATGGGGTTCTCCAAGAACTCCATTTCAAAATCAATCTGTGAAGCAGATTTTGTATCGATGCCTCTGCAAAAAAGGGAAAAAAAAAAAGGGAAGAAAGGTCTCTTTACAGGGCTAGTAACTGGACCCCTGATGGCACCAGAAAGAATGGCGATAGGGATTTATGCTATGGATGCTCCAAAGCCTCTATGCTCACCACAAATGTCACATGACTGTAATTGCCAATATAAGGGGGTATGCAGTTATCTCTGATCATTTTGGAGCTAATGAATTCGCTCCACTGAGTATTCAGTTAGAGACGTTTTCGACCGTTTTGAAGGCATTTTCGCTAACGCCCTTTCACCGTTTTTTTTTTTTTTTTAGTGAAAAGGCATTGGTGAACAATGCCTCAAAATCGACCTGCACTTTCAACTAAAAACTAGAGATGAGCGGATTCGGTTTTACTCGGTTTTACTCGGTTCTCAAAACCGACCCTTATTGGCTATCCAAAACACGTGACATCCGTGAGCCAATTAGATGCCGTTTTGAGAACCGAGTAAAACCGAACCCGCTCATCTCTACTAAAAACACGTGGATTCGCCAATCCACTTGCTTTCCGCCCCAGCCTCATTTTTTGCCTAGGCAAAAATTTGGCCCTGCTATTGCATAGGGCGAATCCCCATTTCCTCTAAAAATAGAGAATAGCTTATTTTTTTCACCTAGACTAAAAAATAACTGAGCTAATTGCATACCCCCCATAATTGCTTGATGCCTAGCAAACTGTAAACCATTTATAGCATCTTGAAACAAACCTAAACGGAACAATAATCCATGTATTGTCTTACAAATAAGTAGTCAATTGAAAAAGATCCACCACTGCCCAACAAACACACAATCTTTCAAATGAGATGCAGTCAATATACCGGCTGTCGGGATCCCGACGTTCAGGAGACAGACGCCGAAATCCCGCCTGCCAGGATGTCATATGTATTCCTTTCAAATCTATATCTTGTATCATAGGCGGATCCAGGGGGGGTTGGGGGGGGGGGGTGTCACTCGGGCCCGTGCCCCCCCTGTCATTTCTGACTTCTTATTGGTTTCAAAAGGATAACAGCAGCAGCACTACTGCTATTTCCGGCAGTAAGATTTGATAAAAGAGCCGGAAGCCACTAGGACCCGCCGCGGCTCTAACAGCAAGTCCGTGTGGTAACCAATGGGGAGGCCCCCTGCTCACACTGCAACCTACCTCCCCCACTGCCAGCTGGCCAGAGTCCAGCCCAGGTTCAAATGCCAACATCGAGTAAGACTGTTACTTATGACGGCGTAGAAGGCTTCATTAGCCCTCACTGCACCATTTCCCAGCGCTTCCTCCTCCACTTCCTTTACCACCATGCTAGGTGCAGTCAAACTCAGCCTCGGCTTTGAGAAGGCAGCCTGTGTGATTGTGACAGGGATGTCCTGCAGATGTCTTATGCTGCTTGTTGGAGATCCAGCTGGCTGCTTCTGCTAATTAAAGATGGGCAGTTCGTGTCCTGCAGTCTCAGTCTCAGTGCAGTGCCCAAAACAAGGTATGCTGCACCTGCCACCACCAACTAAAAACTTTAATAATTATATAGTGCTGGGGTGCCTTCCAGGCTCTGACAACTAATGGAACCGGTGACCAACATTTCAAGGCCCAATCAGCCTTTTCATCAGGGTGAAACATTGGCATTAAACCAGCAGGGATGCGCTGCTACAGCCATTCATTACCTGTTGGTGTATTATGTGAGGCCACACCCCCTGTGATACCACAGCCCTTATCTGGGAACACGCGTGCCTTAGGTGCATATAAATATAACTATTACCGTTCCCCTATCATGGTGCCCCCCCTTTCATTTTCTTCTGGATCCGCCCCTGTCTTGTATGCAACTTCTAAAGATACTCCACTCGGCTGCAAACTGTTTCTCTAACTTGTTCTTAACAATGCTCAACTGGCTCAAGCACATGCAAACTTAAATTGATACATTTTAACAAATTTAAATGCAATCAACAAATCTTGAATGTCAACATGTTATTTCTGTCCACAGTAATGTTTGCTGTTCTAATAACAAAAAAGTTTAAATACTTTTTTTATTATATGATTTCATTAAATTATATCATCCATCATGTATATTTTTATGGTGACTGAACATTATGGAATCCGGTCTTCTGGAAACAATTTTTGTAGAAATGTTATCAAACTGGACTGAATACCAAACTGGAACAGTCCTGAGGATCTAAGACAGCTCAAAAGTAAGGATTCAGAGTAGATTTTTTCATTTCATCCTGGGACAGCCAAAAAAAGAATATAAAATCACACATGATCATTGACTGACCAATAATTTATAAATTAATAATTTGGCCATCCCATTCTGCAGTGTGGCTAGTATTATTGGTTTGGCTATTAAACATTCAATCAAATCACCTGATCTCAAACCAACCAATCAAGCATGCATTTCACTTGATGAAGATTGTACTAGTGGCAGAAGACCCACAAACATACAACTGAAGACATCTGCAGCACAGGCCTAATACAGAATAACAAAGGAGGAAACACTGCATTTGGTGATGTCCATGTGTTCCAGACTTCAGGCAGTCATTGCCTACAAAGGATTCTCGACAAAGTATTAAAAATTAACATTTTATTTATAATTATGTTCATTTGTCCAATTACATTTGAGCCCCTGAAAGTGGGACTGTGTATAACAATGGTTGCAATGCCTAAACATTTCATACAATATTTTTGTTCAACCTCTTGAATTAAAGCTAAAAGTTGTCACTTCATCTCTATTGTTTAATTTCAAGTCAACTGTGTTGGTTTACAGAGAGAAGATTAAGAAAATGTTGTCAGTGTCCAAATATATATGGACCTAACTGTATATTATTATAAACTGCTTGCCATGTAAAAGACACTTTCTGGAAGATATTCAAAAAATTCTCATTTTGAAGTTTTAGTTAATCATTATAATCCCAGATGTTTTGCTATTTCTCCTGAAGTTGGCCGCCAATATCCTCCTAGTATAGAAGCACTAATCTGATCTCAGAAAATTCTTTTGATTCCAGTCAAATTTCAATTTCTACAAGATTTAAGAATGAAACAACTCGAAACAATAGGCCCCGCAAGAGGATTTACCAGCAGCTCTATACACTCAGCACATACAGTACAGTGTCTCTGAACTTCTCACTAAGTACTTGAAGCAAGAAAAATCTTTCAGTCTAACATAATACATATCACAGACTTACAGTGTAATCGAACACTAAGAATAAGAGTGATACTTCAGAGACTTGGGGGAAGATGTACTAAGCTTTGGAAAGTGATAAAGTGGAGAGAGATAAAGAACCAGTCAATCAGCTTCTAACTGCCATGTTGCAAGGCTGTGTTTGCAAAATGACAAGAGCTGATTGGTGTGTACTTCCTCTCCACAACTTAGTACATCTGCTTTACATTAACTGCACTCCAACTGCTCAGATTTTGGTGTCTAATCATACTTTCCCCACTCCATAACCCCTCTCTGGACTCAACACACACTATACCCCATACACATACACAACTGCAAAATGCAAATACATCAGCAAAGGTTTAGCATGGCCAATAATGTCTATGTAATAAAGAAGAAAACAGAACAATAACACAGAAGAGTGACATTTCTACACATATGTAACACTTTACCTGGACCAACAGTATTTGGCCTTTTCCCTGAATCCGAGCCTGTTCACAAACACTGACATTACATTTACAGTATATAGGCAGATTTAGTATTCAATTGAAATGTTTATTTGAGACAAAGAGATCTCACATATGGATTCAGACCAGAAAGTCACTGTATAAAATCTAAGCATAAACGGGGGTGGCTCTTTAGGTCGACCATATACGGTCGACATGCACATGGCCATCAGAGTCAAAAGTTGACAGTGAAAAATTATACACCTGAAAAGGACGACAGGTATAAAAGGTTGACATAGTAAAAATGTTGACATAAAAAATAGTCAACACAAAAAAGGTCAATGAATTTTTTGGAATTTTTGAGTGTTATTTGGTATGTTTAACCACGTGATCCCAATTAGTGTACACTCGCAATACTTCGTGCAAAGTGTCTTGCTGCGCTCGGCACAGGTTACTATTCTAAATCATAGTCCACGTGGATGGTAAAGTAAGAAAAAGTTGAAGAAAATGGAAAAAATCCCCCAAAATGTGTGTCGACCATATATGTGTAGATTAGTGACATGTTGACCTTTTATATGGGGACTTATTGGTGATATTAACGTAATGCATGTCAACCTACTGACTGACACCCTATCATCCAGATGCCACATAAACAATATACTACCGTACTCAGCAACCTGTTTCCAATTCTGCTCCACATTTAATAGTAAATGTAAATATAATTATTTTTATGTTAGGCACCACAACAATGTTACCATAAAATATAGTTTGGTGAATGTTCACAAGTTTTCTGTAGTAAATCTGAGGTAGAAGCACGCCATGAAGGTGTAAAAGCTATGTTTGCTCACCTGTACGACAAAGTCTTTCATCAGTCTACAAATAAAATGTGCCCTGTGGTACACATTGTACAGTAGGGCTCTGTTTCTTATCAGAAAATTAGTCATATATCTGGCTTTAAAAGCAAAAGGACAGAAACCTGCTTGCATTAAAATAATCACATTTTATTGTAGTTTTATTTCATTAAGGAGCTTCAATAGAATTCATTATGCAAATGAGCTGTGCAGGGGAAAAGCCATGTCAGCTTTTATCTCTCTGTCTCTGTTCTGAATGAAGCATTAACCTCTGACCGTGCCTGCAATCCACCTGGCTTCCGAAGGCTTTGGCAATACCCAAGCTGATAGGCGAGCAGGTGGCTTTTATAATAGGGCATGTATCCACGGTGTCTGTTGGGTATAAGTAGCTGTCTACCACATCACTGTTCAAATACAGGGAATTTGCATGAAAGATATCATTCAAACGTCCAATATGAAGTCATATGGGGAGAGCTTAACAGAATATATATCAAGTGACCGCATAACACTTGACGTCTCCTGGAGGTGATAAACGTGTAATGCTGTCACCTTCTGGCATGTAACAAATCTAGGTACACAATCTTAAAGTGAATTCTGCTTAATGCAAGGCCACTCAGTGACAGGTGTGATCTCCTGTCACACAATGAAGAGAGGATGATGAAAATGAAAAATAACAGATATTGGAACAATATAGAGTAAAACTAACTGCAAAACTACATTAAAGATTTACTTCAACACTTTAAAACTAACAGGGTAACTAGAATAAAAAAATAAAAACAAGCAGAATTTGAAGTTGTGACAAAAGGCCAAGAGGTCTGGAAGACCCCACTTCCGAACCAACTGTTGGAAGACGTCTCTCCTGGGAGAAGTATGTCTGGACAAAGGCCTCCACCTACAAATAAATGCAGGTAGTTGCTGCCATTGCCCCTGTGCCCCTGGTGCTGCCCTGATGATTTACATACACTACACCACCAGTACAAACTGAATCTGTAATGGCCGGCCGGCGCAGTGACGACCCTGAGCCTCGACCTGCATGGCCTCACAAACATACAATGCAGCACCACGTATTTGCTCCACCAAGTTTAGCAAAGAATCTATGAAAACTGGGCTGTCCATAAACATGCCCCACTTCTACGGGCACTTAATGAATACTGGCCTTCTGGAGGTTGCAAGGGCAGGAGCTAATGTTTTTAAAGTTAGTGTTAAGTGCCAGCTCCTGCTCACCAAGTGACAACCCATGGTCCAGTGTCCCTTGGCAGAGACACAAGAGAAACATGTGAAACATTAAGCTTCAGCATGCAGAGTCAATACCTGCCAAAGCATGCTGGGACATGCAGTGTTACAGTAGCTAGGACCAGCTAGGAAATAGCATCTATCTTGTCCCTCACAAATAAATAAATGCATACAAGCAGTGCATACTATAAGTGAGCACACAGCACTTCCATATACTACTGAAAGCTTGCAATAATATGAAAGCAAAAGTCAGGGGTTGAAGAATTTTATCATCAGGGATGCTATTTAAATTTCATTCTATTCACTGTTAAGGGTCAGTGTGTTAGGTCAGCATGCTCCATGCACTCGTGCTGCAGGTTTTATGTCATTTCATTTGTATCATACTTGCTAACATCCAGGAAATTTCTGAATTTGAGGTGGCTCTTCCAGACACCAGGATGAGTAAGCAAGTCTCGTGAAATCAGCACTAGGAATGTTCATCAACGGTTTGCAAACCACAGATGGTCTATAACCGATGGCAAGTGGTTTCCCCATCGATGGTGCAGCACTGATGCATCATCAATGGGGGCACCCAATGATGAAAAAACATTAGCTCACCAGTACAATGGCAGATGTCTGCACATGCAAGCTCTAAGCCAGTGGTGGTTAAAACATTGTTTCCACCAATATTTTAAAACCATCAATAGCCTTCGATGGCCATCACTAATCAGCTCCCACCTGGACTTCCCGGCCACTTCTCAAGTAAAATGGGCAGTCAGGGTAGCTTGGTGACTATATTCAATGTGAAAAAATTGTGGCCTGCCGCTGCTTTACATTGCCAAACAGTGTCAGACTGGGGAAAGAAGGGCCCACCAGAGGAATGCAGTGGTAGGGGCCCATGCTTAGGGCTGTGGCCAGCATTTATAGGTGTGGCCAACTGCCACAGAGGCTTGGATAACAATTAGAGAGTGCATAATCTGAACCCTTTTAGAAAACAAGTTTTATGGTAAGAACTCCCCTTTGTTAAAACTCTTTCTGCGAGGTACACTGGGCTCCACAAGTTAAGACATAGGGGTGTAGAGTAGGATCTTGATCCGAGGCACCAACAGGCTCAAAAGCTTTGACTGTTCCCAGAATGCATAGCGCCACCTCCTCTATAACCCCGCCTCCCTGCACAGGAGCTCAGTTTTTAGTTAACCAGCCCAATGCAGTAGCAGGAAAAGAGACGACAACGGTTAGTAGCCACATACACCTCACTCTCACGACAGGAGAAGTGTCAGAGGCTAATGCCATACCAACCCAAAGAAGCTAAGTGCGTCAGGGTGGGCGCCTTGTGGAGCCCAGTGTACCTCGCAGAAAAAGTTTTAACAAAGGTAAGTTCTTACCATAAAACTCGTTTTCTGCTGCCGGGTACACTGGGCTCCACAAGGAAAGACATAGGAGATGTCCTAAAGCAGTTCCTTATGGGAGGGGACGCACTGTAGCGGGCACAAGAACCCGGCGCCCAAAGGAAGCATCCTGGGAAGCGGCAGTATCGAAGGCATAGAACCTTATGAACGTGTTCACTGAAGACCACGTAGCCGCCTTGCACAAATGTTCAAGGGTCGCACCACGGCGGGCCGCCCAAGAAGGTCCAACAGACCGAGTAGAATGGGCTGTAATGTGAGCAGGAGCTGATAGACCAGCCCTCACATAAGCATGTGCAATCACCATTCTAATCCATCTGGCCAAAGTTTGCTTGTGAGCAGGCCAGCCCCGTTTGTGAAATCCAAACAGCACAAAGAGAGAATCAGATTTCCTAATAGAAGCAGTTCTCTTCACATAGATCTGGAGAGCCCGTACCACATCCAAAGGCCGCTCTTTGGGAGACAGATCAGGAGAAACAAGTGCCGGAACCACGATCTCCTGGTTAAGGTGGAACGAAGAAACCACCTTAGGTAAATATCCGGGACGAGTCCTAAGAACCGCCCGGTCACGGTGAAATATCAGATATGGTGAGCTACAAGACAAAGCACCCAAATCCGACACTCTTCTAGCTGAAGCAATCGCCAGCAGAAACACCACCTTAAGGGAAAGCCACTTAAGATCAGCTGAACCAACAGGTTCAAACGGAGACTCTTGTAACGCCTCCAAAACCACCGACAAGTCCCAAGGAGCCACAGGCGGGACATAAAGAGGTTGGTTGGATACGCAAGACACCTTGAGTAAAGGTATGCACATCAGTTAAGGTCGCAATCATTCTCTGAAACCACACCGACAAGGAAGATATTTGAACCTTGAGGGAGGCCAGACGCAGGCCTAAGTCCAGGCCCTGCTGAAGAAAGGCCAACAACTTGGCTGTACTAAACTTGGAAGCTTCATAATCGTTAGATGCGCACCAAACAAAGTAAGAATGCCAGACCCTATAGTAAATCCGAGCAGAAGCCGGTTTCCGGGCCCGCAACATAGTTTGAATGACCGCCTCAGAAAACCCTTTAGCCCTTAAGACGGAAGCTTCAAGAGCCATGCCGTCCAAGACAGCCGGGCTAGGTCCTGGTAGACACAAGGGCCCTGAACGAGGAGGTCTGGGCGTTGTGGAAGTAGAATTGGATGCTCCGACGATAGGCCCTGCAGGTCTGAGAACCAGTGCCGTCTGGGCCACGCTGGAGCTATGAGAAGCAGAATTCCTCTTTCTTGCTTGAACTTCCGAATTACCCTGGGCAGGAGTGACACTGGAGGGAACACATACGGCAGTCGAAACCTCCACGGCACCGCCAGCGCATCCACGAATGCTGCTTGAGGATCCCTCGTCCTTGCTCCGAAGACTGGAACCTTGTGATTGTGTCGAGACGCCATCAGATCTAGGTCTGGAAGGCCCCACTTTTTCACTAGGAGTTGAAACACTTTTGGATGGAGGCCCCACTCTCCGGCGTGTACGTCCTGAAGACTGAGAAAGTCCGCTTCCCAATTCAGGACTCCCGGAATGAATATTGCCGATATGGCCGGTAGATGGCGTTCCCCCCAATGTAGAATCCGTGAGACTTCCTTCATTGCCAAACGGCTTCGAGTGCCGCCTTGATGATTTATGTAAGCCACTGTGGTGGCGTTGTCCGACTGTACTTGAACAGGACGGTTCTGAATTAAATGCTGGGCCAGGTTCAACGCATTGAAGACCGCCCGCAATTCCAGAATGTTGATCGAGAGGAGAGATTCCTCCTTGGTCCACCGACCCTGAAGGGAGTTTTGCTCAATCACCGCTCCCCAACATCTGAGACTGGCATCTGTCGTTAACAGGACCCAGTCGGATATCCAGAAAGGAATGCCCCTGCACAATCGTTGGTCCTGGAGCCACCAGTGCAGCGACAGACGGACCTCCGGAGTCAGTGAGACCTGATCTGGTGAGGCAGGCCGTCCCACTTGGCTAGAATCAGCCTCTGGAGGGGGCGAGAATGAAATTTAGCATACTCCACCATGTCGAATGCTGATACCATGAGGCCCAGCACCTGCATTGCCGAATGTATCGACACTTGCGGACGAGAAAGGAAGCAACGAATCCTGTCCTGAAGCTTCAGGACTTTCTCCTGAGACAAGAACAACTGCTGGTTGTGAGTGTCCAAAAGCGATCCCAGGTGCACCATGCTCTGAGCAGGGACCAGGGTGGATTTCTTCCAGTTGATGAGCCACCCGTGGGCTTGTAGAAACCGGACAGTCATATCCAGATGACGTAGGAGAATTTCTGGGGAATTTGCCAGGATTAACAAGTCAACCAGATACGGCAGTATCCTGACCCTTTGACGGCGGAATACCACCGTCATCACCGCCATAAGTTTGGTGAAGACTCGCGGAGCCATAGTTAAACCAAAAGGTAACGCCCGAAACTGGTAATGGAGGTTGCCAATCGCAAACCTCAGGTATTGCTGATGTGACACTGCTATAGGAATATGCAGGTAAGCATTCTGTATGTCCAGGGAGACCATGTAGTCCCCAGGTTCAAAGGCCAGAACTATAGAGTGAAGGGTTTCCATACGGAACTTGGAAACTTTCACAAACCTGTTCAATGCCTTGAGGTTGAGAATGGGCTAGGAGGACCCATTCGGTTTCGGGACTAGAAACAGCGGAGAATAATACCCCCGGCCCCTCTGAGCAAGAGGCACCTGTACTACGACTCCTGTATCCAGGATGGTCTGTACCACCGAATGTAGAGTGTTTGCCTTTGTCTGGTCCAACGTGACGTCTGTCCAGCAAAATCGATGAGGGGGTCGGTTTTTGAAGGCTATGGCGTAACCTCTAGTGACGACTTCCCGTACCCAGGCATCTGAAGTGGTCTTCAACCATTCCTGGGTATACCCTAGAAGCCGGCCCCCCACCCTGGGATCCCCCAGGGGGAGGCCCGTCCCATCATGCGGCAGGCTTATCAGTCTTGGAAGCTGGCTGACGGGCAGCCCAGGCTCTTTTAGGCTTCGGCTTACCAGGTTTTGAAGTGCGGGCCTGCTAGTTGTACGCCTGACCTTTTGCTTTACCTGAAGGACAAAAGGGGCGAAAGTAAGTATCTTAAGCCTTCGACACAGAAGGAGCGGTACTTGGCAGACAGGCAGTTTTGGCAGTAGCCAAGTCAGCCACTATCTTATTTAAGTCCTCCCCAAACAGAATATCTCCCTTGAAAGGGAGTACCTCCAGGGTTTTTCTAGAGTCCAGATCCACAGACCAGGATCTCAGCCACAATATCCGGCGAGCCAGGACTGATGTAGTAGAGGCCTTGGCTGCTAGGATACCGGCATCAGAAGCCGCCTCTTAAATATAGTGAGAAGCTGTGACAATATATGACAAGCATTGTCTAGCATGGTCAGAAGAGATTTCAGCTTCTAACTCCAAGGCCCATGCTTCAATAGCCTCTGCAGCCCATGTTGCTGCAATAGTGGGCCTTTGTGCAGCACCCATGAGGGTGTAAATCGCTTTCAGACAACCCTCCACGCGTTTATCCGTAGGCTCTTTTAGAGACGTGACGGTAGTGACAGGTAGAGCTGAGGAAACCACCATCCTAGCCACATGCGAGTCCACTGGAGGAGGCGTTTCCCAATTTTTAGACAGCTCTGGCGCGAGGGGATAGCAAGCCAGCATCTTCTTTTGAGGCACAAACTTCTTTCCCGGGTTTCCCCAGGGTTCCTGACGTATATCCACTAGGTGGTCAGAATGAGGTAAAACTTGTTAAACCACCTTCTGACGCTTGAACCTATCTGGTTTCTTAGGAGGGGCGGATGGCTCGGGATCATTTGTAATCTGTAAAATTAACTTAATCGCCTCCAAAAGATCAGGAACATCCACATGTGAACTACCATCCCCATCAGCAGTATCTGTGTCAGAATCTGTGGGGTCAGTGTAAGCGCCATTTTCATCAGACGAGGTGTCAGTGACAGCAGTGGATTGTGAGGAGATAAGAGCTCGCTTAGAGGACCCCTTGGTCTTAGGCGAGCGAGGGTCAGACTTTTAAGTAGTCAGGGACTGGTTCAACTTCTTCAGTTGAGCAGATGAATTGTCCGCCCAAGGCGGGTTAGCTGCGGGGACCGCATACGGTTGCACCGGCATAGGAGGTCCTCATAGGGGTCTGTGGCTTCAGCAACACCGGCAGTGTGTTCCGCCCCAGAACCGTTACCTTCAGCAGCAGACATGATATAACTTGCAGTATGAGGTAACACAGTACAATTGGCAGCAGCACAATACCTCTTACCCAAACCCCTGCGCAGTGTAGTCAGCACAAACAGAGATACAGGAAAGATATAGTGACTAAAATCACAGAGAAAAATTACGTATTAGAGTATATCTTTGTGAAAATCCTATATAATTATAAAACCTGACAAACCAAGCTTCCTCAGGTTATAGAATATAGGGATAGCAAGTTGAGTGAGAGACACAAAATGGAAACCACTCAGCAAGCTAATGCACACACATAAAGTCACATGTAAACAATGCAGAGGTTATTACTAACAATAATACTGCACTGGACCAGCTTATATAGCTATGTAGTCAATAGATATAACACTGCACAGTAAGAACTGGATGTATATCACAGGGTACTTGTACCAGAGAACCCTGACTAAATGCACTCTTTCTTAACTAACACTGTCTAACTGACATGTAGAATATTTAAGTGTCATGTAAAGTCACAGCGCTGACAACCAGGCGGCTTTACACAGGAGGATTTGCCCAAGCAGTCCCAGGAACAGTGTAGCTGAGAGAAATGGAGCCCAGACACTGACAGGGAGTGAGGGAGAGACAGATATGCAGCTCCAGGGCGGGAACATTTACTGGAAATGGTGCCCTGGGGCTGGGGGAGGGGCTCCAGGTCTAAGCCTTATCCCCCTGCTGGCAAAACCACCGGGTACTGTGGGCTACTAGTAAAACGGTTTTAAGGGAAAACCTGACCAGCACCCATGCCCTGGTGATCTAGTGGGATCGCCTGTACTGCCACAGTGTCCACCGCCAGCGCGCGCGGCCCGCCTCCCACTGACCTCGCCAGAGCACGATAAAAGGACCCACTCACCACCTCCCGAAGCGCGGCCACGCGATTCCGGAGAGCCCCCGTCGCGTGTGCCTGACTTTAGAAGAAAACCGGAGCCTCCTGCTGTAGTTTCCCGGCAACCAGGGCTCGGGAGTGTACAGCGCCGCTGGGGAGAGATGGAGCTGCAGCAGTGAATGTCACTAGACATGTACACACTGCTGCAGCCCTTGAAGTCTTCACTTTTCTTCTCAAAAAGCTCTTCTTAGGGCTGCCCAGAGCAGCCCCTCTGTTATGTGCCTGCTATCTGCGGCACCAACTACAAAACTGAGCTCCTGTGCAGGGAGGCGGGGTTATAGAAGAGGCGGCGCTATGCATTCTGGGAACAGTCAAAGCTTTTGAGCCTGTTGGTGCCTCGGATCAAGATCCTACTCTACACCCCTATGTCTTTCCTTGTGGAGCCCAGTGTACCCCGCAGCAGAAATATAAATAGTAAATACCGATAGTACATGTATGATAACGTAACAGATTAATAACAGCAATGAAAACACACCATAGTCCTGTGCAGTATAATGTAACATATGTATAATGTATAATTCAAGTGCACAGTCTGGTACATGATCCCAAGAGGATCAGGCAGTAGGTCCCACCGGGAGAGTCCCCTACACCCCTGTGGGCCAGTCAGACCCTGTTGCCAGAAGCCAATATTTTATAGAATGGGGTGCAGGGCCACAATGACAATCATGGTGTGCAATGCTCCCCTCCACATATACACATCTCCCAATTGTAGGCAGTCGAAACGTCGGCATCAATTATCTGTATATCTGACTCCAGCTTGTTCTTGACGTTTATTCTGTCTCCTGATTCCTGGTTTTGACATCAGCTTGACTTGGGCTATCTTTTAGGTTCCTCCCAGCATACTCAGTTTACTAGCCCCACTGTGCGTTGTTTGCCTGACACCGGCCAGGCACTTCAGGTCCACAGGTTAGAGTGACAAGAAATGAGGACCTTTCATAGTGAAGCCCAAATCTTCCAGAGACCCTGGTGAGCACCTGGGGTCCAATAGACACTGTACCTGTGACTGGCCAGCGCTGTGCTTAATTGGTGATAGAGAATCCAGTAATTTCCACAAATTGTGACAGAGAGACACAAATGTTTTCACTATACATATTAAAGAATCATGGTACAATATAAATAAATATGGTATCCCCTTATTCTCTTAATGCCACTCCTGCCTGGGATAGCTTTGCCATGTACACCCTTGATACTAGTGTTAAAGCTTGGGGTAGGTTCAGGATTTCGGAGAGCTGTAAAGAGCCCCAGAATTAGACAAGGATTGAGTCCAACCTTTTATTTTACGCAGGAAATCTTAGCCTGGATCAATCAAATTTAACCACTTACTGGCAGTACCGTATATGATGCAACCGCAGCAGGAGTCCGTTACCTGGACTGGTCGCATCTCATACCGCTGGCAAGTCCTGCTATGTCCTCCCACTGTATGGAGGACTTCCTCCTGCTGCTGCCGTCCCCTGGAAGTGATGTTGTGGTCCATGACATCAGAACTAGGGGTGTTTATGCTGTCCCATAAAAAATAATAATAATAATAATAATAATAATATTTGGCAGGCGGAGTTATATATATATATATATATATATATATATATATATATATATGTATGTATGTATATATATATATATATATATATATATATATATACACTGTATGTATCTTTATTTATTTATTATTATTAGCAGTTTCTTGTATAGCGCAGCATATTCCGTTGCGCTTTACAATTACAACAACAGTTATAGAACAAAACTGGGCAAAGACAGACAGACATAGGGGTAGGAAGGCCCTGCTCGCAAGCTTACATTCTATAGGGAAATAGGCATTGATACTCAAGGATAGATGCTACCTGTTGCATAATGGTCAACCAGATTGCTAGGTTCTTAATGGGTTGTATAATATGATCACCCAGCAATTTTGGAAGACAAAATATGAGAGGTTATGTGGACTGTACAGAGAGGATGTAATTGGAAAGGGAAGTATTGAAGGTTATGTGGGTGGGTCTGGAATTTGGTAGGCTTGTCTGAAGAGATGAGTTTTCAGGGAACGTTTAAAGGTTTGGAGACTAGAGAAGAGTCTTATTGTGCGTGGGAGGGCATTCCACAAAGTGGGTGAAGACCGGGTAAAATCCTGTAATTTTAAGTGGGAACATATAATCAATGCAATACACAGTCCGGCGGCCCCCCCCATCTCTCGCCTGCATGGCTGGTGTAGGCGCTGCTGCTGGCTGGGAGGGCGGAGGAAGGAGAGGGGAGAACGCTGGCCTCCGCCGCGGCCGCCGCACACATTCCGGGCTTTCCACCACTTCACTGCTCCACCGCTTCAGGGCCTTCAGGGCCACTGCTTCACTGCTCCACCGCTGCTGTAGCCAGCCAGCTCCAACACCAATAACCGCCGGGTTCCGGCACCACTTTCGCCCGCTGCGCCGCATATGGGTGATTGGACAGTGGATCCAGCACTGGATCCGCTGATGAATCACAGCTGCCTCGCTGACATGGGCGTGTTGTCACTGTCAACGAGGCACTCTTTTTTAATTGGCTTTTACAGCCCAATGCTTGGCCCCACCGCCCACTCTATCCCCGCTCCCATTATCTACGGGAGGCACTGCTATCCCAGTGCCTCCCAAACTAATTAAAGGAGTTAAAATTATTAGAATAAAATAAGAAGATACTTATGACACAGAATGTGTGTCATATGCATGTTCTTTGTATTATTTTAATAATTAATCACAGGGGAGGCACAGCCTCCCAATGACGGCACATCCCTGATTAAAATACATATTCCTGTTATCCATCTGCTGTTCCTACAAATGCATATAGCCAAATCTCTTGAAATTATCATGTGATTACCAGGAACACTGCTAAATGTTCACAAAAGAGATTCCAATTGGAAGCAATTTAGAGAGGGTGTTGCCAGAGTGGGTAAGTATTAATGTCAAAAAAAAAAAAAAGCTTATGCAGAAATATTAAACACCCATGTTATGCTGGGTACACACCATGATGATTCTAGGGACAATTGCACGATTTTGACACATCAAATCGATATATCGTTAGTAAAAGGTACACGATTTACACTTTTACTAACGAAAACGATCAGATGTGCGGTCCCGCAGGTCGTTTGTCGTATCTTCAGATCTACCCTGCTGCAGGCAAGATCTGAAGTTATCGTCAACGACAGCATACTCCTGGTTGTGGCCACTCCTCAGATTTTTCACAAGATCTTAAAGATATATCTTATGTGTATGCACTATGGGGGTTATTCCGACCCGATCGCTCGCTGCAGTTTGTCGCAGCGCAGCGATCGGGCCGGAACTGCGCATGCGCCAGCGCCGAAGTGCGCCAGCACATGGCAGCTTTCGTTGCCTAGCGATCGCCTCTGAGACAGAGGCGGTCGCTTGGTGGGAGGGGGCTGAACGGCGGCGTTAAGCCGCCGTTTTGGGGGAGCGGTCCGGCCAATGCAGGCGTGGCCGGGCCGTTGGGGGGGTCCGCGGCGGCTGCGTGACTTCTCGCGCAGCCGCTGCGGCCAGCGGCAATTAACTCCCAGCCAGCCACAGGAGCTGCGCTGGCCGGGAGTTACTCCTCAAATACAAAGGCATCGCCGCTGTGCGATGCGTTTTAATTTGTGCGGGGGGGGGGGGGTGCGGCACTGACATGCGCACAGCTGTGATCAACTCGGAATGACCCCCTATATTGCGAGTCTGGGACTGCCGGGGAGTTCAAGTGAAATCGTCAATGACTGTGGCAAAACTTTTTCAATTGTTACTGACGAAGTGATCTAGTGCGAACAGGTGATGGTCACTATCCATAGGGATAAATTATCTCTTGATCTCTATGTGTCAGGGATGTGTCCAGCAATTCCCGACCACTGACAAAATTCTAGTGTGAAAGACCCAGCATGTACTATAGCTAGTCACCTGACAGACACAAGCGAAGCAGGTATGGGGTTCATTAGCAGGCATAGGGGTATATTCAATTAGCATCGGATCCATTCCGACATGCATTTGTCGGAATGGATCCCACAAACCCTATTCAATCTCATCTCAATTCGACTTTTTCAAGTTGAATTGAGATGAGGGACCCAGAGGGGGGGGGGGGGGAGCCGCCGGCAGACGGAGGAGATCAGCGCTACAGTAGCGCTGCAGGAGGATGTCACACAGCCGCTGACCTCACGGCAGTGTCCGTCTGGCTCCAGCAAGCGTGACCTCACTTGCTGGAGCCAGGTGGAAGCTGCCGTGAGCGCGCGGCTGTGTGACATCCTGCTGCAGCGCTGTGCTGTAGCGCTGATCTCCCCTGTATGCCCGCGGCTGTCCCCCGTCTCCCTGCGGCTCCCCCCCCCCCCCTCATCTGAGCCCCACATCTCAGTCCGACATTTTTTTATGTCAGACTGAGATGGTCGAAAAGGGGCCCAAAATCTGTCCGTTTTGGCCCCGTTTTCGACATAAGCACGTGGATCGGCAGCTATTCCGCCGATCGACGCGCTTTTCGACAAGTCGAATACCTCAACTTGTCGAAAATATTGAATAGGTTGGAACCCCTTCCGACCTAAAAAAAAGTCGAAAACCGCTGTCTTTTCGACAGACGGCAGCTTTCGACGTCAATTGAATATACACCATAGGGTTCCACCCTACCTTTGAGCTCCTTTGGTAGCTCCAATCAAAAAAAGTGTATTTTAGTGCTCTGTGATATTATGCGGGTGAGAGGCAGACTTACATGTATTCCTTTGTAAATGCTGATAATCGTACTGAGCTTTCACTATATTGTGGACTGCATCTACAGTGTTTCAGTGAAAAATTACCAAATATTTGGACACATGGTAACTCTGGCTCAGAATTGAAGACACAATATAATCTAACATCACCGGGTGTTAAAAATAAAAAGCAATGCTTAAGTCTTCATCCAAGTCTCTGTGTATTCTTTGCATTCATGATTTTATTTACAAAAAAGAAAAAAAAAGTCTCTTAGACTGGAAAAGACACCTACTTCACTCAACATATGCAAGATGCTTAATTAAACCAACATGTTGATAAATGAATTCAAATTAGCAAGAAAACTAACACAGATACAGTACATGGGATGCATTTCATTTGTCGGCTGTCAGGATCCCAGTGGTCAGGATACAGACGTCGGAATCCCGCCAGAGGGCAATGTCACCAGCCAAAATCCTGGCGTAACAGGACAATTCCCAGTGGGTGTCCATGACACCCATAGAGTGGGAATAGATCCTTTGGCAAGCGCAGAGAGAGCCACCAAGCCTGCAGTGTGGCAAGCGCAGCGAGTACGCAAGGGGACTTTTAGCACTCGCCCCGCTGCCGTTATTCTGGCGGCTGGGATGCCGCTGTCGGGAAATTAACAGCTGGCACTCCAACCGCCTGTAAATCATACTGAATCCTAGTACATAAGTATGTACAATATACACAATTTTTATTATTTAGAGTACATATGTACACACACATATGTATTACCCATTATTATTTTTAATGCTAATGCTAACATTATGTTGCACCTCACATAGAATAACCAGTTACATCAGTCCTTACCCCAATGAGCTATAAAGACCTTAAAAGCTCAAAAGTACAAATACAGGCAATGTGCTGTTCCCACCTCTGTGTTCTAACACCTTACACCCTATTTGTAATGCCTCGGTGTACTATATATACACAATAGAAAGAGGCACAAGGAAAAGGTGTTAAACACATCACCAAACTACGTTTTATGTGTGGATTAGTTTCCAGACATTTTTATTCATTTTCCCAGTACATATGTGTGAATAAATTGTTAAGATGATTCCTTGCCTACAGGAAAGCAATGTTAGGGACAGAAAAAAAGTAGTAAAAGTATATGTTCCACTTCCATTAAAATAGTAAAAACAAAACAAACTTATTAAAAAAGCAGAACAATGCTGCTCTCTTGGAATCTTTAACAGCTCCCCTCCAATATATAGACTGCACAGTGTGCGACAGGCATGAGAAGAATTAAGGAATGGATGTTTGACATGCTTACTGCAAGGCATACCACCACATCTAACAAGCTCATAGTCTAAAGTCCATCGTCATGGAGGTAAGGCAACAAGCTTACTAGATGTGGTTAATGGTTCAACTGGATCATTCTGGTGATTGCTGGGAAAAGGTTCAGTGTGAGTCACGTTTTCCTTATAACTAAAATCAACAGCATGGGTGCTTCATTCCCGCCGCTGTGTACAGTTCCCGCCACAGACCAGTGTTTAAAAAAATAAACAAATTGTTGCACTAAGCTTTGAATTCTAGGCACTCGGCAGAAAGGTTACAGCCACACTAAAGCAGTGGTATATTAGCAACAGCTGTGTAATAATACCAAAACAAATGTAAGCCTGAATTCAGCTCTATTTTGCCCTATTTTAATGCCTTTCTTTGCCTATAAAAATCATGTTAAAAGCAGAGTGGGCTGCATTGTGACGCAGTGGATATCACTGCTGCTTCACAGGCAGCGTTGGGAGTCACAGGTTTGACCCCAATGGGAACATAATCAGCGTGGAATATATATGTTGTTATCATGCCCATGTGTGTGTTTCCTAATTTTTCTTTAGTTTCATAAAATACTCCAAGTTTAGTGAGACAGAATATGTAATGTAAGCTCCACTGAGTGAGGGGTTGATGTGAAAGATTCAATATTCTATGTAAAGAGCTTCATAAAGTAAGAGGCAGTATATCAATACTACATAGATAAATAAATAGTTGTTTATGAGCCCTAAGGTTCATGAGGAACCCAAGTTTCTGCTTCCCAGAGTTGGAACCCTTCATATATCTACTCATTAATTAAATGACACATTTACATGGGATGCGATTAGCATCCCGGCGGTCATGAAACCAACACCAGAATCCCGATGCCAGAACATATCAGGGTGACTGGTGGGGTTAAGGTCGGGGGGGATCTTAGGCACTAGAGGGAGGGGTTAGCCGTAGACGTCAACCCTCGAGTCTCAGCCCAGCAGCCACCCAAGGCGGGTTAGGGTTGGTGACTGGGGAGAGGTAAAATAATTCCCCAGTCCCATGTCTGCATTTTCATTGTCAAGATGCTGGTGTTGGTCATGTGACCACCGGGATAGCGTATCACACCCATTTACACAATGATCTGGATAATAAGATCAGTAAAGCTACTGTTGAGTTGTAAGTGGAACAAATTAAATAAAACAGAACCCAATCTGTGTACAAATACTAGAAATGTGCTTCAATTCAAAATTTGCGGAAAATTAAAGTACTGCTTCAGGGGCGTCTCTAGAGAGGAGGGGACCCATGTGCAGACTCCGTGTGTGGGCCCCCTACTCTCCCGTGGCCGTCGCGCCGCTGCTAGCGCACTGAGTGCTGTAGACTCTGGCACTGTGCCAGAGTCTCTAGTGGTCAGTGCGCTAGCAGCGGCGCGACGGCTACAGGAGAGGAGGGGGCCCACCCACGGTCAGCGATGGACTCCGGAAAGGTAAGTATAGGAGAAATGATTGCAGTGTGTGCGATGTGGGCCCACCCTGGACTCAGGGGCCGGTGTGGGCCCACCCTGGACTCAGGGGCCCGTGTGCACCGCACATACTGCACCCATTATAGAAACGCCAATGTACTGCTTGATTTTGTCCTACTTCTTGAAGCTTATGCACAGCACATAGTATACAATTTGTATACTGCATGCTAAATTATAAAATGTTTTAGGCAATATAGGCAGGGCTTAAAGTGGGCAACAAAGAGTTGGAGAGACACTGGGGTGGTGCCAAAGGGACTATTCATACTAGGCTCTACTTGGTCAATAACCGCCCTGGAGACAACTTATTCACCTTATAAGAATAGACGCCATTCCTTATATACTATATCTAAATCTTCAATAAAAAAAAAAAAACATTGTGTTGAAAAAATTGACTCCATTCACTTACATTTGGCTACTTTTAAATTAATGACCAGGAGATTCCTGACTTTTAGTTGTCCTGGACTATAGGGTAGACCGCCTTCCCAAAACTCATCTACTTCTCCAGTGAAGTGGGCGCAATTTGCAGCACATAATACAGTAAATTACACATTTTGCATCAGTGGGTGGGCAGTGCCGAAACTAGGATTTTTGGCGCCCTAGGCAAAGCAGTAATTTGGCGCCCCCTATGCACACAAACATACACTTTGGAACCATGTCAAAAACACAGTAATAAACAATTGGCAAAGTGACAAACAGCACCGTCAGGGTGCATCCAGCTCACATTCCCTAGGTAAATGGATAGGAACACAAGAAAACTAACATGCACCTCAGATACAGTATTGTGAGGGACTCTGACTGGCCAACTGCCAATTAAAGAGGAGGAGTACCAACTTTCCGTGTAGGGGGGACACACAATGTGGGTTATCCTGGCTGCAGAGAGGAGTCCCTAGGACTGTTTGGTGTTATATACCTGATATAAGCCATGCAGTCACTGTATCACACACACTGGGAGAAGGAGGACTCCAAGGGTGAGATTCAAATGATATATCACGCCCAATTTCCTTCCTAAAATGATCTCCGTTATTGTGCATTTTGCGCCCATAGTAATCAGGTTTAGCTGTTTAAAGGGTTGGGTGCCTCGCTACTCTGGGGGTAGCGAGCTGAAATAATGATACAATGTCCCTGAGGGCAGAAACAGAATGGGTGTGGAAAGGGGTGAAAAGAAGTGAATCCCGCCCCAACTGTCTAACCGCTGTAGGACTACAAAGCCCTGCATGCCAGTCAGGACCTAGGACCACTGGGAGGCAGCAGCTGTCACCTCAGACTAATTATCATCTGCTGCTGCTTCCTCTCACACTTTCCTTTTCTAGTGGAGCTGCTATTCAGGAAGGGGGAGGCGCCGAACAACGGGGCTGGGGGCAGATATAGTTTACACAGGTACAGGAGTGTGTGAGCGGCCATGGACCAGCTCTCGGGAAATGAAAGGGGGCAGCTGGAGAGTTCATGATCACCGCCCCTGTCTCATTCATTAGCGTTCTAGTTGCCGGGGAGGGGGAAGTTAAATAGGAGTCCACATTGGTGATGCTGGGGACCGGGTACCTGCAGCGAGGGTTCTTGGACCTGGCAGAAGGGCTGAGAGAAAGGAGGGGAGGCAGAGTACCCATCTCTGCGCCCTCTCAAATTCTGCACCCGCCCCCAAAGCTAATCACATCACCCTTTTTCTCCTCCTCCTGGGTCCGAGATGAGAGGTAAAACATAGTTAATATAAACCAACATTTTAAAATATTTAGTTAACATTTCAGTGACCTACTAGACCACTGCAACATATGCCATCTTTCTTTGTACACGACTAGATTGCTCATTAAGTAAATTTTCCTCCTTTTGAGGGCATCAAATGACAGTGGCAATAAAGATGGAAGAGAAGAAGGTTGTGGCATCACTGTATCCGGATGTAAAATGATAGTGTTTACAGAGGTATGTACAGATGTGTCCACCTACATCTAACCTACTGGCACGATAAACAGTCATTCTAGTCACGCTGTGCTGTGATATGACTCAGTAGCGCCGAGCTTCTTTTCGTGCGCCCTTTTCATTAAAAAGCGTCTTATTCTCAAAATGATGTGAATGGGACACATGACCAGCTTATGCTGATTAAAATTATATGCAGCATTCTTATATTCTGTGTGCGGCCGTGGCTGTATCTACGAAATGCTCTACGAAAAAACAGTAACATAATATTTCGTATGCAGATACAGCCACAAACCCACAGACAATATAGGCATGCTGCATATCATTTTAATCAGCAGAGTCTGCTTGTGCGTTTTATTCACGTAGTGATGCGAATAAGACATTTTCAGCAAAAAAAAGATGCCTGCTGCTAATGGAGTTGCACAAGACCTGTCAGCTCACTAACGCCAGGCATCTTCTGCTGTGTGGCATATTGAGGCAAGATGTATGAGGACACATCTGTATACATTGGCGTTTCTATAATGGGTGCAGTGTGTGTGGTGCACACGGGCCTCTGAGTCCAGGGGGTGGCCACATCGCACACACTGCACCCATTTCTCCTATACTTACCTTTCCGGTGTCCATCACCCCCCCGAACTTGACCTATTTTACATGGTTCCGAGGCAGCCTCGGATCTTCCCGCCTTGCTCGGTTAACCCGAACGCGGCCGAACGTCATCATCCCGCTGTCGGATTCTCCCAAGATTCGGATTCTATATAAAGAGCCGCGCGTCGCCGCCATTTTCACTCGTGCATTGGAGATTGAACGGAAAGGATGTGGCTACGTTCTCTCCCTGAAAAGCACCATATCTGTGCATATAATGTGTCAATAGGAACAGGCGGGTTCAGGCTCTGTGTAAGATGTGTGCGACAATGCCACCTACCCCCATTCAGAATATAGGCCACTTACCTGATTTCTTGATCTTGTCCCCTGCCAGGTACTCTGCGAACCCCAGCTGATGTTACAGTATGCTCCTCTTTTCCTGGGAGCTGGCTGATATGGCGGTGCTGAGTGTCCACTGATGCATAGCCTCATCCCCAGGTATACTGGAGTACTGCACTACGGACAAGGGTGTGCAGTAGTGACATTGGCAGGCTATCCAATCCTGGACAGAGATGTCAGAGGTGCCTAGTTACCTTCATTACACAAGAGCAAACTAGAGATGAGCGGGTTCGGTTAGTCGAGATCCGAACCCCCCCGAACTTGACCTATTTTACATGGTTCCGAGGCAGCCTCGGATCTTCCCGCCTTGCTCGGTTAACCCGAACGCGGCCGAACGTCATCATCCCGCTGTCGGATTCTCCCAAGATTCGGATTCTATATAAAGAGCCGCGCGTCGCCGCCATTTTCACTCGTGCATTGGAGATTGAACGGAAAGGATGTGGCTACGTTCTCTCCCTGAAAAGCACCATATCTGTGCTCAGTGTGCTGCAAATATCTGTGCTTAGTGTGCTGCAAATATCTGTGCTCAGTGTGCTGCAAATATCTACGTTCTCTGCCTGGAAAGCTCCATATCTGTGCTCAGTGTGCTGCAAATATCTGTGCTCAGTGTGATGCATTTTGGTGACCAACAGTATAGTTGTACAGTACAGTAGGCCATTGCTGTATCTTGCAGCTCTGTGTCACTGCAAGTATCCATTCCATATCTGTACTGCATTTTTGTGAGCAGTATATATAGTAGTACAGTGCAGCATTTTGGTGACCAACAGTATATAGTTGTACAGTACAGTGGGCCATTGCTGTATCTTGCAGCTCTGTGTCAAGTATACTATCCATATCTGTGCTGCATTGTTGTTGTGAGCAGTATATAGTAGGACAGTGCAGCATTTTGGTGACCAACAGTATACAGTTGTACAGTACAGTAGTCCATTGCTGTATCTTGCAAAGTATACTATCCATATCTGTACTGCATTGTTGTTGTGAGCAGTATATAGCAAGACAGTGCAGCATTGTGGTCACCACCAGTATACATATACAGTAGTACAGTACAGTAGTCCATTGCTGTATCTTGCAGCTCTGTGTCAAGTATACTATCCATATCTGTGCTGCATTGTTGTTGTGAGCAGTATATAGTAGGACAGTGCAGCATTTTGGTGACCAACAGTATATAGTTGTACAATACAGTAGTCCATTGCTGTATCTTGCAGCTGTGTCAAGTATACTATCCATATCTGTGCTGCATTGTTGTTGTGAGCAGTATATAGTAAGACAGTGCAGCATTGTGGTGACCACCAGTATACATATACAGTTGTACAGTACAGTAGTCCATTGCTGTATCTTGCAGCTCTGTGTCAAGTATACTATCCATATCTGTGCTGCATTGTTGTTGTGAGCAGTATATAGTAAGACAGTGCAGCATTGTGGTGACCACCAGTATACATATACAGTAGAACAGTACAGTAGTCCATTGCTGTATCTTGCAGCTTTGTGTCAAGTATACTATGCATATATGTGCTGCATTGTTGTGAGCAGTATATAGTAGGACAGTGCAACATTTTTGTGACCAACAGTATACAGTTGTACAGTACAGTAGTCCATTGCTGTATCTTGCAAAGTATACTATCCATATCTGTACTGCATTGTTGTTGTGAGCAGTATATAGTAAGACAGTGCAGCATTGTGGTGACCACCAGTATACATATACAGTAGTACAGTACAGTAGTCCATTGCTGTATCATGCAGCTGTGTCAAGTATACTATTCATATCTGTGCTGCATTGTTGTTGTGAGCAGTATATAGTAGGACAGTGCAGCATTTTGGTGACCAACAGTATATAGTTGTACAATACAGTAGGCCATTGCTGTATCTTGCAGCTCTGTGTCAAGTATACTATCCATATCTGTGCTGCATTGTTGTTGTGAGCAGTATATAGTAAGACAGTGCAGCATTGTGGTGACCACCAGTATACATATACAGTAGTACAGTACAGTAGGCCATTGCTGTATCATGCAGCTGTGTCAAGTATACTATTCATATCTGTGCTGCATTGTTGTTGTGAGCAGTATATAGTAGGACAGTGCAGCATTTTGGTGACCAGCAGTAGTAGTACAGACAGTACAGTAGGCCATTGCTATTGATATATTACTGGCATATAATTCCACACATTAAAAAATGGAGAACAAAAATGTGGAGGGTAAAATAGGGAAAGATCAAGATCCACCTCCACCTCGTGCTGAAGCTGCTGCCACTAGTCATGGCCGAGATGATGAAATGCCATCAGCGTCGTCTGCCAAGGCAGATTACCAATGTCATAGTAGAGAGAATGTAAAATCCAAAAAACTAAAGTTCAGTAAAATTACCCCAAAATCAAAATTAAAAGCGTCTGAGGAGAATCGGAAACTTGCCAATATGCCATTTACGACACGGAGTGGCAAGGAACGGCTGAGGCCCTGGCCTATGTTCATGGCTAGTGGTTCAGCTTCACATGAGGATGGAAGCACTCATCCTCCCGCTAGAAAAATTAAAAGACTTAAGCTGGCAAAAGCACAGCAAAGAACTGTGCGTTCTTCTAAATCACAAATCCCCAAGGAGAGTCCAATTGTGTCGGTTGCGATGCCTGACCTTCCCAACACTGGACGGGAAGAGGTGGTGCCTTCCACCAATTGCACGCCCCCTGCAAGTGCTGGAAGGAGCACCCACAGTCCAGTTCCTGATAGTCAAATTGAAGATGTCACTGTTGAAGTACACCAGGATGAGGATATAAGTGTAACAGCTCAAGACAGAAAAAGATTGTCTTTTTTGTTGGCGCACTTAGAAAAGAGGAGGAAATTTTACATTTATTCTTAATGTGAATATATCATATTAAAATCTAACTTTTATTATCACTTTCTTTAAAATTTGTTAGCAATTGAGAAACATAAATGGAAAGGTGTGTTGTATGAATTTTAGTGAATTTAATGAATAAATTCAATGTTATAAACAGAATAAAAGCTGATTCACTGTGCCTGAATTTTCTGCTTCATTTATTTATATCATAAATTTTCAATTAGAGAGCAATGTATATAGTATGAAAACTGTATGTAGGATTAGATGAAGTGAGCTTCTCACATGGATGGCAAAAGAAGAAGGAAAAAGGAGGGGGAGAGAAGAAGAATTAATCAAAGGTCCTCACTGCATGAGGGGATAAGTAATACAGCCACCACATGCTTAACCTTCATTTCAGATACAATAATCACTGAAGTACCTATGGGGAATCTGGGTACGGGAGTACCAGAAGTTGCTTTCAAAAATTAACAGCAACTGGCTCAAATAGCCACAATACCAGTGGCAATACCAGAAAAATAAGGGAATTAATGATGGTTACAGGATTCTTCTGGAGTGTTCTTTAAAAATATTCATTGTTCTCACATATTTACAGTATTAGGACCTTTGATTAATTCTTCTTCTCTCCCCCTCCTTTTTCCTTCTTCTTTTGCCATCCATGTGAGAAGCTCACTTCATCTAATCCTACATACAGTTTTCATACTATATACATTGCTCTCTAATTGAAAATTTATGATATAAATAAATGAAGCAGAAAATTCAGGCACAGTGAATCAGCTTTTATTCTGTTTATAACATTGAATTTATTCATTAAATTCACTAAAATTCATACAACACACCTTTCCATTTATGTTTCTCAATTGCTAACAAATTTTAAAGAAAGTGATAATAAAAGTTAGATTTTAATATGATATATTCACATTAAGAATAAATGTAAAATTTCCTCCTCTTTTCTAAGTGCGCCAACAAAAAAGACAATCTTTTTCTGTCTTGAGCTGTTCTGTAACTTATTGTCTAAGGTAGCACCCCCTATGATGAATGATAACAAAACGTCTTGAAATCAATTTGGGGAATTTTTCAGCAAATGTTAAAAATGTCGATATTTCTCTAGTGCAGAGGACATCCTTACCCCCCATTTCCCTATTGTGTACTGAGGATATAAGTGTTGCTGGCGCTGAGGAGGAAATTGACAAGGAGGATTCTGATGGTGAGGTGGTTTGTTTAAGTCAGGCACCTGGGGAGACACCTGTTGTCCGTGGGATGAATATGGCCATTGACATGCCTGGTCAAATTACAAAAAAAATCACCTCTTGGAATTATTTTAACAGAAATGCGGACAACAGGTGTCAAGCCGTGTGTTGCCTTTGTCAAGCTGTAATAAGTAGGGGTAAGGACGTTAACCACCTAGGAACATCCTCCCTTATACGTCACCTGGAGCGCATGCATCAGAAGTCATTAACAAGTTCAAAAACTTTGGGTGACAGCGGAAGCAGTCCACTGACAACTAAATCCCTTCCTCTTGGCAAAGTGTCTCTGTGGCGCAATCAGTTAGTGTGTACGGCTATTAACCAAAAGGTTGGTGGTTCAATCCCACCCAGGGACGTAATTGACCTTGTTATAAGGTCAATCAGATCTGTTCACCTATTTCCGCATTTAGCGCACCCTATTGCACTTACTTTACCTGTTCATCATCGCAGAATGGCTTACCCCAATTGCACTCTCATGGGGATTTGCGACATCGGACAACGCCACCAATATTGTGCGTGCATTACATGTGGGCAAATTCCAGCACTTCCCATGTTTTGCACATACATTGAATTTGGTGGTGCAGAATTATTTAAAAAACGACAGGGGCGTGCAAGAGATGCTGTCGGTGGCCCGAAGAATTGCGGGCCACTTTCGGCATTCAGCCACCGCGTGCCGGAGCACCAGCAAACACTCCTGAACCTGCTCCGCCATCACCTGAAGCAAGAGGTGCTAACGAGGTGGAATTCAACCCTCTATATGCTTCAGAGGATGGAGCAGTAGCAAAAGGCCATTCAAGCCTATACATCTGCCTACGATTTAGGCAAAGGAGGGGGAATGCACCTGACTCAAGCGCAGTGGAGAATGATTTCAACGTTGTGCAAGGTTCTGCAACCCTTTGAACTTGCCACAGTTCAGACACTGCCAGCCTGAGTCAGGTCATTTCCCTCATCAGGTTTTTGCAGAAGCAGCTGGAGAGATTGAAGGAGGAGCTAAAACGGAGCGATTCCGCTAGGCATGTGGGACTTGTGGATGGAGCCCTTCATTCGCTTAACCAGGATTCACGGGTGGTCGATCTGTTGAAATCAGAGCACTACATTTTGGCCACCGTGCTCGATCCTAAGTTTAAAGCCTACGTTGTATCTCTCTTTCTGCAGAGGTTCAAAGACCTGCTGGTGAGACACTTGTCAAGTCAAGCGGAACATGACCCGTCAACAGCTCCTCCTTCACATTCTCCCGCAACTGGGGCTGCGAGGAAAAGGCTAAGAATTCCGAGCCCACCCACTGGCGGTGATGCAGGGCAGTCAGGAGCGAGTGCCGACATCTGGTCCGGACTGAAGGACCTGCCAACGATTACTGACATGTCGTCTACTGTCACTGCATATGATTCTGTCACCATTGAAAGAATGGTGGAGGATTATATGAGTGACAGCATCCAAGTAGGAATGTCAGACAGTCCGTACGTATACTGGCAGGAAAAAGAGGCAAATTGGAGGCCCTTGCAAAAACTGGCTTTATTGCCCCCCCCCTCCAGTGTGTACTCCGAAAGAGTGTTTAGTGCAGCCGGTCACCTTGTCAGCGATCGGCGTACGAGGTTACTTCCACAAAATGTGGAGAAGATGATGTTCATCAAAATTAATTATAATCAATTCCTCCTTGGAGACATTCACCAGTAATTGCCTCCAGAAAGTACACAGGGACCTGACATAGTGGATTCCAGTGGGGACAAATGAATACTCTGTGAGGAGGGGGATGTACAAAGTGAAAGGGGTGAGGAATCGGAAGATGATGATGAGGTGGACATCTTGCCTCTGTAGAGCCAGTTTGAGCAAGGAGAGATTGATTGCTTCTTTTTTTTGTTGGCGGCCCAAACCAACCAGTCATTTCAGCCCCAGTCGTGTGGCAGACCCTGTGGCTGAAATTATGGGTTTGTTAAAGTGTACATGTCCTGTTTATTCAACATAAGGGTGGGTGGGAGGGCCCAAGGACAATTCCATCTTGCACCTCTTTTTTATTTTATTTATCTTTGCATCATGTGATGTTTGTGGACAATTTTTTTTTAAGGGCCATCCTGTCTGCCACTGCAGTGCCACTGCTAGATGGGCCAGGTGTTTGTGCCGCCCACTTGGGTCGCTTAGCTAAGTCATCCAGCGACCTCGGTGCAAATTTTAGGACTACAAATAATATTGTGAGGTGTGAGGTGTTCAGAATAGACTGGAAATTAGTGGAAATTATGGTTATTGAGGTTAATAATACTATAGGATCAAAATTACCCCCAAATCCAACACACACCTGAATCCGACAAAAAAATTTCAGGGAGATTTTGCCAAAACGCATCCGAATCCAAAACACGGCCGCGGAACCAAATCCAAAACCCGAAAAATTTCCGGTGCACATCTCTAGAGCAAACACAATGTTTTTTTGAGGGGGATTTCTAGTCATGCCGCCAGAGTGGGCAATCCCCTCAAAACATGTGCTTAGAGTAAAAATTTGCATGTTCTACACACACTCATAAAATTCTTGCTTAAACACATGCTAAGCATTGTAGTTGTTATAGATATGATTGCTACTGGCTCTCTTTAAGGGTTACATTTACTAAGCAGTGATAAGAACGGAGAAGTGAGCCAGTGGAGAAATCTCCACATCAACCAATCAGCAGCTCTGTATCATTTTATAGTATGCAAATTATAGATGTTACTTCAGTGCTGATTGGTTGCCATGTGCAACTTCTCCACTGGCTCACTTATCCGCTCTTATAACTGCTTAGTAAATGTACCCCTTAGTCTTTTGATATTATGGCTGCAGACGTGAGGGCACATGCATGCCGAGATCACTTTATTATAAAAGCAAAAACAAAAACAAAGGGGAAGATGAGGGCAGGTATTTTCAAGATGGGGGCACACACATTTGAAAGAGGGAAATCCTTTTTTTTTTAAACTATGGGATCTATATACTAAGCCTTGGATGGAGATAAAGTGGACGGAGATAAGGTAACAGCCAATCAGCTCCTAACCCCCATGTCACAGGCTGGGTTTGAAAAATGACAGGACCCGATTGGCTGGCACTTTATCTCCAACCAAGGCTTAGTAAATAGTCCCCTATGTGCCCTAATAGAAAATATTGCCCCAATCTGGCATCCATAAAATAAGGGGCACTAACAATTGAAAGAGGGGGTCCCCATGTTCAGATGATACAGCCCCTTAATAGTTATTGTCTGATCACAAAACAATTGTATCTGCTCTATGGAAAACATACATTTTCTGCCTGTATATGAAAGGGGTGGGGGGGGGGGGGGGGGGGGAGGATTGTTTACCCTATCAACCGCATAATGACACCGGCATCAACTAGATCCATTATCCCCCCCATAATGATGCCTGCATATAAGTAGGGTAGTCCCCTCTTTCAAATGACGCAGCCCTTTAGTAGCTATAGTCTGGAAATCAGCAGACAATATTACCTGCACTACAGGAACATACAATTACCATATGGACAGATTACATTATATGCCTTATCAACCCCATAATAACACTTGCAACCATAATGGCACCCTTGTTTGAAAGAGGAGTGTTCCCGCTTTCAATTATGTAGGCAATTAGTAGCTATTGTTAGATGATCATCAGATAATATTAGTCAATGCTAGGGAAAATTACAGCAAAAGGGTTAATTATGTTCCAACACTGGGTGCCAGATGTAATGACGCCCAAATTCGGCGGCCGCACGGGATGCCTGCCAAACCTGGACATTTTTTTAAAAGGGTAATAACTTACAAGGCAAGGTTTTGCCGGGAGTCATTACATCCGGCCCTGGGTGTTCCAAATAAACTGATGTGTTGTGGCTAAAGGGAATAAAAAATTAGCACTTATAGTTTGCATGACCTTGACAAATTGGATTACATTTGCTGTTTCAGGGTTAGGGTCAGTCCTGCTTGGTAGAGGCAGAAGAAAGATACACTGTAGTGCAAAGTCTTTTGTCTTGGAGCAAATGATTAAGAACAATAAAAATAGATAAATTAGTCTACAATAACAATGACCATCACATTATTTCTGAAGAGGTGTAAAGAGCAAATGGCTAGCAGAAATTTCCAGCATGTGTGCTAGTTCTCTTCCTTATTTTGATGCAGCTTATCCTGTAAGAATGTTCCAGTGAATGCACTGGCAGAGAATAAGAACTGAAACCAAACACTGACTGCAATTGCAGAGCTGGTTTTTCCAAAATCCCAAAACTTTACTCAAAGTAAAATGAGCAACATTCTTTCATTGATGTGAGAGATGACCGTGTAGGAAAGAGGTTGTGGGAAAAGATGACATTTAATTAAATATAGGTATCAGACGTTTACACTCTACATTTAAAATGTTCAGCATCACTTCCTTGGTATAATAATTGCACTTTATTATTTTAAGAATGCAAAATATTGTAAAATAATGTATACTTGGGAGGGCAGTTGAACTATAGCTGGATAACTCTTTTAAAACATTCCTGTAACTCAAACCAATCTATATATATATATATATATATATATATATATATATATATATATATATATATAAACGCGAAAGCCCTCACTCACTGACTCATCACTAATTCTCTTACTTCCCGATAGGTTAGGAAGCTGAACATTAACATAGGTGTTCTTCAGGTGGAAAATAGGAAAACTACTTAGAATTTGAATAAACCTCCCCTAAGGGGATGAAAAGTAGGTTGACATAATGACATCATTACCGATGTGCGGCTTGCATTGCGTGTACGATAACGCCCAAACAGATAATCGGATAAAAATTTGGATTGCACCTCCACTGTGTAGAATTTAATAAACTACAAAAATGGTCCTGTCACTTCTATCATATCTGCTATGGGTGCTACTCAGGTAACGCCAAAAACCATGGATTAATATTTACTTACATTAAGACGTCACAAATTTACATCTCTATAGATTTACCAAATTATTAACACTCATGTATATGTACAACTGTGAAAATCAGAAACTCCCATGTAAATAACGGGTAGAACAGCTAGTCACATATAAGAGCTGCTTAGATAATCTTGTGGTGAAGAATACAGTGAAATAAAACTAATCAGGTAAAAGATTCACAAGACTTTTACAAATAAGACAAATCTAACAATAATAATTATACTAATTATTATTATTATTATTATTATTTATAGCAGTTTTTCCCAACAGAGCTCAAGGTGCATAACATTTGCAGATCTAAAAAAATAAAACACACACGATACAAAATAAATGAAGTATTAACATAAGACTACAGCAAAAAGCCAAGCACTGGGTATTTGTTTATTCAAATGCTAGATTAAACGGATATATGTCTATTTTTGAATATTTCTGCGTGTGAGGTAGTTTGTTCAGAGTCAGTGCTGCAAAGCTAAGGGCTTGAGCTCAAATAAAGAATTGAATATTCTAGGGCTACTACTAGTCCTTCATCTGAGGATTGAAGTAAACAATCTGATCATGGCTGACACATAATATTTAAGGGTCCAGCCATAATCCTGGACTACACCAAAAATCCATATATGGTCAGTGTTTTACAACTGGAAAGCCCCAAGTGAAAATCAAATTGTCTGTTAAAGCTGCCGTCTTACGCTATGACGGTGAGCTCTCATAATCAGAAACTCTGTTTTATCATGATTGAGTGGCAGCCAAATGGCATTCCTCCACTCCTGTAGATGTCAGTGGATGAACTTCTATTCAGTCTTAGGTTGTATCTGCAAAAGGCCGTTTACCGCCTCTGAAATAAGACCACTAGGCTGTCTCCATCAAAGGGGAATTCAATATCTACAGTAATCCAAACATTAGCAGTCAAGAAACATCATTAGGGGAAGAATACATGTTTATGTGGCAGGGATGGAACAGAGCTCTATGCTGCCTTGTGCTGGCCCTGCCCCCTGAACCCATGACTTACTGATGTCACACCTAGGGGTCAGGGCCTTTGGCTCTAGGAAGTACAGCACTGCCCGGAGGGCACTGATGACAATACGGGCAGCTGCACAGACTGCAGGGTACCTGCACAGAGCATCCCTTGGATGCTTCAGGTAGCTCTGCAGCAGTGCTACTAGCTGCAGGTTGCCATTCGTGGCAAATACAGGTGCTGTGGAGAAGCGAGTGTCTTGCCACATGGCTCTGCACACTGGTCGACTGCACCACTTGCACACACCTAGTTACAGCCCTGTTATGTGGCCTACTACTCCTAAATAAGATTCAGCCTAATTTACAAGACCCATGTCACTCAAATGTATTACCCAGTATTAGGCACCTAAAGACAGTGTTATAGCATTTGTCCAGGACACATGAAACGCCCCATTCTCTATCCATCACCTCACCCAGCCACCCAACCAACCAACCAACCCACACACATACATCAAATCAACCCCACATCCTCCCCTTCTTACTGGAGAATTGTGCTGTGGAGAGAGGCTATGATGGCTGAGTCCGCCATATCTGATGATGCATTTCCATAGGCTGGGACCGCATTGAGATCGCAGTGCTCCCTGCCTATCAGTGACCGGGAGCTGCATCCTCAGCTCCAATTATGAAGCAGCATGGAGGAAGAGCTCAGTGCATAAAGTAGAGCACTGAGCATCGCCAACGCTGCTATATCTGACAACTGTGATTCATACTCAGTGACTGGAGCCAGGAGCACACGCTCTGGTCGTTCGCCCATTGTATTCTGCTGCCCAATGTCATAGCTGTACCTAGCTGTGCCTAACCTAAGTGGGCTACATACATAATAGCTATGAATTGTATGACTGGCTATGACAAATACGTACACTTGCTAGTAGTTTTCGATACATACACAAAGACACCAAGTTCACTTTATAGAAGGCACCTGTAGTATACAATTGTGAAAATAATCTGGATGATGCCAGTCATGGTACATGGTCTATGCAATAGATACCATGATAAGAGCTGTACTGATATAAAGGAATGTCCTGTTTGATAGAGATCTCGGGCTAGATGTACCATCCTGTAGACCACAGTTGAAAAGCTCTGTTTTGAATGAGACAAACATTCCTGTAGAAGCACTGCAAATAGTATTTAAAGTTTCCAAACCCAAAAGACACTGTATGTAAAAAAAATTATGAAAGTATCTAATAGCTTTTGACATTTACAGTGGCCTCACTTCAACCTTCATTTTAGAGTCACATAATTGCTGCCAAAAACACAACAATTTTTTCTCAGGGGGAAAGACATCTGTTTTTCTATACTTGAAAAACAGGGAATTGGATGCGTCCGATGCACATAATGTATTCTCATTTTACAATCTCACAAAAGCATTAGTTGGATACCGCAGAAGGAATTAGCAGATAAGCCATTCTTGCAAGCACTTTAACATGCTACTGTCAGAAACAAGTTTCTAGAAGAGTAGTAGGTACTGCATCATACTGAAACTACTGAGCACACGGACAATGGGCTGTTTGTAAAAAGGTTACACAATATAAAGCACAATCCTGAACTTCATTCCAGCTTCTTTGAGCTATTTATAGATGATAAATGTGTAGCTTATTGCAGTCATAGAACCAGCAGTTTCAGAGGTTCCATCTGCGAAGAACACAGTAGTTACTTTGCGTATGCTAAGTTAACTCTTAAGCAAGGAGGACTTCAAATAAGAAGTCTGCAAACAAAATGCAGTTGCCAATGTCCACAAGCTTCTCTCTAAGTATAGATATGCCCAGCAGTGCCATTTCTAGGGCCATGCTAGCTGGGCAATTAAACAGGGCACCTGTGTCACGGCCACAGTCTCTTTCTGACAGTATTCTATGCAGCCTGGCTGTTTGCATAGAATACTGTTAAAAATAGTCTCCACCTCAGAGGACACAGTTATGAAGGTTGCTAGAGGAGGCGATGGCCATCCTCTAGCAACCTGCAGAAGTGTCTCCCCTGAGGCGTCGGCAGCCATTTTGGGAGGAACATTTACAACCCTGGCAGATGCAAACAGCGCAAGAGTGCTGGGACTGCAGGAGGGGGGGGGGGCATTGGCGGCATCATGAAACCCTGACAACGAGCAGTTAGGTAGTGTGGCACAGTGGCATAATTCTAAGGGGCATAACTGTGTGGGGCATAAATATGGTGCTAGAAGCATTACTGTTTGTGTGCGGCATACTATGTTAATATGGTGCAAGGGCATTACTGTATGAAGCACAATATGGTGCAAGGGGCACTGTTGTGTCTGTATAAGGTAGTCTTTTCCTGCAAGGTCACACACCATTTTTGGACATTTTTTAGTGTTCACACTGGGAGCCAAACTGTCTAGGAACAGCCCTGATGCCCATAAATATACAATGCCAATCTTTTTAAAGCTGTACTACTACCTATAAAAAAAAAATTTTTAGTACACGTCCGTACATCCTTACTAAGCTGGAGTCCCAGGTAATAACCCTGCACAGACTTAAGTTAAGAGGAGCGGCACATTCTGTGACAACAGAACAGGAAATAAAGAAAGCAGGAAATATGTAAATGGAAGAGTAGGGGAGTATGAGCGGGAGAACCAGTCATAAGCTGCCATATGGGGAGTGGGCACTATTCAGAGTTGTTCGCAGCCTCAAATTTGTTAGCAGTTGGGCAAAACCATGTGCACTGCAGGTGTGGCAGATATAACATTTGCAGAGAGAGTTAGATTTGGGTGGGTTATTTTGTTTCTGTGCAGGGTAAATACTGGCTGCTTTATTTTTACACTGCAATTTAGATTTCAGTTTGAACACACCTCACCCAAATCTAACTCTATATGCACATGTTATTATCTGCCCCCCGCCCCCCACCCTGCAGTGCACATGGTTTTGCCCAACTGCTAACAAATTTACTGCTGCGATCAACTCTGATTTAGGCCATATATTTTCAAGATATTTTCATAGGCAGTTGTGCAGGTTCAAACTAATCCATGATGTCTACAGAGCATCCTACTCATAAATGAAATGCAGTCAAGTGTGCCAAGACCCCTGTCATTCATAGACAGAATAGCACTCCTAGAATACTTATCATTGCAGCAACATTTCTAGTATTGTATAAGCTCTTGGTCTGGCTCCATCATGTACATTGGGTAGTACGTCACAGTTACAAGACAAACAGGTATCGGGCTGTAACTAGATATATTGTAGGCCCCAAGGGCAAAAATTTGTAAGGGCCCCTATGCACCACCCAGTGTTGGAAAATGTATATCCCAGTGTTGGAAAATGTATATAGCACATGTAACTTTGACAGGGAAGATAGGCCTATTTAAACAATATTACATTTAAATAAGATATAATTAAATTCCCATAAATGACAACATAATAAAAAGTCCAAAGTGGTTTCCGGAAACTGAACAAAAACAATGGTAAGGATCCAATCTAGTACATAAAATCATGTTTTTCAGTGCTGAAGGTAAAGGAAAAGTACAGTACATGCATTGCAGCATTTACTGTAAAGAACAAGAGTGATATATAGTTCCTGCTGCAAAAATAACTAGTTTCCCTCATTATGTCATGCATCAAGACAGCATTTTATATGTTCATTAAACAGGAATTGATTGCATTAGATGTTAAGCTCCAATTCCATAAACAGGTACCATAACAGGCTATATATGCAGGTCTAAAGAAATGTGTCAGAGGTCCTAGTCACACTGCATTACTACTAAGACACATTTTCGATACATACACAAAGACACCAAGTTCACTTTATAGAAGGTACCTGTAGTATACAAATGTGAAAATAATATGGATGATGCCAGTCGTGGTACATGGTCTATGCAATAGATACCATGATAAGTGCTGTACTGATATAAAGGAATGTCCCATTTGTCAGAGATCTCGGGCTAGATGTACCATCCTGTAGATCACAGTTGAAAACAGCACCGTAACTACTTGTGTGCCAGGTGTGCCTGGCACACAGCACAGTCCCCCTGTGGGCGCAATGGCCAGCGGCTTGTAATGAGTCAAATTGACTCATTACAAGCCACCTCTGCTGTGTGCGCCGTGCTGGAGAAGCCAGAGGCAGGGGAGGAGAGCAGCAGCGCCGGAGGCAGGGGAGGAGGAGGGAGGGGGACTGGAGCCGCAGCAGCGCTATGTAATTGGTAGAGGCACCACTGCAGCAGTCCCCTCTCCTTCCGCATTGGCTGGCCGGCGCTGCTGTGAATGCTGGGATGCGCTTCCCTCATCCCAGCATTCACAGCGGCGGCGGGCAGCCAATGCAGAAGTAGAGGGGACTGCTGCCGCGGCTCCTCTACCAATTACATAGCCCTGCTGCGGCTCCAGTCGCCCTCCCTCCTCCTCCTCCTTCCCCCCTGCCCGGGATCTGCCAGCACCGAGGAGCCTGACTGCCAGCGGGGAGAGATGGTAAGTATCTATCTGTCTCTATCTATTCTGGCTGCCGCAATGTGTAAAAATGGGGTCGCTGTCTGCCATAATGTGTAAAAAGGTGACGCTGTCTGCCATAATGTGTAAAAAGGGGACGCTGTCTGCCATAATGTGTAAAAAGGGGGACGCTGTCTGCCGTAATGTGTAAAAAGGGGGACACTGTCTGCCGTAATGTGTAAAAAGGGGGACACTGTCTGCCATTTGGGGGCGCCAATGCCGTTTCTTGCACACAGCGCTAAAATGCCTAGTTACGGCACTGGTTGAAATGCTCTGTTTTTGAACACTTTTGCTTTCAGGAGTGGAAAATTACATAAAAAAACAGTGCAATCATATTAAAATGACACGTGCAGTACAGTACACAGCTTCAAATATGCCACCTACTATTATCTCATTAGATTGCAGAGGCAGAATCACACACTGTTGGGAGTAACATGACCCAGACTGACAAACCAATCAAGATTTTACGACAGATTCCAGGTGATACTTTAACGTCAGTGTTTATCAGATATTCACAATGCGCTGCTTTACCAATTATGATTGAGCCTCAATAGCCAGAGATGTTATTAGCCAATGTGTTGAGAACATGGGCTATGTAAATCATCAGTGTCCTAAAATTTCTACACCATAGAATCTTTCACTGTACAAAACAGATATTTACAGACTGGATTTACTTACAGAGATAAGCTCATAGCCATGCGCCATGATATGTAAACACATGGATAAAAGCAAGAAGACAGGCAGAGAGATAGATGAGAAGCAGGCACTATGACAGATTGTGTGCAATAGTAAAGAGAAGGTATCATTTGTATAATGGCTGATAAGTGAGGAGTAAAGTAATAATTCAACTGAGGTGAAACCTCTAATAAGTTATAAAAGCCCACCCTGTCTGCCTAAGTGATGAGGTGTCAGTACACATAAAATACTCTGTGCTCTGCCATTACAGAAATTAAACAGAAGTTTCAGACAATAAAGTATTCTACAGACAGTTGTCACAACACAGTTTGTACTTATAACAATATTTTGGTGTGTTCAGTATGTATAATATGATAGCAGAGGTCAGGGCAGGACTGGCCCACAGGGCAAACCCCAGGTGGGCCCCAATGCCTAGGGGCCCTACCTTCTCCTCTGGGGATCAGGTTGCAGACTTCTGCACTTGAGTATATATTATACATACTGTATGTCACATTATATTGCACAGGACTAGGTTTATTTTCTGCAGAGCATTGCTGTTATTATTCTGGTACATTATCATGCAAGCACTAGCAGTATTTACTATATACTGTACTATTTATATACTATTTAGTACAGGTTGAGTATCCTGTATCCAAATACTCCGAAATACAGACTTTTTTGAGCGAGAGTAAGATAGTGAAACCTTTGTTTTCTGATGGCTCAATATACACAAAGTTTGTTTAATACACAAAGTTATTCAAAATATTGTATTAAATGACCTTCAGGCTGTGTGTATAAGGTGTATATGAAGCATAAATGAATTGTGTGAATGTACACACACTTTGTTTAATACACAAAGTTGTTAAAAATATTGGATAAAATGACCTTCAGGAAGGCTGTGTGTATAAGGTGTATATGTAACATAAATGCATTCTGTGCTTAGACTTGGGTCCCATCGCCATGATATCTCATTATGGTATGCAATTATTCCAAAATACGGAAAAATCCAATCTCCAAAATACTTCTGGTCCCAAGCATTTTGGATAAGGGATACTCAACCTGTATATATATATTTATCATTGGGCCCAGACCATGCACTCTCTAATGGTTAGCCAAAACTCTGTGGAAGATGGCCACACCCCTTCTGGAGACAGGAAACACTCCTAAACACATGGGCCCCTACCACTGCATTATCCCGGTGGGCCCTTCACATACCAGTCCGACACTGGCAGAAAGTGTTAAAAGCTGAAAGCATTAAAGCACAAACACTTTTGTAATATATATTATATATGGTGGAAAATTACATTTTAACGCAAACAAGTTGGTGGGTGTGTGTGGGGGGAGGGGGGCGCAAACAAACACAATCCTTCCAAACTTCCTTCTCTGCAGCTCAGACAGGATGAAGTCTACTATAGAGGTGACAAGGACCTTGACAAACAGCAGCATTTGTAGCACTGTAGTTAATGGATTTTATTACTCTCAACTAACTATACATAACTTATTGATTTAAGGAAGAGTTGTGGGGCAGTGGCAGAACTACTGTATATATGGCCTATAGGGCTGTAACTAGAGGCAGGGCCAGATTGAGGTGTGTGGGTCCCCTGGGCAACAAACATGTGGGGGGCCCTATCAATATAATTAACAATGTGCATACTCCCACCCATCCCTGTACAATCTTCTAACCTGTCACCTCTCCTACTGTACATACATATAGGCAGGGCTCCACACACAGACACATACATACATAGATGCACAGCTACATATAGGCAGGGTTATATATATATATATATATATATATATATATATATATAGTGTTCACGCTAGGCTGTTTTAGCAGGGCGCCGTGCCCTGCCCTTTCTGCGGCGCCCTGCTAAAACAGCCACCCACCTTCTGCCCTCCCAGCGTGTAAAGATGCCGTGCGCATGCGCGCGGCATCCATTCACGCTGTGAGAGAGCATGGGGGAAGCCCAGCACCCCCAACAGTGATACCGCCAGCCGCCCACGCCCCCCCCGTCTGTGGGCTGAACCGCCCACTTGTAGTACATCGATTGGCCACACCCCCTTTTGGCACATGCGCGTGCTTGTGCCCCTCACAGTCTGGCGCCCTGCCCCACTGCTAGAGTGAACACTATATATATATATATATATATATCTATATATACATACACACACACATATATACTGTATACACACATACATACACACACATACATATAGGTCACACACAAGGGCAGCAGTGTCTGTCTGTCGGGCAGGGGGGGCAAATTGAGAGAGCCTGTGATCACCGCTGCTCTGCTTTGAAAAGCAGCCAGTGACCACTGAATAGATGCCGTGCGCAAGCACAAGACATCTAACAGTGCGGAGAGATGAACCGGGGGCTGCACGGGAAGCACTGGGCACACCTCCAAAATGACAAAAACAGGGATCGCGCAATGATGCCCCAACCCCTTTGCAGCTGCAGGCACGCCAGGTCTCGCTTTTGAATCCTCAGAAGTTGGGAGGTATGCACATGTATACAGACGACTGTGGTATGGTACCTATCACTACTGCAGCAGCTTCCTCATCTTCCATGGCTATGCTGCCAGACAGGACAGAACTGAAGATCAGTCCACTGTAGCTTCTCCCACTCCTCGGCTCAAACAATACGGGCTCAGCACATGCTCCTTTGACCCCACTGTCTCATTATGACCATACAAGCAGTGAGTGTGTGCTGCTGCTCAGAATCCCAACCAGGGCAGTGAGCACCGCGGTGGTTGCTGTATATAGAACATTTGAGCCGCCAAAGAGAAACACAGCACAGGCAGCAAAATGCTGCTCTGCTATACATTACTTCTGTTGACTGTGTGGGCCCCGGACGACCACCCCTGTTGCTCCTCGTATAATCCGGGTCCTGGCGACAGCATTATCGCTGCCAGACAGCACCTAAATGTGGCTTGCATAATGCCTCCCAAGGCACCCTGCAGCACTACTGTAGAGCCGCTAAGCGGGCACACTGCAACCTGTGAAGAGTACTTAGGACACTCCGGCCAGTGCTTTACTTCTCAGAGCTGGTGTTCCTGCCCTCAAGATGTGACATCATGTCACATGTTTAGGCTGAGGCACAGGCATATTTATAATGGGTGCAGTGTGTGCAGTGCACACGGACTCCCGAGGGTCCAGGGGGGCCCACACCGCACACCCTGCACCCATTAATAGAAATACTTACCCTCCGGCGTCCCACGGCACAGCAGCAGCACTGCCGAAATCACTGGGAAAATGTTGCAGCGTCATTTTCCCGGTGTTTCACGCATGCGCAGTAGGTAAATCACTGTTGAAATGGGCGCCGCACCATTTTCCCATAGATCTGCGCATGCGCTGTAGACTCTGGGACAGCGCTAGGGTCCCCTAGGGACCCTAGTGCCCAGAGTCTACACAGCGCTGCCAGGTAGAGGGGAGGGGACCCAGCCGAGGCCTGCTCACGGGCCTCCTCCTCTCAAGAAACGCTCCTGGGCTGAGGGAACAGCATGGACACACTGCAGCCATGTTACAGTGCTGATAGCAGCTACAAGACCATCAGAAGAGGTACCCTATCTACTCTATTGGGAAAAAATGTGGGAGGCTTCAGTGGAATTTCTTGGCCACTACTTAGGTTTTGCTAAGAGGCATTATGATGCACTGTTCTTCCCTTTTATCTTCTCCAACCACAAAAGTCACAACTACATCATAACATTCAACATTAGAAGTAATGACATCCATATAGATAAACTCAAGCAGTACAAACCCACATTTAATCTAAAGTGTACAGTATCTAAGAAATAGCAGTGTACCAAATATAGCAATTACAACAAGTGTAAATATAAATATCAAACAGATGGTGTTTGCAAACAGCAAAAATATCAGACATAATGGTATAAATAACCTACATGTATTATATGAAAGTAAAATATATTTATGTGTTAGAATCAATACAATATGTATACAGTGAAGAGAAATGCATGATGGCTTCCACAGTAGTGATGTAAATAATATATATATATATATATATATATATACACATACATATACAGTATATATAGTTTTATTTGCTCCATACCGAAACATTACGATTTCATTATTACTGTATTTCAAATTCTACTACTTATAGTTCTTGTTTTGGCTCCTTGTAACATCAAAAGATGACATAAACCAAATCTGTCATTAATCAGTAAAGATGCACAAATATATCCGCTTGTTTTCAGTTCTTGATTGACTGCAGTACATTTGGCATGTGTCCTAGCTACAATAAAACATACGTTTACATTGAATAGTTGGCCTTAACAAAGAAGCATACTATGACTGAGGAATGATGGAATTCACAGCAGAAAGCAAAGCAGACAACAGCAACAAAGCTCCTGCACAGTTTCATTCCAGTATGCGTCCTTATTTCATGTGCAAAGATAAATAAGAGAATGGCAAAGTGGTAGAACTTGATGTTCTATCTTTAAGAACAACATATATGCCGGTCTTTACACTTGGCAGCCACCAAAAACACTGCAGGTGTTTCATACAATGTTTCAGACTTTGGCCCTCATTCCGAGTTGTTCGCTCGCTAGCTGCTTTTAGCAGCATTGCACACGCTAAGCCGCCGCCTACTGGGAGTGAATCTTAGCTTTGCAGAATTGCGAACGAAAGATTTGCATAATTGCAAACAGAAATTTCTTTGCAGTTTCTGAGTTGCTCGGGACTTACTCTGCCACTGCGATCAGTTCAGTCAGTTTCGTTCCTGGTTTGACGTCACAAACACACTCAGCGTTCGCCCAGACACTCCCCCGTTTCTCCAGCCACTCCCGCGTTTTTCCCAGAAACGGCAGCGTTTTTCCGCACACACCCATAAAACGGCCAGTTTCCGCCCAGAAACACCCACTTCCTGTCAATCACACTCCGATCACCAGAACGATGAAAAATCCTCGTTATGCCGTGAGTAAAATACCTAACTTTTGTGTAGAATAACTAAGCGCATGCGCTCTGCGAACCTTGCGCATGCGCAGTAAGCGACTAATCGCAATATAGCGCAACTCGGCAACGAGCGAACAACTCGGAATGAGGGCCTTTGTGAGGATCTGGGATATCCTGGAGGGTGAGGTCCCTGGGGCACTGGCGCAATGGATAGCATCATCTCTGCATCACCCATGTCACTGCATAAGTGACTGGATGCTGGGGCTTATCAACCCTACTGGGAAAGCTCACCAATATTCATGAGCCTGCCAGCAGAGAAGGCAAGTATAGTTTCATGTAATGGGGCGGTGACCTACTAAACATGCCCCGGGCATATCTGTCCCATAAATTCATAGTGGCAGATTTTTCCTTATACACTATCCATCTGTAATTTTGCGGTCACCGAAGAAGCACATATTTCCAACTTAATTCCTCAAACATAGGGCAACTGGCTATATGGAGTTCCCAAGATATACAGGAGTTGTGGAGGCAATGACAAAGCAAATGAGGATTTACAAAGCTTCATGTTAAACCTCATTACAGGAGCTTACAATCAAGAGGGTGTAACTAAGAAGGCACAGTTGAACTGCAAAAATGTGTAAAATCACAAGTACACTATCAAATCTAAAAGCGGCAAAATGCCAGTTTATATAAGAGTTCCAAAGTATAAAGAATAGGAAAACAAGGTTGACAGAGAATACTTGTAGCAGTTACCAACCTTAGTACCAGAGAAATATGGCGGCATCCCCTGCATAATACAGATGTGTCCTTACTCAGCTTTGCTCTCAGCATGACAGACTAGAGTGGCGCCAGATCTCACGCTACTTTAGCCGCAATATGTCTTATGGACAGACAGCAATGTTGATTAGTCTGAAGGCTCTTTGCTACTTTTACACTAGTATTATGCTACATTTTGGCTAATATTATGCTACTTTTCACTAATTTTATGCAACTGAAGTGCTATTTTCTTGCATATTACATATGAATGAAAAGGCCTGTACATTGCGAATGGTCTATGGCTCACCAATGTATCAAATACTGTGGCCCAAGACAGATGGGAATTGTGCACACATTTAGTAAACCTTCGTAAGGCACATCTGTAGGTTTTAAAACATTCACTACAATTAAGGCGGGAATTCAATTATCAAACCCCGCTGCTAATTGCATGTGCTGAACCTATTCAATAACCCTGCGCGCTAGCCCCGCAAATGGACTGAACCTTGCAGCTCATGGAGCTGCAAAGTAAAGTCCATGTAAGGGAAAAAAAAAAAAAAAAAGAGGGTTGTACGCTAAAAAAAAAGAACCCCACTGATTCAACAGTTTACACAGAATCCGTGGGTTTCTGTGCGTAATTCATGATTTTTCGGCATGGAAAAGGCTATTTAATCGAATAGCCTTTCCTCATGCCGCAGGGATTATTGCCGGTAATCAGTCGCAGGGTAAACCCTGCAGCTAATTGAATATGCCTCTGTGTATGCCATTTTCTTTTCTCCGTTGAAGGTTCTAATTACACCTAGTGGTTCAGTACTGAACATAACTTCTTTTCTCTGGCCTCTGCTAAAAATCTAGATATGACGTTATTGATACACCAAACACAGGACTCAGCTGAATCACAACTGTTGTTTAGTGAGATTAGTGAGTTTTGACAGAAACCTGGTAATCCACACCCCAGATACAATTGTTGATTACATTTTAATTTTAGTTCTTTGGCAAGAAAACTGTAGGAAATAAAACATATAGCTCCTTACGCTTTAATGTGGTATAAATCCTTAATGCTTTGAATGGTATTCATTTGAATCCTAAATATGGATTTTGTCTAAAAAGAATATGCTACTGTAGTATGGGGCATATTTACCCTCTGAAAGAAATGTTAAATGGGTTCTTTTCACGTATAAACTATGGAACTACTCATATTAAAAAATGATACATAAATACACATACAACTTCACTTAAAAGAAACTGTAATTAGTGAAGCATATGGAGAAAATAAAGTAATCTCACACCCTAATTGTGCTAATAAATGTTTAGCCCTCTGAGACACAACCAAGTACTAGAGATTCCAGGAAATCAGATATCAGTTGTATACAGTAGCTGCAGACCACATAGCGATGCGACGGTGCATAATAGTAGCGTGTTAATAAGCCGATCACCCCGTCAGCACCAGGAAAAGCTCCTCTCTCAGTGACATTGCACTCAACAAGCAGTGCACTGTCACGCTTTCTCATCCAACGCTGTAGAACACTACTACAGCCTATACCTGCACATACCTGTGTTCAAACTCAACCTGTGTTACTTGAATGAGCAGAATAAAAATTGAATCTTTTGAACATTAAAACGTATGCCTCCCAGGGATGAAAGTCCTTCTGAAGAATGTGGAAACCACATGAATGCTTTGTTCCAAAGAATTTAAGAACCTTGAAGATTTATTTTTCTTTTTTCTGCACAGTGATAGGAATAAGTTACCTTTCAGATGTCGTGGAAGAAAGTGCTGCTAATCTCGCTCAGCACACAAGTAAACATACCTCTCTTTCAAGAAATCCACCACTCTTTTGAAGTCTGCAATGCAGTATTCTCTTTTCATGTCCATAAGCACACTGTCTGATGCCGACTGCACTGGGATGTGCAGAAACGCGTATACCCGGGGATGGTTCAAAATCTTTGCCATTTCCTAAAACAGAAAGTACAGTTGTATTTAATGGGATTTATCATCCTTTGGTGTAGACCTAATACACATTTAACTATTGTGAATTCAACGCTCAGTATAAAGTCAAAGTTCTACATGATTTGAATACAACCTAAACAGTCTTCTATCTTTTGTCACTCAAGGTCTGAACTTTAAGTGTTGCTAATTGGATGCTTTTGCCCTCCGAAAAGTATGTTACCGCAAGTATGCTACATACAATCAACTTTAACTACAATTTCTAGACACAAACTAGAAACACTATGAAGAAATACTGGTGATATTTCATAACTGTATGCCTTCACTACAAACGTCACAGTGATCATTACTACAGAAGCTTTCACTAGCAGGGCCCTCTTCCCTCTTGTTACTCCCTTAGCAGTAACCATGCCACCTGTGCTCCTTCTCTTTTGTCTCCAATGTCTCAGTTTGATATAGTAGGTCTACACCAAATGGTTAACATGCACATTTGCAAAACATTGACATGAAAATGTTCAACACATGAAAAGGTAGATAGATAAATGTTTTTTTATTTTTCTTTGGGTGTTAATTGTAGGTTTTGAAACCCCAGTTAGTGTACCGCGTGACTTCACTTGCTAGGCAAGGTTACCATTCCCAATCGTAGCCACGTGGATGTTAAAGTATGAAAAAGTTGAAAACAAAAATGGCAAAAATATTGTATCAATCATATGCTGTGTCGACCATCTCAACCATAGGCATGTTGATCTATTGACTGTCAACCTATGGACCGGATACCCATCAAAATATGCAGGCTCAATACGAATAAATGCTAATGAAATATTTTTTAAATATTCTGATACTATACGCTTGAACCAGAGGCGGAACTACCATTGGTGCAGCAGGTGCATTGCACCAGGGCCCCTGAGGACTAAGGGGCCAAATGCTGCCCACACCAGCAATGAGTTATCCCCTGGACCCACCATAGACCATTCTGAGAAATGTTGGCTGATTGGCTCAGTGCAGAGGGCAAAGTGGGCCCCACTGCCCGAGGGACCTGCCCTTTATCTTAGGTTGGCAGGGCTGACCTTGTGTGTGCTGGACTAATAGAGGAATCCTGCCATTTATCAGCCCTGATGATCATAGCTACATACTGCCTCTAATTAATAGACAGCTATACATTATTTCTGATTCCCTGCTGTCTGTGAATGAAAGGCAGCTACAACTGGTGTAACTGGCACTGTCAGAGTCTGCTTGACCGAGTGCCAAACGGAGGAAAGTACAAGAAGTGGGGGCCCCTGTCACAGACAGAGCAGAGGCCGCTGTGTTCCTGCCCCAACCAAGGTACATGCCCTCTGTACTGCGTAGGACATTGTGACTGTAACCCTGTCACCCACTGCCACTCCCTGTTACCTACTGCCTCCCCATCACCCTCTGCCTCTCCCTGCATTCCACTGTCACCCTCTGCCTCCCCTTTCCTTCTGTTGTCACCCTCTGCCTCTCTATGTCAACCTCTGCCTTACACTATCACCCACTGCCGTGTGGCATATTGTGTATTTGGGATAGAGTGGAAGAGGGGGGCCAAAATTATATTTTTGCACCTGGACCCACCACTCACAAGTTCCATCACTGGCTTGTACTTACCTTGTATACAGAGTGCCGAACTGCCCCTTCCTACCCTGCGACAATATCACCCCATGCCCTAAAATATAGTTAGCTGCCCTCCCCTTACCCCAGATCCTTATATGTAATTTTTATTGCTGTATGTTGTTCTAGATATAACTTGCACTATATACTAATATACTGTTACTACATATATTCATTGCACTGCAAAAAGTTGAAAAAATAAAATGTAAAATAGTTGAAATAAATTTCAGGCGAAACATTACATAACCTCTGAGGTGCGAGCATTCTCAGCTGCCGACTGGCATAATCCATTGCACCAACTTCTTTCTAGACCAACACCCTCACGGTAAGGCTCCTTCTATTATAAATTTCTAAGTAAGGCTCTAGCTCATGATTTGGTCATTCAGGGGATGAGTCAGTGGTTGACACAATTCCCAGCTCTTTCGAGGATTGCGGAGATTGCTTATCAACATGTGTAATGATCATTATGCCCGACTCATATGCCTATGTCTTGCAGATTTGTCAATGGTGTTTTTGCTTCAATAAAGACATTTAAAATAGTTTAAATAAAGTTTTCCTTTAAGTGTATAAAATAACATGAAAAGGGAGAAAAACAAAACGTTTGTAAAACCCCATATAGCAGCTTAGTGTGGGACCCATCCATTACTATAATATAGTCACTGATGCAGCTACAGGATGCTGAGAACACCAGATCATAGGAAATACTTAAACTGCTACAACTGACAGGAATGAATAGGTGCAGCGGGTTGGGTACAGGTTCCCAATGCTTAGAATGCCGGCAGTCAGAAGACCAACACCTATATTCTGCTGTCCTGGATCCCAATACTGTTAAGGTAAGTATTCTAACCTCCCTTACCACACCCTAACCCTCCCCACTATAAGCAGCCTAACCCTAACCCTATATGAACGGCCGATATATCGCGGGTCCATCGGCCAGTCTGTACGGCCGATACGTCTGTGAACTCCGTCGTTCACAGACGTATCGCGTCGGCCCCGCAGCACAGCTGACGGCCAACATATCTACCGATATACTGGCGCGTCGCTGTGTGTGTACGCCGGCCGGCGGTGATTGACAGCTGAACTGGGCGGGCATGTGTACACGCCCGTCCAGTTCATGACGTCAGTCCCCGATGGATCGGCCAGTGTGTATGCTCAACACAAGGCCCGATCCGTCCACAGATATACCTGCCGATCAATTGATCGGCAGATATATCTTCCAGTGTGTACGCACCTTAACCCTCTCTAACTGTAGCCGAACACCCCCTTCTGCAGCCTAACCCTAATCCTCTCTTCCCACATCCTAATCCTAACTCTCCCCTCCCGCAGGCTAACCCCCCCCACATCCTAATCCTAACCTACCCCCCTAATACTTATGTTCAGGATGTCTGCTTTCAAGATTCCGGAGCTGGTCATCCGACCGCTAGCATCCAGTATGTCGGGGTGCCAACTACATCCTGGTGCAGCACGTCAAGTGCACTTCACTACACAGTACAGCAAGTAAAAGGGCAGACTAGATGGGCAATGTACTGTAGCTCTTACCTGCCGTCAAATTCTTTGTTCCTAAGTGTAAGTAAAACTTTTAACAGCAATACAGACTTACTACTGACGTTTACCATTACATTATGGCAGCTGTGCAGAGCGTTGCAATTTGCTTAGATTACATAAGGGTCTGGCACACTCATAGGAAAAAAAAATTGCTGATTTGATCCAGGAGTGATCCAGCTGATGCTATCCTGAGACTGTGTTATCTAGCAGTGAAAAGCGGCAAATAGCTTGTTACATAGATTCCGTCCATCAGCTAAAGTGGAAATAGAAGGTACCAAAGAAGTAACAGTGTTGTTGTTTTTTGGCAGATTATATCTTCGTTGATTGCGAAAAGCTGAAGGCTTATTATCGTTTCATAAATAGACCCCTTCAAATGTACTTTCCAATGTGGCAGAAACTGATATCAATAATTCTGACTACTCCACACACTGCTGACGGGTGTAGTATGGTATGCCAGCGGTCGGGCTCCCGGCGACCAGCATACCGGCGCCGGGAGCCCGACCGCCGGCATACCGACAGTGTGGCTAGCGCAAATGAGCCTCTTGTGGGCTTGCTGCGCTCGCCACGCTGCGGGCACGGTGGCGCGCTATTTTATTCTCCCTCCAGGGGGGTCGTGGACCCCCACGAGGGAAAATAAGTGTCGGTATGCCGGCTGTCGGGATTCCGGCGCCGGTATACTGTGCGCCGGGATCCCGACAGCAGGCATACTGAAGACCACCCCTGCTGACTAGTATGAATGATAATAAATTAGTATCATTGACATAACTTTAATTTTTTTTCCCTAATACGTGTAACAACCCCAAGAAGGGCTGTAGAGAGGGGCCATGGGCCACAGTACCGAGTTGGGGTCATGGACAATCAGAACAAAAATGCAGGGGGGTGGCTTCGTTGCTGTACAGTGAAGATCACATAGCCCCACACACAGCAACTGGTACCTATGCGGCTGCACCCCCCACCCCACCCCCCCCACACACCTTCAATCTCACGGCCCCTTCTCCCAACCGCCAATTTCTCCAATAGTCCTCCAAAATGCCCAGAAACATGGGCACAATGCTGTAATAATAAGAATTTACTCACCGGTAATTCTATTTCTCGTAGTCCGTAGTGGATGCTGGGGACTCCGTAAGGACCATGGGGAATAGACGGCTCCGCAGGAGACTGGGTACATCTAAAGAAAGATTTAGGACTATCTGGTGTGCACTGGCTCCTCCCCCTATGACCCTCCTCCAAGCCTCATTTAGGACACTGTGCCCGGAAGAGCTGACACAATAAGGAAGGATTTTGAATCCCGGGTAAGACTCATACCAGCCACACCAATCACACCGTATAACTCGTGATAGGAACCCCGGTTAACAGTATTATAACAACGGAGCCTCTGAACAGATGGCTCGCAATAACAACCCGATTTGTGTAACAATAACTATTTATAAGTATTGCAGACAATCCGCACTTGGGATGGGCGCCCAGCATCCACTACGGACTACGAGAAATAGAATTACCGGTGAGTAAATTCTTATTTTCTCTGACGTCCTAGTGGATGCTGGGGACTCCGTAAGGACCATGGGGATTATACCAAAGCTCCCAAACGGGCGGGAGAGTGCGGATGACTCTGCAACACCGAATGAGAGAACTCCAGGTCCTCCTCAGCCAGGGTATCAAATTTGTAGAATTTTGCAAACGTGTTTGCCCCTGACCAAGTAGCAGCTCGGCAAAGTTGTAAAGCCGAGACCCCTCGGGCAGCCGCCCAAGATGAGCCCACCTAACTTGTGGAATGGGCTTTTACAGATTTAGGCTGCGGTAGTCCCACCGCAGAATGCGCCAACTGAATAGTGCTACCAATCCAGCGCGCGATAGTCTGCTTAGAAGCAGGAGCACCCAGTTTGTTGGGTGTATACAGGATAAACAGCGAGTCAGTTTTCCTGACTCCAGCCGTCCTGGAAACATACATTTTCAGGGCCCTGACTACGTCCAGTAACTTGGAATCCTCCAAGTTCCTAGTAGCCGCAGGCACCACAATAGGCTGGTTCAAGTGAAACGCTGATACCACCTTCGGGAGAAACTGAGGACGAGTCCTCAACTCTGCCCTATCCATATGGAAAATCAGATAAGGGCTTTTATATGACAAAGCCGCCAATTCTGACACACGCCTGGCCGAAGCCAGGGCCAACAGCATGACCACTTTCCACGTGAGATATTTCAAATCCACAGTCTTAAGTGGTTCAAACCAATGTGATTTCAGGAACTCCAAAACCACATTGAGATCCCAAGGTGCCACTGGGGGCACAAAAGGAGGCTGAATATGCAGAACTCCTTTGACAAAAGTCTGAACTTCAGGCAGTGAAGCCAGTTCTTTCTGGAAGAAAATCGACAGGGCCGAAATCTGGACCTTAATGGACCCCAATTTGAGGCCCAACGTCACCCCTGCTTGAAGGAAATGCAGGAATCGACCCAGTTGGAATTCCTCCGTTGGGGCCTTCCTGGCCTCACACCAAGCAACATATTTCCGCCAAATGCGGTGATAATGTTTTGCGGTGACATCCTTCCTGGCTTTGATCAGGGTAGGGATGACTTCCTCCGGAATGCCCTTTTCCTTCAGGATCCGGTGTTCAACCGCCATGCCGTCAAACGTAGCCGCGGAAAGTCTTGGAACAGACAGGGCCCCTGCTGCAGCAGGTCTTGTCTGAGCGGCAGAGGCCAAGGGTCCTCTGAAAACATTTCTTGAAGTTCCGGGTACCAAGCTCTTCTTGGCCAGTCCGGAACCACGAGTATAGTTTTCACTCTTCGCCTTCGTATTATTCTCAGTACCTTGGGAATGAGAGGCAGAGGAGGAAACACATAAACCGACTGGTACACCCACGGTGTTACTAGAGCGTCCACAGCGATCGCCTGAGGGTCCCTTGACCTGGCGCAATATCTTTTTAGCTTTTTGTTGAGGCGGTACGCCATCATGTCCACCTGTGGTCTTTCCCAACGGTTTACCAGCATTTGGAAGACTTCTGGATGAAGTCCCCATTCTCCCGGGTGGAGGTCGTGCCTGCTGAGGAAGTCTGCTTCCCAGTTGTCCACTCCCGGAATGAACACTGCTGTCAGTGCTAACACATGATTTTCCGCCCATCGGAGATCCTTGTGGCTTCTGCCATTGCCCTCCTGCTTCTTGTGCCGCCCTGTCTGTTTACATGGGCGACCGCCGTGATGTTGTCTGATTGGATCAGTACCGGTTGGTTCTGAAGCAGGGGCCTTGCTTGGCTTAGGGCATTGTAAATGGCCCTTAGCTCCAGAATATTTATGTGAAGCGAAATCTCCTGATTTGACCACAGTCCTTGGAAATTTTTTTCCCTGTGTGACTGCACCCCAGCCCCGAAGGCTGGCATCCGTGGTCACCAGGACCCAGTCCTGTATTCCGAATCTGCGGCCCTCTAGTAGATGAGCCCTCTGCAGCCACCACAGCAGCGACACCCTGGTCCTTGCCGACAGGGTTATCCGCTGTTGCATCTGGAGATGGGACCCGGACCATTTGTCCAACAGGTCCCACTGGAAAGTCCTTGCATGGAACCTTCCGAATGGAATTGCTTCGTACGAAGCTACCATTTTTCCCAGGACTCGTGTGCATTGATGTACCGACACCTGTCCCGGTTTTAGGAGGTCTCTGACTAGAGATGACAACTCCTCGGCTTTTTCCACTGGAAGAAACACTTTTTTCTGGTCTGTGTCCAGAATCATTCCCAGGAACAGAAGACGTGTCGTCGGGACCAGCTGTGACTTTGGAATATTGAGAATCCAGCCGTGCTGTTGTAGCACTTCCCGAGAAAGTGCTACCCCCACTACCAACTGTTCCTTGGACCTCGCCTTTATCAGGAGATCGTCCAAGTACGGGATAATTAAAACTCCCTTCTTGCGAAGGAGTATCATCATTTCGGCCATTACCTTGGTAAAGACCCTCGGTGCCGTGGATAACCCAAACGGCAGCGTCTGGAACTGATAGTGACAGTCCTGTGCCACAAATCTGAGGTACTCCTGGTGAGGAGGGTAAATGGGGACATGCAGGTAGGCATCCTTGATGTCCAGAGAGACCATGTAATCCCCCTCGTCCAGGCTCGCAATAACCGCCCTGAGCGATTCCATCTTGAACTTGAACTTTCTGATATACGTGTTCAAGGATTTTAAATTTAAGATGGGTCTCACCGAACCGTCCGGTTTCGGTACCACAAACATTGTGGAATAGTAACCCTTTCCTTGCTGAAGGAGGGGTACCTTGACAATCACTTGCTGTGAATACAGTTTTTGGATAGCCACCAACACTGCCTCCCTGGCAGAGGGAGTTGCTGGTAAGGCAGATTTTAGAAAACGGCGGGGGGGACGTCTCGAATTCCAGCCTGTACCCCTGAGATACTACTTGAAGGATCCAGGGATCCACCTGTGAGAGAGCCCACTGTGTGCTGAAATTTCTGAGACGGGCCCCCACCGTACCCGGGTCCGCCTGTGAAGCCCCAGTGTCATGCTGTGGACTTACCGGACGCGGGGGAGGACTTTTGCTCTTGGGAACTGGCTGTATGCTGCAGCTTTTTCCCTCTACCTTTGCCTCTCGGCAGAAGGATGCGCCTCGAGCCCTCTTGTGTTTATGGGGCCGAAAGGACTGTACTTGATAATACGGTGCTTTCTTTTGCTGTGGGGTAGCCTTTTATATGCTCTACTGTCAGCAAAATATTGTCCCTATCCAGGGTATCAATATTATCCGACAGGGAATCTGACCACGCAGCAGCAGCAGCACTGCACATCCATGCTGATGCAATCGCTGGTCGCAATATAATGCCCGTGTGTGTATAAATAGCTTTTAGGGTAGCCTCCTGCTTTCTATCAGCAGGATCCTTTAGGGCGGCCGTATCCTGAGACGGTAGTGCCACCTGTTTTGATAAACGTGTAAGCGCTTTATCTACCCTAGGGGATGTTTCCCAACGTGACCTATCCTCTGGCGGGAAAGGGTACGCTGCCAGTAACCGTTTAGAAATTATCAATTTCTTATCGGGGGAAGTCCAGGCTTCCTCACACACCTCATTTAATTCCTCAGATGCAGGTAAAAATACTGGTAGTTTTTTCTCACCGAACATGTGGTACCTGGGGTACTATCAGAAATGTGTAATACATTTTTCATTGCCTCAATCATGTAACGGGTGGACCTATTGGAGGGTACACTAGTCTCATTGTCGTCGACACTGGAGTAGGTATCCGTGTCGACATCTGTGTCTGCCATCTGAGGTAGCGGGCGTTTTAAAGCCCCTGATGACATTTGAGACGCTGGAACAGTCACAAGCTGAGTAGCCGGCTGTCCTATGTCGTCAAACCTTTTATGTAAGGAGCTGACACTGTCACGTAATTCCTTCCATAAGTCCATCCACACAGGTGTCGACCCCTCAGGGGGTGACAACACATTTACAGGCATTTGCTCTGCCTCCACATCATTTTCCTCATCATACATGTCGACACAGCGGTACCGACACACAGCACACACACAGGGAATGCTCTGACAGAGGACAGGACCCCACAAAGCCCTTTGGGGAAACAGAGGGAGAGTATGCCAGCACACACCAGAGCGCTATATAACAGAGGGATATCACTATACAGAGTGTTTTCCCCTATAGCTGCTTGTATTATATATATATACTGCGCCTAAATTTAGTGCCCCCCCTCTCTTTTTTACCCTTTCTGTAGTGCAGGACTGCAGGGGAGAGCCAGGGAGCGATCCTTCCAGCGGAGCTGTGAGGGAAAATGGCGCCAGTGTGCTGAGGGAGATGGCTCCGCCCCTTTTTCGGCGGGCTTTCTCCCGCTTTTTGTGTTATTCTGGCAGGGGTAATTTACACCTATATAGCCTCTGGGGCTATACATGGTGTCAGTTTTGCCAGCCAAGGTGTTAATATTGCTGCTCAGGGCGCCCCCCCCCCCCCCCAGCGCCCTGCACCCATCAGTGACCGAAGTGTGTGGTGTGCATGAGGAACAATGGCGCACAGCTGCAGTGCTGTGCGCTACCTTGGAGAAGACCGAAGTCTTCAGCCGCCGATTTTCCGGACCTTCTTGCTTCTGGCTCTGTAAGGGGGACGGCGGCGCAGCTCCGGGAACGGACGACGAGGTCGGGTCCTGTGTGCGATCCCTCTGGAGCTAATGGTGTCCAGTAGCCTAAGAAGCCCAAGCTACCACCACTTAGGTAGGTTCGCTTCTTCTCCCCTTAGTCCCTCGCTGCAGTGAGCCTGTTGCCAGCAGGTCTCACTGTAAAATAAAAAACCTAAACTATACTTTCTTTCTAGGAGCTCAGGAGAGCCCCTAGTGTGCATCCAGCTCGGCCGGGCACAGAAATCTAACTGAGGCTTGGAGGAGGGTCATAGGGGGAGGAGTCAGTGCACACCAGATAGTCCTAAATCTTTCTTTAGATGTGCCCAGTCTCCTGCGGAGCCGTCTATTCCCCATGGTCCTTACGGAGTCCCCAGCATCCACTAGGACGTCAGAGAAAAGATAATAACCCTTGCGATGCTGGATGATACTGCTCACAAAGGCAAGCACAGGGAGGTTCCAGTTGCCTGGAAAACCCTGTTACCCACAGCCTAGCCAGCATCCACTACATGCAGTATAAAGGGTGGAATGGAGCTGCTGCACATGCCCAGTGGGAGCAGATTATCCTGCAAAGTCTGCTGTGTGCGTTTGTGGAATTCAGTGCTCAATCACTGCACCTGAGAGAGCCTGGTAAGTGGATTAACATGATCATTGGGCCTGCAAATGTCTGAAGTACTGTATTACATAAACTGAGGCAGACTTTAGCTTGTTACATGCTCATCATGCTATAAAATCAAACATTTGAAACACCCCCAGAAATCCTGGGTTTGCCCCTGGCTCATTCCAGAAACTGAATGCCTGGTAGGGCGTAGCAGGGTTTGAAAAAGGGCATAGTCAAGCTGTGGACCCGAAAAAGAGACATGACTAATGGGAAACAATCAAAAGGGACAATGAGAATATAACCTATAAAAAGTGACATGTTTTCACACCATTGGGAGACATCTGAGAGCTGTGGAGGATGGCGGGAACTCCTCTGCACCCCCAGAATTGGAGAAGGAGCTGGGGCCATGATGCCCTTCTAACATCCAAGGAGAACTTTGAGTATAGAAGCCTGGGAAGTCTAGATAATAAGGGGGCAAACAAGTTTCCAAGAGCTCTATTACTAAGGTGGAAGAAGAGTCCCTTATGCCTAAAAGCCCCAGGGCTGTAAGTATATTTTTGGAATTGTGGAGGAAACCAGAGCACTTGCTGGAATACTACACAAGCATGGGGAGAATATACCAACTCCACACAGTTAGGACATTGTGGGAATTGAACCCATGACCTCAGTGCTTTGAGGCAGTAATGCTAACCATTATACTGTCCTTGCTGCCCACTAAATATATACTTTGTACCACAACGAACAGAGAAGGGGTATTACATATGCAAAATATTAATAAAAATCTAGAATAGAAGTGAGCAATCAACAACAGTAATAAACTATGTAACTCTATTATTATGGCAAACTTTACAAAATGGGTCTTGCCTTACAAATAAATCCCTCTGGTTATAAAGTGATTAAAGTTTCTGCTTTCGGAAAGGATGGTGAGAACTTTGGGAGACTTGGGTGTGGGTGACATTATATATCAGATGTAAGATTATTACATCTTGAAATTCAAATCTGAGAACACTCTTACTTTCTTTGGTGCCTGGTTAGGTGTAATTAGAATGTGCAAATTAAATATGACCTGTGTATGTCTGGCGGCAGGGATGTTAATAATAATAACAACAACAACAACAACAACAACAACAACAAGAATATCATTGACATTGCAACATGATATGCCACTAACATGTTCAATCAAAACTCACCAGAAACTATTGCAAAACAACAGCGCGAGTCATGCAAAATTCACATCATGCACATTTTATTTTATATATACAGGTTGCGTATCCCATATCCAAATATTCCGAAATACGGAATATTCCGAAATACGGACTTTTTTTGAGTGAGAGTGAGATAGTGAAACCTTTGTTTTTTGATGGCTCAATGTGCACAAACTTCGTTTAATACACAAAGTTATTAAAAATATTGTATTAAATGACCTTCAGGCTGTGTGCATATGAAGCTGGGGGTGTGCTCTGCGCTCCCTAAGAATGTCTACCTATGTGTTTGTGAAACCGAGCAGCCCAGGTTTGGAATAGGAAACTCTTTTCGTTTGTTTCCTTGTTTCACAGTATCTAGGGGGAAGGGGACCAACCTATGGCGCTACTGGTTAGTAGTTGAAACTGTAAGCTTGATACAGATTCTATTGTGTATAATTAGGCAATAAAAATAAAAAATTTATTAAGATAAAAAATGAAGGCAGTGGGATGTGTCTAAATTGCAGATTGTTTATTTGATATAATGTTTAAAAATAATTTTTGACAAAAATGGTTCTGAGTGTTATCTTGCGTTTTGTATATTGTTTTACAATGAGAATTTAACTTACAACAATTGGACAAAAAAGTATATATATATATATTGATATTAAATACCAATTAAAATCTATTGGTGTTGAACATGTTAAAACGTGATACTGTGCTTAAAAACGAAAGGAAAAAAAGGAATAAGAATAGAAATAAAATAAAATAATAATAAAAGGAGACCGGTCCCTTTCTTTTATAGGATAATTTGTGAGGAGTCCCGGCCGGGTTAATTGCCGTCGCAAAAAAGGTCCGGTTCAAAAGAGTTTTTAGTAATCCATGAAGGCAGTTTGTAGTCAGGGACAGTGACGAAGCACGGCACCATTGGCCGAGTGAAACGCGTTGGACCACGCCCCCCTTATTTGCCCACCCGAAACCTGGAGATCCCGATTCCCTGGAAGACGCCGGCGAGATAACATCAAGGGAACCGGAGTTACAGGCGCCTGTAACAGACCACGGCTACGGAGACAAAACACCTGCAACACCGTTCAGACACACACGGACTCCATAGCCCTGATTAGGGTGAAGACACGTAAGCTGACCACTTCAATTTGTCCAATTGTTGTAAGTTAAATTCTCATTGTAAAACAATATACAAAACGCAAGATAACACTCAGAACCATTTTTGTCAAAAATTATTTTTAAACATTATATCAAATAAACAATCTGCAATTTAGACACATCCCACTGCCTTCATTTTTTATCTTAATAAATTTTTAATTTTTATTGCCTAATTATACACAATAGAATCTGTATCAAGCTTACAGTTTCAACTACTAACCTGTGTGCATATGAAACATAAATGATTTGTGTGAATGTAGACACACTTTGTGTAATGCACAAAGTTATAAAAAAATATTGGCTAAAATTACCTTCAGGCTGTGTGTATAAGGTATATGAAACATAAATGCATTCTGTGCTTAGATTTAGGTCCCATCACCATGATATCTCATTATGGTATGCAATTATTCCAAAATACGGAAAAATCCCATATCCAAAATACCTCTGGTCCTAAGCATTTTGGATAAGGGATACTCAACATATATATATATATATATATATATATATATATAAAATGTCTTATCTTGTAAAGGGGTGGATGTGATAAAATGTATCAAAATTAAAATCAGGGGTATTGTAGCAAAGCCTCAGGAAAACTGAATTGTCTTAATCTTTTAGGAGAATGGCATCTCTATTTTTAAATGCTTCAAAGCAGATATGGGTTATTAGCACTTTATTCAAACACTGTTTCTAAAACACTTCAGGCTGTTTAAAAATCAGCAGAGCGCCAGCCAATATTGAGCCTCACCTCTTGGCCATAAACTATGTCTCCAGTTATGAACCATGTCTCCAGTTGATAATCTTGGCTTTAGGCAAAACTATTGTATGCATCACTGCTGCTGTATGCTCCTCAGCTTTTAAAAATTAATGATTGTGTGTGCATGAGAAAAAGTTGTTTGAAGTAAATACAGACAGGCAGGTAACCAATATCTAAGACATTTGCTTTATAAACCCGTCAAAAGTCTACATGAAGCACAAACATAAATACATATGATCATTAAAAATAAATATTAACGTTAGGAACAAATCCATGGGACAGGTTTACTCCTAATAATTTCCCAAAGAACACACATTCTAGTTTAGTAAGTGCAAAATAAAATTTGGGCTAGTCTTGCTTTTACATTTACAGTATCTAGGCGCCGCAACGCGGACTTTTACAATGACAATCAGGCTGCTTACCATGTTATTTCACATGGATACCATGCTAGACTGCCATTTTGCATGCTATTCTCAGAAACTGCCAGCACTCTACTCCAGTGGGAAGTTCTGACAATGAGCTGGCAGGGAGTGCTTTCACTGTATTTTTTTTACAGTCCCTCTCCTGGGCAAACTGTGGAAGGGAAGGATTTTGCGTTTCTTCTACTGGCTTTAAATATCATGTATTTTACTAAATATAATCTGTCCCACTTATTTGTACTTTTCTGGGACAATTTAGTTTATGTTACCAGGAACTTGCTAGGACAACTGATAAATCCAATAGTTGAACAATCAATATATTTATCATAAAATAAAATAAAATGGTATTTATTAAAAATTAAAGGTTATAAAATCTGACTATAAAACAACAAATACTGTATAATAAATACATCCAGCAAATAGTGCCATACTTAATATAGCAACAGTGTAATAGCAATTGGATTCTTTCTGACCACAATGTTCATATATTGATACTTTTTCTGATTTATGGGAGAACTTGCAAAGTTCTATAAGAAAAAACTGACTCCAGTCTATTCAATCAAGTTGATACTTGGTGATAACAGTAATTCATAGGTTATATGGTACCGTAATATCTGGGGCTTATGCTGCGCAATGGACCTTTAGTTATATCGTGCAGGCTGCTGTTAATATTCTCAGCTGTATTCCCAGCAATATGCTGCTGAATTAATCCTGAGACAGGGAGCCGGCTGCGGGCAGCTATCACATATCATGTCACCATGAACAAATTAGACTTTATGTTTAGGATTTATTATTTTATTGTTACAATCACAAAATATATTTTTGGCATTCTCCTTAGTTAACCTCATTGCATTGGTAATGGATGTTCTGCATTTGGAAAAAGGTAAAAGACACTAAACTTATACTAATCAGGCTAGATATCAGGAAGACAATGGTTCCCAAATGCGGTCCTTGCTCAAGGGGCTCCAACAGCAGAGCCGTTTCTTGGGGCAGGCGAGCCGTGCAACCGTACAGGGCGCCCGCCGCAGCACTTCTGCTGCTCTTTGCTTCCCTCTTCTCCCTCTTCCAGAGTACCCAGCTCGGGGGGCGGAATTACGCGGTTGCGTCATGATGTCATGACGCAATCGCATTATTCTGTGAAACTCCGCCCCTGAGCGGAGTACTGCTGACAAGAGGAGAGGGGCAAGCTACAGGAAGGGCCAGGCGGCCAGCGCGACGAGGGAGAGGCGGGCCGAAGAGCGGAAGAACCTCTTCAAACGTAAGTTTCTCTCTCTCCTCCTCTGCTACCTGCTGTAATGTGTAAGATGGGGACACTTGCCTGCCTAATGTGTGAAATGGGGACACTTGCCTGCCTAATATGTAAAATGGGGACTCTTGCCTGCCTAATGTGTAAAATGGGGACACTTGCCTGCCTAATGTGTAAAATGGGGACACTTGCCTGCCTAATGTGTAAAATGGGGACACTTGCCTGCTGTATTGTGTAAAATGGGGACTCTTACCTGCTGTAATGTGTAAAATGGGGACTCTTGCCTGCTGTATTGTGTAAAATGGGACACTCGCTTGCCTAATGTGTAAAATGGGGACACTCGCCTGCCGTCATGTGTAAAATGGGGACACTCGCCTGCCGTCATGTGTAAAATGGGGACTCTTGCAGGCGTAGTGTGTAAAATGGGGACTCTTGCAGGCGTAGTGTGTAAAATGGGGACTCTTGCAGGCGTAATGTGTAAAATGGGGACTCTTGCAGGCGTAGTGTGTAAAATGGGGACACCTGCCTGCCGTAATGTGTAAAATGGGGACTCTTGCCTGCCGTAATGTGTAAAATGGGGACTCTTGCCTGCCGTAATGTGTAAAATGGGGACTCTTGCCTGCAGTAATGTGTAAAATGGGGACTCTTGCTTGCCTGCCGTAATGTGTAAAATGGGGATTTAATGTATCAAGGGTGTGTATGGCATAATATAATTTTTATATTTTTTTCCTGTGGTGGCCGTGATTCAGGGCCGGACTGGCCATCTGGCACTTCTGGCAAATGCCAGAAGGGCCGATGGCCACGTGGGCCGGTCCAGCGCTCACTGAGACACGCTGCCGCTCAGTCCGGCGGCAGCGTGTCTCAGCTGTCAGGGGAGGAGAGCGCGCCAGCGCCGCTATGTCTGGCGGCATATAGTGGACTTCAAACCAGATGCCAATCAGAGCTCGCGGACCGGCAGCCAATCAGGAGCCGCCGCTGCCGGTCCGCGAGCCCTGATTGGCTCACGAACCGGCGGCTGGTTTGAAGTCCGCTACACGCCGCCAGACATAGCCGCGCTGGCGCGCTCTCAGGTCATGACTCTGCAGCCCGCCTCTCACATCCCAGCCGGAGGAGCTGCAGCAGCAGCAGCGGTAAGCAGCTGCAGCAATGCTGTGGGGGCAATTGTTTACCTGGCACTGTGGGGGCATTTGTATACCTGGCACTGTGGGGGCAATTGGCTGGCACTGTGGGGACATTTATATACCTGGCACTGTGGGGGCATTTGTATACCTGGCACTGTGGGGGCAATTGGCTGGCACTGTGGGGGCATTTGTATAGCTGGCACTGTGGGGGCATTTGTATACCTGGCACTGTGGGGGCATTTGTATACCTGGCACTGTGGGGCATTTGTGGATCTGGCTCTGTGGGGGCATTTGTGGATCTGGCACTGTGGGGGCATTTGTGGATCTGGCACTGTGGGGCATTTGTATACCTGGCACTGTGGGGGCATTTGTATACCTGGCACTGTGGGGGCATTTGTATAACTGGCACTGTGGGGGCAATTGTGGATCTGGCACTGCACTATTGGGGGCATATAATGTAAATTTCGGCTCATACCGGGTGCTATAATGTGAATTTAACCTCATTCTGTGTGCTGTAATGTGAATTTCGGCTCATACTGTGTGCCATAATGTGAATTTCGGCTCATACCGGGTGCTATAATGTAAATTTCGGCTCATACCAGGTGCTATAATGTGAATTTTGGCTCATACTGTGTGGTATAATGTGAAAGAGGCACCATTACTAGATAGTATAAGGGGTCCTACTATTGTGGTGCATAATGCGTATAAGGGGTGTATGGTGTGGTAAACTACACTAAAGGCCACGCCCCCTTTTGAGTGGCCACATCCCCTTTTCCGGAGCGCGCCTTAGGCGCGCGCTTAATTACAAACTTCACATTTTCATACCCCCAATTAAAAATTTCCACTTCAACCACTGGTTGTGTGTATTTTTTTTTTTTTTAATTCAATAAGTTTTTTATTGATTTTACAATTTTTTAACATTTACACATTGCCAAGGGCAATACAGAACAAACAAAGTACAAACTAGAACAGAAAAGCAAATACAGAACAATTAAATTAACAACAGGCTTACGGTTGTGTATAGAGCATATTTCAGGACGTGTGGACAAATATCCCAGTCAGAGTCATATCTCAACAGAGCAGTGGTGACCCAACCTTACTATATATTTTACCCACAGCGTGCTATCCGCTACCTTTGGTGTGAACATTCATTAGAACCCGGCCGGCCGCGGGCCACACACCCCACAGATCCCCCACTGAAGACACTCATGACAGTTGATTAAATAATTCTAGGGCTCAGCAGTATTTGTCCGTGAAATAAAATAGCGAGAGCACATCCACTTTCCCCATATAGCAGTAAACTTTTTTTCCGCATTCCTGGCCAGATATACAAATTTTTCATGTGTTACAGAAGTATTAACCAGAGAAATCCAGGATTGTGGGGCTGGGGCTTCATTAGCCAACCATAGTCTGGCTATGCAAACCTTGGCCAAAGCACAGAGGTTCACAACATATTGTCGACTGGGCGGATCCAGGACCTCCTCATCCATAGTCGCTAATATGCAAGAGATAGGTGTAAGTATGGAAGAGGGGATACCTGTATCAGCTATAGCACGCATAACTTCCTCCCAGAAAACCGACACCAAGGGACACAGCCAGATCATATGCCAGAAGTCTGCTCCCATACTACCACATTTGGGACATTTTGAGCTATGGGATCCCCCTATATGCGACAGCCTCACCGGAGTCATATATACCCTATGTAGTATAAACAACTGAATTTGCTGATACCGGGCAGATGAAGTAGAAAGCCGGCATGATCCCAGAGCACCTTCCCATATATCATCCGACAATGGACCCAGATCTGACTCCCACTTAATCTTAAGGGGGGCAAGGGGATCTATATGATGCATTTGAAGTAAACGGCCGTATATTTTGGAGACTAAGTGTCCAGGTCCCACTGTTTTCAATAATAATTTGACCGGAGAATCAGTAAGCGCCGGGGGGCCATCAGGGAATTGGGCAGAAATAGCATGTCGCAATTGACGGAAGCGAAAAAAATATGTAGAGGGGACAGTAAATTCATGTTGAAGCTGTTGAAAGGATCTAAAAAACCCGTCAGTATATAATTGTCCCAGTGAGGTCACTCCCCATGGTTCCCATACCCTCCTGACTTGAAGTTGATATAACTCGGGCAAACCATATTTATTGTCTAGTGGAGTATCAGGGTCAATACCCTGTCCTTGCAGTATACGGTGTACCAGCCTCCAGATAATGATATATTGTTTTATGAGTGGTAATGCTGACATTTTGACGCTTCCACAAAGAAGCAGTCCCAATGGGGAACCACCTGGGTATTCCTGCAATACCAACTGTGAGTTCAGACTTGAGGTGTCGGAGTCATTTACCCATTCCCAAAGATGTGCTAATTGTGCTGCAAAGTAATAAAAACGAAAATTGGGAAGAGCCAAACCCCCTGAAGTTTTGGATCTGGTCAAAGCATTAAGTTTCAACCGCGCCCGTTTACTAGCCCATATCAAAGAAGATAGCAACCCATCAATTCGTTTAAAAATCTTCTGAGGGATGTATACAGGGGATTGTTGTAGAATATATAGGAGTTTGGGCTGAAAGACCATTTTCACCATGTTAACCCTCCCTGTAACTGTCAGGGGCAATCTCCCCCAGACCTTCACTTTAGTGCTAAGATAAGATATTTGTGGTGTGATATTGAGGGAGGTAAATTTGTGAGGGTCGTTAGATACCCAGATGCCTAGATATTTAAAGGAGTTCACCCATCTTAATGGGAGAGTGATCAATGGAGAGTCAGGGACCTCGCCCTGAAGTGGGATAATAAAGGATTTTTCCCAATTAATCAGGAGCCCAGAGTAACACCCAAACTTGTTAATAATTTCTAAAATCTTAGGCATAGACTCAGCATAGCGATCCACAAATAGCAGAACATCATCGGCATATAGGGCTATTTTCTCCTCCCTAGTGCCTACCTTGTAACCAAAAATCTCAGAATTCGCCCGTATAAGGCATGCAAGGGGTTCAATGGCCATAGCAAACAGGGTAGGGGACAGTGGGCACCCTTGACGTGTACCTCTAGACAGAGGGAAGGAGTGTGATACAAAACCATTCACCGCCACCCTGGCCATAGGAGAGGAATACATCAACTGTACAAATTTAATAAAATTGGGGCCTATACCAAACTTGCGCATGATGCTCCACAAGTATTCCCACTCCACGGAATCAAAGGCTTTAGCGGCATCCAATGATACAATTATGGAGGAGGATGCCTCACGGGGGGTCTGTAGATGAGTAAATAAACGTCTGAGATTAATGGAGGTTGATTTATTGGGCATAAACCCTGTCTGATCAGGATGTATAAGTTGCGTAATGACTTGATTCAATCTACATGCTAGAATTTTGGCCAGGATTTTAATGTCGTCGGTAAAAGGGAAATAGGTCGATAAGAGTCAACTTTCTTGTGATCCTTATCTGGCTTTGGAAGGACAACAATCAATGCCTCCGCCATAGATATTGGGAGGGATTCCTGTGTAAACATTTGATTATATAACTCAAGTAATTGGGGGACAAAAAAAATCTAAGTGACGTCTATAGAGCTCAGACGGTATGCCGTCTAGACCTGAAGCCTTCCCATTGGGAGCAGCACTGATAGCAGCCACAATCTCCTCAGGCGTAATCGGTGCCTCGAGGAAGTCATGCGCCTCACAGGTCAGTAAGGGGATCTGTATAGACTGTAAATAATCATCTAACTGCAGCGGAATTTAGAGCTATATAATCGCCTATAATAGGACACAAATTCCGATGCAATCTGTGGAGTCTGTAATAAAATGGTACCATCTGCGGCCTCGATTTCAACCACGGTGTTAGAGGATCTCTCACCCCGTGCCAGAGAGGCTAAGTACGACCCCGGCCTATCCCCAGAGGCATAAAAGGCATGGGAGGAGAAGAGGAGTCTATGCTGAGTCTTTTCCATGAGATATTCCCTCCATTCCCCCTGGGCTGATAACCATGCAAATTTAGAACTATCCAAACCGTCCAGTAAATATTGTGCTTCTGCAGCAATACTTAGGGTCTCCAGTTCGGACTCCCGGTGCCTAAAAAAGGATTTTAGATTAGCCACTCGCTTAATTAAGGTTCCCTGCAAAAAGGCCTTAAACGCATCCCATAGATTAGAGATAGACTGCCCGTCCTTATTTAACTCAAAAAATTCCCGCCATGCAGCCACCAACTCGGAGCCATCGCCCATATGTACAAGCCAAAATGGATTGAACTTCCACACATTCTGGCCCCTGGAGCAGTTAAAATCCAAAATCAACGTTAAAGGTGAGTGATCTGATATCCCTCTAGTCTCATATCTACTGTGCTGAACCCTGGGAACCAGATCGTTCGAGAGAAGGGCCAGGTCAATCCTAGAGAACGAGGAATGGGAATGTGAAAAGCATGAGTATTGTTTAACCGATGAATGCCTCAGTCTCCAGGGATCGACCAGGCCCAGCCCCGACACAGCATCAGCAAAGCCATTCCTTCCATAGCGTGGACCAGAGGGAGCAGTAGAGAATCTATCCATCGCTACATCTAATACATTATTGAAATCCCCCAGACAAACCACAGGTGTCCCCGGTGACAATGCCATAAATCCCGCAACTTTTTTTAGGACATCAGAGGAGTACGGGGGAGGCACATATACTGCCAATAAAAGCAGAGGGGTACAGTGAATTCTACACTTTAGGAACACATATCTCCCCCATGGATCCGATTGTACGGAGTCCAGCATAAAGGGAACACTCCTCCTCACAAGGACAGAGACTCCTCGAGAGGCAGATGTGTGTGTAGAGTGGAATGCCCATCCTACCCAAGGTCTCTTAAGAGAAAGGGTCCTACTGCCCACCAGGTGAGTCTCCATAAGACACACCACATCAGCGGCATACTGTTTGATTTGTCTAAGCACCAGAGATCGCTTAATTTTATCATTAAGTCCCCTCACATTCCACGACAACAGTTTAAGTCCAACCATGAGAAGTCGTTATAGTAATAGGGGCCATAGCCCGCAGCCAGCCAGATCCACCCTCGCGGCACGTAATCACCAGGCACCACCGCTCAATGAATAGATTCGTAAGCCACACATACACAAACTCCCAACATCCATGTAAAAAATACCCATAGCCTTTAACTTCCCCTCTCCCCCCACCCTGTACACTACACCCAACCCGCAGCATACCTGGATCCCCAAACAGAACGCTGACTCAAACCCAAAGCACACAACGAGTTATACTCTGGGTGGAGCCAAGAATATAATGGCCCTGAGAAAAGAGAAAACAAACACAAACAAAAACACTCTCAGCCATTAGACCAGATCACCCCTTAAAGTAGAAAAAAGAAGGGGCGAAATGTATAAAGTCTCCCCCCGGGACTTAAGTACATAATACTATTGGATATATTTGAATCACATATGTATATCCCTTCCCCCTCCCCCCAGCCTCCCCACCCCACGCCGCCCATCAATAGAGATATAATCGGCATATATGAGATGAAGAAATCGGGCAAAAAGGAATTATCTTTCCCTCTACTCCCATATCCTCAAAAGCAGCACATAAGTAATCAACATTTCCATATCCTGCAACCCCCCAGTAAATATACATATAATCATATCCTGTACGGGAAATTTCTTGCAACTAAAGTCTCAGGACGTAATCAAGGATCAGCAAGGGCCCGTCCCGCCGGGAAGAGTCTATCCAGCCACATCAACGCCTCACGAGGAGTCGCAAAAAATTTTGTTTCACCGTCAGCCACTACTCGCAGTCTTGATGGAAAGAGCATAGCGTATGGCAGGTCAAGTTCACGGAGCCTTCTCTTAACAGGCAGAAATTGAGCCCTATCCTTCTGCACCTCTACCGCGAAATCCGGGAAGACTGATATCGGTGACCCTTTCTATTTTAAAGGGCCTTTCGTGCGAGCAAGCTTCAAAACAGTGTCCCGGTCACGGAAGTGGAGGAACTTGGCAATGAATGTACGGGGCGGAGCCCCCGGAGGTAATGGGCGCATCGGGACTCTGTGGGCACGTTCCACTGTGAAGTGGGGCGAGAATTCTTCGGATCCAAATGCATCCCTGAGCCAGTGTTCCAGAAATTCTTCAGGAGATGAGCCTTTCTCCTTCTCAGGCAGACCAATGAAGCGGACATTATTGCGCCGTAAGCGTCCCTCCATATCCGTTAGTTTTTTGCGCACATCAGTCATTTGAGACTCCAAAGTATCAGTGCGTCGTCCCAACGGGGTGATAGTATCCTCGACATTGGAGATGCGGGTTTCGGCCTCACCCACCCTCTCCCTTACCCGTTGAAGGTCTTGATGGATAATGGAGAGGTCAGATTGCACCTGCCCAATTTTATCAGCCAAGCGGGCCTCACTAGCAGTCACGGCATCCAACACTCTCTGTAATGCAGCATCGGGCGGTTCAGACGAGGCAGAGCTGTGTGTAGGAGATGGGGGCGACGCATCCGACTGTATAATCTCCCTCCTCTGCTGTTGAGGACCAGGATTGCAAACAAATTTCTCCATAGCGCCCGCCGCCGCATTCTGCTGGCGGCCTTTCACCATTTTGGATAACACCCTGCCGCAGCACTTGACCAGTTATATATCAAAGCAATGCCGGCAGAGAGAGGAAGCGCAGGCACTAGTACACTGTGAGATGGCCAGAAAGTGCAGGAAAAATATATATATATAGAAGGACCAGTGTTCTTTGGTGTATCTCCGGATGTTTGCACGGAGGATTTTGAGAGCTATGGGCTGAAACAGGGAATTAAGCAATTTCCCACCTGGACAGTCTCTGTCCCTTTAAGGCACAGTGAGGCAGGTCCCACAATGATCCTGGGCCCGGCGGGGAATCACAGTTCCTGTGTTGTTTATGTATTTAGAAATATATACTTATAGTATCCAGGATAGAGGAAGGGGGAGAGAGGGTATCAATCCTGGCACTAACTCCCAGTATGAGCACCCCCTGTAGCAAGGAAAACCAACCCCTGTACCGTCATGGCGTGGGCAGCGTCTGCTCATATAGCGGTGTAGGTCCGGGGAGCGGTCCGCAGGCCAGCAGGATCAGGCACCGCGGGCTGGAGAGGGTACCGCTCCAAGGGTGTTCCAGATGTCCCTACAGTCTCTGCTCCGTAGACCCGCTCGCCGCGGCAGGCGGCGGTCAGGGGTGACGGAGCCGAACTTCCGGTTGTTGAGGAAGTGTGAGCCCGCGGTGTCACGAGCGGCCTCAGCACTCACCAGGCCTCGCAGTAAATGGCTTCCAAACGGCCGGGGGAACAGCAGCGGTCGGTCCAGGGCACTCCAGGGGGGGCACCAGACATTCACCCAGCCCCAGTCCACAGAGCAGTCCCAGGGGGAAACACAGGATGCAATTGCAGGATATTTTGGCTGGAGAGTTGCACGATGTGTGTGCTACTCCATGCCCGTCCTGGCCACGCCCCCCCCCCCCCGGTTGTGTGTATTTTAATAGAGAATGATGTACGCTTGTATGTAGTTAGAATACTAATTATATTTGTAAGAGCATAGACTAATAAGTGGGAGGAGTCAGGAATAGTAAGGGGAGGAGTCACAGAGGTGGGCCTGTGTGCTTCAAAAATGCCAGGGCCTTTTTTTTAGTCCCAGTCCGGCCCTGCCGTGATCTGTTGGTGCAAGGTCAAAAACTGGCACGTAAGGTAGTCTTTTCAGACAAGGCCACGCCCATTTTAATGATGTATCTATATGGGGGGGCATATTTATTTTTTATGGCAGTGGGGAGGGGGGGGCACATTTTTAAATCTCGCAATGGGAGCCAAATTGGCTAGAAACAGCCCTGTCCAACAGTCCTGGCATAAGGAATATTTCTGTTTGCACAGATGGTATAATCAAACCGACTGAGTTCCTAATTAAGTCACCTGTGCCTAATCATGGATAGCCTCAAAACCTGGACGGTTGATGACCGCGCATTTGGAAACCACTGGTCTAAGCTAATGAATGCTTTTAAATTGAATACTTGAGACGTTTAAAGAAGCAATAAATTGTCATACACTGATCTGCTAATGGCACATATGTATTATGAAAATAGAACTTCAATACTACTTTATATTGTTCTGTCAAGCCCGACTGATTGTCGCAATTCTCCAACCCATCCAATGCCAGGTCGGGGAATCGGGGTTAGTCAAAAACTTGAAACATCTTGATTCTCCAATAACAAAACGAAACTGGCAAATCGGGTATTTTTAGCATTAAAAATGTATCCGATTCCCTGACGGATTGCAGATCACTGAAGGTCGGATAAGGGAAACAGCCGCCAGATTTATGGGGCCCTAAACTTATAATAAGATTAGCAATAAATAGCATTATTTTTTTATTTTTTTGTGTGGCTGAAACACAGTTTTCTTTACAAGAAGCTGCACACAAAAATGGAAGTATACTTCATTGCAGGCATCTACCGTCAGAGAGACTAGCTAAGGCTTCATGTATGTTTAATATTTGTAAAACGCATGCTAACAGGTCTGACTAGAATAGCTTATTACCACTGTCTCCATCCTAATCAGGGGCGTCGGAATAGTGGAGGCAAGGGGGTAGCTCGCTCCCCCAAACATGAGAGAGGCGCCCAGGTCCGGCGCTACCCGCTCAGATTCTGCAAAGCAGGGAGGCACTCTCCCTGCTTTGCTACTCTGCTGCTGCCGGCTGCCGCTGCGCCTGGCACCCTGCATGACAGGCAGCGGCGCCATCAGCATAGGGATGGGAGGAGGGATTAGATCGTACTCACTGTGAGAGCAGCAGCAGGGGAAGTCCCTGCAACTCACTGCGGACCCTTTCGACTACTCCCCTTCCTGATATCAACAATAGGGTCAGAAGAACATATGCCGAGCACTGATTGGAGGAGCATGGCAGATGCTGATTAGAAGAGCCCCTGATTGGAGGAGCTGTCACATGCTCCTCTGACCCCTGGAACACGGAGGAAGTCACAGCATGGTCTCTGCCTTGTCAAAGTCGAAAAATATTGCAGTACACACATCACGTACAAACTACGCACAGATGGCCTCCGTGCGCGTACTTGCTCTGCTGTGCGTGCACATATTCGCAATTTGCGTATGGTCACTCCCGCGGTCCTGCGTATTAGCGCGTGGTATGAGTATTTACGGTAGAGTTTGTGAACGCATGGAAGGCTATCAAAACATATTACATATTTAATCCAAATAGTGCACAATGTACACATAGTTTCTCTGCACCACATCAGAAAGTAACAGCAGTTTAAATGGTATCAGAACAAAGGGATTCACCTTTACAGGATAGGAGGGGACAGAACAAGGTTATAAGGTGGTGTTTGGTATCCAGCTGAAGGGTATTTTAAGGGTAACATTCCGGTGTTGGTTTGAGAAAGATCGCATGTTCCTGCGGATAGTTATGTGCAGGAGCAGAATATAGATATAAACTGTATTTACTGTACATTATGTATGCGTCGGGAATCCAGAGGAGACCACCCACAAGAGCAGTTGGAAAAGACATTGCCTACCTATTCAAACCGACCTATGACCTCTCCTGTACTGTAAATGACCATCCCTGTGTCCAATGGACAAAGAGATTACAGTATCCATTGTGTTATGTTTTGGATGAATTGTATAAAGAGAGCCTGCAGCAGGCCTGGTCAGACAAGACTCACAACGTTATCTATCAGATGACGGAGGACCAGACTGGGTAGCGCGGCGAATCCACTCACGTATGTAACATTGACTGTAGCCATTATTCTGTTGTATTGTATTGTTTATATTGTAACCCCCTTTCAGCAATAATACGCTGTGGTGTCGGAACCCAGTGGTTTAGCTACAGACTGGTGTCGTGTCTTTTTTTCCCTGCTAAGGTTTAAAGTGTAATAGCATCACACTGCATTGCTGCATAAGGTTTAAAGTGTAATAGCATCACACTGCATTGCTGCATAAGGTTTAAAGTGTAATAGCATCACACTGCATTGCTGCATAAGGTTTAAAGTGTAATAGCATCACACTGCATTGCTGCATAAGGTTTAAAATGTATTAGTAACGCATCACATTGCTGTATAAGGTTTAAAGTGTGTTCATTGGGTGTGTACGCGCTGTGTGTTCTTTGTACCGTCAGTGCGGCGTTTGTACGCTAAGTCCGTACACAGCACGGGACTTTGTACGCTAATAGCGTACAAAGTACGTAGAGTGTGTATTAAGTACAGCGGCTCCATGGTAAAGTGTATTTAAGGTGTGTTTAAGGTATAGCTTTCATTCCTGCATATAAAACGGCATTATCAGCCTAAATGTGAGTGTTCAACCTGCCTCCTCTGTCTCCATAGCTCCTGCCTGTCTCTGCCACCCTCTCTATGCAGTTGCTGTCTCTCTCTCTCTGAATGCTACATGGTTCTATCTCTGTCCAGCATCTGCTCCCCCTCTTTCTGCCCATCATCTGCCCCCCTCTCTGCAGCATCTGTCCCGCCTCTCTCTGTCCAGCATCTATCCCCCCTCCTCTTTCTGCACAGCATCTACCTCCTCTCCTCTCTTTGCCCATCATCTGTCCACCTTCTCTCTCAGCCTAGCATCTGCCCCCCTCCCCAATATCTGCCTCTCCCCAGCATCTGTCGCCCTCCCTCTCTCTGCCCATCATCTGTTCCCCCTTTCTCTCTGCCCAACATCTGCCTCCCCTCCTCTCTCTCTGCCTGGCATTTGCCTCCCGCTGATGATGCTCCTGTGTACCCGCGCCTCTGCCCCTGCTCACGCCGGCACTGGGTGAGCTGTGGTTGGATACCTGCCGCGCAGTGGCAGAACTACTGCACCGGAGCCCAAAGCAACAAAGGGGCTCACAGCAGTAGTATGAGCAGTACTAATAACTAGTCAAACTGACTCATTATAGTACTCCAAGTATGCAGCCGGCTGCGGTACATGACAAAGAGGAAAGTGGCGGGCCGGAGGCTTCTGTTTCCTTCTATCCCCTCCTCTCTCCTCTGACCTCCTCCGCTGGCGCTGACACACTGCTGCTTCTGGCTGGGGTCTGACCATGACGTCTAATCTCATGACGTCCCCAGTGCAAAAATTGTGGAGAGGACGCCCACTGCAAGGTACCCACTTTTTCAAGTTTGGCAATAAACCAGAAACCAGCCAGTGCTTACCTAAGCACTATGAGATATTAACTTATGTACTGTATGTGGGGCTGTACTGTCAAGCTGACACAGAGACCAGCCAGGGTACAGTATATATTATTCAATTGCCTGCACACTGTCAGAACACCTAAAGCTGCATCCCCATGCACAGAATCCGACACCTGGGAGTTAAGTGTCCTAACCCTCCCCCCTCTACCCTCCCTAACTGCAGCCTCACCCTAACCCTCCAATCCCCGCAGCTTAACCCTCCCTTACCAGTCGAATCCTAACCCCCCGACGCTCTTTAGTGCCTAACCCTCCCCCTTTAGTGCCTAACCTACCCTCCCCGCAACCTAACCCTCCCGCTTAGAGCCTAACCCTCCCCACACTGCAGCCTAACCCTAATCCCCCCTTTCCCACAGCCTAAACCTAACTGCCCCCTCCCTGCAGCCTAACCCTAACCCCCCCCTCTCCCTTCCCGCAGCCTAAACATAACTCTTCCCCCCCCCCTTCCCCCCCCCCCCCCCCCCCCCACACACACACACACACACACACTTCCACCCTTCACGGCTTATCTCTCCGGTTGCCCAGCACACAGACATCCAGGATCCGGCGCCGGGATTGTGATCCTATTTGGGATGCCAATGCCAGCATTCCGAGCAGTGTCAGGATTCCGACGTAGGTATTTTGACTGTCGGGATCCAAACCAGATCCCATGCTTACCATGTTGCTGGTAATACTAATAATCATAATGATGCCCCGACACATATGCTTTTCATGTCACCCTCTGTCACAGTGTGCTGGGAAGCTATGGGCGCCAAACTCAGATTATATCTTGCCCCCCCAACTTAAAAACGTTCTGATGCCCCTGATCCTAATTGTATTTTCTTTCTCTAGTGCTGAATTCCCTAACACTGCTTCAGTGTCATCATTTACAGTTCTCTTATTCACCAAGATTAAACACATTTAAAAGCCTAGACAATCTAAAAAATGGAAATCATGCTTGCAATAAGTTCATATTCTTTTTCTTCTCAGAGGAGAAAAAGCTTTTAAAAATGGAACATAAATCTTTATACACTGTGCTGTTGGGGAGGAATCAGTATGGGATGCTGGTGCACGGGATGCCATATGTCAGTATATCGACATCGGTATACTGAAGCCAGGACATGGCTTCAGGCGCATGACACAGATTTCTTCTATGCCGGGATAGATGCCTTGGTGTGCCATTGAAGCAAATGCTTAGACAAGTAGACAAGTGTGGGGACTATGTGAAAAATAATCTGTACCAAGGCCAACTATTGATGATACGTATGTGTAGCATGCGTTGAATAAATATATGCAATGAGAGATCTTGTTACCTTATTTATTGAACCACCCACGTAGCAAATGGAGATTAAAAAAACAGGGAAGAAGGGGCAGGAATTGAACTATGTAAAACATACATCTACAAATAATAGTAACAGGTATATCGGGGTGCATATCTTTCATATATGTACAATGGTATACCCCCACCTAAAATGGTTAAATACTCCTATAAGCAAGGCTATAGGAAGACAACAATGCCTGCTCTTTATATCTTTTCCCTTTCCTTTTTCAGTAGTAGAGAATATTCAAAAATTACATTTAGTCTCAGATGAGCTCACAATGTAATAATAAAGGCAGCCTTCACAGCGTTTACAACAGGAATCACTGAGCTGGATCAGTCTATCTAAATACAGAGAATACTGTGAACACTAGTATATACTATGTGGCAGTGGTTCCCAAACCAGATGGCATGGCATCCTTGGGTGCCTCAGAGCACTTGCTTTGGTACACTGTATTGGTGGCCAAGGACCAATTCAAATTATTTATGGTCAATGTACACTATGTCGAAAAAAGTGATTGGACACTGACAGCAAATACATCAACAAGATTTTACTGAAGTCAGTACTTTGTAGGTCCACTACATGCAGTCACCCTTCTTGTCAAACTGGCCACGTTCCTGGACAAAAGCAAGCGGTAAGATTTGCCATTCCACCTTAAGTACAGTGAGCAACTGTGACCCTGAAGAAGGTTGAGTCGATATAGAACGTACCCCATCACCCCAATTCGTCCCAGAGATTCTCAATGGGGTTAAGATCTGGACTCATAGCTGGCCACTCCATGATAACTAGTGGACCCATGCCAAACCAGCTCAAACAGCCCCACAGCATAACGCCACCACCTCCATGCTTTACTGCAGGTACTGTATACTCTGGCATCAGACATTCTCCTGGCAAATGCCAAACACATGCATCTGATCTGAAAAGTGTAAATTGTGATACTTCACTCCATGGCACTCGCCACCACTGTTCCATTGCCCAGTTTTTGTGCTCTTTACACCAGTGTAAGTGATTGGCTGCATTCTTCTTTGTGATTAGGTTTATGAGCAGCTGCCCGCCAATAATATCCAAGTGCACGGGCTCCCTACAAAGTGTTCTTGTTGAAACTGGCACATTAGTGGCTGTTTGGAACTCGTGTGCAATGGTATGCATGAGGCGAACCCTGTTCTTTCGCAGTTCCCTGATTAGCACTCTCTGATCCCTGGGTTGCAATTTCGGGGGTCTTCCAGGGCAAAGTGCATTCCTACAATGACCGATCTTCTTCCATGCTTTAATGACAAAAGACACAGTGAATTTAGGAACCTTCCTAACATCCGCAATGTTTCTCAAACTCAAATGCCCAATCGAGTAGCCTACGATGATCCCCTTTTCAAACTTGGTTAGCTCCTTCCGGCAAGTCATTTAATTATCAGATTATCCAATCAGTAACCCACTACCCCTTTTTTTACCTTAACAAAAATGTGTCTGCTGCAGGAGCACACCATTTTGCTTGTGTGCTGTGTCTACTTCACTTTTGTCTACATAGTGTAATATGCAAAACCAGTGCTTGTAACATCCGATCATAAAATATGTGGTCAAACAGAAGCAAATCCTATCCCTCGCCACATAACTGAACCTAAGGACAAAGTACAAGCACAATTTATTTAATTGAATAGTTTTTCTGAATTTCTCTGTAACAAACTTTTGGCCTAGGGGTGCTGTGAAAAAATTATAATTCTGATACTCTTGGGCGCCGTGATTCAAAAAGTTTGGGAACCACTGTACTTTGGAGTTGTTTACCATAATGACCACTAGTCCCTCACTACAAATGGCATTTAGTATGCAATCGTAATGCAGTAAAAACTTCAGTGGAACTTATGGTGGGTGTGAGGCCATTCAACTCCTCCTATGTTTGAGAACCACAAATCATAGACTGTTAGTTCAGGAAAACGTGCCTTATGCTACCAATGTGCAATAAATGCAACTTAAAATGCTTTTTTTATCTACAAACACAGAACATTTTTACTAGATGTATAGAGGCCTAAGCATACAAAATAATCTATGTTATATTATTACAGTAGATGAGATAATTCAAATTAAGCTCATGCTGTCACTTGGACAATCAGTGGAGGAGATTCAAATGTTTGAAAAGTCAGTTGGGAGTCTGTTTTTTCCTACCTAATATACAGAAAAAAACAGACACCCAACCGACTTTTCAAACATTTGAATCTCCCCCAAAGTGTCAAAAAAAATTCATGCCTCCAAATTAATCCAGTTTAAGATCATGTCCTGTTAATAAACTTTTCCTGTATGCTACAGAGGCCATGCATTAATTGTCATTCACACCTTCTTAATATTATTCTCCAAGCAGCAAAACCCCCCCAAGTGATGATCACCAGAAAAGTGTGATTAGAAATGTGCTAGTAACCAAAAGCAATTAAATGACCACTAATTAACACGAGGCATGGATTAAAAAAAATTAAATAAAAAAAAAATGGTTCCATGATGTCAAGTTATAGTATATATTATATTATTTATTATAATGACTAAGTTTCTCAATCTCTGTGTTGGATTTATAATTTTCAACGCTGGTAAATCTGAGTAAGTACATAGATTTTTTTATTACATAGCTAAAACTCCCTGAAAGACTAATTCTTGACCACCGTATTAATTGTTTGGTTATTCATTTAGTACAACATTGTGATAGTATTTCCTTTGCAGAAAAACAAACCATTTGTTCATACAAATGTGAAAATACTAACAGCATTTTTATATAAGATGAGCTACCAAAACATAAACAAAGTGTATTGTATTGCACTGACCTAACTACAAACATAACATACTGTTTAATAATATTGCTTCAGCCAAAACAGCTACACTTACAAGAAAAGAAAATAGCTAGAATACTCCAATATATTGTAAATTCTTTTTGAGACTAATTAATGACCAAAGCACTGTGTATGTGTGGGGTTTATATGTTTTCACTGTGTTGGTATGGGTTTCTTCACAGACTCACATTGTTAGGTGAACTGGCATCTGCCAAAAAATAAATAAAATAACTCTAGCTTGAAAGTGTATCCATGTAATATGAAATATAGATTGTATATGTACTGTAACTAGAGAAGGGACTGATGTGAAAGACTGGATGTTCTCTGTAAAGCATTGTGGAATATGTAAATAAGTGTTACATAATTAACAATAAATAAACGTGCACTTATCTTATCGGCGTATAAAAATAATTGCTGAATGCTATCCACAACTTATTTTAGAGAACACTATTGACCTAAAAAGTTTAATTCAATCAGTAGTAAAACGGGTTGGGTATGGGAGGCCGGTGGCCGGGATCCCGGTTGCTAGAATGCCAGTAGAGGGGCGAGCGTAACGAAGACCCTTGCAGGCTCGGTGGCTCTCTGCGCTTGCCATAGGCTCTATTACCACTCTATGGGTGTCGTGGACACCCACGAGTGGGAATAGCCCGTTAGCTGGGATTCCGGTTGGCGGCATTGTCAGTGGTTGAGATTCCAGCGTCTGTATTCTGACCGCCGGGATCCCAACTGCTGGCAATGTAGCTACATCCCAGTAAAACAAGCAAGCCGGTGAAGCCAAGAGGAGGTCCTGGAAGGGAAGAGTAAAAAAGCCCCAAAGATTTGTGGTCACACCCACTTCAGTGATACTCTATATGATTGCTCTAGTGTTCACACACATTATAATGGCACATATGGGGGTTCAAGCAGTCAGAAATCTAATCTAAGGGCAACATTTTTATTGCCCACATGGGATCAGTATGGTATCGCTCTGCACGGGATGCCGAAGGTCAGTATACCAACATCGGCATCCCAAGCGGTGGAATGCCGGCAGGGGAGCGAGTGCATTGAAGCCCCTTGCGGGCTCGCTGGGCTGGCCACAGGTTCTATTCTCCTTCGATGGGTGTCGTGGACACCCATAGAGTGGGAAACACCTATCTCGCCAGTATAGCGGCGGCAGTGTGGTGCCCCAGTTGGTATCCCGGCATCTGTATTGTGACAGCCAGGATGCCGACGAGCAGTATGCTGACCGCATACCGCTCGTGATTGTAGCCCTGCTCCATTGCAGCATTATGCATCAATTCACGAGTCTGTGGAAAGTGGGCAGAGCCAATATGACAATTCTATGAGAATGACATTACTTTTGTCCCACCCACTCACCAAAGATAAGTAAATCACATCATTATACATGGTAGCCTAAATAGCAGATAGTTCATAAATCTTGTCAGTGTGCTAACAGCAGGTCATGCGAGTACCAAAAAAACAAACTGTATGTAATTATGATGTAAGATAACGTAAACAGGCATGGAATCCTATACATCTAGGCAGGAGAGCCATTAGACTTGATTTCATATCAACATAAAATAACCAAAATAGTTATACAGCTTCTCTATGATCTGTTCCATTACACATGGGCTCAATTCAATTAGGTGCGAGTTGGGTCGTGTGACCTGTTCCCATAATGAACTAGCACTGTGAATTACATGTGCAATCCAATTGCAAACTCGCACTGATTTTCTAGATATAATGTGTGGGATTTTTGTGTACACCCCCCATAGCAAGTGAAAAGTTAGCGGAAATCTTTATTAAAAAATAAAAATACTGGTGCACGGGGCCTGGAATGCGCATGCGACAGGGCCGCAGTGCACATGTGCTACAATGCAGCTGTTGTGCCAGTCGCAGTGTCAGAAAAGCCGCAGCCTGACTGGGGCAGTTTGGGGACGGGAATGGTGGCCGTCTCAGTAAACAAGGCCAATGTCTGCAGAGATTTACTGGTCTGTGCTGCGGAGTTTGGACGGCCATGCTAAGTAAGCTTAGGTTTATTTAGAATGCTGATGGCTGTCCGACAGTGATCTAATGCTGAGCCTTCCAATGCCGCACTTGGATCTGCAATGCCGGCAGGGGGAGTCTTCTGTCCTCAGATGACTCCTACAGCATTAGCATATTTTCACATCACTGCTGAACCAAACCCACAGCGCAGAGCCTCTGGTACAACCCTCCTAATGAATACTCGTGTACTTGGAGGGGTTTAAATAGCATCAGTTACCCACTAAAGTCATGTCAAGACATTTTCAGGTGAATTTCTCTAAAGCGTAATAATGGGGTAAATGATATGGGACAGGTATGTCCCATGGTGTATTGATGGGAAAGGGTTTTTTGAGCTTGTAACAGTGTTGATTATAGCTTTTTACAATTCTGTATAAAAACACTGAAAACTTACTACAGACTTTTGTGTGTACCCCAATATGCTGGAAGGACATTCATTTGATGAAAAAGCTTGCAATCAATTTTTAGCCATTAATAAAAAGTGCAAAAATTATCCATTTGACACCTTCTAAAAATTTTCCTTATGTGCACTAACAGCCTTCAATATGGTCCTGCTATTATCTTTGTTCTCACTCTTTTAGGGTCCAGGATGATTTCCCTACTTTTCATGCACTTCTCCCAGGTTGCAGCATCTGCTGCAAAATGGCATTTTTTATTTGATGTCACATTTCTCATGTGCGCACATTCCTGCGATGTATGCGAGTTTCATAAAACAAACTCACTTTCACAATCCTGCACCTAACTTTATTGACCCAACTGTATAAAATATCATACCTCCCAACATTGTGGCCTCTGAAGTAGGGACTCCTTCGCGCGGCAAAGCTGGGCTGGTAGAAAAATGGGTGTGGTCACTGTAAAGTGGGCTTGGCTTTTCAAGGATGACCACAAACACAAGCCACGCCTCCAGTTTTGGCACTGTGGGGGCATGATCAGCGCTCGGCGAGCTGCTGGCATGCCCCCAGCCCCCCTGTCTCTGGTGAATATATGCTGTGCGCATGCAGAGCAGAGTGACAGGAGCCTACCAACTAACCGACCCCACCGCGGACACTGTGGCCGCAAAAATCGGGACAGTTGGGAGGTATGCAATATAGGTCTACAATTTACATACAATAACTTGTGCTGCTTACTTATTTATATTTTCTTCACTCATTGACTAATTTTTTATTTCAATTGTCAACTTTGGGGGAACAATTAGCAGCTTATCTTTCTCTCTGGTGATCTGACTCATCACACAGCAGGGCCATGGTGGCATGATTTATACCCACCCATTTCACAATACAGACAAGCATGTCCCACGGTGGTGGCCTATACACCAAGGAGAACTCCTGGATATTTCAAAAGGGTAGGGAAGAACTGTATATTACTGTATACTGTACAGCCATGCTTCTAAATTCTAGCCCTTGGGACACATTTTCCAAGTCTCCTTACAGAAAGAGGATTCATTAGAACCACCTGTGGGTCTTTCAAAATGTGTCAGTTAATAATTAATCCACCTGTGCTCAAGGAAGGAGATATGGAACACATGCACTGCTATACCCCTGTCACACCAAAATCCCGGGTCTGACCCGGAATTTGGAAAATGGTTCCGGGTCAGACCCTTTTCACACTGTTGTGCCGACCCAGGCTGGCGCTGTTTACACTGCACCCATGGATGCAGTGTTACCTGTTCTGCCAGTACATGGAGATGACATCATCTCCTAGTGTCAGGGATCCGGCTTTCCCTATGCCATGAACAGGACACGGGTCGCATGACCTGAGTTACCCGTTCACACTGGCCCTTTACCCGTGTCCTTCAAATACCCAACCCTGCAAGCTACATGGGTTAGATTGCAAGATCACTGGACCTGTTTTTTTTTGGGACCCTTTCACACAAAGGCGTTTTAAGAGAGGAGGGGACCTATGTGCAGCCTCCGTCGCGGGACCCCTCCTCTTCAGCAGCTCTCTGGCTTAAAGTCAAATGAATCGGAAATGGCCTGCACTGCAGAAACGCCGCAGCAGAAATCCAGAGGGGTAAGTATACTCTATGGGTGCAGTGTGCGTGGTGTGGGCCCATATGCACCGCACACACTGCACCCATTATAGAAACGCCTATGCTTTCACACCGAGCTGCGACCCAGGTTAACCCAGGTCGAAATGGTGGTGTGAAAGGGGTTAGTGTTTTCCGAAGACTGGATATGAAAAGCAGTGTGTTACAGAAATAATGTGGTTACAATAGAAAGCTGCTGTCTCCATACAGTAAAGCTGCAGGATTTGTAAGTATCATGCAGGCGCATTAACTGGACTATCCAATCCCACCAATCATAAAGACGAGTGATAGTCCAGTATAAGAACATTTCAGCAAGGAAATTAACTCCATACTTACCTACTTATTTTAGAGGCACGAGTTGGCAGTGACAGGGGTGGGATGAAGCACATTATCATGACCCCTCCCTTGTGGCACAGCTCAGGAGGTGGAGCTGTGATCACATAATGGGGCCTGATTCGGATGTAAAGCAAAAAAAAGGCAAGTAACTTTGTATCTGGAACAAACCATGTTGCAATGTAGGGTAAATACTGGCTGCTTTTTACATGTAGCACACAAACCCTGGGACAGCATTATATAAATCAGATTCAGGCAAAATACGCTGATAAATATGTCATTAGGGGGCATGTGGGAAGTTGACATATTCTCCTTAAAATTCAGGAGACTATTGGACGTTCTGAAAGAGTAGGCATTATTATTAATTACCAGTTATTTATATAACCACACATATTCCGCAGCGCTCTACAAAGAATATTTGCCCATTCACATCAGTCCCTGCCCCAGTGGAGCTTACAATCTAGATTCCCTACCACAAGTACACACAGACAGATTCACTAGGGTTAATTTTGTTGGGAGCCAATTAACCTACCAGTATATTTTTGGATTGTGGGAGGAAACCGGAGAACCCGAAGGAAACCCACGCAAGTACGGGGAGAATATACAAACTCTGCACAGTTACAGCCATGGTGGGATTCGAACCCATGACCTCAGTGCTGTGAGGCAGTAATGCTAACCATTACACCATCCGTACTGCCCAAGATTATAAGTAACACCCTATGTTAAACATCCTATATATTTTTTTTTTATCATTTAAAACATACTTTTAATCATATTTGATGAATCTTGAGTTCTATATCAATTTGAACAGCTATAGCTTTAACTTTTATAGAGCCTAGTCAGCACCACAACCCAGTACTGAGCCATGAGAGAGTTTACTGGCAGGTGTGCACCCTTAAATGGCCTACACTGGGAGATACCACAAGTGTTACTCTGCATGACACTGTCCACACAAACATGGAACAGATGTTTGGAAAGCATTTCTCCTTCAAAAACCAGACAGTAATCTGATAGGCTTGAATCTTTTGAGCCCACAGACACTGAAGTATTAATGGAAACTTTTACTTCAGTGTTTAACTGTAAACAGGAATCCCCAGCACAGCGGTCACATCAGGCCTCACCTTTCCTGAAGCTAAAATGAGACTAATCAGTAGCGCTCACTTATATAAGCACATCGTCATGTAAACTCGTCTCACACTGCAGGACATTTTTCACATGACACAACTTTACCTTTATGTCAGAGCACTGAAAAAAGCCCAAGCAGTTAATCATATCTGAAGCAATGACATGTTTTACATCTATTTCCAGATTATAAAAATAATTCTGTGTTTACTAATTAAAAGGCAAATATACACCAAATGCTAAAAAATAAAAAAAAGGGAGAGCGAGAAAGAGAGAAAAAAAAAGGATGGATTCAAGTGTCAAAACAAGAGCCCTCCTTGGAATATGCCTTCATGTTTAGAGGCCATGATTTGGTGTAATAAGAGATGAACTAGACATCACCTTAAACCTTCCCAGGTACTAGTTTTGAATGTATCTGGAGAGCTAAAAATATAGTTGTCAGTGTACTCCAGTGGTTACCAAAACTCAGCGGTACCTAACCCCTTGGGGAAGTGGGATTACATAGGAGGGTGCTTTAGATGTCAAAAAATGTTAAATTATACCTCCCTCAATGGTTCAGGGAAGCTGGGGATAGGTTGATGGAATCAAAGTAGTTTGGTACCACTGCCGTATACCATCTGGAATAGCAACTTTTTATTTATTTTTAATGTTGCATTTAAAATACAAAGCATGTGGATATTTTAAGGCACTGAATGCGTATGGTATCTTTCCTTGTAAAGGAAAGTGACTGTGCGATATATATCTATATAGCATATTACAAAATAATCTTGACATATAAAAAGCATCCTGTGACATCTACACGTTACTTTGCACTTTCTTCTATTCCTCTTTCTGTCACATGAACAAATACTTAGGCGAAGTAGTGAGTGAATTAAATACACAATCTTGCAGTATCATGCACCAACAGTGAAGAGAAGTAAGTGCATGTCTACAGTAGTGTCTGTTCAATTTTCTGAGACCCTCTAACAATTTATTCAGTTCAATTCCATCATCTGAAAAGAGAATATTTAACAAACCACTGTATTGCCAAAATATATATTTTTTTTTTTTTTTTAAGCAGCGATGCCAGTGTCTAATGAAGCAGAGCAGCTTTGCTGCAGATTATGTAGATGATGCGGTAACGCACCATGAACGCGGCAGTCCATCAATCACACAAAACAAAGGGCTGTGTGCATAGTGACCAAGCATCCAAGAATAAGCTTCTGCACAGTATGAATAGGAGCAGCTAGATCCTTAATTACCATGAGTAGCGGGGAAAAAACCCACAAAGGGAACTCTTAGATATTAATAAAGGGGAAGGGGGAGCGGGGGGGGGGGGGGGGGGGGGGAGAGCACAAATGGCATATAGCTAGAGGAGATGCAGGTTTTCCACCATACTGCTTCTGTTATCTTTACCTAGGGTATCAAACATTATTTGTATTGTAGAAAAAAATAAATGTATGTGAAAGGCAAAACTGTATAATAGCCGAACTTGCTCCTTTGAGATAAGCATGTGATATTGTTCCACATTAACAGGCAGGTACTTATATGCAGATTAGGCAGAAGAAGGGGGGGTTAAGGTTAGGCTGCAGTGCCAGAAAGGTTAGGGTTAGGGACCGGGGAGGGAGGCTTAGGCACATAGAAGGGGAGGTTAGGGTAAGGCATCAAGCAGGGAGGTTTAGGTAGCAGGGAAGGGAGGGGTAGGGTTAGGCACCACTGGGATGTGGTATAACAGATAGACAGTGTCTAGTTACACATTCAACAGATAGGCACCACATGTTAGACAGTAAAAAGGTCGATATGAAAAAAGTAGACAATACAAAAGGTGGACAGGGACAAAATGTCGACATGAAAAGGGTCAACATAAAAAAAAAGTAGACAAAATTTTTGGGGGAATTTGTGTGTATAGCTTTGTCATCTGGGAACCCCAATTGTAGAAAGGTATCTGCTCACCACGCTTCGGGCTCGGTGGCTCGCCATAAAGTTTATAAACAACTCTATGCCGACATGGATAGAGAAGGTATGAAAAGTCAAAATACATGTTAAATGGGAAAAAAAACCTGTGTCTACCCATTTTTATGTTGACCTTTTGACCCTGCCTACCTTTTGAACCTGTCAACATTTTGTACTGTCTACCTTTTTCATGTCGACCTAATGTCTGTCTAACATATAGTGTCTATCTATTGACTGTCTAACTAGACACTATCTATCATCCGAATACCAGGGTTTACTGGAGGGCTGTCGGGATTCTGATGGACGGGATGCCGCTGTCTGTATTCTAACCGCCGGCATCCTGTCCGTCGGCAAATCATACTGATCCCGCTAGAACATAGTAGCTATTATGCTACAGACTATGTATGTGGGATTCAAATAGGGAAAACCTAAATGGAAAAGGATTTAAGATACTGGTAGCCAATAAGCTGAACAGCAGCACCCTATGCAAGACCGCTGCAGCAAATACCATTAAGAACCACATTTATAAAAAGGGGCATTACAGTATATGCACAGTATACCACTGTACAATTCATTAATGAGGTAAACAGTCAAATATGGTTAACGATGTTGGGCACCTACCTCTATAACTTTCTTTTTATGCACATTAAGAGGCAGATTCAATTAGCTACAGTTAATTACTGTGGGCTAATTGATCTGTCATGGATATTCAACTATAGCTTGCAATATTCCCACAGGCTGCAGTTAGTGCAGATTTCTGTTCGAGCCTGAGGAACGTCAAATAGAAATCCACGTTAACTGCCCTGATCAAAGCTGTTAACCCACAGCTCCAGCAGCTTTTCCCGGATTCTATGGGTTAAAGCACGTTTGTGGGTAATTTGCCTTCAATACCGCATCAATTCCTTTATGTACACTTGCACACAGTTTTTGAAGGAACTCAGCAGGGAGGTTGTTCCAAACATCTTGGAGAACTAACCACAGATCTTCTGTGAATGTAGGTTGCTCAAATCCTTCTGTCTCTTAATGTAATCCCAGACAGACTTGATGATGTTGAGATCAGGGCTCTGTGGGGGCAATATCATCATTTCCAGGACTCCTTGTTCTTCTTTATGCTGAAAATAGTTTTTAATAACATCTGCTGTATGTTTGAGTTAGTTGACCTGCTGCAGAATAAATTTGGAGCCAATCAGATGCCTCTCTAATGGTATTGCTTAATGGATAAGTACCTCTCTGTATTTAAGCTAATTCCTCTTATTACACTACCATGATGACACACATCTTGGTTCACTTGCTCTACATTATGAGGCTTTCTGTCCAATTTTGTCACACTTAAATCACTTGTACTTGGGCTTTTTGGGGTTTGCCCCCTTTTTATGAAGGCATCATTCTCAGCATTAGTCTCAACAGGTATACGCACCTGAAACTGCAGCAGCTTAGCCTGGACAATCTCTTGTGATAGCTTGGCTGTGCATTACTTCAAACCCACTACTTAGAAATTGTACTTTGATCTAAGATTTTGTAGCTTCGCCATTACAACCGCATCCTTGTCCATGTGGATGCCTACTGAATTGCTGAAATATACAGTATTTAATCTATACACTCATTTATGTCATTGCATGCACTTAATTTTTTGCCATACGATGTACACCTCAGGTTGCTTATCTTCATAAGACGTCTACAACACTAAACACATCATGTGGAGATGCTTTGCTATGGATGGTGAAATACACGTGTTTCTCTACATGGTTCCCATGGCCCTATCCATGTCATCTGTATTGTGGTTCTCCCTGAGGTTGGTAATCACTCTATATATCATTTTTCTGCATTTCCATGTTGCATAATTTCCAGAGCCCATGAGAGCTCATACCGTCTCTGAACTGCACAGTTTTCCCTTTGACATGAACAAGCACACTTCTGCACTCATGCAGCTTTCATTTTTTCCGTGTTGCTCAGGGCCAGATTAACAATAGGGCGAATGGAGCTACAGCTCCAGGCCACCACATAAAAATAGGCCCAAAATCATGACACTCTGATGATGACCAGCTACCAGCTGGCCACAAGGTCGGACGTAAATCATAAGTATTAATTGTATTTCTATTTTCCACACAAAATGATGAAATTGTTGTACATCTAGATATTTAGGGAGAAATTGGAAGATACTGTAGTGTATGGGGTCTACATGTCTACATGGCACTGGCCACACCCACACAGAACTAGTCACACCCCCTTTGCTTCTCATAAAAGGCCCTTGAACATTTTCAGCCCCAGGCTCATGAGGCCGTTAATCCGGCCCCGGTGTTGCTGCAGCTTCTCCCCTGGTATCATATTCCTGACATGCAATATCCTGGACCATAACCTATAGACAGGAGCTACTGATGTTGATAGGTGTCAGCGGTTGTTTGATGGATGCAAGTTCACACAATGAACATCTCAACTAGGTAGGAGGTTTATTAATATGAAGGTGCAGGGGATTGCTCAGGCACAGTAGCGCTGTCAGCCTAGGGTTCGGTGATCGTGCTGGTGTCCGCACACCTCCATCACTGGAGTCCTGGATTGTAAACAAAGGAGGAAGACGCAGAGAGATCACCTTCCTCAAATTGTAAGATTATAAATAAAAAATGGGAGATACTGAAAAATGTGATGGTAAAATGCCAACAACTTGGCAGCACAAATAATAAGTTGACTAAAGACTTACAAATGTTATTTTTCAATACTTCAGTGAGCACGGTATTGAAAATGCTTATTACCATAAAAGAGAAAAAACACCTATTGAAAGAGACCATTTTTACATTGATAATTGAGGTATTGGAACATCTAAAAGGAAAACAGAGCTTTTAGAGTACAAAAGTAAAATCATAAGAAGTCATAATACAAAAGCAAGAGTCACCAATCACTATGAAGGACAGCGGCACACGTCACATATTCACTAATAGTAAACATGGAATAAAACATGAACACACGATTATATAACCTGCTGAATTCTATGGTCCTTTCAGTGCTACTATTAACTATTTTGATTAAAGTGAATGCTTTGGTAGAACACAGCATGGAAGCAGCTGTATATATCAGCACCAATGCAAAACAAAAATAGATATAAAACTATTTTGTTGAACAAAGGACAGTGAAGTCACAAACTGAATTACAAGTCAGTAAAGTCTTCTTACAAGTAAACTTCAATGGTTGAAAAAAATAAATTAAAAAAAGGCCCTACTAATACTTTGACATTTACCTTTATGCTTAAGTTATCTGTGTTGAGGTTACCATTCACCACAAAGTAGAAATGTGTTTTACTTTGCAGTAAGAGCACGTAGACAACAATTAGTGTTCAAAAACCCTTCGAAAACGGAATATCTTGTAGCAACTAATATAAGCTCGCTTTGCAGAAAGAAAAATAAATCTTTCTTCTGAGTATAAAGCTGCTCCAGCATTGCTCATCTGCTACTGTAGTGCTTATCTAAAGTTTGTATATGTTCTGCAAAATGATCTGCTAATTGTGAAATCAAATATAAATCATGTATATGAATACTTTGAGAGGGCTGTCTGCTTCAGTAAAACAACACTTTATAAATCTCCAAAATGACTAGTGTCTAAAATTAAGTGGATTGGTGGAAGTGTGGAAAGTATTTATTCATAAAGTGTTAGATATAGGAGTTTTTCCATGGATCAGTGGAAGAAAGAGCTAGGTCATTTTGTAATTGGTGGAAAGCAGCCAAAGTGAGCCCCCGGGGCGTGGTGTGAAATTATGAAGTCACCTTTCACCAAGTTTACTAATGAAAGTATGAAGGGTTTTACTAAGGGGGCAATCTCTCAAAGTTAGGGAGATGATGTCCTAAATAGGCACATTCTTCTGAGTGCCCAGCATCTTGAGGCAAGGCATATTATTGGTTTAACATCTTGATAGTAAGTCACAGTGGGAAGTCATTGCATAATAGAAGTAAAACAATTTCATAACAAATCATCGTAATGTTTTCATTTACAATGCACATCATTATACACAGTAACAATATGTGAAATTCTAAAATAAAACAAAAGTGAAAATCAAAATATGCTGAATGTAGCAAAATGCTAGCATTAGGGATACCACCATTATTCAAACAGTGGGGGGATATTCAATTGTTTGAAAAGTCAGTTGGGAGTCTGTTTTTACCTGTCTATTAGATAGGAAAAAACAGACACCCATCTGACTTTCAAACAATTGAATATCCCCCAATGAGTCAATTACTACCATAAAGTATAGATATGATGAGGTAAAGGTGGTAACTAAGACCTGCAATCAGCAAGCCACACTCCTTGTTACGCTCCCGCTCTGCATTACTGTGTGATACTGTACTACAAATGACAAAGCAGGAATAGCCAACTACAAAATGTGAGGTCCTGAAAGTTCTCAGGACACCTCACTCAGAGTGAGGAATATATAAATATTAACATATGCAGCAGTGATATAGTTATTATAACTAGGTAATCTACACTCCTTTGCAGTTTGGATCTGCTCAGAATATATATGCAGCAGTGATATAATCTACACTCCTTTGCAGTTTGGATCTGCTCAGAATATATATGCAGCAGTGATATAATCTACACTCCTTTGCAGTTTGGATCTGCTCAGAATATATATGCAGCAATGATATAGTTATTATAACTAGGAAATCTACACTGTCAATTTGTATATTATAAGGTATATTGTATTCTTGGAAGAAACTATTGCAGCTTTGAAATAGTTGGTAACTGCTATCTTAGTGTTTGTTTTAGGTGAGCTTTATGGCATGCTCTGTAAATGGGGGTGGGATGTTAGGCCTTGATTGCAATTACTAGACACACATGAATACTTACCATTCATAAGGAAAGATGCTTGGCTGACCAACAGCGGGCTGAACAGGGCTTTATTAGAAGGGCTGTTTAAAAGGGCTAAGAAAATATTACAATATAGACTTACCCAGGACTTACCAGGAAGGAAACAGACGGAAACATCCCACCAACAAAACAGAAAACCATCCTCCCTTCCTTTCATTCCCAATCATCTGTGCAATTCAGCGTATGTATATAAATTACCAACTACAATCCTCATGACCTCTAAGAACAAAATGCAACCAATTTTGTATATAACCATTTACATTGTGATTTACATGTGATTGTACATACCTGTTTGTCACTTTGAACTGTCATGCACAGCTAACATACAGCGGAACAACACCAGTAAATAGGCACCTGAACTTTTAACTTGACCAAATGAAACCATACATTCTCAGCCCTGATAACACTGGTTTAATCTCAAACAAACTATGTTCCACAAATTGATTTTCTGCATTGCTCTTCATGGAGTATTCATAAAGACCATTGCATCATTCAGTCTCCCAGCAACTCAGCCCTCTGTACATGTTGCCCCCTCAATTCTACACTCCCCTCTTATTAGCACTGAGCTTTACACTTCCCTATACTCATTGACAATAACATCTACAACCTCTCACCATAAAAAAACTTTCACAAGCCTCTGACACTCACATTTATCTCTCTCTTCTGCTTCTGATAGCTGGTGACATTTCACCAAATCCAGGACCCAGCCACTTGCATCGCTCACATTCACCTGATTCACAGCAACATAGAAATCCAGCAAACCTCATAAACATCACATGTCTTCCATCACCCTCCAGATCACTAAAATGTGCCTTATGGAATGCACGCTCTGTTTGTAACAAATTAACATCCATCCATGACCTCTTCATATCCAACAACATCAATCTGCTGGCTATAACAGAAACCTATAAATTGGAGGGTTCTGCGCACTGAGTGTCTTTATTCTATAGCTAGCCGGGGTGTGCTGCTCGTTCTGATGGGTGTTCCAACCCACCTATATGTAAATGGAGAAGCTTAGTGGATATACCACAATAGAACTGCGCTCAACCCCTAAGGTGTGTGTGTTTAGCTAACGAATGCACATCAGATGTAATAAAGGATAATGTATGAACAGACCCAAATTTGAGTTTGCACTTGGATACAGAAATCACAAAAATAACAATATGATGCAAATTAATTGTTGTGAGCCACTGTATTTATTGTATACTGGCCAATCTAAAGGTGTGCGGTTAATGCCCAGGGTGGGCGATATTGTCTCTTATAAAGTTCATGCAGGTGGGCGATATTGTCTCTTATAAAGTTCATGCAGGTTATAATACAGACTGCGGCGTCCCACACATCTGCTGTTGAAAAGTCTTTAGGAAAAAATAATAATAATAACAAATGCTGGTGTTGGTAGAAAATCTTTAAAACCTTCACGATGCCTGAGCTTACGGTGGTGGCATAAGTGGGGTAAAAAAGGGGGTCTCCGGACTGGTTTCCTCTCTCTGCCCCTGCTGCCCGTGGTGCATCCTTGTTCAGACGCCCCCCGGGTGCAGGTCGGTCAGAGAGGTGGACCTGTCTAGCGGCGGGGAAAGGATTCAGATGCCGCTCTGCAGAGCGGCTAGCTGCGCCTCTCCCACCGCTCACAGAGAACTCACCTGTCGCCCACTCCAGCCGCACGCCGCGCTCCTTCACCGGCTTCCTCCGCTGTCTGGTATCCTAGCAGCGCTGCTGGCTTCCGGGTTGGTCCGGTCACGTGACCGGGTCTTTTCGACGTGGGAAAGAGTCTTCCTGATGAAGTCTTTGTAGTTCTTTCTTTGTAGTTCCTCCAACGCGTTTCAACCTTTCGGTCTTCCTCTGGGAGTGCTTGAAGTGTCTAGATTGACATGATTTCTATGTTTCTGAGGGGGCCATACCAGTTCTGATTGGATGAAGGATTGTATCACTGATTGGGCCTCTGACATGTCTATCAAACCAGACCTGTTCTGATTGGATGAAGGATTGTATCACTGATTGGGCCTCTGACCTGTCTATCAAACCATACCTGTTCTGATTTGTATGTTTCTGAGGGGGCCAAACCTGTTCTGATTGGATGAAGGATTGTGTCACTGATTTGGCCTCTGACCTGTCTATCCAAGTCAGTGTGTTATTTCTCTAAAGTTGTAGGGTCCTATTTCCAAAATTAGAGTATGATGTGACATAGCTGATCTAGTATAATGTTTAGGAGAGATATACAAATAATACAGATATCTTATTTATGTATTTGTTAAATCCATGTTTGTAATGCCTCTGCATCATTATATATTAGAAATAAGTACCCTATATTAATATTTGTAGTTCTCCTGCTGATGGTGTCTAAAATGAGGAAAATAGGTGTGTACAGTATTCGGATGATGATGTGCTACTGTTGTAGTATCTGACCTTATTGTCCTTAAGATTACTTGCAGAAGACCGACCTGACGTTGTGCTACTGTCGTAGTATCTGACCTTATTGTCTTTAAGATTATTTGCAGATGACCGACCTGATCTCATTGTCAATATTGAGATCCCTAAGGGCTAGGGTCCCCATATTGACAATCATGCTCAATTCTTCTTTGTTGATTTTGTGAATAAAGTCCCCTCCTCTCCAGTTTCTTTTCACCTCTTTTAGCCCCGTGAATTTGAGTAATGTGGGATCTGAATGATGGTAGTCCCTAAAGTGTAAAGATAACGGGTGTTCTTCCGTCCCCTTCCTGATGTTCCGTACATGCTCGGCTTTTCTTGCTTTTAACGGTCTTATCGTCCTTCCTATAGAGTGTTTTACGCACGGGCACTTTAATATGTATATGATGCCCTGGGTGTGGCATGTTAGCCTGTCCCTAATCCTAAATTCATAGCTCACAGATCTCATGTTGCATGTGGGTGCAGTGCTTTTTGCGCCCGTGGTTTTGCATCCTATACAAGTCTTACAGTGGAAGAAACCTCCTTTCTTGTGCATCCCATCTATTGTGGTTTGTGTTTTGTTGGTTGGTGGTATGCAGGTGTGTACTAATTTTTATTTTATATCGGGGGCTTTTCTGTATACCACCTTTGGCTTTGGTGGTAAGATTTTGGCTAAGGTGTCGTCTTGTAGTAATATGGGCCAGTGTTTCTCAAGAATCTTCTTCACCTTGTTTGCTTGTTGTGAGAACTGTGTAATGAATAGAGGTTCTTCAGTGCTTGTTGCCTGTTCTAGTTTCTTGTATTCTAGAAGTGGTGCTCTATCGTTTTCTCTCACTGTGGTGAAAGCCTTTTGAACTAACTCTGGGTGGTATTTCTTTTCTCTGAATCTATTGCTGTGTGGTCCCTTGTGTGTCATAGTCACTGATTCTGGAGCAGTTCCTCCTTAATCTCTTGAACTGGCCCATTGGTATACCTTTGAGCCAGGTGCCCACTGGATGCCAAGATAAAGCTGTTGACATCCACAGTCTTATTGAATGTGTTGGTGTGTATGGCACCTTCATGTATAAATATATTGAGGTCTAAGAATTCGACTGTCTTGTTGCTATAGTTGGTGGTGAATTTCAAATGCCGATCATTCTGGTTGAGGTTGGAAATGAAGTTTCAGGGAAGTGAGGAATCACTCAGAAACACAACAAGCAAACAAGGTGAAGAAGATTCTTGAGAAACACTGGCCCATATTACTACAAGACGACACCTTAGCCAAAATCTTACCACCAAAGCCAAAGGTGGTATACAGAAAAGCCCCCGATATAAAACAAAAATTAGTACACACCTGCATACCACCAACCAACAAAACACAAACCACAATAGATGGGACGCACAAGAAAGGAGGTTTCTTCCACTGTGGGACTTGTATAGGATGCAAAACCACGGGCGCAAAAAGCACTGCACCCACATGCAACATGAGATCTGTGAGCAATGACTATGAATTTAGGATTAGGGACAGGCTAACATGCCACACCCAGGGCATCATATACATATTACAGTGCCCGTGCGTAAAACACTATATAGGAAGGACGATAAGACCGTTAAAAGCAAGAATAGCCAAGCATGTACGGAACATCAGGAAGGGGACGGAAGAACACCCGTTATCTTTACACTTTAGGGACTACCATCATTCAGATCCCACATTACTCAAATTCACGGGGCTAAAAGAGGTGAAAAGAAACTGGAGAGGAGGGGACTTTATTCACAAAATCAACAAAGAAGAATTGAGCATGATTGTCAATATGGGGACCCTAGCCCCTAGGGGTCTCAATATTGACAATGAGATCAGGTCGGTCATCTGCAAATAATCTTAAAGACAATAAGGTCAGATACTACGATAGTAGCACAACGTCAGGTCGGTCATCTGCAAATAATCTTAAAGACAATAAGGTCAGATACTACAACGGTAGCACAACATCATCCGAATACTGTAAACACCTATTTTCCTCATTTTAGACACCATCAGCAGGAGAACTACAAATATTAATATAGGGTACTTATTTCTAATATATAATGATGCAGAGGCATTACAAACATGGATTTAACAAATACATAAATAAGATATCTGTATTATTTGTATATCTCTCCTAAACATTATACTAGATCAGCTATGTCACATCATACTCTAATTTTGGAAATAGGACCCTACCACTTTAGAGAAATAACACACTGACTTGGATAGACAGGTCAGAGACCAAATCAGTGACACAATCCTTCATCCAATCAGAACAGGTCTGGTTTGATAGACAGGTCAGAGGCCTAATCAGTGATACAATCCTTCATCCAATCAGAACTGGTATGGCCCACTCAGAAACATACAAATCAGAACAGGTCTGGTTTGATAGACAGGTCAGAGGCCCAATCAGTGACACAATCCTTCATCCAATCAGAACTGGTATGGCCCCCTCAGAAACATACAAATCAGAACAGGTATGGTTTGATAGACAGGTCAGAGGCCCAATCAGTGATACAATCCTTCATCCAATCAGAAAAGGTCTGGTTTGATAGACAGGTCAGAGGCTCAATCAGTGATACAATCCTTCATCCAATCAGAACTGGTATGGCCCACTCAGAAACATACAAATCAGAACAGGTCTAGTTTGATAGACAGGTCAGAGGCCCAATCAGTGATACAATCCTTCATCCAATCAGAACTGGTATGGCCACCTCAGAAACATAGAAATCATGTCAATCTAGACACTTCAAGCACTCCCAGAGGAAGACCGAAAGGTTGAAACGCGTTGGAGGAACTACAAAGAAAGAACCACTACAGATTCAAAGACTTCATCAGGAAGACTCTTTCCCACGTCGAAAAGACCCGGTCACGTGACCGGACCAACCCGGAAGCCAGCAGCGCTGCTAGGATACCAGACAGCGAAGGAAGCCGGTGACTGAGCGCGGCGTGCGGCTGGAGCAGGCGACAGGTGAGTTCTCTGTGAGCGGTGGGAGAGGCGCAGCTAGCCGCTCTGCAGAGCGGCATCTGAATCCTTTCCCCGCTGCTAGACAGGTCCACCTCTCTGACAGACCTGCACCCAGGGAGCGTCTGAACAAGGACGCATCACGGGCAGCAGGGGCAGAGAGAGGAAACCAGTCCGGAGACCCCCTTTTTTACCCCACTTATGCCACCACCGTAAGCTCAGGGCATCGTGAAGGTTTTAAAGTTTTAAAGATTTTTTACCAACACCAGCATTTGTTATTATTATTATTTTTTCCTAAAGACTTTTCAACAGCAGATGTGTGGGACGCCGCAGTCTGTATTATAACCTGCATGAACTTTATAAGAGACAATATCGCCCACCTGCATGAACTTTATAAGAGACAATATCGCCCACCCTGGGCATTAACCGCACACCTTTAGATTGGCCAGTATACAATAAATACAGTGGCTCACAACAATTAATTTGCATCATATTGCTATTTTTGTGATTTCTATATCCAAGTGCAAACTCAAATTTGGGTCTGTTCATACATTATCCTTTATTACATCTGATGTGCATTCGTTAGCTAAACACACACACCTTAGGGGTTGAGCGCAGTTCTATTGTGGTATATCCACTAAGCTTCTCCATTTATAACAGAAACCTGGCTCACACAATCTGACACAGCCTCCCCTGCAGCACTGGCACATGGTGGTCTCCACTTTACACACACCTCCAGACCCAGTAACCATAAAGGAGGAGGAGTTGGACTTTTACTTTCCCAATCTTTTGCATACACTGTTCTACCACAGGTTCCATCACTCACATTTACATCATTTGAAGTACATTCCATTAGGGTTTACTCTCCTTTCTCTCTGCGTGTTGCAGCTATCTACCGCCCACCTGGGCATCCAAAACAATTTTTGGAAGAGTTTTCTGCCTGGCTCCCTCACTTCCTATCCTCTGACATCTCCACCATTATCATGGGTGATTTCAATATTGCTATTGATTGTCCAAAATCTGCTGCTCATGCCTCCAAACTACGCTCTCTAACTTCCTCTCTTGGCCTCTCCCAATGGACTGACTCCTCTAGTCATCAGGAAGGCCACTGCCTTGATCTAGTATTCACCAGACTATGCTCCATCTCTGAACTCACTAACACTCCTTTCCCCCTCTCAGATCACAACCTTATCACCTGCATGCTCTCCTCCGTTAATTCAAACCCTGTGTTGCTAAAGTCCTCCAATCTTCCTCAAACCCGCAGAAATATTAACACAATTAATCTTCAAGAACTTTCCACTTCACTCCAACAACTGCTTTCACCTATTTCTGCATTCACCTCTCCTGAGATGGCTGTATCACACATTAATGAGACTCTAGAACTAGCCCTTGATGAAGTGGCTCCAGCTACCCATCACACTCCACGTAGGCCTAGATGTCAACCATGGCACTCCAAATTAACAAGACAACTACAAAAACTCACGCGAAAACTTGAACGTCAGTGGCGTAAATCTCGTATTTCAAGTGACTTCCTCACATATAAGACTGTCTACCATTCTTATAAAAATGCCCTGGACACTGCCAAACAAACATATTTCCAAACTCTTATCTCTGCTCAAGCCTCCAACCCCAAACGACTCTTTAATACATTTAAATCACTTCTGAATCCTCCCTCACCTACCCCACCAGCCACTATCAAGGCACAGGATCTTGCTTCCTACTTCAAGGAGAAGACTGATAAGATCCAAAATGAAATGGTATGCTTTTCGGCAGCCAGTGACCTGCTCCGTTCTTTACCTGAACCCTCTGGCACTCTTTCTTCATTTGATCCCACAAATGAAGATGAAGTATCATCACTCTTCTCATCCTGCTTCTCCACTACCTCTCCTCTTGATCCTTTACCCTCACAAATAAGTAAAGCTCTGTCTCTGGTGCTCATCCCTACCTTAACTAACATATGTAATCTCTCTCTCTCTACTGGTATTTTTCCTTCGCTCTTCAAGCATGCAGTGATTACTCCCCATTTTAAAGAAACAAAATTCTGACCCTAATGCTCTCTCAAACTACCGCCCTATCTCTCAGCTCCCTTGTCTCTCTAAGCTACTTGAGAGACTTGCCTACACTCGACTCACACACTTTCTTAACTCATACACTTTATTGGACCCACTTCAGTCAGGCTTCCGTTCCCAACACTCCACAGAGACAGCACTGACTAAAGTGATTAATGATTTGGTCACTACGAAGTCTAAAGGCCATTACTCACTACTTATTCTTCTAGATCTATGCAGCAGGCATTTGACACTGTAGACCACTCTCTTCTCATACAGACATTACAATCCCTAGGTCTTAAAGACACAGCCCTTTCTTGGTTCCTATCCTACCTATCTAATCGCTCCTTCAGTGTTCGCTTCTCTGAATCTACCTCCTCTTCGCTACCTCTTTCAGTTGGAGTACCACAAGGCTCAGTCTTGGGTCCTCTGCTTTTCTCTATCTATACCTCATCTCTTGGTAAACTAATCAGCTCTTTTGGTTTTCAGTATCATCTGTACGCAGATGATACTCAAATCTACCTATCCTCACCTGACTTGTCCCTATCTGTACTGGACCATGTCACTGAATGCCTTTCTGCCATTTCATCCTGGATGACATCTCGCCACCTCAAACTGAATATTTCAAAGACAGAGTTAATTATATTTCCACCGGCAAATAGTAGGTACCAACCTGATATCTCTATCACTGTTGAAACCTCGACTATCTACCCTACCCCACAAGCTCGCTGCCTAGGTGTCATCCTCTGATCTGTCCTTTGTTCCCCACATTCAATCTGTCTCAAGATCATGTTACATGCATCTAAAAAAACATATCCAAAATATGACCATACCTTACACAAGACACTGCTAAAACTCTAATCCACGCTCTCATTATCTCCAGCATTGATTATTGCAATAGTCTCCTAACTGGTCTTCCCAAAACGAGACTCTCACCACTACAATCCATTCTGAATGCAGCGGCGAGGCTTATCTTCCTCGCTAGACGTTCATCATCTGCAGATCAACTCTGTCAGTCCCTCCATTGGTTACCTGTACTCTACCGCATTCAATATAAAATACTTTTACTCACACACAAGGCCATTAACCAAACTACACCAACGTACATCACTTCGCTTATCTCAAAATATCTCCCAACCCGACCTCTTCGCTCTTCACAAGACCTGCGTCTCTCATCCATACTCATTACTCGCTCCCACTCACGATTGCAGGACTTTCATCGGGATGCACCCACTCTGTGGAATGCCCTACCACGCACAATAAGACTCTCCTCTAGTCTCCAAACCTTCAAGCGTTCCCTGAAAACTCACCTCTTCAGGCAAGCGTATCAAATTCCAGAACCACCCACATAACTTTCATAAACCTTCCTATCAAATTGCATCCACTCTGTACAATCCACACATATCCTCACATGTCTTCTCATTCTATGCAATAGATAGGAATATGTACACAAGGAAAGGTGCTATTTCCCTATAGATTGTAAGCTTGCGAGCAGGGCCTTCCTACCTCTATGACTGTTTGTTATCACCCATTTTGTTATTGTTATTTCAAATTGTAAAGCGCAACGGAATTTGCTGCGCTATATAAGAAACTGTTAATAAAATAAAATAAATAATAAACATATTGTAATAAGCTGGCCATACACTTCAGGATCATGCAATGGACCAACTAACAGAGACAGTGGAGGAGACGACTGCCAGATATTTGGAGTGTCTCCATACACTACACAATGGATGGAGGCGATCTCCATTCCCTACAGAAGTTGGCTGAACATCATTGTGGTGGATTGGAATGATTTGAAAGGTAAACTGCATGATCCATACAGTATGTGAGCGATCAGCGTTCAATACCATACACTGGATGATAGGCGTACAAACCAGTCGATTGCTGGTTTGCATGATTATCATGCAGTGTCTGGCCAGCTTTATTTGAGGCTTACACAATTATAACAAATCTGATGACTGGCACTAGTGATTAAATCTAATTAGGCGACAGTATATGTATATCAAATATTATGTGATGATTCTTCAAACAACTGATTAATTGTATCAGAAGTGCTGTCAAAATACATTTCAGTCCTATTTGTTTTATAATGTACATTTTATTGGGGGGAATTCAATGAAGGACAATTGTCTCACCCTCGCAAGTGTGGCTTATAGTGCCATCAGACTCACAGACTATTCAAAACTGTGTGAATGTAAGCATCAATAGCAACTCGACTCCTCATGCACGGGGGCGAGTTAATTGAATCCCCCCAAAAAAGACTCAATTAACTTTATATAAAAACATTGGAACCAAAAATTTTACTTTACTCAATCAGCTGACTGTTTAAACGGATAAATGTATTTAATTGTAAAAAGGAGATTTATGGTAAGAACTTACCTTTGTTAAATCTCTTTCTGCAAGGTACACTGGATTCCACAGGGAATAACATCGGGGGCGTAGAGTTGGATCTTGATCAAGTCACCAACAGGCTAAAGCTTTGACTGTTCCCAGGATGCCTTGCACCGCCTCCTCTATATCCCCGCCTCCAGGCACTTGAGCTCAGTTTTGTTAACCAGTCCAATGCAGTAGCAGGTAAATGACAATAATCGTTAGTAGCCACAGCGAACCACATTCTCACGACAGGAGAAGGTACCAGCGGCTAAAGCCATACAAACACAAAGAAGCTAAGTGCGTCAGGGTGGGCCCCCTGTGGAATCCAGTGTACCTCGCAGTAAGAGATTTAACAAAGGTAAGTTCTTACCATAAATCTCCTTTTCTGCAGCGGGGTACACTGGTATTCCACAGGGAATAACATTGGGGATGTCCTAAAGCAGTTGCTCATGGGAGGGGACGCACTGTAGCAGGCACAAGAACCCAGCGTCCGAAGGAAGCATCCTGGAAGGCGGAAGTATCAAAGGCATAGAACCTGATGAACGTGTTCACTGAGGACCACATAGTCGCCTCTCACAATTGTTCTAGGGATGCGCTACGGCGGGCCGCCCAAGAAGGTCCAACAGACCGAGTAGAATGGGCTTTGATAGTAGCAGGAGCTGGAAGTACAGCCTGTACATAAGCTTGTGCAATCACCATTTTAATCCATCTGGCCAAGGTTTGCTTATTCACAGGCCAGCCATGTTTGTGAAAACCAAAAAAAACAAAGAGAGAATCAGATCTCCTAAGGGAGGCAGTTCTCTTCAAATAGATACGGAGAGCCCGTACCACATCCAAAGACCGCTCTTTGGAGGACAAATCAGGAGAGAAAAAGGCCGGAACCACAATCTCTTGGTTAAGGTGGAAAGATGACACCACCTTGGGTAGATAACCAGGGCAAGTTCTAAGAACCGCACGGTCATAGTGAAAAATCAGAAAGGGAGACCTACAGGATAAGGCACCCAAGTCTGAAACCCCTCTAGCAGAGGCAATAGCCAGCAAAAACAAGACCTTAAGCGTAAGCCATTTAAGGTCCACAGACTCAAGAGGTTTAAAACGGAGACCCTTGCAGGGCATCCAGTACAACCGACAAATCCCAAGGAGCCACAGGAGGGACATAGGGAGGTTGAATCCGTAAAATACCCTGAGTGAAGGTATGAACGTCAGGCAGAGTCGCAATATTTCTCTGAAACCACAACAACAAGGCAGATATATGAACCTTTAGGGAAGCCAGATGAAGGCCCTGTTGTAGAAACGTAAAAAGTTTGGCAGTACTGAACTTGTATGCATAAAAATTCTTGAGCCACAAACCAGGTGAAGTAAGAATTCCAGACTCTATAATAAATCCAAGCTGAAGCCGGTTTGCGGGCTTGCAACATCGTCTGAATGACCGCCTCAGAAAAACCTTTGGCCCTCAAGAGCCACGCCGTCAAAGCCAGTTAGGCCAAATCCTGGTATACACAGGGGCCCTGAACGGAGAGGTCCGGGCATTGAAGAAGTAGAAGAGGACGCTCTATCGAGAGACCCTGCAAGTCTGAGAACCAATGCCGTCTGGGCCATATTGGAGCGAGTAGAATCAGCATTCCTCCTTCTTGCTTGAACTTCCGAATTACCCAGGGCAGGAGTGACACCGGAGGGAACACGTATGGCAGCCGAAAGTTCCATGGAATTGCCAGTGCATCCACGAACGCTGCTTGAGGATACCTTGTCCTTGCTCCGAAGACCGGAACCTTGTGGTTGTGTCAAGACGCCATCAGGTTTACATCTGGTAGGCCCCACTTGTCCACTAGGAGTTGAAATACTTCTGGATGAAGACTCCACTCTCCGGCGCGTACGTCCTGACGACTGAGGAAGTCCGCTTCCCAGTTGAGGACACCCGGAATGAACACTGACGATATGGCTGGCAGATGGCGTTCTGCCCATCGAAGAATCTTTGACACTTCCAACATCGCCATGCGGCTTCGAGTGCCGATTTGATGATTTATGTATGCCACCGTGGTGGCATTGTCCGACTGTACATGAACAGGCCTGTTCTGTAACAGAGGCAGGGCCAGTTCCAAAGCATTGAACACTGCCCGCAACTCCAGAATATTTATCGGGCGAAGAGATTCCTCCGTGGTCCACCGACCCTGAAGACAGTGTTGCTCCAACGCGATGCCCCAACCCCGCAGACTGGCATCTGTCGTTAGAAAGACCCAGTTGGAGATCCAGAAGGGATGACCCCTGCTCAATTGTTGGTCCTGTAGCCACCAGATCAGTGACAAACGAACTTCCGGAGTCAAGGAGATCATGTGAGATCTGATCCGGTGAGGCAGGCCATCCCACCTGGAGAGAATTAACCTCTGCAGAGGGCGGGAATGAAATTGAGTGCACTCCACCATGTCAAAAGCTGACACCATGAGGCCTTGTACTTGCATCGCCGAGTGTATCGACACTCTTCGGCGAGAAAAGAAGTATCTTATCCTGTCCTGAAGCTTCAGGACCTTCTCCGGAGACAAGAACAACCGTTGGTTGTGTGTGTCCAACAAAGCCCCCAGGTGCACCATGTTCTGAGCAGGGACCAGGGAGGATTTCTTCCAGTTGATGAGCCACCTGTGGGCTCGCAGGAATTGGACCGTTAGTTCCAGATGACGAAGGAGAACCTCTGGGGAATTCGCCAGGATCAGCAAGTCGTCGAGATACGGCAGGATCCTGATACCCTGACGGCGAAGCAGAGCCGTCATAACCGCCATGACCTCGGTGAAAATTCTTGGAGCCGTGGCCTCCCCAAAAGGTAAGGCCTGGAATTGATAACGTAGGTTGCCAATAGCATACTGCAGGTACTGCTGATGCGACATGGCAATAGGTATATGTAGGTAAGCATCCTGAATGTCCAGGGATACCATATAGTCCTTGGGCTCCAAGGCCAGAACAATAGAGCAAAGAGTTTACATACGGAATTTGGAAAACTTCACAAATTGGTTCAAAGACTTGAGGTTGAGAATGGGCCGTGAGGTTCCATTCGGTTTCGGAACTAGGAACAGCGTTGAATAGTACCCCTTGCCTCTCTGAGCCAGAGGCACCGGCACTACCACTCCTGTGTCCAGGAGGGATTGTACCACCAAATGGAGAGTTTTTGCTTTCACCGGATCCAAAGGGATATTTGTTGAGTAAAACAGGCGAGGGGGGCGTTTCTTGAAAGAGATGGCGTAAACTTCAAGCAACCCTCCACACGCTTATCTGTCGGTTCCTTCAGAGAAGTGACAGGCAGAGGACACCACCAGACGCGCGACATGTGAGTCCACCGGTGGCGGTGTTTCACAATTTTTACTTCACTCTGCAGCGAGGGGATAACGAGCTAGCATCTTCTTAGACAGGGAGAATTTCCTACTTGGAGACTCCCAAGATTCCTGACGTATGTCAACTAAATGGTCAGAATGGGGCAAAACTAATTTAGTGACCTTCTGACGTTTGAACTTATCGGATTTCTTAGACATATCTGGAGGTTCAGATTCATCATCAGTTTGAAGAATCAGTTTGATAGCCTCCAAGAGGTCAGGAACATCCACCTGTGAAATAGATTCCCCATCAGAAGCGTCTGCATCAGTGTCTGAGGGATCAGTGTATATGCCATCTTCATCGGATGAAGTATCTGTAACATGCGTGGATTGTGAGGAAGAAATGACCCACTTAGATGACCCTTTGGTCCTAGGAGGGCGAGGGTTAGGTTTTTGTTTAACCAAAGACTGATTTAATTGCTGTAACTGAGTTGACAGTCCATCTGCCCATGGCGGATTAACTGCAAGGACAATATGTGGCTGCAATGGCACAGGAGGTCCCACAGGGGGTGTAAGTCTCGTTACTAGAAAAAGCAGCCCAGGGTGGTTCTTGGTGTGCCACCGTGCTGCAGGCTGACTGAGGGGTACTGTACTCCCAGTACCTGGACCCTCAGCTGGAATATTTTCCTCAGGTGCATCCGCGGCATGATGCAGGATCCGCCACGGATCTCCCGCCCAGTGTAGCAGACATTATATGGGAATGTAGCCTTAGGGCGTAACAGCACAAAATAGCCACACAGTACCTGACAAAAAAACCCTGTGCAGTGTGACTGCAAATGCAGAGCACAAACAGAGGATTTAAGTGGTATATGGTGACTCAAATACACAGAGAAAAATACCAAGGTAATATATCCTGTGAAACACACTCTCTCTCTATATATATATGACCCTAACGCAATTAGCCACCCTCAGGGTACAGAATATAGGGATAGCAATATGTGTGAGATACACGGAATAGGAACCACACAGCAGCTATTGGCACACACTGTCACATGTACAATGCAGAAATTATTACAAACAACAATAAGACTGCACTGGACTAGCAATACTAAGTAAAGCTATGTATGTATACAGATATAACAATGTACAGTAACACTGGATGTATATCACAGGGTACTTGTACTAAAATATCCCTGTAGTTATGTACTTTTTCTTAATTAACACTGTCTAAACGACATGTAGAATACTTAAGTGTCCTGTAAATGCACATTGCTGATGAGGCAGGCGGCTTTACAGAGGAGACAATGCCCAGCAGTCCCAGGATCAGCGCAGCTCTTGTAATGGCGCCCAAACGCTGACCGGAAGTGAGGGAGGGAGAGAGATGCAGCTCCAGGGCGGGGACATTTGCAGTAAATGGCGCCTGGGGCTGGGGCTACAGGTCAGAGCCTTATCCCCTCTGCTGGACTTCACCACCGGGTACTGCGGGGCCTATACAAAACGGATTTTTGTAAATCCGACCTGTGCCCCTTGCCCTGTTAGATATAGTGGGGTCCCTGCACGGCCACAGTGTCCACGCCAGCGGCGTGGTCCGTCTCCGGAGACCGCGCCGGAACGCAATTTCGACAGGTCCCGCCTGGGGGACCCTCTTACTTCCTCCCTGAACTTGCGGCCAGGCGATCCTGGAGAGCAGCGGCAGGTGTGTGCCTGATGAAGCCAGAGCGCCTCCGCTGTAAGTACCCGGCAACCAGGGTGCGGGAGTATATAGTGCCGCTGGGGGAGGTGAGGGAGCCACAGCACGCTATGTCAGACTGACATATAGCACTTCTAAGTGCCTGTGCTGCGGCCATTGAAGTCTTCTTTCATCAGAAAAGCTCTTTCCAGGGCTGCCTAGCGCAGCCCTCCCTGTTAGCTGCCCGCACCAACTTACAAACTGAGCTCCAGTGCCTAGAGGCGGGGATATAGAGGAGGCAGTGCAAGGCATCCTGGGAACAGTCAAAGCTTTAGCCTGTTGGTGCCTCGGATCAAGATCCAACTCTACACCCGATGTTATTCCCTGTGGAATACCAGTGTACCCCGCTGCAGAAATAGGCTGTTATTGGAGACCCAAGCCACACAGCTAAGATGGCCACCACTACATAAACTGGTTTGTGATTTATGTGGCCTGCATATGTAATGATGCATTATATACATTTGTAATACCTGCTGCAGCAACAGATGTGTCCCACTACAGCTTTGCTGCTTATAGTAGCGTGCCTTAATGGGATCGTGATGTGTACACATTGCTGCCGGCTCCCATAGAAGTCAATGGGAAGCAGGCGCATGTGAACTCTGGCTCCTACTGAAGTCTAAGCATAGCGGAAGTGTACATACAGTATAGCATGTGCCCTGCTATACTGTAGGGACCTGTGGGCTGCAATGAGCCAGAGTGTAAAGGGACAAATCGGTAGCTGTGATGCCAGAGCTGTGACTGATGGCTGCACCACCAAGGAAGTCAACTCTCAGTCCTGGGACTAGAGAAACATATGAAATAATAAAATGTTGGCAAATGTTTTAATGCATATTAACATGTTACATTTAATGTGCTGAGAACAGTCGTAACATTGTAGAAACACATTTAAATGTATAGTATGAAGAATTATAAAACCATTATTTTAGTATAGTTAAAGTAGAGAACAAGGCTTTGCCATTTAGGGACAATTGTTTACTAAGATCAGCAAAGGCCAAATATTGATTTAAAACACTTTCTTTGTATGGATGGGGAAACGACCTAGGATTTCATAATTTAAACTACAGCAACCTCTGTTGTTGGGGGGCATTAACCTACCAAATATTCAAGATTTGGCTCTATGCTCTGGATTGGGTAGGAGGAGTTGATCACTATGTACATCTGACCCCAGACCAGGCATTTCTCACAGGAATTTCGTTAGACACAGTTTTGCATATGCCAATATTTCCCTCCCGCAAGAGATAAAGGAAAATCCCTTGCTATATGCCCCCTATGTGGCCTGGCGTACTTCTCGTAAAAGATTCCATTTATCAACTACCTGTTCCCTTTTTTTTTACCATTGACTAATAATCGTGATTTCCAAGGCGGTAACGCAGATGTAGTTTTTCAAACTTGGCACATCCAGGGTTTACGTCTAGTATATCAGTTTTTAGGTGAGGATTTAACATCTGTTCTTGCTTTATCCAGACTCAAGGAATTGTTTCCTAACCTATGCTTTCCTATGTTTGCCTACTTCCAAGCTCGTAGTTATGTAATAAAGTTGTTGACTGAACTCACGACAACTGAGATGAATAATACGTTAAGTAGGTTAATTATTACTGGTAAGGGTAGACCTCTTTCCACTTCTACACTATATGCTTAAATTCGGAAAAAAATTATTGGTGGTTACTACAGGCTTAACTAGGTGGAGGGACTCTTTCCATGATCTCACAACCCAAGATATAGTTAGACTGTCGGTCCGATTAAATAAACAATTAGTTTTGGCCTCTTTTGCAGAAATGCAATATAAAATATTACATAGGGCCTACTATACCCCGCAATTACGATACATAACGTGTGTGTGTCTACTAACTCCAACTGTTTTAAATGTTCATTACCTGAGGCCGACATTACCCATTGTTTTTGGTCATGTACTATATTACAAAAATTTGGACCGAAGTCCAAACTTACATTACAAATACTCTTCACATACCATTTACAGTTAATATGTCATGGGCCATGTGGAATTATTACTCTCCATCCCACGCTCCTAAATTAACATTGGGTGTTCGTCTCCTTTTTGCTAAGATAGCAGCCACTACTAAAAAAAACTATCCTATCCCAATGGATACAACCTGACCACATCTCCATGTCGCTTATGCTGCCTAGGTTACTTTATGTTTACCATATGGATTGGGTCTAGTGTTCTTTAGATTTGGAATCGAGAGCATCTAAGTTCTTTGATATATGGATACCACACACTCTCACTTATCAGACACGGAAAAGGATAGCATTCGGAAATTTGTTGGATTAACCACATGGTACAACATGTATGTGTTGAAAAAGTCGACTTACCCATTTTAACATCGTTTCTATCCAAACAAGTCTGGTTGTTTAAATTCTATTGGTTGTTACTATTGTGTACTTTGACATATTATGCAAATTGACGGATAGCGATACACTCAACCATGCTTCCTTGACTGTACCCTGTTACTACTGTTCCTATTGTATCATATATGCCTGTTTTGTATTGTATTAATGTTTTCCTTTATATGCCTCAATAAACATATATTTAAAAAAAAAAAAACTTTCTTTGAAATCAGGGAGTTTTGCGTGTCTCAGTGTAAAATGTAGTCAAGACTAGACAGCAGGTAATTTAGGGAAAATATTTTTGTTAGCATATTGTGCATATTAGAGAAAGTTATAGGGTAATTATAATAAGAATTTACTTACCGATAATTCTATTTCTCATAGTCCGTAGTGGATGCTGGGGACTCCGTAAGGACCATGGGGAATAGCGGCTCCGCAGGAGACTGGGCACATCTAAAGAAAGCTTTAGGACTATCTGGTGTGCACTGGCTCCTCCCCCTATGACCCTCCTCCAAGCCTCAGTTAGGATACTGTGCCCGGACGAGCGTACACAATAAGGAAGGATTTTGAATCCCGGGTAAGACTCATACCAGCCACACCAATCACACCGTATAACCTGTGATCTGAACCCAGTTAACAGCATGATAACAGAGGAGCCTCTGAAAGATGGCTCACAACAATAATAACCCGATTTTTGTAACAATAACTATGTACAAGTATTGCAGACAATCCGCACTTGGGATGGGCGCCCAGCATCCACTACGGACTATGAGATATAGAATTATCGGTAAGTAAATTCTTATTTTCTCTAACGTCCTAAGTGGATGCTGGGGACTCCGTAAGGACCATGGGGATTATACCAAAGCTCCCAAACGGGCGGGAGAGTGCGGATGACTCTGCAGCACCAAATGAGAGAACTCCAGGTCCTCCTCAGCCAGGATATCAATTTTGTAGAATTTTACAAACGTATTTGCTCCTGACCAAGTAGCTGCTCGGCAAAGTTGTAAAGCCGAGACCCCTCGGGCAGCCGCCCAAGATGAGCCCACCTTCCTTGTGGAGTGGGCATTTACAGATTTTTGGCTGTGGCAGGCCTGCCACAGAATGTGCAAGCTGAATTGTACTACAAATCCAACGAGCAATAGTCTGCTTAGAAGCAGGAGCACCCAGCTTGTTGGGTGCACACAGGATAAACAGCGAGTCAGATTTCCTGACTCCAGCCGTCCTGGAAACATATATTTTCAGGGCACTGACAACGTCTAGCAACTTGGAGGCCTCCAAGTCCCTAGTAGCCGCAGGCACCACCAATAGGTTGGTTCAGGTGAGACGCTGAAACCACCTTGGGGAGAAACTGAGGACGAGTCCTCAATTCCGCCCTGTCCGAATGGAAAATCAGATAAGGGCTTTTTCAGGATAAAGCCGCCAATTCTGACACGCGCCTGGCCCAGGCCAGGGCCAACAGCATGACCACTTTCCATGTGAGATATTTTAACTCCACAGATTTAAGTGGTTCAAACCAATGTGACTTTTGGAACCCAAAACTACATTGAGATCCCAAAGTGCCACTGGAGGCACAAAAGGAGGCTGTATATGCAGTACCCATTTTACAAACGTCTGAACTTCAGGGACTGAAGCTAGTTCTTTTTGGAAGAAAATTGACAGGGCCGAAATTTGAACCTTAATGGACCCCCAATTTCAGGCCCATAGACACTCCTGTTTGCAGGAAATGTAGGAATCGACCCAGTTGAATTTCCTCCGTCGGGCCTTACTGGCCTCGCACCACGCAACATATTTTCGCCAATTGCGGTGATAATGTTTTTGCGGTTACATCCTTCCTGGCTTTGATCAGGATAGGGATGACTTCATCCGGAATGCCTTTTTTCCTTCAGGATCCGGCGTTCAACCGCCATGCCGTCAAACGCAGCCGCGGTAAGTCTTGGAACAGACAGGGTCCTTGCTGGAGCAGGTCCCTTCTTAGAGGTAGAGGCCACGGATCCTCCGTGAGCATCTCTTGAAGTTCCGGTTACCAAGTCCTTCTTGGCCAATCCGGAACCACGAATATAGTGCTTACTCCTCTCCATCTTATCAATCTCAGTACCTTGGGTATGAGAGGCAGAGGAGGGAACACATACCCTGACTGGTACACCCACGGTGTTACCAGAGCGTCTACAGCTTATTGCCTGAGGGTCCCTGGACCTGGCGCAATACCTGTCGAGTTTTTAATCATGTGGAAGACTTCTGGGTGAAGTCCCCACTCTCCCGGGTGGAGGTCGTGCTGAGGAAGTCTGCTTCCCAGTTGTCCACTCCCGGAATGAATACTGCTGACAGTGCTATCACATGATTTTCCGCCCAGCGAAGAATCCTTGCAGCTTCTGCCATTGCCCTCCTGCTTCTTGTGCCACCCTGTCTGTTTACGTGGGTGACTGCCGTGATGTTGTCCGACTGGATCAACACCGGCTGACCTTGAAGCAGAGGTCTTGCTAAGCTTAGAGCATTGTAAATGTCCCTTAGCTTCAGGATATTTATGTGAAGTGATGTCTCCAGGCTTGACCATAAGCCCTGGATATTCCTTCCCTGTGTGACTGCTCCCCAGCCTCGCAGGCTGGCATCCGTGGTCACCAGGACCCAGTCCTGAATGCCTAATCTGCGGCCCTCTAGAAGATGAGCACTCTGCAACCACCACAGGAGGGACACCCTTGTCCTTGGTGACAGGGTTATCCGCTGATGCATCTGAAGATGCGATCCGGACCATTTGTCCAGCAGGTCCCACTGGAAAGTTCTTACGTGGAATCTGCCGAATGGGATTGCTTCGTAGGAAGCCACCATTTTACCCAGAACCCTTGTGCATTGATGCACTGAGACTTGGCTCGGTTTTAGGAGGTTCCTGACTAGCTCGGATAACTCCCTGGCTTTCTCCTCCGGGAGAAACACCTTTTTCTGGACTGTGTCCAGGATCATCCCTAGGAACAGAAGACACGTCGTCGGAACCAGGTGCGATTTTGGAATATTGAGAATCCAATCGTGCTGCCGCAACACTACCTGAGATAGTGCTACATCGACCTCCAACTGTTCCCTGGATCTTACCCTTATCAGGGAATTGTCCAAGGAAGGGATAACTAAAATTCACTTCCTTCGACGGAATATCATCATTTCGGCCATTACCTTGGTAAAGACCCGGGGTGCCGTGTACCATCCATACGGCAGCGTCTGAACTGATAGTGACAGTTCTGTACCATAAACCTGAGGTACCCTTGGTGAGAAGGGTAAATTTTGACATGAAGGTAAGCATCCTTGATGTCCCGAGACATCATGTAGTCCCCTTCTTCCAGGTTCGCAATCACTGCTCTGAGTGACTCAATCTTGCATTTGAACCTCTGTACGTAAGTGTTCAAAGATTTTAGATTTAGAATCGGTCTCACCGAGCCGTCCGGCTTCGGTACCACAACAGTGTGGAATAATACCCCGTTCCCTGTTGCAGGAGGGGTATCTTGATTATCACCTGCTGGGAATACAGCTTGTGAATGGCTTCCAAAACTGTCTCCCTGTCAGAAGGAGACATCGGTAAAGCCGACTTTAGGAAACGGCGAGGGGGAGACGTCTCAAATTCTAATTTGTACCCCTGAGATATCACCTGAAGGATCCAGGGGTCTACTTGCGAGTGAGCCCACTGCGCGCTGAAATTCATTGAGACGGGCCCCCCACCGTGCCTGATTCTGCTTGTAAAGCCCCAGCGTATACTGAGGGCTTGGCAGAGGCGGGAGAGGGTTTCTGTTCCTGGGAACTGGCCGATTTCTGCAGCCTTTTTCCTCTCCCTCTGTCACGGGGCAGAAATGAGGAACCTTTTGCCCGCTTGTCCACGAAAAGACTGCGCCTGATAATACGGCGTCTTCTCATGTTGAGAGGCGACCTGGGGTACAAACGTGGAATTCCCAGCTGTTGCCGTGGCCACCAGGTCTGAAAGACCGACCCCAAATAACTCCTCCCTTAATAAAGCAATACTTCCAAATGCCGTTTGGAATACGCATCACCTGACCACTGACGTGTCCATAACCCTCTACTGGTAGAAATGGACAACGCGCTTAGACTTGATGCCAGTCGGCAAATATTCCGCTGTGCATCACGCATATATAAAAATGCATCTTTTAAATGCTCTATAGGCAAAAATATACTGTCCCTATCTAGGGTATCAATATTTTCAGTCAGGGAATCCGACCACGCCAACCCAGCACTGCACATCCAGGCTGAGGCGATTGCTGGTCGCAGTATAACACCAGTATGTGTGTAAATACCTTTTAGGATACCCTCCTGCTTTCTATCAGCAGGATCCTTAAGGGCGGCCATCTCAGACGAAGGTAGAGCCCTTACAAGCGTGTGAGCGCTTTATCCCCCCTAGGGGGTGTTTCCCAACGCACCCTAACCTCTGGCGGGAAAGGATATAATGCCAATAACATTTTAGAAATTATCCGTTGTTATCGGGGGAAACCCACGCATCATCACACACCTCATTTAATTTCTCAGATTCAGGAAAACTACAGGTAGTTTTTCCTCACCGAACATAATACCCCTTTTTTTGGTGGTACTCGTATTATCAGAAATGTGTAAAACATTTTTCATTGCCTCAATCATGTAACGTGTGGCCCTACTGGAAGTCACATTCGTCTCTTCACCGTCGACACTGGAGTCAGTATCCGTGTCGGCGTCTATATCTGCCATCTGAGGTAACGGGCGCTTTAGAGCCCCTGACGGCCTATGAGACGTCTGGACAGGCACAAGCTGAGTAGCCGGCTGTCTCATGTCAACCACTGTCTTTTATACAGAGCTGACACTGTCACGTAATTCCTTCCAACAGTTCATCCACTCAGGTGTCGACCCCCTAGGGGGTGACATCACTATTACAGGCAATCTGCTCCGTCTCCACATCATTTTTCTCCTCATACATGTCGACACAAAAGTACCGACATACAGCACACACACAGGGAATGCTCTGATAGAGGACAGGACCCCACTAGCCCTTTGGGGAGACAGAGGGAGAGTTTGCCAGCACACACCAGAGCGCTATATATATATACAGGGATAACCTTATATAAGTGTTTTTCCCCTTATAGCTGCTGTATAGTTAATACTGCGCCCAATTTGTGCCCCCCTCTCTTTTTTTAACCCTTTCTGCAGTGTAGTGACTGCAGGGGAGAGACAGGGAGCTTCTCTCCAACGGAGCTGTGAGGGAAAATGGCGCCAGTGTGCTGAGGAGATAGGCTCCGCCCCTTTTTCGCAGACTTTTCTCCTGCTTTTTTATGGATTCTGGCAGGGGTTAAATGCATCCATATAGCCCAGGAGCTATATGTGATGCATTTTTTTTTGCCATCCAAGGTGTTTTTATTGCGTCTCAGGGCGCCCCCCCCCCAGCGCCCTGCACCCTCAGTGACCGAAGTGTGAAGTGTGCTGAGAGCAATGGCGCACAGCTGCAGTGCTGTGCGCTACCTTGTTGAAGACAGGACGTCTTCTGCCGCCGATTTTCCGGACCTCTTCTGCCTTCTGGCTCTGTAAGGGGGCCGGCGGCGCGGCTCTGGGACCCATCCAAGCTGGGCCTGTGATCGTCCCTCTGGAGCTAATGTCCAGTAGCCTAAGAAGCCCAATCCACTCTGCACGCAGGTGAGTTCGCTTCTTCTCTCTTTAGTCCCTCGATGCAGTGAGCCTGTTGCCAGCAGGTCTCACTGAAAATAAAAAACCTAACCTAAAACTTTCACTAAGAAGCTCAGGAGAGCCCCTAGTGTGCACCCTTCTCGTTCGGACACAGAGATCTAACTGAGGCTTGGAGGAGGGTCATAGGGGGAGGAGCCAGTGCACACCAGATAGTCCTAAAGCTTTCTTTAGATGTGCCCAGTCTCCTGCGGAGCCGCTATTCCCCATGGTCCTTACGGAGTCCCCAGCATCCACTTAGGACGTTAGAGAAATTACTGTTTAACCCACGTAGATAATTTGATTCTGATTGCAAAATACAATGGATGAACACAATTAACAGATTCCTGTCAACTGAACATAATCTTTGGAGACCGTTTCCTAGCATGTGTACTAGTCTTGGAGGTATACAACCTCTTACTACATAACGGGCTGATGTGATTCTGTAAAGTGTAGATTCTCTGAACATTCAGCGGAGTGTACTTCTGAAGAACATCTGTAAGCTGTGTGTATTCTTTGCGCCTTATAAATATCCACTTGCTTCAAGACACTGGCATCTACCAACAGAAAAGCACAAAACACTATTCTGTTCTCCTAGCTGTTCCTGTTAAACCTAGTGTCTCCAAGCTCAAGCCCTCTGAGCTTGAGCTACCCAGTGCAGACTGGTCCATAGTAAGACATAAGTGAGACTTAGCCAACACCTACCCACGTTCCAGGTGCCAGTGTAGGAGACTGATGGTGACAGCGTGTTACCAGCCCACAAGCAATGGGAGGAGTCATCAGGTGAAAGGGAAAGTTAGCCCACTCAGGCTGCTCAAGGATGAGTAATCTCTTTTACATACAACAAACCTGTGATTAGTGAGTGAGGTCATCCAGCCACATAGGCACACTAGTCAAACTTAGCCATGTCTGCTTCCCTGTACATTATTGAAGATATTCAATAAAATTCACACTTTTTCTTCTTTGTAACAAATTAGAATTGCACTGTTCAATTATGTTTTTGGTTCATCTTTAGTAGAACTTTAATACCTAACTCCATTCTGTACTTATCTGATTAATCAGTCACTAGGCAGGCTATATTCACTACAGATTTGTTTTCCTGTGATATCAAGCAGGATTTGAATGGGAGACTGACTTATCATGGCATGGAAACATTGATGCTGTGGAAAGTCCCAGGGCAAGGCATTCTGGATCATTATATATTTAATAGCAATGCCACACCTTTTTTTTTTTTTTCCATGATCACAATGACACCAGCAACGTCACATAAAAACACAATGCTGAACGTTGGAATTCTTTTTTGTGTAAAAAGTTGGACTCCATATATCCAAGGAAACACCTGGTCTGCAGCAAAGCATTTCCCATTTCATAATGCTGCTCAATTGAGTATAGGGCATACTACAAAAAAAAAAAATACAATTCAAAATCCAATGGATCCTGGAAACAGAAGACCATTACCACAAAACAGTACCAGACACACACTACTGCTGATCTTATACTAATCATGGGAAAAGTCAGAACATAATAGAAAACACGTTTGTAAAAGTAATTATTGAAAATATGTATGTCATTGGGACTAGAACATTATATATATATATATATATATATATATATATCCATATATATGTATATATATGTGTGTATGTATGTATATATATATATATATGTGTGTATGTATGTATATATATATATATGTGTATGTATGTATGTATGTATATATATATATATATATATAGTATTCTGCTGTACTACACTACATGAGGTTTCCATCTAAGCTTAAAAATAAAATAATAGATACAGCAGAGTACACATAATATCTTGGTGAAGTATAGGGATTCAGGTAGAACACAATTATTTTCCATTTAAACGAAACGTGCATATTACTCTACTGTTCTTTGTTTGTTCATAAGTAATTTTCACAACAATTATGTTCTCTATAGGTTAAAACCAAAAACAAAATAGCTAACTGTTACACTGCAAAAATCATGATGGCTCTACATAGCAGGAGGCTCAGTGGGAACGTTTTTGCATGTTAAACCGACAAGAAAGGTTACTAACATTTGTTAGTGTTGGGTCTATTTATGAAACAGTGAAAATCCCTATATCTAACAAAAAAATGTGTGTTTGCCCTATCTCAAGGTGTTACCTACCGCCTGCAATAGCTTACTATAACTAGAGGTAATCATGGCTGGTTTTAGGGTGAATACGCTCCCAACCAGTATCGCGAAGGCAACTGCCTATAACTCAGCAGCACCTGCAATATTTCACTGATACTGTAGGTGCCGGAAATATAATATTTCTATTGCTGTGACAAACAGTGACAGAAAAGCATCATTAATACAGCGTTCTAATAAATAGCCCAGAACAACTATGTTTTTCCTCCCCATTTATTACTTATTATTGTTATTATTTAAAATCAACTGAAATGGTTACACAGCTAACAAGCAATTTGAGGAGCTAATTGTTAATGCCACTACAATATTAATCAGTACACATCCCACTCCTACCTCTAAATATTTTTCACATGCTGCTCCCTATCCCTGGAATTCTCTACCTCTCCCTTTCAGACTCTCCACCTCTCTACAAAACTTTAAGTGGGCTCTCAAGACCCACTTATCACCAAACCCAGCCATCTCTTATCCTAACCCTCTGTCTCACGCTCACTGTCTACCCCAACTGTGTCACCCGTCTGTCTGTCTGCCCCTCCTCATTGCAATGTAAGATCTCACGAGCAGGGCTCTCTTCCATCATGTGCCTTTCCTTCTCTTACTTAAACCATCTTCTACTCCATGCACCCTTCGAAGGCACCAAATCCCTTGGTTTTCTGCCACCCTAATACTTATATTAGTGTAGCGGCTGATGTATACAGTATTCATATACCCTGTATTTGTTTATGTGATTGTGAGCTGTGGGTCCCTTGTGGCGCAATAAAAGTAAAAGACAATAATAATAGTCAAAGAATGGAAAAGTTGGAATGGTAAGTTGGAAGTCCTTAAGGGCGCTTCAAGGAATGATGGAATGATGGCTGCCTTCCATCTTCACGGTGGGACCTACCCCAAGATGGTCCAAAATAAGCAAAAGTGTAAATAGAAAGGGTGTGAAGAAGATGGCGCTACCGCTTAGTGAGTTTAGTGAAAAAAATGGCTAATTGTACTTAGTTGATGTAAATAACCTTTCTTCCAAAGGAGTTTTGCTTCAAATGATGTATTAATCACTCATGGATATATGAAAAATATAACATGAAGAAAAAACAATGTGCAGTGATCTCTCCGCGATCATCCACGACCCAAATCTGGGTCCTACCCCTTCTGGAGGTGAGCACCCTCTCCTATGTAAAACTTGTTGATGTTTTTTTATTTGTTTTATATTTGGATTTTATCCGTTTGTTCAGTGGGTGTAATAAATACGTTTTTTTTACGTTAACCACGCTGTATCCGAGAATCGCTTTGGCATAAAAAGATACCATTATATGAGGAGCCCTGCAAATCTAACTGTGAGTGGATGGTCCAATTTCATCTACTGACAGGCTTAAAGATACCTTGATGCGTGTTCACACACCCTTATTGTTGTAAGTTAGGTGTATAGTTATAGAAGATATTCTCACATCTAGTAACTGCCACATAGCGTTCACTGGTTACAAGAGAAAGATCTAAACTGATGCACACATAAAGATACCTTTATACGTTCAGCTAAAAGTTTCACTTTGTAAGTGAGGTACGCCATCTGAAGTGTACATTTGGAAGAATTAGCCATACCAGTTTCTGACACTTCAAAAATGTTATAACAAGATGATCGTGGAGAGTCCACTGCATATTGTTTTTTCTTCATGTTATATTTTTCATATATCCATTAGTGATTAATCCATAATTTGAAGCAAATCTCCTTTGGAAAAAAGGTTCTTTACATCAGCTAAGTACAATTAGCCATTTTTTTCACTAAACCCACTAAGTGGTAGCGCCATCTTCTTCACACCCTTTCTATTTACAATAATAATTATCAATAGATAACATTTAAACCTTTGCACGTTGCAAAGAGGGACTTATTTCCTCCTTAACTTACGAGATGCATCATCACTTCTACAAACCTCAACCAACCTTTCATACTATGGCCTGACTTAAAAAGAAACCTTTTAAACACCTCATAAAGCATCCATACAGTGTTTACAAGAATTAGATACACACATGCAAATGTAAGTGCTTTAATTGATGAGTGAACAGATTACTTGGCCATGTTGTAATAAATAAATAAATAATAAAATAATGAGATTCCACTAGAGAGAGAAGTGGTATGGGAAAGGGTTATAGCATATTAATGCCTTTATTGAGTTCATCAGGACAGTCATGTTGTTAAATGTCTATGTTCACAGGTACTGGTATATTAGTTGCTAAAGGGTGTCACTTGTGAAATGCCCATGCACAGTGGGTGGAAAGGCGGATTTTGTTTTTTTGTGGAAACTATTTATGCTCCAAGACAAACACGGGTTGAATATGTTCTGGTGTGACAAATCCAAATGACTGTGTCCCTATATTACATTTTCTCTCTCCGTGATGACCTTTCAGGATGGGATGTTTCTGAAGGGAAAACCTACAACTGGGCTCTGTGTGGGACAGATTAACCCCAAGAAGGTCAAACACAATTGTAGGAAAATAGTTTCCATGGACTTTCCAAATGCTAGGTTAATTACCAAGTTGCTCCATGTGACCTTTTCATTAACAAACACCTCATGCAGTGTCACTAGTGTTAATGACAAGTCAATTTTGGGGAATTACCTAATTTTGAGTGCTTAATTAGTGCATTTTTCTTTGATTAATTGTAGACTTTTAGATTGAGGCATGAAACTCAATTGCTGATTTTACAACTGTATACCAAAGTAAGAACGTTAACAGACTCACAATAATAAATGTAAAGGAAAATACAACTCTGTATTATCATATTATATTATTATTTGACAACAAAATAAATATGTGCAGTGATCAATAGAAGCAAAGTGGTATTTATTTACTAAGAAGACCCCTTAAACTGGCCCAACATATATATGGCCTGATACATGGATCTGTGTAAATCCCTGATGTTTAATGATGTGCGCTGCACATGTGCAAATCGGGTACTGCAACGTTGGTCATAGTGCTCCAAAAGCTGCAGCATGATTGACATGCTACTGGCATCTGGGGGCGACAACAGGCAGTATTCCAGAAAACAGGGGAGGGAGGTGGGTGGGACACAGCTAGCGGATCACAGAAGCCTGCAGAGGGTGTCTTTTACTTATGATGCCTCCCGTGGCTTTTGCATAACTTTGCACAGTTGCTGCGTAAAAGGATGCAGCTGTGGAGCCATTAGCATCTACCTTTCAATCAGCCACATAATGTACATTATTGCTGGAGAGTAAGTCAAATAGCAACTGTAGGCAGGGGCACAGCTAGGAGGTTAGGGGTGAGAGTAGGAAGGGACGCCAGCAGGAGATCCGTAAATGTAGCTGCCACACCTTTGATAACAGGGAGCAGGGGGTATCCCAGTACTGTCCGCTGCTGCAGCAGGACTTAGCTCAGTGCAGCAGGGGTGGCAGTTGAGGGCATGGCGGCGGGCTTGGCAGTGGGACTGTCATGCAGAGTTTGGCAGTGGGTAGCTTGCACAATGGGAGCAATTCCTTTTTCAAAAATTAAAAACACATTTGTAAAAAAAAAATCTGGCAGCGGTGAGACGTGTTATTGCCCGGCCAATTGTGCCGGCTAATAGTAGCCAGTGTGAGGCAGCAGATGTCAGTCCGACGGAGCAGTGATGAAAAGCTCCTGAAGATACTGTGGAAGATGATGAGGTAGTCCCGCAATGGGCAGTGGCCATAAAAAAAAAAAAAAAAGAGTTTAAAGGCCGCTTGTCCTCCAAGTGAAGATCAAAGAAGATGGCGGAAGCATGGGAAGGCAGTGACCACATAAAATGAGCTTAAAAGTTTCAGTCCCCCAGGTGAAAGTGCTGGCTAATAAAGTATTAAAACATTAGGTGTTATGTCTTTATTAAAATATTTTCTTTACAAGCAGACTACAGGTGCCAGCGGGCCATTTATGTCCAGGCATGTTGGCACTTGTGGTGCTCCAAATGTCAGCATGCCAGGGCTGGCCTGAAGGGACCTGTTGGCCACCTGTAAAGAATAATATTAAGGTACCATAAACGCCTCACCACCTCCACCAGTGGGTGCTGGGCATAGCCCTGGGCCGCTGGCTTTTGCATAGGAGGGGGGGGACCACATTTTATTTTCTGGGGTCCCCACTTTCTGAGGAATTCCAGCTCTTGACTGACAGTTTTGGGGCTGGTTAGTGTGATGGCAGGGAGACCCCACAATGTGACATGCATTACCCTCAACCCCATTTCAATTGGCAAACCTGGGTGAGGGGCCCATGGCTGGCTATTGATTTTTTTGTGGAGATTGCTCTTTTTTCCTGTCCCCCATTTCGGTGATGTTATTAATTCTTAACCTTCCCCTAATCACTATTTATTAATTCAATACCTCATTAATAAATCCACCTTCCCCCACAGCCGAATGTACTTTTTCAACAGACGCAGATTGGTGGTCTGCTGAAAAATTGGACAAGTGTGTAGTAAGTATTGGATGTAAAATCTGTGAGCAGGTCTATGCGTATGCACATGTGCACGCATCACAGCATTGAAGCCTGGATACAGTGCATCTGGAAAGTATTCACAGCGCTTATCTTTTTTCACATTTTGTTATGTTTTTGCCTTATTCCAAAATAGAATAAATTAATTTTTCCCCTTAAAATTCTACACACAATACCGCATAATGACAGCGTGAGATTTTTGCAAATTTATTAAACTGAATATTGAATGTGATGCCACACACTTGGCACACCTATTTTTGGGCAGTTTCGCCCACTCCTCTTTGCAGATCCATCAGGTTGAAGGGGAAGCGTCGGTGCACAGCCATTTTCAGATCTCTCCAGAGATGGTCAATCGGATTCAAGTCTGGGCTCTGGCTGGGCCACTCAAGGACATTCAGAGTTGTCCTAAAGCCACTCCTTTGATATCTTGGCTGTGTGCTTAGGGATGTTGTTCTGCTGAAAGATTAACCGTCATCCCAGTCTGAGATCGAGAGCGCTCTGGAGCAGGTTTTCATCCAGGATGTCTCTGTACATTGCTTCCCTCTACCCTGACAAGTCTCTCAGTTCCTGCCACTGAAAAAACATCCCCACAGCATGATGCTGCCACCATCATGCTTCACTATAGGGATGATATTAGCCTGGTGATGAGCGGTGCCTGGTTTCCTCCAAACATGACGCCTGGCATTCATGCAAGAGTTCAATCTTTGTTTCTCATGGTCTGAGAGTCCTTCAGGTGCATTTTTGGCAAACTCCAGGAGGACTGCCATGTGCTTTTTACTGAGGAGTGGCTTCCGTCTGGCCACTCTACCATACAGGCTGTTTGGTGGATTGCTGCAGAGATGGTTGTCCTTCTGGAAGGATCTCCTCTCTCCACAGAGGAATGCAGTAGCTCTGACAGAGTGACCATCGGGTTCGTGGTCACCTCCCTGACTAAGTCCCTTCTCCCTTGATCGCTCAGTTTAGACGGCCGGCCAGCTCTAGGAAGAGTCCTGGTGGTTCCGAAATTCTTCTATTTACAGATGATGGAGGCAACTGTGCTCATTGGGACCTTCAAAGTAGCAGATATTTTTCTGTACCCTACCCCAGATTTGTGCCTCGAGACAATCCTGTCTCTGAGGTCTACAGACAATTCCTTCGACTTCATGCTTGGTTTGCGCTCAGACATGCACTGTTAAGTGTGGGACGTTATATAGACAGGTGTGTGCCTTTCCAAATCATGTCCAATCAACTGAATTTACCACAGGTGGACTCAAATTAAGCTGTAGGAACGTCTCAAGGATGATCAGTGGAAACAGGATGCACCTGAGCTCAATTTTGAGCTGTATGGCAAAGGCTGTGAATACTTATGTACATGTGATTTCTTCGTTTTTTTATTTGTAATAAATTTGCAAATATCTTAAAAAAAACTTTTTTTCACGTTGTCATTATGGGGTATTGTGTAGAATTTTGAGGGGAAAAAAATGAATTTATTTTATTTTGGAATAAGGCTGTAATATAACAAAATGTGTGAAAAGTGAAGCTCTGTGAATACTTTCTGGATGCACTGTATATCTGTATTAAATCTTCAAATGTGTCCCCCTACATCCTTACTGCAGTCACATTAAACAGGCCTTCGAGTCATACCATGCCATAGCGTGACTCGGTAGCGCTGTGCGTCTTTATGAGCGACTTTTTCCATTTAAATGCGTCTAAGTTTTCTATGGGAATGGGACGCACAAGCAGCTTATTGCCGATTAAAATGATATGCTGCATGCCTACATATTTTGTGTGTGACTGTATCTGCATATGAAATGATACATTACAATGTTTTCCTGGAAATCACTGTAACGTAGTATTTCGTATGCAGCCACAGCGAATAAGACACATTTTCAGCAACAAAAGATACCCAACTTTAGCAGTGCTGCCCGGGTACTGCTGGCTGACTCACACCAAGCGTCTCCTGCTGCATGGCATATTGAGGCAAGATGTATGAGGATATAGCTGTAAAAATCGTCAGTGCGCCCATCCAGCCAGGACTGTGTGGAAGACTAGCAGCCCCTTTCCTCAGTTTTGCCTCCTGCCGGTTACATGTGCAATGTGTTGTCATGCTGCGCACGCTCTCTGCGTTTGGCAATGCCCTTGAAGAAGAGTTGAGGAGCATCAGGACACAATCACCTGGCATGAGCAGCAGGAGGCTGAATCACCTGAAAAGAAGAGGAGCAAGACAGGCTCTGACAGAAGGTGGTATATTGATGGGGTCAGGGAGGCGATTGCCGTACATCTTATATAAAGAACTTTAATGTGAAAGGTGTCTCGTAGTGAGGTATACAGATGTGTCCTCATACAACTAACCTCAATGCACCATGTGACGTGAGATGTCTGGCATGAGTGAGCTGTCGGGTCTGAGTATTATCATCTTTTTACCTGAAAATGAGCCTTAGTTGCAATGCAATGTGACTAAGCCGAACCAGGAGTAATGCCCAAATGTATTAAGCATTAAAAATGATGAAGTGGAGTGTGGTAAAGTACCAACCAGTTAGCTCCTTTTTTCAAACACATCCCGTAATATATCAGTTGGCAGATACTTTATCACTCTCCACTTTATCACTTTTTAAGGCTTAATACATTTGGTCTGTAAACGTAGCTCAGATCATGGCACGGAAAAGAAATGAGGCCACTGTATCACATCACTTTGTATAGACTCCGTCATACACAGATACAGTATAGAAGTGTTGCATATCAAATTAATCTGCATTCTTCTGGTGCATCATATTGCAACTAAGATGCATTTACGGGTAGAAGATGCCTGGCATTAGCAGAGTGGCACGTGAGCTGGCACGGCGAGAGTGACTGTTTGGTGTGACTGCAGCAATAGTGTATGAAGATACATCTGTATTTGCAGACCTCACAGGTAGTTCACTAGTAAGCAATGGGTAATAAACTCATTATGGAGTCAGATGAATTCCGTGTGAAGAACCTAATTTTCATCTTCAACAAATAAAAAACCTGTATATTGAGATATTCCTGCCACGGCCGCGCAGCGGAGGCCGCTGCACTTACCTTGCCAGGTGCGTTGGTCTCCGGGGCGGCTTCTCTCTACGCCTGCTTCTGGGTCCCGGGGTGTGGGTGGCGCTGCCGCCAGCGGTCCCAGGCTTCACGGGCGCCGCCATGTCCGTTCATACGTGGGGGCTAGGGGGCTGGTGACATAATCAACGCTCCCCCTCAAATGAGAAGAGGGCGGGAGGTTTAAAAGGAGACACCGGGCAAAGCCTGGCGCCTGAGTATCGTCGCTACTTTGCTAGCCCCCAGGATCACGTCTCACAGTGCTTCCAGCGTCCAGTGGGTTTTCTCAGCCTCAGTGACTTCAGTGCTTCCAGCCTTCAGTGAGTCTCCCAGCCACAAAATCCTTGTACTTTCAACATCGTTCACAAATCATCATTCATTTCTACATTCGGAGTTCCTCAGCATCGTTCTGAAATCATCATTCATTTCATCATTCATTTCTTCATTCAGAGTTCTTCAACATCGTTCTCAAATCATCATTCAACATCGTTCTCAAATCATCAATTATTTCGACACAAGCACGTGGATCGGCAGCTATTCCTGCATCCACGTGCTTTTCAACAAGTCGAATTCCATGACTTGTTGAATAGGACTGAATAGGTCGAATCACGATTCGACCTTAAAAAGTCAAAAACTGACGTCTTTTCGACAGACGTCAGTTTTCGACACCAATTGAATATACCCCTATGTCTACAGGAGGGACGGAGCGGCGGCTGTGAGACAGGAGGGACAGGGGAGAGCCACAGGCAGATGGGGGGAGAGCAGCGATACAGCAGCGGCTATATAGCTGTTGCTGTAGCGCTGCTCTCCCCCCCGTGCATCTCAATTCGACTTTTGTAAAAGTCGAATTGAGATGTCCATTGAATGGGCCAGTTCGGATCCATCCGACAAATGAATGTCGGAATGGATCCGACTCCAATTGAATATACCCCATAGAGGGGCAAATCATAGGTGATCCAGGAGCAGTCATCTACAATGGTGTAAGTAAGGGTCATCAATAAACCGCTGGAAATATCCCTGAACCATGGTGAAATGGCACAGGAATGACAGGCGTCAGTGGGAATGCCACCATTCAGAATGCACTGGACATATGCTACCTATTGCTATCTGAAGGAATGATGCAGCCATTATTGTCAGCTTTACACATGCTACAACCCCTGACCTCTGCTCCTCCACCTAGGTGCTCACTTGCTGGGTGCTCCAAGTGTTACTGTATTGATACCTCCCAACATGAGTGTGGTATAGAAGTTCTACAGTGTCTAGGTAGAGAGTTATTAGGTCAATCCCATATGGTGGACATGCATTAGGTTGACAGATAAAAGGTAGACAGTGGGTAAGGTCGATAGGGTCAAAAGGTCAACAGGGTCAAAATCTGTTCACCTTTTGTGCATGTCGAAATCTGGTTTTGACCTATCTTCCTGATACCCCCAACATTTGGGCATGTTATCTTCTGTGTTCCCTGGTAGCCTACATGAAAACTTGATCTAATAGTGTTAGGAGTGATCTATAATGGACCTTACCTGCAAAGAATGACCACATTTACCAGTGACTTCAGTGTTGCCTAAAAGCCCTCCAACATTTTATGAAATAGTTGCTCAGGCACTGCCACATAGTTTGTTCTGTACTAACAGAGACTGTTATGTTCTACTGACTGTGAGTGAAGGACCTGATAAAATGGTTCCTGCTTAATTCACGTACAGTTTGGGTCCTTAAATACGGGTGTGCATCGGGATGCAGGCGTTCGAGATCCCGGTGGATCATCAACCCGACAATGCCAGCAGGGTGGGGGATGCGAGCATAGCAAGCCCCTTGCGGGCTCGGTGGAGACATGTGGTCGCCACGGGTTCTACTCCCACTCTATGGGTGTCATGGACACCCACGAGTGGGAATAGTCCCTGGTAGTCGGTATGCCGACCGTCGGGATTGTAAGGGGGCGGGATGTACGGGGACGTAATGTGACCGCCGGTCACATAACTACATCCCTTAAATACCATAACATCAGGATGACATGATTTTATTTTATTTCTCCCTGTCTTTACTGATGAAATATTTCCTGGCTACAGTTAGAAAACCATTAAATATAAAACAGACTGCCTCATATAAAAGTGACTAATAACATTTTAATATTTTAAAAAAAAATCTATGAAGTTCTTACTGTCAGACAGTATATTTACATTTGGTATGCAGCACTGTACTAGGCTATTGTTCTCAGTTATGAGCCATGTCCTGAAGTGACTGGCTGCAGCGTAGTTAATGGAATTACTTGCAGGAAGTCTGTTGTGTGCAGAAAAACTATGTCCTTATGACCCCAGATGTACAGATCTGTGAATCTTGGAAAAACAAATATACAGTATTACCAAGGACACCCATCTACCTGTGCTTGTGTGAGTTTCTTTGGGTACTCTGGTTCCCTCCCACACTCCAATAATATACTGGTAGGTTAATTAGCTCCCAACAAAAAGTAATCCTATTGTGTAAGTGTACACAGGCAGACTGGATGGGCCAAGTGGTTCTTACCTGCCATCAAATTCTATGTTCCCTCTACTCATATAACTATGGGTTCTCCCAATTCTTTAACACAGAACTGGCTAATTAATTTTGTTAACCAATAATGAATGTAAAAATAAGAGGAAGGAGGCAATGGTTGTCTGATTTTCCAACCTTTACTTATGCTTTTTTACTTAAAAATTGATTAGTAATGTCAGGAAATGTTCTTAAACATTTTCCTTAGAGCTAATTATTCACCGCACAGAAAGTATTTGGTGGGTATGTTCACCTCTAGTGAAGGTTGTCGCTGTCATACACCAGAAGCAGACCTAAGACTAAATTGTAGTTAGCGCTTGTAGTGTAAACTTCCTAGCACTGTGACATCAAAAGGCAGGGTATCTCGAATAATTGCACTCCACTGGGGTTGATTTAGGGTGGCTTGCTTGGCATCGTCAATGGTGAAGTGCAAAGGTTGAATGCCTCGGGCAATCTGTTTAAGCCATGTTTTCTTTGGTGCATCACGTGCTATTTTCCATCCATCTGGGCGTGTGTTATTTAGGCACTGGTATGGTATTCTTTCAGGATTCATTCTGCAGACATATCCCAACAACTTTAAACACTGTCTTTTAACATAGGATTCAACTGTGGGCTGATCTTTGAATAGTTTCAGATTTTTTAATTTCACTAGTGGTCTGTTAGTTTTACTTGTAGTATGTTTTCGTAAGCACCTCATCTGGAAACTTTACAACCTTGTATGGTCGTTGATGTCCATGATTCTGAACTATAAACTGATATAGTTCTAACCGATGCATTGGATACCTTCATTTTCTTTCTTATCCATTAACCTGTTAAGCACAGGTGATGGCAATCATACATTAGGTTAAAAGTCCAGGAACAGAGCATTCTGTCCCTCCTGGAGAGGGTCATGTTGGGAGGTATGCAGCTGTAGCACAACCTATATGACTCGTGATGTCGCTTGTAGCGGCTATCTCTTGACTATTGACAGTGGAACCCAAATAGTTACAGGTGTCTACTTGTTCAATGATGTTTCCATTTAGTTTAGAAGCACTTAACTGAAGCAGCTACTGACCCCATACTGCCCCACTCCATTACTTCGGTCTGTAGATGAAGGACTTTTAGCAGTACCTAGAATCTCCCGTAATACATCTGGGGGTCGAGCTTTTAGTCATGCAGCTCCGACTCTATGGAACTCACTTCCCCGCACAGTGCGAGAGGCCCCAACTATAGAATCCTTCAAAAGTAGACTCAAGACTTTCCTTTTTACTCCAGCATTCCCATAATTGTCCCTTTAGTATCTTCATGCTTCTGTATTTTATGAAAACCTGTTCTGCACTTCATGATTTTCTGTACTATATTATGCTATGTATCTGTTATGCGCCTTGAGTCCTATTGGAGAAAGAGCGCTATATAAATACAATTATCATTATTAATTGTTTCAGCATTTATTTGTAAGGCAAGCTTTGCTGCATTTGTGCACCCTGCATTTTTTCAATAAAATCCCATTAGGCGCTTTAAAAGGAGGAGGAAAGGTAATAGTATGCCAACTTAGAGACATACATTATATGCAATTGCCTGGAAAAAGACTCCTGTGTGCTATAAGATTTCAAAGTTGCCATAACAATTCCGGATGTAGCACTGCTGACCGGCGGTCAAGAGACCGCCGGTCAGCTTACCGACGCCGGGATCCCGGCGGGGAGGGGCGAGTGCAGCAAGCCAACTCTATGGGTGTCGTGGACACCCACGAGTGGAAATAGTCCCTGTTGGTCGGCATGCCGACCATCGGGATAGTGAGCCGTCGGGCTGGTGGAGGAGGTCATGTGACTGTCGGTCAGCTGACCGGCGGTCACATGAATACCACCCAACAATTCTCATTCACAAAAAAGGTCACCCAACGAACTGTAAAATCTACAGAGGCATAATAAGTTTGCTAGCAACATCCAGCAAAGTATTAAAATCAATTATATACTCAAGACTACTAAAAACGCAAGAAAGCAACTGCAGAGAACAAACCAGATTTAGACCCGTTAGAGGATGTGGTGACCATATTTTTGCTATCAGATAAATACTTAAATCATGTCTACAAGCGAAAGAACAACTTTTCTAGTTTTTGTTGACTTTAAAATGTGCCTTTGACAGTGTAGACAGAGAATATGCTTGGTGTGCCCACAAGGCGGAGAATATCTTACATAACGCCCTCAAGGTGTTCCAAGCCCTCTACCATCAATGGTTAAAACAAAGAAGCAGACCTGCTTCATTGCATTTGGACATGCCAATTGATAAGCCGTTTCTTGTTACAAATTTGGCACTATTCAATGGACCATCTAGTAAACTATTTGCCTTTTAATGTGGCATGGGAAATTTTTGGAATTGGTCCTGGCAAACAGAGGGTAACCAAAGGCTGAAATATACATTATGGTAAGAACTTACCGTTGATAACGTGATTTCTCTTATGTCCACAGGTATCCACAGGATTACATTGGGATATGCCGGAGTGACAGCAGAAATGGCACCAAATAGTCACAAGCTTTCTGGTCTCCCAGGATGCATCGGGGCTTCTCCATATAATCCCGCTCACTGACTCAGTCAAATCAGTTCTTTCCACAGCAATTTAGGCAGGAGCATAAGGTAGAAACCTATTTAGGCGATAAGAACACATATGCACACCCTTCCATGCAAGAGGTTTAGTGATTGTCAAGATCCTCAAATCAGGTGCATCAGGGTGGGACCCCTGTGGATATAAGAGAAATCACGTTATCAACGGTAAGTTCTTACCATAACATATATTTCTCTGGCTAGGTCCACAGGTTGTCCACAGGATAACATTGGGATTCCCAAAGCCAGTTTAGTGGTGGGGACGCTCCTGATTACACAGGAGAATCTTTCGCCCGAATTCAGCATCATGAGAGGCAAAAGTATCCATGGCATAATGTCTAATGAATGTGTTAACGGAAGACCCTGTCGCTGCCTTACCAATCTGTTCTGCTGAAGCACCATGTTGTGCGCCCATGAAGGACCTACCTTACATGTAGAGTGTGCAGAGACATTAGCCGGAGTAGGGAGATGAGCACGAGAATAAGCAGCTGAAATTACCATTCGGAGCCATCTTGCCAGCATCTGTTTACTAGCAGGCCATCCTCTTCTATGAAATCCGTAGAGGATGAAGAGAGAATCTGTTTTCCTGATGGCACTAGTATGATCTATGAAGATTCTTAACGCCCGGACCACGTCCAGCGACGGTTCTCCCTTAGAAAGTCCCGATACCTGAAAAAACTGGGACTACAATCTCATCGTGAAACTTTAAAACCACCTTCGGAAGATAACCAGATCTAGTTCTAAGAACTACCTTATCTGGAAAAAATATTAGAAAAGGAGACTTACACTACAGTGCTCCTAAACCTGACACTCTTCTAGCTGGCGCCATTGCCAGTAGAAAGAGCACTTTAGCCGTTAACCATTTAAGATCTGCTCTCTTAAGTGGTTCAAACGGAGGTCCCTGAAGGATTTTAAGAACTAGATTCAAATCCCAGAGAGCTGCAGGAAAAACAAACGGAGGTTGAATGCGTACAACTCCCTGAAAGAAAGTATGCACATCCTGTTAGTCATTATCTGAAACCACACAGTTAAATACTGATACTTAAACTCTCAAGGAAGCTACTTTCAACCTCTTCTCCAATCCTGCTTGAAGAAAATCCAAAATCCTGGACACTTTAAAAGATCTTGGATTCAAACTTCTTTCACTATACTAATGAATAAATACGAGCTTAAGAAGGCTTTCTTGCTCTAAGCATAGTTTGAATTACTTGTTTTGAAAATCCTCTTCTAGGATAGAGGTTTCAACAGGCACGCCGTCAAAGACAGATGATCCAGATGGCTGTGATAACAAGGACCCTGCATTAGCAGATCTGGACGTTGAGGGAGCAGTATTGGTGCTTCCACTGACATCCTTAGTAGATCTGTGTACCAATGCCTTCTGGGCCAAGCTGGAGCTATTAGAATTATGACTCCTTTTGCTTGCTTTATTTTTCCCACTACCCTGGGTAACAGGGAGATTGGAGGAAACAGGTATGCCAGATGAAATTTCCAATTCACTGACAGTGCGTCTACAAGGATCGCTCTGGGATCCTTTGAACTTGATCCGTATATTGGAACTTTGTTGTTCAGATGCGACGCCATGAGATCTATCTCTGGCAGACCCCATCTTTTACTAGAGTCTGAAACACTTCTGGGTGTAATGCCCATTCGGTTTCCTGAATGGAGTGTCTACTGAGAAAATCCGCTTCCTAGTTCAGTACTCCTGGAACAAACACTGCTGACAATGCTGGAGTGAAAGAAAATAAAATTTTACTTACCGATAAATCTATTTCTCGTAGTCCGTAGTGGATGCTGGGGACTCCGTCAGGACCATGGGGATTAGCGGCTCCGCAGGAGACAGGGCACAAAACTAAAGCTTTAGGATCAGGTGGTGTGTACTGGCTCCTCCCCCTATGACCCTCCTCCAAGCCTCAGTTAGGATACTGTGCCCGGACGAGCGTACACAATAAGGAAGGATATTGAATCCCGGGTAAGACTCATACCAGCCACACCAATCACACCGTATAACTTGTGATCTGAACCCAGTTAACAGTATGACAAATGTAGGAGCCTCTGAACAGACGGCTCACAACAATAACAACCCGATTTTTTTGTAACAACAACTATGTACAAGTATTGCAGACAATCCGCACTTGGGATGGGCGCCCAGCATCCACTACGGACTACGAGAAATAGATTTATCGGTAAGTAAAATCTTATTTTCTCTGACGTCCTAAGTGGATGCTGGGGACTCCGTCAGGACCATGGGGATTATACCAAAGCTCCCAAACGGGCGGGAGAGTGCGGATGACTCTGCAGCACCGAGTGAGAGAACTCCAGGTCCTCCTCAGCCAGGGTGTGCCCCTGACCAAGTAGCAGCTCGGCAAAGTTGTAAAGCCGAGACCCCTCGGGCAGTCGCCCAAGATGAGCCCACCTTCCTTGTGGAATGGGCATTTATATATTTTGGCTGTGGCAGTCCTGCCACAGAATGTGCAAGCTGAATTGTACTACACATTCAACTAGCAATCGTCTGCTTAGAAGCAAGAGCACCCAGTTTTTTGGGTGCATACAGGATAACAGCAAGTCAGTTTTCCTGACTCCAGCCGTCCTGGAAATCTATATTTTCAGGGCCCTGACAACATCTAGCAACTTGGAGTCCTCCAAGTCTCTAGTAGCCGCAGGTACCACAATAAGCTGGTTCAGATGAAACGCTGACACCAACTTAGGGAGAAACTGGGGACGAGTCCGCAGCTCTGCCCTGTCCGAATGGACAATCAGATATGGGCTTTTGTGAGACAAAGCCGCCAATTCTGACACTCGCCTGGCCGAGGCCAGGGCCAACATCATGGTCACTTTCCATGTGAGATATTTCAAATCCACAGATTTGAGTGGTTTAAACCAACGTGATTTGAGGAATCCCAGGACTACGTTGAGATCCCACAGTGCCACTGGAGGCACAAAAGGGGGTTGTATATGCAGTACTCCCTTGTCAAATTTCTGGACTTCAGGAACTGAAGCCAATTCTTTCTGGAAGAAAATCGACAGGGCCGAAATTTGAACCTTAATGGACCCCAATTTGAGGCCCATAGACACTCCTGTTTGCAGGAAATGCAGGAATCGACCGAGTTGAAATTTCTTCGTGGGGCCTTCCTGGCCTCACACCACGCAACATATTTTCGCCACATGTGGTGATAATGTTGTGCGGTCACCTCCTTCCTGGCTTTGACCAGGGTAGGAATGACCTCTTCCGGAATGCCTTTTTCCCTTAGGATCCGGCGTTCAACCGCCATGCCGTCAAACGCAGCCGCGGTAAGTCTTGGAACAGACATGGTACTTGCTGAAACAAGTCCCTTCTTATCGGCAGAGGCCCTGAGTCCTCTGTGAGCATCTCTTGAAGTTCCGGGTACCAAGTCCTTCTTGGCCCATCCGGAGTCACGAGTATAGTTCTTACTCCTCTACGTCTTATAATTCTCAGTACCTTTGGTATGAGAAACAGAGGAGGGAACACATACACCGACTGGTACACCCCTGTGTTACCAGAACGTCCACAGCTATTGCCAGAGGGTCTCTTGACCTGGCGCAATACCTGTCCAGTTTTTTTTGTTCAGGCGGGACGCCATCATGTCCACCTTTGGTCTTTCCCAACGGTGCACAATCATGTGGAAAAAACTTCTCGATGAAGTCCCCACTCTCCCGGGTGGAGGTCGAGCTGAGGAAGTCTGCTTCCCAGTTGTCCACTCCCGGAATGAAAACTGCTGACAGTGCTATCACATGATTTTCCGCCCAGCGAAGAATCCTTGCAGTTTCTGCCATTGTCCTCCTGCTTCTTGTGCCGCCCTGTCTGTTTACGTGGGCGACTGCCGTGATGTTGTCCCACTGAATCAATACCGGCTGACCTTGAAGCAGAGGTCTTGCTAAGCTTAGAGTATTGTAAATTGCTCTTAGCTCCAGTATATTTATGCGGAGAGAAGTCCCCAGACTTGATCACACTCCCTGGAAATTTTTTCCCTGTGTGACTGCTCCCCAGCCTTTCAAGCTGGAATCCGTGGTCACCAGGACCCAGTCCTGAATGCATAACTGTGGCCCTTTAGTAGATGAGCACTCTGCAGCCACCACAGAAGAGACACCCTTGTCCTTGGAGACAGGGTTATCCGCTGATGCATCTGAAGATGCGATCCGGACCATTTGTCCAGCAGATCCCACTGAAAAGTTCTTGCGTGAAATCTGCCGAATGGAATCGCTTCGTAAGAAGCCACCATTTTTCCCAGGACCCTTGTGCAATGATGCACTGACACTTTTCCTGGTTTTTGGAGGTTCCTGACTAGCTCGGATAACTCCCTGGCTTTCTCCTCCGGGAGAAACACCTTTTTCTGGACTGTGTCCAGAATCATCCCTAGGGACAGCAGACGTGTCGTCGGAGACAGCTGCGATTTTGGAATATTTAGAATCCACCCGTGCTGTCGTAGAACTACTTGAGATAGTGCTACTCAGACCTCCAACTGTTCTCTGGACCTTGCCCTTATCAGGAGATCGTCCAAGTAAGGGATAATTAAGACGCCTTTTCTTCGAAGAAGAATCATCATTTCGGCCATTACCTTGGTAAAGACCCGGGGTGCCGTGGACAATCCAAACGGCAGCGTCTGAAACTGATAGTGACAGTTTTGTACCACGAACCTGAGGTACCCTTTGTGAGAAGGGCAAATTTGGACATGGAGGTAAGCATCCTTGATGTCCAGGGACACCATATAGTCGCCTTCTTCCTGGTTCGCTATCACTGCTCTGAGTGACTCCATTTAGAATAGGTCTCACCGAGCCGTCTGGCTTCAGTACCACAATATAGTGTGGAATAATACCCCTTTACTTGTTGTAGGAGGGGTACTTTGATTATCACCTGCTGGGAATACAGCTTGTGAATTGTTTCCAATACTGCCTCCCTGTCGGAGGTAGACGTTGGTAAAGCAAACTTCAGGAACTTGCGAGGGGGAGACGTCTCGAATTTCCAATCTGTACCCCTGGGATACTACTTGTAGCATCCAGGGGTCCACTTGCGAGTGAGCCCACTGCGTGCTGAAACTCTTGAGACGACCCCCCACCGCACCTGTTTGTACGGCCCCAGCGTCATGCTGAGGACTTGGCAGAAGCGGTGGAAGGCTTCTGTTCCTGGGAATGGGCTGCCTGCTGCAGTCTTCTTCCCTTACCTCTATCCCTGGGCAGATATTATGGGGACGAAAGGACTGAGGCTGAAAAGACTATGTCTTTTTCTGCTGAGATGTGACTTGGGGTAAAAAAAAGGTGGATTTTCTAGCTGTTGCCGTGGCCACCAGGTCCGATGGACCGACCCCAAATAACTCCTCCCCTTTATACGGCAATACTTCCATGTGCCGTTTGGAATCTGCATCACCTGACCACTGTCGTGTCCATAAACATCGTCTGGCAGATATGGACATCGCACTTACTCTTGATGCTATAGTTTCGCATATATAGAAATGCATCTTTTAAATGCTCTATAGTCAATAAAATACTGTCCCTGTCAAGGGTATCAATATTTCCAGTCAGGGAATCCGACCAAGCCACCCCAGCGCTGCCCATCCAGGCTGAGGCGATCGCTGGTCGCAGTATAACACCAGTATGTGTGTATATACTTTTTAGGATATTTTCCAACCTCCTATCAGTTGGCTCCTTGAGGGCGTCCGTATCTGGAGACGGTAACGCCACTTGTTTTTATAAGCGTGTGAGCGCCTTATCCACCCTAAGGTGTGTTTCCCAACGCGCCATAACTTCTGGCGGGAAAGGGTATACCGCCAATAATTTTCTATTGGGGGAAACCCACGCATCATCACACACTTCATTTAATTTATCTGATTCAGGAAAAACCACATGTATTTTTTGTGGTACTTGTAGTATCAGAAATATGTAACATCTCCTTCATTGCCCTTAACAAGTAACGTGTGGCCCTAAAGGAAAATACGTTTGTTTCTTCACCGTCGACACTGGAGTCAGTGTCTGTGTCGACCGACTGAGGTAAAAAGGACGTTTTAACGCCCCTGACGGTGTTTTAGACGCCTGGACAGATACTAATTGGTTTGCCGGCCGTCTCATGTCGTCAACCGACCTTGCCGCGTGTTGACATTATCACGTAATTCCTTAAATAAGCCATCCATTCCGGTGTCGACTCCCTAGAGAGTGACATCACCATTACCGGCAATTGCTCCACCTCCTCACCAACATCGTCCTCATACATGTCGACACACAAGTACCGACACACAGCACACACACAGGGAATGCTCTGATAGAGGACAGGACCCCACTAGCCCTTTGGGGAGACAGAGGGAGAGTTTGCCAGCACACACCAAAAACGCTATATTATACAGGGACAACCTTTATGTAAGTGTTTTTCCCTTATAGCATTTTAATATATATATACATATCGCCAAATAAGTGCCCCCCCTCTCTGTTTTAACCCTGTTTCTGTAGTGCAGTGCAGGGGAGAGCCTGGGAGCCTTCCCACCAGCATTTCTGTGAGGGAAAATGACGCTGTGTGCTGAGGAGAATAGGCCCCGCCCCCTTTTCGGCGGGCTTCTTCTCCCGTTTTTCTGAGACCTGGCAGGGGTTAAATACATCCATATAGCCTCCAGGGGCTATATGTGATGTATTTTTAGCCAGAATAAGGTATTATACATTGCTGCCCAGGGCGCCCCCAGCAACGCCCTGCACCCTCCGTGACCGTTGGTGTGAAGTGTGTGACAACAATGGCGCACAGCTGCAGTGCTGTGCGCTACCTTCATGAAGACTGAAAAGCCTTCTGCCGCCGGTTTCTGGACCTTCAATCTTCAGCATCTGCAAGGGGGGTCGGCGGCGCGGCTCCGGGACGAACCCCAGGGTGAGACCTGTGTTCCGACTCCCTCTGGAGCTAATGGTGTCCAGTAGCCTAAGAAGCCAATCCATCCTGCACGCAGGTGAGTTGAACTTCTCTCCCCTAAGTCCCTCGATGCAGTGAGCCTGTTGCCAGCAGGACTCACTGAAAATAAGAAACCTAAAAACTTTTTCTAAGCAGCTCCTTAAGAGAGCCACCTAGATTGCACCCTGCTCGGACGGGCACAAAAACCTAACTGAGGCTTGGAGGAGGGTCATAGGGGGAGGAGCCAGTACACACCACCTGATCCTAAAGCTTTAGTTTTGTGCCCTGTCTCCTGCGGAGCCGCTAATCCCCATGGTCCTGACGGAGTCCCCAGCATCCACTTAGGACGTCAGAGAAAAGTGTATACCCGCGCTGGCTGACAAATTAATAAGAGATGGTTTGCTTTGTGTATAAAATTATAAACAATTTATTAACATTACATATAAAAACAATTAAAAAAAGGAAGGAATATATCCCTATTACTGCTGACAATGCTGGATGATGGAGCTCTGCCCACTTCAGTATGTGAGTCACTTCCTCCATCAGTCTCTTGCTGTGAGTTCCTCCCTGATGATTGAGGTACGCTACCGCTGTTGCACTGTCTGAGCGGATTTGGACTGGTCTTCCTTGCAGACTGTCCTTTGCCTGAACTAGAGCCATCTATACGGCCCTTATTTCTAACAGATTTATTGGCAGGCGACTTTCCCTTATGGTCCATTTTCCCTGGAACCAAAGGCTTTCGAGCACCGCTCCCCAGCCTTGAAGACTGGCATCTGTTGTCAGGACTTGCCATTCTTTTATCCAAAAAGGGTCTCCCCTTGTTTAAATGGTTTGTCTGTAGCCACCACGCTAGAGACCTTTTTACGTTTACCGGAAACTTTATCATCTGCTTTTTTATTGTCTGATGATTTCCGTTCCATTTGGTCAGAATAAGGTGCTGTAAAGGTCTGGAGTGGAATTGTGCATATTCCACCATGTCGAAGGTTGACACCATCAGACCCAACAGTCGCAATGCTGCATGGACTGACATTGTCTGAGTGTGCAACGACTCCTGAGTCATGACCTGCACCTTGGCTATCTTTTTCTCTGGCAAGAAAATTCTCTGTAGATCTGAGTCCAATATGGCCCCCAAATGAACCATCCGTTGTGACGGAATCAGAGACGACTTTTCCCAGTTTATGAGCCACCCGTGTTCTTGTAGACAAACTACTGTCTGTTGAAGGTGGCTCAAAAGCAATTCTTGCGAATGTGCTAGGATTAACAAGTCGTTGAGTATGGAAATATTCTTATGCCCTGCTTGCGGAGATAAGCTGCCATAACCTCTATAAATTTGGTAAACACCCTGGGTGCTGTTGCTAGCCCGAAGGGCAAAGTTGGAACAAACTATCAGTATATTTTTTGGATTGTGGGAGGAAACCAGAGTACCCGGAGGAAACCCACGCAAGTACGGGGAGAATATACCAACTCCACACAGTTACGGTAGTAGTGGGAACCGAACCCATGACCTCAGTTCTGTGAGCCAGTAATGCTAAACATTACACCGTCTGTACTGCCTGGAGGATAGCAAACCTGAGGTAACATTGATGAGACCGTGCTATAGGTACATGTAGGTAAGCATCCTGTATATCCAGAGATACCATGTAACCTCCCGGATCCATGGCCAAAATTATGGAGCGTAATGTTTCCATGTGGAATTTTGGAATCCAAATGTATTTGTTTAACCTTTTGAGATTGAGGACTGGTCTGAACGACCCATTTGGCTTCTGAATCAAGAAAATATTGGAGTAAAAATCCTGTCCCCGTTGCAACAGGGGTACTGGGATAATTACACCAGACTGAAGCAATTTCTGAACTGCTTCTCGCAAGGCCCTGGCTTTCGATTCTATTCGAGATGGGCTGGTACAAAAAAACCTTTGAGGAGGCTGCCTCCTGAAGGGGAAACCATAACCGAAATATACCACCTTCTGCACCCAAGCATCTGTCGATGACTGTTGCCATATGTGTGCAAACTGAAGGAGTCGGCCCCCCACCCTGGAATCCTCCAGGCGGAGGCCCGTCTCTTTAGCTTTTGCTTTAGCTTGCCATTGAAATGGCCGAAATTTTGAACACCTAGTTTTAGGATTATAACTAGCCGGAAATCTGACCTTTTTGGATTCAGCTTCTGATTCTAGAATATCTGACAATTGTTTTTCCAAACAATATATTACCAGTGAAAGGCAATGCTTCCAACTCTTTCTTGGATTCTGCATCTGCTTTCCAAGTGCATAGCCAAACTGCTCTACGAGCGGCTACTGTCAAGGCTGATGCTTTAGAAGCAACCGTACCCATATCAATTGCGGCTTCTTCCAAATATTGGGCAGCTTGTCTTATACGGCCTAGATGAGACTCCTGCTCCCTGGTAGGAGGGGAGAGGCCATTCTCTAGTTCCTCCCCCATTCTACCATTGCCCTTGCCATCCAGGCTAAAGCCATAGCATGCCTTGTCACTGCCCCTGAGAGAAAAAAAAATATATATTTTTTTAAGAAACTATCTACTCTTCTATCTGTGACTTTATTTAGTGAAGTAGACGGCAATGGTAAAATAGATCTATGCACAAGTCGAATAACATGTGCATCTACTCTAGGAGGAACTTCTCTTTTTGAACAGTCCGCAGCTGGAAAGGGATAGTAAGAATCCCTAAAACAGTTAACAAAGCTGCTCCAGGCCAGGCTTGAACTTACACCCTTTAGCATTGCTCAACAAATACTGTCTCTGGAACACTGTTTAAATACAGGTTCCTTAGATTTTGACACTGCTTTGGCTGATTCTTCCAGAGACAGAATAGCCTTCATGCATCAATATGGTCAGCTATATCTGATCATCATATGGGGTATTTGAATTCATCTTGTGTAGTCTGTAACATGGATGTATCTACCCTGGTTTTAATAGCCTGCTATTTGTAAAAGCTGCTGAAACCATTAGGATGGAGCTGCATGCATGGGTTAATAGTGTAACCTATTCCCGGGGGTAGAACTGCAGGTGTTTATCTTTGGCAGCAATTGTAGACAAGGTCTGTGCGACCACACCCCTCTAGCAGGGCGTTGCCCCCTCATAAGTAAGATACTGAACTATTCCATACAAAACCACTATACCAGATAAGCATGTTAAGGGTGTAGGGCCCTCACTTTTGCGGCTCACAGACAAGGTAAATAATCAATTTTTACAAATACTACACTCTTTTGTGACTGAAAATCACTTATATAGATATAGAAGTGATATCAATCTGACCACAATCCGTGTACCTGATTTGAGGTTCAGAACAGAACGGACAACACTTATAAAAGTCAGCATACACACTAGCAGTCAGTCACATGTTAAAACATTAGACATTGGGGGCGTGGCTTGGACAGGCATGGAGTAGCAGTGGGAAGATTTAGCTCTCCATAAAAATCCTGTTTAACAATCCGTTTCTCCCCTAACCCGTGGCTCCTGTGACCTGCCAGCTGGCACAAGAAGTTGTACTGCCCCTCTACATACCCGCACTGGTCCGGTGTGCAACGTGGCTCCCTGCATCTAACACATCCGGCGTGCCGCCCCGGCTCCCTGCTTCTCTGCGAGACGGCGCGTGACGGGGCTTGTAGCGGCGGACTTGCCCTGATCCTCCGGCCGGGGGACCGAGACAGGGGAGGCTCTGACTGGCGGGCATATCGCGGCAGCACTTGCCTGGAATCCCGCGGAGGTGCTGCGGACGGGTGAGTGCGGGCAGGAAAGCCCGCGAAAACCGCCATCTTGCAGGCTCACATTCTTCTCCCTGCACCTGATATCCTCTCCGTCCTGAGGTGCCGTACGGCGGAGTGAGCTGCGGCTGGGGCTGCCCCTCTCTCTCCCTCCTGGGCTTAATAGATATTTACAGAGAGGTTCCCTGTGTGTGGTTCCTCCCCACATATATTAAGAAATACATATAGCTGCAGAGAGGGGAGGGGTGAAAAAAGGAGAAAGGGAGAATACTCTCTATGAACGCTTCCTGCATCTCTGCAATAGCCACACTTGTGCCCATAAATCAGCTTCCATGCAGGAATACTCCTTGTACACAGAATACTCTGCAGTGTGCCCATAAGCATACTCTGCTCTGCTATATTATTGTTTATCATATCTGCCTGACCCAGGCGGCCCCCTGTGCTGACCCCATACTGATTGGAGACTTTTTTGCTGTAATATCCTCGGGGCCCTGACTCCGCGCCCAGTGCTGCAATGGTGAAAGGAGGTCATAACGCGGCTAACGCCGCTGCGAAACTAGAGAAATATGCTAGGTCGCAGCAGCCCTCTCATTCGACAAAGCAGGGTGACACTGACCCATCCTCGCCTGCGACAGAGGTTGCTGCCTCTGATCCCGCTGAGCAAGTTCACTCTACCCAGCAAATACTACAGGCCATCTCTGCGTCTGAACAGAGGGTCACAGACAGAATTGGGCAGGTGCAGGCGGACGTCTCTCTGCTTAGACAAGATCTACAGAAAATCCGGGAAAGAGTGGGTGAAACTGAACATCGGATATCGACTCTGGAAGATAATACGTCACCCCTACAGACGAAAGTGGCTGACTTGTCTACCCAGATGGTATCTATGCAGGCTAAAATTTCCGACATAGAGGGGAGACTGCGGCGCAACAACATTCGTTTTGTTGGGCTCCCTGAAAGAGCGGAAGGCACCTCCCCGGAATTATTTCTGGAAACTTGGCTTATTAGTGTATTGGGCAGGGAAGCATTTACCTCTCAATTTGCAGTGGAAAGAGCACACAGACTCCCGCCTAGGATGCCGCCACCCGGGGCTCCGTCTAGAACATTTATTGCCCGTTTACTACATTTTAAGGACCGTGATGCTATACTCCGTCTGGCCCGGACGCAGGGCCCTCTCCAACTGGATGGACATAATATATCCGTTTTCCCTGATTTTGCTCTGGAGGTGCAAAAGAGTAGATCACAGTTTCTGCATATCAAACGTCAACTCCGTGATCGTAATATACAGTACTCTATGCTGTTTCCGGCCAGGCTGCGAGTGGTGTTCGCTAACACCACTCACTTTTTTTCAACTCCTCAAGATGCTGCTGCATGGCTGGAACGACAGCCTCACCCTCCTTGATGACGTGTTACTGCACAATTGTTGATTTATTGCTCTCTTAATGCTAAGCCTAACTGTCTCATATTTTTCTTATTATGCCAGTCACACTGTGGTTCATATGCAATGCTTTGATGGGGCAATGTCGGGCAGCCTAATATCGATGTTGGTTCTCGTGTTTTCCCCCTTTTTTTTTTTTTAATGTTGGGGTACGCTGCTAGATATGTTTTTTCAGGGTTAGGGCACTACTTCTATCGGTATTCTGTGGAGAGCCTATGCCGAAGATAGTGTAGGGGCTTTTCTTTGGGTTCTTGGTTAGGCCCCTATCCCTTAGTTTAGTTAATTTGATGGGAGTTATGGGATCCAGGTATACCTTAAGTTTCCAAGGTGATACAGGGTGGGTGTGGGGGGGGTTAGTTTTTTTTTTTTTCATGCCATCAATTTTTGCTTATGTGTGCGCTCTGTTATGCTGCGATGTTTGCGAACGATATTGCTTTGATTTCCTCTGTTTCCAGGGACATGGGGGGACTGGGTGTCCCTATTCACAACCTGCACTGCTCTGCAACCCGGGCTCTGATATTTGTCTCTCTTTTATATCCTGCCACCCTTTTCTCACCTACTTTCTATGTCTGCTGTTTCTGAGGGGCTTCGTCTGCTCAGCTGGAACGTCAGGGGTTTGAACGAAAAGATTAAGAGATCGTTGATCTTGACTCAGGTTAAAAAATACCAGGCAGACATAATTTGTCTTTCTGAAACCCATTTGTTTGGAAGTAGGGTGTTGGCACTCAAGAAACCCTGGATTAGTCATGTTTACCACTCCACTTTCTCAGGTAGCGCTAGGGGTATCTCTGTACTAATTAGAAAATCTATACAATTTCACCTAGATGTCTGTGAAACAGATCAATATGGCAGATACGTCTTCTTGCGCGCACATATTAATCGTAGACTATTCCACATTTTAGCTGTCTATGTTCCCCCGCCATATAACAATGAGGTTCTGCGTCATGCTGCCCGATTTCTAGCCCAATCCCCTGCTACCCCAGTGATATGCTTGGGGGATTTTAACAATGTGATGGATCATGCCCTGGACAGATGGAGAGAGTCGGTTGCTTCTCCCTCCCCTTCTGTATCCCCTACTCCATTTGCACGACTGGTGGGGGAACTGGGGTTGGTGGATGTATGGAGGAGTCGCAATCCCACGGCTACTCAGTTCTCCTGCCACTCCGCTACCTATCATGCCTTCTCTCGCATTGATTTGATCTTGATTTCTCCTGACTTGTCCCCTGATGTGTTGGCGGTGGACTATCTTCCTAGGGGTATATCGGATCACTCTCCTGTATCACTTACAGTTAATGTTGGTTGGGAGCGCGGTGCGAAAATGTGGAAACTTAATCCCTTCTGGTTAACCTTAATAGGGGAGGGTGCGGATTTGGTGGATGCCTGGGAGGGGTTCCAGGTTTGTAATCTGTTTTGCACCGAACTGGCGGTCAAACATGATGCTTTCAAAGCGTTCCAGCGGGGCTCCTTTATAAAACGAATATCTGAGGTTAAATTATCTAGTAAAAAGAAGGAAATAAGACTGGAGGCCCTATGTCAGCAATTGGAATCCCAATATATAGCTACCCATTTACGTTCTGATGAACTGTTGTGGCGAGACGTGCAAGGAGAGTGGTCCGATTGCTTATTTGAGAAGTCCAGGCGTAGACTCCTTTTTGCGGGACATGCACACTATTTTCAGGCGGAGATGAATGGCAGTTATTTAGCATTTCTGGCTCGGTCAGAATCTACTAGAACAATGATTCAATGTGTGAGGAACTCTGACAACCAAATGTGTTACTCTGGCTCGGCGGTGTCTGAGACATTTCGTAGTTACTATTCCTCGCTATATACATCCCGAGCCACTTACTCCAATGATCAATTGAGGGACTATTTGGCTCGGTTGGATTTGCCCTGTCTGTCCCGGGAAGACTCTGGGGCTCTAGATGCACCAATTACTCTGGAGGAGGTGAACGCTGCGATCCTGTCCCTCCCAGCGTCTAAGGCACCGGGTTGTGATGGACTTCCGGGTGAAGTCTGTAAGAAATTTAGCAGCTTTTTTGCCCCCTATCTTTTACAACTATTTGACATATTGTTGGAGGGCGGGACTCTCCCTCGCTCTATGGCCGAGGCAAATATAATTGTCTTGCTGAAACCGGGGAAAGACCCCCTACGCCCCGAATCTTACAGACCTATTTCCCTCCTCAATACGGATGTCAAGATACTAGCAAAGATCTTGGCATCTAGATTGAACTTAGTTATTACAACAATCATTCACCCGGACCAGACGGGATTTATGCCAGGTAAATCAACTGCCCAAAATTTACGTAGACTGTTTTGTCATCTGCAGAGGCGTGATCTGGGGGAGTTGGATGCGGTGGTGGTGTCTCTAGATACAGCCAAAGCATTCGACTCAGTGGAGTGGACATATTTGTGGGGGGTACTGGAGAAGTTTGCTTTTGGCCCTCGTTTTATTAAATGTCTCCAGTTATTGTATTTTTTGCCTGTGGCCCGTGTGACGGCCAATGGTTTCACGTCGGAGATGTTTGCGTTGGAGAGGGGCACTCGACAGGGTTGCCCCCTATCCCCTGCGCTGTTCGCTATTGCCGTGGAACCGTTGGCCGCCTTGCTGCGATCTAATGATGAGATTAGGGGTATTAAGGTTGGGGATCATGTGGATGTTGTGGCCCTGTATGCAGACGATATGCTCCTTTTCTTGCAGGACTCTGAGGACTCCTTGCAGGCTTTGCTGTGGGTAGTGGAGGAATTTGGAGTTTTTTCTGGTTTACTGATCAACTGGGATAAATCGCATATTTTTCCCTTGTCTGGTTTTCTCCCTGAAAATACCCGGGGGGCGTACCCCTTGCAGTGGACGCTGCGGTTTAAATACTTGGGTATCTGGATCACCCCTATGGCACGTAGTTATGTGGCCCAAAATATCGACCCCATTACGATGTCATTTAAAGAAAGGGCTCATAGCTGGAAAAAGCTACCACTGTCTATCCTGGGTCGGGTTAATTTATTCAAAATGATAATGCAGCCAAAGTTCCTATATGCCCTACATAACTCTCCGGTCTACCTCCCGAAAAAAGTCTTCACTGTAATTGAGGGCGTTATGTCCTCATTTATATGGGGTAATAAACCAGCAAGAGTCTCTATTAAAACGCTGAGTAGGTCACAACTCTCGGGGGGTGCGAGTCTTCCCAATTTGAGACTATATTACGTAGCAGCACAAATGTCCCATCTTGGTGAGTGGACTGGAGATTCCTTGGATCCAACAATGGGGGGTCTTCTGGCTGAGCGGGCGAGGTGCTCTCCTGCTTTCTCCTTTTCTCCTCTTCAACTCCTTCTTTCTGGCCGTGCGGCTTCTGGTTTGCCTCCCTTGTTACGCCAAGCCTTGCTAATCTGGCGCTATGCACATACTCTATATGATTGGGAGGGGCAAGATGCCAGTACTCCGCTATGGTTTAATAGTACGTATTCAGAGTTGTACAAGATATCTCCAGATAATATTTGGATAACTAAGGGTGTAATATCTCTAAAACAACTCTACCAAGATGGAGTGCTCAAGTCTTTTCAGCAATTGAAACTCGAATTTGATATACCTAACACTGCCTTGTTTCGGTACTTTCAACTTAGACATGCTGTGCAGACCCAGTTTCCTCATGGCCCACCTCCAATTGCAGATTCACCCGTTAAGTCGTTGCTCACTTCTCTTAGTCGAAGGGGAAAAATATCTGTCATATATACTGCTTTGAATAACAAATATGGTCATGATCATTTGAATACACTTCGCATCAAATGGGAGACTGATTTGGGACCTCTATCCCAGGAGCAGTGGATCCAGATCCTGGGCTCCATTAAATATACTACGCCATGTATACGATATAAACAAGTCTTTTTTTACATTCTGCACAGGGTGTATCGAACTCCTGTCACTATGCAGAGGGCTGGTCTTAGTGATAATGCTTGCTGCCCCAGATGCCGGGAGACCGATGCCGGATTCTGGCATTTGTTATGGGACTGCCCTGCAATTTCCCTTTTCTGGTGTAAGGTATGGGGTGATATAACCATGACTGCCCCATCCCTCCCCGTATTAGACCCCGGCCTATGCCTGTTTGGATTAGATCTTGAGGAAACACACTCTGTGGTACTGTACAAGTATGTCCTGTGTCTCACTACGCTGGCGAGGGTTGTCATTGCCAGGGTTTGGTTCTCAGTTGACATGCCTAGGGTGGAGCAGTGGAGGGCGTTAGTAAATTCAGTAATACGACACGAGAGATATATGTATAAGATAAGGGGTTCCTCCTCTCAATTTACAGAGAAGTGGGACCGCTGGTGCAGCACAAGGCTGGCCAGACCGATACTGGACACCTAGTCCTTCTTTACACAGATATCGTTTGATAAGAAACCTTAAGTGAATATAATTGACGCACAATACATGTTGAACTTTAACATATATAATTTTATTGATGGCAATTGTTACAGTCAATAGAATGCTGATGTTTGTTTTGAGTTATGTATAAATGTCAAAAAACCAATTAAAAAAGTACTTGATTTAAAAAAAAAAAAAAACATTAGACATTGTCATATGAGAATACAATCACCATTATATAACTTACAAGTAAGTGAGACAATTTTATTTCTATTTTTAACTGTTTTTTTTCAAACATAACATGAAGAAACAACAGTAATATACAGGTCTCATATGCAATATGTACCAAAATTAACAATTCATACTAACAAGTAGAGAGAATTTAGTACTGTATAACCCTTCCTCCATAGAGCGGATACAGAAAGACTCACCACACTTCCATATCCATCAATACGCTCGCAAGACGCTGAGTTGATTCAGATGCTACTGATGTACACTACCGCTCCGATAACTGATGAGAGACACGGACGCTCACTAACGGACATAGACGCTCAGTGAATGCTACGTGTATGCAGACGCTACGGCCTGCGACTCGGTCTAGGCTACAACTTTAGTGTACACAACCGCAGTGTCTAAGCTGCGACCGAGTACCCTCGTGGTAGCGTCTGAGACGGAAGTGAGGTCATTTAGTTAATGGACGGGAGACGCGCGGAAACTGGTCATGAACTTGGGGGAGGGGCGACCAGGAGAGCGCCAACTCCCCCTGTTGACTTAAACTCCAAGGATCGCGGCCTCAACCTAGTCCTGGCGCCTATGATCCCAAAAGCATAGCGCTGTCGCACCTAAGAGTGGTCGGCACATCAACACTGTTTGTAGTCTCCTCCAATACAGTTTAGCTGTGTCCGGAACCCCTAGTAAGAGGAAACCGATGCCTTACCTTCTCCCCATGCTCTTGCCACAGCCTGGTTACGTCTGCTGGACCTGCTAGAATCATCTGACACAGACGCCCGTCGAGACAGCACTATACCGCGAAGGTAAGCGTTGTTGTGACCTGGTGGAGAGTTGTTGGAGCGACTTTTTCTAGTATGCGTTTAAGACGCTGTTAAGAAAAGTTACTCAGAGTGAAAAAAAAAAACATAGTAAGAATATAAAAATAAAATAATAAAAGCTTCAGGCTGCTATTAACAGCATCCCTTTGACCATGGTCCGGCTCCTGCCGCACCAAAAAAAAAAAAAAAAAGAATTTACTTACCGATAATTCTATTTCTCGTAGTCCGTAGTGGATGCTGGGAACTCCGTAAGGACCATGGGGAATAGCGGCTCCGCAGGAGACTGGGCACATCTAAAGAAAGCTTTAGGACTATCTGGTGTGCACTGGCTCCTCCCCCTATGACCCTCCTCCAAGCCTCAGTTAGGATACTGTGCCCGGACGAGCGTACACAATAAGGAAGGATTTTGAATCCCGGGTAAGACTCATACCAGCCACACCAATCACACCGTACAACTTGTGATATGAAACCCAGTTAACAGCATGATAACAGAGGAGCCTCTGAATAGATGGCTCACAACAAGAACCCGATTAGTTAACAATAACTATGTACAAGTATTGCAGACAATCCGCACTTGGGATGGGCGCCCAGCATCCACTACGGACTACGAGAAATAGAATTATCGGTAAGTAAATTCTTATTTTCTCTGACGTCCTAGTGGATGCTGGGAACTCCGTAAGGACCATGGGGATTATACCAAAGCTCCCAAACGGGCGGGAGAGTGCGGATGACTCTGCAGCACCGAATGAGAGAACTCCAGGTCCTCCTCAGCCAGGGTATCAAATTCATAGAATTTTGCAAACGTGTTTGCCCCTGACCAAGTAGCTGCTCGGCAAAGTTGTAAAGCCGAGACCCCTCGGGCAGCCGCCCACGATGAGCCCACCGTCCTTGTGGAATGGGCTTTTATTGATTTAGGCTGCGGTAATCCTACCGCAGAATGCGCCAGCTGAATAGTGCTACAAATCCAGCGCGCAATAGACTGCTTAGAAGCAGGAGCACCCAGCTTGTTGGGTGCCATCAGGATAAACAGCGAGTCAGTTTTCCTGACTCCAGCCGTCCTGGAAAAATAAAATTTTCAGGGCCCTGACTACGTCCAGCAACTTGGAATCCTCCAAGTCCCCAGTAGCCGCAGGCACCACAATAGGTTGGTTCAAGTGAAAACCTGAGACCACCTTCGGGAGAAACTGAGGACGAGTCCTCAACTCTGCCCTATCCATATAGAAAATCAGATAAGGCCTTTTACATGACAAAACCGCCAATTCTGACACACGCCTGGCCAAGGCCAAGGCCAACAGCATGACCACTTTCCACGCGAGATACTTTAGCTCCATGGTTTTAAGTGGCTCAACCAATGCGACTTTAGGAAATCCAACACCACGTTGAGATCCAAAAAGTGCCACAGGAGGCACAAAAGGAGGCTGAATATGTAGTACTCCTTTAACCAAAGTCTGAACTTCAGGCAGTGAAGCCAGTTCTTTCTGGAAGAAAATCGACAGAGCCGAAATCTGGACCTTGATGGACCCCAATTTGAGGCCCAAACGTCACCCCTGCTTGCAGGAAGTGCAGGAATCGACATAGTTGAAATTCCTCCGTCGGGGCCTTCATGGCCTCCAACCAAGCAACAAATTTTTTGCCAAACGCGGCGATAATGTCTTGCGGTGACATCCTTCCTGGCTATGATCAGGGTAGGGATGACTTCCTTCGGAATACCCTTTTCCTTTAGGATCCGGTGTTCTACCGCCATGCCGTCAAACGCAGCCGCGGTAAGTCTTGGAACAGACAGGGTCCCTGCTGCAGCAGGTCTTGTCTGAGCGGCAGAGGAAAAGGGTCCTCTGCCAGCATCTCTTGAAGTTCCGGGTACCAAGCTCTTCATGGCCAATCCGGAACCCCGAGATATGATTTTCACTCCTCGCCTTCTTATTATTCTCAGTACCTTGGGTATGAGAGGTAGAGGAGGAGACACATAAACCGACTGGTACACCCACGGTGTCACTAGAGCGTCCCCAGCGATCGCCTGAGGGTCCCTTGACCTGGCGCAATATCTTTTCAACTTCTTGTTGAGGCGGGACGCCATCATGTCCACCCGTGGTCATTCCCAACGGTTTACCCGCATTTGGAAAACTTCAGGATGAAGTCCCAATTCTCCTGGGTGTAGGTCGCCCATCGGAGAATCCTTGTGGCTTCTGCCATCGCCATCCTGCTTCTTGTGCCGCCCTGTCTGTTTACATGGGCGACCGCCGTGATGTCGTCTGATTGGATCAGTACCGGCTGGTTCTGAAGCAGGGGCCTTGCTTGGCTTAGGGCATTGTAAATGGCCCTTAGCTGCAGAATATTTATGTGAAGCGAAATCTCCTTGGAAATTTCTTCCCTGTGTGACTGCACCCCAGCCCCGAAGGCTGGCATCCGTGGTCACCAGGACCCAGTCCTATATTCCGAATCTGCGGCCCTCTAGTAGATGAGCCCTCTGCAGCCACCACAGCAGCGACACCCTGTTTCTTGCTGACAGGGTTATCCGCTGTTGTATCTGTAGATGGGACCCGGACCATTAGTCCCACAGGTCCCACTGGAACGTCCTTGCGTGGAGTCTTCCGAATGGAATTATGCTTCGTACGAAGCTACCATTTTTCCCAGGACTCGTGTGCATTGATGTACCAACACCTGTCCTGGTTTTAGGATGTCTCTGACTAGAGATGACAACTCCTCGGCTTTTTCCACTGGAAGAAACACTCTTTTCTGGTCTGCGTTCAGAAACATTCCCAGGAACAGAAGACGTGTCGTCCGGACCAGCTGTGACTTTGGAATATTGAGAATCCAGTCGTGCTGTTGTAGCACTTCCCGAGAGAGTGCTACCCCCACTACCAACTGTTCTTTGGACCTCGCCTTTATCAGGAGATCGTCCAAGTACGGGATAATAAAAACTTCCTTCTTGCGAAGGAGTATCATCACTTCGGCCATTACCTAGGTAAAGACCTTCGGTGCCGTGGACAACTCCAACGGCCGCGTCTGGAATGGATAGTGACAGTCCTGTACCACATATCTGAGGTACTCCTGGTGAGGGGGGTAAATGGGGACATGCAGGTACGCATCCTTGATGTCCAGGGAGACCCTGTAATCCCCCTCGTCCAGGCTCGTAATAACCGCCCTGAGCGATTCCATCTTGAACTTGAATCTTCTGATATAAAAGTTCAAGTATTTTAATTTCAAGATGGGTCTCACCGAACCGTTGCGGTACCACAACCACTGTGGAATAGTAACCCCTTCCTTGCTGAAGGAGGGGCACCTTGACAATCACTTGTTGTGATTATAGTGTTGAATATCCACCAACACCGTCTCCCTGGCAGAGGGAGGTGCCGGTAAGGCAGATTTTAGGAAACGGCGGGGGGGAAGAACGTCTCGAACTCCAGCCTGTACCCCTGAGATACTACTTGAAGGACCCAGGGATCCATGTGAGAGAGCCCACTGTCCGCTGAAATATCTGAGACGGGCCCCCACCGTACCCGGGTCCGCCTGAGCAGCCCCAGCACCATGCTGTGGACCTACCGGACGCAGGGAGGACTTCTGCTCTTGGGAACTAGCTGTGTGTTGCAGCATTTTCCTCTACCTTTGCCTCTCAGCAGAAAGGATGAGCCTCTAGCCCTCTTGCTTTTCTGGGGCCGAAAGGACTGTACTTGATGTCTTTTGTTGTGGGGTAGCCTGTGGCAAAAAAATCAATTTCCCAGCAGTAGCTGTGGAAACGAGGTCTGAAAAAACTATCCCCAAACAGTTTTACCCCCTTATAGGGCAACTTCCATGTGCCGATTCGAGTCGGCATCGCCTGACCATTGCCAAGTCCATAACCCCCGTCTGGCGGCAATGGACCTAGCGCTTATTTTTGATGCCAGCCGGCAAATATCCCCCTGTGCATCACGCATGTATAAGACCACGTCTTTTATATGCTCTATTTTCAGCAAAATATTGTCCCTATCCATAGTTATTTTCCGACAGGGAATCTGACCACGCAGCGGGAGCACTGCACATCCATGCCGAAGCAACGGCTGGTCGCAATATAATGCCCTAGTGTGTGACTATATCTTATAGGGTAACCTCCTGCTTTCTATCAGCAGGTTCCTTCAGGGCGGCCGTACCCGGAGACGGTAGTGCCAGCTTTTCTGATAAGCGTGTAAGCGCTGTATCTACCCTATGGGGTGTTTCCCCGCGTGACCTATCCTCTGGCGGGAAAAGGTACGCTGCCAATAACCGTTGTAGAAATTATCAATTTCTTACCGGGGGAAGACCACTCTTCCTCACACACCTCATTTAATTTCTCAGATGCAGGAAAAACTACTAATAGTTTTCTCTCACCAAACACAATACCCTTTTATGTGGTACCTGGGGTATAATCATAAATGTGTAATACATTTTTCATTGCCTCAATCCTGTAACGGGTGGACCTATTTGGAGGGTACACCAGTCTCATCGATGTCGACACTGGAGTCAGTATCCGTGTCGACATCTGTGTCTGTTATCTGAGGTAACGGGCGATTTTAGAGCCCCCCATGACATTTGAGACGCTGGAACAGGCACAAGCTGAGTAGCCGGCTGTTCCGTGTCGTCGACCTTTTGTGTAAGGAGTTGACACTTTCACGTAATCCTTCCATAAGTTCAACCACACCGGTGTCGACCCCGCAGGGGGTGACAACATATTTACAGGCATTCGCTCCGCCTCCACCTCATTATCCTCCACATACCTGTCGACACAGCCGTACCGACACACAGCACACACACAGGGAATGCTCTGATAGAGGACAGGACCCCACAAAGCCCTTTGGGGAGACAGAGGGAGAGTATGCCAGCACACACCAGGGCGCTATATATCACAGGGATAGCACCTATAAAAAAGTGTTTTCCCTTATAGCTGCATATATATTGTATACTGCGCCTAAATTGTGCCCCCCCCCTCTCTTTTTAACCCTTTCTGTAGTGTATTAACTGCAGGGGAGAGCCAGGGAGCTTCCCTCCAACGGAGCTGTGAGGGAAAAATGGCGCCAGTGTGCTGAAGGAGATAGCTCCGCCCCTTTTTCGCTGACTTTTCTCCCGCATTTTTATGGATTCTGGCAGGGGTTAATATACATCCATATAGCCCTGGGGGTTATATGTGATGTATTTTTGCCAGCCAAGGTGTTAATATTGCTGCTCAGGACGCCCCCCCCAGCGCCCTGCACCCATCAGTGACCGCAGTCTGAGGTGTGCATGAGGAGCAATGGAGCACAGCTGCAGTGCTGTGCGCTACCTTGATGAAGACTGATGTCTTCTGCCGCCGATTTTCCGGACCTCTCCTTGCTTCTGGCTCTGTAAGGGGGCCGGCGGCGCGGCTCTGGGACCGGACTCCGAGGCTGGGCCTGTGTTCGATCCCTCTGGAGCTAATGGTGTCCAGTAGCCTAAGAAGCCCAAGCTGGCTGCAAGCAGGCAGGTTCGCTTCTTCTCCCCTTAGTCCCTCGATGCAGTGAGCCTGTTGCCAGCAGGTCTCACTGAAAATAAAAAACCTAAAACTAACTTTTATCTAAGAAGCTCAGGAGAGCCCCCTAGATTGCACCCTGCTCGGTCGGGCACAAAAATCTAACTGAGGCTTGGAGGAGGGTCATAGGGGGAGGAGCCAGTGCACACCAGATAGTCCTAAAGCTTTCTTTAGATGTGCCCAGTCTCCTGCGGAGCCGCTATTCCCCATGGTCCTTACGGAGTTCCCAGCATCCACTAGGACGTCAGAGAAATCTGATTTGACTGAGTCAGTGGGCTGGATTATATGGAGAAGCCCCGATGCATCCTGGGAGGCCAGAAAGCTTGTGACTATTTGGTGCCATTTCCGTTGTCGCTCCGGCATATCCCAATGTTATCCTGTGGATAACCTGTGGACCCAGCCAGAGAAAAGTTATTGCGGCGGCAGCCTGTTAATCTATTTTACAATGCATGGACTGCACAAAGATTACTGCAGCTGGGCAGCTATAGAACACCTAGCCCCTTCTGGGAGTTCTCAGGACATGATTGACAGAGTGGGTAGGAGCCAATCAGGAGCCGGGTCTGGTGAGAAAATATGCGGCAGAGCCTTTAAAAGGAGCTGGTTTGGTACCAAATGTGGTTCCTGTGCAAGAGGAGAGTGGAGCCAGGAGGGTGACTGGAAGCATACAGTCAGGCCAGTCTGGGAGTGTGGCAGGAGTGTGACCCCTGGAAAGCTGACAGATAGGGCAGCAAACCCCTGTCGCAGCTGAAAGGGGGTGGCAGTGAGAGGCATGTAGTAGATATACAATGTGAAGAAAACTAAGCCAGTATCAGAAGAATTGGGTGCTATTGTTCGCAACTGCTTAAGTAAATTTTAGTAAGTCTACCTCCTTGGTGCATAGAGAGTTAGGATGTCTGCAGTATTCTACTTTACTGCTATTCCATGATCCTGCGTGGAGTGCTGCTGAAAACCAGCCACACTTTCCTACACTTATGGTTAGTAAATGCACCGTGGTGGTTTAAACAGCTAACCCTGTGTGTTCAGAGTCCTCGGAGTATTAGGGTTGTGAGGTGTTGGGGCAGAGGTTTCCTAAATCTACCTGTCGTGGATGGAAGTCCCGTTCCCTACCCCGTGGCTTGTCAAGATTCAGGTGGAGGCACTGCCAGTAATGGAGAGAGAGAGAGAGAGAGAGAGGTGAGAAAAATATATGTCACGTTATCACCACTACCATATGGCACTACAGTCTAGTTGTGTATGAACGAAGTGTTAGATAGTTTTTTATTTGTCTGTTCCTACTGTAAGGGGTCAGATTGTTTGAAAGAGTGTGCACCAAGTGTATAAGTGCCAAGATGGGGGTGATTCACATGATCATCAGATATTATCTTCTTAATGGTCACATTATTTGAAAAAGAGTATCCCTGAATCTGTGGGTGCCTGGCTGGGGATACCATATGCAAATGTGAACTACTGAAGTACTTTGGATGAGTCCCAACTGTCCTTAACAGTGAGGGGTGTTAAAAGTCGATCTGTGCGTCAGACGGCAAAGTGCCTCCCACACCAGTTTATAAAGTTGCAAACATGCTGCCCAATAGAAAGCCGCAAACAAAAATCTTGTTTCCTTCACTTGGGCCACAGATCACACCCATGAATGCCAAACCTATCCAGCGGCTTAACACTTAAAACCAGCATAGTAAGCCGGACCCACTTCAGATAAAAAGAGGTACCTACTGAGAAACTGATCCAGCATACAGTGTGTTGGGTATGCGTGACCGCCACTGGGGATCCCAGCGGTCAGTATACCGACCGTGGGATCCCGGCAGCGGAATAAGCTACGCTCGACATGCTGCGGGCCACAGGTTCTATTCCCACTCTATGGGTGTCGTGGACACCCACGAGTGGGAATTGCCAATGCTAGTCGCATGCCGAGTGTCAGGATTTAGAAGGGACGGGATGCAGCCATCGGTAATGTGACCGTCGGTCTCCTACAGTACAGTACCCATGGCTTCACAAAGTGGAAGGAGGAGATTGGTCTATAATAGGTTAACTATAGAGAACCTACCAAACAAATATTCAAATACCATACACATCTTAAAATACCAAAGATAACTGCGTTTGGCAATATATTTCAACCCGTCACTCCCCCATATAGCAGGTGAACACATTTAACTTCTTTGAGAATACTTCCACCATTTCTTAAAGTGAACATTTATAAGAAGAAAAAAAGCACAACATGCTCTATAACATGTATTACATAAAATATCATATTGCTGAGCTGATTAGGGCTATGAGACAATGCTCAGCACTAACTGTGACAGGTCAGTAAGGAAAGCCAAAATATAGGTCACCTAGATTTATACGCTGCATATTGGTTATTTCACCCCTTCTTCAACTTTCAGTACTAATTATTTCATATCTGTGGAAATAGTTTATGCATCTCCATGTTCTTACCTCCAAATGCTCTAAAATATAAGGGGGGTTGGTCATGCCAAGTCTCAGCATTGCGCCCTCAGGTATGACATCAACCAGCTTCCAAAGAAGGGTAGGTAGATCTGTGCCAATGTCTCTGCCATAAGCTCCTGTGTCTTCACTGGTCAGCCAGATTTCACAGACACCCTCTGTGAATAAACCAAGGAGATAATGACATTTTCTTTAATTTATCATACAGCTGTTCCTTTTTAATTCAGTGCTCAGCAGAGCCATTATTTAACCACTCTGGACTTTGCATTGTAAAGAAGGAGACTAGAAAGACGGTTATCCCCTGGGCAGTGATGGGTTATTAAGTTCATTTTGTGATCACCATCGTGCTCTAACAATGAAGCAAATGACTACGGTGTTTCACTTGGAGATTACACTTAATGCTCATGAACAGAATATGGCATTGCGACCAGTCTATGGCACACAATTTAAGCTAAGACTGTTGCACAATACAAAAGATATTCCTTCTAGTCTCAATGTATATCTGAAAAGTATCTGTATGTAAGTTAAGGATAACATGGAACATAACAGGCTAATCAAAAGGGAAATTGAACTCTGAGCACGTCCTTGCGGGCCACAGAGGTGTGCAGGACAATGAGGGTGTGCAGCCGGATATAGCTCAGAATTTAATTCTACAGCTGTCATGTTTTCAGCGATATTTAACGATGGATGAACTGCTGGGATGAAGATTATTTGGGTTTGGGGACACATATACTGTGTTTTTTAAAATGGCCCATACTTATCTTTTTTTTTTACTAAAATAACATTCATACAGTTGTTTTCACCCCATTTCAGAATTATTTTCACATAATTATCCTCCAAGTCCTAAATATCACATTTGTTTTAGTAAGCAGATCAAATTTTCCATTATAGGTATGGGAAATGTGATCTGCTCAAATGTACTGAAGCTATTTTGTTACAAAAATACCTGAGAGAGCATTGCAATATTAACGACATATTCAGATGGCGTAAGCATGGTATACATTCAAGATACCGGTTTTCGGGAACGCAGCAGCACAAATACAGGCGCCGGAATCCCGTCACCCATCAGAATACCGTCTGGAATACAGGAAAGGGCAGGATCCTGATGCTGGAATCCCGGGAGGATTAGGGCTTGGCTGCAGGGGTAGGGGGGTTTAAGTGCCACTCAGGCGGGTTAGGATGCGGAGAAGAGGGGAAATTAGGGTTAGGCCCCATCGGGGGGAGGGGGGTACTGTATGCAACTGTCCCAGGGGGTAGGGCTGGTTAGCTTAATTAACGCTTGCAAATGGAGACAGTGCCTCTGTATAGCACCGCTGCTTCCAATTAATGGCACCCACACCTTTCTAAATTTTGTGATGGATCAGCCCACCCCTGTACACACTGCAAATTTCTTACAGTACACTGCATATAAATATCATATAATTTACACTGCATATCATATACACTGCATATGACTTACAATTTGCTACATATTGTTTACACTGCATATCACTTATTATACATTTACTTTACTCTACACATAACTTAGGGTACATTACATATCACTTATTCTGCATATTGATATAGAACTTATATTGCATATAACTTACTTTACATAGAATTTACAGTACACTCTACATCATTTACACTGCACATTACATACATTACACTACATATTGCATACAGGATGCGGTTAATATCCCGGCTGTCGGGATACCGGCTGCCGAAATACCGACCACCGTCAAAATCCCGACATCGGAATTCCGACAGGGTCAAGATACCTACGACGGAACTCCGACAGCTAGGCTCCCGACTATAAGTATACCCGCATCGCTCTCATTTGTGCCGGAGGGGAAGGTTAGGTTTAGGTTGCGGGGGTGGGAGGTTAGGGTTAGGCTGTGGGAAGGGGGTGTTAGGGGGTAGGGGACAGGGGTTAGATTAGTAAAAAAAACAAAAAACACCCTGTCGGGATTACATACATCTGTATGCCGGCGTCGGTATTCATAATGGGTTCAGTATGAATGACCGCCAGCATCACATCCAGTGGTCATTCATACCGAACCCATTGCTTACATGTCAGTTACATTGCATATCACATATAATAAATCACATTCACTGTACATTGCATTACAGTGTACCACATTACACACTGCATATCACTTACTGCACATCACACACATTGCATATCACTTGCACATAACACACATTGCATATCACATACAATGTACAGATGTGTCCTCCTACATTCTTTCTGCAGTCACTTTATAAAGCCCTTCTAATCACGCATGGCAATACGCATGGCAGTGAGTGCGTTTACTAACGCCAGGCGTATTTGTGTGCATTTTTCCCCAGAAAATGTGTCTTATTTCTATCGTTATGCGAATAAGATGCAGACTCTGCTGATTAAAGTTACATGCAACATGTGTATATTCTGTGTGTGACTGCGGCTGTATCTGCATACAAAAGGCTATGTTACAGTGTTGTCATGGAAAAACCACGTTGTGGCCAATATCAGATTTCTCCTGAGAAAATATTAAATACACTACTTCATTTACCTGTATTTGCACTTCATAAAGAATAGCCTGAGGACAGAACAGTTACATACTGTATAACATATAACAGTATTTTGTATTTTTTTTTTTTTTTTTCATTTTGAAAATAGTACTGGCATTAGCAGCACTTTGGACACAAATGCAAATGTCTGCTGCGGATCTATCATATAGCATCATAAAGTTGGATTATCAACCAAACCATTATCCTAATTGCACACAAATAATTTTCAGGGACACAATGCATAAGTCAATCCTGACCAATACTTTTCTGGCTACTACAAACCCTATAATGCATTCGTTCCTACGTCAAGCAGAGTGCCCCATCCCAAAGGTAGGTCAAGCAGTTGTAGAGAAAATCAGAACTGTCTGCCACGGAGTATTATAAGTGATGGGAAAAGGGCAGCCCAGGGGGGGATCCGGTCTGGATCGCGGCAGTCAGAATACCAACACCAAAATCCTGACACTATTCTAATGCCAACACCTGCATCCCAAATAGGATCTCCAGCCTCGCGCCGGAATCCCGACAGCCGGGATCCCGAACTTTCACACATTGCTGCGCTGGAGAGGTAAGCTGCGGGGGGAGGGTTAGGGTTAGGCTGTGGCCCGTGGGGGTTAGGATTAGGCTGCGGGGAGGGGGATTAGGGTTAGGCACTACTGGGGAGGGTTAGGGTTAGGGGTATGGGGAGAAGGTAAGTATACTAACCTTCCCATGTCGGGATTCTGACCATCGGGATGCTGCGGACAGTATTCTGACCGCCGGCAATACATACCCAACCTAATCCACCTCAATAAATAATTTTTAAAATCCAGGGGATGCAGTAAGATCAGATGACATTGCCAGGTTAAAAAAATGTAAATAAAAACAACACTGATAAAGCTTTGAATTGCTGGCAACTATACTTCGCAACTCTGGATGGATAAAAATTAATTGTACTATTTGTATATAAAAAAGAATAGGATTTTAATACCTACCGGTAAATCCTTTTCTCTTCGTCCGTAGAGGATGCTGGGGTCACCATAACAACCATGGGGTATAGACGGGATCCGCAGGAGACATGGGCACTTTAAGACTTTGAAAGGGGTGTGAACTGGCTCCTCCCTCTATGCCCCTCCTCCAGACTCCAGTTATAGGAACTGTGCCCAGGGAGATGGACATTTCGAGGAAAGGATTTATTTTTAAACTAAGGTGAGATACATACCAGCTCACACCTCAAACATGCCGTACAACATGTCATTCAACAGAACTCTAGTCAACAGCATGAACAATGCCAGCAACAGGCTGATTATAAACGAAACACAACCTGTGTGTAACCAGAACTAATAACTGCAGATTCAGTACGCACAGGGACGGGCGCCCAGCATCCTCTACGGACTAAGAGAAAATGATTTACCGGTAGGTATTAAAATCCTATTTTCTCAGACGTCCTAGAGGATGCTGGGGTCACCATAAGAACCATGGGGTTATACCAAAGCTCTAGAACGGGCGGGAGATTGCGGATGACTCTGCAGCACCGATTGACCAAACTTGAGGTCATCATCGGCCAGGGTATCAAACTTGTAAAACTTTGCAAAAGTGTTTGACCCCGACCAAGTAGCTGATCGGCAAAGTTGTAACGCCGAGACCCCCCGGGCAGCCGCCCAGGATGCACCCACCTTTATGGTAGAATGGGCCTTCACCGATTTCGGTAACGGCAATCCAGCCGTAGAATGAGCCTGCTGAATCGTAGCACAGATCCAGCGTGCAATAGTCTGCTTGGAAGCAGGAGCCCCAATCTTGTTGGGATCATACAGGACGAAAAGAGCCTCCGTTTTCCTAACCTGAGCCGTCATGGCGACATAGATTCTTAAAACTCTGACCACATCGAGAGACTTCAACTCCACTAAAGCGTCACTAGCCACAGGCACCACGATAGGTTGGTTCATGTGGAACGATGAAACCACCTTTGGCAGAAATTATTGACAAGTCCTCAACTCTGCTCTATCTTCATGGAAGATCAAATAAGGGCTCTTGTGAGACAAAGCTGCTAACTCCGATAGCCGCCTTGCGGATGCCAAGGCCAACAGCATGACCACTTTCCAAGTGACGAATTTCAACTCCACCTTCTGTAAAGGTTCAAACCAATGTGATTGAAGGAACTGCAAGACCACGTTAAGATCCCATGGTGCCACTGGGAGCACAAATGGAGGTTGGATGTGCAACACACCTTTCACGAAAGTCTGAACTTCTGGAAGGTAGGTCAATTGTTTTTTAAAGAAAACCGATAAGGCTGAAATTTGAACTTTAATTGAGCCCAACTTTAATCCCGCATCCACACCTGCTTGTAGGAAATGGAGAAAACGTCCTAACTGAAACTCCTCCGTAGGAGCCTTCTTGGATTCACACCAAGACACATATTTTCTCCAAATACGGTGGTAATGTTTAGACGTTACCCCTTTCCTAGCCTGAATAAGTGTGGGAATGACTTCACTGGGAATACCCTTTCGAGCTAGGATCTGGCGTTCAACCGCCAAGCCGTCAAACGCAGCCACGGTAAGTTTTGATACATGCACGGCCCCTGCTGTAACAGATCCTCTCGTAGAGGAAGAGGCCAGGGATCTCCTATTAGTAATTCCTGAAGATCTGGATAACAAGCTCTCCTTGGCCAGTCCAGAACAATGAGGATCGCCTGAACCTTTGTTCTTCTTATGATCTTTAGCACTTTTGGAATGAGAGGAAGCGGAGGGAATACATACACCGACTGAAACACCCACGGTGTCACTAGGGCGTCCACTGCTATTGCGTGAGGGTCCCTCGACCTGGAACAATATCTCGGAAGTTTCTTGTTGAGACGAGATGCCATCATGTCTATTTGAGGAATTCCCCAAAGACCTGTCACTTCTGTGAAGACCCCTTGATGAAGACCCCACTCTCCTGGATGGAGATCGTGTCTGCTGAGGAAGTCTGCTTCCCAGTTGTCCACTCCTGGAATGAAGACCGCTGACAGGGCGCTTGTATGTCTTTCCGCCCAGCGGAGAATCTTCTTGGCCTCTGCCATTGCCGCTCTGCTTTTTGTTCCGCCCTGGCGGTTTACATACGCAACTGCTGTTATATTGTCCGACTGAATCAATACAGGAAGATTGCGAAGCAGACGTTCCGCTTGAAGAAGGCCGTTGTAAATGACCCTTAACTCCAGAAAGTTTATGTGCAGACAAGCTTCCTGGCTTGACCATCTTCCCTGGAAGTTTTCCCCCTGTGTGACTGCCCCCCAGCCTCGGAGACTCGCATCCGTGGTTACTAGGATCCAGTCCTGGATCCCGAACCTGCACCTCTCTAGGAGGTGAGAGCTGTGCAGCCACTACAGGAGTGAGATTCTGGTCTTGGAAGACAGGATTATTCTTTGGTGCATGTGTAGGTGGGATCCGGACGACTTGTCCAACAGGTCCCACTGAAACACTCTGGCATGGAATTTGCCAAACTGAATGGCCTCGTAGGCCGCCACCATTTTCCCCAGTAACTGAGTGCATTGATGGATTGACACTCTCGCTGGTTTCAGAATTTGTTTGACCAGGTTCTGGATTTCCAGAGCCTTTTCCACTGGAAGAAAAACTCTCTGTAATTCTGTGTCCAGAATCATTCCTAAAAACGACAGTCGCGTCGTTGGCACCAACTGTGATTTCGGCAAGTTTAGGAGCCAACCATGTTGTTGCAGAACCGTCAGGGAGAGCGTAACATTCTGCAGTAGCTGGTCCCTGGATCTCGCCTTTATCAGGAGATAGTCCAAGTACGGGATAATTGTGACTCCTTGCATGCGCAGGAGAACCATCATTTCCGCCATGACTTTGGTGAAAACCCTCTGAGCCGTGGACAGACCAAACGGCAACGTCTGAAATTGGTAATGACAATCCTGAACTGCAAACCTCATGTAAGCCTGATGCGGAGGATAAATGGGAACATGTAAATAGGCATCCTTTATGTCTACCGACACCATAAAATCCCCTTCCTCCAGACTGGAGATCACTGCCCGGAGAGATTCCATCTTGAATTTGAATTTTCTTAGGTAGAAATTGAGGGATTTCAGGTTCAGGATTGGTCTGACCGAGCCGTCCGGCTTCGGGACCACGAACAGGCTCGAATAAAAGCCTTTTCCCTGTTGAGACGGGGGAACCCTGACAATGACCTGATTTTGACACAACTTTAGTATTGCGTCGCATACTACCTCCCATTCCAGAAGAGAAGCTGGTAAGGCAGATTTGAAAAATCGGCGAGGGGGAACGTCTTGAAACTCTAGTTTGTATCCATGGGACACTATTTCTACAACCGATGGGTCCAGTTTCGAACAAATCCAGAATTGACTTTAGAGTTTGAGACATGCCCCCACCGGTGTGGACTCCCGCAGAAGCCGGGGAGGACTTCTGTTCCTGGGAACCTGCCACGGTCAAAGTTCTTTTACCCTTTCCCCTTCCTCTAGTACCAAGGAAGGAAGAACCTCGCCTTTTCTGTATTTATTGGGCCGAAAGGACTGCATCTGATAGTTGTGTGTTTTCTTTTGTTGTGCAGGAACATAAGGTAAAAATGATGACTTACCCGCGGTAGCCGTAGACACCAAATCAGCGAGGCCGTCACCAAACAAGACACCACCTTTGTATGGTAGAGACTCCATATTTTTCTTAGAGTCAGCATCAGCATTCCATTGATGAATCCACAATGCTCTCCTAGCTGAGACCGCAATGGCATTGGCCTTTGATCCCAAAAGGTCAATATCCCTCGCAGCTTCCTTTAGGTATGCTGCAGCGTCCCTGATATGACCTAGTGTCAAGAGAACGTTATCCCTATCTCTGGCATCTATCTCAGATGACAAGTTATCTGCTCACTTCTCAATAGCAATACTCACCCACGCAGATGCAATGGCTGGCCTGAGCAGTGTACCTGTGGTGACATAAATGGATTTCAGTGTATTTTCCTGCCTACGATCCGCAGGATCCTTAAGGGCTGCCATGTCAGGGGACGGAAGAGCCACCTGTTTGGACAGCCGTGAGAGAGCCTTGTCCACAATAGGGGGTGACTCCCACTTTTCCCTATCCCCAGAGGGAAACAGGTTTGCCAACGGAATCCTTTTGGGAATCAGAAAATTTTAGTCAGGACTTTCCCAAACCTTTTCAAATAGAGTATTCAGTTCATGAGAGGGAGGAAACGTTACCTCAGACTTCTTTCCCTTATACATACAGACCCTTTTGTCAGGGACAGTAGGGTCCACCGATATATGTAACACATATTTTATCGCCACAATCATGTACCGAATGCTCTTTGCCAATTTCGGATCTAATCTGGCATCACTATAGTCAACACTGGAGTCAGAGTCCGTGTCGGTATCCGTGTCTGCCAACTGGTCAAACGATCTTTTTTGTGATCCTGAAGGGGTCTGTACTTATAACAACACATCCTCCACAGATTTCTTTCATGCCTGGTTTTGAGACTCAGATTTATCTCTTATTAATAAGAGCCACATTAGCATTCAACACATTTACCCAATCACCAGTCGGCGGTGCCGACAGGGTCACTCCCGCAGCCGTCTGTGTCCCTAACACAGTCTCCTCCTGGGAAGAGCACTCCGCCTCAGACATGTCGACACATGTGTACTCAATACTCAGACACACTGGGCATATAGGGGACAGACCCACAGTAAAGTCCGTCAGAGAGACACAGGGGGAGTTTGCCAGCTCACAACCCAGCGCTTCACCAACGGTTCTGAAACACTAAACAATGCCCCAGACCTGCAGCGCTTTTTTAATAACTATATATTGCACCAAAATTACTGTCCCCCCCCCCCCCCCCCCCCGTTTTTCACCCTGATGTTTATGCAGCAGTGTGGGGAAGGACCAGCGTCTCTGCAGCCTGTGTAGAGAAAATGTCGCTGAGCTGTGTGAGCTGAGAGGACTAAGCACCGCCCCCGCAATGGCACGCTTAAGTCCCGCTTTTTTAACTAAATATTTATACTGGCGGGGTTTAGAACAGTGCCTCTGCACCTATGTCCCCTCTTGCCAGTCTATTTAAAGGCTTATATGCTGCCCAGGGCGCCCCCGCGCGCCCTGTAGTGCTGTTGTGTGTGGGAGCATGGCGCGCAGCGTGCGATCGCTGTGCGGTACCTCATAATGCCGTCACTGAAGTCTTCTTCGTTTCTGCTACTCACCAGTCTTCTGACTCTGTAAGGGGGGGGTGACGGCCGGCTCTGGGAGCAAGCATCTAGGCGTACCTAGCGATCAAACCCTCAGGAG